>NC_142070.1:12862500-14082500 GCF_059756535.1 Pantherophis guttatus | reverse complement strand
ATGTAACCCACCCTGCTTCTTCACCTTCACCCCATTGCCTACCACTGCTTCTTTCAACTGCAGTGAAGTTATAGCTAAATGTCTGAGCGTTCAGTTCTCATAATCCATTAGTCAATTTTGGAATTTGAAGTCCAATCCATTTAAAAAACACTAGATCAATGATGGCGAACCTTTTTGCCATCATGTGCCAACAGCGGGGGAGCGCGGGGGTGGGGGTGGTCGCGCGCATGCCCACACCCATAATTCAATGCGCCTTGCCCCTGCGCATCCCCTTATCTGTGGGCATGCGAGCACCCCCCTGCTTTTGTCACGCAATGGCACAGTGGGCCCAGTAGGCCCGTTTTTCACCCTCCTCAGGCTCCAGAGCCTTTCTAGGAGCCTGGGGAGGCCAAAAACGGCCTTCCCCACCCCCCTGGAGGCCCTCCAGAGGCTGGAAACGGCACATTTCCTGACTTCTGGAAGGCCCGAAAATCAGCTGGCCGGTGCGCTGGAGCTGAGCTAGGGCAATGCTCGCGTGCCCACAGATATGGCTCCACGTGCCACCTATGGCATCTATGCCATAGGTTCGCCATCATGGCACTAGATGATGGTTAGATTACAAGTAAAATTATTCGAGAATTGCTTATTCGTTGTACATATTATATGTATCATGTGTCACAGGGAAACTCTACCTGTAATTTGGAACTGTGTGCACAAAAACTACCTAGATGCGGCATTACAAAACTCAACAGTTCAACTATAAAATCTTTTTTTTTATTATTTCTAAAGGTGACAATGCAATTGTGAGAGAGATCATCCAAGAAGACTTACCTATTTCTAATTTCCTGCTACAGTTGCCAAACCACAGCTTTAGTGCATTCTAAATGTTGTATTTCCTCTAAATGTTTTTAAGAAACTGTCTTCATTTCATTGATAACAATGTACGTTTCTACGGTGAAGTTAGGTTCTGAATGATATGTAAAACCATCTAATATAAGGCAATGATAACTTTGGTAAAGTACTGTATTCTCTTGCTCAAGCTTAAACTTACGAAGTTTTTAAAATAAACCATAAGCTTTGATTTGCCAATTTACCTTTCATTTCATTTTACTGAAATGACTCTCAGTTTCCAAACTAATATATTTTGTTGGGTTTATTGCACAAATGCATTACCTCTCTAATAAAAAAGTCACCTGAGTAAATTACACAAACCAGTGTAATACATCTACATGTGTTTCTGGAACTGAAATGAGCCTCATTTATTCTCTCTGACGCAAAGTTGCACAAGTTTAGTTTGCATATTTTTACTGCTCCTGTTCATTGCATCATTGCACAGCAACTCACAAAAGCATAACTGCAACATAATGCCAAGTCAGTAAGGTGGAGAGATATTTTTATTTTCAAAAGGCACACATTTAAGCTGTTCAGTGAGCTGACAACTACAGAGATTTTTGGCAGCTGTAAATATCTTTCAACCATATTACGGGTGGACCACAAAAAACTCCATTTTATTCATTTATTTTCTGTACAAAACAGGTACACAACAGATAACACCCAATACTTCAGTAGAATTACGTGATTAAAAAGGGATAATGTAACCCACACTAAACATTTTTACGTTCCAATGATTTCAACCCAAGAATGTCAGAAAATGTGTGAAATCTTGCATCTTTAAATCATGCGCCAACAACGCCCTAAAAAAGCATTTTCTTCCCATTCTCCTACTACATTACCATCTGAAATGATAGGACTTAGTTTATGCTTTAATGTTAGTCCCATCATGGCAACAAAAGTCAGTCTTCCTTCCAGTGAGCTCCTCGTTTCTCTGCTACCCGTCGGACAAAGTCAGAGTGGCTGGCATACAATGTAAGTTTTTCGCTAATATCCACCCATTTCACTTTCCCAGCGTCGTCTCCTGCTTCCAGGTGTAAATTCTTCATGGCTTCGCCTATTAATATAAAGAGAGCAGAGGTGAAATCTACTTACATTCCTTACCGATTCAGAAGTGAATATGCCGCATGCGGGCGCTCGCTTTGCTCGCGCGTCACATGCCTGCACAGACCCACTGTGCATGCGTGAAACCCTCTGTGCATGCGCAAAATCTGTGCATGTACAGAGGGTAAAAAACACATTACTTCCTGGTTAAAACCAGGAAGTAACGACAACCGGGCAGGTGGGCGGAACCTCGCACCGCCATCGCTACCAGTTCTCCGAATGACCTGCCACAATCACTACCAGATCGCCCGATCTGGTCCGAACCAGGAGCATTTCATGCCTGAGAGAGAGATTATGGAATTCATCTGATTTCTTGCCTCTTTCTATTCTGCAAAATGGGCTGGCATTTCATTTCCTTCTCCTTCCAATCTGGACCAGCTTCTACCAAAAAGCATGAAACCAAAGCATTATGGTTGCTGAATTTTCTGTTGGGACTGAAATCTCTTAGAGCAGGGGTGACGATGCTGGCTCAGGGATTCTGGGAGTTGAAATCCACAAGTCATACAGGGGCCAGAATTCCCTACCTCTGTCTTAGAGCTAGTAGGGATTTTTTGATGATGGATTGCCTGTCAATTATCCCCCAAAATCGGACTCAGAAGGAAGAGCCATAGCCCTGTAGTATAGCATATGCTTTGCAACAAGAGATCCTGAATTCAGTCTCTGACATCCTAACCTGGATTAGGGTCTAGCTAAAATACAGGACAGTCACTACTTACAGCTACTTGTTTAGTGACCATTTGAAGTTACAACAGCATTGATAAAAATGACTTATGTGTTGTGATCCGCCAGCAGCCTGCGGAGCTGGCAGCAGTCGGACAATGAGGAGGCTGGGGAGGAACAGAAATGGAAACAAATAAAATAAAAATAAATAAACATGGGCCAATCCTGGAGTCTGGGGAAGGCTCAGACGAGGGCTCTGCATCGGAGGCAAAGAAAGGGCCATCTGGGAGGTACGTGCTGCCTCTGAAGCCTCCAGAGTTGGACCTCAGCAAGGCAGAGGAACAGGGGGAGGCTATTCCCAGTACGCGCATGTGCAGAGTTGCCAGAAGGCAAGAACAGCTAAAACAAAAGGGACGACTCAGGAGTAGGGCTGGGAGATGATTGGCCTCTCCCATAAGACTTAAAAGAGGAGCAAAGGGATGTGGGCCTTTGCAGGAAGCAACGTTATTAATTCTGTGCAGTTTGAAGCTCTGTTTGATTCTGGACTCCATGTGGCTTTGCCAATTAGGTCTTTGGGAGTGTGTCAAGGGAAATAAAGGTGGGTGATTATCTCGAAGGACTTCTTCCAAAGGACTCTTTAGAACTAATTGGGACTCATCTGTGAATGAACAGAATTCACAGTTGTTGCAATAAAAGAGGTTTTTGGGACTACTCGGGTGTTTTAATGATTCAGGAAGCCTAGGTCAGAACATTATGACTGTTTTTCACATTTACAACTGTTGTAACGTCCTCATGGCCATGTGATCAAAATTCAGATGTTTGGCAACTGGCATGCATTTATGATGGTGGCAGTGTCCCAGGATCATGCCATCACCTTTTGCAACCTTCTGACAAGCAAAGTCAATGGGAAAGCCAGATTCATTTAACAACCGTATTGCTAACTTAAAAACTATAGTTGTTAAGTGAATAACAACGGTGGCAAGAAAGGTCATAAAATGGGGCTAAAATCCAGAATCCATGGCCGATTCATCGCGGGGCGATCCAACAATTCAATTACTCAAAATAATTTTAAAAGTATTTCAATTTTTGTTATTCACGTTACATTTTGTCCCTCCTTTGGCACTCTTTTTTTAATGGTTCTGTTCCACCATTTCTTCAAGTTGGCCATGGCGAGTTGTCCTAGAACCCACAAAAGTCACTGTCTCATTTAGCCATGGAAATTTTGGGCTCAATGTTGGTTATAAGTCGAGGATTACCTGTATCAATATGGCCAATACAGATCTAGATGGAAGAAAGTCTTAACTTGAAGCAGAACTAGGCCAGAGGTGGGCAACTATGGCCCTTTTATGACTTGTGGACTTCCAATTCCCAGAATTCCTGAACTAAAATGGCTGGCTCAGGAATTCTGGGAGTTGAAGTCTACAAGTCATAAAAGGGCCATATTTGCCTACCCCAGAACTAGGCCGAGAACTCTTGTGTCTCAATCTAATATAAAACATGACATCAAAAGCCTGTTCCCTGAACTGTCTTACCATTAATAGAAAAATAGAACTAAGTCAGTACAACGGTATTGTGTGATATTATAATCAACACTGCTGAATTACGGTCAAGGTTTTTATTACAAAGGCCTCGCTTCTCACCAGATTCATCATGATAGTTTATTGCTTCTGTTTCCATCCAAGCATTGTCAGTATTGCGAGGATCATCCACATACCCTTTATAAGCCTAAAAAATTTTTTTTAAAAAAAGCAAAATACAGAATCTTTAGGACAAGGTGTTACATTTTATTTACTGCCGTATTTGCTTATTAATCAGATTTATATCCCGCCAAGCACATCATCTCAGCAACTCACAAATAAGAATAACAATATAATGATCTCTAATGAAAAAAAAAAATTCCGATATAGACAACATCTGGCATCAACCTGCATATACCTTCCGAAAAAACTCAGTTTTCAGCTGCTTCCAGAAGGTGGTTAATGTTGGAGCCAAATGAACTCCCTATGGGAGGCTATTCCAGAACAAGATGCGGCTTCCAAAGTTTCCTAATCTGAAAATGCACAACAGCCAGTTTCTTCTGGTAACATCAAAGTAGTTAGATTTGGGCTGATTCCAACAAAGCGCAGATAACCTGGCATCTAGTCATAATAGCTTTATACTTTAAATCGCCAAATGATCCCATGCCCAAAACTTCATGTTAGATGTTAAATAACTGAGGGGGCAAGTGGGAAACTGAGCCAAGCCAGGCTCTCCTTCATAACATCACAGACGGGAATAAAACCACCGTAAAACGGGGCGTCCAATTTCAAGCCAGTTTAACTATCTAAACCTGTCGTGCTGAGTGAGCTAAATGTTGCCATTTTACCTGCTATTCGGGGTTTATAAGCGGAGAAATAAACAAACGTCCCAGAGATTTGTTTATTTCTCTTGCTGAGGTCTCTCAGCAATCTTTCCATTTAATATTTAAAGAGCTTAAAAACACAAGAAGGATCACTTACCACAAAGTGATCCTGACTGAAGAGTCTATTCAGGTGTTTCTCCATCTCTTCTTTCTCAACCTTAGTTTTCTGCAAAGAGTTCAAGGCCTCTTCACTGAATTCTCGCTTCAGAGCAGCAGATAATCTCTCCCCTGGGTCTACCATTCCCTAAAAGAGGATCATAATCTGTTATATAATGTTCAGGCAATAGCTATTGGGAAAGGATAGGTGGGGTGATGCATTTATGTACTGTGAGATCAACACAAAGATAACAACTCTTATAAACTGAACAACAGAGGCTAATGTGATAGATAGGTAATTAGCATCACTTGCAGAATGTTGACATGAGATACATGATGTTATTTTGAAGACTTTGTGGCAGTGGTGAAATCTAAAATTTGTTACTACCTGTTCTGTGGGCATGGCTTGGTGGTGGTGGGGAGGTAATGTGACTGGGTGGGCGTGGCCAATTTTTTTTTTTTTTTTTTTTTTACTTTTAAAAAAGTGAAGTGGTTGTAAAAAAATGCTTTCAAAAGGCTCTGACGATCCCGGCTGTGTTGCCTGATCGGCAGAGGCTTTTTTTCTTTTAAAAGCCTCTGCCGATCAGGCAACTGAGCTTGGATTGTCAGAGGCATTTAAAAGAAAAAAAGCCTCTGCCGATCAGGCAACTCAGCTGGGATCATCAGAGGCTTTTAAAAGCATTTGACGATCCCAGCTGAGCCGCACAATCATCAAAGGCTTTTCTTTTTTACTTTTAAAAGCATTTTTTCGGCCTAAGAGGTTGTAGAAAAAATGCTTTTAAATTTTTTTAAAAATAGCCTCTGATGATTGTGCACCTCAGCTGGGCATGGGGGGTGGGGGGCAGGGATTTTTGCTACTGGTTCTCTGAACCACCCGCCTTCATCGCTACCAGATCGGGTCATCCGGTCCGAACTGGGAGCATTTCACCCCTGCTTTGTGGCTCCTCTGGGATGCCTATGTTCAGGAAATACTTTGATTAGTTACAGTATATATTTTCCCTTGCAGGACCGTCTATAGGTTTGTAGAAGAGGGTGATTTACATATTCATTATTTATAACAAATTTATAATTGGAGGCTGATTATTACAGAATGAAAGGGGGATGTTGTTTATTTGGTTTGAGAAATTGCACCTCTCTCTTCCAAACTGCAATTTCACAGGGCAGCTTGTGACTGTTAAAACCAGCAGGAGATGCAGTGTAGCTCCTGCAGCCTTGTTCACAAATTATTACCACAAAGAGGATTGTCTTTTTGCAAATCACTTTGCAAATTGCCCTTCAAATTGTGCTGAGCTAATAAACAAACGGGAACACACGGAAACATATACAGTACACACATTTTTCAGACGTGCGGATATTTTTTTCTGAAAACAAATTAACTCGTCATTCTTCTTCTCACCCCAGGAATGGCCCATTCTCCACAGTCCTTCCTTTTGATTGCAATAAACTGTAAGATGTTTTTACCAGATACTGGATGAGCTGTTTTATTGCCACTGCCATCTCTCTTCCATCTGAAAGTTGCACCAAGAAGATCGTTAAGCCCTCAAAATTCAAGAAGAAATGCAGCATGTTGCAACTGAGAAAGAGCACATAGGTCCAGAGAGCACATGTTGGCATAGTCTTCTACCCACCACAAGGTCAAATTCATTGCATAAAGTTGCAACTACGGCATGTAAATAAAGGAAGAGTTGAAGAGGACAGAGGGGAGTGAATATATGATTCAAAGTTCATTCCCTTAACAGTAAACCATGATTGGGAATTAGCACGTGTACAAATCCAGAACTCTAGATTTGAACTGGCAGGAAACCTAAACCAGATATGATGTCAATGTTGACACAATCATCATGCTAAAAGTGTCTAAAAGTTGAATCATGGCAACTGGACCAAACTTGGTTAATCTGAGACGTTTCGTTGCTCATCCAAGCAACTTCATCAGTCAGAGCAAAAATTAGTTAGGCAAAGAGTCAGAGAATTACTGGAAAGCGCCATTTTTTGCCACACCAACCTCAAGGGTTTCTCCCCAAAATTAAAGCTTCAGCCTTTAAACCAGCCATATGAAATTTCATCACAAAGTACAGTTATAGTTTCAATTTCTTTTAAAAAAACATTTTAAAGTAGAACTAAAAGTCCATGTTGGCAAAGGAATCATGATTTTTTTTTTACAGATAGAATATTTGTAGCTCAGGACTGAACAGATGCTCTGTGAGCGTGGTTGGTTTTTTTGCAGACACTTCATCACCCAACTAGATAGCATCATCAGTGCTAGTAAGGCAGTACGGTTTGCTCTTGTTTTATTTACTAGTGGCTTGCCCTGTCAGTGTTGGTGGATCCTATAGTTTTACATGCTCCTTCTAAGACTGCAAAGAATGCTAGATCAGCATTAATATCAAGTTTAGTACTAGATGAACAATCAAGAAACAATTATCAAGCACTAGAGAAATCAGGAGGTTCAGACTGTTCAAATGTGTATAAAGATTGTGTATCAAGAGCCTTGATAGTACAGTGGTTTAGTGCACCCTGTCATTAACACAGCTGCCTGCAATTTCTGCTGGTTCGAATCTCTCCAAGGCTCAAGGTTGACTCAGCCTTCCATCCTTTCTAAGGTAGGTGAAATGAGGACCCAGTTTGTGGGGGGCAATAAGCTGACTTTGTATAAAATATACAAAAGAATGAAGGCTATTGCTTAACGCATTGTAAGCCGCCCTGAGTCTCCGGAGAAGGGCGGCATATAAATCAAATAAAAAAAAAAAAAAAGATTTATTGCAAGCAGGGTGGATAAAAATCAATGATTTTTTTAAAAAAATCAGATTTTTTTTATTTAAATCGGATTTTTTTTATTTTTATTGAATTTATTTTAATAAAAACTTTTGGGGTAAAAATCTATCGTAAGATAGTTTTCTATTTAAGATACATAAATAATTTAGTTTATTCAGCATGAAATGGAGTTTAGTTATGTAGCACAAGGCTGTATATTCTGCAACACTGGGACTATCGGTGAGTCAACAGTGGGTCAAAGGAGTAGCAGAGATGACAGTTGCTCTTTAAAAATTATGATTTAAATCGAGTTGATTTAAATCAAGTCTTTTTACTAGTGATTTAAATCATGATTTAAATTGACTCGATTTAAATCAAATCCACCCTGATTGCAAGCTTAAATTCTCCACAAAAATCTGACCTACTAATGGTCAAGGGAAACGAGAGGGTATTAAGAAGGCATTCAAGGTGGACTGGACTTAGATCTCTGGTAGGCACACAGGCACTCTTGACTGATTACGCACTTGACCCCTCCCTCAGGCTCAGCCTGGTCATCTCCTACAACAATATCACAATCAATCAAATTAGGTGAGAAATGAAACATCCTTGGTGGACATATATTGCCTGCATCGTGTTTTTTTACCTTGTTATTAAAGGATCAGCAGCATGATTGGGTCCCCAGCGCCCCAGCAGACCTCGTCCCACTAATCCTGTCCTGCCTACAGGATTCCTGAAAATGACAAGAGGTCTGGCTGTAATCCAGTGTTATTCAAATTTGGCAATTTTAAGATGTGTGGACTTCCACCCCAGAATTCTCTAGCCAGGATAAAGAAAGCACAATGAAAATACAAATTAACAATGCTGACACACCATGATGGCCCAATTTCTCTAAGCTACAGAAAAAGAAACCAACTGCAGGCCAGGCTACAGATCTTCATGCATAAAGGCTAAATTCATATATCACGCTAAATTAAAATGTGGATTTACTGATTGTCACTTTACATACTGATGAATACCTTAGTGGTATTTTGATTTATATGTGGTTTATGATGCCAGTGAGCTGTAGTTTATTCAATAATAATGCTGAGCCTGGATAGCTCAACAGACAGAACTCTGTAATTTAACACCAGCTATCTGCAATTAAAGTAAGATCGAATCCCACCAGGCTCAAGGTTGACTCAGCCTTCCATCCTTTCTAAGGTAGGTAAACTGAGGACCCAGTTTGTGGGGGCAATAAGCTGACTTTGTATAAATATACAAAAGTATGAAGGCTATTGCTTAACGTATATTAAGCTGCCCTGAGTCTCCGGAGAAGGGCGGCATATAAATCAAAATTAACAAAAATTTTTTTAAAATCTACTTATTAAGCCATTGCTTAGTTTGAAGTGTCTACTTAGCTAAAGACTGCCACGTACCTGGGCCTCCCATTTTCCACGTCATATAAGCCACTGTGGCTTCTCCTTTCCACTTGCCCATCCTTCTCGTTGAACTTTGGGAAAAAGTTTTTGGCTCTTTTCAGAAGAGAAAGAAACGAAAACAGTGAAAAGATTAGATAAAATATCTCATGAAAGCTATGAACATTGTTAATTCAAAACACAATTTTGAATGTACTGAAAAACATCTAATCCCAAATGACAAAAGCCTTTTGTCAGCTGAATGTTTCATTCCTCTTTGAAAATTTAGACCTATATTTAAAACCTCTTATCAGTTCTTCATTCTGTAATAGACTTCAGGCTTGCAGTAGTGATTGGCCTATGCAGTTCCTCAATGACACTTTTTACTACCATATATTTGTGAAATCTACTTCCATAATTTGATAACTATGTGCTACCTCTTCGGGAATATTTCTGTTGTTGATGGTATGTGGGTTAATGAATGCATGCTGGTTTGCATGCATTTCTAATTTTGCAGTTTTGGATGGAACTGAAAGCAGGATCAAGTTTGGTCTTACTCAAACAATCTTACACACCAAGGTGACTGTATCAGACCATTGTCTCTAAACAATTTGGCAGCCAGAATCTGGTAACAAAACACTTAGAGAAAACTAGTACAAATCTTTTACCACTGGTATATAACTCTGGTGTTGATTGGTAAAACAAACAGTTCTTTTTCTAAAAATTGTTGGAAATATAACTATCTGATTAGATTATTATTTTTTCCATGTTCGATGGCAATATGTAATATTTACAAATTGTTGCAAATGGTGATAATTTTGGCAAATTATTTATAAAATGATAAAAAAAAAACCCTCTAAAACCTGAATTTCCCTTCCAACCTGCAATTTTCAAACTAAATGATATTACAGCCACACAAAGTAAACTGCATCTTTTGATATATGTTGTTTTGTTTTAATTGTAAATGTCCAGAGTTGTTAAGGAGTCAGATGACCTCAGAATCAGGGGTAAAATCCAGCAGGTTCTGAAAGATTCTAGAGAACTGGTAGTGGAAATTTTGAGTAGTTTGGAGAACTGGCAAATGCCATCTCTGGCTGGGTCCAGAGTGGGGTGGGAATGGAGATTTTGCAATATCCTTCCCCCAGGAGTGGGGAGAGAATGGGGATTTTGCAGTATCCTTCCCCTGGAGTGGGGTGGGAATGGAGATTTTGCAGTATCCTTCCCCTGCCACACCCACCAAGCCACACCATGCCCACCAAGCCACACCACGCCCACCAAGCCATGCCTACAGAACTGGCAATAAAAAAATTCAATTTCACCGCTGCTCAGAATGGAATTAATTAAATAAGTATGACAAATTAGCTTTGCAAAGAAACTTTATTATTCTTATTATGAATAAAGTAGGATCAAATCATTCTGAAAAATAATGGAGAATTAACTTGCAGGAGTATGGCTTAAAGTCCCCCTCAAAAAATGTCCCAAAAAACCTCTGTAGAGTTTAGTTTTAAAACTAAACGAGACACAGAATTTTAATTCAAATTGGGATTACACTTCTATAGTTCAGTGACTCACCCAATTTCTGGGTCTGCCCACTTAGGACCCGAGAAAACACTTGGTGCCGTATAGTCCACAGGACTGTAGTTCTTCCAGTCGATCAACCAATCCACTTTATCATCGGGTACTTGTGTGCGTTCAACTTTTGATCCTGGATATGGGGACGTTCTGGCTTTCCTATGCAGATTTTCTTTTGGCCCCATACAGTCTGCCATTGTAGTTGTGCCTCTGTGGAACCAGTGGTGTGAAGATAGGCTGCAGAAATATAAGTACACTTAGATAGAGAGGGGAAAAAAAGGAAATCTCTGATGCTTTGTTCTTTATAGAATCTGATCTTCCATTAGGAAAATCTTGCCTGCTCATCTATTACACTTAGAATAAAGACAATATCTAGCACCGTGATGGCGAACCTATGGCACACATGCCACAGGTGGCACGCGGAGCCATATTGTTGGGCACGTGAGCGTTGCCCAAGCTCAGCTCCAGCATGCATGTATGCGCTGGCTAGCTGATTTTTGGGCCTTCTAGGCCCACTGGAAGTTAGCAAACGGGCTGTTTCTGGCCTCTGGAAGGCCTCCAGTGGGGTGGGGAAGGCTGTTTTCGCCCTCCCCAGGCTCCTAGAAAGCCTCTGGAGCCTGGGGAGGGCAAGAAAACGGGCCTACCATGCCCGTTTTGGCTGTCACATGCCAAAAGTGTGGGGGGGGGAGCATGGGATCGCGCGCGCATGCATGGGGGGGCAGGGCACCTAGAATTATGGGTGTGGGCACGTGCACACATGCCTACCCTTCATTCCCCCAGCTTTTGGCACGCGATGGCAAAAAGGTTAGCCATCACTGATCTAGCATTTAATGCAGGGGTCTTCACTATTCAGCTAGAAGCAGAGTGGCTTATGTACGCACTTTTCTCCCATTTCCCCCCACAACATTTTTATGTACTGTAAGTTTGCCTTGAGAAAATGACTTTGCTCAAAATCAAAAAAACATGTGTGCTCCCAGGGCCAGTCAAACATCCTAACTGCAATGGTTCTCTGACACGGAGATTTGTACAGAAAGTAAATTAGACCATGGAATAAATACCTGTAAGTAAGATTCCTTGTTGTCTGGAATACTGGAGAAAAATTGGTGCAGGATTTTTTAGTAACAACTGAAAGAGTTACAGAAAGAGAAACTACAGTAATGGTTTGGGCTAGGAAACTTCTTGCCATTCCATGTAGTGAGTTCACAAGAAGCTGGCTTCTTCAGAATGAAACACCAAGTGCGTGTAGAAAAACATGGACACCAAACCAGAAAAAAAATGGATGTGATATATGCTGTCTTCACTTCTTCATCGCCTACAAGATAAAATGATTATCACTATAATGTATATATTACAAGTCGGGATACAAGCTGCCTATTCTGTTCAGCTACAGACCCTAATTCAAAGTTTCTCCCCTTTGCTGATCATTTCTGTCAATTTGCTTCCCAAATTCATAGTTTTATACATCTGAAGATATTGCAATACATATGAATTAATGACAACTGTTTCTTTTTTATATTTTAATATTGTACTGTCAACTGAGTTAAGAAACACAGCTGGTTTTTGAAAATGCTTACCAAATTTAATACCAAATTCCTCAATATTTAATATACCTCAATAAAATGTATGAATTAAGAAAATAGATAACTATAGCGATACTAGAGAATGTAATAATATGTTCCAAAATTTTCTAGTAACAATATATTAGGAATACTATTCTTTTGCTTCATAGTTCATTGGTGTATTTCTCCATGGTTCAATACAATATTTCTTTACATTCAACTTCTCCTTTTACCTGGTAATATCAATCATTACCAGGTAGGAGAATCAAATTAAAATAATATTAATACAGTATGGTTAAAATAAATGAACAAGATATAATACATGAAATTATGGTCAGTTTTACAGCTGTCCATTCCTATGATAATCCTGAAAATTAAATGGCGGTTACACCTCCAACCCATTTTAGCCTTTTTTTTCAAGAAACGTATTATCTCACTTGCATTTTACTTATATTTGCTTTGCTTACATTTCTTATACTTTGCCACCTCTATTGAATGTTCCTAAATAAACAAGATCATCATTTTATCCTGACTTTTCACTCATCACCTCTATAAGTAAGCAGACTATTATTTATATTTTACTTACGTGGGGTAAGAATACTCAGCTATGCTGCTTTAAATCACCCGGGTAGGAAGCATGCTGGATAACCTAAGGAAACTATTACGTCCAGTATAATCTACCTGACAGGGCTGTTGTGAAGTAAAAACTGGAGAGAGAAAAAGGAACTAGATGGCCATCACCTTAAAAGACTTAGAAAAAGTGGGATATAACAAGGGCCGAGTTCAGGCAACATAATGTGGGTTGGGGTTTTTTGGCTGAATGCATTGTGCAAACCTAACGATAGTTATTCAAGCAGACCCGGCTTAGCACTATGTAATATATAGACATAAACATCTCTGTGTGTGATATATATATGTATGTATGTATGTATGTATGTATGCATGTATATATATGTGTATGTGTGTGTATCTATATCGATAGATAGATAGATAAATAGATAGATAGATAGATATCTCCCTCAAAACTTTAATCTTAAACTGTCTACTGTTGACCTCACCCCATTCCTAAGAGATCTGTAAGGGGCGTGCATAAGTGCACCAGCGTGCCTACCGTCCCTGTCCTAATATTCCTTTTTACTTACTCTTTTCATGTATTCAAATTATGTTTATACTTTTACCTGTTATCTCATATATGCTTGACAAATAAACTTATGATTATGATGTGTGTGTGTGTATGTATGTATATGTATGTACATGTACACACATATATATATATGTACATATACATACATATACACAGTATACATATACATAAACACACACACACACATATATATATATGAGATTGGATAATATATTCATATAATATGTTTATTATTCCATAAACAAGGTAATTATAATGGGGGGGGGAGAATGAATGAATTTTCCAGCCCACTCCTTCCTTCCTCCAAACTCACCGTCCAATTTCCTTCCTTTTCCTTGTCACGTTGATCCCGCCTTCAAACAAACCGCTGTCTCGTGATTGGTTAATGCTTGAGCGCCTTCTCTTACCCAGTGGCTTTACTTCCCTTCACTTGATGAGGCGGAGCTATAAAAGACACCGATTCTCGCCAATAAGACGAAAGATATCATCCTCCGACTCTCTTTAGTCCCGGCCCACCCACTTGCAATCGTAATTAAAAACGCCCCAGTGGTCCGTCTCACTTCGAGCCTCGTCGCAAAACGTTACGTCACGGGGGATAACATTTCTGATTGGACGGAGGAGGAGCACGTGACTGCCTGTAGGCGAGCCGATCTTTTTATGCCTCCGTCTCAATTTTCTTCCTCAGCCATAGAGATAGAAAAGAAATAGAGTCGCGCCTTAATGACGTTATGTTGGAGAAAATGCCGTTTTGAAATTATTTTCTATACAAAAAATATGCAAAGAGAAGAGAAGGAGACATCTATGCAACCCGCGGAGATAGAAACGGTTTGACGTTTCCTGGACTTATAAATTCAGACTTTATTCCTGAAAGCCATCATTTCTGATCGTAAAAATCCGAATTTTTTATTTAAAAAAAAATCCACTGAGGCGATTCGTGTTTCTTCTAATTGGATTCAAATTGGACTCCATTGATTCATTTATTTCAACTTTTTTTAAAAATGCTCCTCAGTTTTTATTATAATCTAGTACAATCTATAAGTATATAAGTAAAATATAAGTATTTTACTTATATAAATAAGTAACTTATACTTATATAAGTATAAATATAAGTAAAAAGTATAATCCTTTTTTATATTTTTTTAATTAAAAAATAATTTTTTTATGGATTAGAAGACCTCCAAGCTCTCTTCCAGCTCTATTCTATTCTAAATTCTATTCTTAAAAAAATAAATAAATACTATAACTGTTTTTCAGACTCGGCGATGTGTTTTCAAACTTGTTAAGAAATGTGGACTTCAACTCCTAGGATTCCCCAGCGATATCAAAAGATTGTAATTTGGAGCAATTCAACTGTCAAATCAAACTTCTGTTTTGCCAGTAAGGGATGCCTGGCCATCAAAACCAGTGTAGCCCTTTGGACACCCGCTTGGAAACTTGAATTTCTTTTCCTCAGATTGCTACTGAATGAATTGTTGACCTGTTGCTGTTATTGGGCCTTCGGATTTCCCCAAGAATTTTCTGTAGGAGGTGTAAGGTCCGGCTATACGCTTAAGCTCTCAGTGAACCAAAAAGAAAGACTTAAATGGAGGCTTGAATAAGAATCAACATTTAATCTTTGATCAAAGACAAAAGGCTGGGTAAAACCATTCCAAACACATACAAAGAGATATGTATATGGGAGGGTTCACATCTTCAGAGAAGATGTAACCACGTTTTATACCTTTAAAGCATCAGTTAGATCCCCAATTCTGGCCCCTTAATTTATGTTTGTGTATTCTTTGTTGCCCTGCAAAGGAATCTAAACTTCCAATTAGTCTTATCTTTGTTTACTTAATTGGCTTTGCTTACTTAATTAGCGCCTGGCTCCTGAAGACAAGATCTTATCCAGATCAAACATAAATTAGAATTGAGATGTAAATTACCCCTTTGTTGATGGCTGGAGTTCCAACAGATACCATGTTTTAGGTGGCACAGAAAGAGATTGATATAAGTTCAGGTCAAATGGCAGGGACATATGTTTGACAAATACCAGATACATTTCAGAGGCCTAATGACAATATGTTTGTAACAGGAGATACAAATAGAAAGGAATAATATATGTGATACAAAAAGCACAATCTATATGTTACAGGAACCTAATGATTACAGAATAACAAGCTTTTACTAAACTTAGCATATCAGTATTTTATATTCTATATTATTATTTCCCTACAGAGGCTTACCTGGAATCGTGAGCTACTGGGCTGCATAATCAAAGTGCATATCCAAACCAAATCAAACTACTTGAGGAAGGTGTACAAAAATGAATTAGGGCAGGATGAAATAAGTTTTGCGTCATACCAGAAGGGAGACAATTAGAGCTTTATAACTTTGAATTTGACCCAGAAATCTAATGGTAACCAAGGCAGTGATTTCAGAATGAGGGTTATTCTGCAGGGGCAGGGCTGATCTGCTAGTAGACAAAGTGCCTCCTTCTGAATCACTTGCTGTTCCAAATTGTGAATATTTGCTAAAGCACAGCAATTTTGGATTTTTTGTTGTTGTTGTTCCATCCAGATCGTGATGGGTTCTAAGGACAGTTAAATCCACTATTCATTTCCCACTTGCATCAAACCGTGGCATAGATATGGTCTGGTGGCATTTTTGTTTGGACCACGTCTTCAGGATGTGGTCTTATTTTCTGAGGCACCTTTAAATTATTCCAATAGTAAATTAGTTTATCCTCTTCATGCTATTTCTATCCAAAAACAGCCTGAAGGGGCATAACGCATGTTGGGTTTTCAACCAGTTATATGGAAGGAAGTTAGAAGTCTGACCGGATCCAAGAACAGAGGCAATAAAGGCAGGATCAGGATCAATAATGGAAATAGCAGGTTTTATCCTTAGTTATTTGCCAACTTAAGGATGGGTAGGGACATTTCCACTGAATATCAGAAAAAAGTCCCACGAAAGGGGTGAAAGCACCATTAAGGAGGAAAAGGGAAAAAATTCTGTGTGATTCTATATTACCGTTATGACTAGTTGTCATTATTTTTAAAAAATCTGTTTGATTAATCCTGTTTTACAAACAACTGCCATCTCTCCATTTTATGTAAATACGTTCTGTTGGTTTATTTATTTATTCATTTGTTTATATCCCGCCTTTTATTGTTTTTAAAAACAACTCAAGGTGACAAATACAGTATACAGAACAACTTCCTCCTTTTTAAAAAAATCCTAAATATATTACTGTTCAGTTTTACCCAACAGCTGCTATTCCTTCTAATTCAAAAACTACTGTGCAGCTATTCTGTATTTTTTTTTTTAATGGAAGAAGGAATGGAAAAATTGAATAATATTATCCTGTATCCTATTATAAAATTCTGTGCGTCGGGACTGCTGAAAGAAAAAGGATTGCTTGAAAAGGATACCTAGTGACATCTCTCTGCCAACAGGCTTGTTATTATAAACTTCAAAGAGCAGATGTATTAACACCCCTGCTTTATTTTGTAAGTGGATCTGCATAGGGTGGAGTTTTCCATGAACTCTACTCAGCAGGTGAATAGCCTATTGCAGATTATTCCGAAGTCCTCCCAACAGTCTTGTCACATCACATTTGTAGAAGAAAGCAAGAATGCATACCGTACTCCATATCCTCTGGTTTGCAGTCTTTGCAACCTATTGTTATATTGAAGCTTTGGTGAAATGTTTTATTCCTGTGAAGAGAAAATCTGTGGCTGGTGAAATTGTCCTTGTCACTGGAGCTGCAAGCGGCATCGGAAGACTCACCGCCTTTGAATTTGCCAAACATGGAAGCCGATTGGTCCTCTGGGATGTAAACAAGGTATGGCAATGATTCTACATTAGAATTAATGAATAAACAAGATAGGGAAAAAAGGGGGGGAAGGGAGGGAGAGAAAGAAGAATAAGCAAAAGGCTTATTCTATAGATATCTAAAGATATCTGTGGGACCAGTTTCAACGGAAATACAGTACACTTTCTGTTATGTTTGGAAAATAGGAAAGCAGCTTGTAGAAATAAGGGTGTCTAATTCGCAGAAATAATACTTGTTTTATTTCAGACTTTAAATAAACGGCATAAAATATGTTTACCTAGTATTCGGCACAGTTTAGTAAAAAGTATAAATCAAGTAACCATCCTCACATTAATCAGCACTAAGAAAAATATATCTGGACCTGTGTCAGGTTGCTTTCTATTTTATAAAAAGTCTGGAGGGAGGGAGGGATTGTAAAAATAATGTAGAGACCGTACAAAAAGGTCCCCCCAAACTTGGATTGATGCTCCAAGAAGAAATAATAAAGAAAATCTTGACATGTGCAGACATGGACAGGCTGACCCTAGAACTCAAAAACAAGGATGAGACAGAATACTATAAAATTTGGAACAAAGTGTACCAATGGTTGGAAAGGAGAAAAGGAGTTGGAACAAAAAAAAAGATTAAGGGTTCATAGAACTGGACAATAGTTAGACAAATATGTAAATGAGGACAAGGGATATATGTTTATAAGAACAAAGTAGCAACATATGTTAAATAGTAATTATATTTGTTGTTATGTTAAAAATATGTATGGATGTGACAAGACCAGGATGGTTACACTGTGTCCAATGTTTTTAATGTTTACTTAATAAAAAACTGTTTAATAATAATAAAAAAAGAAGAGACTGGACAGCCACGTGTCTGAAATTTTATATAGCCGTGTTGGTGAACTATGGCATGCGTGCAGTGGTGGGATTCAAGTAATTTAACAACCGGTTCTCTGCCCTAATGATTTCTTCCAACAACCAGTTTGCCAAAATGCTCAGAAAGAACAACCGGTTCTCCCGAAGTGGTGCAAACTGGCTGAATCCCACCACTGCACGCGTGCCACGGGTGGCACGTGGAGCCATATCTGTGGGCATGTGAGCGTTGTCCCAGCTCAGGTCCAGCATGCATGTGCATGTCGGGCAACTGATTTTCAGGCTTTCCAGGCCCACCAGAAGTCAGGAAACGGGTTGTTTCCGGCCTCCGGAGGGCCTCCGGGTGGGGAAGGCTGTTTTTGCCCCCCCCAGGCTCCAAAAAAGCCTCTGAAGCCTGGGGAGGGTGAAAAACAGGCCTACCGGGCCATCGTGTGCCAAAAGCCTGTAATACAGTGGACTAAAGCACTGTTATTAACATCTGCTGCTTGCAATTACTGCAAGTTCAAATCTCACCAGGCTCAAGGCTGACTCAGCCTTCCATCCTTTCAAAGGTAGGTGAAATGAGGACCCAGATTGTGGGGGCAATAAGCTGACTTTGTATAAATATACAAAAGTATGAAGGCTATTGCTTAATGCATTGTAAGACGCCCTGAGTCTCAGGAGAAGGGCGGCATATAAATTAAAGCAAAAAAAAAAAAAAGCGGGAGCGTGGAAGGGTCAAACGTGCATATGCGGGGGGGCCCGGGGTGCATTGAATTATGGGTGTGGGAACCTGCGCACGTGATCCTCTGCACTCGCCCCGTTTTTGGCATGCGATGGCAAAAAGATTAGCCATCACTGGCATATAGGATCTCCTTCCTGAAGTCTAAAGGTCTCTTCCAACTCTGATATTCTGTTATTACATGCAATAAAGACTTTGAACCAGCTCATCCAGTACCAATGCAACCTTTGTCCCTATTCAGGAAAACATTTCTGTGGTGTTCTTATATTCTTGATTTTAATTCTTTACAAGAAGCAGTATGCCGTGTTGTTGCATTTTGTTTGTACATGCTCTTTTTTTTAAAGTAAATCAAGAATTTACATTCAAACATAAAGTGCACCCAAGCTCCTCATTTCAGATATTTCACAAGGCTGTGAAAATACAGATAATCCTCGACTTACAACCACAATCGAGTCCAACATTTACGCTGCTAAATGAGAAATTTGTTAAGTCAGCTTTGCCGCACGTGAAGACTTTTCTTGCCACATTTGTTAAGTGAATCCCTCCAGCTGTTAAATTAGTCACATGATTGTTTAGTGAATCTAGTTTCCCCCTTGACTGTGCTTGTCTGAAAGTCACAAAAAGGGATCACAGGACCCCAGGACACTGCAACCGTCATAAATGTGAGTCAGTTGTCCAGCTGACACAAATGTAAATCACGTGACCATGGGGACGCTGCAACAGTCATAAGTGTGAAAAACGGTCCTAAGTCACTTTTTTCACTGCGGTTGTAGCTTCGAACGGTCACTAAGCGAACTGTTGTAAGTCAAGGACTACCTGTACTTTCATTCAGGCAGGCTTTTGAAGCACAGGAGTGACTGGACTGCTGCTGTTTGTTCTTAATGTACGTCTGTAGCAGTGATGAAATCTGAACCGGTTTGCTGGCTGCGCATGCGCGCTGCGTGCCAAACTTGCACTGCGTGCACATGTGCAATGCACACCAAAAGGAGGCACACCAAAAGCAAGCGGGGGGATCAGCTGTGCCACACGATTCAGCTTCACTAGAAAGCAGGATTTCTTGCTTTCTAGCAAAACTAAACCCAGCACAGCTGATCGTCAAAAATACCGCTTCGTAGGAACCAGTAGCTTTTTTTAACTACCAGTCAACTGAACTGGTAGTTTTTTAAACTACCGGTTCAATCAAACCTGTAGCTACTGCCCCAGGTCAGATCTCTGTGGCGTTTCTTTCGTGAGCTTTTGTTTCTCGAAGGACCTCATGGATTTATATCTCGAAGGACCTCTCATGGACTATGAATGCTAATATGCTTGTGAAGAAGACACAGAAGAAGCTGTACTTCCTGAGAATGCTCAGGAAGATCAATCTATCTCAGCATCTACTTCTGTCCTACTATCACAGCATCATTGAGAGTGTCCTGACATACGGCATTCTAGCATTGGTATGGGAGAAGCTCTGTAGCGGACAAAAAAGCTCTACAGAGAATCATTAAAACTGCCCAGAATATCATCGGACTTCAGCTACCAGCCCTGGACGACATCTTCAAATCTCGCTGTTTGAGGAAGTTGCATAACATTCTCAGAGACTCTTCCCATCCTGCTTACAATCTTTTTGGACTGTTGCCTTCTGGCAGAAGATACAGAACAATTAAAACTCGGATCACACGCTTTCTGAATAGTTTTTATCCCAGAGTTATAATTGCACTCAACAATTTCATTTCATTTCATTTTATTAAATTTGTATACTGCCCTACTCCCGAAGGACTCAGGGTGGTGAACAGCCATAGAATAAAACATATAAATACAAAGTTTAAAATAGAATAAAACAAATTAAATAATTTGGCTGAATTTTAAAACCCCAATAATTTAAAACCAAATTTAAAATTTCCATTTAAAAAGGGGAAAAAAACTTAGGTCAGGCTAGCTTGATGAAATAAGAACGTCTTGAGCGCGCGGCGGAAGGTGCGCAGATCCGGGATCCTCCGTATCTCCGGGGGGAGCTCGTTCCAGATAGTAGGTGCCCCCACAGAGAAGGCTCTCCCCCTGGGGGCCGCCAGTCGACATTGTTTGGCCGACGGCACCAGGAGGAGCCTCTCTCTGTGGGAGCATACTGGTCGGTAGGAGGCTATTGGTGGTAGCAGGCGGTCCCGTAAATAACCAGGTCCTAAGCCATGGAGCGCTCTAAAGGTAATAACCAAAACCTTGAAGCGCACTCGGAAGACCACCGGGAGCCAGTGCAGCTCGCGCAGGAGAGGCATTACATGGGAGCGCCATGTCACTCCCATCACCACCCGCGCGGCCGGGTGAACTAAATGGCCACCATCAGCGAGCTGTTGGACAGCATTACTTGGTCTGTTGTGTGGATGTTTGGGTGGTTTAGGAGTAGGGAGTTGTGGTGGGTGGGAGTGTGTTTGGGGATTGTTATGTGTGTTGGACTTGGTCTTTGGGTGTTAAGTGAATTTCGTTGTATGGGTATACTGTGTATACACATACAATGACAGTAAAGTTATTATTATGACAATAAAGTTATTATTTCCCTGCAAATGACGAAACAGAAGCTCACAAAAGAAAAATATCTTATCTCTTGCCATGCTGTCGGTGTTGGGATGCCCCAGCACCTCTATTATTCTATGTTCTAACCTGAATGGTGTCTTCACCTCTAAGTCAAATATTACCTTCTAGAACTACTGATTAGTGGGCTGTAAGAAGCCAGAGAAAATAAATTATTTAGACAATGTAGTATTCAGTGAGCAAAAGGTGTTAATTAAATAGATTAAATACATATGTGGGTCCCTGGCTTCCTGCTACATGCTTAACAAGAACACTTAGAATGCCTTGTGTTGTTCAACATTATGAACTAGTTTGAGACATTCCAAGATTACAATCACACTGAAACAGGAAACAAATGATTTTATTGATGGTACTTTTATTACTGATCTCAAGGGATGACTCAGTTCCTTCCAATAGAAGCTATTCAGGCCAGGCACATCTGTGGAAATTTGAAATGATTCTCAATGCTCCATACATTAGAATAGAATTTTATAGGTGATCATACTAAGACTACATGATCCTAAATCTGGGGTTCCCAACTCCCAGTCTGTGGACCAGCACTGATCCGAGGCATGCCAGCTACTGGGCCGCTCAAACAAGCAAAGTCCCCATCCATGGGACACAGGCAGCACACAAAACCACACCCCTTCCATTCCACGGAAAAAAACCCTCTCCACGGAACCAGTCCCTGGTGCCCGAAAGGTTGGGGCACCATTGCTCTAAATCATCCTTGTGTCCCAAGACACAATGAATCCCCTGATGAAAATGGAACATGCATAGTGGCCAACAGAATGGGACCTTTAGGCTCCCACCATTGGCCGCACCCAGTTCTCCTCCAGCCACCCGCCTCAGCCAGCTTTCAGTGCCGAAAAGGTTCACCATCACTGCTCTAGTCCATGTAGAAGGCAAGCATCCTTTCAGTGAAGCCAATCCGTGACCCTTCAGAATATTTGAATACTGGTCAATTCAGAATACTGGTCATAGATAAACTTTAACTTCTGGAACTATGATCTTGCTGAGACTGTAATAACCTTTTCCTCCCTTCTTTGATTCAGTAATATTTTGTTAGCAGACCGCAAAGAAGCGAATGATATTTATCCTTTTTACTGTTTGTAGAGTTGCCTAGAGGAAACAGCTGAAGACTGCAGAAAGCTGGGAGTCGAAGCATATCCTTATGTGGTGGACTGCAGTTTGAAAGAGGAAATCTACAGTGCGGCTGAGAAAGTGAGAAATCTGTACAGTAAATGTCTGTGTTTTTCCCCCTGGTTTTTATAAAGTTTTGGAAAACAAGCTTTAAGAAAAAAGATGATCACATTCTAATGAGCATAGAGACTGCTTTTTTCCCTTCTATTCAGTATGATATAGTTACAATAACAAATAATAGTGATCAAAGTTTTTCCAAATTGGGTATTGGTATTTTTTTCATTTTTTACTCAGTATAGATCAGGGGTGAAATGCTCCCGGTTCGGACCGGATCACCCGATCCGGTAGCGATGGAGGTGGGTGGTTCGGAGAACCGGTAGCAAAAATCCCCGCCTCCCTGCCCCCCCCCATGCCCAGCTGAGCCGCACAATCATCAGAAGCTTTTTTTTTACTTTTAAAAGCATTTTTTCTACAATCTCTTCGGCTGAAAAAATGCTTTTAAAAGTAAACAAAAAAAAAAAGCCTCTGATGATCGTGTGGCTCGTCAAAGGCATTTAAAAGGAAAAAAACCTTTTTTTCTTTTAAATGCTCTGACGATCCCAGTTGAGTTCCCTGATCGGCAGAGGCTTTTAAAAAAAAGCCTCTGCTGATCAGGGAACTCAGCTGGGATCGTCAGAGCCTTTTGAAAACATTTTTTTACAACCTCTTAGCCGAAGAGATTGTAGAAAAAAATGGTTTTAAAAGTTTTTTTTAAAAAAATTGGCCACACCCACCCAGTCACATTACCCCCACCACCACCAAGCCACGCCCACAGAACCGGTAGTAAGAAATTTTAGATTTCACCCCTGGTATAGATATATATTAATATTTAAAAAATCTTATAGATGGGTGCAAACTATATCGTGTGAATGGAGTGTTCCAGCACTGGCTAGATTTGCTGTCCATCGTGTGGAGGGAGGAGTTGCTTTTGTGCCTACAAACACTTTCCATGACCCTCACCGCATGCCTTACAAATTCTTTTAATTAAAAAGGAAATAGTTGTCATGCTGCAACGTAAAATGCCAGCCACAAGCATAATCTTTACTCTGAGGAAGGCTTTTTGTCCTGGTTGTTCCCAACCCCCAGTCCGTGGACCGGCACCGAGCCACAACATGCCAGAAACCAGGCCACCCAAACAAGCGAATCCCCATTTGCAGGATGCAGGCAAAATCCAATTTTTTATTTTTTTTTAGTTTGTCAAACATGGACGAGAAAACATATATAAACATGGACATGAACACATGAACATGTATAAACATGGACATGAACACAGGAAATGAGTACGAATAAATGGGGACAGTAGGACAGGGACGGTAGGCACTCTGGTGTGCTTATGCACGCCCTTTACAGACCTCTTAGGAATGGTGTGAGGTCGACAGTAATAATAATGATAATAATAATAATAATTTTATTTCTATACCGCCCTTCTCCCGAAGGACTCAGGGCGGTGTACAGCCTATTAAAAACACAGAACAAAACAACAATTAAAATTTAAAATCATTAAATAATTAGGCTCCAATTAAAATCCCAGAAATTTAAAATACCCCAATTTAAAATCGTTATGTTAATAGCCCGGCCTGGCGGAACAACAGGGTCTTTAGTGTGCAGCGAAACACCCGGAGGTCGGGGATCTTACGTATTAGACAGTTTAAGGTTAAAGTTTTGGGGGTTTGGGAAAGAAACCACAGAGCCAGGTAGTAC
The DNA here is from genome assembly GCF_059756535.1 of Pantherophis guttatus. Classification (NCBI taxonomy): domain Eukaryota; kingdom Metazoa; phylum Chordata; class Lepidosauria; order Squamata; family Colubridae; genus Pantherophis; species Pantherophis guttatus. Next base: position 14,058,124 of record NC_142070.1, on the reverse strand, counting down.
ATTCCAGGCATTGACCACTCTGTTGCTGAAGTCGTATTTTCTGCAGTCGAGTTTGGAGCGGTTTACCTTGAATTTGTATCTATTGTTTGTATCTATTATTGCGGTTGAATAATAAGTAATTAAATAATAAGTAATTAATAAGTAATACCTAGCACACATTCCCATCAGGGGTGGGTTCTACTTACCTTTACTACCGGTTTGCAATGGGATCTGTGCGCATGTGCAGATCGCCGATGACTACATCTGGGGCGGTGGACTGGGCCTCCCGACGGTTTTACTACCGATTCTTGTGAACCGGTCCAAACCGGGGGCAACCCACCACTGATTCCCATATACATATACATGTACACCGCTCAAAAAAATAAAGAGAACACAAGCAGAAGACATCCGAGATCTGAATGAATGAAATAGCCTTATTAAATACTTTGTTCTTTACATACAGTAGTTTATACACTGCTCAAACACCTAAAGGGACCACAAAACTACTGTATGTAACGAACAAAGTATTTAATGAGGCTATTTCATTCATTCAGATCTCGGGTGTCTTCTGCTTGTGTTCCCTTTATTTTTTTGAGCAGTATATATAACATTATACTATATTACATCGGTATGAACATGTTGCACGTTGCACTGGTCCTGCAAGACTATCATATTAAACCTAATTATGATGTTACGTTGCGTTCAGAAGTCTGACAGCCCACAGATAAAAGCTATTTTTCAGCCTATTCGTTCGTCTGGCTATGCTTCTATATCTCCTGCCCGATGGTAGGAGAGTAAAGAAGTGCTGACCAGGGTGCGAATCATCCCTGAGTATTTTCCTCAGTCTGCTAAGGCAGCAGGTCCTGGCAATTAGTTCAAGTCCAGCAAGGAGCCAACAAAATTTAAAAAAAAAAAAAAAAAAGGGGGCTTCGGTTTTACAAATATAGTTTCTTCATATAATCGTTGTACATATGGGCTGATTGTGTCGCTTGCCCTCTAAATCAGACTGACATGACTATCCAGATGTGTCGAGACTTCAGCTCCCAAAATTCTAGTGCCAACATACTGAATTACAGCACATCTGTAGAATGCCAAGCCTGATCTTGTAAATGTGCAGGGTTTTTTTCTTTTAAAATATTCAGTCTGTGCAAGATCTGTATGGCAGCACCAAAAAAAAAAAGGGGGGGGAAGAAAACCAAATTTAACCAGTGCAAAATTTAATAATTTCTGTTTCTTAACTTAAAGGTAAAAAAAGATGTTGGAGATGTTACTATTTTAGTAAATAATGCCGGTGTGGCAGCAACAGGAGAACTGCTTTCCACCCCGGACAAGCAAATACAAAAAATATATGATACCAACATTCTAGGTCATTACTGGGTAAGTATCACTGAGAACTTAAATTTTACTATTTAGTTAATATTAGGAATTCAGTGCTCAAGCTTAATTGAGCTTACAGTACCTTAAAGCATGATCCTAACTAAAAATATGTTGGGGAAGGTTAAAATGAGGGTCATCTGCCAGTTCAGCACAGCAGTACTATAATAGAAGGCAGCGGTGAAATCCACTTACCTTTGCTACCGGTTTGGGAACGGGACCGCACGGGAGCGCAAACACATTGTGCGCATGTACCTCTTCTGTACATGCACAGAGCCTTCTGCACATGCGCAGAGAGTCAAAAACGGGACGTAATGACGTCCCGGCGGGTGGACAGAGCCTCCCAGTGCCAGCACTACCGGTTCGTGTGAGCCGGATAGATCCGACCAGATTTCACCATTGATGGAGGGGTTCCCAACCCCCTGTCTGGGGACCAGCACTGGGCTGCGGCATGCCAGAAACTGGGCCACACAAACAAGCAAAGTCCCATCCGCGGGATGCAGGAAGAATGCGAAACCACGTCCCCTCCAGTCTGCAAAAAAAAAAACCTCTCTCCACGGAACCAATCCCCGGCGCCCAAAAGATTGGGGGCCACTGCTACAATGTCTCTTGAAGGCCCTTCATCATCTGTATTACCATACTTTAGGCCAATGGCTGTATCCAGTCTCTTTTTGAGGGCTGTCTCAAAGATCTCAGTGTACTATTCTAACCTTGAGATTATTATCTCAAGAGCCGAGGTGGCGCAGTGGTTAGTGTGCAGCACTGCAGGCTACTTCAGTGACTGCTAGCTGCAGTTCAGCAGTTCAAATCTCACCGGCTCAAGGTTGACTCTGCCTTCCATCCTCCCAAGGTCGGTAAAATGAGAACCCAGATTGTTGGGGGCAACGTGCTAATTCTGTAAACCGCTTAGAGAGGGCTGTAAAAGCACTATGAAGCGGTATATAAGTCTAAGTGCTATTGCTATTGCTATTGCTATTATGGTGGCCTCACTGTGCAAAAACCGAGTCTGAACTTGGATGGGAGAAGACCCAGTATAATTAAATCTCAAAGCCAGATAATTCCAGATCAAGTTAGTATCAAAGAAATAGCCTATGACTGACGTTAAATATTTCCTATTACTAATAAACAAGAATATTTGTGTTCTGACCTACTTCCTTAGAAAGTAAACAGCACAAATTTAGTCCCGGCAAACCTCTTTAATTCGTACGGCTGTAAATTACTTTCATTTACAGTCCGCAAGGCTTGACAAACAGTCTTTCAGAGGAAGTTATTAACACCCACCTATCTCACATGGAACGCTGCCAAAGAGCCAATTGCCAGACAGGGCAAGGCCAAACTTGGCACAGAGTCACAAACAGAATTTTCAAATCTTGAATCAGCCAGATGAACTAATTGCTTCCTGCAAAAGCTCACGTCCCATTCGCTTCTCTTTTATGTCTTATGGGAAGGGCCAATCATCTCCAAGCCTTACTCCCAAGTCGACCCTGTTTCCTTAATTGTTCCTGTCTCCTGGCAGCTCTGCGCATGCACACACTGGGAACAGGCTCACACTGTTTTTCTGCTTCGCTGATGTCAGACTCCGGAGACTCCATGTTGCGGAGCTGGCAGCAGAGTCGGACAGTGAGGAGGCTGGGGAGGATCATGGGCCAGTCCTGAAGTCTGGGAAGGCTCAGACGAGGGCTCTGCATCAGAGGCAGAGAAAGGGCCATCTGAGAAGTATGTGCTGCCCCCGGAGCCTCCAGAGTCAGACCTCAGCAAGGAAGAGGAACCTGTTCCCAGTGCGCGCATGCACAGAGCTGCCAGAAGGCAAGAACAGCTAAAACAAAGGGGACAACTCGGGAGTAGGGCTGGGAGATGATTGGCCCCTCCCATAAGACTTAAAAGAGAAGCAAAGGCACATGGGCCTTTGCAGGAAGTAATGTTTGTTCATTCAGTTCAGCTTAAAGCCTGAAGCTCTGATTCTGGATTCCCTGAGGCTTTGCCAATTAGGTCTTTGGCAGCATGTCAAGGGAGATAAAGGTGGGTGATTATCCCGAAGGACTTCTTCCGAAGGACTCTTTATAACTAATTGGGACTCAGCTGTGAATGAACAGAATTCACAGTTGTTGCAATAAAAAAGGTTTTTGTGATTACTCTTGTGTTTTAATGACTCAGGAAGCCTAGGTCAGAGCACTCCGGAGGCAGGAAAGAACTACCAGATGGCCTTGGCCCCCTCTCTGCCTTCAACTCAAAGCCATTGTCCAAGCTTTCTCCAGACTCCAGGACTGGCCCACGTTCCTCCCCAACCTCCTCACTGTCCGAATCTGCTGGCTGCTGGCAGGCCACAACAATTTGTAGCTCAGGGTTGAAATGCGGGTCCTTGATGCTCTCTGAGCTTGTTTTCTTGCAGATGTTTCATTACCCAAACCAGTTAACATCATCAGTGCTAGTCAGTCCAATTACTGCATACGAAAAAATAGTATATTTTAAGAAAGTTAATTCGTATGTATTCATCAATGCTCCTGTATCACATACACCATGGTATGTATAAAACTATTACGTTCACACTGCTTCCAATGATTATTGAAGGGGGAGAAATCATCTACTTATAAATAGCTTGCATGTGAATTATTCAGTTTAAGAGTATGTGTGCTTTTGAATGAAAAAATGCAGAAATGTAACCATCTGACAATGTGAGATGTTGTACTTTCTTTTCTTTTCTTTCTTTTTTTTTTTGGTCACATGTGAAATCTTCATTACAGACAATAAAAGCTTTTCTGCCAGCTATGATGAAAACTAACCATGGTCATATTGTCAATGTTGCATCAGCTGGTGGGCTAGTGCCGGTTCCTTTTCTGTTGCCTTATTGGTAAGTATAAGAGTTGTGTTTTTTTCCTATTAAAATCAAAAAGTAGCTTGTTTTGGAAGAAAAATGCCCTTAAGAGCTTTAAAGAGAAAGAAGGGTTTTTTTTAGAAACTGTGTCAATATTAATATGGCTCTTTTGTGCCATTTTTGCTTCATGCTAGTTCCGAGAATAGAATTGGGAGGCAAATTATACTGACCTCCCTCTGACGTGCAGGAAATGCTGGCATAATGGCAGACTAATAAAACAGGATTTTGTAATGGGAGTATTTACCATATTTTTTGGAATATAGGAGCACCTTTTTCCCCCAGAAAAGAGGGTGAAAATCTAGGTGTGTCTTATACTCCGAATATAGCCTCTCAAATGGAGGTTTCAAAGGCTGAAAAAAGCATCAGAAACGAAGCTTCAGAAAAAAAGCCTCTGAAAGGAAGTTTCAGAGGCTTTTTTACTGAAGCTTTGTTTTGGAGGCTTTCAGAGGCAGTAAAATAAGCAAGGCACAGAGCTCACAACCAACAAAACTGCTGCTAAATTTCACCTCTGGGAACAGCTGATTGGGGGTATTCCGGGAAACCAATCCACCCACCAATCAGCTTTTTTCTTATTTTCCTCTCCAAAAACTAAGGTGCATCTTATACTCGGGTGCGTCTTATACTCCGAAAAATACGGTATATGGGGTATTTTTAAAAAGAGACATGCAAGACAAGATAGAAAGTATCCCCATGGCCAATATTCGGATGCTTGACACCTGACTCACATTTATGACAGTTGCAGTGTCCCGGGGTCAAGTGATCCCCTTTTGCAACCTTCTGACAAGCAAAGTCAACAAGAAAGCCAGATTCACTTAACAACTGTGTTACTCATTTAACAACTGCAGTGATTCACTTAACAAATGTGGCAAGGAAAGTTGTAAAATGGGGCAAAACTCACTTGACAAATTTCTCACTTAGCAACATAAATGTTGGGCTCAATTGTGGTCATACGTTGAGGACTACCTGTAGATTATAAACAGAGATTAAACCCCACACCCTTCTAGCACTAAAAATATTACCTAGCTGGGTAATGAAACATCTTCAAGAAAACAATGAAGCTCAGGGACCACCAAGGACTCCACAGTTCAACCCTGAGCTACATATATTTTCTTTTATTGCTGAAGTTCCTGAGAGAAAAAAGCCATCAGATCAGAGTTACATAAAACTCTGGTCCATATTCTGTTGCTTCACTTTGTAAGCTTGTTCATAAGTTTCTTGAAGGACTTATTGCATTTATTTAAGTCAGGGGTGTCAAACTCGCGACCCGTGGGCCAGATGCGTCACGTGCTGGCCACACCCACGCCTGCTTTAGCAAAGGGGAAAAAAGTCACGATATGTCACGCGAGTTTGACACCCCTGATCTAAGTCAAGTGATGGTGATTTATACATTCCCACCAGGGGTGAAATGCTACCAGTTCGCTCTAGGTTCAGGCAAACCAGTAATGATAAAAACTACTGGTTCGAGGAAACTGGTAGTTAAAAAAAGCTACCAGTTTAGACAAACCAGTATTTCCGACAATCAGCTGTGCTGTGGAGTTCAGGAAATCCTGCTTTCTAGTGAAGCTAAATCGCGCAGCACAGCTGATTCCCCCTCTCGCTGTTCTACTTACCTTCCCAAGCCTCCGTTTGGTGCGCACTTAGCATGCGCATGCAGTGCGCATTTGGTGGGGGACCCATTCTTTGGAGTATCGTTTCCCCTGAGGTGAAGTTGGCCTCAATTCTGTTGGCCTTCTGGAAAACCCTCAGAATTTTGGGCCTGGGAAGCCCATGAAGGGCCTGTATAGGTTTAATTGCATTCTTTCCTGTCTTTTTGTTGTTGTTCTGACCTAGGCTTCCCCAAACCACGAAGCAGACTTCTTGTCCCGACAAAAACCCCTTTTTATTAAGTTATTGTGAATTCTTCTGATTCACATCCAGCAAATTCTTTCAAGATTGTGATTTACAGTCACAGACCTTATCTGGTTTAGGGAGCTGCCAGGCCGATATCTTCAAAACTTGGCAAGGTTTCATGGAGAGTTACGAACCAATTAAGCGAACGAATTGCCTCCTGCAAACTCCACTCCCCTTTCGCTCCTCTTTCATTCCCTCTGGGAGGGGCCCTTCATCATCCACCTGTGGCCTTACTCCCAAGTCGACCCTTGTTCTTTAGCTGTTCCCTTCGTCTGACCCCTCTGTGCATGCGCACACTGGGAACAGGCTCCAGTTGTTTGTCTGCCTCACTGATATCTGACTCCGAAGGCAGCTGATAACTGGCATCCGGCCCTGGCCCCCTCTCTGCCTCCGACGCAGAGCCCTCATCAGAGCCTTCCCCAGACTCCAGGACTGGCCCATTTGCCTCCCCAACCTCCTCACTGTTCGAACCTGCTGCCAGCTCCGCTGGCCATTGGCGGGCCACAACAGTTGTTACAGTTTTGAATTGGTTTTAACTGCTTTAATAGAAGGATTAAGATTCTTTTCTCCCCTAATTCTCCTCTCCTGTTTAGTTCAAGCAAGTTTGCTGCTATAGGGCTTCACAAAGGCTTTACCAAAGAATTATCTGTTTTGGGAAAAAATGGAATCAAGACTACCTGCTTATGTCCATATTTTATAAGCACGGGGCTTGTAAAAAACCCACAGTCAAGGTAAGAGACAAGATGGGTCTAGTTAGCATAAAACAGCTTCCCAACCTTGGCAACTTTAAGTCATGTGTCTATGGAGATTCTCAATCATCCAGGTCATGGTTGTCCCAAAGGTGCTTTTTCAAAAGGTAGCTGGACTTTCTGGTTTTTCTTTGAAGACATTTCGCTTCTCATCCAAGAAGCTTCTTCAGCTCTGACTGGATGGTGGGGAATAGAAGGATTTATACTCCTTGCAGACAGCTGGTCAATTCCATTCCTTTCAGAGGGTCGTTAAGGCCACCTGGAAGTTTATCTGAGTCATCAGGGTCACCTGAGTAGTGCGAATGGGTGCGGAGCCTTCTTGGAACGGTTGAGAGACATTAAAACATGTAGACTTCAACTTCAACATGCTGGCTGGGGAATTCTGGGAGTTGAAGTCCAGATGTCTTCAAGTTGCCAAGGTTGAGAAACACTGGTTTAGATGCACATTGCTAACCATTTGAAACCAACAGAATCTGGAGAGCATATTTTTGAGTTTCTTCCAAAATGGCTGCCTTGGGAAAGAGTAAACCTTAGTGACCAGAGGAAAGTTGATGAACTTTCCCCCCCATCATGACCAGAAGCTTCTTCCCTCCATCTTGCAACTTTATTTTTCTGGACAATGTATGCAGACTTCTGAAGTAGACGCTGGACTATCATTCTCTCTCCCTTCCCCTTTTTTTTCCTCTTTCATAAACGCTTTCAAGGCCAAAAGTATTCCTATAAATAAAAATAAGTTATCATGGTGGCTGCAAAAGAGGAACTGGTGTTCATGCGCCTTTGGGGCCATGGGTTTGTCATAGTGGTGAAATCCAAATTTTCTTACTGCCGGTTCTGTGGGCGTGGCTTGGTGGGTGTGGTGTGGCTTGGTGGGCGTGGCAGGAGAAGGATACTGCAAAATCTCCATTCCCAACCCACTCCAGGGGAAGGATATTGCAAAATCTCCATTCCAACCCCACTCTGGGGCCAGCCAGAGGTGGTATTTGCCGGTTCTCTGAACTGTTCAAAATTTCTGCGACCGGTTCTCCAGAACCTGCTGGATTTCACCCCTGGTTTGTCACCACTGTATTTGAGCAGATAGAATCAGTATCGCGGATAACTGTAGTCCACAAAACCCAGCAGTCATATGTTTTAAAATATAATAAACTAATAGCTCACTATTAATAACATCAACAATTATAATTCCAGACTATTACCTATTCTGAAACCTGAGGCGGTTGCAAAGAGGCTCATGGATGGAGTACTCTGCAATCAAAAGAAGATCGTTATACCATCCTCAGTTGCAGTGTTCCCTCTGCTGGAAATGTATGTATGCAGGGTTCTTAAGGACTGAATTTCTGCACTGACAATTAGTTTTAAAATACATGTTGTGGCATATCAAAAAACAAAAACAAAAAACCCAAGCAGTGACATCAGGGTATTGCATTGAAGTACCGTGTTTCCCCGAAAATAAGACCTCCCCTGAAAATAAGACCTCCCTGAAAATATTTAAACGCATGCACAGCCGGTTCCCGCCATTTCCTCTGGTTCAGGTGAGGGAGACAGAGCTGGAAATCAGGTAAGATGGCAAGAGGAGCCCCGCCTCGCTCCATGTGCCCCAAAATAATAAGACCTCCCTGAAAATAAGGCCAAGCGCTTATTTCGGGGTTCAAAAAAAATATAAGACAGGGTCTTATTTTCGGGGAAACACGGTAGATTTTGAGATTTTTATTTAATGTTCCTGTATTTTTATTTTCAGAATTCTTCCTGAACGTGCTATGGTGGCTTTCGAAAAGATTTTCAGGGTCAGTTTTGATGTGGAGAAAAGAGAATGACAAAGTATCAAATCTTTCCAAATTTGCAATCGCATTTTTTTTAATTTTAAAAAACAAACTTTATTGAATTTAAAAATATTAACAAGAAAAAAAAGAGAAAATATACAAATTTTCTCACTCATAAAATTTACATTTTCAATCCACAGTTACACTAACATACTAAATACATGTGATTATATAAACACATATATATAAATATACAAACAGTGACTTATTTACCTGTTCTATCTATCTGACGGTGCTTTTTTTTTTATTATTATTACTTGCATTTCCCCTAATTCTTATCTTTACCCTTTTTTCCTTTGGTTTATCCATTTATACCATCTATTCCATACTATAAAATATTTTGAGTCTTCCTTGTCTTTTAATTCTAGAGTTAATTTATCCATTTCTGCGCATGTGTAGATTTTTTGAATTACTTCCTGATCTGTTGGCATATGATCTGTTTTCCACAGTTGTGCTATAGCAAGTCTGGCTGCCGTAATTATGTGTAGTGTCAAATATTTTATGTCTTTTCTAATATTCCTTTTTATCATGCCTAATAAGAAAACTTCTGGTTCTAATTCAGTTTCTTGATCTATTATTTCTACTATCCATGTTTTTATTTTTTTCCAATATTTCTTTATTTCTGGGCAAAGCCACCAAACATGGAAAAAAGTTTGAGCTTTTTTACATTTCCAACAAACAGGATTTACATTCGGGTACATTTTTGCTAGTCTCGAGGGAGCTAGGTACCATCTATACCACACCTTATAATGGTTCTCCTTGTATGCTGCCGATTTTGTCATACTATAAATATGACAAAGTATCAAATCTTTCCAAATTTGCAATCGCATTTCTAATATCATGGTTTTATACATCTTATGTAAACTGCAAAAGGAATTCCAAGCACTATTCTTCACAAATCTATATTAACATATCTTTTTCAAGTACTGGTGTAACACTCTGATGAATTTATTTCTTCCTGACATAGAAGGAGGACATAAACGTAACTTCAAACCCACTGATTTTAAAGTATTTTCTTAAACAAAACTGAAGATCTCCAAATTCTGAGTGATCTTGCTTCCTTTTTTGCTTTACTTATTTGACTTGATGAATGTTTAAGGAAATTATATAGGTAGAAACAAAATATAGACATGTCCTAAGCAGTCATGCATTTGACAGACTATATCACTTCATCCCACATTCCTCTGTTTCTGAAGTGAAGAAATACCAATTTTCTATCCTCCTTTGCATTCATATTTGGACAATAAAATGCTTTCCCACTGGAGCTGCATGTTAACCGAAATTAAACACTGCAAAGGGCACATTCTCACACACATCGCAAAGGACCACCTCTACTATAACTATTACCAGCCAACTTGTAGCTATCTCCAGTGCTGTTTCTGTGCTCTCGAATAAACTCTTCAAGCAGCTGAGTCCCATGTCATTCTTATGCAATCCGGGCTTGGATTTAAACCAGAATAATTCTGACATAAGGGTTGGATAGGTACAGGGGTGAAATGCTCCCGGTTCAGACTGGATCGCCTGATCCGGTAGTGATGGGGGCGGGTGGTTCGGAGAACCAGTAGCAAAAATCCCTGCCCCCCCCATGCCCAGCTGAGCCGCATGATCATCAGAGGCTTTTATTTTTATATACTTTTAAAAGCATTTTTTCTACAACCTCTTCCGAAGAAAAAATAATTTTAAAAGTAAAAAAAAAAAAAAGCCTCTGATGATCGCACAGCTCAACTGGGATCATCAAAGGCTTTTCAAAGCATTTTTTTCTGCAACCTCTTATCCAAAGAGGTGGTAAAAAAATGCTTTGAAAAAGTCTCTGGCAACTCCCAGCTGAGTTGCCTGATCAGCAGAGAGGTATTTTTTAAAAAGCCTCTCTGACGATCCCAGCTGAGTTGCCTGATCAGCAGAGGCTTTTCAAAGCATTAGAAAAAATGCTTTGAAAAGTTAAAAAAAAAAAAGTTGGCCACGCCTACCCAGTCACATTAACCCCCCCGGGTTAATGTGTAGAACCGGTAGTAACAAATTTTACATTTCACCCCTGGACAGGTACAGAACCGGTAGTAACAAATTTTACATTTCACCCCTGGACAGGTACATGAAGTGCAAATAGATGGGCAGTCACAGTTTTCTTAGCTCCTACAGAAACAAATTTGGAGGAATTCTGACAAAGAGAGAATATTATGATTGCATAATTAGTTTTATTTTCAGTATTGCCTATAATAAAACTCATATGCAGCATGCAGCAGTATCTGTTAATGGTTATGACTTAAGAGGCACACATGGAATGATTGTGAATCAAAGAAAAGGTGACATAAATGTGTAATAGCAACTGTATCAAGGTTTGGAAAAATCTTAAATCTAGGGAAGAATAATTTCCATGGTATGTCTGGAAAAATGATTTGTCCCATTCATTTGGTTAGATCTTTTGACATGGAAATTCCAATGTCAGCGTTGAATGATCGGTACAAAATAAATCTATCCATGGATGATTTATTCTAATAAAAATGTATTTTTATGATTTGCCTACTTAAATGAAGCTAAATTTCATCCTAGGGCTAGATGAAGAAGATGCTGCTGATTAAAAAGAGTTTGTGTCATGCACAAGCAACCAGACTCACAAGTGTAGAGTTCAAACTTATTATTTTATTGTATTCCGCCTATTAAACAGCAAGTGGAGGCTGTGGTTGATGGGTTCTTTGCCTAGCTTTGGCTGATACACAATTGGGACCTTGCCTAATACAGGAGGATTTAGCAGCTGTAATTCACACTTTCATCGTCATCTGCACTGATTACCCTGTTTCCCCCAAAATAAGACATTCCCTGATAATAAGCCCAATCGGGCTTTTGAGCGCATGGCAATAAGGCCAGGCGTTTATTTCAGGGTTCAAGAAAAATATAAAACAGGGTCTTCTTTTCGAGGAAACACAGTGCTGCAACACACTTTACATGGACAGCCTTTAAAGGTTCCCCTGCAAATTAGTAATACAATTCATACAACTAGTCGAGATCACAACTTGTTCCCATCATTAAGGACCATATGATGCCAACACAGAGTCGCTCTGAGAATGAGATGAACAACCTCTAAATTTGATAAATGAATTAAATGAAGACCGCAGACTCCCCACTACTGGTAATTACTACTTTAGTTCCAAATGCAAAATGTTCTCCTCAGTTATATGACTCAGCCTGGCAATCAAGCACATTCAGAAAAACAACCAAGATCAGAGAACACCAAAAAAAAACAAAAAAAAAACCCAACCATTTGTAAATAGTCACGCTCAATCTCTTTTATCATGCTCGGCAGGCTCTGACAGGAATAACTCGTCTCTTTCGCCACTCAAAGAATTGTGTAAGTCCCTGGATAATTATTTTCACAGCAGTAACTATGTAAGTAACTGTGGCTTATTGGGTCAAATCACAATTGTTTTATAAAACTTGAAACCCAAAGCAAACAAATCATGTTCTAGTTTAGCACAAAGTATGACCCCACCCTGTGGCCGCACTCACTTCTTCAGCCATCTCCCTGTTTAAGGGACTGCATAGAGCCATTATGATGTGACAGGTCCAATCCTCTGGTTCAAAGCTACTCTCTTCCTCTCATTCCCAACTGATGAATCAACCAACCTTAATTCATTATTTAGGCAATATAAAGACTGTATTTTCCCAATAAAAGGTTACCTCAGCGTCAAGGTATGCAAAATCTGCAACCTTTTGGCACCTGGGCAGTGGGATGAATAAATACGATAAATGGTGAGAAGGAGGTAGAGGAGGCCTTTAATTTACCGGAGAAGAGGCGAGACAGCTCAGAGGTGAGAGCCATGAGGAGGAGGTGTTTGAAAGAAATTCTGCCTTAACCTCCTAGGAGTTTATACTTAAAATATTTCAACATTTTTGTTTTTACACCCACACTTTACATATTTAATTTAATTTAATTTATATGCCACCCCTCTCCGAAGACTCAGGGCGGCTCACAATACATTTTAAAAAATCATTATAAAAAAACCATTGAAAAATTAAAAACATTAAAAAACTCATTCACACCATTCATAACCGGATCTCGCCAGATCACATTTGAGATATATTTATCTAAAATGTGTGATTCTCATATCTTTGGTTTGCCAGTTAAATGGCCTTGACAAATAGGGTGTGACAACACAGAGGAGTATTTAAGGAATATTAGGAGTCATTATTCCCACTTCCCTTGGTTAGGAACCAGTCTTTGTTGCAACCATTTCACTCCCAGCATTTGGCTCCTCTTCATTTTCCTAAATTCTTTCCATATTAGTTCTACCCACCCTACTTCTGTTACCAGCCTTTCTCCAAGCTTGCAAGAAGGTAAAAGAGAGCAGAAGTCCATTATTTATCTGGGAGGCAAAAGCGAATCTATTAATTCCCTATTAATGGAGATTCCTTAGAAATGAGGAAATATAAGCAACTGTGATTGGCTAATGTGAAAAAGTGGCCGCCTCTCAATGATAGGCAGTCCTGGAGCAAATAGTTGATCAACTTCACAGTTTTTCAAGATGGGCCAATCTTGAGAGTGTTTCGGTTGCCTGATGGATGATCTTTTTCTTGAGTTAAGAGGAATATGTCTCTGTTGATTTGGAAGAGGGAAGGGCTTCTTAGCAACTTTACCATTGGCCATAATATCTTCTGAATTGCCTGAGAGATTTGGAAATAAGAGATATGCAATAATTTTATATCTATTTCTTGGTGTTAGACAACAAAGAGTACAATCACCATGTGCTTTACTGCTCAGCTGTTTAACTATAACAGGAAACTCTACTTGGAACAGAAGAGCACAGAATATATACCATAGATCCAAACTTGTAAACACTGCCATCTACTGGCTGAATACTATTGTAGTTGTTGCATAGAAATACATTCCATCAATGAATGCCAACTCCTGGATATATTTTAGATGCTTTGGGAGCAGTCCAGAGGTGAGTTTCAGCAGGTTCTGACCAGTTCTGGAGAACCGGTAGCGGAAATTTTGAGTAGTTCGGAGAACCGGTAGTAAAAATTCTGACTGGCCCCGCCCCCATCTATTCTCTGCCTCCCAAGTCCCAGCTGATTATTATTATTAGGACTTTTGGAGACAGCATCATTTTTATGCAGCCATGAACTTGATCACTGGGCAAAGGGTGAGATATAGATAAGGGGAATGGCTCAGTTCCTCATTTAACCCTATTAGTTAAGTAAGTGTCTATGATTGAGGAACAAGGGAAATTCCTATCTTTCTCTCCCATAGCTTCCTTTTCTTCAAGGAAAGCAGAGAGAAAGGAGTTGTTTAGAGAGAAGAGAGATTTTTTGATATGCATATATTTGAATTTAAAATTCAAATTTTAATTCAAATATAATGCGTTCCCATTAACATTGACTGAGAGAAGCCTACACCCAGCTTATAAAATAATATGGTACTTTTTAAAAAAAAAAAAAATAGAGCATTCGACTCAGTAGTAGTTTGCTCCCGGTTCTGTCCGGTTCTATAGAACCGGTAGTAAAACCGGTGGGCGGCTCCGCCCACCCAGCACAATGTCATCATTGGTGATCTGCGCATGCGCAGAAGCTTCGCTCGTGCATGCGCGCGATCCCGCTACAAACCAGTAGTAAAGGTAAGTGGAACCCACCCTTGATTCCACTGCAGTATTTAATAACTCTGTGTTCTTTTAGCACCCTGCTTCTGCTCAGCACCATATCTCACATCTTTAACAAGCTTCCATCTCACGTTATTTTAGCAATCTTTCTCTGAACAGAGTAGGGACATTTCCAAACAAACCAATAACATCCACACACCCAGCATAGACGTCATTTGCCATTGTCTGTTTCCTAGGGTCCAAGGTCACCTTCCTAACTTTTATTAAAGCTTTGAAAACTTGGCTGTTTCCCCAGATGCTAGGCGAGCAATAGCAATAGTAATTGCACTTAGACTTACAGTATATATCACCCCGTAGTGATTTCTGGCACCCTCTGACCCATTTAAAAATGTCAGTATATTGCCCCCAACCATCTGGGTCCTCATTTTATCGACCTTGGAAGAATGGAAGGCTGAATCAACTTTGAGCCGGTCAGGATCGAACTCCAGGTTATGGACAGAGTTTTCCTGCAATACTGCATTCTAACCACGATGCCACCAACCTGGATAAGATTGGATAACTGTGCATTAGAAGTCGACTTGGCTCCAGAGCTTTGTATATTTAATGTTTTAATCTGTTTAGTTTCATATGGTTTTGTATGTTGTTTTAACTCTTGACTGGGAGCCGCACAGAGTTGGATACATTTTAAATGCATTAAATAAATATTTATAGCCTAATTTTGAACCTTTGAGAATTGGCAGGAGTTGGAAAGTTGCTAGAATCCTGATCCTAGATTAAGAGTTGGAGGAGGACCAGAGAGATTTGACTCAAGTTCCCCTTTATCTAGGAAAGTTCATTGGATGTTCATTCTAGGGAAGACATTGGATCAGTCACTCTTTTTCAATTCAAGCTGCCCCACAGGGAGACTCTTATGTGGGTGAAGAGGAGAAAGGAATCTTGAAAAAACCTTGGGCAGCAGTAGAATCGGATGAAAGCCTTGGATATTTAATAGTTACAACGTATTTATGAAGTGGAAGATATTTGAGGAGCACAAGAAGGGCAGGTTTTCATTATAAAACTTGAGTGATCCTTTCTTCAAGATCATACTCCGAAGCAGTGGTGAAATCCAAATTTTTTTACTACCAGTTCTGTGGGCGTGGCTTGGTGGGCATGGTGTGGCTTGGTGGGTGTGGCAGGGGAAGGATACTGCAAAATCTCCATTCCCACCCCACTCCAGGGGAAGGATGCTGCAAAATCCCCATCCCCACCCCACTCTGGGGCCAGCCAGAGGTGGTATTTGCCAATTCTCCGAACTGCTCAAAATTTCCGCTACCGGTTCTCCAGAACCTGCTGGATTTTACCCCAGCTCTGAAGTCCCATGTGAAGAGGTGGGAATAAAGAAGAAGATTGTAAAATCATTATGAGCATAGTCACATTTCCTGATTGACTGATTGTGTGGATTCTTGCCTCATCTTGGTCTTGCACAATCTCCCAAATCTAGTTTCATATATATGTTAATCTATCTCATCTTTGAAACTCCAGTGTGTTAAGGATATTGTTGTTGTGTTACCAACCAGCAGAGTGTAGAGCACAGAGAAACATTGCTGAGAGCAATGAATAAGAGATGTGCAAACGGGTTTATCAAAAGTTTACTTTATAGTGAAAAAACAATCTCATAGTCTTTAAATCAATCCAAGTCTTTGCCAGTTAAATCAGTCCAGTGATACAAAATCTTCTTACCACACAAACAGTAGTTGGTTAGAATAAACCACGATGGTAGCAGATCCATCCAACCGATGATAGCACAATGGATAGCAACTCCTCACACAATGGTAGCTATCAACTGAATACTTTACAGTACCTTTCTTAAATACGCTCACAACCAGTGATTATCTAATTACAGAATGACTCAGCATTACAATGAATCAGCAGTAAAACTTTAAAGTCACACAATACATATTCATATTAAAGTCACAGAACGCATATATTGCCTGGACAACTTGTTAGGCTCAAACCATATCCTAACCCAGTGAACCAGGAAGAAAATGCTTTTCTCGTGAAATTGCAAGCACTTGTTCTGGCATTGTGTGATTAACTGGGGGAGAGGAAAATAAAGCCTCTAGCCCAGAGGTGTCAAACTCAAGGCTTGCGGGCCAAATCTGACTCCGGGGTGCTTAGATCTGGCCCGTGGGACCACCCTGAAACAGCAAAGGACCAACCTGCGGGGCCTCTGCCGATGAAAACAGAGCTCAGAAGGGCCACATGCGGCCCTCCCAGGCTCCGTTTTTGGCTGTGATCAGGGGGGAGGTGTTAGGGTTAGGGTTAGGGTTGCACATTTTTGCTGGCAGACTGCTCGGGACACCACAAATGCCTCTGACATAAGTGACATCAAGCTGGCCACGCCCCCGGCCACAGCCACACCTCACAAGGTCAAACACAACCCTGATGCAGCCTTCAATGAATTAGAGTTTGACACCCTTGCTCTAGCTCTACAAGGACGTCCATTTAGAACAGGGATGGGAAATTAATTTTCCCAAGGTGCCGCATGAGAAACTGGGACTGTTGTGGAGGGCTGAACCAATAGAACCAACAATCACTCTGAAGGTACATAGGCTCGTACACGTGTACATCAGAGGTGGGTTTCAGCAGGTTCTGACCAGTTCTGGAAGGAATGGCTTGGTGGGCATGGCTTGGTGGGCGTGGCAGGGAAAGGATACTGTAAAATCTCCATTCCCAGCCCAATCCAGGGGAAGGTTACTGCAAAATCCCCATTTCCTCCCGATCAGCTGGGACTTGGGAGGCAGAGAATAGACGGGAGCGGGGCCAGTCAGAATTTTTACTACCGGTTCTCTGGACTACTCAAAATTTCCGCTACCGGTTCTCCAGAACTGGTCAGAACCTGCTGAAACCCACCTCTGCCATGGACCACTAATATGAATTTTTTAAAAAAATAAATAGTATTTAGTGCAATATAAAAAATGCAAATGATTTTTCTGCGGACCACCAAAATTTTCTCGTGGGCCACCAGTGGTCCGTGGACCACTGGTTGGTGACCGGTGTATCCTAGATTGTATTCCCAGCAAAAGCTCTGTTCGGAGAAGAAAATACTTGAAAACAGCTAAAGAAGAGTTGAAATCCGTATGTCTCAACTTTTCTTGACAACGTTAAGATGTGTGGAGTTCAACTCCTATAGTTACTCAGCCAGTTCTGGGAACTGAAGTCCACAGGTCTTAAATGGTCAAGGTTGAGCTACACTAATCACTAATCTTGAGTATGGATTAGGGATAAGATAAAGACAGTGAAGGATATGTATATATATAAAAAGGGCAGTTACCAAGGCAAATACATACTGCAAAAGGTAACATGAGGATAAGCCCAAAGTGTTAGGTTGCTACCCAGCTGAATTGCTCTACTGATTCTATTGTTTTGAACTGATTGAGCCTGTTTTACTGCTCTTCTAGTTTTACAAGCTGTCAAGTCACCAAGTCTAATCTGTTTTTTTTATTTACCATCTGCTAATGATAACTATCCACATACTGTAGACTACGAAACCCCACATGCTTGTGAAAACAAAAGGTAGAGAATGTACAGTAATCACCTTGCTGGTGACTTGAGCACCCTCTGTTGGTGAAAAGGCAGAATGTAAATCCCAAGGAGAAGGAATAATTTAATAAATTATTAAATTTATATTATTAAACTTATTTAATAATAAGTTTATTAAGGCTTTGCTTGTTTTGTGTGAGGACAAGATAGCAAAGCAGCCATTGGGTTCATGCTCGCTTTATAGAAATATGTAAACATGTTTTCTTTACAGAAATATATAGAATTATTGCTTTACAAAAATGTGAACAAGATGGCAAAGAGCTGTGGTGGCGCAGTGGTTAGACTGTAGTACTGCAAGCTACTTCTGCTGACTGCCGGCTGCCAGCAGTTCGGCAGTTCGAATCTCACCAGGCAGGTTGATTCAGCCTTCCATCCTTCCCAGGTGGGTAAAATGAGGATCCAGATTGTTGGGGGCAATGTGCACTTAGAGAAGGCTGTAAAGAACTGTGAAGCAGTATATAAGTCTAAGTGATATAGCTATTGCTACTACAGGTAGTCCTTGACTTATGATTGGTTACTGAGTGACTGGTCAAAGTTATAACAGACCTCACTGGGTATACTTACAACCCAGTTCCAAAGTTCTGACAAAGGTTTGACTTATAACCCAGTTCCAAAGTTCAGACATATACATGCCTGTTGCCAAGTACCTCAGTTTTGATCACATGTCCATGGAGATGCTACAACAGTCATAAGTGCGAGGACCAGACCTAAGTAACTTTTTTCAGTTACATTGTTAACTTTGGATGGTTGCTGAACGAATGGTTGTAAGTTGAGGATTAGCATACTAAACAAACCACATAGTTTTGATAATTTCCATCCATTTTTAAAAATATTTCACATAAGATCAAGGGGTGGGGGGGTTGAGATAAAAGTCATTGGGGTTTTGGGGGGGGGGGGTTTGCAGAAGGAGATGAAGAAGATTCCTTGCAACTTACATGTTTATGAATTAATCTATGATTAAGATCTAATTTCCCCACAAATCGTTTGATGAGGATTCTCCTTTGGCTTCTCCTTTTCATGCAAGCAAATGTCCCAAAGGGGCTTTTTCAAGAGGCAACTGGACTTTCTGGTTTTTCTTTGAAGACGTTTTGCTTCTCATCCGAGAAGCTTCTTCAGCTCTGACTGGATGATGGAGAACGAAAGGATTCTTCCATACTTTTATTTTTCCAATAAATCCTTCCATTTATTCTTCCCAAAGCACCTTTGGGACAACCATGACCTGGATGACAGAGAATCTCCATAGACATTTAGCTCAGCAATCAGAACTGAAGAAACTTCTTGGATGAGAAGCGAAACGTCTTCAAAGAAAAACCAAGGAAGTCCAGTTGCCTCTTGAAAAAAGCACCTTTGGAACAACCATTTTTTTTAAAATTTGATTTATATGCCGCCCTTCTCCAGAGACTCAGGGCGGCTTACAATGCGTTAAGCAATAGCCTTCATACTTTTGTATATTTATACAAAGTCAGCTTATTGCCCCCAGAAACTGGGTCCTCAATTTACCTACCTTAGAAAGGATGGAAGGCTGAGTCAACCTTGAGCCTGGTGAGATTCGAATTTACAGTAATTGCAGACAGCTGGTGTTAATCACAATGCTATCAGTCTGCTGAGCTACCAGGCCCGGATGACATCCATGACCTGGATGACAAAGAATCTCCATAGACATGCAAATAAATCTGCTGACACTGGATTTTACGATAATCTGAAAGAAGAAGAACACATTTTGGAAAGGAATGGAATCAAAATGATATGACTGTGCCTTGTTATTATGAATACTGATTGTATCATAGCTGAAGAAATGCGGCAAGTCAGGTATGGGCATTCCTTTGGGAGGCCTGATTTGTTGTGGAGTAGTGATGGGGATGGAATTGTATAACACAAATGCAGTTCTACACACGGGGGAGCAGTGAGAAAGAGAAAGAGATTGTCTCTTCCAAACGTAGTATAGTAGTAAAAGTGAGTACAGCTAGTCCTCGACTTACAACTACAGTTAAGCCCAACATATCTGCTGTTAAGTGAGACATTTGTTAAGTGAGTTTTGCCCCATTTTACAACCTTTCTTGCCACAGCTAAGTGAATCACTGCAGCTGATAAGTCAGTAACATGGTTGTTAAGTGAATCTGGCTTCCCCACTTGATTTTGCTTGTCTGAAGGTTGCAAAAGGGGATCGCATGACATTGGGACACAGCAGTGGTCATAAGTATGAGTTGTTTATACAGGTAGTCCCAGGGGTGAAATCCAGCAGGTTCTGAAAAGTTCTGGAGAACCGGTAGCGGAAATTTTGAGCAGTTCGGAGAACTGACAGACACAGACAGGAGCCTACATCTACACACACACACACACACACACACACACACACACACACACACACACACACACAAATACACACAAGGACATAATTACTGAATGAGTAAAATTCATCCAGGCTTGGTCAGACAGAACAGGCAAATTTACTACTGTATAAAGAGAAGTTGCTCTATAAAAAAACCTGTTGAATTAGCAAATCAAAAATGACTCTCCGCTTATTTATTGAATTCCTTTTTTTCTTCACCCTTCCAGTCAAAGAGGCTTACAAAACAATGGCTTACAAAAACCTCTACTGTAATTAGGTTGTCCTGGCCCTCGGGCGTATACTCTAAAAACCTAACCCATGAAGAAAGGGATTAGGGAGGAAGGGTGATGCTGGCTTGTTCAGGTGTTCATTCACTCTGAATCATCTTATGTATGGTAATACTACATCTGTTTATTTGTTTGTTTATTTGTTTAGGAAATTTACATGTCTGCCTACTTGCTCACAGTGATGCTAGGTGGTTTACAAGCAGTAAAAACACAATATAGAAAAGAAAAGCAATAACCACCCCACCCCCCACCCCAACACAATATTAATGTAGGTAATGCGGATCCAGCTAGATGATCACTGAAGGACCCTCTTTATTCATAGTATTGTAAGAAAGAAAATGTGCTTGTTTGAGAAAAGCATATTTATCCAGTAGAAATAGTACAAAGGCAGACAAATTCCTTTGAAGTAGAAACATTCTATAAGAGGGGCCCCTTGGTTGTTAGAGATAGAGACATTTGGTGATATACAGTTTGAAGGTTAAAGAGACCAAGGATGACCACATGAAGTATCAACAAGAGATAAATTGAATCTATGCTTCGGTGATTTACAAGAAGAATTATGACTGTTTGGCAAAGATAATGTAACAAACTTAGTAATTAGAAAAATGTCATTTGATGTAACGAATGTCTGCAATGATAAAACTGCTGAGTTAACAGAATCCTTTGTTTGAAAATGTATAAAACTGTGGTCTCAGAATCATAAGTTTGTTCAAAGCTTCATGTACAAAACTGGCTCTGAACCTATTGCGCAATACACTGTTTCTGACTAACCTAGAAAAGTTGTGTTGGTCTCATCATTCCACAACAATATAGAAAATAATTTAAAAAAATAAAAAGTTCCTTTATGCCTGGCTTCTTTTTTAATGGTTGGCTCTCCTTTCTTTTTTCTCCTCATCCCGTTTCAAGCTCTAGCAAATTGTTGAGCCCTGTAGGGTGGAATTCTCAAACCTCCTCTTTCACACTCTGGTCCCATTGCATTAGGGTATGTGCTTCATAATTTCTTCTGCCATCACTTAAATTCCAATGATGCCTCACCTAGCACCCAATCCCAGGGTCTGCTGTGTAAGCGAATAGGGCTTTCACATCTTGGGCCGCCCTTCTGCTGATTAAAAAGTTCAAATACAATGTTTGTTGGGGAATGGAGCCCTCTTTTTGAGCCAATCATATAAGGAAGGGAAAGGAAGGGAAAGGGAAGGGAAGGAAAAAGGGAAGGGAAGGAAAAAGGGAAGGGAAGGAAAAAGGGAAGGGAACGGAAGGAAAAAGGAAAGGGAAGGAAAAAGAAAAGGGAAGGGAAGAAAAAAGGGAAGGGAAGGGAAGGAAAAAGGAAAGGGAAGGGAAGGAAAAAGGGAAGGGAAGGAAAAAGGAAAGAGAAGGGAAGGGAAGGAAAAAGGGAAGGGAAGGAAAAAGGAAAGAGAAGGGAAGGGAAGGAAAAAGGGAAGGGAAGGGAAAGAAAAGGGAAGGGAAGGGAAGGAAAAAGGGAAGGGAAGGGAAGGGAAGGAAAGGAAAGGAAAGGAAAGGAAAGGAAAGGAAAGGAAAGGCCTGAGACAATGGGCTTTCTCTGTACTTGACCAAAAGCTACCCCTCAAACATGTGACTTTATTTATGAGTTTGAGCATGCAGACTATATTTACAAAACAATATTTCATATGCTCCTTTTAAAGCATTTCCCTAGAAAATCAGGTGGTGGGTATAAGATGTGGAGCACCACCAGAAGCTGGGCAAGGTAGCTTACTAAACTATGTCTACAAAGCTTCTTTCGCGTTTCTCAAAATAACGGGTGATTTAAGAGGATTAGCTTTTATTAGTACAGAAACATTGCTTGTGGCCCAGTTGTAGGAGACCAGGACCTGGCAGTCATCCATGTTAATGCCAGATGAAGCTCCCAAATGTACAATAGCCTCAGCTTCATTGTTGTGAACCGAATTAACCACAGATTCCTGCCCTTCCTGAAAAGCAGACATTCCTGTCTGTCTCACTAGACGCTCCTTTTTTCTCTACACTCTGGTACTCTTTCCAAGAATGACTAAATACAAAGAGATTCCAGTCCCAATAGCAGTGTCATAAGGTTTTTTTCCCTATAATTCTGAATGGTAGGCTTTTTCTCTCTAAACAAGAGCCCTGGGGACTAATCAAATGCCTAGCTAAATCTCCTGTAGCTCTGGAAGCTGTTGGTTGTTTCCTGGGATATTGGCTTTTTGCTTTGCTATTTGTTGATTATTGCTTTTATGCTAAAGTTTATATTGTTTTTAGAGCACACATAGGTAAAATCTTTGTTGGGTTATTTGCTGCATAACCACAGGTGAGAAAAAACATCAAAATGAGGGGGATTGTACAATAATTAAAGAGCGTGTCCATGGTGGTATTTAGTAGGCAACAAAGGCC
Source organism: Pantherophis guttatus (assembly GCF_059756535.1). Lineage (NCBI taxonomy): Eukaryota > Metazoa > Chordata > Lepidosauria > Squamata > Colubridae > Pantherophis > Pantherophis guttatus. Next base: position 14,035,272 of record NC_142070.1, on the reverse strand, counting down.
AATTTGATATGACTAAAGCAAACTCAGCAGAGACTAAAGATTATTGTCTTAACTTTCTATAGATACCTCATGGAAGAACTGGGAACAAAGCAGTCAATAAATGCACAAGTGAATGAATAGAGGAAAAAACTGGATTTAACTGGTTATAGAGTATATTTGGCTGTTTCTGTTGGCCTTTACCACATCTAAAAATTTTGTAGACTTTTTATGTTGATTTTGCAACAGCCAATGAGTAATCACTAACTGTAGCAGATGGGAATCGTTGCGCATTAATGTTTTTTTTTTTTATTGAAAAAGTTTTCAAATACAAATTTTCCCCCCTTTTTTCCTTCCCCCCTCCTCCCTAACCCCCCCTCGCCACCCATCCCCCCCGTGACTTCTTCACACCAAAAACCTAATTCATAACAGATTACATAATATTTTACCATCGCCTTACTCCCTCCTCTATATACTGACCCTTACTTACTAAAAATATTATTAATATTGTTACTTTCCCCTTTTACCATACATTTCAAAAAAAAAAGCAGTCTGCTATAACATTGTATGATAACTTCTAGTTTAGCATAATATTATTATAACTCCCAATTTAGCAATAATCTGCCCTTTTTGTCCTCCCCAAAACTTATATCTATATATTATTACAACATTTCAAAGCAACCTTCCACTTTAAGACTGTATAATAGATCCTACTTTAACATTTATTCTTTGTGTATATTAATATAACATTTCAAAGCAGCCTTCCCCATAAATCCTAATTTAACATTTATTCAACTCTATCCATTTCCTCCACTACCCTAAATATATCACTTAAACATCCCTTTTTTTAAGCTAATCCATCAGTAGACTAACATATTTCCACCCACTTTCCTACAAAATTACCATGCACAACAATTCTTAATATCTTTAATCCACTGCCCACTCTGCTAAAATATATATATATATATATATATGTATATATTCCGTTATTTAAAAAAAAAAAGACAATAACTTTAAATTTATAATCCATATAATATCTTCTTTGATGTCTTTCCACTGGATTGTTGAGTCCCTCATCCATAATTGGGTAACGTAGCATCCTGGTGCAACAGTTTGTTCAAAGTCTTCAGTCATCATCTGCCCCCATCAGTAATGAATATCCTCATATATATATAAAAGTAAAAACAACCACCCGAGTGACATTATGATTATATTCCATATAGTTGTAATTGTGGCTTTCATCAGGATTATTAATTCCCATCATCGTAATGGGTAACAACCAATGGAGATTTTGCAATATCCTTCCCTCAGAAGTGGGGAGGGAATGGGGATTTTGCAGTATCCTTCCCCTGGAATGGGGTGGGAATGGGGATTTTGCAGTATCCTTCCCCTGCCATGCCCACCAAGCCACACCACACCCACCAAGCCACACCCACAGAACCAGTAGTAAAAAAATTTGGATTTCACCACTGCTATGAGATCTTCCAATAATCTCCAGTGAAGGCAGGGCATCCATCTGAGTGTACATGCTTGTCTATATAGAGAGTGAAAGGTATGATGAAAATATGTTAAGTATGGCAAAAGAAGATATAACTTTTTAAAAACTGTCTTTTTGGAGTCAAGGTGTACCTCACCTAAAGCTAAGACTTTATCTGGACCCTGTGGAATAGCAGTCTGCTTGACAAAATCGCAGGCACCTATGCTGCCTTGTTGCCAATAGCACTGTAACTTTGACATAGATGTGGGGCAAGATGGGGCGAGATGTGTATTTTGGAAGAGAACAGAGCAATAGGTAATAATAATTGAATAGTAATAGCAGTGGTGAAATTCAATTTTTTTTACTACTGGTTCTGTGGGCGTGGCTTGGTGGGCGTGGTGTGGCTTGGTGGGCGTGGCTTGGTGGGTGTGGCAGGGGAAGGGTACTGCAAAATCCCCATTCTCCCCCCAATCCTGGGGGAAGGATATTGCAAAATTTCCATTCCCACCCCCCTCCGGGGCCAGCCAGAGGTGGTATTTGCCGGTTCTCCGAACTACTCAAAATTTCCACTACCGGTTCTCCACAACCTGTCAGAACCTGCTGAATTTCACCCCTGAGTAATAGCATATAGTACATGGAATAATAATATAATTTAGTGTAAACATTTGTCGTAGTAATTGAAGAATATATTATAGCAGTGATTGTCATAGTAATGCAGCAATAGTATAGAATGTAGGAAGCAGTCACATATTATTTTATATGTTTATTTTAACAAAACATTTCTCCAACTCCATGGCATCTCTAGGTGACTTGCAAACTTCCTTCCTTCCGACAACCTTGGCATGCCCCTAGGATGCTGAATGACAGAGAACCATCTTTCTATATTTACTTTCTCTGAAAAGCTGAAAGGTTGTGGAAAGACTGTAAAATACCCACAATGGAAGATTGGTTAGTAAAGTTGACTGAATTCACCAAGATGGCCAAATTTGTGTTTGATTAGGGAATGGACAATACAGGGGTGAAATCCAGCAGGTTCTGACAGGTTCTGGAGAACTGGTAGCGGAAATTTTGAGCAGTTCAGAAAACCGGTAGCGGAAATTTTGAGTAGTTCAGAGAACCAGCAAATACCACCTCTGGCTGGTCCCAGAGTGGGGTAGGAATGGGGATTTTGCAGTATCCTTCTGCCACACCCACCAAGCCATGCCCACAGAAGTAAAAAAAATTGAATTTTACCACTGGGACAATAGCTACATATTTTAGTGACCAGACCTCCTTTGTGGACTTTTTGCTGAAAATAGAGGGGAAAAATGAACTTTTGATGTCTAGAAAGGTTAGAATATGGAAAGAAGAGTGTCACGATGTAAACTCAGAGAGAATAAAATGTAAATGCATTTATAACTGCTGTATAGAAGATTGGAATCTGCTCCTTTATGGGTGTTTTCTTTAATTTATCACTTTTGCTTTTTTTATTACTTTTCTTTTAAGTTATTTTTATTTTGCAGAAAGATCTGTGTGTGTGCTGTGTGTGTAAAAGGAGTCCAGCTGGCAGCTGTCATCATACGTTGAAATTCCGCCCATTTATAATGGGAGCCACATAAAACAAGAGGCAGGGATTTTAATTACACAGTTTTGGATACCATTTTGACCTTTAGGATTGCCCCAGCTCGGGGACCTGCCCATTTTTCAGTAAACTTCAGATGATGGTGATGATGATTGCTATTGTGCATTACAATTCGAACTGCCCTACAATCGGCAGCCTTTCAAGGCTCCTGGCGCCTTTGAGGAGTTGTACTTTTGACAAGGTTGAAGAACGAGGCGCTTAATTTGCTTCGCCTCCGGACATTACTACGATTCCCATCATGCCTTATTATCCGAACTTTAAAACAATCCTTTGACCGCAACGCATGCGCAGAAGGGGAAACTCTTTTCTGGCGATGGTACCTCTCGTCTCTCTCTCTCTCTTAGAGCACGGTAAGGAGCCGCTAACGGCACCAAAAGAACCGCATGCGCAAACCAATCGTTTTAAACTCTGGGCGCAGACGCGCTAACCCTGTCTTCCACCTTCCCTCAAGTTTGTTTCTTGTTTTCTGCGCCCCGCCCACTTCTCCCCGCGCCAAACCACGGCGCCTGCGCAATCCTCGTTGGCGTTTGACGGATGGGGAGAGCGCTTGGCGGTGGCGCGCGCGTGGACGGTAACGGTCCTCGGTGCGGCTGCCTGTGACTTGGGACGGAGGGAGGGAGGGAGGCTCGGCGAGGGGGCGACGGGGCTCTCTGCACCTGGAAAGGGGAGAAGGTTGGGCGTTTGGCTTTCCCGAAAAGCCAGGCTTCTGCCATCATGTGTCTAAGGGCTATTTTGCCTTCGCGAGAGGAAGGCACTCTGTACTTGTCCAGAGGCACTCTTCTCCTTCAAAAAGCACGCCTGACTACCGCATGCTGACTTTCCAAGCAATTGGATAAAAAATGGAGGAGTGAGGTGGGAATTAGGTTCGAGGGGAGGCAGCCGACAGTCTCCAGGTGGTCCTCCACTTACGACCACGATGGAGCCCAGAATTTGCGTGGCTAAGTGAGAAATTGATTGAGCTTGATCCCATTTTACGGCTTTTCTTGGCATTAAATTAGGTTGTTAAGTGAATCTGTCTTCCCCATTGACTTTGCTGACCGGAAGGTCGCAAAAGGTGACCCACAAGTGACTCCGTGTGGGGATGCTGCAAGGGTCACAAGTATGAAAAATGGCCATAAGTCGCTTTTTCCCAGTGCCAGTTTGTAACTTCGAACAAACTGGTGTAAGTCGAGGACTGCCTGTATAGTGGTTGGGTGAAAAGACATGGGTCAGGTCAGGCTACAGCTACATTGTTGATCTTCGGTCACGGTGGCTTGGTTTGGCATAATGGCTCAAGAACATCTGGAGCCAGGGGTGGGTTCTACTTACCTTTACTACAGGTTTGCAATGGGGTCGCGTGCTCTTCTGCGTATGCGCAGAAGTAATTTGATGATGTCAGGGTAGGTGGGCGGAGCCTCCCACCAGTTTTACTACGGGTTCTATAGAACTGGTCCGAACCAGGGGCAACCCACCACTGATCTGGAGACCCAAGGTTGAGAAGGAAAGGCTGGAGGAGTTGTGTTAAACCTAGGAGGGTTACTTTGTGCATTTTGTTTTATGTATTTGGGGAGGGGAGGTGGGTTGTGTGTGGATGGCTAGAAAGTGTCTTTGGAAATAAGGTTGGGAGAATCTGCTTGGATAAAGGAGAAGATTTTGCTATTGGGTGTACGATCCAGTTCTCTTTGTAAGTGTATGCAGGAAAATTTTTAAAATTTCCCAAGATGACACAATGTATAAGAGGAATGTATAAGAGTAAACCAACTGAGTAAGAGAGTGTTTCAGATACTGTATGTGTGAAGTATATATATGAGCTTTTAGAGAATGACAAAGTAATGGAAGAAGATTATAATTTCAAGATGGGTCATTATGAAAAAGGATGATGAATGCTAAGAGTGATGACCTTTGAATGAACAATAAAAGGGAGGAGTAAATTTTAATGTATTAAAGACACACTGCTGACAGAAGTTTCATGTTACTAGCCCAACCGAATTGCTCCATTGTTAATTGCTTCCTGCTTATGGTTTCAGTGAAGTCTGTAAAACATTTATACTTACTTGAACTAGGAACTCAATAGAAGGAAGTTACACAGATGCTTATTACGATATGCCTTGGCTGGCTGGTTGAGAAAGGTATGGTGTTGGTATTTGAGCTATTATCTTATTTAGGAGTATTGGTTTTATATTAGCAATAGTTCCTGTGGGCAGGAATTTTATCAAATGTTATTGAAACTGCTCCCAACATAAATGCTTCATTCTTGAGATTGTGCAACTGTAAGATATTTTCATTTCCATCAAAGCAGCATAGTTTTCCAGTATATCTTATACTTTAAAAAAGTATATTTTATTGTGAAAGATCACTTATTTTGAGTTGTAAAGTCAGTGTTGTACAGTATATAATACTTGAATTTTGTATCAGTTGTAGTGATTTATGATCAGTTTCTGGACTCAACTAATGATTTTTTAAAAATCTGGCATGGTTTGAGAGCAGATTATGACATCAATTACATGCATGTAAACTTGCCTTTGTTTTTGTGATTGGCCTCCCAGGCATATTTCAGTCATATCTCTAGTATGATCACAGAGAAAACTACTTGATTCACCTATATTGCAAAATTGATTGCCTAAAGAAATCAAGTCCTCTCTCGTTAATCCTCTGCGTGAAACCAAAGGATTAAAATCACAAAACTGATCTTTTTATGCTCAGGCATAGCAAGTGAAGCAAGTGAATCAGTTTGTATGTGAAAAAATGTGCATTCCAACTCCAGGTCTGATTCCAAAGATAAAATCCTGAAATGAACATGTGCTCAAGCATTTAATTGCCTCCGTTTAACTGTTTAACTGTTCAACTATTCAACTGTTTAACTGTTGTTCACCTAGATTTACAAGTTGTCGCCAACTTACAACCACAGCTGAGTCCCAAATTTCTCTTGCTAAGTAAGACAGTCGTTAAGTGGGTTGCGTCCCATTTTATGATGTTTTGCCCACAGTTGTTAAGTGAATCATGCAGTTATTAAGTGAATCTGGCCCCATTGCCTTTGGTTGTCGGAAGCTAGCTGGGAAGATTACAAATGGTTGACCCTGGGACACTACAGTTGTGATAGCAATAGCAGTTAGACTTATATACTGCTTTACAGTGCTTTACAGCCCTCTGTAAGTGGTTTACAGAGTCAGCCTATTGCCCCCAACAATCTGGGTCATTTTACCGACCTCGGAAGGATGGAAGCCTGAGTCAACCTTGAGCCTGGTGAGATTCGAACTGCCAAATTCCTGGCAGTCAGCAGAAGTAGCCTGCAGCACTGCGCTCTGACCACTGCGCCACCGCAGTTCTTAATACATGCCAATTGTCAAGCGCCCAAATTTTGATAATGTAATTATGGGGATGCTGCAACCGTTGTAAGTGTGAAATGGTCATAAGTCACTTTTTTCAGCGCTGTTGTAACTTCGAATGGTCAATTAACAAATGGTTGTAAGTTGAGGACTACCTCTGTTGAGCAACTATTCAAAAATTACAGTATTGCTGGCAAAAGGGACCCCTGATTGGACCTTAGCAACAATCACTGTGTCCCCATGGTCACCTGATTAACATTTGGGTATGTGCCTGGCCTGTATTTATGACCGTTGTAGCATCTAGTCACCTTTTCCAGTCATGTGAGAACTTGGAGTGAGTTCTCCAACGCCCCCTCCTATTTTCCCCCCTCTCCAACTTTTCCCTTTTGACAGAGACCACAATATTCTGCCTCTGCTGCCTCAGCACCCTAGAAATCCTTTTAGCAGAAGCTATGGAACCCACATTGGAGAAACCAGCAGCCATTAAAAAAAGCCAGCTCAGATGAGGCACCATCACCTCACCATCTCTGCCCATTTGGTTGCCCTGCACAGGATGGTAAAAATAAAAATCCCCCTCATTGCCTAGGATTCACCCCTCCACAGCACCTGCCTGTGATCCCTACTGGCCCGCCTGTGGCTCCCAGCAGCCGATCACCACCGATTCCCGATCACCACCGATTCCTTTGTACTAGGAGAATCCAGCACTAATCAGGAGTCTGAACCTTGTGGCATATCCCACAGTAATAAGTTTGTGGATAGGAATTTCCCAGTAAGACCTTTTTTGTTTCCCCTACTCCGATTTCATTTGTTGAATATTGTGTACGTCTAGTTTAATGAACGGAAGGCCTAGGGGAGACATGATAGCAGTGTTCTGATGTCTCAGGGGCTGCCACAAGGAAGAGGGAGTCAAGCTATTCTCCAAAGCACCAGAAGGCAGGACTAGAAGCAGCAGATGGAAACTAATCAAGGAGAGAAGCAACCTAGAACTAAAGAGAAATTTCCTGACAGTTAAAACAATTAATCATTGAAACAACTTGCCTCCAGAAATTGTGAATGCTCCAAAACTGGAAGTTTTAAAGAAAAGATAGGACAACCATTTGTCTGAAATGGTATTGGATCTCCTGCCTGAGCAGGGGGTTGGACTAGAAGACCTCCAAGGTCCCTCCCAACTCTGTTATTCTATTCTATTCTACTCTACTCTACCAACAACGTCTTTTGAAGAAGCAGTTTCTCTCTTGCTTTATTAAAATATTGAGAAATGAAGGAAATCATTTCTTGAGTTGTTCCAAGTCACACTTGATAGGCGGCACTATTATTTTAAAACAATGTTTTAAAAATTAAAATATCCTTTTAAAAATGCACTATAAAATGGAACTAAATCGTTCCGTTTTCCACCTGTTCAGTTATAGCTTCATGCAATACCAGCAGTTTTACAAAGCAAGATGAGTTCGATCGTAGAATAAATCCTAAAATATTGTAGATAGTCATTCCAGACATTAATTTAGTACTCCTAAACCAAGAGGTTTGTATGGGAGATATCTTTGCCTTCATTGTTAAGATTAGAGACTGTTATAAAAAAGAACAGGGCAAAAAGTATAAATGTCTCTGCTGATTATCTGCATGAGTATCTTTGAAGCCTTGGTTTGGAAATAAAATCTTCCCAGTGAAGTTTAACTCATTCTGTAAATTACAAACTAATTCTCTTCCTTTTCCCTTACCCTGTTTCCCCCCTTGTTTTTTTTCCCTGCTGCAAGAATGGACAGGATATGTGTGTCTTGTGAGACTAATTGGTACATAAAAGTGATACACTATTATTTTTATAAATGAGGTAGCTTAATTTAGAATAAATAAATTTTAATCAGCAATTAGTTTATGGATTTCAGTTTTGGGTAAGGATATTTGTGTATATATGTGCATATACAGATATAATGCATGCACACATTTCTTGGGAAGGAAATCTCCAAATTTTGTTTCAGCTGACGGCTCTAATTTAAGAAGCTCCATAGGATCTTTATTTATCTAATTTTGGTTTTTGTTTATTCTTTCTTTGGAGGTCATCATTTTAAAGATAGATTGCTTTCCTCTCAAGTAATATTGAGAGATGAAATTCTCCATAGATTCATTTCCAAATTTAGCAATGAAGAGAAGGGGAAGAGGCATCATTGCTAGTATTCTGTTGTGACTAGGATGGAACATTTTAACATTGTTAGAAGTACATTAGATTTGACATTTTCTGGTTTATTGTGGAACAGCTTCAGACATTTGAATCTTTAGGCTCTTGGATAAGTTGTGTGCCATTTCTATTATTTGAGAGTTATTTCTGTGATGAATACTGTTCATGGTTTTTTTTAACTTTGCAACAACTGCTGCTGCTTTGCTCACTTTGTGTTGCATAAATCACTGGGGTTCTCATGCAGAAGTGTCACCAGTAGCCATAACATTGATTTGACATATGATTTAGGTGCTTCATATGTCTTAAGATAAAGTTAAGAGGCTCCATTTTCATAGGGCTGAGGGCCTTGCCAATTTTCATATGGTTCATTGAGGGCTTCATTGCAAAAAGTTCCAAGTCACCATTTTTAAAGTGTAGGGAAAATTAAATACTAATTTTAAGTGTTTTAATTATTTGTTAATTATAACTAAGTCCAGCCACTTTGCTGCTGGTTGTCCTCTTCTCTTCCTACTACTTTTCTCAGCATTGGAGTCTTCAATGGAGAGTTAAGTCTTCACAAAATGTGCCCAAAGTAGAATTGTTTGTGCTTAGTCATTTGTACCTCTAGTGAGAACAGACTTCTCATGTACTAGCAGGGCAGCAAGACAAAATAAAGAGAGACATTATCAGTATGAGTGTTGTTGATGGGCAAGGGGACTATATGTGACTCTGTGTCAGGTTATCACTTAGCAGGTTATTCAGATAATTTTGGGGATGTTTTTTTCCTTATGTTGTGTAGCCTAAGGCCTACTGTGGGGACCCTACCCCTAGATTCTTGTTCATATTTTGGAATAATGTTGCTTGCTTGGAGTTAGTTGTAGGCTATAGTTCAGAAACCACTAAGTTAGAGCATACACTATAGTTCCCATTACTGATGACTTCACCTGGGCATTGAGCTAAAAAGGTTTCAAGCATTTTTGCTTGAAGGTATAATCCACTTAAATAGTAAAAGAGTAAATTTACGTATCTGTAGTAAAACATATCTAATCTCTTCTCAAGAATAATTACCATTTTGATTCACAGTTCTTCATTTACGCTGAATTTTGACTAAATTGTGTTCATGTGTCAGTACGGAAAACTGTTTGCATCCAGAAAAAAAGAGTGTCCTGCAGTTTTGACTCTCAGTTCAATAAAATGACCCCCCCCCCGCAATGTCAGTGTGACGTGATCTACTTCTTGTTAAGTAGAAAAGTTGCTAATTTTCAGTGATTTTTATCTTCATGCTATACTGAATAGACCTGCAGAACCTCATGTGCCCTTTGTCAGCATCATGAGCTTCCTCTAAATGTCGATGGCAGTGCATGATTTAACCTTCCTTGATTGTCTCTTTTCAAAATATACTAATTTTAGTTCCAGTCAAAAACCATAAGCCCCTTTCTTGATTTTCTATTTATTTGCATTGATCTGTTCAAAGACGCAGAATAGTAGCTGGCAAAGTATTTGTGGAAATATGTGTTTCAGGCATACTATTGAGAGAAATACCTAATCTCTTTTATGTTTTGTTTTTAAATTGGAAGATATTGGCTATTCCCAAATGGATGTTAGCTGGTGCACATAATAGGATGTGTGCTGGATCTTTTCATGGAGACTAAAAGTACACTTGAAAAAAGATAAACAGCTAATGGCTTCTGAATCAATGGTCCCAGAGCAAGGAAAACATACGGTGACCGGAAAAAGACATCAAAAGCAGGAAAGGACACCTTTGAACTGTGATGGGGAAGAAGACACGTTTGTATTTGAAGCAAATGAAGCTTGGAAGGATTTTCACAGCTCTCTTCTCCATTTCTATGAAGCCGGGGAGCTTTGTGACGTGACGCTAAAGGTAGTGCTGTATATTTTCTATATCATTTTGAATTTCTCTGTGGAATTTCCCATGTATTTTGTGAAGTACTAGAAGACATATTTGCTTCATCACTTGTGTTTCCACTGACTGATTGGGAATGAATTTCAAGCATTCACATCACTCTTTTTTTATTTAAAAATTTCTGGAAATCTTATTAAAAGGACAGTTAATACTTGTTGGAATCTTGCAATGGCTCTGAATAATGATGGATATGAATACAAATGAAGAAAAATCACTTTCTGTCTAATTTAAGGATGTATAATTGTTAGAAATTCAGTGCCTAGGCAAGTTCATTAAGCTGGCATGAAATATACCGTTGAATGAACTTGTAGGATAAAAACTTACATGACCGAGAATTTTTGCACAAATAAGAGATTCTTCCATAATCCCCATGTTAAGAGAGTGGGGGTTCTTATTTGAAATGGAGAACTAGCTACAATGGATTACAATGTGTTGTGCAAATAGTTATAAACAGTTTATAGCTGAACTAACATTTTTCTACACCCAGCAGTTTAGCTAATGGTTAAGCAGAAAGTTGTTAACATAAAAGATATGCCGCTACAGCTTTAAAAAAGTATAGGAGTTGAGTAGATATAGTGATAATGTGAGTTAGCTACTTGTAAATAATGAAAAGGGCAGCAGATTCAGAAAGAGAATAAATTTACTAATCATTAATTGTAAAATAAAACAGTCGCCCCCAATCTTTTCGGCACCAAGGACCGGTTCCCTGGAGAGAGTTTTTTTCGCGGACTGGAGGGGGCATGGTTTCACATGCTGCCTGCATCCTGCAGATGGGACTTTGCTTGTTTGTGTGGCCCAGTTTCTGGCATGCCTCAGACCAGTTCTGGTCGACAGGCGGGGGGTAGGGGGAGGAATCCTCCTGAAATAGAAACTAATACTTCAATCATCAGCAGTAGTAGGTTCCTCTTACCTTTGCTACTGGTTGGAATTGGGAGCATGTGCGTGCACCCGCTTGTTTTGTTTGTGCACATGCAGAGCATCTGTGATGACGTCTGGGCGGGTGGGCAGAGCCTCCCGCCACTATCAATTCGGCCAAACCTGGGTGAATCGGTAGAAACCCACCACTGATCTGCAGGCAGGAAGAAAAAAAGGGAAAACTGGAAAAACTTACACCAGTGAGATAAGTAACACTTAAGCAAAACGAAAAGATTTGCAAGAACTTTCAGTTTACTGAAATATCAATAAAACATATTATCAAACATTCTATTTGATTTGTGGACCTTGTGGGTTGCTTTAAATAATGGGCTACAGCCTTCTCTGTGGGGGCACTCACCCTCTGGAATGAATTGCTCCCGGAGATAAGGATGATCCCTGACTTATGCACTTTTCACCGTGCCCTCAAGAAGTTATTGTTCCAACAAGCTGGGCTGGCCTAACTATTAATTTTAATGGGTTGTTTTTGTTTTAATGATGTCGGGGCCAAATTATTTAATATGTTTTTAAATTGTTTTTAAATTTTATATATGTGCTTGTTTTATCTTTGGCTGTGCACCGCCCTGAGTCCTTCAGGAGAAGGGCGGTATAAAAATTAGATTAAATAAATAAAATAAATAAATAAAGTGAGCTACTGTTAACATTCTTATATGTTTTACTTCCAGGTGGGCTCAAAATTGATTACCTGTCACAAGCTTGTCCTGGCTTGCGTTATACCTTACTTCAGAGCCATGTTTCTTTCGGAAATGGCAGAAGCTAAACAATCATTGATTGAAATCAAAGATTTTGACGGTGATGCCATTGAAGACTTGGTCAAGTTTGTGTATTCCTCCCGACTAATGCTGACAGTTGACAATGTCCAGCCTCTCTTATATGCTGCCTGCATTCTCCAAGTGGAGATAGTGGCCAAAGCTTGCTGTGAGTACATGAAGCTGCATTTTCACCCTTCCAATTGCCTGGCAGTGAGGGCCTTTGCAGAGAGTCACAACCGTATTGACTTGATGGACATGGCTGACCACTATGCCTGTGAACACTTTGTTGAAGTGGTGGAATGTGAAGACTTTGTGAGTGTATCACCTCAGCATCTTCATAAACTCTTGTCTTCAAGTGACCTGAGCATTGAGAATGAAAAGCAAGTTTATTGTGCTGCTATTAAATGGCTTTTGGCCAATCCCCAGCACCATGCTTTATGGTTAGATGAAATAGTTGCTCAGGTAAGAACCACATGAGAGTAGGATAAAAGTGCTGTAAATATCTATATTGTTCCTCTCATTGTATTTTTTTAAAAAAAATTATGATGGTACTTTCAAGCAGCCATATTTTTTTTTCTTTATGCAGCTTTAGTGGTATATGTATAAACTGAGCACAATTGGTTCTCTAACTTCAGCCAAATAGGTACCATTAGCTTTTGTTAGATTCAACTCCTTATGTCCATTTAGACTTGGAGACAATATGGAAATAGATTCCGTTAATCTATCCTACACCCTCCTATGTCCTGGTGTTCTCCCATCCAGTTACTGATTAGATTAGCCTAGGTCTCCAGGTTGAAAATTAGCAGCCAGAAGATTGCCGCTGTTGTTACAGCTTTTGTTCAATATTGACAGTCCTGCACTATATAATTATGTAAATGGCAACCTGCAGCATAGAGGCAGGATGACCAAAGAATGCCTAATAGAGGAATTGGAATTACATTTATTGTCATTTGTCTTCAAGGATATTCCCTCTCCGTATAGTGCGACCGTGTTTCCCCGAAAATAAGACCCTGTCTTATATTTTTTTGAACCCTGAAATAAGCGCTTGGCCTTATTGCCATGCGCTCAAAAGCCCGATTGGGCTTATTATCAGGGGATGTCTTATTTTGGGGAAAACGGGGTACTAAGATGAGACAATTTCAGTTGTTCATCTTGAATAAATGACAGTACCTGATAGGCTTGTTAACCGAGCTGATCTTTGCAGGCTTTTGGCTATTTAGCTGAAAAAATATTCAGCTCTTTCAGGACTTCTTCAATGAGTAAGCCGTTAGGAATTGGTTTGGGTAGCATCTCCATTGGTTCCAGAGTGCTTGATATTATTCCTTCCAGTCTGAATTTGCATTGCAGTTTTGTCCTAATGAAACATGCATATTGCACCCTTTCACTGGTTAAATAAAACTAGTTTAACCAACCAGGCTTGTTGATAAATAAAGGTTATTTATTTTTGAAATTCTTTGCTGATAACCATGCCAGTTATCTGGCCAGAGTAGGCAAAATTTCCATATCCTTGGGCAATATGCAGCAGTAAGAATGAAAATTGCACTGTAGCCTGGCATTCTCTCATTGGTCAAAGTGGTATGGGAAGATGTTCATTTTGATCTTGATGCTGTTCAGTTCATCACTTACGTTTGTTCCCCTAGGTACGCCTGCCTCTGTTACCTGTTTGTTTCCTTATGGGAGTTGTTGCAAAAGAACAAATAGTCAAGCAGAACTTAAAATGCCGAGATTTGTTAGATGAAGCAAGAAACTACCACCTTCATTTAAGCAGTCATACGGTACCAGATTTTGAATATTCTGTTCGGACAACCCCAAGGAAACACACAGCAGGTATTTTTATTTTTTCCTGATATGCTGATGGTATAGATTTGAAAATTTCTTGTTCTGTGAAATCCTGTTAATGAGTTCAATGAGTGCTTTATTTGATACCCGCTGAATTCTATTAATTAATTTAAATCTTATCAAATAAGCCACTCTCCATTTTGTTTTTGTTTTTCCTGCTAGGTGTCCTTTTCTGTGTTGGAGGACGTGGGGGATCAGGCGACCCATTTCGCAGTATTGAATGCTACTCAATAAATAAAAACAGCTGGTTTTTTGGCCCTGAAATGAACAGTAGAAGGAGGCATGTAGGAGTAATCTCTGTGGGAGGTTCGTAAGAAGAAAATTCTATTTTCAAATAATTCTGTAGTCTATTGTAGCTTATGATTCAGCAATTCCCTCTACCCTATAATCACTGTATTTTCCGAGAAGGAAGAAAACTCTGAATTTAAGATGATTATCACAAAAGCAAAGCAAAAAAAGGTAGTTGGGGGTGGGTGGGAAATAGGACTAATATTCTGTGTAGTGCATAACTTCCCCATTTTTTCAACCTAGGAAATCTCCCCCTATTAAATTTCTTATGAGACATATATATTGGTTTGTGCATCACAGTTATGTCTGTATATACTTGCCATAAACATTCCAAAAATAGCACTAGAGCAAAACTGAATTACTAATATCTATAACTTAACATTCTTCATTTATAAAATGTACCCCATCTATATATACCAAGCTCTCCCTGTCAAACACAAAATTGTACTGTATTTGTGTTTTTCATGTATGTATACAGCAGTACTTAAAAGTTTGTGAATGCTTTTGAATTCTTAATATTTCTGCATAAATACAGAATGCATAAATCACACTTAAGATGTAATCTGTTCTCTACACAAGTCCTAAAACTAGCTGAAAAGAACCAAATCGTGGAAATAAGTCAATACTTGCTCATTTATAATAAATTAGAGTATTCTGCTGCAGCAATTTCATCTGGATCAGGTATGGATTTTTCTAAAACCTACCCTTTTCCCCCCAAAATAAGACATCCCCTGATGATAAGCCCAATCGGGCTTTTGAGCACAGGGCAATAAAGTCAAGCGCTTATTTCAGGGTTCAAAAAAATATTAGACAGGGTCTTATTTTTGGGGAAACATGGTAGCCTTGTATTTTCATAGGCTCCCCTTGGCAAAGCCTCTGATTTTCTTTCAGATTTCCCTTCCTTGTGTTTGGGGCATCTCTTTTCGCCTCCCAAATATTGTTTGCTAGTAGTGACCTAGTAAACAAAATCTTGCTTAATAATGCTTTTTTATTAAAAGAAAATATTCAAAGAGAACTCACAAACATAGTGGAAATTGTTAAGAGGGCTCAGTAGTAACCTGGTACTACTGGAAAACAACAAGTACAAAATGCCAGAATTAAAAAAATCATTAGGTCAAATGTACGCCTGAATAAAGAAGCTTTGATATCCTGAGAAAAGGTCATCAGAAAAGCCAAACTGATTTGAAATGATAGAAAATATTTGTAGCTCGGGTGGTAGATGTTGGCTATGGTTTGTTCTCCAAAGTTTCTGTTTGACGTTAGTCAGAATAATCTTCTGGATCGAGCGATGTGATGTTCTTCCAGCCAATCCGATGTCAGATGCTAAATTGGACGAATGTTTACTCCAAGAATTGTAATGATATCCTATAGATTAAATGCTTGAATAAAAAAGTAAAAATGTGCTAATATTTACCAGTACGGTGCATTTGTTAACCATTTAATTCAGCAGGTGATGCAGGAAGAAAGAGTTCCTTCAGTGGGGGGGAGAGAACAGTTAAATTGGCAAAACATGTATTAACTACAATTGGCTATGTCTGGGCAGATTATAATATTAGCGATAAATAGCAATAAAAATAAGATGATGGGCTATTCTTACTTTTCTTCTTAAGAAATACATTGTCTGACCATTTCAGGGAAAGTTTATGCTGTGGGTGGGCACGATGGAAATGAGCACCTAGGCAGCATGGAAGTGTTTGATCCTCTCACAAATAAATGGATGATGAAAGCATCAATGAATACCAAAAGGTAGGTAAATTTGGAGATGTGCCTTCCTTATCAGAAATGTGTAGATTCATGTGAGACATTGTTTATCACATAATTGTCATGGACCATTAAACACATCTGGTACCTCCATACCCATCATTTTTAAAAATTTTATTTATTAATCACATTTGTACACCCCACCAAAAGGAATTCTGGGCAGCTTACCGCAAGTGGATGAAACAACAAATACAAAAATGGCAAATATAAAGCTACACAATGCCATCATCCAAAATAAATTTGCAATATGGGGAAAGAATGATGGAAATTAGAAACGTAGACAAGGCTTTAAGATTAAAAGGACAAAAATGTGGGTTTTATTACATTACATGTTGACTTTGGTTACCCAAGTGAGTCAAAGATACCAAACTACCATGTTTCCCCGAAAATAAGACCCAGTCTTATTTTCTTTTGGCCCCAAAATAAGCACCAGGTCTTATTTTGGGGGGATATTTTAACCGCTTACCTTAGGACCACCGCAGCCAGGCCTCCCATGCCCTGACACCTGTCGTGCTGCTGCCTGACTTTTGCAGCTGCTCTGCAGAAGAAGTTAGGCAGTGGCGCGACAAGTGTCGGGGCGTGGGAGGTCTGGCTGCAGCAGTCCTAAAATAAGCAGGTACGAAGCGCATGGGACAGCTCCCCCACCCCCCACCCTAGCCTGATTTTTACGCATATGCCTCACCCCACCTTGTACAACCAGATGGTGGGCGGGACTTAACTAGGGCTTATTTTGGGGGGGTAGGGCTTATATTAGGCGCAGGCATGAAAATCAGGTTAGGGCTTGTTTTCAGGGTAGGTCATATTTTCGGGAAAACATGGAACATACCTTATAAGGAGGATGTTGGCTCGTGTGGTTGGAACTGGGCAGGAGGTTAGCGTTCAAGACCCAAGAGCTGCTCTGGGGCGGGGTTGAACTCTTGTCCTTCACTCCAAGTTCCTACTGGGGACATGAAAGGAGCCCCCAACTGGACGTCCCCAGAGCAACAGTGATGTCACTGGCCAATCCTTTCAACCCGGAAGTGCCTCGGTGCTGCTGACACGAGTGCAAAAATATACCTTACGTGTACATTTGCTGCTTTATTTTTAAATATAGTTGGATAAGTGACAGTCTGCTTTTCGCTAGGAGAGGAATTGCTCTCGCCTCTCTTGGAGGCCCCATTTATGCCATCGGAGGCTTAGATGATAACACTTGCTTCAGTGAGGTGGAGAGATACGACATGGAATCGGACCAGTGGAGCGGAGTTGCATCTATGAATACCCCTCGCGGAGGAGTTGGTTCTGTAGCTCTTCTGGTGAGTCTCTTGAGCAGCCTTGAAATGGACAGCAAACATTGCCTGCCAGAGCAGAAATAGTAAGATAATATGGAGTCCTTCAGCTATAACTATATTCAATGCAGGGGCTGCTTTCTGATAGTAAATAAGACATGGAATAGAACAGGTGAGAGAAATACAGCAATATAGTAGTACAAACACCTGTTCAATATTTTTCAGAATTTCGCACTAGGTTTCAGTTTATCCAGTTGGATTACAATTTGTATTGTTTCATTATTTTTACAATTCAATGTGAGATAGTTAAACTTAGACTGGCAAAAGTAAATTAATACATGTGATTTAATATAAAGTAGGTGTTTGTTTATATATATCTATGTAAGAATTTATAGAATCTTACTCTCTTTCTCATTTCAGAATAATGTATATGCCGTCGGTGGAAATGATGGTGTGGCTTCTCTGTCTAGTGTGGAGAAATACGATCCTTATCTTGATAAATGGATAGAGGTGAAAGAAATGGGTCAGCGGAGAGCTGGCAATGGGGTTAGTGAACTTCATGGCTGCTTATATGTGGTAGGTAAGTAATGTTCAGCCCTTACTCTCTTTTGATCCCTTATATTCTCATAGCTTTGCTTGAACTTCAATAATAGAAGCAGATTATGGTGAAGAGAAGACACCAGCCTTCTGTTACATTGCAGCCAATATCTAAGGGGCTGCCCCAAAGGAGGGGGGGGGGTGTCAACCTAATCTCCAAAGCACCTGAAGGCAGAACAAGAAGCAATGAATGGAAACTAATGAAAGAGAGAAGCAACATAGAACTGAGGAGAAATTTCCTGAGAGTTAGAACAGTTGACAGCTTGTCTTCAGAAGTTGTGGGTGGTCCATCACTGGAGGTTTTTAAGAAGAAATTGGACAACTGCTCGTCTCTAGTGGTACAAGGTCTCCTGTTGAGCAAGGGGTTGGACTAGAAAACCTCCAACGTTCCTTCCACCTCTGTTATTTTGTTAAGTATGAGTTTCTGTGAACTCTGATTGATGAAGGAGCAGGTATGGGGACTAGACAAGTAGATTGGACATGGCATGTTGAGTTACTCTTGAGGGCTTAGTTTGTCCGCTTAGGCTACAAGAGTCTGTTTTGGTTTTCAAACCCAATCCCTGAATGCTCAAGAGAATGAGGAGGAAAACGTTCAGATTACTTCATCTTTAGAGGATTAGTTTTTGCTAATCAACAAGCTAGTTACTTGCTAGTCAGTTCCCCACCTCTTGGCTTACATGGGTTTCTCTACCACATGCATGTAACATTATTATACCTGGTAATGTTAGTTTGTAAATGGTAGGCTAAAGTAATAGCTTTTCTTTGGGGTGGAAATAGTTGTGATGGGCAATCCATCTTTTACAATACACCTATCATTGCTTGTGTGAAGAATTCTCTTAGCAGATCTATTGCATTTTGATGTGATGTTTGAAGAACAGAATGTATGGTATGCTTCCTATGTTGTTGGGCTATAAAGCCATTAATTAAAAGAGTCATGTCCCTGTCTGTATGTTCTTGTGCAGGTGGTTTTGACGACAATTCTCCACTCAGCTCGGTTGAGAGGTTTGACCCTCGCACTAATAAGTGGGAATATGTAGCAGAACTAACAACTCCTAGGGGTGGAGTTGGCATAGCAACATTAATGGGCAAAATTTTTGCTGTTGGAGGACATAATGGGAATGCTTACCTGAACACAGTGGAAACCTTTGATCCAGTAGCAAACAGGTAATTTGAAGCCCTCTTTGTACTCGAAGCGTTTGAAAATAATGTGGAAGAGCACATGCAAAGCCCTATATTGCAAACAATGCAGCTACTTTAACAATTTGTAAGGAAGGCACTCAGTACTCTTTACATTCTGTAAGGTCTCACTGGGTGATTTTTTCACAGCTCTTTTGGCTTGTTCATTTCTTAATTGGCTCATTAAAAGTAGGAAGGCTTTGGTATAGTCAGATTTAATATATAATTTTCATATTTTTACACTACTCAAGCAGGTTTTTTTTACTCGATATAAATCTCTACATTTTATATTATATATTATTTTACAGTTTACTGTATCGACATGGATATATATTCTCTATTCTTTATATAAATAATATATGATGTAATGTTATGTTTGTGATGTGTTTTTTAATGTGTTTTTGTTTTTGTTGTATTTTTCTTTGTTTTTAAAAGTCAAAAGTTCAATAAAATTAATATTTTTTTTTTAAAAAAACTCTACATTTTGTGCCTTGAATCAATCTTGAGAAGATCAAGTGTTCTTGAGTGTGGAGTAACTTGAGGTATTGATTTTTAGGCAAGCACTTGCTCTGGTAGAGAGGCAACATTAAAGTGTGGATTGGCATTATGCCTTACTCTTCTTCAGGATTAAGTTTGTAGCTTAAAAGCTGCATTGTAAATTTGTTTTCAACAGTTTATATATTAGGGGGGAATGTGTACAAAGATTCTAAATGTGGTGCTTTTGTCTGTTTGAATCTCTCCTTAGTTACTGATTTTTTTAAAAAACAATTTGGTTCATCCATTGTGTCATGTCATAATGTGATTTTTGGTTCTCATTTTGGCTTAGGTTGCTATGTTAATTCAGCCATTGTGATTCAAACCATAGTTTATGAGTGCAGTGTGAAACCCATCCAGTGATTGAAGTCATATGTTGTCATGAATCATAATTTATTTAATTGTAGTTTGTCGGGTGCATCTCAGTTAAAGAACAAGCTATGTCATCATTTATGAACCAGGGTTTCACAATAGTTCATGTTTTGCTGGAATGGCTTAGAGTAGTGTTTCTCAACCTTGGTAGCTTGAAGATGGGTGGACTTTAACTCCCAGAATCCCCCAGCCAGCAGCGCTGGCTGGCGGATTCTGGGAGTTGAAGTCCACCCATCTTCAAGCTACCACGGTTGAGAAACACTGGCTTAGAGTTTGTGTGATTTCCAACCTCTGTTTCAAATGATCTTTACTGTTCTATCTTCAAACTTTTCTTTGTGTGTTTAATTTCAACTTACGTATTTAAATAGACACCAAAATAAAAAGTATTTTAAAATTAAATTGGTACATGAGATTAAGGTCTATTTAGCCTGCAGACTGACTTTTTTCACATTAAGATCAGGAAAAAGTAAAGCAACTTGACTTGCATTTCTTTTGTCTTTTCTTTTTTCTTTAGATGGGAGCTTGTGGGCTCCGTGTCTCACTGCAGAGCTGGGGCAGGAGTTGCTGTGTGCTCTTGCCTAAGCAGTCAAATTCGTGATATGGGTCAAGGATCTAGCAACGTGGTGGACTGCATGTGAATTTGGATTGAAGCCTGCGATGATTGTGAAATGCTTTCAGCCTCCTTTACTATTGTACAAAGACTTCTGAATGTTTCAAGCAATATCTGTAAATATACTAGGATAGTTTTTGTATGAAAATCTGAGTGCTGTGGAAGTTTTAAAATATTTACTTACAATAAAAACTTGAAAAAAAATTTAAAAAGTGTTCCACAAAAATAGAAGATGTCATTCAACGGAGGCTTAAAATACATCTTTCTATCTTCATAGAAAATTTGATGAGTGATTTCGTTTCAGTTATTAGCTTACAAAGTATTCCAGAATGTAAGGACTATCTGTCAATCTTATTTTGTAGTTTTCTCAGATACACCTTCTGAAATGCTTATACATTAGAAGAATCCATCAAGACCCCACAAAGACATCTATAAAGTATACATCTTTGACTATTGTACTATGCAAGACTTTTTGGGGGAAAACTTCAATGGAAGAATCAATGGACAAAAGCATCAGTGGCTATTTGGGTTTTTAGAAATTGTATTTATTTATTTATTATTAGGTATATGGTTGCCTACAACCAGTGCCACAACCTTTCAAGAAAAACAAGAACTAGGGACTGTCACATTATAAAAGGGAAAAATACTCTATTGATTAAATCAGAACATTTCTTACTCGTGTAATATTACTATCTCAACTAATTGTGTTATTTTTTTTATCACATTTGCTCAATAACTTCCACATATCCCACTTGCAAGTTGCCCTTAGTTTACTACAGAGTTGGAGTACTAAACTTTGAATCCATTGTTGACTCAACCTTGGGCAACAGAGTTATTTTTGGTGGGTTTGTGTGTTTCTAATTTTGTAAGCTACCCAGAGTGTGTGACACTCTATATAATACATATAAATAAGAGTCGGGGAAAATAGAATACAGAAAAAATGAAGAATGAAAGTAGAACTGCAGCAAGAAATGTATGAGTGATGTAGCAAAAATACTAGTAGACAATTCTATACAACAGAATGTATGGAAAGTGAACTTGGGGAACATGAAACTGAAATTGCTTGGAGCAAAGTGCCATAGAAATAGGCTGAGCTGATGGGAAGTATGAAAAAAAGATACTTTGAGGTGAAATTAATTCTGGATAAGTTAAAACTACATGCAAGCGAATGATTGTTGCGAAAGGTATACAGAATACAGAGTAATGGAGTGTGATGAGACCTTGGAGGTCTTCTAGTCCAGCCCCCTGCACAGGCAGGAAGCCCTATACCATTTCAGATAAATGGTTGTCCAATCTCTTCTTTAAAATGTCCAGTGTTGGAGCATTCACAACTTCTGGAGGAAAGTTCCACTGATTAATTGTTCTCACTGTCAGGAAATTTCTCCTTAGTTCTAGGTTGCTTCTCTCTTTGATTAGTTTCCACCCATTGCTTCTGCTCCTGCCTTCAGGTGCTTTGGAGAATAGGTTGACTCCCTCTTCTTTGTGGCAGCCCCTGAGATATTGGAAGACTGCTATCATGTCTCCTCTAGTCCTCCTTTTCATTAAACTAACATACCCAATTCCAGCAACTGTTCTTTATATGTTTTAGCCTCCAGTCCCCTAATCATCTTTGTTGCTCTTCTCTGCACTCTTTCTAGAGTAAAGATAGGACATTACTGTATCCACTTTTATCTTTAGGAGTGGGAATAGAAAGAAAAATATGGCAAATAATGTAATGGAAGAGCAAAGACTGAACAAGAGCCTCCACCAGAATGTCATTTCAGAATAAAATGTTGAAATTTGGGATAGAAATGACAGAATATTCTAGAACTGTCATTAAAATTTGGGATAGAAATGATGGGAAATTCTAGAGTTATCAAAGAGATAGCTCTTTAATTTTAGATATCTCTGATAGCTGTGGAATTTTCCTAGACTTTGATATTAGGCTGACTGTAGTTTCCAGAT
Organism: Pantherophis guttatus; assembly: GCF_059756535.1. NCBI lineage: Eukaryota > Metazoa > Chordata > Lepidosauria > Squamata > Colubridae > Pantherophis > Pantherophis guttatus. The sequence continues at coordinate 14,012,746 of NC_142070.1, read as the reverse complement.
CTTCCTTTTTCCCAATTTTCAAGCCAGAGTTGAATAAAAGCCGAGTACTGCTTTTATGTATTTTAGCCCAGATGCTCTCAAATGTGCCACTAATTTCTTTTGTATTTCTAAGTAATTTCTCCTTATTGCATTGGTCCTTTTGAACAAATTGTATTTTTCAATTGTGGTACTGGCAATGCGATCAGATCTCACCTAAACCTCTTCAGTCACATTTCAGCTGCTCTATTAGAAGTTCCTCATTTGCATTATACATGTGAACTCATTTTAATTCCCCATTTGCTGAAAATAGCTTCTAAAAAAAATGAAGGCCATGAAATTGTGCCAGCAATCTGATTTTTCATTTAGCGATTTAAGATGCCCCAGTGGACCAAGCCAGGCTTTCTACCTTCGTAGGATTCAGTTTAAAGCAGTGGTGAAATGCAGCCAGTTCTATCCAGCTTGGGCGAACCGGTAGTGCCGGCGGTGGGAGGCTCTGTGTCCTGTTCCACAATGCATTTTTCTTCCCTTGAACATTCTTTTTTTTTAAAGTTTTTAATTTTTTAAGAAACATCAATGCATGAACAGTGTGGCATCTAGGTGTCATACATTCTAATACAAATAAAACTAATAGAATTAATCATAGTTATTACATTCAATCAACTTATATATTTCTAATAATGATACACATTTATATTAAGTTGCAATCTGTCATTATTCCATTATTCCATGCTTTCTCTTGTTATTGCTTTTATTTTGTTATATAAAAGTGCATACACTAATATTCCTCCTCCTCTTATTTCTATCTCTTATTCTAACTTTTAATCATGTCACCCTTTATTAAAATCATGTCACCCACCTAAAAAAAGAAGAGAGAGAGAGACAAGGAAAAGCAAACCAGGACAACAACAAAGAGAAAATCATCTACCCATCGTCTCTTGCCCGCTTTAATACTTTAATTGCTATGCTTTTTTTTTGGCTTACCTCCCATATTCCTCTCGTGGATCTTTATCTCTGCATCTGCTTCTTGGCTGTTCAATCTAGGTATTTCTCCCACCTCTACTCTCTTCCGCTGCTTAGTTTCCAAAACGTCATTGACAAAGTCATTTGTTCTCCCTGATTGCTTCCCTAACATGAAAAATGCCCTTTCATTTTTCCAGATGTATTGTGCAAAAAGTATGGTGACAAGGAGACCTGGTACCCCTGACAAGGAATTGTTTTTTAAAAAAATACTTTCTATTTATTTATAGAGCAGCCCTATAAATATGCATAGAGGTCAACTCCCTTTTGTTGAAAAAGATTTAATTGCTAGATGAGTGATACGATTTGATGTGGTGCTTGTACTCAATTTAATGCTGGTAGTGAAACGGCAGCCTTGACGTTCGAACATCTAATCTTGTGGCATAGAGATGGATGGATAACAATAGCCATTATTCTCGCTGAATATGGTATGGAGTCAGCGGTGAAATCCAAATTTGTTTACTACCGGTTCTGTGGGCGTGGCTTGGTGGGTGTGGCAGGGGAAAGATACTGCAAAATCCCCATTCCCTCCCCACTCCTGGGGGAAGGGTATTGCAAAATCTCCATTCCCACTCCACTCTGGGGCCAGCCAGAGGTGGTATTTGCCGGTTCTCCGAACTACTCAAAATTTCCGCTACCGGTTCTCCAAAATGCCCAAAATTTCTGCTACCAGTTCTTCAGAACCTGTCGGAACTTGCTGGATTTCACCCCTGTATGGAGTTAACACTGTATTTCAGCACACCTGCATGGTTCCAGTTTAGGGGCAGTTTAGCGATTACATGGACTAATTCGTCTTGATTACTGTACCTTTTTATACTGGATCCAAAATTTCCAGTTTGAGAAAAGAATTAGTATGTTTAGATGCAACAGGAAGATAAAAGCATTTTCTGTGAATGTCTATGGAGATTCTCAGTCATTCAGGTCATGGTTGTCCCAAAGGTGCAAATTTCAAAAGGCCTTTGTTTTTCCTTGAAGACGTTTCGCTTCTCATCCAAGAAGCTTCTTCAGGTCTGTTCTTCAAAGCAACTTTACGAACCAAAGAAGCTTCTTGGATGAGAAGCGAAACGTCTTCGAGGAAAAACAAAGGCCTTTTGAAATTTGCACCTTTGGGATCTTCTGTGAACTGTATTTTGTGTTTTTTTTTAATAGACTGGAAACTTATGAGTAGAAAAAAAAAAGAGAGAAATGGTCTGGGAAATCTAGTTAGCCAGTCTCATTTTGTGTGCCTTAATTTAGACCCAACCATTTTTTCATAGACAGCCTTCAAACATTCTTGTCTATCAAATTGTATTAAGCAGTGGTTTCCAAAAGAGGGCGCCAAAGAGCCACATTTACCATTCTAATAGAGCTGTAGCATCCTTTCAGACAAGTTTGTACTGTGAAAATTTTATCTTGAAGCATGAGATTTTTTAAACTGGAAAGCTGGTTTAAAAAGCCTGGCTTAGTCTGATTTAAGAACTTGCCATAGGCTGCTCATGGCCTCAGTACTAATAAGAGACTTCTATGGCATCCTTCAAAACGAATGGATTAAAGTTGACAAGCATAGATCAGTAACTAACTGCAGATTTGGGACTCCTTATAACGGGTCTGCAACCTTAAATACTCAAAGAGCCATTTGGACCCGTTTCCCACAGAAAAGAAAACACCCGGAGCCACAAAACCTGGGTGGGCATGGCCAGTTCGATGTCACTCACTTCCACAAGTCACATGACCACCCCCTAGCCACGCCCACCCAGCTGGTCATTAGGGCAGAGAACCAGTTGTTAAAAAACACCGGGAACCACAAAATCCTTTTGACATCTCTCTCTCTCCACTCCTTCCCTCCCTCTCTCTCTTCCGCCCCCCCCCCCACTCTCTCCTGCTCTCTCTGTATCTCTCTGTCTCTGCCCTGGCTGCTTCTCCATCCCCCACCGTCGCCCTTACCTTCTCAGGCCAGGCGAGGAGTGACGGAGGGGAGGGCGAGGGGCAGGGCCAGCCAGTGATGGGATCACCTGACAGGGAGCCACAGCAAAGGGCCCAAAGAGCCACATGCGGTTCCAGAGCCACAGGTTGCTGACCCCTGCCTTATAATGATAAATTAATTTTTTTTTAAAAGAAACACCCTGTAAATAAAGTTAATAATATGAATAGTATTAGGGTTGGACAAAATAAGGACAAAGGCCCAGTGTGAATTTGCCTGGATAAGCGTAATCACATGTGGCTGACTAGGTGGCTCAGTGGCTAAGACACTGAGCTTGTCTATCAGAAAGGTCGGCAGTTCGAATCTCTAGTACAGGTCTCCTGTATGACCAGGGGGTTGGACTAGATGACCTCCAAGGTCCCTTCCAACACTGTTACTGTTACTTTATAAAATGAGATTCTTTCATGTACTAGGTGTTTTAAATGTTTCTAATTCATAAAGTTGCTTTGAACATTGGTCTCTTTAAAAGCCACAGTAGTTTTATACAAACATTTAAAAAGCACATTTTCTGGGCTTCAAAGCATTCAGAATTAGGATTGTTGAGATTTCCATGCAGCTATGAAACAGTTTACTTGGTCCTTAATTATTAATTTAAATTTCTATTCCATTTGTACATGATGTGTTCAGATAAATTCAGCATCCTTTTTCAATCCTGACACACTTCCTTCTTGTCCTGCATTAATAGGTGCTTTAGCTGAGTCAGCCATGTCTGAATAGCATGTCAATCACACAAGGTTACTTATTCCAGAAGCTAACAAAGGATACTCATATCTTTTTTCCCCGCTTGGCTAAAGTGCAGAACTGATACCATTTTAGAATGTACTCTAAAACATTTTGAACTGCATCACAATTCTACAATAGAATAATCAGGATGATGAGAAATCATCCGAGGAAGCTCAATGTATCAACAGTTTTCTTTGCCAAAATAATCTGGCAATTATTCTGGATGATGCTGGTAGAAATCTGGGGGGAAATATTGTATTGTACAGCTGTCTGGGAATTCTGGGAGATGAAGTCCATGTATCTTAAAGTTGCCAAGGTCAAGAAACACTGAGCTAAACTTTTGCAGGAGGTTTAAAGAGCTTCTTAGATTTCTTTTCAAACAAGTTTGATAGAGATTGATAGATGATGACACATAGATTAGATCAGGGGTGAAATCCAAAATTTTTCCCTACCGGTTCTGTAGGCCTGGCTTGTGGGGCATGGCAGGGGAAGGATATTGCAAAATTTCCATTCCCTCCCCTCCTGGGGGAAGGATATTGCAAAATCTCCATTCCCACCCCACTCTGGGGCCAACCAGAGGTAGTATTTGCCGGTTCTCCGAACTACTCAAAATTTCCGCTACCGGTTCTCCAGAACCTATTAGAACCTGCTGGATTTCACCCCTGGATTAGATGATGATGATGATGATAATGATGAAGATGAAGATAGATAGATAGATAGATAGATAGATAGATAGATAGATAGATAGATAGATAGATAGATGTAGATTGATATAGATATGGATGGGTGGATGGATGGATGTAGATAGGTAGATAGATAAATAGATAGATAGGTAGATAGATAAGAGATAATGATAAATCAGATAGATATAGATGATAGATTAGATAATTATAGATGGTAGGTAGGTATAGATATGATAGATGATATGAGATGATACACAGATATAGATAACAGAGATAGACAGACAGGTAGCACTTCCTAGCATTGAACCATTTATTTAAAACAACTGGAGCACCAGCCTAGTGTTCTAAGAAAAATGTTTGTGTTAGACCAGAGTAGCTGCATAATTTATACATATATTGTAGATCATGAATCTTTGCAAGAGACAGTGAAACTCGCCTTACACATATAGTTGGTATCCAACGTTAAGATCTGCTTGTTTCTCTTGAGGTTCCACTGAGCCGATGGGGTTCTTTTTGCCATGTGAGGCACTACATACTTCAGGTTGAATAGTCTAGGGGTAAAACATGCTAATGATACAAAAGTCTTTTCAGAGTCTATTTATCTGGGGAGGAAATCAATACATTTTTTTATCCATGATAGCTGGAAAGGCAGTAGTCCCAATCCTGCTATATACCAGGCTGGAGAAGATTGATGCATGAAAAAAATTTTATTTTTGCCAAAAGTCAACATTTATTTCTGAGGTTTGACCCAAAAAAATGTGCCCCACAGCAAACAATGGCTTCGCGTAATGATCACATGTTTAACAATCGTGGTGATTCACTTAAAGACTGCTGTGAAAAAGATCATAAAATGGGGTTATGTGATTACACACTTTATGACCATCATAAGCTGAGGATTTTACTTGTAATCAAGAATGTTGTGCCTTAAATCCATTGCCATTGGAATCAATTGTGTTTTGTATTATTGTTATAAAATTGTTATTATTTGAGAAGAAATGGAGATTTTGATATGGTGCAGATTTTTCTTCTATTTCATAGCTGGGTATACCTAAATCCATTTCCATCCAAAAATATCCTGCAAATATAATGCTATATTCATCCATTTGGCTTTTGAGACCATCATAGGAAATATCTTGTTGAGTGGTACAGTGGCCAAGAGGTGGAGCTCTCGCCTCACAATCAGGAGGCTGTGAGTTCCATCCTAGGTAGCAGCAGATATTTCTTGCTCTGGGCACAATGAGAAAATATCTGCTGTGAACTCCGCATTGGCAACAGGAAGGGCATCCGGCCAGTAAACACTCAGCTCCATTTAGTTGCCCTGACTGCACCCCAATGAATGGGATTACGGGATCATTAAGACACAAAAAAAGAAATACCCCTGTTAATGATGAATGATCAGAGCAAGGGACACAAAAGATGCTGCTTCATTTAATATTTATTTATTACCCCACAGAATTTAAACAAATCAATCTGGAAATACCACCAATATACAGGGCAGAAAATATTTACAAGATGGAGACACAACATCCCATAATAAATTTAAATGTACAGATTTTTTTCCACTCTGTTCCCATGGTTTCTTTATTTAAAAAAGGATAGTTAAGAAGAGAAATTGCCCTTTAAAAATAAAATTGTCATCAACCTAATAATGTTCAGTCCACATCTCCAGTGTCAATGGAACTTGCAAATTATTAAATTATGGTTTATCTTAGATATATAAGAACATTGTCAATTTTAAATACATTAATTATAATTCTAAATAAATATCTGGGAAGAAAGCTGCTTTCAGCGTGCAGCTTCACAGACTTGTGTTTAAAAATGGAAAAAACGTTTTATTTCTTGCTCCTTGGATGGAGAACTGAAAGCTTGACTGGATAAAATTCATGAAACGTCCATGTAGAACTGGGAAATAGAACTTAGAATAGGGATGGAGTCTGCTCGTTAATTAAATTGGTCTTTTGAGAGAAAAAAAAATTAAAACCATAAGGGTCTTAAACCTGATCCCCACGAATGGACTGTTTCTCTGCAATTCCATGTAAAATTAAAACAAACAAGGATTTTTTGGGGCGGGAGGAGAATCACAGAACACAAAAGCTTTTCAAATCGGAGAATTTTACTTCTCTGGAAAACTGAGAAGCGTTCCCTCCCCCTTTGGTTCCGGAAGAGGTTTTATACAGCCTTGCCTGAACCAAACCAAACTTTTATTTATTTTTATGAAATGAAACCTCTATTGCTTCCCCTACCCCACCCCTTTACCATTTTATGAACAGTCATATAAAACCAGTCGCACAAACGCACTGCAGTCTTTTTTGTGTCTTTTTTTTTTTTTCACAGAGAGATTAGTCAACTGAATCTCCGGGAGATTCTGGGATTGAACGTACTTTTGAATAAAGTGCTCAAGAAAAGTGGGCTGAAGTGGGGGGCCCTTAACAACTGAGGATTCTTTCTATCGGAATATAGTTCACAATGCAAAAGCAGCAGCAAAGGATCTAAGCTGGTTCAGGAGTTATTTGGGAGAGGGAGAGAGAGAGAGGGAGGGAGAAGGAGCTAGAGAAAGGGAAATCTTGATCCTGAGTCTACAAAGACTGATGGGGAAAGGGAAGGGATGTGATTTGCAATAGGGAGACAAAACATAGGTAGTGTTGCTCGGTATCACATCCATGCTCAGAGTTTTTGCATCTGTTTAGTGCTGTGATGGCGAACCTGTGGCACGCAGAGCCCTCTCTGTGGGCACATGCACCGTCCAGCTGGTCTTTGCGGGCGCTGGAAAATGGCCTGAAAACAGGCCAAAAAAACAGGCATTCGTGCGCCAGCCAGCTGGTCTTGGGTTTTCCGGTGCTCCAATGCACGCAAGACGACCAGCTGGCTGGGGCGCATGCCGGAAACCTGAAGACTAGCTGCCTGGCGCATTCGTGCCCACCAGCCAGCTGGTCTTTGGATTTCCGGTGCTTTGGCGCACACACATGCACACGAGTTCCAGTTTGGGCACTCAGTGCTGAAAAGGTTTGCCCTCACTGGTTTAGTGTGATAAGACAGCGGGTTCAAGCAGCCCACTTTCCCATACTTGGACCAAATCCTTCCCTGGGGAAAAGCAGGTACCAATCCAGTCGCATTTAAAAACCTCATCTTTTGACGCACTTCCCCCATTCCTGAGATATCACTGCAGCAATGTTGTGAGTTCAAATATTTCTGATCGGGAACCTGTATGTCCCTGTATAATAAAGAGTGTAGTGCTCACGGAGACTAAAACGTTGACTGGGAAGCGCCCCAGAATTCCCCCCAAATCTGACCCAATTTCAAAATTCTTAACCAAGATGTCAGTAACCTCAAGCAACATCTTACTGAGAGGAAGATTCAGCAGTTCAGGAATAGGGGTATTAGGTACCCCAAGAGGTTGCTGATGCCTGCGGTATAGGAACGAAGCTAAGCATTGGGAAAGTGCCAGGGTCTGCGGCTTCTGCTCTCTGCCCAACAGCAACCAGGATTTTGCTCTTCCCCATCACTTCTTCAATTGCAATTTGAAATGCAAGATTTCTATCACCCATCAATTTCAACGTTTGTTGTCGTGCATGCGTGTGTGTGTGTTGCACCGATTCGGAAGGTTGCAAGATCTCCACCTCATCTTCTTCAAAATTAAATAACTTGGATGTAAACACTTTGAAGGGGGGAAAAATGTTTCTCTTAAGTAGAAGTAGGTTATTTCTGGAAATCCTTATGCTCCCTTCCAAGTCCCTATGGGGACTGCATTATCCCCAAATCAAATCTGCCCTGAAAGAATCAGTAAGATTCTCTACAATGGGCCTATCTTCAAAAAGTCGAGAGTTTTATTACTAGTGTTGGTAAAGGAAATAAATCTACGGTAAAAATAAGAAATGTTCTACATCAACTCCACAAAAATAACGGCCTGCCTTTACAGCAAACATCCAGACGTGTTCGATTCCAACTTTTTGACTCTTGAAAATCAGCCCAAAAGTAAAACTTATAATCGCACTTAAGAATAATTTATCTGGAAGGTAGGTGGTATTCATTCCCTGAGTGGCCTGCTTAAGTCAAGCGATAACAGATGCAAACGGGAGAATTAAAAGCATGGCTGAAAAGAGGGCGGCAAAATATATATTTTAGATTAAACAGAATACTTGTGTTTCTTACGCTTGACAGGTTATAGGAAAACAAATGCAGCACACTCATTAATGGGGATTTTTTTATAAATTAATAAAAGAAGCAGAGAGATGCTTGTGGACCAGAGAGGACTATATGTATTTGCATGGAAGAATCTAGAGTTTTTCAAGTAGATGGAGCAAAGTATCTTACAACCGAGGAAACAGAATCCTCTCAAATGAAAAGGATCATGAAAAATTGAGCCAGGCTGTATCCTGGCCAGCATGAATGAAAAATTGTGCACCAACTAAGGCACTATATCTGAATCTGCCATGTTAAGTTAGGGAAGGTGAACTGAAATGGCACACTTCAAAATTCCTCCCTCCCAAAGATCTTTAAATATCTCCCAACAAATTTTATAGCAGTAGAAGAGGCCTCTTCAAATGCCACTCCTTTTATTTGGTGCTAGGGGATTCTCCCCCTTTTTGGCCTGGTACTCTCTCTCTGTGGAGCTACTAACGGAGTAGCAACTTTAACAGCAGCGGTGGCAATCCATTCCTCTTAGTAGTGTAGTTTATCCACAGCTGCTCCGGGGATGAACCGGAACCATATCCCTAATTTAGAGAGGAGGGCGTGGGAATCGACATCACACCTACCCAGTTTTCTGCTCAAAATATGCTTCTGACACTGTAGGCCGCCTCGTGAGCTGCCGCTTTTGATGAGATCGTCCAACGGGCCAAATGCAGAATCGGGGAAACTACTACCCACGACAGCTGAAAACTGCTACAACTGCTGCTACAAATAGCCAAAACAAACAAACAAAGGAAAGGAGAAAGCAAACGAGGAAAAGAAAAAACGGGATAGGCCTGCTTACAGGTCAGGAGGACAGAAGAAATAGTGCAACAATTGGCCGCTAGTAGCACATGGAGAAACGGGACAGGCAGGAAGACGGCTTCAGAATTATGCACTGGACCCCCCGCCCCCCCTGGGATATCGGTGCATCCTTAGATGTTGTAGAAAAACCTTTGGGAAATGGATTTCACCGGTGCTCCTTCACGTGTGCTGACTGATTATTTTGCTGGTTATTCATTAAGAGAAATGTTTATAGACCATTGACACAAAGAAACCATGATGAGAATGGGGGGGGAGGGGAGGGGAAGGGCAGGGGGGAGGGGCAAGGGTAGAGAAAGGAAACAATTGCACTTTGTCCTTTGAAAGAAAGGCATCTTCTTCCACTTTGAGGCCTCTTCTTCACTCTTTTTATCTTCCTAAGTGGCCCATTGGCATAATAGAAATGCAGTCTCTAATAAAAGTTTTCCAGTGGCGCCAGATCCCTTCAATCATGCTTAATTTCAAACTTGTTCCAGGTGCTTGCTTTTCTCTTTCTTTCTTTCTTTCTTTCTTTCTTTCTTTCTTTCTTTCTTTCTTTCTTTCTTTCTTTCTTTCTTTCTTTCTTTCTTTCTTTCTTTTCTTTCTTTCTTTCTTTCAAATCCCAACCAGTCAGCTCAGAAAGACTTTACTTCGGAGGCTTTCAAAGTGCAAAAGAGTTCCAAGGCAAAATCTTCACCTTGAGTCACCCATTAAGGCATGTTTGATTCCAGTCTCAGCCATTGCAATCCGTGACGGGTGTAGTGTACGAGTTCGATCATACTGCTGTTCAGCGAGAGAAAGCAGGCGGCAGCGCTGAGCTTGGAAAAAAATTCTGAAAGAGGAAAGGGGGAAAAAGAAAAGAAAAGAAAAGCATCATGTCCGATTCTTTAATTAAACACGCTAAGCCAGAAAAGCCTCTGGTTCTTAAAACTTGTAGAACAGATTTTCTCAACCTTGGCAACTTTTTATATATATATATATAAATTTTCTTAATTTTCTATTACCACATTTTTCAGAGTATAAGACACACCTTAGTTTTTTGGGAGGAAAATAAGAAAAAAGCTAATTGGCGGGTGGGATCGGCCTCCGGGAATACCCCAATCAGCTGTTCCCAGAGGTGAATTTTAGCAACAGGTTCCTTGGTTGTGAGCTCTGTGCCTTGCTTTTTTTTTTTTTTTTTTTTTGCTTTTTTTTTTCTGCCTCTGAAACTCTGTTTCAGAAAAAAAAAAAATTCCTGCCTCTGAAAGCCTCCAAAACAGAGCTTCAGAAAAAAAGCCTCTGAAGCTCTGTTTGGGGGCTCTTTTTCCTGAAGCTTCATTTCTGATGCTTTTTTCAGCCTCTGAAACCTCCGTTTGAGAAGCTGGGCGGAGCTACATTCAGAGTATAAGACGCACCCAGATTTTCACCCTCTTTGGTGGGGGGAAAAGGTGCGTCTTATACTCCAAAAAATATGATAATTACATTTCCTAGTGTTTAATAAACATCGTGTTATCTGGGTATTTAATTAGCTTCACAATACAGATTCTATTCTTAATCTCCTCCCCTTTTTTTCCCAACCACTGGTAAAATAAGTTCCACGTTTGAACCTTGGCAACTTTTAAGATACGTGGATTTCAACTCCCAGAATTCCCCAGACATATGTGTACTCTATCTTTCATTCTACCCACATGGAAAACTTCAGTATAATGATTAATCATGAAAAGTCCTTTAGTTTTAACCAGTCAGTTAAATTCACGTTTTTTCCCCTTTAAGTCATTTTCTAAGTCTTATTTTCTTCAAAACTTTGGCCTTGGCTACCAATAGGGGTTACTTGAAGATACTAATCCAATAAGCAACCACTTTATTAGCCATGCAATAATTCTCCTTTCCGAGAATTAGGGTTATCCGTGTATTTCAGGCTACGCACTATCAATATAGCAACAATGGTAGCAATAATCTGGTCCAAGCATTGTTTTTTTGGGCCTGGGTCTTGCTGGCGTACTTCAAATGAAGAATTTGTACTGAGCACTGATTATATTAGCCAGTTTGGAAAGTCCGCAAGACGACAACCAAACATGGAGATTGCCACGGATTCTTCATTTCAACCCTGAGCTACATTCTCCTTTATTGGTAATTTGTACTGAGGAGTGGTGCGATGGCCTAGAGGTGGAGCTCTTGCCTCACAATCAGGTAGAGGCAGATATGTCTTTCTCTCTGGGCACACTGAGAATATATCTGCTGGACAAAACTCCGCGCTGGCAACAGGAAGGGCATCTGGCCAGTAAAACACTCTGCTAGCTCCATTCAATTGCCCAGACTCCACCCCACAAGGGATTATGGGGTCTTTAAAAGATGATGTTGATGTTGATTGGTAATTTGTACTGAGCTGATAAACATCTGATTTACAGGAACCAATCAACGTCATACTTGCTTTATCCTGGCTAGGAGTAGATCCTGAGGGTGTGCAAGCAGAGTCTCTTGTCAGCAAGAAAAACCAAGAATTCTTTAGAGGTGCTGCTAACCTTCAGATTCTCCAGAACAAACTTGCTGAACCATGTACAAAATGGTCCTCAAGGGGAATGGGAAACTTTAGGAAACTGAATTTGGAAGTCAGTAGGAAACAAACAAAGAAACAAACCCTTACTCTTATTTTTCCTAGCCAAAAGATCAGCTTGTTCCCAGAAGTCATAGGCGTACAGAATATAAGAAGTGATGTTAACGAAGGAGGAGGTGATGGTCGGGATATAATGCGGGACGCTGACTGAGGAGCCAAGACTGCTACTTCCACAGCTGGTGGTGCTGGAAACCGTCTGGGAGCTGACTGAGCTAGCCGGAGAAGGCATCGGGGAGAGCGGAGAAGGGGTGCCAATGCTCCTGAAGGATGAAACACAAGAAGGCCCGGCATTATATTCAATAAACACACAAAGTAGAACCAGACATTAAAAAAGGATGAAGTCTAAGGAGGAGGCATGAACAAATTTAGGGGGCAGAAATAGCTAAGAAGGATTTCTAACCTTTCGTCCCAACAAATGGCTAAAGAAGGACCGAGCGTGCCTGATGCCCAATGCACACAGACCACTGGTGATCAACTCAAGGAGGGATGGAAAACGGAGCAGGAGATTTTAGGGGAATACAGATAGTCTTTGAATTGTCCTTCAGCGACCATTCAAAGTTGTAATAGGCACTGAAAAAGTCCTCACATTTATGACTGTCACAGTGTCCTCACGGCCACACGATCAAAATTTGGGTGCTTGGCAATAGGCATGTATTTATGACGACTGCAGTGTCCTGGGGTTGTTTGCAAAGTCAATGGGGGAACCCAGGGGTAGGCGGCACATGAATTAACAACTGGTTCACCCAGCACCAAAAATGTTGAGCACGCGCTTTGTTCTCACACGGCTTGCATGCATGCATGCGGCTTAAAAAATGCGGCTAAATAGGATGGCATGGGGGGGGTGGGGGGGTCGCAACTACTGGTTCGCCTGAACCGGTCTGAACCAGCAGCAACCCCCACTGGGGGAACCTGAATTCACTTAAAGACTGCATGATTCATTTAACAACTGCAGTGATTCACCATTGCATAAGAGGTTGTAAGACCAGGCATGATTCACTTATTTATCAATACTTTGTATTCTCCCAAATCTCCTGCTCTACTTCCCTTCCTTCTTTGGTTGATCCCCAATGCCCAGCATGCATTGGTCACCAACCGAAATTCTGGTGCTAATTCTGGTTTTAAGTTCAAGTCGTATCTTTATGCTAAACTTTGAACCAGTGCATTTTAGCCTATTGATTTGATCAATTTTTCCCAACCTGGTGCCTTTTCCTTTTGTTTAGACTTCAACTTCCATGTACCCCTTAAGTCAGCATGAATTCTATTGATTTCTAAATTTATGATGAGGACCTTGACATTATAAAGTGTGGCATATTCTGCTTTTGGAGAAATGTTAATGCATTCTGTTCTACCCAGGACAGAAAAGATAAAAACATATATCATAAACCAGCTTAGGAAGGAAGGAAGGAAGGAAGGAAGGAAGGAAGGAAGGAAGGAAGGAAGGAAGGAAGGAAGGAAGGAAGGAAGGCCTTGCTCTAGTCTAAACTATGGATCCTATGGTTTTATAACTGAAGAAGGATTTGAACTCAGATCTCCTCACTCCAAATCTACCTTGTGAGACATAGTTTCCTTTGGGCAGAATGCTAGGCAATCCTCTACATGTCTACTCAGAAGCGAACAGTCCTTATTCCATAGCAAGAGGCCATCAAATAAAAAGTAATAAGTGATGAGCCTGAGACATTAACTAGCAACAATTTATATTTTGAGAGATCATCAAATTGGTTTCCAACCAATTCATACTTTTGGTCTACATATACAGTAACCTTACAATCTACCAGAAAAGAAAATTAATATTTGCAACAAGGATAAGTTTGCGATATTACCTTGCAATGCATGGAGAAGGTGCTTGGGCAATTCTAGAAGAACTCTGTAATAAGCAAGGAAATTCTATTTAGATTACAAGTAATTTCAACTCATGTTTTTATTTACAAAAGGGAAACACTTATTTTTCATGAACGTTTATTTATTTATTTATTTAACCAATCAATCAATCAAATTTATTGGCCTCCCATCCTACCACAGAGTAACTCTATTAAATATTAAAATAAAAAATAAAACTATATAAATCAAATACAGGTAGTCCTCAACTTACGACCACGACTGAGGCCAAAATTTATATTGCTAAGTGAGAAATTTGTTAAGTGAGTTTTGCCCCATTTTATGACATTTCTTGCCGCATTTGTTATGTGAATCACTGCAGTTATTAAATTAGTAACATGGTTGTTAAGTGAATCTGGCTTCCCCATTGACTTGGCTTGTCAGAAGGTTGCCAAGGGGGATTACATGAGCCCAGGACAATGCAGCCGTCATAAATATGAGTCATTGGTCAAGCATCCAAATGTGAATCACATGGGGATGCTGCAACATCGTAAGCGTGGGAAACGGTCCTAAGTCACTTTTGTCAAAGTTCACCGTCAGTAAGTGAACTGTTGTAAGTTGAGGACTATCTGTACTACAAAACTTTAAAAATACTGGTGGAAAAACGAAGAGATCCCTACAGATGAAAGTGTAATAAAAAAAATATTAGAATGTGCAGAAATGGATAGATTAACATTTAAAATTAAGGAGAAGCAAGAAACAGACTATTTTTTTTATCATGGGATTTGTTCTATCAATGTTTAGTAACAGAGACAGAAGTTAGAAATCTAAAACTTTAAGAGAATGATTAATTATACAATGAAGGTTTATTATGGATAAGCAAATATTATTATTATTATGTGATTATCAGTGCTATGAATAGCGATATTATTACTATTATTATTTCTCAACATTAACTGTACCCAGACAACTCACTGTTGATATAGATATTGGATTTTTATGTTTACTAAAGAAAAATGTATAAATAAAATATATATATATAAAACTTTAAAAATGCTTGTTAGTTCCATGTTACACTGTTCAGATATTAATCGTTCACTTGGGAAAACCATCTACCCACTGACATATCCTCTTTCCCTGAAAATAAGCCTTCCCCTGATAATAAGCCCAGTCAGGCTTTTGAGCGCATGCGCTAAAATAAGCCTCCCCCCGAAAATAAGCCCTCCCCAAAAATATTTAAACGCAGAGCTGGAAATCAGGTAAGACTGCAAGAGGAGCCCCATCTTGCTCTACGCTCTCCAAAATAATAAGACCTCCCCGAAAATAAGGCTAAGCGCTTATTTCAGGGTTCAAAAAAATATAAGACAGGGTCTTATTTTCAGGGAAACACGGTAATATTATTGGAAACGCCCTCCCTTCCACTTTCAATTGAAACGTTTCATTCTCTACCTTGAAATGTTCATTAAGAGTCCGCGAATACTTTATTGCTGTGTCCTTCTTGTAGCGAAACATTGCCATGTACAGAATGGCTTGGCAGCGCATGCTGTAAAAACACAATGAACATGGAACACATGCAACTCTTTAGAACAGGGGTGTCAAACTTGATTTGATTGAGGGCTCCATCAGGGTTGCGGTTGACCTCTGGGAAGGGTTTGGGGGGGTGGTCAGGATAATGGCTTGGGGCGTGGCCAGCTCAACATCACTTGTTGAGGCTCCGTTTTCAGCCACGACAGCCTCCTGCAGCCCTCTGCCAGTGAAAACAGAGCCAGGACGGGCTGCGCGAGGCCTCCCCGAGCTCCGTTTTCGCTGGCAGAGGCACCACGGGCTGGTCCTTCATTGTTTCCAGGGTGGCCCCACAGGCCAGATCTAAGCACCCCGCGGGCTGGTTCCGGCCCATGGGCCTTGAGTTTTGCACCCCTGCTTTAGAACCTTGTTCCCCATTGTTGAAGAATCTTCACATATTGCATCGAAGCAAAGTAGAAAGCTAGGCATTTTTAATATATATTTTTTTTAAAAAAGTGGAATGCTTGGAAACAGAACGCAGAGCCACTCACCAAAACACAATGAAGATTTTTTCTTGCGTGGTTGTTGAAGAGTCCGCAAAGGATTTTAATGTCATTATGAATCTATGGGAAGACAAATCACACTTTATTTTAGTTCCATCAGCATATAAAACCATAATATTGGGATGCTCTGAACTAGTAGTGAAACAGAAAGTTACTATAGTTTTACACAAGTGGGCAGATAAAGGAGAAAAAAATCCCCAAAGATTCCAACAGCAAAAATTTTCCAGGATCTCCCTCCTAAATTTCATTACCTAATTTTATTTCATTTCTAATATCCTCTCCTCCCTTCCCTAATTCTGGCCAAACTCAAACATACAGAAGTTAATGGAGAAATAAATAAGCAGATAGATGTAAAATAAAAAGGCAGAACAAGTTAGTTGAACTGCTGAGAATTTCTCATTTATGAGTCTCATCAGTCACCCTGAAGGTTGAACCCTAAAATATGTAACAGCTATTGTCTGTTGGTCAGGAGATGAATTTAGGTGTCTCCATGCACCAAAAAAAAAAGAGTAAGTGTTCAAGGTAGCAAATATGTCCTGCTCTCTGGTGGGGGAAGTAGCCAAGAAGAAATCTGTTTCAGCCAGCATGGTGAATTCTGGGAGTTGAAGTCCACCCATCTTAAAATGGCCCAGGGTGAGAGACACTGCTCTATGCAAAAAATGGAATTCCCACAATGGATGAATGGCTGGAAAAACAGATGGAACTAGCAGAGGTAGCTACATTAATTGATTTACTCAAAGAAAAGAAACTATCTTCGTTTCTAGTTGGAAACCATTTCCAGATTTTGTGCTTGAGAAAAAAAAAATAAAACATTGACTTTTAGTTTTGCCTATTAGATGAACTTGCTGTTATAGTAATTGCTAGTACATGTTAAGCATGTAAAAAATAAAAAGTTGAGGCTGCTTTGTTATTAAGTTTACTACTGCGCTAAAAAGAGTCAATGTTTTTCTTTCTTTTTTACCTCTTTATGCCTTTTTCTTTCCCTTTCTTTCCACTATTTTCATTTACATTCCTATTTTATACTTTGATAAATTTAATTTAAAAAAAAAATCAGTTGAATCAGAGAAGGTGACTTCCATGAACCAGATGTCTAAGTGGAAGCTTTTGATGCTGAACAAAATGAGAAAATAATTATACGTAGGAGGATTCTTAGTGCTCAAGAGTCTACAATGCAGATGCTGGAATGAAGCCATTATTTTGATAACAGAACCTCAAAGCAGCTGTTGCGGTTGGGACTGATAGGAAAATGTAAACATGCATCCTCCAGTCCAAATTAATGGAAATTACTTTATCTTGCTCTTTTTCAGGATTAAGCAGAAGTGTGGAGTAATATAATTGGATCTGAGGATTCACTGTGCTATCAGATTCTTCAAAAAATGTAAAAAAATAATAATAAAATAAATCAAGATGCGGCTACTTTGGAGGCCAAAAAATAAAGGAAGAAACGGATATTTAACTTTTTTTTTATGGAGGTTTTGTCCAACAACTTAGCAATAACTGCTGATAATTGTCCTCATTATTTAAACAAAGCAAAGCAAAAGGAATATAGCAAAGTTACACTAACGTGTGTGTGTTTTATACATGTTAACGAAAGGAAAGATAAAAGGGGGAATTTAACAAGAATTAAAATAAGAGAGAGAGGGGGGGAGAGAGAGGAAGAAACTGTTAGGTTTCTCACTTCTTTTTATACATTAGCTAATTTGCATTATGTGAGAATATTTAGGCTCTCTTAAAAGCCTAACTGTAAGTGGTTATATTGGCTTCCAACTATTTGTAAATACATGAGTTTATTCCAGCCTTCACTAAGAGGTTCTTGACCTCAGTAGTTTTGTCTGCTGCCTTTTGTAGACCTCCTGAACTAGAAGTGCTATATCTGAATCTTATCTGAAGTGGGCTCAGAGCACTTGCTATATACTACTTTCCTTAGCTCCAATGGAATGGAATGGAATGGAATGGAATGGAATGGAATGGAATGGAATGGAATGGAATGGAATGGAATTGGGAAGGAGAAAGGGAAAGGGAAAGGGGAATGGAAAGGAAAGGGTAGAGGTACGGATACGGATAATGGAATGGAATGGAATGGAACGGGACGGAATAGAATTTGAATTCTTTATTGGCCAAGTGTGATTGGAAACACAAGGAATTTGTCTCCGGTGCATAAGCTCTCGGTGTACATGCAAGCAACAAGTGATAAATCATCATCATAGTCATCATAAAAATACATTCATTATAAATCATAAGATACAACACTAGACTGAAAGGCCCTGAAAATAAGAGGAAGACAAAACAATATCTAGAAGGGCAATGCTTTTGGATCTAGATAGGAGTTAAAACAGGGAAGGCTTTGTAACAGGATTTACAGGATAGGCAGAGAACAACAACAACAACAAAAAAACCTACAGGGAGGAACAGTGTGGAAACTTCTGAATATCAGAGGAAGAACCCGAAGCCAGCAGGTAGAACAGACACAGTTGTCTACTTACTTAATGAGTTCTATGGTTTCTGCAAACATGGTATAGGCTGACTGTGGTGAGAGGGGGTCTGATTCCATTGCAATGCCACACTCAATAAAGGACAGGGCAGCATCCAAGTATTTGAAGGCCTTTCCAATTTTGTCTGTCTATTGGAAACAAAGTTAGCACGGATTAACCAACAAGCCAGCCAGGTGAGGCACTTTCTTTTCCTGACATTCTTGCACAGTTTTGTACACAGGCACTATAGTCAATGTTCCATTTCAGAATTGCACTCGAAGGCATTGGAAGAGCACCAGACAAATGGGATTCAATTCAAATCAGAGATGAAATGCTACCGGTTCGGACCGGTTCGACCGAACTGGTAGCGATGACGGCGGGTGGTTTGGAGAACCGGTAGTGACGGCAGCGTGAGGCTCCGTCCACCTGCCTGGTCAAAGTAACCTGTTTTTTACCCTCTGTGCATGCGCAGAAGGGTTTGCACAAGTGCAGAGGGTCCAAGTGCACACATGACGAATGCGTGCACTTCCGAACCGGGAGGGAAGGTAAGTAGATTTCACACAATTCAAATGTTATAGTGGGCCTTGGTGGCTTTAAAACTAAATTACTTAAAGGGATTGGTCTCATACAATGTATTAAGTAAAAAAAAAAAAAAGCTAGGAAAAACAGTATTATGAATCTAGCCTCTTCGAGCTGAACTTCAATCTCAAATTTAAAGATAAATTTCTCTCATATTAGAAGAATGGAATGATGAAATGAAACAGAAGACTCGCTAAGAATGAAATGCATTATTTTAGGGAATTGTAGCATGTTTTTAATTCACTTATATAATTCTTATCAACTTTTCTGGGTAAAATGAAAGCCCCAAAGTGGATTTATAAAGCAAACTGACCTTTTAACAAGAACCTTTCCCGTTTATTGGGAAGCATTCATTTGTTTACCAGTCCATGTGGATACTATGATGTTGTCCTTTGTGTCTCAGTGAACTCAAACCACCACACTGGAGGAAGTGTATTTCCTCTCCTTAACTTGGAGAATGTTTACGGAGATTCTCAATCATCCAGGTCAGCGTTGTCCCAAAAGTGCTTTTTCAAAAAGCAAAGGGACTTTTGTTTTTTGTTTCTTTGAAAAAATTTTCGTTTCTCATCCAAGAAGTTTTGAAGTGAACTGAAGAAAGTTTTTCAAAGAAAAAAACCAACAAACAAGGAAGTCCAGTTGCCTTTTGAAAAAACACCTTCCAGATTTAACTTAGCTACATGGCGCTATGCAATAGGACTAAGGTTTCTCCTCATCCAAAAACTTTTAAGCAACAAAGGAAGTGATTTATCTTCTATATGTGAACACGTGTCAACCCCTTGGCAGCCTGCCTCCTCTGTCTTTCAACAGACTCTTCCAATGTCAGAAGACAGCTTCCAAGTTGTGGAAACCGCCACAGTTTTGACCTTGGAGTGAGTGTTCTGAGGTGGAAACATTTCCAATTTGAACTACTTTGCAAAGCTTTCAACTTGTTCTCGATCACAGAAAAGACATATGGCCAGAGAGATTTAATCTCAATTTTCAAATCATGACAGAAGAGCTCTTTGAAGCTGATCCATGGTTATTTCTCGATGTGGGTTTGCTTTATCTAGCAATCCCTCAAGTTAACTGTACTATTTGGAACAGAGCCTATTCACACTTGCAACTTTTCTGCAGGAAAACCTACCATTCCATCAGCTTTGTGCTTCAATCTTTTGGCTTCCCTTAAGTGAAATTCTGCTGGATGTTGTCTGAAATAAACCAGAGAGAAAAGGGCGTTTCAGAATAGCCATAATGTACCACATACACATTTCATTCGGCAGTTTTGAATGAACAGTCAAAAAGATCTCTAAATATTTAGTAAGTTGATCTTTCTCAGTGAGCTTATGAAATCAACCCAGCAGGAAAATAAAAAACCCAGGTGAAAACCAATAGGTTACAACAGAAATTGAGATCTCAAAAGACAAGATATCATAGCCGGAAAGAAAAAGAAAATATTCTTACCGGTGAGGCTTGCTTTGAGGCTTCATTGGCTTGGAGGTACCGTTTGGCAAAGAAGGCACTGGGAAGGGGTTTGGGACATCATCTGCAGAGCCCTGGAAAGATGGAGAGGAAGAATATGGAATACTTGTAATTCAGAAACAGTTCACAACAGAACATTTGCATTCTTCAATGAGCATGCGCATTTATTTCTCCCAGCATTACTAACTGTAATATATGATGCGTGTAATGTGTGGTTGTTGTGGCCCCGCCCTCTGAGCCTATCTCATCGGAGGAAGAAGGCTCCGAACATGAGGGAGAGGAGTCAGCCAGGCCTCCCTCTCCAGGCCCCTCCCCTCTGGTACTGTCTCAGGTGCCAGCCGAGGGAGAGGAGATTAGCCAGGAGCCAGGTGTCTCGGATGAGAGCGAGGAAGGAGAGCCGTCGTTCCTGGATGCACGCCAACGAAGGCGTGATAAACGGTTGCAGCAGTTAAGGAGGCGTGCTAGGGATTAGAACTGAGTCACTGGACCACACCCCAGAGACTATATAAGAGAGGGTGGTGGCTGGTAAAACTCTGTGATGAACAAAAATTAACTTTGGCTAGTCACTTGAACAACGCCTGAAGCTGCCGAAGGGATATTGTTTTGCTGGACTATTTACAATGTGTATGTAATTTTATGTTATCTGTTGCAGTAAAGCTTTTGGCAGACGGTGCTTATATTGTTGCCAAGTTTGAGATAACGACCTGTGTGCACGCCAAGTACTTTCTTAACCCTCGGCTGGCTGTGTTTGTGTGTGTGTGTGTGTAGACGGGGACAGATCATGTGGTATGATAGCACTCTTCCAGTACTCAAGGGGCTGTCACAGAAAATAAGGAGTTGACCTATTCTCAAAGCACCTGAAGGCAGGACAAGAAGTAATGGGTGGAAGATCATTAAAGAAAAATCTAACTCAGAACTAAGGAGAAATTTCCTGACAGTGAGAACAATTAATCAATGGAACAACTTGCCTTGTGGAGTTGTGGGTGCTTCAGCACTGGAGGTTTTCAATAATACACTGGACCAGGGGTCTCCAATAGGGGTGGGTTCTAAATTTTTTTACTACCGGTTCTGTGGGCGTGGCTTATTTTGTGGGCATGGTTTGATGGTCATGTGACAATTCTTTAGGATTTAGCAGAGGTACTGGTCTACCAGGCTTTTAACTACTTGCAGAGCTGTACCTGTCTACCCATTTGTTCTTGGAGCATTCCGGTCTACCTATTTGTTTTTGGAGCATTCCGGTCTACCCATTTGTTTTTCGACCGCCCTGGTCTACCACCACACTGCCTTTTAACACTGATCAGCTGTAAGGTGGCCCTTTGAAGTCCCGGGGCAAGAATTTAAATAGTTTTTTTCCTTCTAGCTGATCAGCTGGGACTCAGGAGGCAGCGAATAGATTGGGGGCGGGGCCAAATAAAAGGTAAAAATAATGCCGGGGCGGGCAGGAGGGCCCAGCTCCCGAACAAAGAGAATCATATTGTCACCGCTACCGGCTCGGCCGAACCAGGCCAAACCACCACTGGTCTCCAACCTTGGCAACTTTATGACTTGTGGACTTCAACTCCCAGAATTCCTCAGCCAGCATTGTTGGACAATGTCCCTGCACTGGACAACCAGGAATAGTATAGGCAGGAGTGAGCTGCTGGGGGTTTGCAAGGGTTCGGGAGAACCTCTAGCTAAGATTCTGTGCAGTTCGGAGAACCCCCAAATCCTAATCCTCATCATCATTAATAAAAGCCATCTAGCCTGCTGGCCGTTAATATATCTTGAGTTGATGAATTCTAAACAATGCATTAAGCAGATATGTTACAATATCTCTACTTCTCTATTTAAATAGATCAAACATTCCCCTGTTTTCCCATCTAAATTTCTAGCTGGGATATCCATTATGGAGAATATACCTGCAGCAGCTCTTGTATAAGATATATTTTGATCCAAGTAGCTGTGATATTCAAGGCTCCTTAGGGGAAAGGAATCCTCTTCACTATATAGGCGGTCCTCGACTTATGACCATAACTGAGCCCCAAATTTCTATTGCTAAGCGAGACAGTTAAGTGAGTTTTGCCCCATTTTACAAACTTTTATTGCCACAGTTCTTAAGTGAATCGCTGCAGCTGTTAAGTTAATCACAGGGCTATTAAATGAATCTGGTTTCCCCATTGACTTTGCAGGGACACTACAATTGTCAGAAATATGAGCCAGTTGCCAAGCGTCTGAATTTTGTCCAGGCGACCGTGGGTTAGCTTGCAATTGTTAATTGTAAGAATGAAAAACCATTCTTGCATGGTTTCAATGCTGTTGTAACTTTGAAAGGCCACTAAACAAACTATTGTAAATTAAGGACTAGCTGTATGGTGAAATCTGCAGATTTTACAACTTGCTCTGAATGGGGATTCTCAGTCATCCAGGTCATGGTTGTCCCAAAGGTGCTTTTTTCCCCTCTTTCTTTCAAAAGGCAACTGGACTTTGTTTTTCCTTGAAGACGTTTCGCTTCTCATCCAAGAAGCTTCTTCCGGTTCTGACGGTCGGAACTGAAGAAGCTTCTTGAATAAGAAGTGAAATGCCTTCGAGGTAAAACAAAAGGCCAGTTGCCTTTTGAAAGAAGGGAGAAAAAAATATGCACATTTGAGTGCTCTTCTGAACAACCCAAGTCCCAAAATTGTGAGTCCCTCAAGAGAAATGGTTTACACCTACTTTGTCACTTTTGGAGTTTTCCAAAGGTTTCCCCTCCAGTTTCCTGTGCTTGGAGGATGAAGATTCTTTGTGGCTCTCTTTGCTCTTGGCAGTGCTGACAGTGGGACCGGGAACTTGATAGCAGGCATCGTTTTCAGTCTTTGGCCTCTTTTGAGCTGTCTTAGGCGGCTTCTGAGCAGGCTGCATGGGAGACAGTGGTGGTGGCATCGGCAGTGGCATCTCTCTCCTTTGCGTCTCTGTTGCCGAGAGCTTCGACATCCTAGGGAAGGAATACCAGGTCAGGGCGAGTTCGAAGGAATATTACTTTAAAACTGTAGCATGGAAGAAAAATTAAGCACCCGAGTTCACTGGATGAAAGATATTGAAACATGCAGATAACTAATCAACACTTTCACCTTGAGCAACAAAGGAAGGAAAAAGTCAGGTACTTTTGGCAGATTCATTAACGTGCTGATAATATTCATAAGACACATTTTGGATCTGAACTGAAGCTAAGTATATTGACAGAACTATAGATTTCTTTAAAAGTTTGAATTTAGGTGTGGCAAAGATGGGTTCCAGCTACTGAATTCAAAGAACTTTCCAACTATTTAGAATGTTTTACTTTGAAATTCAGATAATCACTTTTGCATAAAAACATAAAATAGGTGTGCAATAAATGTACTGGTTTACATTTGGGATGAACCGCTGGTAATTTTCAGTTTCAATTAAATGACACCAATTCTTTTCAAAACACTTTATTATCAACTTTTCTACACTCATCAGAAATTGCTATTTAACTGCATTCACATTTTTTTAAAAGAGTATTGCTGGTCTTCACAAGAGAAAATACATGCAATTAACACACATAGGTACGCACAGATATTAGAATACTGTCATACAATAAAATATTGTGTGCAAGTGCATTGATTCAAAAAATCTTCCACAAAGTATTCACTCTAAATTATATTTTCAATGGACACCAGAGCATTTGCAATGAAACCCAGACTATGTTTTAGATATTTATATTTTACCTCTATTTAAAAAAAACACAAGACAATATAAGAACCCTCTACATACAGCAAACTTTGCCTTACCTCCTAGGGAGCTAAAATTGAGCTGAGGCACTTTGAGATGATTTGAATGCACGTGTCTCTACTCCAAAGATCTCCCCAGCCTTAATGCAGAAGACTGACTCTCTAGTACAGCTATCACATTTAACATGGATTCTATTTTGTTTTGCACACTTCAGCAGCAAACTTAAGTTGTCTTCAGACATTCCTCATGTTGCAGGACATAGGTAGGACAAAAAGCTAGCCAAACTCACACTTTTAAGTGTAGCTTGTCATTTGAAAGGGTTATTTATCACCAAAAGCTGTTCCAAATAGCAATAGCATTTAGACTTATATACCACTTTACGGTGCTTTACAGCCCTCTCTAAGTGGTCAGCATATTGCCCTCAACAGTCTGGGTCCTCATTTTACCCACTTGGGAAGGATGGAAGGCTGAGTCAACCTTGAGCCTGGTGAGATTCGAACTATCAAATTACAGGCAGCAGGCAGGCAGCAGAAGTAGCCTGCAGTATTGCACTCTAACCACGGTGCCACAGTGGCTCAAATGCTGTTGATCGGCTCATCTGATATTGAGGAGGGGAGCGGGAATAGATGGGAAACCTTGTCCTAAACATCTAAATCCCACTGCTGGCTGGGAAATGCCGGGAGTCAAAGTCCACCCTCTTGAAATGGTTGAAAAACACTGACCTTGGTGAGCAATGCGCAGGCAGCTTGTGACAGGACAGGCATGAAAATAATAAATACATGTACGCATTTATTACACATACATGTTATTGTAATGTATGTTTGCACTTTGCATTACAAACAGGATCAGGGACATTTGCTTCCACACACAAACAGGCCCAGCCTGGACTGCGTGTAAGAGATTTACCCAGGGATTATCGATTTTATGTAGTCAAAAAGACAAGTGGCTTATCTGCAGCTCCCAAAATTTACTACGCGCTTCAGAAGAAATCCAAAGGAAAGAACAGTTTGAACAAATGTTTAGTATTAACAGAGTAATTGTTTGCTGATGCCCAATTAATTTAAACAACTGGAGGTTAAAAGGTTTAAATGTGGCATTAGGGCAGGGTTTCAATTTTAATTGTATAGACGTTAGATTTCTCACTTAAGAGAGAACCATAATAATTTTGGTTCTTGTTGGATGACTAGTAGCCAAAACATAAATTTTAAAAAATCACCAAAGTTCAATGCAGAAGAGACCAGAGTTCTACTTACTAGCCTAGATTTTACTAACTTAATTTTCTACATAACAGCTTTGTACTCACTTAGTTTTACTGGAATCTTTATGGCCTAAAGATGAGGAAGATTTAGTTTCTCTCTCCAGCTTGACCTTCTTCTGATCATTTCTCAGTGCATCTTCCTGCTGATAAAAAAAAAAAGACAAATACAGCCCTTAAATACTTCAGGAGGAGGCCCCTTTCTGACTGCATACCTGTGTAACATGGAGAGCTGCACACCTGTAGCCACTTCAGAAGCAACAATCAACTCTACCGTGACAAGCAAGACTAAGCTCAGCTGTTATCCCATCCTTGCTACTCCCCACTCCTTAAGAGTAAATCTAATTCATTCTGCTGCCAATTGTCAGAGGGTGAGATAACAAGAATTGCAGTAACCAAAATTTTAGGGGGGAAGAGAAATTCAAAACAGCCTAAAGGGGACTCATGATTTAGAAGGCAAGGGAAGTTATCTTGGAAGATAGCTTGGAAACCAGTTTAGTCTAGTGGTTAGGACACCAGGGTAGAAACCAGAAGACTGTGAGTTCAAGTCCTGCCTTAGGCATGAAAGCCATGTTGGTGACTTTGGGCCAGTCACTCTCTCTTAACCCAATCCATCTCACAGGTTTGTTACTGTGGGGTAAATAGGAAGTGTGAGGGATATTAAGGACTTTCACAGCCTTAAATTACTTATAAAATAATAAAGGTATAAAATAATAATAATAATAAAATACATAAATAAAATTAAATAAGGGAGATTGGATGGCTGCCTGATAGGACTGCTATACCGCAAGCTTTTTCTCACAGGCTTTGTAACTAAACTACTGTACTGCAGTCCAAAAGGTCTAATAGATATTTCCCTGTGTGAGATTGAATTGTGGATTATTTTACCAACATTATTGGCTTTTTGCTGAAAAATATGGCAGCTATTAAAAATACAGAGTTTACAGATCACTGAGGCATACGAAAACTTTCACATGAGATTTGAAATCCTTACTACGGATTTAACTAACTGAGTGCTTACTAACTCAGCAAACTTTATCATTCAACAGTCAGGATTATAGAATTGTTATTCTTTTATTATTATTAGAATTTTTTTTATCCCAGGTTTTTATTAAATAACTCAAGGCAGCAACTATGCCAAATACCCCTGCCTCCTGATTTTCCTCACAATCTTTTGAGGTGGGTTAGACTAAGACAGGGGTGGGTTCTACTTACTTTTACTACCGGTTTGCAGCGGGGCCACAACATTTTAATAATGTTGCGGTCGGTGGGCGGGGCCTCCCACCGGTTTTACTACCGGTTCTATAGAACCGGTGCGAACCGGGGGCAACCCACCACTGGACTAAGAGTGACAGGCCCAAAGTTACCGAGCCAGTTTTCATGCCTAAAGTGGGACTAGAACTCACAGTCTCCTGGTTTCCAGGCCAGCCTCTTAACATAAAACCGGCTTTTAAACGAACACCTTCACAAATTGTTAAAAGTGGACTGAGGAAAAAGAAGAGTCCCTACCATTACCAAAATCAAAAAGAGCGAAGAAGAATGGGGGAGTGGGGGGTAATGTTTCAATAAATCTCTTTATATCCCTTTATATATATATTTCAGGAGTAAAGTTTCTAGGGAGTTTCAATTATATGTAGATGGGAACTGTTACATGGTTTCTAACTTAAGAGTACTGAAGAGATCTAAAGTCCCAGCTCCTGGAAATGATACCAATCTCTGTACCTTGTTAGCTTCAAATTCTGGAAGCTGCTCTACAAATACATCTGGAGGGAACCATATTGTAGAAAGGCCTTTGGCTCACTCATTAATGGCACTTGCCAGAGAGGCAAACAGCTGTGGTTCCTCAATTTAACAGGAATCAAATCAGTTTAATCAAGTCAGGGAATCAAATGTCAGTAGGAGAAAGAGACTGAGATTAACTTGAGTGCAAACACTTTCTGTAGTGAGCAATAATTTTTGAGCATACCTAGCTTAGAGATGAGCAAGTAAATTCAAATAAAATAAACAAAAATATTTGTAATGAGTAGCATACACAATAGCAATAGCACTTTAGGCTTATATACCGCTTTACAACCCTCTCTAAGCGGTTTACAGAGTTGGCACATTGCCCCCAACAATCTGGGTCCTCATTTTACCCACCTCGGAAGGATGGAAGGCTGAGTCAACCTTGAGCCTCGTGAGATTCGAACTGCCAAACTGCAGGCAGTCGGCAGTCAGCAGAAGTAGCCTGCAGTACTACACTCTAACCACTGCGCCACCGTGGCTCATGAAATAAAATATAGGTAGCACTGAATATCTATTAAGGAGTCTACTATTAAGCAATTACTGTATCAATCAAGTGTTCAAGGCCATATCATGACCTAAGTAAATTGTTTGGACAGCCTCCATGCTAATAATATTCTCAATATTACCAAAACCTAATATCCAGTTTTAGTTTTTAGAAAAAATAAGGAAGCTTTGAGAAAACACTTTTTTTGCATGCCCTTTTATTGACACAGATAATTGGATCCTAAAAGAGCTGCTGTGAAATCTTTATCAGTCTCACTTCCTAGACCAGTGGTGGTGAACCTATGACATGCGTGCCAGAGGTGGCATACAGAGCCCTCTCTGTGGGCACACGCGCCATTGCCCCAGCTCTGCTTCAGGTCTCTGCTGTGTATGCCTGCACGCCTCCCACTGGCCAGCTGGTCTTTGGGTCTTTGCCGTGCATGCATGGGGCGCAGGTGTGCCTGTGCAGGGTGCGGCCGCACATGCAGGGGCCCGCACGCATGTGCCCACGACCTTGCAGTTTGGGCGGGGTGCAGGTGCATGCATGGGATGTGCGCGCATGCACGGGGCACGCATGGACATGCGCCCACACCTTACAGTTTGGGCAGCGCGTGCACGTCGGGCACTCGGTGCCTAAAAGGTTTGCCATCACTGTCCTAGACATTAGTACCCACACTAGACTTGTGTGCAAAGTAGTGGTGGAATTCAATTTTTTTTACTAGCGGTTCTGTGGGTGTGGCTTGGTGGACATGGTGTGGCTTGGTGGGTGTGGCAGGGGAAGGATACTACAAAATCCCCATTCCCTCCCCACTCCTGGGGGAAGGATATTGCAAAATCTCCATTCCCACCCCACTCTGGGGCCAGCCAGAGGTGGTATTTGCCGGTTCTCAAAACTACTCAAAATTTCTGTTACTGGTTCTCCAGAACCTGTCAGAATCTGCTGAATTTCACCCCTGGTGCAGAGCCAAGAAAGCTTGAAAGTTGTTGCCTCTTTTGCTGCCTGCTTATTATTCCAACTCCTCCACCTTCCACTTAGAAGCACTTATTCTAAAATAAGTTAATTGATCTAGAAGACCTTTCAGTGATTGGGATTGTAAGACTTGGCTTATTTGTTTCCGACGTTTCATTTTGCTCTAATGGCTTTTTTAAATTGAAATTTAAAGATTTTTATCAGAGTCCTCCTACAAGTTAAAGGGTATGTAAACTTGCAGCAAGCAGCAGAGGCCAGCGCAGCAATAGGCAATGGCAGTCCCTGCAGCCTGAAACAGCTGAGGGTTGGGAAGCCGATCCAACAGACAATCAACTTGTGCTAATTAGGCTGTGCTGAAGCTGAAATGAGCTGTTTCTTCTTGCTGCTTGCTGCAAGAGGTAAATTGCTGGGAGGCAGAGGCCAAAGGGTGGAGGTCAGTGGGTGGGCGGGGCTACATTCGGTGTATAAGACACACTCAAATTTTCACCCCCTTTTAGGGGGGAAAAAGTGCGCCTTATACTCCAAAAAATACGGTATTTATCATAAGTCCAAAGCTTCATAGCCAGTAAAGCCCCCGTGTTGATTACAGTTTTCTTCCTGTTGATGTTGTTGGTTTAACTTTATTTTTCTCTGGTTTTAATAATCCACTCAATGCAAAAAGACCAGAGCTGCAATCCCTAAGAGTATAAATTCATGGATTATTAGCTTTACCTTATATCTTGTCAATACCAGAGCCATCCATCCATCCTCCACCCAAGTGTCTTACCTTTCTCTTTTTGAGAGGTTTGCTCGGCGCATCTGTGCTTCTTTTGTCGATACCCTGCTTTGCCATACCATGGCTGTCTTTAAGTTCGTGTTTTTTAGGGAAGAGCCCCTTCTCGGGTGGCTGAGGGATCCGCGAGAGGAGAGCAAGCTCAATTTTAACCACAAGTCCTGGCGGGACGGGGCAATCCCTCAAGGGCGACAGCAACTTCTTATCCCTGATAGGCAAAATATATTTGTCCCTTTGAAGTTCCTCCTTGACAGTAACAGATACCTTGGAGCCATTAGTTCTACTGGTGGCAACCACCCTTGGGCTTTCACCGAGAGGACTGAGGGGCAACGGTTCCAGGGCACTTCCCGCCACATCTACTTTTGCCTCATCGTGAGCAAATAACAATTTAAGGGTTTTGTGTTTTTTCTTCTCAGTGGTTTCCGGGGCAGTTGGTTTTGATTCCTTCTTATCATCAGATTTCGGCCTCCCTTTCGTTTTCACCTTAGGCTTGTCTTTGGAAGACTGGTCTTTGGCCCCGTACAGTCCGGGTGGCTCACTTTCAACTGTTAGGCCTCTCTTTGGTTCCTCCTGTACAGTCGCTTTACTGGATTTCCTGGGTTGCTTACTGCCCACCGTCTGGTGGAGAGAGTCTTCTGAGACCACAGGAGACTTTTGGTAACTGCGTTTGGTAGGGAGATGGACATCTTGATTTGACCGAGACACTCTGCTGCCGGTTTTGGAGTGACCATCTGTCATCTGACATTCCCTTTTGCCTCCATTGCCGCTGCTAGCGCTGACAGTTTTTCCTTGTCCTTTGCTCTCCTGGACGCTGCTTCTACTATGGTCATCTTCCAGGAAACTCTCTGTAGGAGATACTGGCTGGTTTACTTTGATCAGCCAGTTGTTCAGCTGCCAACATCTGTTGGACGTTTGTGGATCAGGCTATGGAAAAGAAAAGAAAAAGGGGGAAAAAAAATATGAATGCATGCCCAAGAGGTCATCAAAAGTTGCACGGAATCCTGCTTTAAATTAACGATTTTCTGCACTCTAGTTTGAACTAAGAGATTGATGAATCACAATAGACCATGACTATCCAAACCTAGAAATAAAGAGAAATGTTCTGATAGTGAAAACAATCAGAAGTTGCCTTCGGAAGTTGTGGGACTCCCTGGAAGCTTTCAAGAAGAGATTGGACTGCCATTTGTCAGAAATGGTGTAGGGTCTCCTGCTTGGATGGGGATTGGACTAGATGACCTACAAGGTCCCTTCCAACTCTGTTAATCTAATCTAATCTAATCTAATCTAATCTAATCTAATCTAATCTAATCTAATCCTAATCAGTCTAGTCTAGTCTAGTCTAGTCTAGTCTAGTCTAGTCTAATCTAATCTAATCTAATCTAATCTAATCTAATCTAACTATATTGACTGTATTCCCAAGTGAACAAATATGGAAACAAACAAACAACAATAATTTTTGCTACCTTGGCAAAAATTACGTTGCGTGTCCAGAGAAAAAAGTGCACTTTACAAAAAACAGAATGTGCCATCCAAAGATATTTTGCTTCCTCAAATGTTTATCTTCCCTTGTTGTCTCCTAAGGCACGAAACACCTTCCAACATGACTCTGGATGGCTCATAAAAATATCATCAAAACATCCCTGCCAGGACTGTTCTGTTATGTGCAACCACATACCTATTATCATGAAAAGCTAAACAATAGGATATATTAAAATATGAAATGTGGAAATACCCTTCAAGTTTTTACTGGGGGTTTAGTTAAGCAGTTTCCTCCACTGGGCATTTTCCAAATTCTCACTGTCAGGTTCGGGAACTTAAATCCTTATCTTAAAAAGACACTGATTTTGAAGAAGGCTGAAATGGGCCTACCTGAAGTTTGGGAAGGCCGGAAATGGGCCACCCTGGAGAGGCTGTTTTCACCCTCCCGGAGGCTCAAAGAAAGCCTCCGGTGCCTGGGGAGGGCAAAAACAACCCTCCCTGCCATGGTGCACGCCCACCCAGCAATCAGGCAGAGAACCCCTTGCTAAAATTTTTGAAGCCCACCCCTGGCTGTACTTATGTGGTAATGACTGATTAAGGTTTCCAAGGAGGCCTAAATCTTTCTACCTAGCCATCCAATTTTGAATGGTTCCCTCTGTGTAGGGAAGATGCTAAAAAGGGATGGAAAAAAACCCATAGTCGCCATTCTTTTTTCCTGTCCAACAAGATATAGGAAACACACTATGTAAAGCGGGTTGGGGTGCTATCTGTCTGCCAGTGGGACAGCTTTTCAAACACTGAACAGAATGGAATTCAGGAGCAGGGGGGAAACTGGCAAAAGAAAGACAGAATTTGAAAATGAGCCAAATTCACTGCGGAGGAAAACATTCCAGAAGATCTTCCTCAATGCATCTCAGTTCTAAGCGCCATCCGCCTTTCTGTTCAGGAAAGCATAAAATACACCACACGCACGCACACACTATTGTTTCATTACATAGGAAAAAATGCAGACACTTCCTATGGCCACGGCTGGCAAAGGGCTTGAAAAGAATTCGGCAGGAATTGTTATTTATTCTTTTCAATCCTGTCTATCAGCAGGGTAATTCTCCCAAAGCAGAACAGAACAGGACTGAATTTGGCATGTCAAGGGAAGCCAAATGGAAGAAATACCGAGTTTGAAAGCGCTGGATCCAGACACGGGTTGTGAAGAAAACACACACACACACAATGCAAATTTACAGGGGTGGCTGTTGGGCAAGAACATGCTGACTGTTCTAATGTGTCAAAGGAGGGGTGAAATGCTCCCGGTTCGGAACGGATCGCCCAATCCAGTAGCGATGGAGGCGGTTGGTTCAGAGAACCGGTAGCAAAAATCCCTGCCCCCACCCCCACCCCCCGGCCCCACTGAACCGCACAATCATCAGAGGCTTTTTTTTTTTAACTTTTAAAAGCATTTTTTCCTCCGAAGAGGTTGTAGAAAAAATGCTTTTAAAAGTTTTTTAAAAAGCCTCTGATGATTGCGCGGCTCAGCTGGGATCGTCAAATGCTTTTAAAAGCCTCTGATGATCCAAGCTGAGTTGCCTGATCGGCAGAGGCTTTTTTTCTTTTAAATGCCTCTGACGATCCCAGCTGAGTTGCCTGATCGGCAGAGGCTTTTAAAAGCAAAAAAAAAGCCTCTGCCGAACAGGCAACTCAGCTGGGATCGTCAGAGCCTTTTGAAAGCATTTTTTACAACCTCTTCGCCGAAGAGGTTGTAGAAAAAATGGTTTTAAAAGTTAAAAAAAAAAATTTGGCCACGCCCACCGTCACATTACCACCACCACCAAGCCACGCCCACAGAACCGATAGTAACAAATTTTAGATTTCACCACTGTCTCAAAGGTGCTTTTTCCAAAAGGTAATTGGACTTAAAAAGATTTAAAACTGAAAATAAAAGCTCACTAAGTACAGGTGGTCCTCAACTTATGACTATAATTTTTATTGCCAAGTGAAACATTTGTTAAGTGAATTTTGCCCCATTTTACATCCTTTCATGCAACAGTGGTTAAGAGAACCACTGCAAAAGTTAATAATACAGTTGTTGAGTGAATCGGATTTCCTCCATTGACTTTGCTTGTAGGAAGGTCACCAAAGGGGGATCATGTGACCCTGGGACACTGCAACCGTCATAACTTTGAGTCAGTTGGCAAGCATGTGAATTTTGATCATGTGACTATGCGGATATGGCAATGGTTGCAGAGGTGAAAAACAGTCCTAAGTCACTTTTTTCAGTGTCGTTGTAACTTTGAATGGTTACTAAATGAACTGTTGTAAGTCGAGGATTACATGTACATTTAAGTAAATGTTTGATTCTTTGGGCTTGCAGATTTTGAAGGGAGGCATATTTTTGGCATCTCCCATTAACAGAATACCTAAAACCATCAGATAGATGAAGATCTCTTGAGAATAGGAGAAAGAATCTGGTCTCATCCACTGTCAAACAGAATTAAGAATTCAATTTTTGTTTTCCTCCCTCCCTCCCATCTCCATTTCCTTTCCTTTCCTTTTGCATGTTATCAAGACTTTAAACACTTATATAGTTAAATTAATAACTTTAATTTTTATAGTTGTCCATCTCTAGTACATGATTTTGGACAGTTTACAATTAAAAACAGAACCCATAAAAATAAAATACAATATAAAAAAGACACAAAGCATAAGACAAATCCCAATAAAAGAATTGTACATTAGAGTATTTGTTCCCAAAAAGCTAGTTTTCTACGTGTAAAGAATGATATCATTCATTTTCTGCCAAAGTAGGGTAATTCAGATATAGAATTGCTGCCTTGGCAAAAATTATGTTACGTGTCCATAGAAAAAAAAGTGTTCTCTACCAATGTTTTTTTTCAATTGATCCAAAATTCCTTCAACATGTCGCTATTCTAACAGGGCAACAGATGATGAAGTCAACTTTTCTTTTTTGTTCCTGAAGTCGTTTCAACATAGGCCTGCTTTTAATTATGAAGCTGGTGCTTTTTCCTATTTTGATTTCCTAAGTAGGTCACTAGAAGTCTCCAAAAATGAAGAAGCCAAGCCAAGTAAAATTATATGGAGCCCACCCAAGTCCAAGGGGGGGAAAGAATAATAATAACAGGAGGAGAAAGAACTTTGCTTACAGGACTCAATGTTCCATGCAAATTCTGAACTAACTTTTAAAACTTTTCTCAAAGGGTTATTTTTGAACGTCGTGCTGTCTGCTAAATGTATACATAAGCTACCAAAACAGGGAGGATGAAAAGGCCCGAGTTCAAATTTAGAAACAGAGTTGGGGTGCTGAGTAACCCACATATCCAGTATGGATTCAACTTTGATCCAAGTTCAAGTGATCTTTTGTGGATACCCAAAAACCTGGAGAACATTATAGTTATATTCAGTGAATGACTTAGAATGCTACCACGTGACACATGGCCTCACAGAGGATATAATTAACAGGCACACTGCAATTTTGTCAGTGCTTATCATTATACAAGTTTTCTTTAAAAATGCCCCCAGGCTGAATAACATCTACTGTGAATGTTTAATTTATTTATTTATACTTCATGTTTCTAGACCAGGGGTGTCAAACACAAGGCCCGGGGGCCAGATGTGGCCCGTGAGGTCCTTAGATCTGGCCCGCGGAGCCGCCCTGAAAATAGCAAAGGACCAGCCCATGGTTCCTCTGCCAGTGAAAACGGAACTGGGGAGAGCCTCCGGAGCTCCGTTTTCACTGGAAGAGGGTTGCAGGAAGCCGTTTCAGTCAAAAATGGAGCTCGGGAGCCCATTTTCGCTGGCAGAGCGCACAGGCGCCCCCAACACGAGTGACGTCGAGCTGGCCATGCTCACCCTGGCCTTGCCCCCCCTCCCCCAGATCAAACACAATCCTGATGCGGCCCTCAATGAAATCGAGTTTGACACTCCCATTCTAGACCATCTATCTCCCTCAGGGAGGGGCTCAAGAAATTTACAAATTATAGCTTACCAAAGAGGAATGCAACTACAGGATATTCAGATATACTACTGTGCATTACATGTATATAAATAAGTGTGTGTGCTTGTGCAATGAGACTAACCCCAGTTAGCAATATTTCTGAATTAATAATCCTGTGTACAACTATCTACCTTTTCTATCTACCTGTGGGAAAAATTTGCAGACTGTTCAGTCAGCCAGTGACAAACAAGTCTTTTCCCATTTCCCTTATTTCATTCAAGAAATGAAAAAGGCACCATAATAACTGATTAATACCCTGACCCTATATTTAACTCTTTTTGAGGAACTAGCAGTTCCCCATTAACTACATTTTCACAAAATGACTGGCCTTGCATTCTCTTGGATTGCAAACTCTATAATTCCTGATCGGCATGGTCAAGAGCCAGGAGTTGTATTGAAGCATTTTTTGGGGTGGGGGGAGGAGATCAGGAAAAGGAAAAATCATTAACTCTCTATCTTTCTGTGTAACTATAGTTGCAAGCCCTGACGGTTCCATGTGGAAGCCACAGTAATATATGCTGGCCTTGCTTGCTTAACGGAGGTAATGTAGAAAATAGGGAGATGGATAGCAAAACTATCCAAAACATGTTAAGAATAGTTTTCCAACTTGTTCTTGTACAAAGAGGGAGAAAAACATTAAAAAGGAAATCGCTGTCTAGACCAGTGTTTCTCAACCATGGCAGCTTTATGTATGGACCAGTGGTGGGTTTTACTTACCTTTGCTATCGGTTCGCTTGCTCTCACGCCACTCCTGCGCATGTGCATTTGATGACGTCCGGGTGGGTGGGCGGAGCCTCCCGCCGCCACTGCTAAGGCCCTGAATCAGTCCCGATCAGCTGGGACTCGAGAGGCAGAGAATAGATGGGAGTGGGGCCAGTCAGAGGTGGTATTTACCAGTTCTCGGAACTACTCAAAATTTCTGCTACTGGTTCTCCAGAACTGGTCAGAACCTGCTGAAACCCACCTCTGAGCTAGACCCAGTTTCTCAACAGTGACAATTTAAGATGTCTGGACTTCAACTCCCAGAATTCCTCAACCAGCATGGCCGGCTGGGGAATTCTGGGAGTTGAAGTCCATATGTCTTGAAGATAGTAAGGTGGAGAAAAAACTGGTCTACACCGACTTTCTCAACCGTGACAACTTTTAAGATGTGTGGACTTCCAACTCTTAGAATTCCTCAGCCAGCATGGCTGGATGGAGAATTCTGGGAGCCGAAGTCGTTACATCTTAAAGTTGCCATGGTTGAGAAATACCGATCCAGACTATACAAAGAAGACATTTAGAAAATGGACGCTGTACCTCAGGTGTCGAGACTCTTGTTGGCGGATCAGTTCCTTCGCTGTCACTAGAGCTGCTTTCAGATTCAGAATCGGAGGAACTGTCCGAGTCACTTGTGCTTTCGGATTCTGCACTGCTGGAAGGAGCCAATGCCACACTCTCAGGCTGCGATTGTGGGGCACTGCAAACCAAAACCAGGGGATAAAATTAGAAATGGGTGCAGATCATCTTTCTCAATTCTCCTCTTCCGTTTGACGCGGCAACCCTGTGAGGCGAAACAGTTCAATCAGTACAACTTGCAAACACGACACCACTGTTCACCAATCAATGTCAAGACCCCAAGAATGAAGGAAGATCTTTAGTCAGATTTTAGAGATTGAGAAGGACATTGCTAAAAATAAAGTACCCGCAACAACGAAGAGGGAGATTTCCACAGTTAGGCTGTTTGAGTGATGTAACTGCTGGCAACGTAAGGAAGCTTGAATGCTTTTAAATCTAATTGCCGAAACATGCTGCAGGCAGTGCCTCGACTTACGACAACAACTGAGGCCAAAACTTCTGCTGCTAAGTGAGACAGTTGTTAATAAGTGAACTTTCCCCCCATTTAACAAACTTTCTTGCCACGGTTGTTAAGTGAATTACTGCAGTGGTTAAGTTAGTAACACAGTTGTTAAATGAATCTGGCTTCCCCATTGGCAGAATGGTCGGTAAAGGGGATTCATGACCCCAGGACACTGCAACCGTCATAAATATGAGTCCGTTGCAAAGCGTCTGGCTTTTGATCATGTGACTATAGGGATGCTGCAACGGTCATAAGTGTGAAAAATGGTCATAAGTCACTTTTTTCCAGTTCCGTTTTTACTTCCAACGTTACTAAATGAATTATTGTAAGTTGAGGATTACCTGTATTTTCCTTCCCATGTTTTAACAATTTTTTATTATTTATAATGTAGCATACAAAGAAAATACAAAAGTAAAAGATTGGGGAGGGGAGGGAAGAGAAAAGTGAGGGAAAGAAAAGGGGGAAAAGAAAGAAAAAGCATTGACTTCCAACTCCTTTTGGTGCAGTAGAATAAGGCATTAACACCAAACCTCAACTTTTTATTTTTACATAATAGTTTAAACTAGCCATTTCTATAACAACAAATCTATCTGATCAGTAAAATCCAAAATCAAAGTTTCATTTTTTTTTCCACCTCAAGCACAGTCTAGAAGCATTTTCCAAGTAGAAATAAAAGTATTTGTATTTTTTTTTCCCTTTGATCACAGCAGTCAATTTAGCCATCTCTGCTAACCATTTCTTCCATTGTGGGGCTTGAGGTAATCTTCCATTTCTGTGCATAGAGCAGTCTTGCTGCTGTCAGGACTCCCTGTATTTTCCTGAGGAAAAGTGTTATATATCTGTCTGCAACCTTCTATTTTCATCCTTTTTCCTCCGTTCTGTATTATTCCAAAAGAAAAATTCTTCAGTCCGTGTACACATGAGAAATCAATTTGATTTGCTTTAAAAAATTCAATCTTAAGACATATTTTATTCAAAATGAGATCCACATCTTGCAGGAAATTTATTGTCCAGAAAGTTTGCGTGGTTTGCATTCTTGTGAGAGCAATCTTAGCCTCTGTGTCTATCCAAAGAAATATTTAAAGTGCCAGGCATAGAAACATACGTCATCCTACAAAGAATGCGCTCTACCGCTGACCTAAAGCCTCTCTTCTTCCTGCAGTATTTGAGTGATAGCTATTGGAGTTGCAATCACTGAGTAGATCAATAGGAGCTCAAAAATTTTAGCAAGGGGTTCTTTGCCCGGTTGCTGGGTGGGCCATGGCCATGGTGGGTGTGGCCTAGCCAGCTTCCTGCACCACAGCACTGGGGGGGGGCATTTTTGTCCTCCCCAGGCTCTAGAGGCTTTCCTTGAGTCTTCGGGAGGGTGAAAACAGCCTCCCCAGGCTCCAGAGGCCCTCTGAAGGCCAGAAATGGGCCTGTTTCCAGCCTTCCCGAACTTCCGGTAGGCCCGTTTTCTGCCCTCCTCGAGCCTCCACACGGGCCTGCACTTACCTGCATCCAAAATGGGCCACGTGGGGACTCCTGGGAGGGGAGGGTGGGCAGGGCCAGCCAGGAGTGGGATTTGGGGGTTCTCCAAACTGCACAGAATCTTAGCTAGAGGTTCTCCTGAACCCCTGCGAACCCCCAGCAGCCCACTCCTGGGCCTCATTCATTACAGAGCATGTGTGTTTGTGAGCACACGTTACTTGCTCTATTCTTAATATTCCGTCAGTGCTTGATGGGAGTAAAAGCACAACATTTAATTTCTAACTCTTTCTTTATCCAGTCAATATACATTTAAAATAATGGGAATGAGTACTTTAATAATAAGTACGGTACTTTAATGCTAAATAATTACATAGGGGGCGTGATGGCGTAGTGGTTTAAAGGCGCTGATCTTGTTAGCTGGAGATTTTGTCCCAGCTTCTGCCCAACTAGCACTTTGAAAACACACAAATGCAAGTAGATTAACAGATTAACAGAGTTGGAAGGGACCTTAGAGGTCTTCTAATCCAACTTCCTGCTCAGGCATGAAACCCTGTACCATTTCAGACAAATAGTTGCCCAATCTCTTCTTAAAAACTTCCAGTGTTGGAGCATCTACAACAGGGGTGTCAAACTCAATTTCATTGAGGGCTGCATCAGGATTGTGGCTGACTTCTGTGGTTGACTTTCGGCGGACGTGGCCGACTGGGTGGGCATGGCCATCTTGATGCCACTCACTTGGCCTGGCTGACTGGGTGGGTGTGGCCAGCTTGACACCACTCCCCAAACTGCTGGCATGTTTCCTCTTCGCACTGGGTAGACTGGGGCCGAAGCCACGCTGGCCCAATGTTTCTTCTTCGCCAAAACGATGCGGGCCAGCCCCTTACATTTTCCAGGACAATCCCATGGGCTGGATCTGAACATTGCAGGCCGGATCCTGCCAACGGGCCTTGTGTTTGATACCCGATCTACAACTTCAGTTCCATTGATTAATTGTTCTCACTATCAGGAAATTTCTCCTTAGTTCTAGGTTGATTTTCTCCTTGACTAGTTTCCACCCGTTACTTCTTGTCCTGCCTTCTGGTGCTTTGGAGAATAGTCTGACTCCCTCTTCTTTGTGGCAGCCCCTGAGATATTGGAACACTGCTATCGTGTCACCCCTGGTCCTTCTTTTCATTAAATTAGACATACCCAATTCCAGCAAGCATTCTTTATATGTTTTAAACTCCACCTATTAGATTAATAGGTACCACTTCGGTGGGAAGTTAACAGTATTCCATGTGCCATGCTGGCCGCACGACCATGGAAATTGTGTTTGGACAACACTGGCTCCCTTGGCCAAGAAACAGAGATGAGCACCATGCCCCAAAGTCGGACACGGCTGACAGGGAAACCTTTACCTTTTTTTTAATTATTATTTCTAGAAACGAGGCCAATTTGAGGAGGTAAACTATTGTTTTGGGCTGATTCATGCCTGTGGTATTTGTATTATAGGTAGTCCCTGATCAACAACCTTTTGTTTAGTGACCATTCAAAGTTATAACAGCATTACATTATGACCAATCCTCGCACTTCTGACTATCACAAGTATCCCCTCTGATTACATGATCAAAATTCAGGGGTTTTTGCAACTGGTATGTATTGATGATGGTTGCAACTTCTCTGCTAGTTCTGATGAGCAAAATCGATGGAGGCAGCCAGGCTTGCTTAACGACCATGTGGTTCACTTAGCAACGGCAGTGATTTGCTTAACAAGCTTGGCAGAAAGAAGGTAGTAACATCGGTGAAGCTTATTTAACAACAGCCTCCCCTAGCAACCGAAAGTCTGGTCCCAAGTGTAGTCGTAAATTGAGGACTACCTGTGGTTCCCCAGTTCAAACCCTGGATCTAACCTTAGATTACATCACGGAGAGGCTTCAGTGAATAGAATGGGACAACTTGCCACCGGCCAACTCCCCACCAGCCAACTTGCCATGGGACAATTCAACAATTCCATTTAATGGTTGAAAATAATTTTAATTTTTTTATCATTTTGTCCCTCCTTTTTTATCCTATTTTAATGATTCTGTTCCACCATTTTGTTGATATTACTGTAATTCTTGTCCCACGGAAGTTGACCGTGGTGAGTTGTCCTAGACCAGGGATGTCAAACCCGCATCATCACGTGACGTATTGTGACTTTTTCACCCTTCGCTAAACTAGGCGTGGGTGTGGCCAGCATGTGACGCATCTGGCCCGCAGGCCGCGAGTTTGACACCTCTGTCCTAGACCCTTCAGTGAAACCTACTGGGCCAGAACTTTACTATCACATTACACATGAATCAGAAACCTTGGCATGAATTAATTATTTTTACACACACACATACACACCAGTCCAAAACACAGCCTATGATCATTTTCCCAACGATAGCAAACATTTGACTAGCACAAGTGAAGCAATGCCTAGCAGAATATCAAATTAGCTGAAAATGCCCCTATCTTAAGGTTTACATGCTGAAACATGCCTTGCATTCAACTCAAACCTATCAGTTGACTTCAATATAATTAATGGCTTGTTACTGAACTTCCCACACACAAAACTGCTTGAAGTTATTCTTCCTCCACACTCCATATTTAAACTGTAATCTCCTTTTATTCTGAGATTTGGTTATTTCGGGGGCTATCAGCGTGCATGTACTTTTCTAATGTATTTTTTTTTTAAATGAACAGGTTTCCCCCCCTCCCCCCAAATTTTTGCCCACACTGGTGGATTTTGCATCGCTTAAAGGCAAATTTTCTACTAATTCCAGATCTACAGTTGAAGAATACAACAGCTTCAAGAACAAGGTAATTATTAGTGTCAAGTTCAGGCATCATGGAGAAAAACATTAGCAGTTGCTTAAACAGTTTATTGGGAAATATGCCAAAAAATAATATGCATTTGGAATCAATACTTTTATCCGAAAGGATGCTGCTCAAAACTTACAGTGTTTATATTTCTAGTAAGCAGGAATGAATTTTTACAGAAAAATACCCTCAAGATTAGATTCACAGTTTAGCTGTAAAACTTTTACTGTTTGGGCAAAACTTTTTATTCCAAGGTCTTTTGCCCTGTTATACATACAGTATCTATTGAGATGCCATTCTGGCTTTTCAGATGCTTAGGGTTTTGTTTTTTTAAAAAAAAAAAGCTTATGGATACAACTCAAGTAGGTTAGTTACTTTACTGCAGATTAGAATGAAGGTGTCATAGTCAGTCCTCGATTTACGACCACAATGGAGCCCAACATTTCCATTGCTAAGCAAGACAGTTGTTAAGTGAGTTTGCACTATTTTATGACCTTTCTTGCCACAGTTTTTAAGTGAAACACTGCCGTTCTTAAGTCAGTAACACAGTTGTTAAGTGAATCTGGTTTTCCCACTGATTTCGCTTGTCAGAAGGTCGCAAAAGGTGATTTTGCGACTCTGGGACAATGACCTCAGTATCATCATCTTCTTTTAATGACCCCATAATCCCTTGCGGGGTGGAGTTTGGGCAACTGAACGGAGCTGAGTGTTTACTGGCCGGATGCCCACAGTGGTGGGTTTCAAATTTTTTTTACTACCAGTTCTGTGGGTGTGTCTTGGTGGGCATGGCATGGCTTGGTGGGCGTGGCTTGGTGGGAGTGACAAGGGAAGGATACTGTAAAATCTCCATTCCCATCCCACTCCAGGGGAAGGTTACTGCAAAATCCCCATTTCCTCTCGATCAGCTGGGACTTGGGAGGCAGAGAATAGATGGGGGCGGGGCCAGTCAGAGGTGGTATTTATCAGTTCTCTGAACTACCCAAAATTTCCGCTACCAGTTCTCCAGAACTGGTCAGAACCTGCTGAAACCCACCTCTGTTCGGCAGATATATTCTCATTGCGCCCAGAGAGAGAAATATCTGCCTCTACCTACGGTAGGATCGAACCTACAGCCTCCTGATTGTGAGGTGAGAGCTCCACCTCTAGGCTACCACACCACTCTACAATGACCTTTATACTTGCAATAAAATACAATGCCAACAAGGAAAGAAATGGCTAATATGCTGGAAGAGGCAGGGAGAAGAACAATTAGCTGAGAACAAGTCTTGATTTTTAAACCACACTGGATTTTACAGCAAGGTAAGATTAGATTACTTAGCAATATTTGAGACTACTCTGAAAATAATGAGAACACTTCTGAATATGCACTGTTTCAAACTACCTAATTTTCCTCCATGGAGCTGATATTAGCATACATAACAGGTACTTCCTATCATATTTACTATCCCCTCTGCAAACTGGATGTGCAGTGAATTATTAAGGACATAACCGTTTTGCTCCTTCTTATTATCACAGTCTTGAGCTCAAGCAACACTCAGTATTTTTCCGAGTTTTAATAGCTTCTGTTGGTTTCAAAATAGGCCTTCCTTACAAATATCTGGGAAAAGTTTTAACTCGTCTCATTTAACTTTTCCTATTCTCTGAAAACTTTTACAGAAATT
The DNA here is from genome assembly GCF_059756535.1 of Pantherophis guttatus. Classification (NCBI taxonomy): domain Eukaryota; kingdom Metazoa; phylum Chordata; class Lepidosauria; order Squamata; family Colubridae; genus Pantherophis; species Pantherophis guttatus. The sequence goes on along the minus strand of NC_142070.1, from coordinate 13,970,182 downwards.
TCTAGTTACACATAGTGAGTATTTACATCAAGCCCCACTCCCCACAATCCCCTCTTATTCTTCATAATGGAATTGTACCTTGGAGGTGTTGATGAGGAAGACGGTTTATCAGAAACCTGATAAAAGGGAAATGAAAAAGAGAAAGTTTAGTTTAACCAGTCCATACAGAAAATGGACCACAGAAAAATGTAAATGCAGTCTACGTATTTGAAAGATTAATCTACCCCAACCATGTGCCCTACAGATGCACTATATTAGAACTCTCAAAATTCTTTGCCAGCACAGCACAAAGGTCAGGAATTTTGTGAGTTGTACACAATTTTGTGAGTTGTACACGTCGGTCAGGCAATGTCGGCTGGCGGCCCCCAGGGGGCGAGCCTTCTCTGTGGGGGCACCCGCCCTGTGGAATGAGCTGCCTCCTGGAATACAATTGATCCCGGACCTCTGGACCTTCCGTAAAGCCCTGAAGACGTTTTTATTTCATCATGCCGGCCTAGCCTAAATGGTTTTTAATTGGGATTTTAAATTTTATGGATTTGGGGTTTTAAATTGGGAAGCCAGTGATTTAATTCTTTTCAATTATCTTAACTTTTGTATTTGTATGGTTTTTTTTAATTCTGGCTGTTCACCGCCCTGAGTCCCTTCTGGGAGAAGGGCGGTATACAAATTAAATTAATAAATTAATTAATAAATAAATAAAGGTTGGGGAAAGACTGATTCATAGTTGTGTGTGTGTGTGTGTGTGTGTGTATAGACAGACAGACAGACAGACAGACAGACACACATATAGAGGGGGGGAGGGAGGGAGGGTGAGTATGTATCTATGTATCTATGTATCTAGTGGTGGGTTTCAAATTTTTTTACTACCGGTTCTGTGGGTGTGGCTTGGTGGGCATGGCGTGGCTTGGTGGGCGTGGCAGGGGAAGGATACTGTAAAATCTCCATTCCCTCCCCAATCAGCTGGGACTTGGGAGGCAGAGAATAGATGGGGGCGGGGCCAGTTGGAATTTTTACTACCCTTTTAGGGATATATCCACAATTACACGGGAAGAAACCCGAAATATTAACTATACACACATACATACCCGTGAAAACTTACATAAACAAATATATATATATATATATAGATAGATAGAGAGAGAGAGAGAGAGAGAGAGAGAGAGGGAGGGAGGGAGGGAGGGAGGGAGGGAGGGAGGGAGAGAGAGAGAGAGAGAGAGAGAGAGAGAGAGAGAGAGAGAGATACTAACTTGGTCATCGTCGCAGTCTTCACTGTCACTGATCTCTAGATCTTTATGCAGTGTTCTGAAAGGCAAAGAAGTCACCAATGCAGATCAGTACTCAGACTTGAACTACCACGAATTTATTTTGGAAAATGCAAGCTTAATTCTCCTGCAAAGATTTTGGGTTCTATATGCCATGTTCACAGGCGAGATTGAAAAGTTTTACCTTTGTAAACTTTCCCGTTTAGTAAAGAAAGCATTCTAGGTAAATTATGGTGGACACAGTAGTTTTCAGAAAATGTTCTTTATGGAACACGAATTTCAGATTTGCACTGTAAAAAACAAAAACAAAAAAACCAACCCAACCACATCCTCTCAAAAGAGAAGGAGATTCATGCTCCAATACGCATTGCCTAATACATAAAACAGCCATGCCATGAAAGAAAATCTACAATATATGCTCCTATAAATGTGATTCTGTGATATATTCCTAGGCATTGAAACAATTCTGATAGGCAAAGCAAAATGTTTTTAAGTCAGTCACAAACAATAAACTACTTAAAAGCTTGTCATAAAATGAAACGTGGTATATTAATGTCTAGTTTACATTTACTGAGATTTGGAGAACAGCTGTGAGCAGCTGAGCAAACGAGAACAATTTAATGATATGTAACACAACAAATTAATAAATTAAAATAAGAAAGTAAATTGTTCTAATTAATTAAGAGAATTAATCCAATAGTACCTCTGTGATGAATAAGAAAATATGTGACACTTAAAACTCTTAATTTTTTCAAAGCTACCTGTAAAATCATGAGAATCTATATGTGATATATGCAGGAAACCTTCAAAAAATGCATAGCTGAATTGAGTTAAAAATAAAAATCATTAAAATAGCACCCTAAAATGTTTTGGTTTCAGTTCTGAAAATATAAGGAAGTTCTTTGCTCCTTCCAATAACTTCAACATTGTGCTCAACGTGTTAATTTTTTTTTTTTCATATATCCACAGAAACTGAAGAGTACAGTATATTGAGCTGTTCTCAAAATGCGGAAATATGATCACTTTGGGGATGATCCCTGGCAGAGGTTTGCTACCAAACAAATAATGTTTTTAAGAGCCAAGAGAACAAAGTGATGGATAACAAATCCAAGTGAAAACACAAGAGATTAGAGTTTCTAGATAAGATCTATTTATTTAAGCCTGCCAGCTGGCAGTCCTTTGTAAGTATACCTCTTCCCCCAATCCTGTGGGCGACACACACACACACACACACACACAACTGTGATTGATAAAAGTTTGTTGTGCCATGTATTTGGAAATTACTAGAGTGCCTAAAATGTAGTCATATCTTTTTATTCTTGATGAATGTATTTTATTCTCCTTATGTACACTGAGAGCTTATGCACCAGAGACAAATTCCTTGCGTGTCCAATCACACTTGGCCAATAAAGAACTCAACTCAACTCAACTCAACCTTACCCTACCCTACCCTATTTTATTCTATTCTTTGGCTGAAGAGCAGGTAGCAAGTACCCCAGCATTTCCTGGAACGCCTTGTATGCAGCATTTGTGGACCTTAAATCGATAATTAGTTCAATTCCCATACACAGGTTGTGGTGATTAAAACATTCCTCCAGCTAACAGTGTCTGTTATGTCTCAAGATACTATCAGGATGCCCAAGGACAATTGTCTGCTCACGTCCCTGTTCAAACAGGGTTTACCAAATGTTTGCTTATACCTTATATCAAAGCACAGGTTATAATATTCTCAATGGGAGAATATATACAAAGAGAATGGTCCATAAACACGTATGGATGGGATAAGAGGTGGGAGTCACATAATTTACCTATCGGTTCACCCAGCACCGGAAATGTGACCTCCACGTATACACCCGGCCTTCCGTGCATGTGCTTTGCTCACGTGTGGGCCTTCCACACAATGCGCCCGGCCTCAAAAACGTGCCTAATTAGGACAAGATAGAGCTGGGGCAGGCCCACCTGTGATTTCCACTACCAGTTCTTCCGAACCGGCTGAATACCACCTCTGGATGGGATGTAGGCAAAGTTAACACACACACACACACACAAACACACACACACACCTGTATCCAGGTTAAGTCCCAAGTTTCCTGTCCACTGGACAGCAATTACATACGGGTGGCGCTTGAAGATTTTAAGGCCAAGAAAACCAGTGAAATGATATAAAATTTTCAGGTGGGTAGCCATAAAGATTCCCGACACTGAAAACTATTCATTAAAAATGTTAACAGCTATATTCCAGGCCCTCTGATCAGGGGTAAAATCCAGCAGGTTCTGGAGAACCGGTAGCGGAAATTTTGAGTAGTTCGGAGAACCGGCAAATACTACCTCTAGCTGGCCCCAGAGTGGGGTGGGAATGGGGATTTTGCAGTATCCTTCCCCTGCCACGCCCACCAACCTCGCCCACAAAACCAACAGGGAAAATTTTTAATTTCACCCCTGCCTCTGATGTATTCCCATTGTGTGTTTACGCTTAGAATGAGTGATGGCCCTAGAATGAGGTTGCTTAAAATATTGATTTAAGTAGAGATTTTTATCTCGAACTTCAACCTCCAGTATCCTGAATGGTTATATTTCTTGGAAGAAAAAAAAAAAAACCTTGAAAACAGCATTTAATATTTTAGATTCTCCTGTCAGCTTCTGAGAAGGTTAAGATTATAGTCAGGTCGTGGTTGTTAAGATATAAGCCACTAAAAATAATTTGATGGGAAGAGGCCAGGCCAAGAATTTTTACATTATTATTTAATATTGCTTATGCTTCACATCAAAGAGCTTTCTCTTCTCCTGCTGAATGTCTTACCATCAATGTCTCTGGAAAAGAAATATAGCAAGGTATCCTTAGAATAGATTGGTCTACGTGCAGCCAGAGGAACAGATGCAACCATGCACCAATTCCTGCACTGCTCATAAAATGCAGATGCTCATTCAGACCTATTAATATCCCTTCTAACCCAATTAATAGTAAAGCAAGAGTCATTATACAATCTCTTATCAGATCAGTCATTACAATAAAAAAGTATGTGTATGATTGACTGTTAAATATGTTTTAGCAGAATGGGCTGGTTTATAATCTTGATACTTTATAGATGCGAGGCTATTAAGTGGGAACATTTTTTTGTCCTGAGCATTGATTGCACCCAAACTACTTTTTGACCATAAATAAAGACAATCTAACAGTTACACACATCTACGTTTTCACCAACATCAATCAAGGAAATAGTAATAGTAGGTAGACTTATATACCGCTTCACAATGCTTTACAGCCCTCTCTAAGCAGTTTGCAGAGTCAACATATTGCTCTCAACAATCCGGGTCCTCATTTTACTGACCTCGGAAGGATGGAAGTCTGAGTCAACCTTGAGCCAGTGAGAATCAAACTGACGAATTAGCCTGCAATACTGCATTCTAACCACTGCGCCACCATGGCTCTTTAAAACTATACAGTATTAAAGAAAAGTGTCTGAAAGTTATTTTAATCATTTCTATCAATATTTCTCCTTCGGAAGATATACAAAGCAGCTGAAATTTACACACATTTTGCGTGCAAAAATCTTAGCTTCGACTCCTTGCCAACTCTAGGCAGAAAGGATTCAGGATCAAAACTAGAGAGATTTGTCAATAAGTTTATACGTTTCGGGCTATACAGCTCATAGCAAAGAGCGACTGCAGGATTGGGGTAAAATAAAATTCAGATGGTAGCTGTGTTTGTGCTATGGAAGTTCTGTTTTACTCATGGCAGATTTAAAATAACCCAACATATTGAGACCTCCTATCTCTACTAGTCCCCTTCATGGACTTGTCATGGCGAAGGGGCTTGCATAGTTCAATGAAGCTATGCCAAGAAATTAAAAGACGCTTGGTCCTGGGGAGGAAAGCTATGGCAAATCTAGACAGCATACTAAAAAGCAGAGACATCACCCTGCCAACGAAAGTGCGTATAGTCAAGGCTATGGTTGAAAGCCAGATTCTGAAGATGAAACTCAAATACTTTGGCCATCTAATGAGAAGGAAGGACTCACTGTAGAAGAGCCTAATGCTGGAAAAGATGGAGGACAAAAGAAGAAAGGGATGACAGAGAACGAGGTGGCTGGATGGAGTCACTGAAGCAGTCGGCGTGAGCTTAAATGGACTCCAGAGGATGGTAGAGGACAGGAAGGCCTGGAGGAACGTTGTCCATGGGGTCGCGATGGGTCGGACACAACTTCGCAACTAACAACAATCCCTACTAGTAGCAAGTAATTATACCTTCTGTATATTGCAGGCTTTGTGGTGGGCCTCCAGATTATCCATAATCGTATGACAACAAAACAATTCTGTGGCATTGGCAAGTTACTGAATACAATTACTAACGGGGAAATCAGTCCCTTGTTTAGCCTTGATTAGTGTAAACACACATTCTAATGAAGTTTGGTCCTTCGGCATTTGTATTGTACAATGAATCCTATTATGTAAAGGAGGAGATATATCAAGGGATTATGTCGGGATAAGTAAAACCCCAGAAGGCAAATCCTTCAGCTACCTATTGAAGTTAATAATAAGATCCCCTGCATGAATGTTCCTTTTCTTCCTGGCTCTATATAGTATCGATTTCTACAAAAACTATAAAACAAACAAGACACAGTTATCCAAGGAAAGGAAGTTTAAAAGCATGCAGAAGAATTGTGGAATTGTAAGAGCAAAAGCATACAAGGGAAAGGTTTACGTCCCACGTTCTGAACGGGTGCAAGGTTTTTGTAAATTATTCTTTCGTTCAACGGGGATGATCTTGTGGGCGGTGACTGTGCATTTACCATAGTCACAAGTGAAGGAAGTGCAAAAAAAAATAATGGACAAAATTTATTTCATCCCATCAATTTACATCCCACCGTTTACAGTTTCTCTTTCAGGTACTGATTAGACTTAAGATTTATTTTGTTACATTCCACTCTCTCATTCCATGCTTCATCAGTTCTCCTGGGTATTCTAAACTGATCTACAGACCATGCAGAATAGATGATGGAGCTAAACTATTGGACTTCAGGGATCTGGTTTCATGTTGCCACATCATTCATCTAAGCACGTCACGGGAAGAATGCTTTAATGAAACTTTTCATGAGACATTAGTAGGGATCGTTCAAAAGGATAAAACCACAGCCTGCTAGGAGTTTAGAACTGTTAGGCTTTCATTCTGCACAGTGGACAATTCAAACTTTTATTGTCAGTGCACAACATATGCACAATGAGATTGGTTGAGCTCCCTCAGGGCACCCCCTCCCCACACAAAACAACTCACAGTGAAGACAGTAAATCCCTAACCCAATAAATCATATTAACAAAATACCCAGTCCTATTGCACCAGTGTGAACATGTTACACATTGTGCCGGTCCTGCAAGTCCATCATACTACGTAGTTATGATGTTATTTCGCATTCAGGAGTCTGACAGCCCACGGATCAAAACTTCTTCAGCCTGTTTGTGCAGCTGCCTATGCTTCTATATCTTCTTCCCGATGGTAGGGAGGGTAAAGAAGTGCTGACCAGGGTGTGAATTGTCCCTGAGGATTTTCCTCACTCTTCTAAGGCAGTAAGCCCTAGCGATCTCATCTAGTGGTATCAGGTTCAGCCCACGTGCCGTTTGTTTGGTACATTTGGCTTGATATAATGGTTAAGACGCTGGACTAGAGACCATACGTTCTAGTGCTTCTTTACATAGAAGCTAATTGGGTGACTTTGAGTTTCTCTCTTTAAGTTCATCCCTTGTCACAAGCTTGCTGCTAGGGGGAAATACGAAGCGAGAGCACAATGTTCCCTTATGTTATACAAAATAAAAGGACAGATAGATACCATGTTTCCCTGAAAATAAGACTGGGTCTTATATTAATTTTTGCTCCAAAAGATGCATTAGGGCTTATTTTCTGGTTATGTCTTATTTTGGGAGAAATACGGTACTAAACGCATCCATCTGGCTGACAATCTTAACTGGGGCTTATTTTGGGGGGGTAGGGCTTATATTATGAGCATCCTGAAAAATCAGGCTAGGACTTATTTTCTGATTGGGTCTCATTTTTGGGGAAACAGGATAGATAGATAGATAGATAGATAGATAGATAGATAGATAGATAGACAGACAGACAGACAGACAGACAGACCAAACAGTGCATGCTTGTGGTTGCACATTACTGCTAATTGGTCTCATGTCTGTTAGCAGGAAGACACATAATTCTGGAAGTCGAAATCCACACATCTTAAAGAGTTACTGAGATTGAGAATTTTGTATGTGTGCGTTTGTGTGCACGTAACTAAAAAAAAACATAATTTCCCCTCTTTAAAATAAGATGCCATTGTAAAGACCACTTTTATTGTCCAAAGATGAATGCTATTTATTTTCCCATTATCTTAGCATGGGTTTCTTCAAAAAAGACAAGACACAAACTGTCTCTATTGGCACATTATTAATAGCTTCCAGATAAGCTATGAATAATGCAGCAACCACCTTGCAATTGTTGGATTTTTGCCAGGAAAGGACGGACACTCCATTCATGAGTCATCACTCTATCTGGAAAAATGTGAAGAAACATTTTGTAGGGAAAATTTTCTAGCAAATTTTAAGAGGAAAAGCAAAACTTAATGAAGTTACATTTTCTCAAAAGCTCACCCCTGCATTCTGACTTCTAAACAAATCATTTCAGATACATTCTACGTTAAAAATTTGGAGATTCAAGTTCGGTGAAATTTCAAAATGCATTAAGAGTCCTGAGAATATTTCTCAAATATTTTAAAATCTGTCCTCTTAAATTTTGACTTACAATGCAGGTATAATTTTTAGCACTGCAAAGCTGAGAAAACAGTAGCAAAACCACCACCAGATTTCTTTTTTTTTTTTTTAAAGGTACTGAATTTTTAGGCTTGCAGGAACTGGGGAACAAAAGAACCCATGCAAGTTTTTTTTTTTTTAAAAAAAATATCCACTCTCCATGCAGGAACTGTCTGACCTCTCTTCTAGTCACTGCCAACTAGAAACAATGAGCTTGCCCCTGCTCTTGTAAACAAGAAAAGAAGCTTCCATTCCAGCAAAGCCAGGTGTTAAATTTGAGAGCCAAAGTCAAGAATGAAAAAAAAAACCCTTTGGGAAATCCATGTTTGCTCTGTAAAGCTGACTGCTTAATTTGGGCGCACAGATGCAGAGGGATTTCAGCCTCTAATTAACCAGCACAAATGCTGCTTGTTTTTAGTTGGCTATGCTATGCAACTGAAGTGACTCAAGGTAGCTGGGATTTCAGGTGGTCACAAGGGAAGGGAAGGGAAGCATAAAGGGAAAGGAAGGGAAAGAGATAAAGAGAAAGGAAGGGAAGACTAAAGGGAAGGGAAGGCTAAAGGGAAAGGAAGGGAGTATTGGGGTACTACATACAGATAATTTAGGACTGTAGACTCAGTAATTAAATAATAGGAGATATGGCTATCATTAAATCTCGTCCCCACTTCTGCAGAGTAGTTAACCATTCTGATTAATTGAGAATGCAAGTTTTCCTTGGCAAGAGAAAGGAGAGCATCCAGGGGTATTGGCTGCCCTTATAAAATAAGCATTAGCCATTTTAAAGCACAGTCACATCCAAAGACTACACCCCATGTCCAGACATAATCGAAAAGGATGCAGACAAAACACTGGAACTGTTTTTTTTCATATCAGAGCACAAAATCCTCCAGGGCAACTAAGCCCGCTATTCTAAATTTGGCACGGGGTATGGGCTGATGATTCACAGGAAGACACACAAGCAATTCTGTCTCGAAAGCCTGTGGAGTAAATCCCCTTTCATCCTCGGTTATAAAGAGCTTGACTTTTTTTTTTCCTTGCTCTTCTAAAACCAATCTGTCGCTAATTATATGGATTTAAAGTGCTCCTCTGGGGGATGAGATAGGCCAGAGGGGCAACACCAGGTTCCCCGGTAGCAACAGTCTGAATTATGTATTTTCTTGAAAGAACGCTTACTGCACGGTTCAAAAACATGAGGGTGATTTTGTACATTTACTATACAGGTAGTCCTCGACTTACAACAATTCATTTAGTGACCATTCAAAGTTACAACGGCACTGAAAAAAGCACCTCATGACCGTTTTTCACTGTTATCACTTTTGCCTCACGCTCATATGGTCAAAATTTAGATGCTTGGCAACTGGTTCATATTTATGACTAGCTGGAGGCCAGTGCTTCGCTACGAAACTCAGCCGCCCTGAGTCTCTGGAGAAAGGTGGCGTATAAATTGGACTAAATAAATGTGATCGGGCGTGATAAATTGACACTTACAGCCTGAAACTTAATGTAGAATGTGTAACTCCGTAGCATCAGAGCATGTTAATATATAGGCAACTGGCAGTTGGAACAGAGTTCTTTTCAGGTGGGGAGGGGGAGTAGAACGTCTAACTCCTTAGTATCAGAGTGTGTGAATATAATACTGTATGTGAAATACTAATGATCTGATGGTCATTTCGAAAAATCCTTTCTTAGCGAGCACCTAGAAGCCAAGAGGAACACACGTGCCAAATTGCAAGTTTGTAGGCTTTACCATTCTGGAGATTTCGTAATGAGCGAGTGGTATTTGGCTTTTATATATATAGATTTATTTATGACCGTTGCTGTGTCCCAAGGTCATGTGATCACTTTTCTGACCTTCTGACAAGCAAAGCCAAATGGGGAAACCAGATTCACTTAACAACCGGGTTGCTAACTTTATCAACTGTGGCGATTCACTTAACAATGGTGGCAAGAAAGGTCGTAAAATGGGACAAAACTCACTTAACAAATGTCTCGCTTAGCAACAGAAATTTTGGGCCCCATTGTGGTCGTAAGTTAAGGACTAACTGTATTTCATTTGGAAAAAAATCCATCCCCCTCTCCCTCCCCCAACATAATTAGGCATGGCATACTTTAAACAGCCATTATCCTTAGTAAAGCATGATCAGCCAAGCTTAACCTCTGCTGTTTTCAAGTCAGCCTGCCTTAAGTACTGTAGCACTAATATAACTGCTATTCTCTTTCTTGCAAGAGAAACTAACTTAGCAAAACTAAGTACAAATTTTAAAAAATGCACGCTAGAAAATGAACTATATGGCTGCGTAAACCCTCACGAGAGGCAAGTACGGACTTGACTTAACACTGTTAGTTTAACGACAGTTCAAAGTTCTAACGACCTTGGGGGAAAAATGATTTACGATCTGGCCTTGTATTTACACTGCAGTTGTACATTGTTCGACCCCTGCAGTTACAAGGTCACAATTCGGGCTACTTGGCCATTGGCTCACATTTATGACCAGTTGCCGTGGTGTCCTGCGGTTGCCTGACCATGATTTGCCCCCTTCCCAGTCGGCTTCCCTGACAGAAAAGTCAGTCAAGGAAGTTGAATTTGCTTAGTGACCACATGTTTTAGCTTAAAATGATCTTAAAATCGGGTCCAGGGATGACTTACTTTGCAACCTCACCGACTCAGGATGGAATTATGACCCAATTGTGGTCATAACTCAAGGACGACCTCTATGGCATTGTACAAACATACTCACATTAAAAAAAACTATAAAAATATCAGAATTCTACAAATGTTTTCATCCAAACTTCTCCCTTCCTCACCTTTAAACTAGTAAGCTTACAACTCTTCGTGGCCACAAATGAGTTCTCACCCTCAGAGGAGAAAGCTTTTAATTTCATGCTAATTTAGGTTGCCCTAAAGCAGGGGTCTCCAACCTTGGCAACTTTAAGACTTATGGACTTCAATTCCCAGAATTCCTCAACCAGCAAAGTTGTGGAGTTCAACTTCCAGAATTCCTCAGCCAGCTTTGCTTTGCAGGTTGAGGAATTCTGGGAGTTGAAGTCCACAAGTCTTAAAGTTGCCAAGGTTGGAGACCCCTCCCCTAAAAGACAGAGAAAAAAAAATCTTGGCTTCAGAAAAATGGGCTGCTTCTTTTTTGGGTAGCCCCAGCATCCTTTTCCAAAATAATATTTCTGCCCCAGGTCTAGATTTTCAGCTCCTGTGGCTGGAAAAATTATAAAATGTACCGAGTTTTGGTGTATCCAGCACACAACGATCTACATTGGAAGGGCTATCAAAATAAATGCATCGAACCATGCATAAGCAATGAGGATGCTTGACGGTCCTTCCATGCCTGGGTTTACCTCTCTATCTTTTTGTTCTTTAAATTTAAATGATGGGGAAGAGTGATTTATAACAAGTCCTCTTCTGGGAATTCCATGAAAATTTCAAAAAGTGCCCTCAATATTATACAGCAAATCTTTCCAAGAAAAAACAGCAGATTAATTAAACCATTTGAACTTTTTTGAGACCTGGGATATTTCCAGGAACATTAGAAAGTTCAAATAAAACCATTATGTGGTAGGTTTTGGTTTTTTAAAATTTTTGATAATTCACTGGCTATTATTTACTTGTCCTCACTTGTTTTCGGCATCAGCCTGTCTCCAGAAATGAAACCTGGTAAACATTTTGTTTACTTACAAACAGTTTGGCATAGTGGCAAATTCTGAAGAGTTGCTGACTGGAAAAATTTATTCATCTATTAGAAGAGCTAGGCAGGATGGAACCTGCACTCTGCTTAAGTAAGACCGAAGCCTTGGCAGAGATGTTAATCTTCAAGAAAACCCAACGCTATTCTCTAAAATCCCTTGAGCTTTCTTCCCACATACATTTATCTCCTCACACACTTCTGGGTTTTTTTTTCCCCCTACAGAACAAAACCAAATAAAAATCACACTGGAGTCTACACAGGGGGAGGAGACTCACATTTGAAATTGTTGTTAAGGAAGCAGCAGCTAAGATATACCAGCAAAAGCCCTGCTATAATTTTAAAACATTCCTGGGATTTCAAACACAGTCAAGCTTAAGGCAAACATCTAATTTTGCTAGGGAAAAGATCTTATTTATATCCTGTATTTCAGAAACAAATTGTTTGTGTCTGTAGGGCAAATAATAGATAGTCCTTGACTTACGACCACAACTGAGCCCAAATTTTCCAAAATGAGATCACATGACTCCAGGACACGACAACTATCATAAGTATGAGTCAGTTGCCAAGCAGTTGAATTTTGATCAATTGTGACCACGGGAATGCTGCAGTGTGAAAAACGGTCATAAGATAAGTCACGTTTTTCAGTGCCGTTGTAACTTCAAACGGTCACTAAATGAACTGTTGTAAGTCAAGAACTACCTGCAAATGAAATAAAAAAAAACCTCACTGACTGCATGGAACTGATAGTCTATTTTTCTCAATTGTTGCCAACTGCATTGAAGCAAGTAGTTCTTAGAAATACCCAAATTATCTCCTTTACGCGTTAAAAAAAAAGTTGATAGAATATCATGTTGTTCCCAAATTCCAGGCAGCTAACTTAGGGCAAACATACATTTCAAGACAATTAAAGCAGAATATCCATATTTAAATGTTCAAACAAACAGAGATAGCTGTTAGCTTTCGGTCAAATGAAAAAAAGATTGTGAACATTACAGAAATAAATAAGAGGAATACAGAAAACTGCCTTACACCTGGTAATTCAGCCCAATACCATATACTTCAATTGGCAGTTGTTCTTAATGGTTGCAGATTGAGACTTTAACTTGATCTGTTTTCAATCCTTTTAAAAAAGACTGAATCTACGCTCCTAAATGGATCAAGGCATAAGCAAGGACCCAAAGAGGCAGCTCTTCATAGATAAATTGGGTTTTCACCGATAACGTACGAAGTCTCTTAAATTGTAATAGCCTTACTGCTCAGCCTGCAGTGGAAACTCTGCATGCAAAGTGTGAGAGCCAGTTTGCTCTAGTTGTTAAGGCATCAGGCTGGAAAGCTGGAAACCAGGAAACTCTGAGTTTTAATCCCATCTTAGACATAAAAGCCGGCTGGGTGATTTTGGGCCAATGACTCTAATCACAGGGCTGTTGTTGTGGGGAAAATAGGAGGAGGAGGAAGTTTTAGGTATGTTTGCCACTTTGGGTTATTCATAAAAGTGATGCAGGCGGGAAATAAATAAATAATTTCCTTATTCATGGCTAAAGGCTAAAACAAGTCTACCAGCTGAAAATTCAAGCAATAACTATTCAACTTTAGGTTCTTACTACTATATGCAGCCTTCTGAGAAACTCTACTATAAAGGTAGTTTGAAAAACGCGGTTTTGTTTTCTCAAATATTTCATTAACATCTTCCCCCAAACCTTTCAGAATCTTTCAGAATTTCAGCTTCCTTTCAGCCACTGAATTGGTGAAGTTCCAATACATTACATTTCAAGAAATCTGCTCTTCCTCATCAATTCAAATAAACATAATTAATTTAATTAATTCATTTGCCAATGGAATGTATTTCTCTGTCCTCGTCGAACTCATTGAATACTTCGTACAAAAGAGTAATAATCATGTTTACTAACGTTATAGTAACCTTATAATTTTATATCTCTGCAAGTACAGAATCTCCATTTGAAGTATGTAAATGCAATGCCAGAGCCTAAGTTGTTCTTTCTGCAGTAGCCACATTCCAATTAAGTTAAAGCTACCTGCAATAAATCTCCTCTCATTCACTAATGACTGGCAGATTTCGCTAATGAATGACAAACACACCAAGGGGAAAAAAATGCAATGACTTACGATGTCCGTTGCTGAGAAACAGACAAAGTCTTCAAAGGCGTATCACACTGCTCTGAAAGACAAGAAGGGGGGAAGGAGGGGGAGAGAAGATTTGGGGTGATGAACATTTCTGATCTTTTGCAGTTTTCTGTTGTCTTTTCACCTTTCTCTCTCTCTCTCTCTCTGTATGACTTTTAGGATGGGGATCATTAATTCACAATATATATATGACTTGGGTAATACTACAGATCTGAAAATTTTTCCATTTTTATTTTTATTCCCTGGGAGGTTAAAAAAAAAAAGAATGATACCTCCAAATGGTCTCAAAGGTACCTCCCCCCCTTTTTCCCTTGAGGAAGAAGAAAACGTTTGGCTTCTCATCCAAGAAGCTTCATCAGTTCTGATGGGGAGGGGAAAAAATTGTTTCTTCTTTTAAAGAAAAAAGCCCCATTGAGACAACTGTTTTTATTTCGGCCCTGAGTCCGAAAGGAGAAGGGTGGTATACAAATCAAATAATAAATAAATAAATAAATAAATAAATAAATAAATAAACAAACAAACAAACAAACAAACAAACAAACAAACAAACAAACAAACTATGATCTTGGATGACTGAGAATCTCCACAGACATTTACCTCCAAACAGCTTGAGGGTTTTTTTTAAAAGGAACTTTGTAACGAGTTTGATTTGTCTCTGCCTCATTAAATATTATAAAGTTGGCTGAATATAAACAGACTGAAGCTAAAACAGACTAGCTTGAGAGAATGGCTGCCAATTGAGAAAGGAGTAAGAATCCATAAAGCTCTTTTCTTTTTAAAAGAGGGCAGAATTAATCCATGTTCCCGTCTAATATTCATTACATTGTCACCAGAGGTGGGTTTCACATATTTTACCATCGGTTTGCCATGCGCATGTGCACCTTCTGCGCGTACACCTGCCTTTGGTGCATGTGTTTTGCTCGTGCACGCGCTTTCCGTGCATGAGCCTTCCGTGCATGTGCCCGGCCTCAAAAACGTCAAAAACCGGGGGTGGAGGGGATACACCCATGAACTCCGCTATCGGTTCGCCTGAACTGGTCCGAACCGGCTGAATACCATCTCTGATTGTCACATAAGAGACGTACAAAATGATTACATTTTAAAGGAGGATAGGTGGATGATGTTTTCTAACAGCAGTAGTAATTTCCATTATCAGAATAATCTGAAGCATCAGATTTCAATATTTCATCACTGCCCCCATCTCCATAGGCATCTTCATGCTTTTCTTTTTCACATCTTATGCAAATGTGTTAGTGACACGATAGCACATACATTTTTTTTAAAAAAATGTTATTCTTTTTTTAAAGCTTGATTTTTTATTGATTAAATTGTACATCACCCAGAGAAAGATGGCGGTTTAAAAAGTGTGAAATATAAACAAACAAATAAATACATAATGAATGAATAAATAAATATGCCTTGTGACATCTAAAAGGAGTAGAGGATGGGAACTACCATTTTGTTTTTTTATAAACCAAATCCAAATATCTTAAACAATGAGTTGGAACAAGGCATTCTTCTGCAAAGGTAAAGGTTTCCCTGTCAGTTATGTCTGACTCTAGGGCAGGATGCTCATCTCTGTTTCTTAGCAAAAGTAGCCACTGTTGTCCGAAGACAATTTGCATGATCATGTGGCCAGCATGGCTAATATGCCAAAGACACTCGGAATACCTTCCCACTGAAGTGGTACCTATTTATCTACTCAATTTGCATGCTTTTGAACTGCTAGGTAGACAGGAGCTGAGCTAAGTAATGGTAGCTCATCCTGTTGCGCAGACCTCGGGTCTCAAACCCAAATTGTCAGCTCTCCTGCTGACAAGCTCAGCATCTTTAAGCTCATCTTCTATAGGCCTAACAAAATCCAGAAATCCTAGGCATTGCCACCTACCAGATGGTGAGTGGCATGTCTTTCTTTCTCTTTCTTTCTTTCTTTCTTTCTTTCTTTCTTTCTTTCTTTCTTTCTTTCTTTCTTTCCTTCCTCCCTCCCTCCCTCCCTCCCTCCCTCCCTCCTTCCTTCCTTCCTTCCTTCCTTTCATAGTGGTCCTTCAAAAATCTCAACAGCTGAAGCTAAACAATGTATTGCTCACATGCTGAAACTATTTCAGTTTAATTTCAAGAAAGCCGGGACTGTTTTCTGAATCTTGTAGCATGGAGATGAAGGAGGGGAGAAAATGTATGGTTGATACAAAAGAGATGGCATTTCAGGACACAGGAGTAAAATGCATTACTCTTTAAGAGATAATTAGTTAATAAGAAAAGAATTTGGAGGGATAATGACACTGACAAACCACAGTCTTAACAATCTTCTGTTAGAAATGCTGTGGAATGGATGCTCAGTGCAGAAACTTTGATCAGATGACTTCCACAGGTTCACCTCCTAAAATTTATCAGAACCAAAGACTGCTTCACTTAATCTCTAACCAAAAGCCTGAGAATCCACTCAAGCCACTCGCTTTTGTTCACGTTTCATGTTACATGAATATAAATTCTGTGTAATCTGTCAAAATGAACAAATAACAGCAGGATGCAGCCGTTTATAAGTTTAGACTGTGGTCTTTATACTTACTCTGAATTACTGATCCAGGCTGCTGGGTTTCCTAGAAAGCAGAAAAAGGGGGGATTTTTATATACAACCCAATAATTTTAGGGGTAAAGTAAACATAAGCAAACTTAAGCTAATGCCTCACTTTTCTTTTCTGTTTAGCAAGAAAAATACTGCACTATTTACATTCCTCTTTCTTCTTTATCATAATAAATATTTATTCTTTAAAGTTACCATCATCATATTATTACACTATCATTATACTGCATAGTACTTTCTATAGTACTAATGTTAACATTCTAAATGGAAAAGAATAGAAAAGAAAATAGGGAAATTATGCATTTATTTCATTTACTGTTGTCAGGCACAAGAAACCAGGAGCCAGGATAGAGTAGAGAAAGCACTGTGAGCTTATTTCAAGCAACATATACCCAAGAATATGAATTAATAACAGTCAAGGTTCCAGTTAAGAATCATGGACTTCAAAGGGGGCTAGACTTGGGTCTCTTTTGCGAGTGTGCGGACTCTAGACTGATGATGTGTTTCACCCCACCCTTGGGCTCAGCCTGGTCATCTCCTACAATTTGCACTCTATTTTGTTCACATACCGACACATACCACCAACTCTCATGATTACAAAACTAGCAGGGTAGGAACAAGAAGCACTAGAAGAAAAATGTTTTCAAATGTGAAAGAAACAGGGCAAAAATCAAACCTCTGTTAAGCAATTCCAGGATGTTATAAGTAGCTAAAAAGCACAAGCAGAATAAGAGTAGCAGTTGTGAGATTATTAATATCAAATCATGGAGCACGGTGGCTCACGTGGTTAGGATGCTAAATTGGAGGTTAGTAAGCTCGCGTTCAAGGCCCAAGTGCTGTCCTGGGATGGGGTGAGTTCCTGTCCTTCGCTCCAGCTCCTGTCGGGGACGTGAAAGGAGCCCGCAACTGGGTGTCCTCCGGGCAACGGTGATATCACTGGTTAATTCTTTCAACTTAGAAGGTCTCAATGCTTCTGACATGAGTGCAATGCAGGGGTGGGTTCTACTTACCTTTACTACCGGTTCACATTGTGCTCACATCTGCGCATGCGCAGATCACTTATGATGACGTTTGGGTCAGTGGGTGGAGCCTCCTGCCGGTTTTACTACTGGTTCTATAGAACCAGTCCGAACCGGGGGCAACCCACCACTGGTGCAATGCAATTGACATCAAATTGCATTGCAAATTGCAAGACTCAGGAATTATGTCTTTGGGCACAATGAATAAATCTAGCATAGAGCTAATTTGTTCTGGACGCTCTACACAACTCCTAAAATAATCAGGCAAGTATGACCATAATGGGGAATTCTGGGAGTTGCATCTACTCTTGTGGAGTGTATTCCCAGGTTGTAGAAGGCTTGGGGCATTTAAGCTACATGTTAAACAAAACAATGATGCCAAAAACATAAACATAACGAATATTTACATGCGCACAGAGATTAGTTCAAAGCCAACAGTTGCATGAAAGAAACTATCTTTTTATGATTGTTTGTTTTGTCCTGCAAACTTTTCCTCTCTGCTAGAAACAACACATGCTAAAAGGAGTTGAATGACATACATTAATTCACATAGATGGAATGAAAAGATTTTGTTTCTTCACCTTTACAGGAAATGGAAACTTTGAAGGCTCAGCTGTGCTAGGAGTATGGATAGCTGTCAAAGGAGGTGGCCATGAATGGGTCATTTCCTGAGAAGAAATTGAGAAGAACAATAATCAGCTCTTAATTCCTAACTTTATTACTTCCTCAGATGCAAAAAAGAATAAGAAAACCTTCCAACAGTAACATGGGGATGTAACTGAAACATTATTTTTCTAGGCTTTTGCAACCTAGAGTTGGAAGTGATCTTTGAAATTATCATCAAAACAGTCAGACCTTTGATTCCTTAATATTTGAACACTCTGCATTCCGAGGAATGCATGCTATCCTCTTCTCCTGTCACATTCCTTTATCTTCTATTTCCTCTCTACAGTTTTGAATGTGATAAATAATAGCAATGTGTGGGGGCAGCATTAAAAGAGAAGGAATATCACAATACGCATAGGAAACCCAATCCAAATTCTACCCCTCCTTTTCTTTTTTCTGAATTTAGTTTATACTATCTTTTAGTATTGAAAAACTCTTCAATCAAAAGTATTTTTTTTTTAAAAAAAAAAAAGGAAACCCAATCAAAAAAGTATTATTTGGATTCCCAACTTGTGTTTCTTCCAACAAGCCAAAGTTTGAAGCGAAACTGTCTTTGGGATCCTTGCTTTATTAAAGATAAAACAAACCACACATTGGATTCCCTTATAAATTTAAGCTTGGATAGGAAGTTCTTGGTCATCTGTGCTAAGATGAGGAGCCCAGCAGGACACAAGAATGCTTTTTTTGTAACCAATAAGCCAAAATTTCAGAGAATGATAGCTCATCCGCTTAGATAAACACAAGACAATGTGTTGTTTGTAGTCCTTCTATTTTTTTTTTGGCCTGGAACCAGAAATTATTTAAAACATTCAAGATGGTATTCTGCTTGAAGCCTACTGATTAAGTTCTGCAGCAAAGAAACATGAATAGCATTATAGTGGGGAGGGGGTAGTTTTTTTAAAAAAAACAACATGAAATTAGCACTGCTTCCTTTATGGCATCTTTTTCCTCTTAATGCGAATATACTCACCTTCAAAATTTCTTCAACACAATGGGCTTCATTGGAGTAAGACTGCTGAAAAACATAAAGAAAGGAATTGTAAATCCATGAATTAGGAGTACATTCATGTACAGAAAGATAAATCACAATACAAAGATTTGATTTACAATATCTATTGCAAGAGAAAACAGGAGTGATGAATGTTGGTATGAAAATTTTCTCTCCCTACTTTTTGGGTTAAAAGGAGATTCCACCCCCCCGCCCCACCCTTTCAGTTCAACTATACAGCAAAACCTGATTAAAGACTACAGATGATAGAGCTAAGCCCAACAGTGAGCAACAAGCGATTGTGCTATTTAACTGGCTGAAGTTGTGGTAGTTACCTTAACCTTAACTAATAGGAATTCCTGCATGGAGGTGAGTTATTTCATCTGCAAGTCAAACCTGAGCTTCATGCCTTAAGAAGGAATTTCTCACACCATGCCATCACTGTCGTGAACTATTTTTGCTGCTGCCTGGAAAGCACACAATATATTCACCACAGGAAGCTGCTCTCTTGAGAAATAGGTCTAGTAACTGCCATTAGAGGCTATTCTCCAAAGAATAATCCCGCTTCAACTATAGCTGAAGCGGTGTTTTTTTTTTCCCCACTCTGTTTCTTTCAAGACTGATGCCACACCCCATCACTGCTCTGAATGCTCAGAAATTCACCTCCGTCCATTACACACATGCTTAAATGCTCCAGCCTTCAGAGGGAAGTAATTTTCATCTATAGTACTGAGAATAAGGCAAGTCTCGGCATGATTCCAGCATATTATTCCAACATGTTTTAGCTTCCAACAGTGAATTAGAGCCAAGCTTCTTCAAACAGAAGGCAAGTGCTTAAGACAACTGCTTAAAATTAAAGGGGGGGGGGAATCTTTAAGAAATAACATTCATAATTAAGCACTGTATAAAGTACCAGAGTAATCTAACAACAACGAGAAATCTAAAACCAAAATGTTGGTGAGAAATTTGTGAACCAATATGAACATTTCGAGGAGTCCTCCCACATCTTTCGTCTGATCTCTCTCATCTCCTCCACGGTTCAACTACAACAACTACAGTAAGGTAAAGGTTCCCCTCACACATATGTGCTAGTCGTTCCCGACTCTAGAGGGCGGTGCTCATCTCCGTTTCAAAGCCAAAGAGCCAGCGCTGTCCGAAGACGTCTCCGTGGTCATGTGGCCACGGAACGCTGCTACCTTCCCACCAAAGGTGGTCCCTATTTTTCTACCTGCATTTTTTACGTGCTTTCGAACTGCTAGGTTAGCAGAAGCTGGGACAAGTAACGGGAGCTCACCCCGTTACGCGGCACTAGGGATTCAAACTGCTGAACTGCCGACCAAGCTCAACATCTTAGCCACTGAGCCACCGTGTCCCTCCAGCAACTACAGTACAACCCTTAATTTGCTGGACTGTGTAGAGAGATTCCTCAGCCCACATCCCAACACACAAACTCTGCACCTTTCATCCTTACATTCTTCCTATCTTCATCCTTTTTGTTTTCTTATCATTCTGTGCATTTATTTATCAAAAATTATTAATGAAAGCATTCCATGTCTATGCACCAGGTCAGCCATTCTAGGAAAGTTCTCCCCCAGTGACCAGTCTTTTTTTATTTTGCAACCCAAAGTCAAATGGGATACATTGTTTTGTCTTTTTGGTAATTTTTTTTAGTAATTGTACATCTTTCCATCTTTTAGCAGCTATCAATGCACATGAAGGTCCTTCTGTAACTAAATGTTTTCCAATGGCTGAAACCAAAGTTAAGTTGTAGGACTGATTCACAAATTTTACAGTAGATTAAGACTTCCCGGCAGATTGTAAGCAACTTGAAGGGGATCACACCGTTGCCTTAGAACTCAAACTTGGGTTTTTGAGTATTACTCATCTAATGAAATAATTTGCTTTACTGGGAGGGGAGCACAGAAGTTCATCAGTTTAGGGGTCAGAATATCACAATATTTGAGAATCACAGGGCTATAATTTTAGAGAAAGCATGCATTGTTTTCTGCATCTTAACCAAATTGCATGGCGGATAGATTTATATTCAAACAAAGATCCACTGTGTTTATGAGCCAGTGTGTGGAAGGCAGGATGCTCAAAATACGTCTTTGATCAAGGCAAGATTATACTTACTGCATCATATTATATTCGACTCTTGCAAGGAACTGCAAGCTTAGTTAAGCTACATGAGGGGCATATTCATCCCAAGATCTATTTTACAACCCCTTACCTCCCCTAAAGTGAGATGTATGCTTCCTCAGAGCTTTCAGTTTTGTTAGGAAAGGTCATAAAGAAGAACAGTTGATTTGATATAGTCTCTCTAATTTCCAAACATCATAACTGCAAATAGCCAGGAACCATTAAAAAAAAAAAAAAGGAAAGAAGACTTGGCTAGAAGGATGGAATGCTGTCCTTTGCATGTCGATTTAACAATCAGAAATAATATTTTCAGGAAGTTTCCTCTCTGCTATGGTTTTTAGAAAACTAGTGAGGATATAGTTTTGCTCAGATAGAAATGGGTGTATATTAATTATGGTTTCTTGTAATTTTTCCTCATTATCCGAGCCCTGAATTAAAGTGGATGGGGTTTTTTTTTTTTCAAATCAGATAAAGAAAATCAAAAAACCACTTATTACTGTATAACATTAATCCGAATTTCTGTCTAGACTGGGAGATACAGATCCTTGCTTAACAGCACTCAGCATGGGGCGAGTTCTCATCTAATGGCAAGATTCAAACGAATGGCTACCCTACCCAGCTAACATTCACGGTGTCAACTATACCTCCCGCAATTCTCACTATATTACAAAGTGCTCTTGAACAAATATCAAGTCTTTCCTTTTGCTCTTCATTGAGTACAGCAAACACACCAGGGCTATTTATAACACCCATAAAGCAGTAATACCTTCTGGGTTCAAAACACTTTCGTTTTACCAGAGACCGAAACCTGAGGCTCGGAAAGGAAACCGGTTCAAGATATTGCTTGTATGATTTTTATGACCCAATCCTGAAAGGTTTTATTCCTAGTCAATGTATTCATTTTCTCCTTTTTTATTAACTTGCCGAACCAGTCAATAAAGAAAAGGAGCTTGCTTTCATGCCCGTTAGGTACGTGAAACAGGCAAAAGGACGGCCATTACGAAACACTGTGAAGTGCACACAAAATGTTTCACAAGAACTTCTTCTGGCCGCTAGGCTAAATGTAAATTTAATTTAACTTAATTTAATTTAATTTAACTTATTGCATTTCTATGGCGCCCAACTCCCGAGGGACTCTGGGCGGCTTACAGCAAAAATAATGTAAACATATCATATTTTCTCTTCCAACATGGTGGACTCCGATTTCTACACTGAAAGAGGAGCCTCTTTGGAAGAAGATGGCAGGCCACACCGTTCATAGGCGTAAACAATTAAAACTTGTGTTGTCATATAATCAGGCATGAGTCACTTAACGTCTGCCTTGCTTAGCAACGGAAATTCTGGTCCCAGTTGTGGTTGTAAGACGAGGAACACTTGTCCATACTATTAGCAATATATAATGAAACAAAACTGTCAGACTACACAGTACACTTTATGATCAGAGATGGTATTCATCAGGTTCTGACCAGTTCTGGAGAAATGGTAGCGGAAATTTTGGGTAGTTTGGAGAACCGGTAAATACCACCTCTGACTGGCCTCGCCCCCATCTATTCTCTGCCTCCTGAGTCTCAGCTGATCGGGAGGAAATGGGGATTTTGCAGTAACGTTCCCCTAGAGTGGGGAGGGAATGGAGATTTTACAGTATCCTTCCTTTGCCACACCCACCAAGCGACGCCACGCCCACAGAACCAGTAGTAAAAAATTTTGAATCCCACCACTGTTTATGATCCAACCTGAAGCTGAAGCCAACTGCAGATAGAAAAACATTTTTATGGAAACTGGAGAATACTAAACGGAAGGAGAAAATGTGCTCTCTCAGTTCCTTCTTTAAACATTTTTAATTTATATGCTGCTGCATTTTCAAAAACAAAAGCCCTGCTCCTGATACGTTCTGAGGCCAACCTTTTTTCCTTATTCTGCTTTGAGGAGGCATTTGTGTCCACAAACCCATCCTTTATACTTTCATCTGCAGAAGTTTCCATTGTCACCACAATTCTCTTGCTTTTGCACATATGATTAAATGTGTCTTCGGTTTCGTCTATTCCGTTTTAAAAAGGAAACTACACTCCAACATTTTTTCAGTTTCCACATCAGGAAAAAAAAACCTCTAAAGTAAGGGTGGGGAACTACAGGCCCTTTTATGATTTGTGAACTTCAACTCCCAGAATTCCTGAGGCAGACATGTTGGCTTAGGAATTAAAAAGTCCATAAGTCGTAAAGGGGCCATATAGTTCCCCACCTCTACTCTGAAAGTACATTTTCTGGTTTTCCAGTGAGAGAATTTGCGTGCACAATGCCCAGTATCAACACCTTTTCTTAAACTATATCACAGTGTGCACAGATTTTAATTGTGTACGTGGTCAATCTGCTACAAGGGAACCTTAGCATTTATCTGCTAAACCACAAGTCAGCAATAAATCCTCTGGATGGCCTTTAGCTCAGTTGCTCGCTCTCTCAGCCTCAATTTGTACTTGGTAAAATGAGAACAAGAGTCACCTTCCTCTCTGAATCAGCAAGCAAGCAATATATATCAGCCAAGACAATTGCTCTGCAAATTATTAATAATAATCTTTTTTCATAAGTGCATCAGAATGGTTTTAGGCATTTTGGAGTTAAGTGCATCCCAATTAGAATTATAAAATAATATAAGCCAATCTGAAGGGACTCAGATAGAAGAAGACTTAGGTTGAAGAAATTGTGCGAGATAAGAAAATGTCTGATAATGTTCTGATATTTTCTTAAAGTTCCTCAGCACATCGAAAGGCCATTGCAGGTCACGGAGGCCAAGTTGGCAGAGCAATCAGTCTGTGATTATTTTTTTTTTAACGAAATTCCAATTGTAATTTTGATTCCCTTGGAAAATCCTTTGCAACAGTTGGGATTTCAAATCTACATTCATCCCGATAATTGTCTTAACTTGGCTATTAACTGCCTCTTTCACATAGGAAGAAAAGGATGACACCCCCCCCCCCAAAGCCACTCTTATAATCATCTTCCAAACTGTCGGTTCAGAAAATGGTTGTTGTTGCAAAAACCTAGTTTTTGTAAGGAATCCATTTTCAATAGAGATTGAGAGGCATCTTCTTTTTCAAAAGGAAAAGTTGGATGGCTTTCATGTGGATTTTTAAATTTTTTTAAATAAGTAGGGGAGTAGATATCCTTGATTGCTAAATACAGAAAATTTAGAGCCAAAGCTGACAATTGTATATTTATTTATTTTACTCCTGTGCTGTTGTTATTAGCAGGAGAACTTGTAACATAGGAAAGAGGCAACCAAGAACTAAAAAACTTTAGTCCTAGAATTTGCTTTTCAGTGCTGTGCTATAGGTGAAAAGACTGCTCGAAATACCAATGTTTTGTACCAATGTTTGTGTCACTCTCTTCAACAGTAATAAAGTTGGAAGGGACCTTGGAGGTCATCTAGTCCAACCCCCTGCTCATTCAGGATACCTGTACTAGTGATTCGAACCAGGGGTGAAATCTAAAATTTGTTACTACCAGTTCTGTGGGCATGGCTTGATGGGGGTGGTAATGTGACATGGTGGGCGTGGCCAATTTTTTTTTTTAACTTTTAAAAGCATTTTTTCGGCCGAAGAGGTTGCAGAAAAAATGCTTTTAAAAGCCTCTGACGATCAGGCAACTCAGCTGGGATTGCCAGAGGCTTTTAAAAGCATTTTTTTCTGCAACCTCTTCGGCCAAAGAGGCAGTAGGGAAAAAAATACTTTTAAAAGCCTCTGACGATCCCAGCTGAGCCACGTGATCATCAGAGGGTTTTTTTTTACATTTAAAAGCATTTTTTAGGCTGAAGAGGTTGTAGAAAAAATGCTTTTAAAAGTAAAAAAAAAACAGCCTCTGATGATCACGCGGCTCAGCTGGGCATTGGGGGGGGGGCGGCACAGGGATTTTTGCTACCAGTTCTCTGAACCACCCGCCGCCATTGCTACCGGATCAGGCGATCTGATCCGAACCGGGAGCATTTCACCTCTGATTCGAACCGCCGAACTACTGACCTTTCTGATCAACAAGCTCAGTGTTTTAGCCACTAAGCCACCTAACATCTTAGCCCGCCTAACATTTTATTCCCCCTTTAAAAAAATCCTCTTGTGCCAAGGCTGCTACCAAAACTACAAAAGCTACGAAGATAGCTTGTTTGCATATTCTTCCTTTAAACTGACAGCCAGCAGAATGTCTGCAATTACTAATATCTGTTCCACATTTGTGACTAGTTGAACGCAAATGTCAGCTAGGAACAAAACCTAATTCCCTGAATTTAAGCATTCTCAAAGGCCAACTAGTCCGATCTCCCACAGGATGCAATAAAACTTGTTTTATTGAATGCATGTGCATTTGCATGTCCTGGTTATTCCCCTCTCCCCCCCTTTTTTGGGGGGGGAATTCAGATTTGCAAGTCTTCTTGTTGGCGGCTACAAATCATTAGTTAAATCCAAAAAACAAACAGGGAAACTTTTAAATATATGTAAAACATACCGCTCCAGGACAGGAATAGAACATTCTGAACTTCTTCAGAACGATCTGTGACTTCTCCATATCATGATAATTTGGTTGACCACTGTCTGAAACAGTAAGTTCTACACATACATACACACACACACACACACACACTTTATAAT
Source organism: Pantherophis guttatus (assembly GCF_059756535.1). Taxonomy (NCBI): domain Eukaryota; kingdom Metazoa; phylum Chordata; class Lepidosauria; order Squamata; family Colubridae; genus Pantherophis; species Pantherophis guttatus. The sequence continues at coordinate 13,944,267 of NC_142070.1, read as the reverse complement.
AAGCTGTCTGCTGTGGCTCAGGCAAAACATGAGCAAGGATACGTGACCCACACTGACCTGGTTTATATAATAAAAAGAAAAATCCGGCCTACAGAGTGAATTTGGACTGAGAAGACTGAACTCTAGTAACGGATCAGTCCTTTATATTCGTAGGACAAATAGCTTCAAGGTCCTACATTCTCCAAATAAGTTGGATGTGACACAACAATTCCCAGCAGCCCAAGTTTTATGAAAGTTATAGCTGAACATGTTTGAAGAAGATACAAGATCAGAAGGCCCACCCTACACTTTACTCTTGTGTAGGCTTGAGCGAAAGGGATGTGGTGGCTCAGTGGCTAAGACGCTGAGTTTGTCGATCGAAAGGTCGGCAGCTCAGCGGTTTGAGTCCCTAGTAATGGGGTGAGCTCCCGTTACTTGTCCCAGCTTCTGCCAACCTAGCAGTTCGAAAGCACATAAAAAAATGCAAGTAGAAAAACAGGGACCACCTTTGGTGGGAAGGGAACAGCGTTCCGTGCGCCTTTGGCGTTTAGTCCTGCCGGCCACATGAACACAGAGATGTCTTCGGACAGTACTTGCTCTTCGGCTTTGAAACGGAGATGAGCACCGCCCCCTAGAGTCGGGAACGACTAGCACATATGTGCGAGGGGAACCTTTACCTTTACCTAGGCTTGAACGAAGCTCACCAATTGCCTTGTTTCATAAGATATACAGAAAGAGTCTTCTGAAATAGTCTCTTCTGAATTTACAGTCAGTTGTAATGCAAGCAGGTTTATGGCTAGATATTTCAACATTTTTAAATGGTTTGTTAACGTTTGTACTATGTGTTTTTTATCTTTTGGCTGTTCACCGCCCTGAGTCCTTCGGGAGTAGGGCGGTATATAAATTTAATAAATAAATAAATAAATAAATAAATAAATAAATAAATAAATAAATAAATAAATAAATAAATAAATAAATAAATAAATAAACAAACAAACAAACAAACAAACAAACAAACAAACATATTCTTTATCTAAATCTATTCTGCCGTGGAAGGAGAAAAGCATAAAACTTTCCTTGTTTACATCCTCTGTTACTATTGTTAGCCCTGAGGCAGGGAAAAAAAGCAAAAAAAAAAGCAAGGCACAGAGTTCACAACCAAGGAACCTGTTGCTAAAATTCACCTCTGGGAACAGCTGATTGGGGGTATTCCTGGAGGCCGATCCACCTGCCAATCAGCTTTTTTCTTATTTTCCTCCCCAAAAACTAAGATGCGTTTTATACTCTGAAAAACAGGGTACTTAACAACCATGTTACTAATTGAACAACTGCAGCGATTCACTTAAGAACTGTAGCAAGAAAGGTTGCAAAATGGGGCAAAATTCACTTAACAGAACTTTTGGGCTCAATTGTGAGCATAAGTCAAGGACTCCCTGTATTTTTCAAAGATTACTACATCAACACACTTCTCTTTGTTTGAAATCATCACACCTCTTGTGTTCATTTTGAGCCTTTGGACAAACAGCAATTGCTTTATCATATTTGCAGTCACAATAAATCAGAAAACTAGCAGCAAAACGCATACAAGACTGAGAAAAATGAACACATTAGCAGCCGTAAATACTTATCTCCATGGGTTTTAAACCTCAAACTTCTCTAGTGTTTTTCATATAATTGTAGGCCACCCATGAGCTAATCCAGTGGTCCCCAACCCCCGGTCCGCGGACCGGTGCCGGGCCGTGGAGTACCTGGCACCGGGCCGCGCAGCGGCCGGGGGACATGAACGCTGCAGCGCACGGCCCAGGAGCCTTTGCGCTGCAGCGTTCATGTCCCCCGGCCGCTTTTGCGCACTGGGCCGTGCGCAAAAGCTCCTGGGCCGTGCCCCCACCCCTGCGCGCGCTCAGCGGGCCGCGGCGATAAAAAGGTTGGGGACCACTGAGCTAATCCATTCAATATTACTCACACACATTCATTCATTCATTCATTCACTCACACACACACACACACACACACACACACACAAATCCCTATACTGTAATGACATTTTGCTGTCAAAATGGCTCAGATGATAGAGCTGTGTAACTTGTAGACACTCACTGCTGTTGAGTATGGCTGATGAGTATTGGGTTAACACAAATCTGATTTACCCAAACCTATAATTTCCAGATGTTTTGAGATTACAATTCCAAGAATTCCTCATCACTTCTGTCCCAACTTTCCTGGGAAGGCCCTGGGTTGGGGTAAAGTTGGTATAATATATGTTGCAATCAAGGCAGAAAGCAAAACACTATACACCAGTGATGGCTAACCTTTTTGCTGTTGCGTGCCAAAAGCAGGGCTCCCGCGGGGGGATCGTGCACAGGCGTGCCCACACCCATAATTCAATCGGCCCCGCCCCCACCACGCATGCACGTGTGACCCCCCCCGCACTCCCCCTACTTTTGGCACATAATGGCACAGTGGGCCCGGTAGGCCTGTTTTTCACTCTCCCCAGGTTCCAGAGACTTTCTTGGAGCCTGGAGAGGGCGAAAACGGCCTTCCCCACCCGCCCTGGAGGCTCTCCAGAGTCCAGGAACAGCCTTTACCCCGACTTCCGGTGGGTCTGGAAGGCCTGAAAATCAGGTGGCCAGCATGCACATGCGCACTGGAGCTGAACTAGGGCAATGCTCGTGTGCCCACAGATATGGCTCCGCGTGCTACCTGTTCGCCATCACTGCTATACACTATTCAAAAGATAAAAATTAATGTTCTGTTGAGATGCTATTTTCTGATTATCAGAATTCTCCACAGCTGTAATTTATAGCTTTATTTCAGATGTCACATCAAGCTACTGTTAAGAAATACTCCAACTGGGTTCAAACATCATGCCAAGCCTTAATGTACTTTGTTTGGTTTTGGCTTGGTGTGCTGTGAGAACTCAGCTCCAGTAATTTGTAAACATGGTTTATGGCTCAGTAAACATAACAAATTCAGCCAGCCGTCACTTATTCAACAAAATACATGAACTCTGTTTATAGGCTGACACCATGCTTGCTGGACAAACAATAACTCACAACTACTTATGCTTGTGAAGACCTTTGCACTTAGTTTTTATGTTTTTCATTTGTGACTCAGTTCAAATATAATGCAAAAAACATGATTTGACATTATGACTACAAGCAAACATGGTCCTTGATAGTTTGTTTGCTTACCTATCACTTTCTTGACAAGTGTGAAAGGAAGCTTAATGTTTGCACTTGCAGTTTCCCATTATGGTCGAATATGGGAAATGTTTGTTTTACAATAATTGTTAGGAAAACAGGTTATTACTTAAAGATTTCATCCTATATCTGCTTAGACAAGCCTGGAAAGTATACACTTTTCATTCCAACAGTTAGCATATTGAATGCTAATTTTATACCAAAACACAGATTTAGTTATTTATTTAAAAGCTACAAATTCATAGAGTGGCAGACTGCATGAATTGAATTAAATTGACTGCCAGATTTCAACCTTGTATTGAACGGAGAAGTATCTTGCAGCACATCTATCTTAGCAAAATGCAGTCTGACTCTTCTCTATAATTTCAGTAAGACTGTTCCTTCCTCTTCTACCAGCCCAATTCTCTGCCCCCACCCCCCACCCCTACCATCCTAAGATCACACTTGGAATACTGCATCCAGTTTTGGTCACCATGATATAAAAAAGATGTTGAGACTCTAGAAAGAGTGCAGAGAAAAGTAACCAAGATGATTAAGGGACTGGAGGCTAAAACATATGAAAAACGGTCGCAGAAATTGGGAATGTCACGTTTAATGAAAAGAAGGAGTAGGGGTGACATGATAGCAGTGTTCCAATACTTGAGGGTCTGCCACAAAGAAGAGAGGGTCAACCTATTCTCCAAAGTGCCTGAAGGAGAGAAGCAACCTAGAACTAAGGAGAAACTTACTGACAGTGAGAACAATCAACCAGTGGAATGACTTGCCTCCAGATGTTGTGGGGGCTCCAACACTGGAGGTTTTTAAGAAGAGATTGGGCAGTCATTTGTCTGAAATGGTATAGGACCATGATGGCGAACCTATGGCACGCGTGCCACAGGTGGCACACGGAGCCATATCTGTGGGCATGCGAGCTCAGCTCCTTCAGGCCTTCTGGGCCCACTGGAAGTAGGGAAACACACTGTTTCCTGCCTCCAGAGGGTCTCCAGGGCGGGGAAGGCCGTTTTCGCCCTCCCCAGGCTCCTAGAGAAGCTCTGGAGCCTTGGGAGAACAAAAAACCGGCCTTCCGGTCCCACCGGAAGTCGGCAAACGGGCCGTTTCCGGCCTCTGGAGGGCTTCCAGGGATATGTGGAAGGCCTAGAGAGGCTCTGGAGCCTGGGGAGACCAGAAAACAGGCCTACTGGGCCCACCGTGCTATCGCGTGCCAAAAGAGGTGTGTGTGTGTCAAGCGCGCATGCGTGGGGGCAGGGTGCATAGAATTTTAGTGTGGGCACGCACGCACACAACCCCCCCCCATGCTCCCCCCGTTTTTGACACACGATGGCAAAAAGGTTAGCCATCACTGGTATAGGATTTCCTGCCTGAGCAGGGGGTTGGACTAGACTCCAAGGTCCCTTCCAACTCTGTTATTCTGTTATCACCCTTTCAATTGTTTGGGAACCATTGATTCTGCAACCATGTATGCCTATTCTCCAACTCAAGAATGCAATAATGGAGGGAAACCAAAATGGGACCTGATATGAAGATTTCAAATACATGCACAAACACACACACACACCATAACTATTAACCTTCCTGGCTTCAGTTATACAGGAAAAAGAGGGGCTAAAAGACTGAGAACACAGAAGTCGAAGCCAGCTGGCTCCTTCTCAGAGTAGTAAAAAGTTATGAGACCTGCAGTGCAGTGAACAGTACAGTACAGCCCTGAGGCATCTCCTTATGCAGTTTTGATGAATCACATTTCAAAATGCGGGGCTACCTTTACCAGCATGCACCCTGGTTTGCTTAGCTCAGAACGTCTATCTTTTGGAGCTTGTAGGCCTGTTGTTGTTAGAAGATGCTAACAGCCAAACTCTTTTTCTGCATCTATGTGGCCCTAAATTAAAACTCAGCATGCCCAACGTATCTTTGTCACCTTAAATCAAGCACAACGTGTCGCGCCACTGAACATTTTTCTTCCAATTCAAAACACACGCAGCCGCAAGACGCCTCAACCAGCAAGCCAGCCACATTATTTCCACCACAGAGGCTTGTTTTTGATCAGGCACACAACCACCGAATCTTATCTCATGTTGAAAGTGAACCTGCACGGTACCACAGTTTGACACTGTAAAAGGTGAGGAGATTGTGAACCAGGGCCTCACAAATCGCCACAACCTTTCCATACGCCAGAGACGGGGAACTACCTATGGCCAGTGGGGAAATGTAAACATTTGTTGCTAGAGGTTCTGCGGGCGTGGCTTGGTCATGTGACCGGGTGGGGGTGGTCAACTATTTTTTTCTTTTTTAAAGCATTTTTTACTACCAGTTCAGGTGAATAGGTAGTTAAAAAAATGCTTTAAAAAAAAAAAAGGTTCCGACAATCACAGCTGTGCTGTACGATCGTCGGAACCTTTTTTTTTTCTTTTTTAAAGCATTTTTTTTACTACCTATTTGCCGGAACCGGTAGTAAAAAAAAAAAAAAATGCTTTAAAAAAGTTTTTTTAAAAAGGCTCTGACGATTGAGCGGCACAGCTGTGATCATTGGAACCCTTTTTTAAAAAACAAAACATTTTTTTACTACTGGTTCCTGCAAATAGGTAGTAAAAAATGCTTTTAAAAAGTTTAAAAAAAAAAAAAGCTTCCGACAATTGCGCGGCACAGCTGTGATCACTGGAACCTTTTTTTTTTCTTTTTTAAAGCATTATTTTACTACCAGTTCCGGCAAATAGGTAGTAAAAAATGCTTTTTAAAAAAAAAAGGCTCCAACTATCACAGCTGTGCCGCGCGATCGTCAGAATGTTTTTTTATCTTTTTAAAGCAGTTTTTTACTACTGGTTCATCCAAACAAGTAGTTTTTATCACTACCGGTTTGCCCAAACCGGAGCGAACCGGTAGCATTTCACCCCCGCCTATGGCCCTTTTATGACTTGGGGACTTCACCTCCCAGAATTCCTGAATTCCTGTATGGCTGGCTCAGAAATTCTGAGAGTTAAAGTCCACAAGTCGTAAAAGCACCGTAGGTCCCCCATCCTTGAAATACGCTCTGGAAATTAAGAGGAAGGGGCTTACAGATTACTTGCCTTTTGGGTTTAGAAAGACCAGCGTGAGATGCTGCACCGTCTTTTGAAAAATTAGATTTTGCCCAAGGTTCCCCTTGAACACAAAAAATCCCTTAAAAGAGGAAGTAGTGATACAGGCAAATTAGCTGTCACAGAAAGACTTGATAGGATTAACAATGCTAATGATTATACATAGCTCCCAGTTAAGAATGTTGGCAAGAATTAATGCAAGCTCAGCACTCTTCTTTCCCTCACAAAGGGGAAGGTCATTTCTCCCCCGCCCCCCTCTGCCTGTGCAGCTAGGGGTAATTGGGCTGAAATGGGAGGGAAGAAATTTCCAGGGACTTCTAGTAGCTTCCCGTTTTTCAAAGGAACACTGCATGACTGTCCTCAGCTATTTCAAATGGGCATGCTTTTTAAACAATGGCTGCGTTGTGTACTTCTAAAATATATGTCTGGAGAAAAAGCAAAACATTCTTTTCAGAATTTTACACATTTTTCTGACCCACTAACAGATCATTTAGCTCAGTCTACATTCAAGGCCTCTGATAAAGTATTTTTAAAAGAATTCTGATTAATATCTATTTTGGATTTAAAGCTCCAGATTTGGTAGTTTTTAAATGATATTTTAAAAAAATTTAAAAAAAAAAAAAAACCCTGGGAGGATAAAGATCTGAGGAGAGATTTAGTACAGGTGTGAAATATTCACGACATGGATTTTTTTCCCTTTGATCTAATAAATGTGAGTTTCAAGAAAATGATTTATCTCTGGCACAATGGATTAAGGCTGTAATTTTTTTTTCAATTAAGTGACTTGTTCTGTTGTTTTTCAGTTTACTCTTTTGTTCACTGCCCAGATAGTAAAATGGCAGGCAATGTAAACCGTTTATATAAATATATAAACAAACTACCCTATTTTCCCGAAAATAAGACATCCCCCGATAATAAGCCCAATCGGGCTTTTGAGCGCATGAGCTAAAATAAGCCTCCCTCCCTGAAAATAAGCCCTCCCCAAAAATATTTAAACGCAGAGCTGGAATTCAGGTAAGATGGCAAGAGGAGTCCCATCTTGTTCCATGCGCCCCAAAATAATAAAACCTCCCCAAAAATAAGGCCAAGCGCTTATTTCAGGTTTCAAAAAAATATAAGACAGGGTCTTATTTTCGGGGAAACACAGTAGAGTATATTAGCTAGTTAAATCTGCCTAAATTTGCTAATCTAATTCACAGTTCACGCTGTCACACTTTAGATAAGGCGCAACAGAGATGTGTAGAATAACAAGTTCTTTATTGACCTATTAAGATACAGAATTCCGATTAATTGAACACTTGCTTAAGCATTACTATGCCACTTAAACTCTGATCTTAAAAGATTCACTATATTAATGCCACTGTGCTGAAGGTAAACATCTCACTCGATGTTTAGAGTGGACAATTAAAAGAAATTCGGGCATATGGAGACTTTCTGGAGGTGCAGTTGAAAATTCCAGTTCAGGAAACCATCATTCAAGAAAGTTGGGTGCCCCTGCCAAAACTCTGATCAAAATTATATCGACACAAAGACATCGCTCATCCCAATGGTTTATACCAGGGCTTCTCAATCTACTTGTGTCTACTCAAAACAACTGATTAAAAACAACCTGCACTTGGATATGATACAACTCAATTTAATTGGGATGTGATGTTTAGTGAAGTAGTGGAATATTTCAGTTGCGTAGTTGATTTTAAGACTATCCAGGTACTGCAACAGATCTCTCACAGTAGGTGGCAGTACCTTGCCTCTTTGGGGGCGGGGGGCGGGAGGGGAGAGAAACTATGTAGGACATGAGTTTTGGTGGGAGACAACCAGGAAACCCTAGGGCTACAGTCTAGATTGAGGTGCCAAAAACATTCTAGAAGAAGTCAATATCAAGCAATATCTGTGCCATTGCTGAGTAAATAGCATGGGCATGTCCATGTAACAAAGTTAAACTCAACACAATTTTTTTTTTAAACTAATAATATAGTTTCACTCTACTGAAGGTGGATTTTTATAATTCAATTCTTGAAGATAGGCAACACATATATTATTTCTGTATCAGCAGAAAATGATTTTTAGGACAACTATCATCTAGAATTTTGAGGTGCTCCTGCGGTTGCTAGCATTACATTGTGCAAATGTTTTCAACATCCATAGTCTCCAGTGGTTCTCTTTAATATCTGGAGATAATTGCCCTTAACGACTGATGATTCCAGACTTTCTCTTTGTTTCAGGTGTTGCTTCCTATCTGCAAAACATCCCACTGCTGTCTCTGAATCGAAACATCCATCTGTATTCAATATATACTCCATACATAAAATATTTAACCTTGGAAAGGATCCCAAAAACATGCCTTTCACTAAATATAAAAACATTAAGGGGATGTTAACTGGCCTCTATCTATACAGCAGCTATCCCTAATCATTCACAATCATTCTGAAATGGTCTCAAAAGCATTTTTATACAGCCCAGCAATCCTCATTAAAAGGATTAGTGAACAGAAGAAAATTAGTTAGGATACCTATTGTTGGGTACCTCTCGTGAGGAATGGTTTTGGAGGAAGGAGAAAGATAGGAGTCAACCAAAAGGAGGGAGTGAAGAAAAATGGTACAAATGAGAAAGTGTGCGAGAAAACATGGGGACATGATTCAGTAGTCTTTATAGCAACTAGATGATTACCATGGAGGAAGTGTATGGAAGCCAAGGCAATCAAACTCATTCGTGGAGCAGCCATTGCTAAGAATCACACACTCCTCCTGGTGAAAGAAGCAGTAGCTACCTACCTATCAGGTTCCATATGCCAAAGTAATTCAGGGCTATGTCACAAAAAGGCCAAAAAGTACGTATACATTCATTGCTTTATGTTGAAAGTCCTTCAGATGTTGGACTGCAACTCTCATAACCTCTTACTATTGGACGTGTTTTAGGGACATCTTTCCCTATCAGGAGAATGTAATCGCAATGATGTCAGTATCACCCCCAAAAAATGTTGGTGTTAAGGTCCAGTGCAGGAATGTCAAACTGGTGGCCCGCGAACCGGATGCGTCACGTCCAGGCCACACCCACCCCAGGTCCGCAAAGGCAAAAGATGTCATGATACGCCATGATATGTCACGTGATGAGATCGAGTTTGACACCCGTGGTGATTTAAGATCCATGTTAACAAAGAAAATATAGAGAGAGCCTGAAAGAGCTAAAAGCTAAGAAGCCTGGGCTGAGTAACCTAGGTGAAATAGTAGTTTGAACTTGCGCTATTAAAACCAACTTGCAAGAGTAACAAGAATTCAAAATTATTGGGATCAACACAGCAGCTACTCTAGTTGATTATTAACAACAGATGGGAGGTGAGATTAAGCAGTCTCGAAAATAATTAGGTTGACCAAAGACAGAAAACAGAAATCTTGCATGCATGTCTCCAGCTCTGTTGACACCACAAAAACCTGGAAACAGTGATTCATCCACAGTGGTCTTGATTAAAGATGGTATTTATGGTGGCAGTTTTTAACAGGCATTATCTTTTTTTTTTTTCAAACTCCATTTTTATCTCAAAAGGTGGAAAGAAGGCAGAAACAAATGAACAAATAGGCACCCAAGGTAAACATTCTCCACAATTTTCTGCAATGCTGTTTTCCAATTAAAAATAAAACAAAGCACGTATATGACTAACAAAATATGTGTACAGTACTTTGTGCACTAGCATATTGTCAGGTTTCGATATCGACACATATATTAGGGGAAACAGCTTGCAAAAATGAAACCAACCATTTGCTTGTAAATAGGAAATGAAATATTTAGGGGTGGGGGTTTTTTTTTTTTTGGCTTTCTGCACATAATTTGTCAAAGCATTTGAGGATGCACACATACAAAGATGCACTGGAACTCAACTGAAAATACTGTTTTTAGAAAATTGAGGAGTTATGCTATAACTAGAGGTATTCCTTGATTTACAACAGTTCATTTAATGGCGATTCAAAGTTACAACAGAACTGAAAAGGGGAGTTACCACCGTTTTTCACACTTACGACCGTTGCAGCATCCTCACGCTCATATGATCAAAATTCAGATGCTTAGCAACTGACTCACATTTATGATGGTTGCACTGTCTTCTGACAAGCAAAGTCAATGGGGTGTTACTGACTCAACCACTGCAGCGATTCACTTAACAACGGCGGTAAGAAAAGTCATAAAGTGGGGCAAAACCCACTTAACAAATGTCTCACTTAGCAACAGAAACTTTGGGCTCAATTGTGGTTGTAAATCAATATAAATGATTTACAACATTTACTATAAGTGTTTTCCAACCCAAAGGATAAAGTCATTAAGCTGTATTTGTTGCAGAAATAAACACCCAGCTGTAACTAAGCAAGAAGATCTGGCAACTTAAGAAAAGGGGGAACAAAAACATGTAGGTATTTAGACTCTGAGGAAATTGTATGTACAAAATATGACTCAACTAAAGATATCTAGGATTCTTGCTATTGTAACATGGAGCCATTCCAATCATAAATTGACATTTGCTATCCATGTCCCTCCTTTCTGTATTAGCAGCGAATAACTTTTGACAGTGTTAAGAATGTTTAATGCCTGATGGAATACTTCGTGTTTTGTAGCTGTGAGAGGGGAAAGAGACTCTTAGATGTCAAAGAGTGAAATTGCATTCATTCTAGTAATCAAAGCAGCATTTTCAACTGTCCCTCCTCTTCAAGTCTGCAAAATGCACTGAGATTTGAAACACGCAAGGTGAGTTACGAAACCTTTCAACCAGCCAAGACTAGCTTTTTACAAAATCACAAGGCGTGCCTTAAAATGAAAAGAAAATACGTTTAAGCTAGGATTTATAGTTGGACTTTCAGTTCTCCCTCTCCCTCTCTCTCAAGTTGGTTTGTTTTTTTTATTCAGAACATCTTCTATTTCTGTATTATTTTTTTTTCATTACAAAAATAAATAGGAACACTAGGCAGGTAAATAAATGGTTACTACATAAATTTCCCCTCTTTTGCATGAATAAAAATAGCAGACTGGAGGAAGGCTTAGGGACATAACTATTTAAGTAGTACCGTGTTTCCCCAAAAATAAGATCCTGTCTTATATTTTTTTGAACCCTGAAATAAGCGCTTGGCCTTATTGCCATGCGCTCAAAAGCCCGATTGGGCTTATTGTCAGGGGATGTCTTAATTTGGGGGAAACAGGGTAGCATAGCAAAATAGCTGTGGGAGGTTAACAAATCGTACCCTTCAATAGAGCTAGGATCAACTCTTGTTTTAGCTTAGGTGTTATGCCAACCAAATGGTATTCTCCAGCTATCACTTTCCTAATTAATGTGAAAATTCTAGAGAATAACCTTAATTTTAGCACTTTTATATGCAGATATAAATGTATTGGCTTCTGTAGTTTGGTCAAGGAGAGCTGCTAAATTCAGAGCATTTTTCCAATCTCTAGTAAGTACTGTATTTTTCAGAGTATAAGACGCATCTTTTTCCCCCAAAAAGAGGGCAAAAATCCGAATGTAGCCCCGCCCGGCTTCTCAAATGGAGGTTTCAGAGGCTGAAAAAAGCATCAGAAATGAAGCTTCAGAAAAGAAGCCCCCAAACAGAGATTCAGAAAAGAAGCCCTCAAACAAAGATTCAGAGGCTTTTTTTCTGAAACTCTGTTTCGGAGGCTTTCAGAGGCAGGAAAAACAGTTTTTTCTGAAATGAAGTTTCAGAAGTTTCAGAGGCACAAAAAAAAAAGCAAGGCACAGAGCTCACAACCAAGGAACCTGTTGCTAAAATTCACCTCTGGGAACAGTTGATTGGGGGTATTCTGGGAAGCAGATCCATCTGCCAATCAGCTTTTTTCTTATTTTCATCCCCAAAAACTAAGGTGCGTCTTATACTCTGGTGCGTCTTATACTCCGAAAAATGTGGTACATACAAATCATTATTTAAGTATCAAAAAAGTCAATTAGATCAAAGGAAAAATAGTACAGGTAATCCTCAACTTACAACCACAATTGAGCCCAACGTTTCTGCTGCTGAGTGAAACATTTGTTAAGTGAATTTTGCTTCATTTAATGACTTTTTTTTGCCACAGTGGTTAAGTGAATCACAGTCGTTATGTTAGTATCGTGGTTGTTAACTGAATCAAACTTCCCCATTGACTTTGCTTGTCAGAAAGTCGCAAAAGGTGATCACATGACCTTGGGACACTGCAACCATTATAAATATGAGCCAGTTGCCAAGCATCCAAATTTTGATCACGTGACCAAGGGGATGCTGCAACGGTCATAAGTGTGAAAAACCATCATAAGTCACTTTTTTCAGTGCCGTTGAAACTTTGAACGGTCACTAAATGAACGGTTGTAAATCAGGGACTATCTGTATGGGACACATTGTCCCCCACCTCCTCTTATAAAATCTTTTGGTACTACCACAGGACTATAGTCACAGAAAATAAGGATTTTCAAGTATTTGGTAGCCGTGTCGCTGTTGAGCAACTCCGAAGGAATTTACAGCACATTCCAAATTTCTAAACTTCCTAGAATGATGATGATATTAGGATGATGATGATGATACAAATATTAGCCACAACAAACACGGACAGATTATTTCACATTTGATAACCAGATTTTCTTTTTACAAGCCTGATTGATTTATCAAAGAAAAAGAGGTCTGCCCGTTAAAAGCCACCAAGTACTTTTACAAAGCAGAGACATCACCCTGCCAACAAAAGTGTGTATAGTCAAGGCTATGGCTTTCCCAGTTGCAATGTATGGCTGTGAAAGTTGGACCATAAGGAAGGCTAAGCGCCAAAGAATTGAGGCTTTGAACTATGGTGCTGGAGAAGACTCCTGCGAGTCCCTTGGACTGCAAGGCGATCAAACCGGTCAGTCCTAGAGGAGATCAACCCTGACTGCTCTTTAGAAGGCCAGATCCTGAAGATGAAACTCAAATACTTTGGCCACCTAATGAGAAGGAAGGTCTCCCTGGAGAAGAGCCTAATGCTGGGAAAGATGGAGGGCAAAAGAAGAAGGGGACAGCAGAGAACGGGGTGGTTGGATGGAGTCACTGAAGCAGTCGGCGTGAGCTTAAATAGACTCCAGAGGATGGTAGAGGACAGGAAGGCCTGGAGGAACGTTGTCCCTGGGGTCACTATGGGTTGGACACGACTTCGCAACGAACAACAACTTTTAGAAAACCCTCAGGCAGAATGCTAAGAGGTAAGGGGGGGAAAAAAGAGAAAAGCAACAGTAAAAAATACAACTGGCATTCTTCTTAATTAAAATGATGTTCTAGTTGAAAACCAATTGGTCTTCACTGCTCCTCCACTCTTCAAAGCAGTGTTTCTCAATCTTAGCCATTTTAAGATGCATGGGCTTCCACTCCCGGAATTCTGAGAGTGGAAGTGCGCACATTTTAAAGTTGCTATGGTTGAGAAACGTTACGTTAAATAGATGAACGCAAAGAGAAACAGGAGAGTCCAAAACTAAATCCTGCATGTACTACTAAAGATGAAAGAGAGACTGACAATGATATATACATACAGGTAGCCAGGGGTGAAATGCTCTCAGTTTGGACCAGATCGCCCGATCAGGTAGCGATGGAGGCGGGTAGTTCGGAGAACCAGTAGCAAAAATCCCTGCCCTCCCCCCCCCATTCAGATGCTTGACAACCGACTCGTATTTATGACGGTTGCAGTGTTCAGGAGTCATTTTGTGACCTTCTGACAAGCAAAGTCAATGGAGAATCCAGATTCACTTAACAACCATGTTACCAATTTAACAGCTGCAATGATGCATTTGACCAATGTGGCAAGAAAAGTGGTAAAAGGGAAGAAATTCACTTAACAAATTTTTCACTTCACAACATACATTTTGGGCTAAATTGCGGTCGTAAGTTGAGGACTACATGTATTGCATTCTTTGGAAAGCATTATGGTGGAGCAAATACCACTTGTGGCTTGCCTTATGTGTTTCACCATGAGCTAATCCACATGACCTTTGAAAACAGACAGCCTGCCCTAATTGGACCTTACTGGAGCCAGTATCAACCTTATTAATGTCTGAAACAACTTTAAAAAGGTCTGTAGCCACCCCTTCTAGATTTGACTCATTTAAGGAAATCCAAGAATCACATTCTTCAGACATCAGAACTGGTATATTTGCTTGATTCATAGTTTGTCCAAAAGTACACAGACAGGGATTGCATGATAAAATGCCAAATCCATTATTCAAAAACCTTGTTTGTTATTAATGCTTATGTTAACAGCTAGAAGGAAAATTGGTCCCCCCCCCCGCCCCAATTCTATGCAAGTACACTGAAAAAAGATCCCGTGTGTTATTTTGGTATAGAACATTTTTATTTATGAAATAGGATTGTACTAGTTTGGTGCTCTCTTTAATTCGTTCTGAGTCCACATTTTACATTCCTTCTGTTTACCTGAAAGGCTTGTTCCAAATAATTTACCCTTAAAGTGAGAACTTTTAAGTTTTATTCAGAATAATGTAAAAGTGCTCTCTTTTCTAATCCTCATTTGTATGCTGAATGTCCTAAGTTTCAGTCTTGATCCCATTGGGTAAATAAAATACTAAACAAGCAACTCTGCATAAATTTTATTTAACTACCAGTAAAAGAAAAAAAGGCCTTCGAGATAGGAAGCAAATGAATAATTGATGAAGTACCCTTTTATTTAGCTTGTAAAAGTCAACCGTATAAATGGGAAAAATGAAAACAAATTAAAAAGAATCATGAAACCCTAAGGCATAAATCTGCTATATGAAGATAGAATATCCCCACTACATTATTATACCAGAAGAATAAAGTTGTTGGGGTAAAAAAGACACACTTGATGATTGCCCTAACTTTCCATTCTGGGACATTGTGGAGAATTGAACTGCCAAATTGCAGGCAGCCGGCAGTCAGCAGAAGTAGCCTGCAGTACTGCATTCTAACCACTGCACCACCGGAGCTCTTAGAAGCCATGTAGCAATGATGTCATCATCAAGTAAACCAATCAGAAAGAGCTCCTGATCAAGGAAGGACCAGTAAAATTATCAAGGCTCTCAGAAAAAGAGAATATTTGTAGCTCAGGATTAAAATGAAGGTCCTTGGTGCTCTCTCTCATTACCCAAATTAGGTAACATCATCACTCATCTTATTCATAAGGACCTCTCGTATCAAGGATCTTTCAGTGCAAAGTTGACCCAACTCAAGTGTAGCTTCACAGAGACTTCTGTTTCTCACCCACAAACAACTGCAAATCAGACTTTTGAATATATAGTATAAAAATAGAGCATTCTTCTGCAGCTTGGCACCTCCAGATGTGAGGAGTTCAAGTCTCGGTAATGGCCATTTTGGCTGATAATTCTGCTAATTGAACTCCAAACACTATGGGATGGGGTGACAGTTTGGAAAAGACTGTGATAGGGTGAACAAGACACTGCCTAGGAAAGTTGGGTCTTAACAACTTCTTTGAAAAACTACACAATAAGCATGGCTCCCTCCTCTACTTGAGAAGGTAAATATAGTTCGACACATGCAAGTTATTTATCAGATAAATTGGTCCAGTACGCTAATCTTTTCACTGAGAAGTTTTAATAGGATTTCTTAACATCTATTTAAAACCGTATTTTGTTTCCGGCAGGGCCAAACAGAAGCCAACGGAAGAACCCAAGCAAGGCACAAGGAGTCATTTACTGCTGTTATTGCAAGAGCTGTTATCGAAATGCACATTGCCTGCAATAAAAAGATAAAAATTTCCTCTGACTCAAACTTGACTCCTGGTAGCTTCATGGACATGTACAATTTTTTTCTGAGAAAAGTATCCTTTCTTTTGAGGTGACTTTTTTGACTTTCCTGCTTACCAACTACTGTGGTTATCTGCCAATATTTAAAGTAATATATAGATAGGCCAGATCCTGAAGATGAAAGTTAAATACTTTGGCCACCTAATGAGAAGGAAGGACTCACAAAAATGGGACGGCAGAAAATGAGGTGGCTGGATAGAGTCACTGAAGCACTCGGCACGAGCTTAAATGGACTCTGGGGGATGTTAAAGGACAGAAAGGCCTGGAGGAACGTTGTCCATGGGGTCGCGATGGGTCGGACATGACTTCGCAACTAACAACAATAACATAGATAGCTTCATGACTATAGATCTTATCCTCTATTAATTAAGGGAATCTTATTTAAAGCTACCAAAGATAGTGGCTATTAACAAATTCTGAGGAAAAATAAACACAGTTAAGTTCTTGAGCAGAACACTTGAAGACAACCAAACGTACTGAAAATCAAGCCAAAGCAAGCAGTGTCCATGGGTCAACCATTTTACTTAATTTCATTTGTCGGACTAAAAAAAAATGAGTAGGCCAATTATGTTTTACAACATTACCTCTGAGATGAAATGAAAGCGTGAGGTACAATAAACTAAATGATTCTAGATTTCATGAGAATATGGATGGGACACCACCTGGAAATTCCATTTAGATGGCATCTTGATTTCAAAAGTGAAAGACAAGATATGACATAAAGGACAATGAACAAAAACAGTTATGCACTCAGATTTGCACTTTCTGCAAATCACATACAGGCAGCAATGTTTTGGCCCTTATCAAGTCAGTGGAGGTTAATTTGCCCCGATGTGGTAAATATAGTAGCAAGAATAATGCCAATATGCTAATTTTCTAATACAAAGCCACTCCCCTTTGGGCAGAAATGGTATTATGTCAAAGTCCTAACAACATGCCTTTTGTGTGTTTGTGTGTTTGTTTGTTTTTAAGCTAGATCAGTGAGCATGATAAAAATGGTGTGTGTTCCGAGTAGGAAGGAAGTACGTATACACAAGGGACTTTCACCAGACTGAAACTTCTCCCCACAGTATAATGAGGCTTTCAAAATGGTAAGACATGGAGAAGCTTCAAGCCAGGCAGGCCTTGGGGCCTTTAAAGATCTTCCATCACAACCAGACCATCAAATTTGGTTGTGGTTTTCCTTGAAAATATCACCAGCTGGAATCTATTCATTCCCCCCCCCCAAGAAAATTCTTATCTATAAGAACAATAGTAACATGTATCTTAAAACTCTAGATTTCTATTTTGCCATATAGACAGAGGGCTCTTTAAGGAAAAGAGACACCAAGCACCCACCAGGTTAATGGCATGACATCTTTGCAATTCCCCACCTCCACCCCCTCCACAACATTTGCACACACCTGGCCAATGTACAGAAAGTTTCTTCTGCCTGAAATTCCTCTATTGGGGAGGGAAAGAGAAAGCTTTCATCCTGGGAGCAAAGTTTCAGGTGTCCATGACATGCAATCGGCTACCTACAGGTAGCTTGATTGCTTAGCTTTGATAACGCTACCTTCAGCTACTGCTGAGTTGCACATTTTCCCAGGAACTTCTGAGGAACGGATGCCCTGGAATCCAAGACTCCTGGTGCAGCTTGTCAATTATCCGTCAAGCCCTTTGCAAAGGAAGCGAGGGAGGAGGAGCATGACTCTCTGCCCGAGTGCCTCACCCACCCAAGCCGTCCTTGTTTACAAGCCAAATTCGCCGGGAGAGTGCCTTTCTACCTCTTGGCTGCAAGCAGGGCATCAGCTGGAAGACGTCCCTCCTTTGGGCTACTGGTAGCACGTGGCAAAACATGACCTCGGTCCACCCTCCAGTCACCTGCCTTGCTGCCCACCCCTCCCCCAGTCTCTCCTACGGAGAAGATACCTGAGCATCCGCGGCCAGTTTCTATTTGTGGCGGGGGCCTGAGGGGGGAGAACTTACCTCCGTGAACATGTCTTACTGCCTTCCTACATGGCAACAGAGGTTTCCTGTTTCCATACATTCCCCTGCCAGCTGTAATCAGCATCAATACCATGAGCGTCTTTGCTCTGGCAGCTGGAGTGGCAGAGCTGACAGGAAAGAACTTTCACTTCTCTCCCCTCGCACTGAGCCATGCAAAGCCAGCAATCGCTCCCAGGCATAACTCCCTTGGCATTTCTCCTAAAAAACGCTCCCTCAAGTGCCCGGTTGCTAAGCAATATTCGCCATCGTGTGTTGCCCCCCCCCAACACGCGCTCCCCGCCGTGCCTTGCATGTTTGGAATCGACAACATCTGTCCCGTTCTGACTCGTGCTGAGTACCTTGAGGAGAGGGGAGCTCAAAAATAAATAAATAAAAATAAACCACAGAGGGAAATGCGCATCAGCAAAGCTGCTTCGTCCGCGTTCCTCTCATGGCTGCTTTGGTTAATATTTTATTTCCAGATTTACACAGGGAGGGGAAATGCAGCAGCTGCACCCAGAGGAAGGGCAAGGAAGGAAAAAGCCAGCCCAAAGTCCAGTGGGAATGCAGCAAAGCACATACAAGAAAGTTGCTTTTTTGTTTTCTATGCGTTTTAAATATTGTGAGCCGGCAGAATTTGGCTGTGATTTATTTATTTGAAGGTCATTGTTTTTTCTCGCTGGAATGTTCCAGATAAAATTTTTAGCCACAGAGTTAACTGCTTTATACATACATGCATGCACGCACAAATCCTATTTTCAATTATGCCATTTTGTACCGTATAAAATACCACTTTCATTTATGTTATTGAATTTGTAAATTTTTTTTAAAATAAGTGACAATTTTCATTAAGCAGTTTCTTTAAAAGGAGCACTAAATTAAATATTTTTAACATGCAAGGAAAAGAGACTTTAAAAACTATTTTCAGATATCAGCTTCTCTTTCCACATTAAGGTTTTGTAATCACTCATTCGTAAGGTACTTTTTTCTACATGTATATCTTTCTGAAAACCTAAATCAAAAGAAAAAAAAGCTATTTAAGTGGCAATTAAAAAGCATTTTATCACTTTTGCACTTTGCATATTTAATCTACCTCCACAGTATTTTTCAATTTAAAACAGAATTTTTGAAGATTCTACTTTAATTTCACAGCTCTTTAGAAGAGAAAGTGAGAGGACATTTCCCACAAAATCTTATTTAAGTAATGTTAGGTCGTTTCTCTTTTTGCTGATTCTTACCATGAAAAAGGAAGAAAATAAATTTAAATCTTTTTTTAAAGCAAGAAATAGCTGGCAGGGCATTTTAGCAGGCAAAAAATCAGATGCTATTTTTACTGTCTTTTAGTTCTTTTTAATTGTAGTCCTGTATTATATTTTTTTCCTTTATTTAGTATAATTTATATAGCTGCCCATCATGCCATTATGACTCTGGGCAGGAATCATAGGATTAAAGCCAATGAAAATAGAAGCAAACAATAATAACAATACAGCAAAAGCATAATGGCACCTGAGGACAATCTAACCCAATCCATGCAACCACAGTTACAATGTATGTATGTATGTATATATCACACCTGATGGAGTTACTCAATCACTAAAATCCATGCCCAAGGGAGCATTTAAGGTTTTTACATCCTGTCTATTCAGCAAGGAGAACAAAGTAGCTCACAACATACAAATATTACACTTTTTAAAAGCACTTTCAGTTTCAACACTCAAAAGTATATAAATAGGTTGAAACTGCACTTCTAAGAGATGGCAAACTTGAAAATAGCTGATCATTATTTTTAAAGTAGAGTCTCATTCATGAGCTGGATTTTACTCACTGTAGTATGTGCTAAGGCACATACTACAATATGAAGTATACATACTGTAAATTGCTCGTCTAAAACAAGCAATTTTAGCCATTGCTTTATAGTAGAAATAAATAAAAATTATGCTTAAATGACAAGGCAAATGGGTAAATTAGGGCGGCCATATTTTCTTGAAAAAAAAATTAAGGACATACAGTGCCTTTAAAAATAAGTTCATAAGAATAAAACTTGTTTATGTTTGTAATTTGCTGTACAAGATAAAATACAAGAGCAAAACCAATGAAAACCTTACAAAAATGCATATTCTTAAAAAAAAAACCAAAAATCAAAGAGTATATGTACATTTATTTTAAAAAGAATTCAGTTTGCATATTTTTCACAGGAACATTGAAGTATGCATTAACTCGTACCATTTCTACAGTAGGAGTTAAATGACCAAAATAAAGAACAAAGGGGAGGTTTTGAAAAATTTAAAGGACAGTTTTCTAAAATAAAGTACTATCCTTTATAATAAAGAACATATAGTTACTATAATCTAAATCTAATATAGAATAACGTATTTTCAAAAACATGTTCTCTGACCAGAATCGAAGCCAATGGATATTACTATATTAAAACCTAAGGGGAAAATCCCCAAATAATATACTAATAAAAATATATACGTATAAAAAAGTTGTCTATTCAAAACTACTTTCCTCAGGAAATGTTCATTTTCTTCATAAGAATAATTGATAGTTAAAAAAAAAAACATTGTGGGGCATCATAAAAACCTTCAAAATGTACGCCTTGTCTTCACACAGACAGACAGACTTTTTCCAAGTGAATCGTTTTTAACATTCATTCATGTAGATAAATATCCAGCAGAACCAGAATTAAATCACTGTAAATGTGCTATAACCTAGCCCCAGGGGTCTGCAACCTTAAACACTCAAAGAGCCATTTGGGCCCATTTCCCACAGAAAAGAAAACACTGGGAGCCACAAAACCTGGGTGGGCGTGGCCAACTCAACATCACTCATTTCTACCAGTCACATGACCCCCCCGCCTCCAGCCACGACTACCCAGCCGGTCATTACGGCAGAGAACTGATTGTTAAAAAACACCAGGAACCACAAAACTCTTCTGACATCTCTTTCTCCCTCCACCTCTCCCTCCCTCCCCTCTCCCGCCTCTCTCTCCGTCTCTCCCCCACTCCCTCTGTCTCTCTGTCTCTGTCACGGCCGCTTCTCAATCCCCCGCCATCCATCCTTACTTCTCAGGCCAGGCAAGGAGTGACTGGGAGGGGATGGCGAGGGGCAGAGCCATTCAGTGGTGGGATCACCTCACAGAGAGCCACAGCAGTGGGCCCAAAGAGCTGCATGCGGCTCTTTAAACCACAGCAAAGGGCCCAAAAAGCCACATGTGGCTCCGGAGCCACAGGTTGCTGACACCTGATCTAGCCGAACTGTTTAATGATACTGTAATAAAATAATTTATTTTTTTATTTTTTATTTTATATCAAATTTATATACCGCCCTTCTCCCTGAGGACTCAGGGCGGTGTACAGCCAAATAAAAACATAGACTACAAACATTAAAATACTGCTAAAAAGATATATATAAATTTGGCCCCATAATAAAAAGACAATGACAAACCAATTAAAAACATTTAATTTCCGGCTTGCTGGAAAAAGAAAGTTTTCAGGGCACGGCGGAAGGCACCCTCACTTAATCAGTGAAGTAATGGAGGAGACAAATTGGTCGCAAATATTAGTTTCCAGAAACAGTCAGAAAACCCTTGATAGTTGATATTTAATGTAGAAAACTGTTAAGGAAGAATTCAACTACTTTGCAAATGTATGAGGAACCTGCAATAAAATACTACCCAGAACAGCTTGTGGCTACCCAGCTATGCCGCCCAGAGTTACCCTGCAGTAAGATGGGCAGCCAAACAAACAAACAAACAAACAAATAAATAAATAAATAAATAAATAATAAAGAAATATTAAATAAACAAACAAACAAACAAACAAATACATTCCATTCTATTGACTTTAGCTACCCACTCAGCATCTGTGGCTACTGAAAACAATTAAAAGGAAGTATAATTAGTTTTTGATGTATTCACAGCCTACCATTTTTTCAATAAGTTCTACATGACCTGTAGAGTGTTAAAGATCATAGGCCTAGATATAGTAGATTATCTAAAGCATCAGAGAGCACTCAACCACTTTGAACTACAAAGGTGGCCCTTTCAGATCTTAGTCAGATATTTTAACTAGCTCACCACAATATCTTTCCATACTGATGAGCGGCATCACAACGTCGGACAACAGGACAACCTCACATTTGATCCAGCAAGATTGCACCAACTTCACTTTAAAGAAAAACTGGACACTGCCATTCCCTAGTTAACACTGAAAATGACATACATTAACTTATCTAAGATGATAATGATTTCAAACACATGCACACTCAGAGATCTTCCATAAACTTCCTGGTGAAAACAACAATAACACTGGTTATAGAAAGGAATAAACATTCACGGCAGACTGAACAGCAGAAAAGTCACCAACTTACTAAAACTTGCAAAAATAGATGCTGTTGTTTCGAAGGGCACAGTTCTTAGCTTATTAACACAAAACATCACTGCGATATTATCCGTACTTCTTACTAATTATATTGCTTTATTACATCTTGCCTTGTTTGTAACCTTTGCCTGTCCCCTGCTCCCAAGTATTGTTCAAACATTTCTTGCTGGTTCTTCTTTTTTTTCCATGTTTGCAAACACATAGAATGACCCAACAGCTTCTCCTCAGGCACTATAATTTCTCTCTACATCAAATTCGGCCTATTAAAACTAAAAGCCAAGTTGGTTGTTGCTCCAAACAAGACAATATCTAATCACCAGCAGTCTAGAAAACAACATAAAAGATCAACAAAATCATTTTAATACCCTTCTCTTTCTCTTTCCCTCTCTTTCCCTCTCTCTCTCTCTCTTTCTGTTTATCTGGGTGACAGTTCCATTCACCTTGTTAGCTTGTTAAGAACAACAGCTTAGCAGAAGGATTACCTCTGAAATCAGTACACACCCTTTACTTTACACGTTTACCAAAGCGAGGTGCAGTATATAGCCAATCCAGAAACTGCATGGTATCCTTCCACTTGACTATACTGTTTGACGCAAGATCCTTTTAACAAGATTGTGGAAAATGAAAGAGAGCTGCATTTTCGTCGGGTTTTACTGAAATTTGGCTTGCACCTTTGACTGCACAACTATCAAGATACATTCTAGAGTATAGGAAAAAAAAATAGAAAATATATTTTCTCCATAGGGCTACTGCAATGAAGACCTGGTTCCTGCAAAGGGATTAGCTAAGCAGCTTGGCAGCTGAACAGAGACAGTCAGGACAATTCGTACTGGGCCTTCATCTGTTTAAAAACGATTTTCTTAGATTTGTAGGAGTGTTCTAAGATGAAACATTATACGCATTCAATGTGGGTTGAATGGAATCAATGCACATACAATTGGAGCTAGCAGCTGCTACATTCATTTATTCGTTTTTATATTATCAATCCCCTAATTTAGTGTATTTGAGAGTACAGGGCAGGGATGCAAAAAAAAAAAAAATGCAGCTTATGAATCACTTGAGGAGATCCCTTTTTCAGCCTGCCCACACACACACTCTCTCCAGTTCTTTTATTTTTGCATGGTCTTTTGCTTTGGGATTTTTTTTTCAAGGAGAAAAAGGGATGTCTAAAGTTGTGGAGAGGCCAGATCCCCCCAAATCGGGATGATTAATTGGGTATGTGCATTTAGGGAAGGAAAAAAACCCTTTGGAGTTTTGTTTTGTTTTTTAAAAAATGTTATTTTGGCCACAATTTTTCTTTCTTTCTTGGTATAATATATGAGAAGATAACTCTTTGAATGATGGTCTCTAAAAAGTTTTTTTTTTTAAGCATTCTGGAAAGGGCACAGCCAAAAAAATAAATGATGCATAAAATAAGAATTGACATTTTCCTAAATCCCAACTAGTTTTAATTTAGATTGTTGGTAAAAAAAAAACTGTTTGGATTCAAAACAAACAATAAATCAATCTTTACAGATGCGATTCATACACATGCTGCTGATGTTCAAGTTCATCTACCCACACAACAGGAAATGAAATTATAACAGCAGTTTCATGGCAACATTAATTTGAGTTGATAAACCAGAGAGTTGCACATAACTCTGGTTGCTGCAAACTTCAAGAGCCAGGTGTGTATATCAGACCTAAGCCATGGTTGCTTAATAAAAGCATTATTACTCATTGTTATTTCAAATTCTTGTTCCCATAAACATACATCACAGCCCCTAAGCAATCGCGCCTTTGCATTGCTAGACACTTCCAGCTTATCTGCAATAACACCCACGACCTCTGTTAAATAGTAATAGCACACAAAAGAAAGAATATAAAATCATTAAGTCAGGAAAGAAAGGTTAATAATAGGCATTTTCATAACTTTGCACATGTGAATTTCCTTTGGTTGATTCAAGACGTTTGTTTTTGGAGCACAGAACTACTCATTCTGGAGACTATCACCCAAATTTCTGTATCCCAATAACAGAAAACACAATTTATCTCAATCTAAAGCAGTGGTGGGTTTCAGAAACGCTTTAGATTGAAATTGTTCACATGCCTTCCACGCGTGCACCCAGCCTCGAAAACATGGCTAAATAGAACAGCATTACATCCCGGAGGGTAAGCAGCCCCCCACAGTCGGCACTACCGGTTCACGCAAACCAGTGCAAACCAGCAGAATTCCACCTCTGATCTAAAGTTAAGGGACGTATATTTACAACCAACAAACAGAACATAACTTCCTTGTACTAAATTCTCCATTCTTTGCATGTCTGAAAATTCTAAACTGGATGGTCTTATTGATCTCAACAGCTGCCAGGTTTTACTATGCAAATTTCCCACTATTTAGAAAGTATTCTAACATTACAGAAATAGATAATTTTATAATGACTCCTCCATTATAAAGAGCAAAATAAATTAGGTTTCCCAATGAAGTATCTTTTGTATCACAACTTGCTTAAGTCCAAATGTGTGGCTACTTGAATACTGGGAATTGGAAGAGATGTCAGCCTTTCAAGCAACCAGAAGACTGACACAGATTTAGTGTTTCTGCAGTACAAAGTGATTCATAACACAATTCTCCACAATAGATTAATAGGAAAGACAATTCCTGTGTTCAGCTGGAAAAGCTTCACTTTTCAGTGCTGCCAAGAGCTGAAAACCGTCAACAGTTAATTCACAGCTGCAAGTGACATGCAAGCTTTGAAAATTCAATGAGCTAGTCACTATTTGATGAAAAAAGTGATGTCAAAGGATCACACAGGGGAGGCAGAATGGCATTTTGTGCACTGTTTTCTAGCAAAATCTCCATAATATACAACTCAATCGCAGTTAGCCCCCGTATCAAACCTAGGCCGAGCGCTTATCCTTGTTAATAGCAACTCTGGGAAATCGATTTGAGCTTTTCATTCCATTACTAATTCAAAATGCTTGATTCTGCAAACACTTTTTGAAAAATAATCCTAGTGGGCTCTCCACTGTGTTTTAATTTTAACTGCTGCTTTGTTTCTTTAATATTCTTGATCACTAATGCTTAAGAGCAGAGCAGTAATTTTAATATATTATTTTAACTCTCTTTTATGATGTGGTTTGTGGAAGAAAGTTGGCGGGGGGAGAAACTTGTTCTAGTAAGTCAGGGGTGTCAAAATCGATTTCATTGAGAGCCGCATCAGGGTTGTGTTTGTCCTCAGGGGGCCGGGGTGGGTGTGGTCAGCTCGACGTCACTCCTGTTGTGGGCGCCTGTGGTGATCCAAGCACTCTGCCAGCGAAAACAGACTCCCACGCTCTGTTTTTGATTGCCACGGCTTCCTGCAACCCTCTGCCAGTGAAAACGGAGCTCGGGAGCCCGTTTTCGCTGGCAGAAGCACTGCGGGCCGGTCCTTCGCTGTTTCCAGGGCGGTCCTGCGGGCCATATCTAAGTACCCCACAAGCCGGTTGAGTTTGACACCCCTGTAGTAAGTGAACAAGATCAAAACTATCTGGCTTAATTGTAGAAAAAAAATATATTCAGGAAGTTTGTACGTGCTTGAGGCTTAATTCCCCTAATACTATATAGAGCTCCAGATTTTTTATTATAGACAATACAACCATTATAATGCCTGTACTTGACAGCCAATTGAATCCTACTATTTACTAGAGATGTCACCCAACACAAAAAAAAAAGAAAGAAAAATGAACACAGCAGTGCATACACACACACACACACACACACACAGAGAGAGAGAGAGAGAGAGAGAGAGAGAGAGAGAGAGAGAAACTTTTGAGTGAGAAGTGGAATCACATTCTGGCCACCTTGTACAACAGTATAATAAACACAGAAGTGCTTGCTCAGATGACATTTTTTTAAATTCTGGGAAACAAAATTATAATAGACATTGCCATCTGCCACTATCTGCCCTTATTTAAAATATGTCAAAATGTATCCTTTAACACAAGGCCCACCAAATCCCAGTCCGTGAACTGGCACTAGTCCACGGCATGCCAGAAACTAGGCTGCTCAAACAAGTGAAGCTTCTCCGGTCCACGGAAAAACCTCTCTCCACAGAACCGGTCCCTGGTGCCCAAAAGGTTTGGTGGGGGCACTGTTTTAACAGAGGCAGGAACACATCTATTTTACAGATATTATCCTATTGAGGATTATGACTACATGTCCTAGAATCCCTGACAAACTATTCCATTCTCAGTTCCTGGTGGAAGACGATGCTCCACTAAAAACTTAAAACACTCAATACTGCTGTCTTTCCTAAGTTTATGCATCCTTTGGTAAGGTGAACTACTGAGTGCATAGAGCCACACTAGCACTGAGTAGCAACTGATTCTCATCTTAAAGAGCTCCATAAAGAGAACTTCTATGGAGCACGTTCAGTTCCGATTACCGTCCTACTTAAAAACGCATGACCATATTACAGCCTATGATTTCGACGTTAATTATGCAAATAATTGTGTTTAACTTTGAGGCCAACGCACAATCAAACCGAACACAGCTAATACACCGACCTCAATTGGTTCCGTGGGTATTTTCAATTTGGGTAAGTTGGTCTTGACGTTGGTTTTTAAATTTGTTATTTTCCCATAGGACTGTTCCTGGTATTCCTCTGGCAGTGGCTTGAGTTCGGGTGACTCATCTGGAGCCTGGTCTTGGCCATCCATTGGTCTAACGTAGGCAGTGGGTTTCTGTTGTATTGCACTGGTTTTTGATAAGGATGAGGGAAATGTCTGGCTGGAAAGCTGAGCATTGACAGCTACGGTAGCGGTTGAAGTGTCCTCATTTTCATTATCGCGTGTGCTGGTCAGGAGCTCCAGAGACGGGGAGCTATTTTGCCCATGCTTTTCGATCTTACTGCTGAGGGATCTGGAACTGACACACTGGCCGGAATGTAAAGGGGACAGAGGTGGTACAGGGGAACACAACGTAGACAATAAGGGAGAAAGTTCCATAAGTGAGGGTCGCGTCTCAGGTGCAGTAGTTTTTTCAGTGGACTTTTTACTTTTCGGCGGACATCTACCACTTTGAAGTCCTTCAGTCTTGCAGCTCTTGGCGGGACCTGGCTTCTGATAGCTAGGCAATCCAGCGCTTTGTGAGGCTGGCTCCACCCTCGAGTGAATTTTTGGGTAGGAGCTGCCTCCAGACGGAACATCCGAGCTAAGAGGTCCCCCGTGTTTGCGATGGTGGCCGCGGTTCTGGAATGGGGTGCCAGTCTTTTCAGAAAGGAGCGGGCGATTTGCTTTAGGCGGGGGGAAGAGAGGCATCACACTTGTAGGAATCCCTATGAAATTCTGATAGA
Organism: Pantherophis guttatus; assembly: GCF_059756535.1. NCBI lineage: Eukaryota > Metazoa > Chordata > Lepidosauria > Squamata > Colubridae > Pantherophis > Pantherophis guttatus. The sequence goes on along the minus strand of NC_142070.1, from coordinate 13,916,583 downwards.
ACTGGTTGACGATGAGCTCTTTCATCTCTTCATAATTGCCAAACATTTTCTGAATTCGGCTAGACAATTCATCGGCTTTGTTATTCTGAAATGAGACAGAATGCCAAGGGGGGGAAAAAAAAAAAGCAGTGAAGAAAAAAAAAACAGGAAGAGCAGGAAAAAGCAGAAATAAGGTACGAAGCTATGAATTAAACCCAAAGAGCTCATTGTCCATCAGCCTAAGAGCTCACTGATCAATTTGCAACCGTAGCTTGGGTTTTCTAAGAACCTGCAAACTACAACGGCTTGCAGGGTGCTCTTTGTGCAAAGGTGCAATGTCATGCAACAAAAATTACTTCACTTCCTCCAGCAGTCCTTTGAAGGTATGCTGAGCCTTTTTAACACATTGCTGTTAAGGGAGAGGAGAGTACTAGAGTCCCAGACAGATATTTCTATTTTTTGAGGCAATAACCCAAAAATAGATGGAAAAGAAAAGGCACCACAAATTAAATAAAATCTAAATACAGGTACCTTAATAGCTACGTGGCAGGAGTGGGTTCTACTTACCTTTACTACCGGTTCTCAACGGGGCCGCGCGCTCTTCTGCACATGCAGAACGTCATTTGGATGACGTCATTTTGATGATGTCGGGGTCGGTGGGCGGAGCCTCCCACCGGTTTTACTACCGGTTCTATAGAACCGGTGCGAACCGGGGGCAACCCACCACTGCTATGTGGCAACAACAAAAAAGTGAATACTCCATGCATTTGAAAAAAAATCGCATATCTTTTGTATTCACTGACCACAACAGTAGGGGTTGGAGGAGAAAAGGCTAATTCTTGACAAGTTATCTTGATAAATCATTGGTCTATACAGAACTACAATTTCTGGGAATAAACTATCTTCTTAACTAGGAAAGGCTAGAGGTGAGGTCTTGCTTGGACTTTGGGCAAATGAAAGAGTGGTTCAAGAATAAAATAGATATAAATTTTAGAGGTTAATAGCCATCACAATCATGGGTAGACAACGATACTAAGGTCTGAAAAGGTGGGATTTATTTATTTACAGTATTTAGAGAATTTATATGGCCACTCATTTACTTTCAGAGACTCTGGGATGCTTACAAATTTGTTTTAAAAAACTCAGTAACTGCAACCCCAACTCCCACCCTTGGTGACAACAACAATCAAAGAAGCCATTTAATGAGCTCCATCCCACTCTAGGTTCCCCAGGCCCGTTGGCAAAACCAGGTCTTGCAAAAGCATATCGAGGTAGGGCCAGTCTAATCTCCACAGGCTTGATATTCCAAAGGGAGGGGGCCACCACAGAGAAGGCCCTTCTTCTGGGTTCCGCCAGATGTACCTCTTTAGGAAAGGTGACCCGCAACATTCCCTGCCTCTCTCGTCTAGTGGATCAGGTGGATGTAACCAGGAAGAGATGGTCCTTGGGATAACCTGGCCATGTCGAGCTTTAAAGGTGACAACCAGTGCCTTGAACTGCACCCGGGAGCAAGTCTGCAACCCGCAAAAGAGATGACACATGTGCAGACCTGGGTCTGCACAAAACCATATGGGCTGCTGCATTTTGAACCAACGGGAACCTCTGGGTGCTTTTCAAGAGCAACCCCATGTAGAGCACATTGCAATAGTCAAGATGGGAGGTGACTAGGATAAATGTCTTAAGTTTTGCAAAAGCTTAAACCACCCATACTGTGTATTGCAAAAAAAAAAAAAAAACTACTGGCTTAGCATCCTTCATTGGAATCCTTCAGTCTCAAAAGACTATGGTATCGTGCTCTGGAAAGAGGTCCTAAAACAGCATCTAGTGTGACTAAAAAGGCCAATTCGAGAATGGCAATCCCTTCCACACTGAGGGCGGATACATTCTGTCCCCTGCCCAGCCCCCAGATTTCGCTGGTTCCGGGACTGCCTCTTTGCCTCAGCCTGCCAAACAAGGGTCTCTTCGAATTGGAGAAGGCCATGATGCTTAGCATGAAAGATAGACCAAATCTAACTTTCAAATCCTCTTAAAACAAAGAGGCAAACTGGAACATATAAAACTAACAGCTCATTCTATGATATAACGGAGGTATGTTGTGGATACCTTGTAAGGCGCTCCAAAAAGGGGAATATCTGCAGGGAACGCTTCTCTCTCCTGATGGGCTTCCTGATTTCGCCTTTCTTTTGCTTGAATGCGGAGCAAATTTCTCTCTTCATTGTACAAGCTGTTGGGAGAACAAGCATTTCATCATGAAAGCAAAACATTTTCAACTGACATTTTTAAGAATTTCAAAGGAAGTTGGGTAATTCAGCAGCTCAGGAAACTTGCACATAACGGTTAGCTTCGCAGCACCGCATATATCCACTTATCTATAGACATACAGGTACATATGCAGAAAAATCTTTAGGGGAAAAAAAATAGCAAATCTCTGAATGGCTGTATTTCCCAAGGTTACCAAGTCATTCATTGTTCAATGTGGCTTTGTAAGTTTGAAGGTTGCATATCTATTCACGATGATCTTCATTTCAGCCACTTTTTGGATTCAACACTTTAAAGCAGTAACAGCTGTCATGCTCACAGGGTGAATGGAAGAGGTTGATATTCTAAATTGAATCAAGAAGAGTTGCTTACTACAGCAATACAAGATCCAGTTCAGGTTTGAAACTTACACAACTTGTCTGACACAGTAGGCAATTGGGTAGAGGGAAGGAATGTTATGATATATGCAACAGCTTCTTGGCTTTTCTAAACCTTACACAATTTCAACATCCATCTTAACAAATTTCACAGCAGCTGTCTCTGTGTCTTAAGGCACAAGAATATCCAAGAAGGATAATGCCCTCGTATTTACATGCTCATAAATAGTTATTGCTCTTCTACCTTACAAAAGGTCACTTTTAAATGCTGCTCTATTTCTAATCTTTAAGAAAAGATTAAACAAAAAGAAATAGATTCTGAAATTTCCCCTAAATCAGGGTTTTCCACGACTGAATGAACTGGTGTTTTCCCTTCTAATGCTTTATTCTAAGGATGACATGATAGCAGTATTCCAGTATTTGAGGGGCTGCCACAAAGAAGAAGGAGTCAACTTATTTTCCAAAGCACCTGAAGGCAAGACAAGAAACAATGGATGGAAACTAATCAAGGAGACATGCAACCTGGAATTAAGGAGAAACTTCCTAACAGTGAGGACAATCAATCAGTGGAACAGCTTGCCTTGGGCGCTCCATCACTGGACATTTTTAAGAAGAGACTGGACAGCTACTTGTCTGAAATGGTATGGAGCAGGGGTCACCAACCTTTCGGACCTCAGGGACCACTAAATTCATAATTTTAAATCCCACCGACCACTAATATGAGCTGCCTAATGACTGGCTGGCTGGGCGTGGCTAGGTGGTCATGTGACTGGGTGGGCATGGCCAACTCCTCACCTCCCCGCCCAGGCTCCTTACGGCCCCAACAGGAAGCAATTGTTGGAACTAAGCAGCCACCACGAGAAAGAGTTGGCAAAACAGCTCAGTTCAAATTGGATCTGACCGAGAAGGAGACTCAGCAGAAGCACCTCACTGAGGATTATGAGCATAGGCTTTCCAAGCAGAGGGAAGACCTGCGGGAGTGCAGGCCAGGTACCGGCGCCTGGAGGCTCAATGGGCTGAGATGGTCAGCCAGTTCCAGGCCATGATTCAGTCCCACTGGAAACAAGGCCCTCCGGTTCGTCACCACCAGCGGCACTTCCCTCCAGCCTTCTCCCAAAGACCCGCGCCAGGAGGCTGAAGCAAACCCCACGTCAGAATTTCTGCCCCACACAAAAAGACCTCGAAGGGGGAGACTCTCTGCAGCAACACAAATGTTCATTGCATGTATCCAACCCAGGGGCCGTAGTTTGAGGACCCCTGATTTAGTACAATATTAAAAATGCAAATATTTTTTCTGCGGACCACCAAAATTTTCTCACGGACCACCAGTTGGTGACCACTGGTATAGAGCACGGGTGTCAAACTCGATTGTGTCACATGATGTATCTTGACGGCTTTTTGCCTTTGTGGAGCCGGGGTGGGCGTGGCCTTCACGCGACGCATCTGGCCCACAGGCTGCCAGTTTGACACCTCTGGTATAGTCTCTCCAGGGGGTTGGACTAGAAGACCTCCATGGTCGCTTCCTGCTCTATTCTGATTGATATTCTATTAGGTTTTTTAAAAAAAAAAGGGAGGGGGAGGAGGGAACATTTCATAGATAAAAAGCATGCAGGATAGCCCTGACTTACGGCATCTTTCTATATGGCCTCATATATCCCACCTCCTCTCCTTTAGTCTCCCTCCATATATATCCTTCAGTGTTCAGGTTTTCCAGCTCTCCTCCCAATGCAAACGTTGACCACTTGGATAACAAATAGCAAATGTTGGTGGACCGCTCTCTGAAAAGAGGCACAGTTTTCATCCACCATAATGAAATTTCAGTGTTTCCTTAAGCTCCTACCCTAACATAAAAGCTATGGTTTGTCAGCATTTTTCTTGCACAGATCATGAAAGCGGCAACAAATCCCGTTCCCCAAACAATGGCCTCTTTTGGTTTTCATCCTTGGATTGAGTGTGCAGTTTTTACTACATGCAGGGTAAGGGGGAAAGGAGCTGCAGTCTTTTCAATCATTTTCGGTGCAAGCAAGTTAATTGAAAAAGCCTCCAAATGTTGATATATATGTGAACCTTATCCTTTAAACCAACCGTTTATCCACAATAAGAATAAAAGACAGATATGCAATATCAGGAAAAACAAGGTTATGTAAGAAACCTGGCACGGGTTCCATGGGAAGCACAATCTGATCTGTACTTTTCTTCTGCTTTCAATATTTTTAGCTATATTAATTTACAACACCTAGTGGTGCTAATACTGCAGCATTCGGTCAATTGACTGATCTTGGAAAAAGAAAAAAAAAAAGACTAAACAGATGAACAAGATGGGTGACTACCCATCTTTAAACTTTAAGACTGAAAAGGTTTTTTTTTAAAAAATATTAAAATTTTGGAAAAAAACAGTAGAAAACCAATTCCGTAATGTTGCTTTGGGTGGGGAAGCGTCCATGTAGTTTGACAGAATTGAGCTTGACCGAAAAGGGAGGCCGCTTTACCAATTTTAGAGGTGTAAATTAATCAGTAAGGATTCCCAGGTCTTATCGCATTCAGTAACATTACCGTATCTATGGTTAAGATTGCAATTAAAGGCTGGGGGGTGGGGAGGAAAAGTGATCACGTGTCCTAGCTTCAGCCTAATCCTACAGAGTGGATTACATGTTTTTTTTTTAATTGTTGGTATCAAGATTAAATTCATAAGGTATATTTAAGATACTGGGTAGACATCCGGAATGTTTTCACTACAGCACAGTGAAGTGACTTCTTATTTATTTATTTATTATTTTATTTATTAATTAATTTTATTTCTATACTGCCCTTCTCTCGAAGGACTCAGGGCGGTGTGCAGCCTGATTAAAAGCACAAAGACAGACAAAATTTAAAAATAATTAAAATTATTAAATAATTGGCTCAATTATAAAACCCCCAAATTTAAAATCCCACAATTAAAACCAATTAAAATCTTTACACTGATAGCCCGGCCTGGTGGAACAACAAGGTTTTGAGGGCACAGCGAAATACACGGAGATCGGAGATCTTACGCATTTCTGGGGGCAGTTCATTCCAAAGGGCAGGGGCTCCCACAGAGAATGCCCTCCCCCTGGATGTTGCCAGCCGACATAATTTGGCGATGGCCCCCTGAGGAGACTCTCTCTGTGGGAGCGGACTGGCCGGTGGGAGGCTACTGGTGGCAGAAGAGTCTCGACTTCTTGCCAATTCCTTAGTGCCATTTATAACCCTTAAAAAAACCTCACTTTTCACGACCCTGTAATCCCTTAATTTGGGGTAGAGTTAAGGTGACTGATGGAGCTGAGCATTTACTGGTCAGATGCCTTTCCTGATGCCAAGCAGAGTTCACAGCGGATATTTGTTCTCTACATCCTAGGAGAGAAATATCTGCTGCTACCTAGGTTTGAACTCTCAACCTTCTGAGTGGGAGATGAGCGTCTTCACCACTAGGCCACCACACCGCTCACATCTAGAGCCCTTTCTACTGATCAAAATTGTATGAATGAATGCAGTCGGCTTTAGTAAGTTTCTTTTCTGTGCATCAAATTGTGCCTGCATGAAGGCATAACTCTACAGAATTATCAACAGTAATGGCAAACAGATATTGTAGTTATCATTAAATAATTTTAGCTCACCTTTTTATTCCCAATAGGGCAAAGTGTATTCCCTATTGTCAAAGTTACCCAAAGTAAATGTTTTGCATATTCATTTGCCCTCCATTATCCACCTCTTGATAGTTATACCTCTTGATAATAATCCCATAATGTTGAGGTTAGGCTGATAAAACAGTCATTCATAACTAATGAAAATGAGTTCCATAAAGATCTTTCTTTCAGAAAGCTACTCTCACCACTACATATCAATGCTTTTCAACTGTTATTATTTCTTTAAAAAAAATATTAGCAGAGTAACTAGCAGTGTCTCAGCTTGGGAGACTGGTGAGATTTTCATGCTGGGAGAATCTTATCAATAAAGACAGCTTTTGTTCCATGCAATCTGATCCATTCACAAGTCCTCATTTATGCCATCGATTTTCTACGCTTTCCCCCAAAAGATCAGGCAGTTGGGCATTTAGAATAGGAGCATTTTTTCGGTCACCGCGCCAAACATTCAATCTTCCTCAGCAAACAGGTCCCCATGTTCTACTGCAATCTTTGTGTGAGAGGATATTTGTGAAGAGAATACTATTTGGATGCTTCGGTTCCTTTGAATATCTTTTGAAACAGAAAACCAAGTATAAGTGTTCCGCTTTTAAAAAAACAAACAAGAATTTGATATGAATAGAATCTACATTCTTTTGCTAGACCAATTTCCTCTCATTTTCATTTTTAGAGTACTTAGGTATTTTTTAATATAGGAAGTTTATTATAGTCCACTGGTTACAAGAGGGTTACAGATTCAAGGCACCTGGAGTGATCTCATTGCAGCCATACCAGAAGCAGTTAGATCAGGGGTGTCAAACTCGCGGCCCACGGGCCAGTTGCGTCACGTGCTCGCCCCGCTTGGTTTAGCAAAGGGGGAAAAAAGTCTTGATACATCACGTGACACCACTGTGCCGCCAGTTTAACAACCCTGAGTTAGATGGTTAGCTTCTTTAGATATTGAATCATAACATAGCAATAGCACTTAGACTTATATACCACTTCATAGGGCTTTTACAACCCTCTCTAAGCAGTTTACAGAGTCAGCCTATTGCCCCCAACAATCTGGCTCCTCATTTATTTATTTTTTTATTTAATTTGATTTATATGCCGCCCTTCTCCGGAGACTCAGGGTGACTTACAATGCGTTAAGCAATAGCCTTCATACTTTTGTATATTTATACAAAGTCAGCTTATTGCCCCCACAAACTGGGTCCTCATTTAACCTACCTTAGAAAGGATGGAAGGCTGAGTCAACCTTGAGCCTGGTGAGATTTGATCCGCCAAATTGCAGGCAGCCGGCAGGCAGCAGAAGTAGCCTGCAGTACTGCATTCTAACCACTATGCCACCACGTCTCTTCATTCCTTTGCAATTCTATGGCTCCATATTACGGTGATTTTATTATGGTTTCATCTTAATTTAATATATTATCTCCTATATTGTATTGTCCACATAATATACATATGTGTGCGTGCATGCGCACGTGCTGATACTTTTATTTAAACTACATTTGTATATTAGTGATTGCATGACTTCTGTAGATGCTGTACATTAAATAAATAAAATAAACTGGTTAGAGGAGAAAGTAAATAATTCACCTGAATTCAGGCTAGATAAGGAACATTTACTATAAAATTTCCATTGGTGAAGAGGAATTGCTACCTTATGCAATAGAAATGAGGGTAATAGCATATAAACTGATTGCTAGTTGGATGTAATATGCTGCTGGCTGGGATATAGTCAGTGGTGGGATTCAGCCAGTTCGTACCATTTCGGGAGAGCCGATTGTTAACTTTCTGAGCAGTTTGGAAAACTGGTTGTTGGAAGAAATCATTAGGGCAGAGAACCGGTTGTTAAATTACTTGAATCCTACCACTGGATATAGCTATAGATACCGTGTTTCCCCCAAAATAATACCGTCTTATATTTTTTTGAACCCTGAAATAAGCGCTTGGCCTTACTGCCATGAGCTCAAAAGCCCGATTGTGTTTATTATCAGGGGATGTCTTATTTTGGGGGAAACAGGGTACTTCATCGAACACATCTGAAACTCATTTCTCAAGATATCTTACCCTGAGAAAGAAGAGGAAGATCCAACAACTCAATCTACACAAAATGGCACACCCATTTTGTACAAATCACTAGCATTATAAGCAGCCTTCTCAAGAGAATACTTAATGCTTTTCTGTACTGTGCCAATTTTAGATGATGTGGAATTAAAGAAACTGCAACCATTCAAGTCACCGAAAGGCTGCAATTTGACTGCACGGAGGCAAAGGAGCTATTTTCTGCTTTTAAATGAGAGGGGTTTTCAACTAAGAAGCAAATATGGAAAAAGAACACTGCTTATTTTCGTTTGAGGGCTGAAATTTGAATGAACTAACTGCTTCACGGCACAAATAGTAACATTAACCAAACTGGGATGGAAAGCAGTGTAGAAGAGGCCCTACAGATAAATTAGTCACAAGCTTAAAGCCAAGATTGGTTTAAATTCACTACTTCATTTCCTTGTTTGCTTCTTAATGAAGAATATGGGCAATGATTATGCGCCATAAAGTTACTGAATACTCTTGGCAACCATACAGGTAAGATTTTTCTGCAGGATAAAATGAGGAATATTACTGATGTGCTATTTATGAAAAGATATAGTATCGGATTCGAACTTGGGTATGGCTAGCTGATGAGAGCTAAATAGCTTGAAATAGATCTATACTAGTCTTCCTTTATTTCTTTATCAGCAAATATAAATCTGGTATAAAATGGTTTGTCATGAATGCAACTGCCTGAGGGCTCCTGGATTGGAGCTGAAAAGCAAAAGTATGCTCCCTCCCATATCGGGGTAGACCAGGTGTTTCTATAGAAAAACACTTTATATGTATGTATGTATGTATGTATGTATGTATGTATGTAAATATATAAAGTGTTTTTCTATCAAAGCATCTGGTCTACCCAATAGTAGACACATACACATTCACAAGTCAAATCAATGTTACATTTTTATTCCATGTGATAGCTCTACAAGTGGAAGAAAAACTCAAAAGCTAAAAGCTGTAATTGCATGAGCATATATAAAATAATAATAATAAAAATAATAATCTACTCTTAATTCTTCTGTATAAACAATTTTGGCTAGTGGAAAACCTTGAAGCACTACTGCATAACACACGTTTTTGTTTTATATACTGAATAAAGGCTTCCAATCCATTTTTTCTTTCAGCTACCCAAATGAAATAATTTTCCAAAATTGTGTTTCATACATTATATTTTAGCATACTGAAACTGACAGCTGTGGCACTTGCACAATATAGTACGGTAGGCTTGAGGCATATTAAGCTAAGGATTGATTTGCTTTTCAGAAAACTAGTCTATCGTTTACTCAAGTACTAAAATTAAGATGTCAAAGGTCGTTAAGGAAAACTGAACTGTAGCCATTAAGAGCAGCATGTTACTGCAAAACAGAATTTTCTGAAGTGTGTCTGGGATTATCGATACTGCAATTCTATTAAACTTTCAAAACACAGTTTTTCACCCCAGCCTACAGTTAATTTGGGATACTACTATATAGCTTTATGTATTGGCTGTTTTTTGTAATCATTACAGTTTTATCTTCATTGTGCATATTGTTGCCGCAACTGTGGGCGGCATATGGAGTAATAAAAACATAATACAAAATGGTTAAAATTAAGAGAGATTAAATAAAGTAAAAGAACGGAAGATGGGTGACATGGGGATGAGGGTCTTCTATCTCAGAGGGGTCACATTGTCATGGCGGTGTCATGTGACTTATCGCAAGTTTTTCCCCCTTCGCTAAACCAGGTGTGGGTGTGGCCAGAGTGTGGCGCATCCAGCCCATGGGCCGCGAATTTGACAGCCCTGCTCTATCCCATCAGCCACCCCTCGCATAGAACACCCTATCAGGGCTCCCGACCAGCTGGCAGAGGCAGGTTTTAAGGTTCTTCTGGAAGGCCAGGAATGTAGGGGCCAATCTCACCTCTGGTGGAAGAATATTCCAAAGGGTGGGGGCCACAGCAGCAAAGGCTCTTCTTGACTCCCACCCCCCAGCTGAAATTCTTTGGCAGATAGGGTGTGAAGTAGGCCTCTTCCGGTGGAGTAAATGAGACAGACCAATCCCATTGAGGCCAGATGACTCCTCAGATACCCTGAACCCATGCCATAAAGGGCATTGTGATGATATGATAAAAAGGCATCATGATTTTAACACTGTTGTATCATTTTTATTCTGTGTCCAATTGTACTAAGGGCCATTCGTTTCATTCTTGCCACAGTCAAGAAAAGAAAGAGAGAAGTCGTGAGGAAACAAAAGACACGTGCTACGGATTTCTGGTCAAATACACAGCATTTTTTCCTCACGAAATATGTAACAGCAGAAAACCATCAAATATGATCAATTCTCACTACAAGCTACATCCTGCCATGAGAGGCACTATTATCAGTTTTCTCAAAACCACTCCTTCCATCTTTTCAGAAAAGCCAGGGTTATTTGAAAAATAAATAAAACAAAATCCCTCCCGATATATATCTCATGAGATGAGTCACCCAAACTCCTATTTTGTTTCTTATTGAAATCTTGATGGAAGAAACTTCTAACAATGAGAAATCACCATTTAAAATATTCGCAAAGCGTCTGATGCAGTTGCGAATTCAGTCTCGTTTCCCCGGATGGTTGGCACTCCCCTCCAATCCTGCTGCTTTTCATCTAGCAGTCATGGTGACCATCTGTTCTTCTCTCACTGCAGCTTGGCTGAGCCTCTCCTTACAATGTCCATGAATGTATCTTGGCATGGCAAGATTAAGAAATGCCCTCTAGGTATTTCTGGACTGTTTGAAGTATAAGGTACCTTTTACTGTGGCTGTGTAGATATGGAACATAAAACACATTGGATAGTCTAGAGCCATGATGGCGAACCAATGGCACGCGTGCCCAAAGTGGCATGCAAAGCCATGTGGCACAGCACGCACGGCCTTGCCTGTTTGTCTTCCGGGTTTCTGGCATGCATGTGCCCACGGCGATCAGCTGTCCTTCATACCTATGGCAGTGCCAAAACCGGTGTGTGCATGCGCGCTGGCCAGCTGATTATCGGGTGTGCATGCACACCAGAACCTGGAAGTTCAGCTTTTCTGGAGCATGATCCCTTTGTGTGTGCAGCAGTGCCAAAAACCGGCTGGCACATGCGCACCGGCAAGCTAATCATCGGGCACGCATGCGTGCTAGAATTTTTTATTTATTTATTTATTTATTTTTATATGCCACCCTTCTCCGGAGACTCAGGGCGACTTACAATGCGTTAAGCAATAGCCTTCATACTTTTGTATATTTTATACAAAGTCAGCTTATTGCCCCCACAAACTGGGTCCTCATTTTACCCACCTTAGAAAGAATGGAAGGCTGAGTCAACCTTGAGCCTGGTGAGAATTGAACTCGCAGTAATTGCAGGCAGCTGGATGTTAAATGCTGCCTTAGTAGGAGGCATTAGCCTCCTACGCCACTCAGGCTCAGAATCCAGAAGTTCGGCTTTTCCGGAGCGTGGCCCTGACAAGTGCGTGTGCGCGCATGCACGACATTTCCATGCTACCTTTTCGGCACTTTGTGCTGAAAATGTTCGCCATCACTGGTCTAGATAGAAAGAAGGACTAGGAGGGACATGATAGCAGTATTCCAGTATTTGAGAGGCTGCCACAAAAAGGAGGGGATCAGTTTATTTTCCAAAGCACCAGAGGGCTGGACAAGAAATAATGGATGGAAACTAATCAAGGAGAGAAGCAACCTGGAATTAATTAAAGAGAAATTTCCTGACAATGAGGACAATTAACCAGTGGAACAGCTTGCCTCCAGAAGTTGTGGGTGCTTCATCACTGGAGATTTTTAAGAAGAGCCTTTAAAGTCACTTGTCTGAAATGGTATAAGGTCTCCCGCTTGAGCAGAGGGCTGGACTAAAAGACTTTTAAAGTCGACCTCTTTTCTGATGAACAAAACTGAGAAGGTTCAGTATTTCACAACCTGTTGTAAATGAGGAAAGTGCATATTGTGCGTAAAAGGCTGGCGAAATTAGATGAGCAATAGCATAGCTTGGATCTTGTTTAGCCTGCAAGGGCCACCTCTCCATAAACACGTAAATCGCAGAGAAACACACACTTGAAGTACTTAAACAAGTGGCAGAATTATCTTTAAAAAGAGCAAAACAAAGATTACACAAGCTTAAGTTTTTATAAACTTAGTGCAAAAATGTTTTGTTTCCTAGATCTCTTTTTCTGGTGAGTTGAAGAAAAAAACCTGTATAAATCAAAAGAAAGAGTGCACAATCAGAGGTTGATGCCACTTAAATTTAGTAATTATAGATAGAAAATGGAAATAGGCTGCAGACTCAAATGAAATTTTATCAAGAGACTGGAAGCTTTCAGTGTTGTTCTGCTGAGCTGAAAAAACAAAACAAAATCCAAACATCTTTAACACATCTCTGAAATGACCAAATTTCTCTATTGGCTACTAAATCCTATGTAGATAGTAAACTGTCTGAAAAAGGTGTAAATGCCAAAAACAAGGGGGAGGATGGGCCATCCTACACGGCCAAGGGAGAAGAAAGGGAAACTGGTAATGTTTAACTTACTCTTCGATGTGTAAAATAATTAAAATTGAGACAGACTGATTTGATGGAGGTGAGGGTCTCAGAAGGGGGAAGGCATCTCCAGGCATTGTGCCCGGGACTCATGGAGAAGGCTTTTAAGGATTTATCTTTTGTTGGATCAGTTTGCTGGGTTTAAGGAACAAAATATATTGTATCTCAGCAGGGCTGTTCAAAAACAAAACAGAGAAGAGAGAGTGCAGAATACAAAGAATGGAATGTGCTTACATTCAGTTCAAATGGGGAGGGTTAATTAGCACATCAAAGGTGCACGACAACAGAAGAAAAAAAATCTGAAGCAAGCAAGTCAGCTTGATAAGAGAGTTGGGGTGATCAAATATTTACAGGGCTGTCATTCTTTTGTCTTCCACTCCCTCCTCCTTCTCCATCCTTAAGGGCTGCATTGACTGACAGGGCGCTGAATAGGAGCTTCCTCCCACATTGCTGCTGCTTGGGGATACTGTATTGGGGAAACAAAATAGCTTGCCCACTCTTTACTTGTCTGGCAGCTATTAAGTGTAGGAGAACTCTGCCAAAGGGAATGAGAACAGAAAAAGCAGCAGGGCAGCTCTGTGCATCGCCTCTGTTTATAGCACAGGTCCTTAACTGAGGGACTAGCCCACATGCAACATCCAGAGTCACTTTGGATGGTGAGATGGGTGCCATATCAAGTCAGTTATTATTTCTGATGACCACATGGAAGGATTTTCTCTGGGATAATCTGTCCCCAACCCCTGGCCTTTCAGATCTTCCTGCACTGCACATATCACTGATGTAATCAAATCCATCCATCCATCTTCTTCTTCTCTTTCCTTCAACCTTACTCAGCATTATGTACTTCTTAAGGGGGCTGGGCCTTCACATGTGTCCAAAATATGATGATCTATACCTGGCCATTTCTGCCTTGAATGAGGTCTCTGGATTGATTTTGTTCAGCGATGCATGATTTTTGCTTCTTGGTTATCTATGGTATTCTCAGGAGTGTCGTCTCAAACATTGGTTCAAAACTCTTTGTATCTTGCTTCTTCAAAAACTTATTTTTAACTTCCAAAGAGTCACAGGGTAAATCATAATTAATAATAATTCATTCAATAAAAGTTAGTTATGGTCCTAGTCCAACCCATTGCTCTCCGTAATTTGGGGAATGTCTCTGTCTCCCTCCATCCATCATCCATCTCTATCTCTCTATCCATCACACACACACACTGGAAAAATTAAAGAAAGGTTTTTTTTATAAATCCATCCAAAGGGAATAGAGGTGGGAAAGCAAGATTGCAAATACAATTTCACTCCAACTTTAAAAAAAAAAAAAAAAGCTAACAGATGGACACAAGGTTCACCAGAACTTCTGATTTCTCTTATCAAAATTCTTCTTTCCTTCCTTAAAGGAGCTTTGGGGAGGTCTCCAATGAGGTCACGTTGGGGGGGCAGGTGTGGGGTCGCCTTTATTTTTAAGAATACTACCGAGCCTCTCATGTGATCCAAAGACATCCCTGAAAATGAAATGGACAGCTGCAGCTTGATGGATAGTATTGAAATGGAAAAAAAAGAACAAAGGTAAGTAAGAATGCAAAGGAGCATTCGGAGATGTTTGTGTGACAGGTTGCATTTTGGTGAACTGGTGCTTTCCAACTGGTTGTATCACCCATGGCAGCTATTATGTGCTGGGTGGGGGAAGGAAACAATCACTCAAGAATGGCAATGATATGTAGTCAAATGCCAAATGAGCCCACCAGCCTTCTCCCCTGCCCACAGTGAGGTCCATCTATATTAGATTGCAACTTTGCAACAAGTGTTTAGAATTTTTAAACCTTTCTACAATGCTTAATTTTAAAAAGTCCTTACATTATCCATTCAGAGTCACTGAGAGTCAGGCAGCATACAAGTTTAATTAACAATAATGTTATATATTATAAGTATATGGTATAATATATAATATATATTTTATATGTTAATTAATACCATATATTCCTAGTATGCCTACGGTTATACTTTTTTCCTGGTCTCTCTCACTTCTACCCGTGTTGGAACTTTAAGTCATACAAATTATTTATTTATTTATTTATATTTATCTGTTATATTTATTTGCCAACTATCTCACTGTGGCAGGTAACTTACAACAATAAGAAGGAAAAAAAATAAACAGAATAGAAATAAAATAACAATGAAAAAAGAATGAAAAAAGGAAACAGTGAGAATACATCAATATGATTTTAAAAAGAATTAAACTGGTATTTTTTAAATTTACGCATTTATCTCAAAAGAAAAGAAAAACTGCCAAAAGAAAAAAAACTATTGTCTTTCATTTGTGGCTAAAAGCACTGAAGCAGGACCAGTAATAAAAAATAATTGCCTACCATAAGGTATGTATGTACTATAATGCTCCAAATATTCTAGTAATAATCACATGAACTTTTTGGGAAAAAGACTTCTGTCTTCAATAAATAATTTCCACATAGGTTCATCTGCCTGGAAGCATTGCAATTTTGCCACGAAACCTTGCTGTTTTGCCAAGAAGACAGTTTTGTGTTGAGAATTCCTTAGTTCTGAAATAATTTATACACACGCACATACTTTGGAGAACTTTCCATTAAAAAAAAAAACATCCTCTTTGAAATGCTTGCCTCTTTTTAAAAAAAACCCTCATACGTAAAGGAGAACACTTCTTAGAACTGTCTTCATAAAAGCTAAATAGTTAAGGTTAAACCAAATTTTGGTCCTTTGACAACGGAGAGATATTCTTTTTAAATATGAGATTCTCAGAAAAAAATAACCCCTTCAAGTGAAAGCAATGTACTATTTTTCGGGCGTGTTCACAGGGCATTGGTTTAAAAAATGGCCAACATGGTAGCTACAATCATTTGAGCAAAGCCCTGCCTATCCTTACACCTACAGAAATTGGGCAGAATGTCAATCACACCATGGCAGCCATCTTGATTTTGTTGACCACAAGCTACAGACCCCTCTGATGCTTTTATAAACTTATTATTTAAGATGTTTTGAGCAAAGGGGTTTTGATCTTTCAAGTTATAACAAATTTGTAACTTGATAAAGTTACAAATTATGGCTAAAATAAGCAGAGGCAAGTTGACAGGTAGATAAATATTCTCCTCGGGCACTTCAATTTAATTTCAATCTTCTAACTTGTTCTTCCCCATTGGGACTTGACAAATACGTAGCCCTCTGTCTTCACAGCAATAAGTACAGTTTTAAAATAAATGCTTGAATTCAGTTACCTGTAGCTGAGTTCATTTACCTGTAGTGACTTTCTATTACTGATTACTTAGCCTTCAGGAAATTTGCTATAGCCATTGGATAATCCATAGCTTAGAAGAAGAATCGTCCCAGAAGAAAGTATAACATAATAAGTATATATAACAATTTAGTTTATAAGAATGCTCAATATGGTCACACAAGAATAAGAGAATGATTAGGAAGACTGAATTTAAAAGTAAAGATAATTGTCGATGCAGAAAGTTGTAAAATATTATATAATATTGTTATTTATGTTTTGTATTTTACCGTTTGGTGTATGTGTATGTTCTTTTTTTTTCTTTTGTCTTTTTCTATTATGTTTTTGATTTTACAAATCTAAAATATTCAATAAAAAATATTTTTTTAAAAAAAGAAGAAGAAGAATCATCCCAAAGGTGCTTTTTCAAGAGGCAACTGGGCTTTCTGGTTTTTCTTTGAAGACATTTCGCTTCTCATCCAAGAAGCTTCTGATTCAGCTCTGACTGGATGGTGGGGAGCCTGGATCCAGTCATAGCTGAAGAAGCTTCTTGGATGAGAAACAAAACGTCTTCAAAGAAAAACCAGAAAGTCCAGTTGCCTCTTGAAAAAAGCACCTTTCGGACAACCGTGACCTGGATGACCGAGAATCTCCATAGACTCTTAGAAGAAGAATGTGTCCAATGCTAAGAGTGAAGTCAGCAGCATATGAATCAAAGGTTTGTTAGGGAAAAAACTAAATAGCATAGGCTATTTAATCGTTTTTCATAGCAGGTGTTCATACTTAAGTAACTTGGCTGAGATTTTTTTTTTTTAAAAAAAAAAAATTCATGGAGCCAGAGCAGTTACTTGGATGATAAAGTAGCAAGAAATATCACACCACAGACAGGGCTGGTAAGTTGAAAAAAATATTCCATGCTGTTGCCAAACCAACTAAATGGATATGTCTATGTGGCTTACTGGAACTCAACTCCAGGAAGATTTTACCCTGATCAAATCACTTCCAATTTCCTTTTGCATCCATGTACGCAAGAAAAGTGTTCTCATATAACATCTTAAGAAATGCTCTGTCTATGCAATTTTAATAATTACACTTTCAGCTCTCTCTCTCCCTGGAATTTATGTAACTGATGTTCCAGCTAAATAAAATTGGATACTGGGTCTAATCGGGTCAATTAGATAATCACATACACTTATTGTTTTCACACCTGTTAAAAATCTGTGGTAACCATAAAGTTTTGAAACCATGAATTCACAACAATATTATTTTTTCTTCTCTCCAAGAACACCAAGTCCTGCCAAACCAGTATTTGGAGAGCAAGTGAGATTAAAGGCAGAGATGGAAATCAGGTTTTTTAATGTCACAACCCAACACTCATAGATCAGATGCAGAAAAGTCAGCACCAGATTAATCATTTTGCGGCAATCTAGCAGGTTTAGGAAGCAGGACTGTGATTTGGGGAAGAGATTTCCAGAAGCAGACAAGGGACAATACATTCTCAAGGGCCTTCTATGAGGTCTTAGGGACAATATAAGCAGACTACCTTGGTAATGGATGAAGGAAGAGAAAGTGTTCGTTGTCCTACATTAATGCCTCTTGGGAAAATTAAGCATCACTCTGACAGAAAAGCAGTATTATTTCTCTTAGAAAGTAATGAGTGTTGCCAACAACAATACACACCATTGTCTTGGTATACTGCGATGCGAATGGAGCTCTTGTGGATTTACATATATCTGCCAATGTCTTGACATAGCTGACTGTCTCACTTGTCCTGTTTTCAAAAAATGATTAAAACCAGCAATACATAAGAACTGTCCAGCATCGTATCTACAGTATTTATAAAAACTGTACTTGGCATTCCTGCAAGATACCATTTTGGTCACCATCCTATTATTGGGCCAAAAGGAAATAAATAAGGTCAAACTTGATCACCGAAGATGAAAGTAACTAGAAACAGAGTTAAGACTTCAGAAACATAAACCTCTAACTCCATTTCCTTGTCAGTTGCATCTTCTGAAGTAGAGAATGGAATGGGTCCCATTCAGTCTAATTATAGATAGATAGATAGATAGATAGATAGATAGATAGATAGATAGATAGATAGATAGATAGATAGATAGATAGATAGATAGATGGATGGATGGATGGATGGATGGATGGATGGATGGATGGATGGATGGATGGATGGATGGAGGGAGGGAGGGAGGGAGGGAGGGAGAGAGAGAGAGAGAGAGAGAGAGAGAGAGAGAGAGAGAGATTTTGGGAAGGGAATCATGAATAGTAGTTGTTACAGGCTAACTCTTATTTGAAAGTGTTGCTTTTTTGTTCAGAACATAACATGTATTATCTGGTTCTAGGAAGTAGCCTAGGAGATTGGAGGGAGTAGGACTTTTTAAATTAAATATCCTGCCTAAAATGGCAGCCATTTTGTATATAGGAATGAAGTACAGGAGGAAGAGATGCTACCAAGGCACTGGTCAGTTAAGGGGTTTGAATCCAAGCCAAGAAAATAACATGAGAAACCCCTCCCCCCCCAACACAATCTCATTCTGGTTCACATGAAGATAAGAAGCATATTCAGACTTCCAAGATTCTGTTGCAATACCTATTACAGAGGTCTTCAAACTTGGCAGCTTTAAGACTTGTGGATTCTGGGAGTTGAAGTCCACAAATCTTAAAGCTGCCAAGTTTAAGGACCCCTGACCTATTAGAATAAAAAAGTAGTACATGGCACTGGTTTCTTAAGTCTGATCTATCTTGCCGAGTTGACATTTTGTGACTAACCTTGGTAACCAAGCATATATTCTCAAAAATATCCCTACCAGATCAGAAGGACAGTCCATCTCTAACATAATTCCATTTCCCCCATTGGTAAAATAAGATAGATATTGAACAACCATAAATGACTGGCAGGAATTATTATTAGATGCTTCTTGACTTTATAAGTGTGAAATTCCAGGCAAAACTGTAGTTAGCTCTGCAAAATCTTTCCAACAATGTAAACTGTACTGCAGTAGATTATGGATTCTGGCCACTATCTAAGTACTATTCTTCCTCTTCCATACAACCCTTCATTTAACCAAGCTATTTTATAATGAAATAAAAGTACTTGGAGGTTTTTCTGTGGAATTTTTTTTGGGGGGAGGGGACGACGACACATGCCACTCAGACTGTAGTACATACAAAATATTGCAAAATTTCACTTTAATTTATTTTGGGGAAACAAGCTTGTTTTTCACCTGTCCAATTTACTGCGTCTGTTGGCATGCAGCTATTCACCTGTCAGGCTGCTTCACCATAATTAAGAGTTATGGACACAGACATTATTAGCAGTAGTCATGGAAATAATGAATTCATGCAGCTACCATACGTCAATACAAAAAAATATATATCTTTTACAGTGAATACTGGCCTCCTACAGTTTTGAGAATCTTAATCTTTCCCTACATCAAATGATTAATCTAACTAATATCCTGAAATTGCCAGCTATTTTACATTCAGAATGTACCTTTTCTAAAAAAAGAAATTGATGATGTGTTCCAACATCCACAACTATGTTAATTGCTTTTCCAATTTTCTACAAATCTGAATTAATACCATCTCTTCTTCTTCATAAATTAAAATTATATTATGGAATTGCCATTCAATCTACCTTCTCATATGAGAGTAGAAAAGTCTTTTGAGTGGTGAAACAGAAGCCAAATTCAGACTTGTGAAAATCCTCACTTAATCATTGTGATAAACTGGCTATAATATTGGACTAGGACGTGAGAGACCCAGGTTAAAATGAACAATTATAAATTGTGCAGCAAATGTTTTATTTTTAATATTCCTTTCTCAGTTTGCATTGTTGTGCACTACTTCCAAAACTAACTACCAAAAGGAAAAGAAGACTCTGAATGTAATCTTGATTTTATTTAAACTACAAATTTTGAAATGGCTCATAAGAACCAGATTGGTTTTTAAAATACCTCTGACCTGAATATTTTCCTGTGGAAAGTCCAAGTTCTTTCAGTGATATTTACACTTGAAAATATCCCAGTGAATTATGACCCTGGCCTATTGCAGAAAATACAACTGTAAGCAATTAAATTAGTTGATGCTAATATTTATATGTGTGTTCCATTTTCTAACTTATTGAAGAAACTAGTAGGACAAGATTACTTTCTTTTCCTCAGGATAGTTACAAATGTTTAATAAATACAGAGGACAACACCTTTAAAAAAACACACACACCCTTCACAATTACAGACCTAATATAACCTATTAATTGAAGTCTGCACCAATCTAATTCACCCAATTTGTTTAGGTTTTGAAGAAGCTGCTATTACAAATCAAACTACTTTTATAAGCTCTCATTTTCTCAAATCACGCTGAGGCTTACAGTGCTTTACTCTGTAAGTTTATCTATTAGGAAGACTTTATAAAATAATCTGCTATGTTAGTGAACATTTAGTTTATGGATAGCTTTCTTCCTTTACCTAACCAGGGGTTTCAGCCTCAATTTACCATAAATCTAACACCCATCTTATTTATCACTGCAGACACCACACCTACTTTTTAAAGCAATATTTAAATGGAACCAAGAATGTGATTTGCCAACTTCCTTTAGAATTAGGAATTAGAATGATTTGCTATAGCAAATTTTCTTTGCTATCCCTTTTATCCAGTTATATTGATAAGTTATCTTGATGAGATGGTTGCCACTACAAAAATACACCCTTATGTTGCCAAATGGGATAATTCTTGTCAAAAGGGGAAAGCATTATAAAAAAGAACAGAATGCACAAAATTGCATTAAATATGGAAAGGCTAACTGTGTCTGGCACTAGTGGGACATAAATAGAATCATAATTCAAGTAAATGAGGTGGCTTTGACAGCATTTATGGATAACTTCTAATAAGCTTTTAGTATCACTGACCATGGAATTCTTCTGGATCAGATTAGAGCAGGGTGTCAAACTCAAGGCCCGCGGGCCGGATTTGGCCCATGGGGTGATTAGGTCTAGCCCACAGTGTCGTCCTGGAAACAACAAAGGACCGCCCCGTGATACCTCTGTGAGCAAAAATGGAGCTCAGGGAGGGCCGCTTGCTGGCAGCGGGTTGCAGGAGGCCGTCCCAGCTGAAAATGGAGCTTGGGAGCCCGTTTTTGCTGGCAGAGTGGTTCGGCCTCCACAGGCATCCCCGACACAAGTGAGCTGGCTATGCCCACCATGACCATGCCCACCCTGGCCCCCTGAGGACAAACACATCCCTGATGCAGCCCTCAATGAAATCGAGTTTGACACCCCTGGATTAGAGGGTTGAGAATGTGTTAACATGATATTGTGGTGATTCTTCTTTTCATTGGAGGTCAATTCTTGTCAGTGTTAATATATAGGGAGAGGTTGAGTCCTGGCTTCTGCTTGTAGGAAACCTCAGTGCTCAACTCTCTCCCCATTCTTATTTTAATTATAATATAAAGGTCATGCATTGAAACAGAGTATACTGAGATACACAATTTATATATCTCTGCCCTGGCCCATCCAAGTGATTCTGTCAAAATTCATTCCCAATGCCTAGAGCAAACTCAATTTCACTGAGGGCCGCATCGGGGTTGTGTATGACATGGGGGGGGGGGTTAGGTGTGGCCAGCTCAATGTTAGTCTTGTCAGGGGCGTCTTTGGTGGCCCAAGCGCTCTGCCAGCGAAAATGGGCTCCCGAGTGCTGTTTCCGGCTGCGATGGCCTCCTGCAACCCTCTGCCAGCAAAAATAGAGCTCCATTGTTGCTGGTAGAGGCACCACAGTCTAGTCCTTTCTGTTTCCAGGGCGGCCCTGTGGGCCAGATCTAAGCACCCCGTGGGCCAGATCCAGCCCCCAGGCCATGAGTTTCACACCCCTGGCCTAGAGGCTGTGAAGGTCAGAATGAGAAAAATATGATGGAATTCAACCCTCAGTAGACTGAACTTTCCTTTCAGCAGTTCCAAGGCGGCTCCACACCCATTTGCACTACTCAGGTGACCCTAAGAACACAGATAAACCTCCAAGCGATCTCAGCAACTCTCTAAACGGATGCAAATGACCAGCTGTCTGTAAGGAATATAAACCCTTCCATTCCCCAACAACCAATCAGAACTGAAGAAGCTTCTTGGATGCGAAGCAAAACGTCTTCAATAAAAAAAACAAGTAAGTCCATTTGCCTCTTTGGCAACCCTTTGGTTTAGGACTCATGGTTCACCTTGCTTTGCAAAAACTCCATCTTGTGTGCCAGTTATAGCCATTCCTAAATTAGAAAGTTCTTCTCAAGAGTCATTCATGATATTGTAATTTGGGATTGTTTTAATGTGCTGTCCTTGAAAAGCATGGATGGTCCAGAATGCAACAGTGGGTGCAGTTTTGGGCACACCGTACCATACTCACGTAACACTGCTGTTATGTGAGCTGCAGTGGGTCCCCGTAGGCTTCTGGATACAATTCAAAGTGCTGGTTGTCACCTTTTAAAGCCTTGCGTAACACAGGATCAAGTTATTGCAGAACTCCTGTCTCCAATGTGCGTCTGCCCATCCCATTACATCTAGCAGGTTGGATATGATCTTGGTTCCTTCAGTGAAATAATTAAACAGTGTTATCTATGGGGATCTGGGAGACGTGCTTTCTCTATCACAGCAACTGCCTTTTAGAACAGCCTCCCTGAAGGTCTAAATGGCCTTTGTCCTACTAAACCTCTGAGGACCTTGAAAAATCTAGCTTTTTTCCTCAATGCTGGGTCAAAGATGTTAGTGGAGTTTTGTTTGCTTGGTTCATGGGGCTATTCAGACATTTTTAATTATAGCTTTTACATTGTGTTATTTTATGTACAGATTTTTAGGGACCCCGAGTTATTTGGTTAAGAAGGGCACATATACTTTCTTTAAATCAACCATCCATTCATCAATCAGTGCAATATATTTTATCAAAGCTGTCTGCCTTTTTAAAAAAAAAAAAAAATTCAACCAGATCACTTTGCAGATACCTGTAAAGTAAAATAGGATGCACAATCCACCTATATGGGTGCCCCCATGCTATCCAAAGATATGTATTGATGTCTCTCTAAGATGAGGAGCTTTCCAACATCTGGTTTCCACCTTAAAAGCAGGAACTCAGAAGCAGGTCCTAAGGAACTGTATGAGCCCACCCTTAAAAGTGAGCAATAGCCCCTTTTTGCTCTAATTCCAGAAATTAAAGCGGCAACAGAATGAGAGCTGTTCTGCTTTTCTATGCTCTAGATCAGGGGTGTCAAACTCAAGGCCCAGGGGCCAGATCTGGACCGCAGCATGCTTTGATATGGCCCATGGGGCTGCCCTGGAAACAGCGAAAGACTGGCCCATGGTGCCTCTGCCAGCAAAAACGGAGCTTGGGAGGGTCGTGGGTTTCACTGGCAGAGGGTTGCAGGAGGCCGTCGCAGCCGAAAACGGAGCTGGGGAGCCCGTTTTCACTGGCAGAGTACTCGGACCACTGCAGGCATCACCGACACAAGTGACATCAAGCTGGCCACGCCCTCCCTGGCCACCAAACTCTGCCCCCCCCCCCCAAGATCATGTTTGATGCGGCCCTCAATGAAATCAAGTTTGACGTCCCCGCTCTAGATGACTCCAGCAAGAGGTAGAAAGTACCTTCATTCCATTCTTAGCAATGGCTCTCCTTTTGAGCTTCTACCTACCTTAGCTGCTGCTCACAGAAGAAATGGAGTAGAGAACACAGGTATGGACAAACAAGCATACCTATGCTTAAGAAGTCATCTGAAATATATCTTAGAAATCAAGTGTGCAAGCACCCATTGCAAGATGTCTGTGAAGTAAAGACTCAGACGGAAGTCATGTACAACTCCGTGCAAGGCAACATATAATGAAACATCTATTATCTCTCTGCTCTGAGAGCTTAAAGGAAAATGGATATCATATACAGTACCAGTGGCCCCAAACTTTTGGGCACCAGGAACTGGTTCTGTGGAGAGACGTTTTTCAGCGGACTGGAGAGGGCGTGGTTTTGCGTGCTGCCTGCATCTTGTGGATGGAGCTTCGGTTGTTTGCGTGGCCCAGTTGCTGGCATGTCCCGGACTGGTGGTTGGGGACAGTGGTGAAATGTAAAATTTGTTACTACCGGTTCTGAGGGCATGGCTTAGTGGGGGGTAATGTGACTGAGTTGGCGTGGCCAATTTTTTCTTTTTTACTTTTAAAAGCACTTTTTCTACAACCTCTTCGGCTTTTCTACAACCTCTTCAGTTTAAAAAAAATGCTTTTAAAAGACACTGACGATTCCAGCTGAGCCGCGCGATCACCAGAGGCTTTTTTTTTATACTTTTAAAAGCATTTTTTCGGCCGAATAAAAAATGCTTTTAAACGTTTTTTTTTAAAAAAAGCCTCTGATGATCGCACAGTTCAGCTGGGCATGGGAGGTGGGCAGGGATTTTTGCTACCGGTTCTCCGAACCACCCGCCGTCATCGCTTCCAGATCGGGCGATCCGTTCCGAATCAGGAGTATTT
Organism: Pantherophis guttatus; assembly: GCF_059756535.1. Classification (NCBI taxonomy): domain Eukaryota; kingdom Metazoa; phylum Chordata; class Lepidosauria; order Squamata; family Colubridae; genus Pantherophis; species Pantherophis guttatus. The sequence goes on along the minus strand of NC_142070.1, from coordinate 13,891,952 downwards.
CACCCCTGGTTGGGGACCCCTGTCATATATCATTCTGAGAACTTTAGTAAAATGAAGCCTGCTCTTCCTTATTCATGCAAAATTGTCAGTTATATACTGCATGAGCATTCACCCCTAACTTTCCGGCTATGTTCTCTCAAGCTTCCTTAAATGCCCAGGCAAGAGATTGCTCAGTATTTTAATTTTCAGATAAGTAAGAAAGAGGACCCAAAACACTACCCCAGGTTTCTGTTGTGAAATACAGTTCAGCAAAGCCTTCCTACAAGGATGTTATCAACTGACTTCCACTTATGACCAGTTTGAAGTACATTTTCAGTTTATTGCAGTTATTGCCAAATCTTGCTCAGAATTTGTGCTAAATCAGACAAATGTTTGCAGCACACCAAGGTGATAATCCTATTTGCTTCTGTTCCAACGACCTTAACAGTTTTTATGAGGAAGTATGCTAAATAGAAGGACTACATGGTCCAATAAAAAAAAAAAGAATTCTAACAATATGCATATAGATCATCTATACCAGTGATGGCGAACCTTTTAGACGAGTGCCCAAACTGCACACGCACATGCCCAAATTGAAAGGTGCACACACGAGCGAACGCACACATGCGCAGACATGTGTAGAAATGTGTATGTGCAGACATGCGTGTCTGCATGCATGGACATGCATGCATGCATGAACAACAGAGACCCGAAGACCAGATGGCTGTCAGGAGGCAGAGCATCCCAACACCAGCAGCGCAGATAAGAACTTTTTCTTTCGTGAGCTTCTGTTTCGTTGTTTGCAGGGAAACAGAAGCTCATGAAAGAAACGCCACAGAGATCTGACCAGGGGCAACACTGCGTCTGCCAGCAGAGAGGCTCTGTGTGCCACCTCTGGCACGCGTGCCATAGGTTCGCCATCACGGATGTATACCAATAGGATGAGCCCAGTCTTCATTCTCAACCACAGCATTTATTAGGAATAAAAAACGATGCAGGTAAGATTTGAGTTATGTCTCCAAAAGTCCCTCTGTCATGATTCTGCAAAGTCTCAAAAGAGATGAGTTTAAAAGTGAAATAAGATAGAAAGAAAAAGTAATGAGCAATTGAAAAATACAGGTAGCCCTTGATGGGTGACCATTCTTTTAACAAAGAATGTTTGTTCAAAGTCATGATGGCACTGGAAAAAGTGATGTATGACCTGTCCTCAACATTATGACCATCACACCACCCTTGTGATCATGTGATTGCAACTTGGGTGCTTGGCAGCTGACTCACAGTTAAGACCAGGGGTGTCAAACTCAAGGCCTGGGGGGGGGGCTTGATTTGGCCCACTGGGTGCTTAGATCTGGCCAGCAGGACTGCCCTGGAAACAGCAAAGGACAGGCCCGTGGTGCCTCCGCCAGCAAAAATGGAGCTTGGGGAGAGCTCTGTTCTCACTGGCAGAGGGTTGCAGGAGACCGTCACAGCCGAAAATGGAGCTCGGGAGCCCATTTTCACTGGCAGAGCGCTCGGGCCCCCACAGGCGCTCCTGACACGAGTAACGTTGAGCTGGCCACGCCCCCTGGCCACGTCCATCCTACCCAGGTCAAACACAACCCTGATGCGGCCCTCAATGAAATCGAGTTTGACACGCCTGGTTAAGCCAGTTGCAGAAATTTGGGGTCACGTGATCATAATTTGCAGCCTTCCCAGTTTTCAACAAGCAAAAGTGAATGGGGGAACCCAGATTCCCTTAACCACTTAATGGTTCACTTGATGATTTGCTTAAAAACTGCATCACTTAACAGCCGCATCGCTTAGTGACTAAAATTCCTGTCCCAATTGTGGCCGTAAGTCAAGGACTAACTAAATGCACGCTTGACATGGGACTGAAAAGCAATTTCTGTAGATTGGGATCTAAAAATGTGCTTAGTTTCTGAGCCAGGTCATATTACCTTAAATAAACACATTGTAAAAGTACACTGCAACAGCCTCCCTCAAGCTGGGATTCAGCAGACTGAGGATTATGGAAATTGAAATTTAATACATCAAGAAAAGTCCACAATTTGGAAAGCAGGATCTATATCCACGGCCACTCTTTGTCTCAATGTCACTCAAGCAGCTCCACTTTCATGCTGCCTATCCACTTTCTGGCAAGTTTGCTAATTATAGTATAATAGATAGCATTTCATAACTCTCTCTCTCTCTCTTCAAGCCAATGTTTCTCTCCAAACTTTTAAAGAGGGTAATTAGTTCTGAAAATAGAAATTATAAAAGGAAGGGGGGGGAGTATAGATTCATTTAAAATTTAAAAGCCTTTAAAATTTAAAAAAAAAAAGGCTGCACAAGGCGAAAGAGGCTCAGCTCCTTCCAATTATCGGGGACTTTCATAATCAGCTTCAATTTCGTGTTCTTGATAATCGGTTCCTGACTAAACAATGGATTATTCTTCTTCTTTATTCTAGTAGCAGACCTCTCTCCTTGCCTATTTTTACCTTTCATAGCTCCTGATTGTATAACCCAACTGCGTAACTTTAAATGCACAAGAGACATTCCAAGCATTGTATATTGGACAAGCTTCTCTGCTTTCATGCCTCGGTGCTGAGCGTATGGATAAAGATGTCAATTCTTTGCATTTCAAATTATGACAAATTTCTTTTTTTGCTCCCTACGTCACTGAAAAAGAGGACCCAGAAATAACAAATACAATAGAAGCCAAATTGAGACACACACACCCCAAACCTGCAGTAATGTGGCCTCCATCCTGTTGATGTCGGAGGCACCGTTTAAGGTACTTCCGGGTGAAAGGAGATAGGATTAGCCGGTGGCATCACCATGTCCCCGGGGGATGCCTGAGGCCCTTTCCATGTCCCCTTCAAGGAGCTGGAGAGAATGACAGGAGCTCACCCCACCACGCAGCACCACACGGGTCTCAAACATGGGTTTGCTAACCGCCAATCCAGTGTCCTAACCATATGAGCCACTGCACTCCTAGTAGTGTGGTTTCCCACTATTTTAAACCAAAAACACGTAAGAAATTTGCATAGTTCTCCAAACAGGGTTAAAGGCAAATCTCCTTCAAGTTGAACTTGATTCCTGATGATTTATACTGACACTTCCGTAAAGCTTTCTTAAGATACCTTGTTTCCCCGAAAATAAGACATCCCCTGATAATACGCCCAATCAGGCTTTTGAGCGCATGCGCTAAAATAAACCTCCCCCTGAAAATAAGCCCTCCCCCCAAAATATTTAAACGCAGAGCTGGAAATCAGGTAAGATGGCAAGAGGAGCCCCATCTTGCTCCATGCGCCCCAAAATAATAAGACCTCCCCGAAAATAAGGCCAAGCGCTCATTTCAGGGTTAAAAAAAATATAAGACAGGGTCTTATTTTCGGGGAAACACGGTAGTTTTGTACCGGTTGGTCACTGCCTTATTATATAATTTTCATGTCTACTAACAAAATTAGTACTTGCAGATATTCCCTGATCCAAGCACCAAATGGGGCCAAATTTCACTTCACTTTCCAGATCAGGGGTGTCAAACTGGCAGCCAGCAGGCTGGATGTGTTACGCGCAGGCCACGCCCACCCTAGTTCTGCAAATGGGGAAAATGTCACGAAACATGTGATGGCAAGTTTCCCGGGGGGAAGCAACGCCACTTCCAGGGTACCCCACCTACTTTTTCAGCTGTGCCCCTCAATTCACTTGTCATTCTTCCAAAAAAACCACTAATTCCCAAAAGTTGTTCAATAGCACAATTAATTGTGAAGCTAGCAAAATCATTACCTCAAAATGTGTTCACAATTGGCATTTTCCCTCCTTGGCACTAACTTTAATGATGGCTTGGTTCCCAGCCAAGGAGAACATAAATCTCAGGGAACTCATGGGGAATTAGGATTAAACGGTAGGCTTATATCTATGCGCCTTTGAAAATAGTAACTGGGGCATAATTTGTAGGGGGGGAAATAATGAGAAGAGGGATATTTTTCAGGTTTTTGTAACCTACGTATTTCAAGTTGGTGGCCAAAAGTCAACCCTAGACTTAGTTCATCCACTTGGTCTATTTAACTACACCACATTGTGAATAAACCATCATTGACTTGATTCATGCAACAGACTTAAGCCACAACATATATTTTACAATCTGTAGTGGCCAAGTTCACAAAATATGCTAAAGCCAAAAGCAAACAAAACACATTTGAGTGGATTTTGCAAACACAAACCACTGCCTCATTTAAGCTGGGGTTCAAGAGGGTTTGAACAGAAAATTTGGTTTGCATAATTTTTCTGACTAAGTGAGTCACCAGAAGATAATTTTTTTTTTGGCTCAACAGTCAGAGGCTATTATTAAGAAAAGGACAGGCTGTTTGGAATGGAGCAAAAGATTTTTCAAAAGCTGGGGACATGAGAATGTAATCTTAGACAACTGTCCAACTGCAAAAATCACTGTATTCATCATTACATTACTATCTTTTCACATTTACCTACCCTAAATAGTTCACACAAGTAGTACTTGTAATTCCTGCTTCCAATTATTTGAAAAGCTGGGTAGGACTCTAAAACAGGGGTGTCAAACTCAAGGCCTGCAGGCTGGATCCGGCCCATGGGTGTGTGGTTCGTCAGCAGCCTGCGGAGCTGGCAGTGGAGTCAGACAGTGAGGAGGCTGAGGAAGAACATGGGCCAGTCTTGGAGGCTGGGGAAGGCCTGGATGAGGGTTCTGCGTCGGAGGCAGAGATGGAGCCAGGGCCATCTGGGAGTGATGCGCGGACTCAGGAGCCTCCAGAGGCTGACAGCAGAGAGGCAGAGGAACAGGAGGACCCTGTTCCTAGTGCACGCATGAGAAGAGCTGCCAGAAGGCAAGAGCAGCTAAAGCAAAAAGGATGACTCGGGAGTAGGGCCAAGAGATGATTGACCCCTCCCATAAAGCTTAAAAAAGACAGCAACAGTTTGGGCTTTGCCGGAAAACAACGTTGATAGATTTGTTTCTTGTCTTGCTGCATTTATTTCTTGTCAGCAATGGTGATAAGGCTGAAGAATTGTGTTATGAAGAATTTGTTTTGAATTAGTTTGGACTACAATTCTCAGCTGTTCTAATAAAGTCTGTTTGTTTTGAACTGATTGCGTCTGATAATACCTACTTGGGCCTGGGTCACAACAGTGGGGTACTTAGATCTGGCCCACGGAGCTGCCCTGGAAACAGCGAAGGACCCACCCGCAGTGCTTCTGCCAGTGAAAACGGGAGCTTAGGAGGGCGGCCCGCAGCTGTCCCAGGCTGTTTTCAGCCACGACAGTCTCCTGCAACCCTCTGCCAGAGAAAACGAAGCTCCATTTTCGCTGGCAGAGGGCTGTAGGAGGCCGTCGTGGCCAATAATGGGGCCCAGGAGCCCATTTTCGCTGGCAAAGCACTCTGGCCACCACAGGCGCCCCTGGCACGAGTGATGTCATGTGCCCACCCTGGCCACACCCATCCTGCCCCCCACCGAGGTCCAACACAACCCTGATGTGGCCCTCAATGAAATTGAAATTGCCCCTGCTCTACAACCATTTCATCATAGTTAAAGGTCTTTATTTATTTTTTTTGCATCTACTGTGTAGCATCAAGTCACTATTGACCCTTACTAATCACATAGGCTCAATAGACTGTCAAAGGAAGTTCACTAATATTAGTTGTTGCTTGTCTGAAACAGAAAAATAAAAGTCTGAATGGCTTTCTCGTGACAGGCTGCCATGGGGGCATAGCAGGGGTGAAATCCAGGAGGTTTTGACAGGTTCTGCAGAACCGGCAGCGGAAATTTTGAGTAGTTTGGAGAACCGGCAAATGCCAGCTCTGGCTGGCCCCAGAGTGGAGTGGGAATGGAGATTTTGCAATATCCTTCCCCAGGAATGGGAATGGAATGGGGATTTTGCAGTATTCTTCTCCTGGAGTGGGGTGGGAATGGAGATTTTGCAATATCCTTCCCCCAGGAATGGGGAGGGAATGGGGATTTTGCAGTATCCTTCCTCCAGGAATGGGGAGGGAATGGGGATTTTGTAGTATCCTTCTCCTGGAGTGGGGTGAGAATAGAGATTTTGCAGTATCCTTCCCCTGCCACGCCTACCAAGCCACACCGCACCCACCAAGCCACGCCCACAGAACCAGTAGTAAAAAAAATTTGGATTTCACCACTGGGGCATAGGTCTGCTTTAGTACAATATTCCTATGAGCTCCATTGGCAGACACAACATGATTTCTCAGTCACATGCAGCAGTGACCCCCAACCTTTTGAGCACCAGGGACCGGTTCCATGGAGAGAGATTTTTCTGTGGACCAGAGGGGGAATTGGTTTCGCATGTTGCCTGCATCTCATAGATCGGGCTTCACTTGTTTACGCAGACCAGTTTCTGGCATGCTGCAGACCGGTGCCGGTCCACAGACCGGGGGGTTGGGGACCCCTAACATAAGAAGGAGTACATAGCTGCATGTTAAATGATACTCAGCAATATCCCTCCTTCATTTGTTTTGCAAATTTAAAGAAAAGTAAAATAGAGACTAATGAAGATGACCTTGACAGAGACCGCAGGCAAAAAGAGTTAAAGCATTTTTTTAAAAGTCCAGAACGTCCAGATAAATATTCAGAAGTGATTCAGACAGACACTTCCCCAATTTACCAAACTATAAGGAGGAGAAGGTAAAGCACAATCAGATCTGCAAGATTATTATAACGTATTTATTGTTGTTGTTATTGTTGTTATTGTTTAAGTTTATTAGCCACCCAATAGAATACATTTAGCTTTTCTATAGAGTTGATTTCAGGTCTGGTTTACCCAGTGGGGCACAAAAAACTCTTCACAGCAGTTTCCCCCAACTCTACATTCCGCATCCATGTCACTCACGACATTTTTGCGGATTGGAAATTATAGATGTTATTTGTCCAGCACATAATGGAGATAAGCTTGTGATGACTCTGCCTACAATTGCCCCAAACAGGGAAAGGGGCAGTATATAAATTTAATAATAAATAAATAAGTTGTTTCAGTGCACGTCTATGCATCATTTGTCTTATTTTGCAATTCCTCTTTGACAACTGAGCCATCATGCTTTGGCCAATTTATTTATCCTTCTTTTGTCTGTAGCCCATCTCTAGCTTTTTAATATAAGTATACTAAATATCAACATTTGTTTCTTATCCAAAAGGCATTCAGTCTCTATGAAGGTTTGTATAAATGCAGAGCCCTGAATGGGCAGCGTTTTAGATATTGAAAAACAACTCTTTCTGGGTTAAAAATCTTTTAATTGGGGAATTTTATGGGTAAGGGGTTTTAAATTGGGGATAAGATAAATAAGATAAGATAAATTTAATTTTGTTTTAAAGTATTTTAATGTTTGTATTGTGTGTTTTTAATTTTGGCTGTTCACCGCCCCGAGTCCTTCGGGAGAGGGGGCGGTATAAAAATTTAAAAAATAAATAAATAAATAATTTCTGCCTGATTCCTTCTACTGATGTCTGCTTTACATTTCAGTTTATTCATGCTGTGCAAACATTAACTCTTAAGTTGATTCAGGACAGAGAAATAAGTCAACAAGCAAGGAAGACATGAAGATTCTGCAAAGTTTGCATGAAAATAACAATACCATTTCCGTGTTATTTTTGCTATTTTGCATAGTGACATTAAGGAGACAATTCAGAAACAAATGTGAATACACTTTAGAAAATGGTTGATAAATCTAATCCTGTCCTTTTTCATTTTAATTTAATGATGCTTCTCCAGCAGTGCACCTCAACTGATCTCACAAGTTAAGCAGGATTGTGCTTGATTAGTATTTATTTAGATGACAAGATTACCTGAGAATTTCAGGGATGTAGTCTAGACTGGAAACCTGACAAAGGCAAAACCAACTTCAGTACTGTTGCCAAAAAAAAAAAAAAGGACCTACCCATTCAAACTCAATTTAAGATTTTTACCTTTTTTGGTTTTGCATTTATGACAGTACCGTCATTTCTACAGATATGAACTTGCTCACAAAGTCGCCACCTAAGATTCCAGGTGCTAAAGTTATATTCTTTCTCACGAGGTTCTCCATCTGGCAAGGATGCAGAAAAGAGCAAATGTATAATCCATGAGTGAACAGTATTGTACCTCAAGATTATCTTTATATGTGTATGGGCGTGGACGCACATTGTTCTCTTAAGATTTTAAGAAACTCTTAAAAGAAATTGTGTTCTCTTTTGGAATTTTCTTGTTCTTGAATGAAATCACATGAGACACAGAAGTCTCAGCAGATCTGAAGCAGAGGTAAAATACTCTCGGTTCGGACTGGATCAGGCGATCCGGTAGCGATCTTGGCGGGTGGTTCGGCAATCTGGTAGCGATGGCGGAGCGAAGCTCCACCCACCCGCCCAGGTGTCATTACTTCCTGGTTTTAACCAGGAAGTAATGTGTTTTTTACCTTCTGTGCATGTGCAGGTTTTGTGCATATGCAGGTCTGTGCGCGCATGTGATGCGTGCATGTGCGTGAGCAAAGTGAGCGCAGCGCATGCACTTCCGAACCAGTAAGGAAGGTAAGTAGATTTCACCCCTGATCTGAAGTAATACTCAAGCCACTGAAACCCTAAAATCTCTTGAGATTTCAATTTTTTTGCACAAGATCTCATGAAACGTTGGCTTTATTTTATAATACAAATATTATATTTATACATTTATTATACTAAGATTTTAACTATTTTTAAGATAAAAATTATTCCTGTGCCATCATGAAGAATTACATGAGGTCACCAGACATTTGGAAAATCTGCTGAGTCATAGAATATTCACATGTGGCCTGACAGCAAAGAAGATTTAAAGTCCTGGAGGTGAGAGGCATCTAATCCAAATCAATGGAGAATCAGACTAGATCATCTCCATCAGACAAATGTTCAGCTCCTGCTTGAAACATTTCAACGAAAGGGAGAAAAGCACTGTGATTTAAGCTAATAATTTCCTAGAATGCATTTTGCATCTATTAGCATTTATCTTTGTAACATAGCACTATATATAAACTGCCTACAACTTTAGACATATATCCACATCTTTTAGCTTTGGCCAACTTTCTGCCTGCAATTTTCAGATTCGCTTAAAGAACAACGTAGCACCTGGAAAAGTAATAACCGTTCTAGGAAAACAGTAAAGCGATTATCAATCAAATATTTCCTACAACTGTTAGTTTTGCTAACAAGTTTTCCTTGTTATCCCTGTCATTTTCATTACTGAAGGAAAAAGTTAGCTTATGCAGTCCTTGGTGCTCTATGAATTTGGTTGTTTGCTTACAGATGTTTTATTACCTGACTAGTTAACATCGTCAGTGCTAGTGATTGTAGCTTGCCCTGCGAATGTTGAGGGAGTGTGGTTTTCTCCTTGGTAGTGCCTTGATTAGGGTATTGTTTTCTACTCCTGTTGTTTGTTTGTTTGGTTCTAATCCCTGCTTATCCAAGTGTTAGTCTATTGATGGCTGATTTGTCTGAATGCCAAGCTTCCAGGAATTCTCTAGCATCTTTTCTGGCTTCAGTTTGATGTAGGATGCTCAGAGTTTCCCCACTAAAACTATGGTAAAATCTGTCTATGTGAGATTAAGGAATTTTTCTCATGTTCTGATTGCTAGTTGATGTTCATGGATGTGCTCTGCTAGATTTCTACCTGTCTATCCTAACATAGTGGCTATTTCAGTCATTATACTATGTGTTCTAGATCAGCGGTCACCAACTGGTGGTCCGTGGACTACTGGTGGTCCGTGAGAAAATTTTGGTGGTCCGCAGAAAAATTATTTGCATTTTTTTATATTGCACTAAATCAGGGGTCCTCAAACTATGGCCCCTGGGCCGGATACGTGCAATGAACGTTTGTGTTACTGCAGAGTGTCTCCCCCTTCGGGGTCTTTTTGTGAGGGTCAGGGGGGGGACCTTCTGACTTGGGGTCTGCTTCAACCTTCTGGTCGGGGCTTTGGCAAAGGCTGGAGGGAAGTGCTACTGGTGGTAAAGAGAAGTGGGCCTTTTTCTAGTGGAACTGCCTCATGGCCTGGAACTGGCTGACCATCTCAGCCCGCTGAGCCTCCAGACGTTGGTACCTGGCCTTGCACTCCCGCAGGTCTTCCCTCTGCTTGGAAAGCCTATGCTGGTAGTCCTCAGTGAGGTGCTTCTACTGAGCCTCCTTCTCGGTCAGATCCAATTTCAACTGAGCTGTTTTGCCAACTCTTTCTCATGGTGGCTCCTTAACTCCAGCCCTTAGGGCTTCCCGTTGGGGCCCTAAGGAGCGTGAGCGGGGAGGCAAGGAGTGGCTGGGAGGGGAGGGTTGAGTAGAGGCCCACGAGGCGCCCCTTGACATGAGTGACATTGAGTTGGTCATGTCCACCCAGTCACATGACCATCTAGCCACACCCACCCATCTGGTCGTTAGGCAGATCATATTAGTGGTCCGCGGGATTTAAAATTATGAATTTAGTGATTCCTGAGGTCCAAAAGGTTGGTGACCCACGTTCTAGATGACTCTTGGTTTTTCTTCTCCGATCTTGCTGGGTCTTTTGGTTTACTTAAAATGTTTTGGGGGGCTTTAGTTGATTTATATGCGATGATGATGCCATGTGGTTCTAATAGCTAGTTGGTTTCTGAGATTTTTTTTTTTTTTTATGTATGGCAATGTTATTCTTTTTATAGTTTGTATTGTTTGCGCTGTAGTAGACAGACACTTTTTGATAAAGTTGAGTGGGTATCCATTTCGTTGGAATATATTCTACATACAGTCTATTTCCTTTTTCTGGGGTTGTATTGCTACAAATACACTGCATTTGTATGTTATGTAGTTGCTATGAAATTGATGATGTTATCTTGTCTGGTAATGAAACATCTGCCAGCAATATACTCTCATATACTCTCTTCTATTGGGTTAGATAAGTATCAGACCATCTAATTAGATTAGATCTTGCTTTTGTTAAATGGGGGGGGGGAGAATGGGGTACATACATATACTTTATTGCAAACTAAGCCCCAATGTATTTCAAGTTGGGGCCTCATTTGTTATAAAATATATATAACCCCTATTTCTTCCCCCCCCCCATCCTACCCCCATTTGCTTAGTCTAGCATTAAGGTCCTGTTTACACTAATCTTTAATGGTTGCTAAAAGGAAGTAGATAGAACTGTTACACTGTCAGCCTGTCATTCTTCAAGATTCATTATCAGAATGATCAAAACTATATGAACGTCATTAGCAACTGGAGCTAAAGTTGCAACATTTAGCATCATACAGTTTCTCAATCGTTCTACCACATTCAGTTTCTGAAAGCAGAAAGGTAGCCAATTAATCCTTTCCTACCATAGTAAGAAACCTCATTAGCATATTAATGTTATTTTTAAGCCTACAATTATTGCTTAGTGATCTGAATCTTGCTTTCAGGGATCACAAAAGATGAAAAGAATGTTAAAAGGCAAAAGGCAATGTTACACTGTAAAACAAATTTAATGCTCTCTTTGTCTTGGTACAAACTGAGGAGTATTAGAAATGAACAAAAATGAACAAAAATTGATATATGGCCAGCACATATAGCGAGAACATAATAAGCCTCTATTTGTTTAACAAAATGCAAATGATAAATTAAAACTAGCTTGTTGTGACCCCGACTCCCGAGCCTGTCCTAACAGAGGAAGAGGACTCAGAAGCTGATGGGGAGGAACTGACAAGGCCTCCCTCTCCAGGACCCTCCTCTCTGGCAATGCCTCAGGTTCCATCCGAAGGCCAAGAGGAACAGCCTGGGATATGCCAGGAGGAAAGCATATCGGAACAACAACAGATAGGGAGCGAGGATGATGAATCCTGGCTTGATCCCAGGCAGCATCGGAGGGAGAAGCGTGCACAGCAATGAAAGAGGCGTGGGTTAGGCCAGAGATTGAGCTGAGTCACTGAGCCACACCCCACAAGGAATAAAAGTGGGTGTGATTGCTCTTCAGGCTTTGTGACGGTCAAAGTTAAAAACCTGAGAGTCACATCGCGTTACCTGAAATCTGGCTTGTGCATATTTGGATTGGACCTTGGCTAACTCTTCCTTCGTGGATTACTTTTTGCTACTGAACCGGACTGAGGATAAACTCTCTCTTGCTTACTGTGAGTGAAAACTGACTTGGCAGGCATTTTGCAGTTTACTGCCAAAACTCTTATCTGCAAGGGATTCTAATCTGATTGCTTAATAAAATCTTGGCAGGCATGCCTGGTGGTGTGTTTGCCTGTGTGGGGAAGGGGGACAGAACATGGCTGGACTCATACATTGTACTAAGCCACAAACCCTGATTTACAAACTACAATGTCTACTATAACAATAGACATTATAGACATCGTATTTATGAGACCGCCTTCTGCCACCAATAGCCTCCCACTGGCCAGTACGCTCGCACAGAGAGGGCCTCCTCAGGGTGCCGTCCACCAGACAGTGTCGGCTGGTGACCCCCAGGGGAAGAGCCTTCTCTGTGGCGGCGCCCGCCCTCTGGAACAACCTCCCCCCAGAGATACGTACAATACCAGACCTCCGGACTTTTCATCGGGCCCTGAAAACTTATTTATTTCAACTAGCCGGGCTGGCTTGATCCCACAGTTTTTAGTTCAATTTAATTGATTTTAATTGGGTTTGTTTTAAATTGCGGCCAAAAATATTTAATTATTTTAAACTGTTTTTAAATTTTGTATGTTCTATTTTTATTCTGGCTGTTCACCGCCCTGAGTCCTGCTGGAGAAGGGCGGTATACAAATTGAAACAATAAATAAATAACAAAACATACTCAGCCAAAGCCATGCGTTATATGGTATATGAACCCTACACTACAAAATCACACATCTAAATTTACTTGTCAAAGGAGTTCACTCAACTTTGCGAATGATTTTATGTAAAAAGCACTGCCAGAAACTATGCCTTGATACACCCCTCATGACAAGCTGAGATATGGTTTGCCTGATTTTGGCTAAATGTGCTCTATGACAGGGTTCCCCAACATCTGGGCCACGGGCCATGAGTGGGCCATCAGCTGTTTGCAACTGGGCCACTGAAACGGCAGGTGAATGCATAAGCACACATGCTCAGTTGTGCAAGCAGCAGGCAAACACGTGCTCCATTTGTGTGAGTGGCAGGTGCACATGCACGCCGCTCGCGCAAATGAAGCTGCACACATGCACACTTCCTGGCCATGCATGTGCGGAACCGTCCACCTCCTCTCCCGCCCCCCCCCCCCAGCCAATCTGCAAAGCTGAAAAGTTTGAGGAACTCTGCTCTATGAAAAACCAGCCAAGGTGACTTGTAAACCTTGATTTATGATTTAGTGTGTGCTATTTGGGTCTTATTTACAAACTATGATTTAAAAAGACACAGCGACAGAATTCAAACAGAGACCGAAGCAGATGTCCTTGTATTAAATATCCACGTTACTATTTTTATCAGATAAGAAATCCAGCCTGAAAGTAAGATATCCAACTCAACAAAAGAGGCAGTAAGTAAAGGTAAAGATGATGAGCGGGCATGCGCAGGGCGCACGCAGGGGTCATGCGTGCATGCACAGGGGCGGGGCACATGGGGGTTAGCACGTGCATTGCATTATGGATGTGCGCACACTCTGATGCCGAAAAGGTTAGCCATCATTGTCCTAAGCATTTTATGCTCTACTAGGTAGCAAGCAAAATACATCCATATGTCAACTTGCAACAGTTCTCTTTTAAACAGGAGCCACATAAATAAATAGCCAAATCTATCCCTGACCATGAGGAGGAGCCAAGTAATTTAGACTCTTAATCATATGAAGCCGGAAGAAAAACAACATCAATGTGTTGGATGTGAAATTCTAAATGCAGCATGCAAGACAAGCTCTCATTTTCTGATGCAAAACTGTAAAAATATTCAGAAGACATTCAACTACGGAGAGAGAAAAAAATCATCACGACTTTAAATGATTACCTCTGAATAGCAGAGGGCATAAACGATATAGATAATAAGATCGTTATGGTTACAGATATAGTTAAGGCAATGTTTTTCAAGCTTGATCACTTGAAGATGTGTGGACTTCAATTCCCAGAATTCCCCAGTCAGCAATGGACCAACAAGTGATTCTCTTAGTAAATTGCTACTTGGTACAGGTAAGTATCAACTTACGACCACAATTGAGCCCAAAATTTCTGTTGTTAAGTGAGACATTTGTTAAGTGAGGTTTGCACCATTCTACGACTTTTCTTGTCACAGTTGTTAAATGAATCACTGCAGTTGGTAAATTAGTAATCTGGTTATTAAGTGAATCTGGCTTCCCCATTGACTTTGCTCGTCAAGAAAATTGCAAAAATTGATCACATGACCCTGGGACACAGCAATGGTGATAAGTATGAACCAATGGCCAAGCATCTGAATTTTGATCAGATGATCATGGGGAGGCTACAAAGGTTGTAACTGTGAAAAATGGTCATCGTAAGTCATTTGTTTCAGTGCTGTTGTAACTTTGAAGGTCACTAAATGAACTGTTATAAGTCGATGATTACCTCTAGTTTCTTACACTCCTCCAATCCCTAGGAAAAAAATGTGAAACGATGTGGTTCTGTGTGTAGAGAAATAGGAAGCTGTAGGAGCAGCTTCTGAAGCAATAGCACAAGCCACGAAAAAGATGCGGCTGCTTTAATGATTCAAAGTGAGGAACTTCATACATTTGCCTCCTTTCCTGAAGCCCTTTTGTCAAGGTATTTGCACAGCCCTAAGAAATACAGAGGGATGCAGTGGCCCAGTGGCTAAGACGCCGAGCTTGTCGATCGAAAAGTCGGCAGTTCAGAGGTTCGAATCCCTAGTGCCGCGTTAACGGGGTGAGCTCCCATTACTTGTCCCAGCTTCTGTCAACCTAGCAGTTCGAAAGCACGTAAAAAATGCAAGTAGAAAAATAGGGACCACCTTTGATGGGAAGGTAACAGCGTTCCGTGCACCTTTGGTGTTTAGTCATGCCGGCCACATGACCATGGAGACGTCTTCGGACAGAGCTGGCTCTTCGGCTTTGAAACGGAGATCAGCACTGCCGCCTAGAGTCAGGAACGACTAGCACATATGTGCGAGGAGAACCTTTACCTTTAAGAAATACAGATATTATGTAAACTACCTCTACCAACCATCTGGCTACAACAATTAGTCACCACCCAATACTGTTACAGGAAGTGATGCAATTTCCTGAAGCAGAGAAACATTTTTCAAATGCTTATGCTAGGATTCCAAATAAGGCATCTTCTAAACACAATGGGCTACAATCTCCGTCAACTCTACATACATCATTTGGGCTCATACATTTATTTACGCAATTTAGGCACCGCTCGATTCCCAAATAATATATCTCACCAATATAAAGAAACATACATCAGTTTCTCCAAAATGGACCCAGAAACTCCGTTGAAATCATCAAAAGGCTCTCTGCCTTTTGATTGGAAAACAGTGGTTTATACACATCCTATATGTCTAATATGGAAAGCTCTAAATCCCAAATGTTCTTTTTTCAAGAGGCAACTGGACTTTCTGGTTTTTCCTTGAAGACATTTCGCTTCTCATCCAAGAAGCTTCTTCAGCTCTGATTGGATGGTGGGGAATGGAAGGATTCTTCCAATAAATCCTTCCACTCCTTATCATCCAGTCAGAGCTGAAGAAGCTTCTTGGATAAGTGGTGAAACATCTTCAAGGAAAAACCAGAAAGTCCAGTTGCCTCTTGAAAAAGCACCTTTGGGACAACCATGACCTGGAAAACTGAGAATCTCCATAGACGTCTAAGATAAACCCAGATTTAATCATATACAACTCAACTGTCTGAAATGGACTCACTATAAACATAAGCTTAAGGCATTTATTTCTTCACTTAAACACCAGTAACTTTGAAATCTTATTCTGGCTCCTGTTCCTCTCTATTTGGGAAGCATGACTCTCGATAAACATACAAATCCTTGAGCTAATACAATATGGACACCTGGACTAATTGCAATGACACCAAAGGAATTAAGAGATGTACATTCCAAATCCGTAATACAACTTTCTTGCTTGTCTTTATCACAATGAGCAGTTTAAGTTACAAATTTAAGCATGCGTTGTTAGTCAATTTGTGGTTCTTTTCAGACTATCACTCAGTCTGAAATCATCAAAGTGAAAAACAAGAACTATATATAAGAAGAAAACACACCCTAGGAATAGGATGGCGAACCTGCGGTACGTGTGCCGAAAGTGTCATACAGAGCCATGTCTCTTGGCATGCGCAACGTCGCCTGTTCCTCTTCCCGGTTTCTGGTGCGCATGCGCACCCAACGATCAGCTGGCCTTTTTGCATGTGGCAGTGCCAGAAACCGGAAGAGCTAGTCTTCCGTTTTCCGGTGTGAGCATGTGTACCGGCCAGCTGATTGGTGTGTGCACATGCGTGGCAGTAACCGGAAGACTTACTTGCCGGTGCCACCAGAAACTGGAAGTACCTTATCCGGCGTGCGCATGCCCCCTGGGCAGCTCCTCTTCCTGGTTGCGGCCCCTGACATGTGCGCAGAGCGCCATCACTGCCCTAGGGTGCTATGGAAATTGATGAAGGCCATTGGTGCAATAATAAACAGAAATAAGCACTACTTTTTATTTAAGAGTAAATGCTATTTTCTTCTAATCAGACTGCAGGCAAAGCCATTGAAATGTTCTAACAAATAGCTGAAATACCTTAATACAGGAAGTCCTTGATTTACAACAGTGTGTTTAGTGACTGCTCAAAGTTACAACAGCACTGAAAAATGTGACTTACGACTGCTTTTCATAGTTACGACCTTTGCGGCGTCCTCATGATCATGTGATCAAAATTCAGATGCTAGGCAACGGGTTCATAGTTATGACCTTTGCTGTGTGTCCCAGGATGACGTGACCCCCTTTTGTGACCTTCTCACAAGCAAAGTCAATGGGGAAACCAGACTCACTTAACAACCAACTGATACTAACTTATCAACTGCAGAGATTCACTTCACAACGGTGGCAAGAAAAGTCGTAAAATGGAACAGAACTCATTTAACAAATGTCTCACTGAACAAAAAGAAATGTTGGGCTCAATTGTGGTCGTAAATCGAGGACTACCTGTAAAACCTTCCTCAGCATGGTACTTTCTGAGTCGAGTTGGAGTTTTACAAGCCCAAGGTATGTGATTATATTGTGGATTATGAGCATTGCAGTCCTTCTTCAAGTTGGAATAGGCAGCTGTAATACAATCAAAAGATTAAATACTGAGGTAATAAACAGAAAACCTGAACATTAACTCCATGCTTTAGAAGAACAGGTTCATCCCAGTTTGTCCTGGGCTGCCTTGGCATTTCAAAAAATAAAATATCTTAACAAGCATCACTAAGCTGAGGCATCAACTGAATGCTGTTTCTCAGGATTCACCACTGATGAGTTACTTACTCCAACTGCCAATATATATCCAGGTATCTTGGTTCAGTGGTTTACAAAGCAGGTCAAAACACAACCAGAAGTGCCACATCCGTTGCCACTGTATTAATCACTCTCTTATTAATGAGAAGTTGGGAACAAGAGAGTAACACGGCTGTTGTTTGGCAACAACTGAAGCAGCTATCAGTTGCAATTGCAAGTAGGAATCTTAGAATCACAATATTTAATTAATTGCACAGGATACAACTTGTTGATAAAATAATAGTAATAATAACCCTACAGAGCAGCTTTCCTCAAATTAAGAAGAGTTGTACTGGGCTGAGCCATGATTCAAGACAAAAATATCCTGGGAAAAAAAGTTAAGGAAAAAAAGCCACAGAATAGTGTGTTAGTAACAGGGAGTCCTTGAATTATGACCACAACTGGAACTGCTTCAATGGCAATCCAGACAGACCCAGGATATGTGGGTCATTAAGGGGGAAGAGGGAGGAATGCCACAGGGGGTGTGGGAGGCGCCGGGCGGCCTGATGCAGGACGTGGGCAGGAGGCAAGGAGTGTTGGGCACAGACTCCATGTATATATATATGATACAGGTTATATAAATGTTTTAAATAAATGAATGAGCCGTAAAAAGAGGGTTTTACAAAAATACAGATAGTCCAGTGGTGAAATTCAGCCGGATCTATCCACTTCGCGGGATCCGGTAGGGCTGACGGTGGGAGGCTCCGCCCACCTGCCCGGATGTCATCATGTCTCATTTTTGGCCTCTGCGCATGCGTGGAGGAGGCACGCGAGAGCGTAGCAAGCACGCTCACATTTGCGATCCGGTAGTGAAGATAAGTGCATTTCACCTCTGAGGTTGTCCTCGAATTGAGCCTAAAATTTATGTTGCTAAGTGAAACATGTCTTAAGCGAGTTTGCCCCATTTTACGACTTTTCTTGCCAGAGTTGTTAAGTGGAGTCATTGCATTTGTTAAGTTAGTCACACGGTTGTTAAAGCGATTTTGGATTCCTCATTGATTTTGCTTGTCAGGAGGTCTCAAAGGCTGATCATAGGATCGTGGGACACTGCAATCATCATAAATATGACCAAGCATCTGAATTTTGAATCATGTGGCCATGGGGATGCTGCAATGATTGTAAGTGTGAAAAACGGATCACGAGTCCCATTTTTCAGTGCCGTTGTTAACTTCGAACGGTCACTAAATGAACTGTGGTAAGTCGCGGACTACCTGTAGGCCATGGAAAAGGGGTGCCGATTTTAAATAAATAAATGAGGTTGTGGGAAGAGGGCGTAGGGCAGGGGTGTCAAACTTGCGGCCTCGCATGCATCACACGCTAGCCACGCCCACCCCCAATTTAGCGAAGGGGGGGGAAAGTTGCGATATGTCACGTGACGACGTGACACTGCAAGTTTGTCACCCCTGGCTAAGGTGTATGTGTGTGATTGTAGGGAGACCAAAGAAAGAGTGGGCTGGGTGAGTATGATCGTAGGGAGGCTGTGAAAGAAGGGGAGTTGCATCTGTGCGTGCATGCACAAATGCAGGGAGGTGGGGGAAGGAGGGTGTGGGGTATGTGCAAGCAAAGGGGGCAGTGTGCAAGGCAAGAAAGGAGGGGAGGTGGTAAGAAGAGACTAACAGAAACTTGAAGGCCTTCCATGCATGGAGCCAGAAGGCAACCTTGAGCCCCGTTAAGATCGCACTGCTGGCTGTGGGCAGAGTTAGCCTGCAATACTGCACTTTAGCCACTGTGCTACCGGGGCTCCTAACTGGTGATCACAGGACTGTGGGACATTGCAAGTACAGTAGTTGCCAGTTTTACATTCATGTAAATGGGGGGAGCTGTAGTGGGCAGCACTTTGAGGACTGGTCATAAATTCAAACGGTCGCTGAACAAATGGCCATAACTTGAGGACTACTTGTATGCTGTTGCTTCTCAATTGGATTTCCCACATAAATGCCTTCACGTTTTATGCCCACCTATAATCTAATAAAAATAAGCCCCCTCATGCCAAAGTTCAAACAGTCAATAAATAGCAGTATACTGAAGAAAGTGAATTATAGCTTATCTCATAGACTACTGCAGTTCACTTGAAAGGGGTTGCCTTTGAATGGGAACCCTTAAGTCAAGGGTGTCAAACTCAAGGCCCACGGGCCACATCCGGCCCATGGGGCGCTTAGATATGGCCTGCGGGGCCACCCTGGAAACAGTGAAGGACCGGCTTGCGGTGCCTCTGCCAGCAAAAACGGGGCTCTGGAGGGCCGCACACAGCCCTCTGTCAGCAAAAACAGAGCCCGGGAAGATGGCTGGGGAGGCTGTCATGGCCAAAAATGGAGTCCTGGGGGGCCAAGCACGGTTCCCCCCCCCAGCTCCGTTTTCACTGACAGAGGGGCTGCAGGAGTCCGTTGCGGTAGAAAATTGAGCTTGGGAGCCCGTTTTTGCTGGCAGAGCGCTCAGGCCGCCACAGGCGTCCCCGACACAAATGATGTCAAGCTGGCCACACCGATCCTGGCCACGCGCCCCCCCCCCAGCCATGCCAAAGTCAAACACAACCCTGATGCGGCCTTCAATGAAATCTGAATTTGACACCCCTGCCTTAAGCTATAGATAGCACAGTATGAAAATGCCAAGTTGGGACTAGTTTATCAAAGAAACAATTTCTGGGCCTGATTTGAGATGTTGGCCATTGTTCCTGTTAGCTCTGGCACTAGCTGCTCCAGGTGAAATCTGCTCACATAGTACAATCAAGATGGAGACTGGCAGGAGCAGAGGCTGAGCTTCTTGGTAGCAGCACCCTCGTTCTGGAAGTTTCTACTGCCTTCCTGAACGTTATCAGGATGGGGCCATTCTGATCTCACCCCACCCTGATAACATTCAGCAAGACCAGGGGTGGGCAACTGTGGCCCTTTTACAACCTGTGGACTTCAACTCCCAGAATTCCTGAGACAGCCAAGCTGTGGACTTCAACTCCCAGAATTCCTGAGACAGCCAAGCTGGCTCAGGAATTCTGGGAGTTGAAGTCCACAGGTTGTAAAAGGGCCACAGTTGCCCACCCCTGAGCAAGACAGTCCTGAGGCAGAGCCATCTCTGAGCAGAACCTCAATGAAATCCACACCAACATGAAGGTTTTCTGAGATAACTTTCTGTTTTAATTTGATGATAGCAAATTAAAGTTCTCGACTTCAACCCAAAGGTGCTTTTTTTTCAGGCGGCAAACCGGACTTTCTTGTTTTTGTTTTGTTTTCGTGACTGAGAATCTCTACAGACTTTCGACTTTCAACCACTCGTTTAATGACTGTTCAAAGTTAGGCCGCCACTGAAAAAAGTGGCTTAAGATCAGCTCTCGCACTTAGGGCCACTGTAGCATCCCGACAGTCATGTGATCTAAGTTTGAGGGTTTGGCAACCAAGCATGTATTTACAATAGTTGCAGCCATTCGAGATCCTGAGACTATCACTTACAAGCTTCCTAGGGAGCTGGTGACAAGCAAAGTCAACAGGGGAAGCTTAATGACCCACATAATGCAGTGATTTGCTTAAAAACCATGGCAAAAAAGGTCATAAAATGGCCCACGGCTCATTTAACAACTGCCTTGCCTTAGCAACAGAAATTTTGGACTCAATTGTGGTTGTAAGTCAAGGACTACCTGTACAGTGTTTGCACGACTGTCAGCTGTACAGAGTTCAAGCAGTAGGCAGCGAATGGCTGAATAAATTAACTGTAGTCCACAATAAATACACACGTGAGCGCACACACACAAGCAATGTAATAAAAAAAAGACAGGAAACCAAAGTTATCCGAACACTACAGAACTTGGGAGAGACTTAACTGGAGTAAACATCTGGAAAAAAGTTGTCATGTCCCACTGTTGAAGCATTGGAATGCCGTTGTTTCGGATCTCGAAAATTTCATTCTTGGCTAAAGAGCCTAATCTCATAAAATATAATTAATTATGTTCTGGGCTTCGGTGAGAAGGCAGGCAGTGGGAGTTGATTTGTAGAAAATGTCAGTAGATGCAGAGGACAGAAATGGCAATGTACAAAATGTTCCTTTGAGCTTGAGGTTAGGTAAAATGACCCCTCTGGACGTCTTCCAAGTTGGAAATTTTATATACAGCTCATTTACAGACCTTTTGCATCACAAGAGAGCATTTTTTTCCCCCTTTCACTGTACATAGAAAACCAGGAGAAACAATTCCGGCCAGAAATAATTTACAATTCCAAGAATGGACTGTGGTCTTGTTGGGCAAGTTAAACATTAACATTTTGTTTGTCAAAGGGGAAAGAAGCAGGTTTTTGCAAAATCCATTGCCTCCTGAAGTCTCAAAGTGACCAGGGTGCTTTATCTAATATAGCCATCACTATTCTAAAGAGCTAGTCTATTAGCAGACCTTACCCAAAACACACGTGTCATTATAACAATGCATTTATATAGAAAAAAAAAAGCCGAAAGCATAATTTACTCTACATCTCCTCTAAACAAGCAGCCGGAATGATGTATCTCTGTAAGCTACGATTTGGCTTAAATACATTTTCTCAGATAATGTTGTGCCATGAACTATAGCTTATATCTAAATGTTTGAAGTTACTGGTAGTCCTCGGTTTACAACAGTTCATTTAGTAACCGTTCAAAGTAACAACATCCAGCATGGATTTGATTTAAATTGAGTTGATTCGAATGACAATTTAAATCATGATTTAAATCACTAGTAAAAAGGCTTGATTTAAACCAACTCGATTTAAATCATAATTTTTAAAGAGCAACTGTCATCTCTGCTACTCCTTTGACCCACTGTTGACTCACCGATAGTCCCAGTGTTGCAGAATATACAGCCTCATGCTACATAACTAAGCTCCATTTCATGCTGAATAAACTAAATTATTTATGTATTTTAAATAGAAAACTATCTTACGATAGATTTTTACCCCAAAAGTTTTTTATTAAAATAAATTCGATAAAAATCAAAAAAATCTGATTTAAATCAAAAAAATCCGATTTAAATCAAAAAAATCTGATTTTTTTTGATTTTTTTTAAAAAATCATTGATTTTTATCCACCCTGACAACATCAGTAAAAAAAGTATTTTATGCCCATTTTTTACACTTTTTAATTTTTTCTTGGCAACATTATGGAACTGTTTTCTATAGTGTTCTTCAAACTTGGTCTCCATAATATTCAGACATCTATTCCATCACTCCCAAACCCATATAATCTCAATATTTACCCTTTTAATTATTTTTTAAAAACATTGGAAAAATGATGCACACTAAAAAAAATAATAATAACTAAAACTAGTTTGTGAATGATTTGTTTATGGTGCAGAACTACTTCCCAATAGCCTTAAGTTCGCAAACCCTTTTATCCATTTTGTGAACCTTAACAACAATTCTGTAGATCTTATTCCTGCTAGGAATCATGGAACTTGGGAGTCTTACTCTTCTGGAGGGGATAGGAAGACTACCTTAAAGAGCCGTGGTGGCGCAGTGGTTAGAATGCAGTACTGCAGGCTTGTTCTGCTGATTGCCAGCTGACTGCAATTTGGCAGTTCAAATCTCACCAGGCTCAAGGTTGACTCAGCCTTCCATGGTGGGTAAAATAAGAATCCAGTTTGTTGGGGGCAAGAGGCTGATTCTTTAAACCACTTAGAGGGCTGTAAAGCACTGTGAAGCGGTATATAAGTCTAAGTGCTATTGCTATTAAAGCATCCTCTTAACAGCAAAGGGCTAATCAATATCCAGACAAGCAAACTGAGCAGGACAGATGGTTGGGATCTAAATAATTCCTTCCAAAGCTCTCTTTGGAAGGTTCAGAGGACAGAATGCGACTCCCAGGTGGAAGGAAAGATGCTGCCATGCAGGTGATTTGCTCATAGAGATTTGCTTAAATCCTCAGTATTTAAAACCCAAGCTTGGGGAGATCTGGTGCTTCATTACCAGCACACAACATAGCCTCAACGGGGTTTTTAATCTTCAAAATTTTGCACAATCCTCCACCTCAGGGGTCCACAACCCCCAGTCCAGCACTGGGCTGTGGCATGCCAGAAACCGGATCACCCAAACAATAGAAGCCCCATCCATGGGACACAGGTAGCACACAAAATCATGCCCCCTCCGGTCCACAGAAAAACCTCTCTCCACAGAACCTTGGTGCCTAAAAGGTTGGGGGGGGGTCTCTGTTATATACCGCTTCACAGTGCTTTGCAGCCCTCTCTAAGCATTTTACAATCAACCTATTGCCCCCAACGGTCTGGGGTCCTGAATCACCCTGGAGTGGGTCAGGATCGAACTCCTGGCAGTAAGTAATGAGTTAGCCTGCAATACTGCATTCTTACCACTGCGCTACCACGGCTCCTATTGTCTAGTTCAGGGCTGTCAATCTCCAGACCCGCGGGTCGGATGCATCACGTGCTGGCCACGCCCACACCCAGTTTAGCAAAAGGGGGGAAAGTCCTGATACATCATGTGACGACGCCATGACTACACCCCTGGTATAGTTGCCTTACTTAAAGACACTACCTCACCTGTCATGTCCTTTTACATGTGTGTGTACCTACACACACATACATACCCAAAGAAAGTTACAGGTAACTTTCTTAGATGTTGTATGGGCTGTAAGGCGGAGGTAGGCAACATGATGGCAGTGAGTCCTAGTGCATCTATAGATATCATCCTTGATGCCCATCAGATGTATCACTGGCAGGGAATCATGGGAGTAGTTGTCCAAAAATATGGACAATAACAAATCAAGAAAAGACTGTTCTACCGTCTTTTACTGAGATTAAATCAATTGTCCTGTAAAGGAATTTCAGGAATTAAAAAGCATTGGGCTAAATCAAGGATGTCAAACTCATGTCATAACAGTGGCGTCATGTAACGTATTGGGACTTTTCCCCCCTTCACTAAACTGGGCGTGGCCAGCGCATGACGCATCCGGTCCACGGGCTGGGAATTCGATAGCCCTGGGCTAGATACTATATATTGTTCTTTTGACCCTCCATTTTATGAAGCTTTCTTCCTGCCATTCCTTCAAATAATTCCATTTAAAAATCCAGAATTGCTGTCTACAAACTTAGCCATGGGGGGGAAAAATGGCATTTCTTTCCTATGGAAAAAAGCCTCCTGCTTAAAAAAAAACAAAAAACCAGGAAATGTAGTATCTTTTTTTTAACCCTGAAGAAAGTCACCTATTCCTAAGTAAACTACCATCAACTTCTCAAGAGCCTGACGGGCGGAGGCCTTATCAGGAATATACAGAAGCGAGATGATCCTCCAAAATTTCCAATTTTACTCACCAGATCACCTCCCGCAAATGACATTGTGGTCTCCAGTTAAAAGACATTTTCCAGAAACCAGATGATTCACATCTGTCCTGATCTATTCCCCTTCTACAGAATTAGAAGAGGAGAAAGTGAGGGTAAAATACAGCAGATGATGTTGCTGCTTACTTTTTTAAACTTCCAGAAACCTCTCTATCCTGCAAGCGGGTAAAAAAAAAGGCCAAAAAGAAACCCAAGGGAGCCATGAAGATTACCAGAAAATCTTACTAATTAAAAGAAAGGGGAGGAAGAAGCCTATCTTGTGTTTTTAAAACAGGAAAACCGCAAAACAAAGCAAGCCAGCTTAAACTGTCTGCTTGGGAACTGCTATCATGAGCACCACCACTGAACAAGTGGGAGACGAGCAGGGATCAAAGCAATTATCAAAAGTTTAGCCTGTAAATATTTTCTTTTTTCTTGAAAGCAAGTTGATAAAACTGCAATGGCACGCGTGTTTCAAAAGAGCTAAAAACAGACTGAAGTATATCTGGTGGTACTTATATCCTGATAAATACCCCTTTGGGAGTTCCGCTCTTGAAGTTTATCTTCTGGAAATTACATGGTATCTTCTATGCAGGACATCGTTTGAATTTGCCCTTGCATTTTTTTTTAAAAAAAAATTCCCTCCTCCTTCAAACACAAAATCCCACATAATGATCACCTCAAGAAAGAGTTGGTAGAAAATTATCTCTGCATTAATATACTTAGTTTTTACAACACTGCTGGAAGGCGATTATCATCTCACACCTTTCTCCGAGATGATAAAATCCTGAAGTTTATTCTGAAGATCAGAACTTAAATCGCTGCCTTTCCACCTGTGAAATTTAAATATTTAGCACCTGACACACTCGTTGGCACTCTGGAATCTAGCTTGCTGGGGTATTATGGCAGCATTCTAACACTTGGGGGGAGAAAACACTTCTCCCCATGATTTATAACTTGGAAAGATCCAAAGTTTTCTCAATATGTGCTCAAGAGTAACAAATCTTGCTTAATTTAGCCACTCTGTCAAAATCTGTTCTTTCCTTAAGGATGTATCTCCTGCAACTGAGTTACGTCCTTGGATTCTCAATTCCGGGAGGCACTCAAGATTTAATACAGATTCACTGGCAAATGTCCTTCATCCTGAAGGAGAAATTATTCAAATTGCTCTAGACCAGTGATGGCAAACCTTTTAGGCACAGAGGGCCCAAACTGGAAGGCGCATCCGTGCATGCGCCAGAGACCTGACGACCAGCTGGCCAGTGTGCATGCGCGCCTTGGAAGCCTAACGACCAGTTGGCCAATGCGTGTATGTACTTCGGAAACCTGACAATCAGCTGACCGACGCGCATGCGCACATTGGAAACCCAATGACCAGCTGGCTGAGCTGGGGCAACAATGTGCGTGCCCACCGAGAGGGCTCTCCGTGCCACCTCTGGTACGTGTGCCATAGGTTCGCCATCACAGCTCTAGACTTTGGATATACAGATAGTTCTCAACTTACAACCATTTGTTCAAAATTACAATGGCACTGAAAAACGTGACTTATGTTTTTCACACAATCCTTGCAGCATCCCCGTGGTCACATGGTCAACATCCGACCGCTTGACAAAGGGTTGACAAAGCGACGGGGTGCTCCCATGTGACTCCTCTCCTGCGCGAACTGCATTGGCTTCCGGTGGACTTCCGGGTGCGCTTCAAGGTGTTGGTGATCACCTTTAAAGCGCTCCATGGCTTAGGGCCAGGGTACTTACGGGACCGCCTTCTGCCACCAATTGCCTCCCACTGGCCAGTTCGCTCTCACAGAGAGGGCCTCCTCAGGGTGCCGTCTGGGAGGAGGTTTCGAAGTATTTCTAGCAGGACTACCAGATTCTGTAACAGCTTTGTTCCCAATGCCATCCGTCTGGCAAACTCGCAAGATTCGTTTCTCTCGCCCTGTACATGTCTACATCCGAATTAAGACTGTGGTGTTTCTCTGTGTCATATAATATATGCGGATATATGCGTAATTTTGTATTTATTTATTTTGTCATGTTTATTTGGTGTATATTGGACGCTGTGATCCTTTGAGAGCTGTACGCAACGAAATTTCATTTTAACGTACGCCAATTAGTATACATTTAAAGCGACAATAAAGTTAGTCTAAGGTTATGGTCCATGGAGTCATGAAGAGTTGGACATAATAAAAAAGCTACCCCAGGATTTTTATTTTGATATACATCTCTATATAATAAGCAATTCTGTTTTGGGTTTATTTGCGGGAACAAAGGAAAGATGCACAAGGCTCATTTTACAGATGTGAAAGTTAAGATGGGAAATACAGATTATAGTAGAAACCCAACAAGTGAGCAAAGGACGGCCAGATCTGACAAGATGAGCCACAGAACTGTTTAAAAAAAAATTCCTGCTGAAGGTGACAACAAAACTAGGAGAGCAGGGTGTATAAAGCAGAAAGGAAGGAAGTAATTTGCTAGGACTGCAGTTTACTTTGGGGGATCTAGACAATAAACGCTCTTCCAGTCAAAAAGAGCGGGTTATTCCATGTCTTCTCTCACTGTCTCTTCAAACTCAATTTATCCTTGGACCATTTAAAAACAGAGAATTAAGTCACATCAGAAAGAGCTTGTCTTAAAACACCCTCCTTATAGAAGTAACCCAAGGCCAATTTTTTGATTTTTCTGGTGAAGACCTTTTAATTTTCTCTGGTGTTTCAGGAAACAATTTCGGTGTTAATACTGTTTTGTTGACTGTACAATTAATATTAACTGTTATCAACAAGAGCATTTGTGTTATTGCCACTATCTGTACGAAGGTGAGGTTTTATTGTTTATTAGGTTGGCTATCAAACAGATCTGTCAATAACCCAGAGAATGGAATTGTTGGACAATCAGAAATGTAATGTTATTTCTGAACAAACAACCTCATGAATACCTGAATCTGAAACGACAGGCATGATCTGCAGTCTTTACAACTCCCCCAGAAATCTATACCAGGGGTGTCAAACTCAAGGCCTACGAGCTGGATTCCGCCAATGGGGTACTTAGATCTGGGCCCATGGGGCTGACCTGGAAACAGCGAAGGCCCAGCCTGCAGTGCCACTGCCAGCAGAAACGGAGCCCGCGAGGGCTGCACATGGCCCTCCCGGGCTCCATTTTTGCCCGTGGGGGCCTCCAGCAGCCCTCTGCCAGCGAAAATAGAGCTTGGGGAGGCTGCATGTGACCCACCCGTGCTCCATTTTTGGCCACGATGGCCTCCTGCAGCCCTCTGCCCCCTCAAGCTCTATTTTCGCTGACAGAGAGCTGCAGGAGGCCATCGCAGCCAAAAACGGAGCCTCGATGAGTGATGTCGAACTGGCCATGCTCACCCCGGCCACACACACATACCCCAGAGGTCAAACACAACGCTGATGTGGCCCTCAATGAAATTGAGTTTGACACCCCTATACGTTAAATGTCACCTTAGAACCAGCACATACGCGCAGCAGAAAAGGCATGAAGAAGCACCGGTGAGACCAGTCCTCTTCTATTTCAATTTTTTTCCCATGAAAATAACTTCCAGAACTTCAGAAACTGTTTTGTTCCTCAACTAAATTCCTCCAGCCTGAAATAGTATGTGATCACTTTGACATAAACCACAAAATGATGTTCTCAGGAAGAAACCAGTCATCAACCACTTGGCACTCTCTGTGTGTCTAGGACTGAAACTTCTCATCACTGAGGATCACAGCAGAGGTGGATGGAAATAATGGATGCTGTAATTTAAAAGCATCTTATCAGGTGCCATCTAAAAGGGAAAATGAGAGTTTCAGAAAGGCCAGGGCAGGTCCCAGCACCCTTTCATTTACGGAAAATGAACATATAACTCATCAACTTTCTCACATTCATTGTTCGAGGGTGCTGCTAGGCAAAACCCTGACACAGATGTTTTCTCGAGATATATTTTGGTTTAAAGGAAATAATGGTAAAATTCCAAAGATCTGTACGACTGCCTCAACTGAACTTAAAAAAAAAAAACCTATCCGAGATTTATTTATTTTTTTAAAATTTGATTTATATGCCGCTCTTCTCCGGAGACTCAAGGCGGCTTACAATGTGCTCAGCAATAGCCTTCATCCTTTTGTATATTTATACAAAGTCAGCTTATTGCCCCCACAACTGGGTCCTCAATTTGCCTACCTTAGAAAGGATGGAAGGCTGAGTCAACCTTGAGCCTTGGCGAGATTCGAACCTGCAGTAATTGCAGGCAGCTGGTCTTAATAACCAGCTTAATAACAGGGTGCCTTAGACCACTGTACTACCAAGGCTCTTGGTAGATTGTTGGGAATCTTAAGAGTTACCAAAAAGATAATTTCTGAGTAGAGCCTGACTCTAAGTGACTGGAAAGTAGGTTGTGTACACACACTCACGCCCACACATATATAAACATTCTCAGTAGGAACTGAATCAGTGAGGTTATCTCGAGAATATAAGCGCCACAAGGAAATGATTAATCTAATGTTCCCTCAAGATTTCCCCATAAAGTAGGAAATCCATGGCCCTTCAGAAGCTATTCACTGAACTCCAATTCCAACTAAGGGCAGGGATCTCCAACCCGTAGTCTGCAGACTGCTGCTTGGCCGCGGTCCACCAGGAACCAGGCCACACAAGTGAGCAAAATCCCATTTGCCCATGTGGGGGATCCAGGCAGCTCGCGAAACCATCCCCCCCCCCCAGTCTGCGGAAAAAGCATCGTCCACAGAACTGGTCTCTGGCATCCAAAAGATTTGGGACCGCTGACCTAAAGGACACTGAACTTAACTTAACTTGAAATGTGTGTGTACTTTAAATGTGTGTACGTCTGAAGGGTATCAGAATGAGGAAGGCTATTATAGTATATTTGCTCTTTGGGAAGAGGACGTAATGGAGAAAAACCTAAGCAAAGCAATATGTGCCCAGCCCTGTTGTCATTGCAAAAACCAGTTAAGCAACCTGAGCCTTCCTGGATACAGTAGTCAATTACATAAAACTCTTAACAATACTTGGACTGGAATGCAAAGACAGAGCTAAAGAAAAATGTAATCACTCAGAGGCAAATAGAAAACTTGTCTTTTGTGCCTTAGTATTTCCACAAAGATTATCAGAAGTGACCATTTCTAATCTTACATAGCTGGGTTTGTTTTTCCTTGATCAAAAACAGGCTTTCCAGCTGTAGTATAACAGGTCTGGAAAATATCATGTTTAGAAGACTAGTGAAGCCAGTAGAAAGGCATCAACCCCTATGTGCTATTACTCATTCCAGTTGTCATACTTTACTTTCCAGAGTTGAATTTTACAAAGATATTAATCACGTTGGCAGGGTTTTAGCTTGCTTATTTCTCATATCTTCTTTCAATTATCAAACTCCTTTAAATAATAGAAATTTATTTGAGAAGCAGGGTGGTGATGATGTACTGTTTTCCATTGGTAACCTGTCAAGTTTCCGGACTATTCCTTTCGTGTGTTTTTTTCTTACTTGGGGTATTTTAAATTTTTGGGGTTTTAAACCAGGCCAAATCTATTTAATTATTTTAATTTTTAATCATTGTTTTGTCTTGTGTTTTTAAATTGGCTGTTCACCACCCCGAGTCCTTCAGGAGAAGGGCGGTATAGAAATAAAATTATTATTATTATTATTATTATTATTATTATTATTATTATTATTATTATTATTATTATTATTATTATTATTTCAAAAGACAAGTGAAAAACACACTAGCTCAGGGGTCTGCAACCTTACACACTCAAAGAGCCATTTGGAAACATTTCCCACAGAAAACACCGGGAGCCACAAAACCTCAGTGGGTGTGGCCAACTCAATGTCACTCACTTCCACCAGTCACACGACACCCCCCCCTAGCCACGGCTACCCAGCCAGTCATTAGGGCAAAGAACCGGTTGCTAAAA
Source organism: Pantherophis guttatus (assembly GCF_059756535.1). NCBI lineage: Eukaryota > Metazoa > Chordata > Lepidosauria > Squamata > Colubridae > Pantherophis > Pantherophis guttatus. The sequence continues at coordinate 13,861,373 of NC_142070.1, read as the reverse complement.
AACAACAGGAACCACAAAAACCCTTTTAACATCTCTCTCCCCCTCCCCACTCCTCCCTCTCACCCCCTCCTCTCTGTATCTCTCTGTCTCTGCCCCGGCTGCTTCTCCATCCCCCGCCGTCGCCCTTACCTTCTCAGGCCAGGCGAGGAGTGACTGGGAGGGGAGGGCGAGGGGTGCGGCCAGTCAGTGGTGGGATCATCCAACAGGAAGCCACAGCAGAGGGCCCAAAGAGCCACATACGGCTCCAGAGCCACAGATTGCAGACACCTGCAATAGCTGAACAGCATTTTTTTGCTCCCCGGTAGCTGTCCATTTGGAAACCCCCTAAGTCAGGGGTGTCAAACTCGATTTCATTGAGGGCCACATCAGGGTTGTGTTTGACCTGGGGGGGCAGGGGGCGTGGCCAGGGGGGGCCATGGCCAGCTTGACATCACCCATGTTGGGGACACACATGGCCCTCCCGAGCTCCATTTTTACTGGCAGAGGGTTGCAGGAGGCCATTGTAGCTGAAAACGGATCTCGGGAGCCCGTTTTTCACTGGCAGGAGCACCATGGGCTGGTCCTTCATTGTTTCCAAGGGGGGCCCCGCGGGCCAGATCTAAGTACCTGTGAGCTGGATCCAGACTCCCCCAGGCCTTGAGCTTGACACTCCTGCCCTAAACTGTTTTTTATTTGTTTGTATTTTTTCTTCGTTGTTTAGAAATAATAGTATCCGGTGCCCTCTTTCCCCCCAGCAAAGATTTGGAAAATGTTGCTAAAGAAGTAAGAACAGGCTATGTGAATCTCAGAAGGCTGGAAATTTCTAAAGCTTACTTCTGATATTTTTTCAAGACAGGGAACAAACTGGAGCTTAGGAAGTTTGCTAACTTGATTACGGGTAGCTTACAAAGGTCACAAAATGCAGGTTGGCAAATGTTTTGCAATACCTAGTATAATCTTAAGAGATAAGGGCCAGGCACAGAAATGTCTAATTATTAGGGCTGGGAAATTTACTTAATCTATTTATGTTATAAAACCAATACAATTTGCAGCCTATGCAAACTTGGCAGAATAAGTCCTGTTGAATTGTGTGGCAGTTTGTTTGTTTTTCCAATACAAGAATTACAGTAGAAATCCATTAAAAAAAAAGAGGCATATATTTAATGAAATATATAGTCAACCCTTCAGCAGTTAATCATCATCTACAGATTGCCTTGATATATATATATATATTTAGTGCAACAAATGCTAAAATATCCAATTTTTAAGAACCTTTGGTGAGCTCTCCCCATTGTCCTGGTACCAAGATGCTATGATTAGATCCACAGTTCTCTGGATGATTTTAATTCCCGGTGATGGAAGGTCCTTTTTGGACACACAAAATACGAAAAGTGGGCTTCAACATCAGTCCCATAAAAAGTACAAACTAAAACACAAAGCTGTTTTGAGTCAATCTGAAAACCTGGATACCTTTAGAAACCTATTCAAGTCACCATAATGTCAGAAAGTGATGAGAAGGGATTAGACATCAATAAGAAAGTATGTGCTTTGCAGCCAGAAAATCATAACTAGCCCACCCAAGATTGGGGAAGACTTTAAACCAAAAACTATAACCAGTAGGAATAGATAATAATGGCAGAACAGGGTAAATGTTGGTCTAACTCAGCTTCCTATATTCTACACATTTATATATGTATCAGTGGTGGATTTCAAATTTTTTTACTACCGGTTCTGTGGGTGTGGCTTGGTGGGCATGGCATGGCTTGGTGGGCGTGGCAGGAGGAAAGATACTGTAAAATCTCCATTCCCACCCCACTCTGGGGGAAGGATACTGCAAAATCCCCATTTCCTCCCGATCAGCTGGGACTTGGGAGACAGAGAATAGACAGGGGCAGGGCAGTCAGAATTTTTACTACCGGTTCTCCGAACTACTCAAAATTTCCGCTACGGGTTCTCCAGAACTGGTCAAAACCTGCTGAAACCCACCTCTGATATGTATGCATAAAGTATGCAAATCCTAGTAGATCTGAATACACTGTTCTAGAGAAGGTGTGTACTGGTGTCTACAGGCTAAAGAAATCAACCTATACTAATGTTATGTGACTTTAACATTCATCTTTGGTAGTACCATAAAACAGAGATGATTTATTCCCAGAATGACTACATCACATCAGTGGTGGGATTCAAGTAATTTAACAACCGGTTCTTTGCCCTAATGATTTCTTCCAACAACCAGTTTGCCAAATTGCTCAGAAAGTTAAAAACCGGTTCTCCCGAAATGGTGCGAACTGGCTGAATCCCACCACTGCATCACATCTCTCTTCATTCTCAACCAGCCTGACTGTACAGGTCAACGTTTCTCAAACTTGGCAACTTGGAGATCTGTGGACTTCCAACTCCCAGAATTCGCCTTGGTGGCTGGGGAATTCTGGGAATTGAAGTCCACACATCTTCAAACGGCCAAGGTTGAGAAACGCTGGTATAGGTCATAAACAGCAGCCCTTACAGAGCTGCCTGGAAGAGGAAAATCCAGGACAATGCGATGAAACTCACAGCCAAAATGGCTCCCTATCAGATAACCCAAGCTAGGATGTTTAGGGGCAACTTGAGAAAGACGAACATACATGCAGCAGAGGGCTTGTCACAGATTCTTGGACCAACAGATCATTTTATTTCTGTAAGCTATCCTGGGAGAATTCTTGCCCTTTGAGGTGGCTTAGAAACATTTAAAATCAATCGATACAGGAAGGCGTAATGAATGAATAATGAATGAAGAACTATTTCATTTATGATTTGTTTCGGTAAGAAATCGATCAATAACAACTAATTCCTGGGTGTTGCCTCTATGTGCGCGTTCCTCAGAGGGGACAAAATAAAATGCTGGTTTGTTCAACAAAGCATTCTCGTCGCCCATCAGCTGAGGCTGCAACTTGGTCCAGCATAATTAAACACAGCAGCTTTGAGTTTCTCTACATCAAGGGTGTCAAACTTGGTTTCATTGAGGGCCGCTTCAAGGTTGTGTTTGACCTGGGGGGGGGGAAGAGACAGGTGGTGTGGTCAGGTTGGCGTGGCCAGCTTGATGTCATTCATGTCGGAGCACCTATGCTGGACCAAGCGCTCTGCCGGTGAAAACAGGCTCCCAAGCTCCATTTTCGGCTGCGACAGCCTCCTGCAACCCTCTGCCAGTGAAAACGGAGCTCCAATTTCGCTGGCAGAGGGTTGCAGGAGGCTGTCGCAGCCAAAAACGGAGCTTGGGAACCCATTTTCACTGGCAGAGGCACAGCAAGCCAGTCCTTCGCTGTTTCCAGGGCAGCCGCACAGGCCAGATCTAGGCACCCCGCGGGCCGGATCCGGCCAGTGGGCCTTGAATTTGACACCCCTGTTCTACATTCCCAACATCCCACTTGGTCCAAAAGAACAAGATGCCAAACCTGGAAAAATATTCATGCCCAAATCTGCGGCCTGAGCTCTTGAATCTGGAAACATTTCTTCCAAATCTTGCATACAGGAGGAAAGGTTGTGATTAATGATGAAAAAATTGCTCTCCCTATAGCTGTAGATATTCTCCATTACACATGCTGTAGAGCAGGGGAGTACACCATATAAACCAAGAAGCAAAAGCTCCTTGAATTTGGGCCCTTGTGTCTTTTCAAAGTAGCACTTGAATTATGATTTTTAATTAAGATGATTTTTAAATATGTTATGAGTAATCGCATTAACTGAATTGGAGCTACATGCAGATTAAATTAAATCAACTTCAGTCTTGATCCTGGACACTTAACAGAATAACAGTGTTGGAAGGGACCTTGGAGGTCTTCTAGTCCAACCCCCTGCTCAAGCCTATAACATTTCAGACAAACGGTTTTCCAATCTCTTCTTAGAAGCTTCCAATTTTGGAGCATCCACAGCATCTGGAGGCAAGTCATTCCACTGATCAATTGTTCTAACTATCAGAAAATTAGTTGATTTGACCCTTCCTAGTCTTGGGACAGCCCCCAGAGTACCCCCTTTTTATGTACACTTGCATGAGGAGTGGTATGCCAAGAACCAGGATCGAGAATAAATTGGAGATGAACTTGAGTTCCAAAGTACAATTAACACAATTCTAAAAATCATGATTTGGCTCCATTAACTGTAAATACATATTGGTCTGACATCATATCATAAGTTTTCCTCTCAAGAAAAGTTTAAAACACAGAGGATTCACTATGATATAGTTGCCAAGGTACTTAAGGCAGGAGAGGAAATTTTTGAAAAACTATTTTTATGTCAGTAAAAGTACAGAAGAATTATCTAGCTGAGCCTCATTTCCTTGCAAAAAAAAAAAAAGATGGCCTAAAATAATTTGCATGCTTTTAGCCAGCTGCCCTGGAAATTTTAATGGAAGATTAACTAAAAACTTTACAAAGAAAATATGATTACATTAGCCTCAACTCTATACATTTTTAGTATAGCTACGCCCAACACAAGCCTTATGATAAGAGCTCCTGAAAACTCTGCATCCTATAAAGGCAATGCCAGTCTCAGCCTGCAGTGAACTTTGCTCTCAAGTAATTATGCACTGCATATAAACTGTGGTTATTTTCAAGATTCAACAGTGCAGAGTTCGTATCTGCACAACCTTTAGCATGGCTTATTTTTTGAGAATGCCTTAAGAGACAAGGCAATGATTGATGTTCCCAAATTTTTATTTTCAGGCATGAAACTATTTCCACGATAAAGGTTGAAGGGAGAGAAAAAGAGATTAGAAATGCGACGGATGACATTTTGCTTTGGAAAATAAATCCCAGGCCATTAGAAACAGGCTTCCCTTTCATTAGTGGGGGTCACTTTAAATATCAAGATTTACATTTCATTTTGAGAATTTCCCAAGGTTAGTACACAAAGTTTGCACAGTGCAGGAAACTCCGAGGCAGCAGGTCAGTCCAAAATGTGTAAAAATTTGCTTTCTGTCCCGAAGCAAAACGAAACAGAAGCCAAACAATCTGATCAAACAAACTGGTATTAGAATTTTCTGGTTGTCAGAGCTCCTGACTCATTCCTACACCTACAATTTGCTTGAAAGCAAATTAACACTAACTTGTCTGCTTGTTACTGAAAGGGCCGGTTCTATAGAATATAAAGCAGTAATGAAGTAGTAAAGGGGTGGATTATACCACTTAATTGGGGGAGAGGGGGGGAAATAAGACATAAAGGGGAAAAAAAACCCTAAGAAACCAAGAAAGCTGAATGGCAAAATGGGGTTGTCAAGCCTTTTTTTTTTTTTTAATCGTCAGAGGTTATCATGCTCTTTTAGGTCTCTGATGGCGCTGCAACTATGGAGTTATCTGGATGCTATCACCATTCTGCTAATGGACTTCCTGCTACAGCTGCCATCTGAAGAATGGTAGATGACATGCTGCATCCAAGAAAGAATGTATAAAAAGGTAAAGGTAAAGGTTCCCCTCTCACATATGTGCTAGTCGTTCCCGACTCTAGGGGACGGTGCTCATCTCCGTTTCAAAGCCGAAGAGCCAGCGCTGTCCGAAGACGTCTCCGTGGTCATGTGGCCGGCATGACTAAATGCCAAAGGCGCACGGAACGCTGTTACCTTCCCACCAAAGGTGGTCCCTATTTTTCTACTTGCATTTTTTACGTGCTTTGGAACTGCTAGGTTGGCAGAAGCTGGGACAAGTAACGGGAGCTCACCCCATTACGTGGCACTAGGGATTCGAACCACTGAACTGCCGGCCTTTCGATCGACAAGCTGAGCGTCTTAGCCACTGAGCCACCACATCCCATAAGAATGTATAGCACCCTCTATTTATCTTGGGCATTGCATTTTTTAAAAAAATTTGATTTATATGCCGTCCTTCTCCGGAAACTCAGGGCGGCTTACAATGCGTTAAGCAATAGCCTTCATACTTTTGTATATTTATACAAAGTCAGCTTATTGCCCCCACAAACTGGGTCCTCAATTTACCTACCATAGAAAGGATGGAAGGCTGAGTCAACCTTGAGCCTGGTGAGATTTGAACTTACAGTAATTGCAGACAGCTGGTGTTAATCACAATGCTATCAGTCTGCTGAGTCACCAGGCCCATATTTGAGCTACAGCATCCAGTTTGAGGCCTAGAATCACAATCAGAAAGATGGTTTGGGGGGTGGGGAGATAACGAGCCACCTGTGAGATGGGCAGCATACAAGCCTAATAAATAAATAAGTAACAGGCAGTAACTCCAATGCCATGAGGGGGCCCATTTGATCTTCCTGCTGGTAGCAATATCAAGCAAAGCCCACTTGTTCCTCCAAACTGATCTTTCTCTCAATTTAATCCCGATGGCACAACTTTTATATTTAAGCAGAACATAAAAAGCACTAATCCTCACCTTCGATCTCTCTTGGCATTACCCACCTTCTAAACATTACTCAATACTGCAGAAGGAAGAGGTAGAAGAAAGCTGATAAGACACGTGATGAGCATACCATAAACATTCTTGAATGGCATGCTGCAATTAGTGTACAAAGAAAGGGACATTTTGGAGATTTAGTACTGTAGTTGTGTACAATGCAAATATGCAAGGATTTTAAGACCACGCTGGGAGGGAATTAGTAAAGAGCTGCAGTTCCAACCCAGCTTGGAGAGGCTGTACAGAATTATGAAAGCAAGCTTGAACTCTTTTCCAACAGAAGCACAAATAATTTGCTAATCTAAACTATGTACACCTTTGCTTGGAAGGACTTACTCCCCAAGTGCAGATACACAAAAATGCAGCCTAAAGAGTTAATATTTCATACACACTCTAACTACCCATAGGTGATACCAACTGACAAGATGCGAAACCATGATGTGGTTCCACTGGTTTGTGACTTAATATGTCAACCCCAATATACTAAACTATGTTTCATAGATTAACCTATTGCGTGACCTAGCTCACTAGAGATTATTCAGCAAACCATGGTTAAGCAAATCAAGGCTTTCAATATTACATGAATGTGGCCCCTGAATTCAGTGATGTTCTCTTCGGGAAAACTTCAAACAATCCCTAAAGCAATTTAGACATCGTAGCTCCAGGTAACAACAACAAAAACTTGTTCACAAGAATCAATTCAACAAGTTGACCTAAAATGGAAACCATGCACTAAGCACGCCCTTCCATCAAAGTCATGTTAGTTTATACTGTTGTTTATTTGATTCTCAACAATCAATTATGGGTGAGAAAAACTAGGCAGCCCAATATGCAAGGCTACAATATATCCTTCAAATAAATAAAAGTGTTGCCACAAAGCAAGGAGAACAACAATGACGGGAGTACTTCTCATTCTTCTATTTGTTGCTGCTTCTAGAATCTAGTTCGGATTACCTTAATGGCTCTCCCATATAGCAGGCAACTTTGGCTCCTGATCCCTGCCCCTAAAATATAGCCATTATAAGGAATCGTCTATCTCAACATTTGGAGACTTGACTCTTTCAATGTAGATATGGGCATTAATGCCTTCAATGGCTTCTTCTGGCATCAAACAGTTTTTAAATGCATCATAAACAGTTAAAAACAAGCGCAGAGCCCTCCTTCCCTCCCATTATACATACGATATACCCAAGACGGTTTTTTCTCCCTGCAGACAACATAATCTGTCGGCTCCTATCTGTTTCATCCTACACGAAATGCAACTAGGCTCAGAGTTATCATCGAAAAGGTACCGACAAAGGTAGACTTCTCCGTTCTTTTGCATCCGGCTCCCCAACCTCCGAAGTAGGCCAGTACGTGCTTAAAGGCAACTGTTTGAGGCCAGCAATTTATATAAGCTTTAGAGTGCTCTGGAAGATTATGGAAGGCAGCCAATAATTTGTACTTCCAATATCAAACCTTCAGCTGAGGACAAACGGGAGCCGAAGCAGCTCCAAAACTTCGCAACACCCAACTTAAAAGTTGAACTTCCAGTTTCTACATCTGGTTTTATGAACAATTATTTTCTCTACATCTGGACTCCTCCACAACAGAAAATACCCACTGATTTACCCATTCCAAACTGGGGTAACTACTTTTTTCTTAACCTACCTCCCACCTACCCCATCTTATTATACACAACTTAAAAGTTTTCCAGCAGGGAAGGAACACTGGAAACCTGCATTTGCAACTAACAGTGGCGGTGGTGATGATGGTGGGGAAACTATCTTGAATAAAATACATTTGTTTCATGGAGGAATAGGGAAGAGAGAGGAGGGCCCACGGCTTTGAATCCATGCTCCTTTAAATCCGAAAAAAAGCTGAAAAACCTTATTTAGCTGGGTGATTTCTTTTTCCGAAAGGCTCACTTATAATACTAATAATTTTAAAAACCCTCCCTCCCAGGAGTAATCCAGGATAATTAAGAGAAACCATTTCCAAAGAGTTCATCTCCCATCCCATCATTTGACAGTAACCAGAGATAATTACTCCGTTTTTTTACTCATCTCTCCCCTTTAAAAGAGTCCCAAAGAGCCTTGCCAGCCTTTGCCGACTCAGCAGATTCCCAGAGCTCGCCAGAAACCAGTCCAAAAAAAAAGCTACCATTTTAAGGGCTGATCCAGGAAAAAAAAAAAAAGAAGCAGCCCTGGAAACACACACACACACACACACACACAATTCAAAGCCAGACACAGCAATCATTGTGCTAGCAGTTCATCTCCCCTTCCCCGACATCCCACCCCCCCCCCAATTATAATCCCGGGAGGGGGGGAAAGAAACGCGGCGGGAAGAGTTTGTTACAACAATCAGCTGTTAAGCAGATCCGAGTTTTGCCAACTGCTGTTTTTGCCCGGCCTTCGACTCACACGTTCACTTGAAAAGCGCGGAAGGAAACCACACAATACGTCTTTTAATTGTCAAGGGGGAAGGAGGAGGGGGGGGTGGGAAAGGAGAAAGAAGAGAAAAATAAACGCGTTTATTTTTTTTCCCCCTTCCCTTCCTCCCTTTTGAGCAACCCAAACGCCCCCGCCCCCCCCACCCCACCCCGATCGCAAACTTTTTTTCAACCCCGAAGGGCAAACGCTGGGATCACGGCTCGCCCACCAGAACAGGCACGATTCACACGACACGCGAAAAGGAGAAGCGATCCTCCTCCCCTCCTCCGCCGCCAACCCGTCCTGGAAAGATCCCGATCCGTAATCGGGGATCACGACGGGAAGCTTTGTTTTTTTTTTGTTTGTTTGTTTATTGTTTTGTGTTGTTGGAATCCTTACCTTGACTGGGCAGCCATAGTGAAGCTTTAGCAAGCCGGGCGTCTCCTGGCCATCAGCGGATTTTGGGGGCTCCTTCCTCTCCCTACCCCCCACCCCCCAAAAACTTCCCGGCCATTTGCCGACCTCTCGGGGCGGCGGGGGGGGGGGGGAAGCCCGCCGGGAATGATGGAAGACCAAGCGCGGCCAAGGCTCCGCCGTCTCTCGCCCTCGGCAGCTTTCTCTCCCCCCCTTCCCTCCTCCTCCTCCTCCTCCTCCTCCGGGGCCAAGCCGCCCACCTTGCTTAGCTCAGCCCTGCGCTAATTTTGATCGACATCCGGCGGGCACACGAGGGCCTCCTCCAGTCCGGCTGGACGCATTGCAAGTCACAAGGGAAGAAGGGCCGGCAGAGGAGGGGAAAGGCAGGGCAACGAACGACGGGACGGGGAGGCCGCCTCTGCTCCTTTCCCCGCCTCTCTGTCTGCACCCCGCGCAGGTAAAGCCCAGCCCGGCCCGGCCCCTCATGCCCGAGGCCGGGGCTTGGAGAGCCGCCGTGCGTAAAGGCGCGCGCCAGGACTGTGCCAAGGCTGAGGGTGATGGCCGGGGGTGGGGGTGTTCCCCCTCTCGCCAAGCGCACGGCGTCCCTTCTCCAGCCCCCACTCTTCCTCCTCGCGAGCCTCCCCCCCCCACGACCCTCTCTTTCTCTCCCCACCCCCCGCAAATTGGCTTGGTACAATCCGCCTCCTTAAATGGACATATAATGTGCTGTCAAAGGCCAGAAGGACGGAGGATTGGCTAAAGGGGGGGGGAGGAAGGACGAGCCCGGCTGCTTTTGGACCTATCGCTGAGGGAAAGGCGCGGGAAGGGCTCCCCACAGACGCCCCGCCTCGGGCACCGAGAAAGGAGGAGGCGAGAGGAAGGAGACCCGCTGGTATCCCCCCCCCACGACCACCACCAGCGATGCCCGACGGGGCGCGCAGTTCTGGGGAGGGGGGGAGAAATGTCTCCCTTATGCAAGACCGCGAGGGATTCTCCAGCTGGAGGAAGAGAAGGGCGCCAGTGGTGGGGAACTGCCAAGGGAAAGCAGCTGTGCCAGCGGCGCCGCTGGAAGATTGTTTGCATCACACCTTTGCCTTCCTTTAGGCAAGGCAAAGCAAAGGCACGGGTATATTTTTAATAGGGAGATTTTAATTGATTATTTTAGTAGTTATTTTTATTGTTTTTGTCGTTTTAATTTCCGTGAGCTGCCCCGAGTCCTTTGGGAGAAGGGCGGCATATAAGTATAAGAAAAAAAGGAAGGAAGGAAGGAAGGAAGGAAGGAAGGAGAGGAAGAAGAAGAAGTGGTACCTGGCTCAACAGAGATTTTGTGAGACCTTAGTGGACCATCACTTAAATGTGAGCCGGCAGTGTGTGGCAGCAGCCAAAAAAGCCAATGCAATTAACAGAGGGACTAGAATCAAGATCACATGAAATGTTGATATTTTATTTTATTTTATTAATCATATTTCTATGCCGCCCACTCTCCGAGGACTCTGGGCGGCTTACAACAATCGACAGTACACTAAATAGCACATTGCCCCCAACAATCTGGGTCCTCATTTTACCCACCTCAGAAGGATGGAAGGCTGAGTCAACCTTGAGCCGGTGAGATTTGATCTGCTGAACTAGCAGTCAGCTGAAGTAACTGCAGTACAGCACTCTAACCACTGCGCCACCTCGGCTATACCACCTTATAATGTCTTGGTAAGGCCACATTTTGAATAATATCCAGTTTTGGTTGCCGCCATATAAAAGAGAATATAGAGAACAGCAACAAAGATTAGGGGAATGTAAATAAAATGTACAAAGGTTGCAGGCACTGGGCGTGTCTACTTTAATGAAAAGAAGCGACACAACAGCAGTGTTTCAATATCTCGGGGGCTGCCCCAAAGAAGAGAGGGTCAGCTTATTCTCCAAAGCATCAGAAGGCAGGACAAGAAGCAACGGATGGAAACTAATCAAGGAGGGAAGCAACCTCTTTTTGACTCGGTATACAGGTCCTCAATGGAAGGGGAGGGGGCAGACCCACAGAAAAAACGCAGCCCATTGACAACTCCCTTACTCAATTCATTTGTTCAACACTTTGCTCTCAATATGACCAGAGCATGATGTGTTGCTATGTTTCTTCTATTAAAATACAATTACTACCAACCTTAGTAGTACAGTGGTTTAATGCACCCTGTTATTAACACAGCTGCCTGCAATTTCTGCAGGTTCGAATCTTACCAGGCTCAAGGTTGACTCAGCCTTCCATCCTTTCTAAGGTAGGTTAAATGAGGACCCAGTTTGTGGGGGCAATAAGCTGACTTTGTGTAAAATATACAAAAGTATGAAGGCTATTGCTTAACGCATTGTAAGCCGCCCTGAGTCTCCGGAGAAGGGCAGCATATAAATCAAATTAAAAAAAAAAAAAAACCTGCCTTCTGTTGAGGACCTGTATACTGCATGAATCAAAAAAAGGGCTGTGAAAATATTTACAGACCCCTGGCATCCTGGACATAAACTGTTTCAACTCCTGCTGTGAAAATGATGCTATAGAGCACTTCACCACAGAACAACTAGACACAAGAGTTTTTCCCTGAACACCATCACTCTGCTAAACAAATTATTCTCTCAACACTGTCAAACTATTCACTAAGTCTGCATTACTATTACTATTAATCTTCTCATTGTTCCTATCACCTATTTTTTCCCACTTATGATTGTATGGCTGTAACCTTGTTGCTGGTATCCTTAAGATTTATATTGACTGTTTCCCTATGACTATCATTAAGTGTTGTACCTTATGATTCTTGACGAATGTATATTTTCTTTTATGTACATTTGAGAGCGTATGCACCAAGACAAATTCCTTGTGTGTCCAATCACACTTGGCCAATAAAGAATTCTATTCTGTTCTGTTCATATTGTTAGGGGATAGAATAATTACTGGTTTCAAGCAAAATCTCTTGGATAAAGTAAAAATAATGCCTTGGTCCGGCACCAAGCATTTTTTTAAAATCATAACATAGAGCACACGGTATTTTAAAACCATTGATTAGGTAGTCTTTGACTTACGACTACAACGGAGCCAAAAATGTATGTTGTTAAGCAAGACAGTTGTTAAATGACTTTTGCCCCATCTTTATGATCTTTCTTGCCACAATTGTTAAAGGAATCACTGCAGTTGCTAAGTGAGTAACACGGTTGTTAAGTGAATCTGGCTTCCTCATTGACATTGCTGGTCATAAATATACATGCCAGCTGCCAAGTGTCTGAATTTTGATCACATGACCATGGGGATGCTGCAATAGTTGTAAATGTGAAAAATTATCAGTTATAACAGTGGTGGGTTTCAAAAATGTTTACTACCGGTTCTGTGGGTGTGGCATGGTGGGTGTGGCATGGCTTGGTGGGCGTGGCAGGGGAAGGATACTGTAAAATCTCCATTCCCACCCCAATCCAGGGGAAGGTTACTGCAAAATCCCCATTTCCTCCCCACTCCAGGGGAAGGTTACTGCAAAATCTCCATTTCCTCCCGATCAGCTGGGACTCGGGAGGCAGAGAATAGATGGGGGCGGGGCCAGTCAGAGGTGGTATTTACCGGTTGTCCAAACTACTCAAAATTTCTACTACCGGTTCTCCAGAACTGGTCAGAACCTGCTGAATACCACCTCTGGTGGTGGTGTAACTTTGAATGGTCACTAAATAAAGGGTTATAAATAGAAGACTACCTGTATTTAGCAGCTATGTCACTCCTCTCACACTTTTAAATAATTCTTACTAAAATCATTACATGCACGGTCTTATGAAAAGTGTGCGTGGCTGACATTATAAAAATATCTACATCTAAAATTAACAGATTGACTACTTGAATATGTTCAACTAAATCTCTTTAGCTTGATTGCACGCATAATTGCTTTAATTCCCTGCTTAGTTACGAAGTTTCTAGAAAACCTGGAACTAATCCCTTTATTTCATCTAATCCTGTTTCACAGGATTGTTGAGACTAAAAAAGGAAAATATTCTGTGTTATCTTGAGAATATTAGAGAAAAGACAAACCAATGTAACTCATTATTTTATCCTATGCAATCTCTTAAAAATGGCTAAAATACCACTGTATCATAATAATACAATGTATTTATGTATGCTTTATAACACTACTAATGAAATTTAAACTTATTAAATTTGATTATACCAAATGAGAGAGAAACATAGTTTTTTCAATTCATAAATTTCTCTTTGTTAAATCATTCACTTCTATATTGAATGAATATATTCTTCAAAGTACAGCAGGTATTATTTGCAGTATAATATGGACAGGTGGTTTTAGATAATACATCCCCTTGCTTACCGTATATTACAGCTCAGACTATTGTTCCAATGCACTAAAAATTCTAAGCAAGTTTTAAGACTTTTTTTTCAATAAAAGGGTTTTAAAAAACAGACTTAGCTGTGTAAAAATCATATAGATTCCTATATCCACTTCTGGAAGTAAAAGCTGTTTTTTTAAAGACTGATACTGTGTTGGAAAGGAAATTGAAGGGTTTTTTTTTATTTTGTATAATTTTGGTAGTCAGTTATTTTTCCAACAAGAATTTATTTCAAACAGGATTATTTATTTTTTTTGCATTAAGATAAATTTCGAATATTGATTCTGCAGAATCCAAAATATAGGATGTGGAAGAAATGCTTAGCAGCAAGAAGACGGGCTGGGCCGCCTGTTGCACAAGTGTTTTAGATTTCAGAACAACCCTGATGGGGAAAACCTCAAATTGCATGTAGATGCAGCGAAGATCAAATGAAGCCTTTAAGGTACAGCTGTGTGCTTACCAGCATGCTTGCTTTTATCTCGAAAAAAGGAGCTGTCAGGTTAGGAGAACAAGTAACACAAGGACAAGTAGATAATCAAAAGCCCGCAACAGAGTAAACAGTGCAAAACAAAGATAAAAAACGAAGTCAGCCTCTCCTTTCTCTTACTCTCTCTCACATTTGCATCCATTTAAAGCCCAAGAAAAAGGAAGAAGAAATGAAAGGAGTTCCAGTGCACTTTAAAAACTCCAAACTTCCAATATTCGAAACAAATATGGGACTAAAAAGTTTCAAATAGTATATGAATGAATATTTGGATTTAAGAAGATATGTTATTACTTAGTTACGTAAATAGGGAGTTAAAGCGAAAAAGGGATGAAAAGAGTTTATAGATAGTTAGCATATGTTAGATTAAGATTGCTAAATGAAATACCCTGTATTTCGCTCTGGGAAGTCGGGGGGGAGGGGGGAGGGAGAAGGGGGAGGGGAGGGAGGGGAGGCTCAAAACTTGGTTAAAATGTTTGTAAAAACTTTTCAATAAAAAAAAAAACCTCCAAACTTCCAAAAGTCTCAGATGGGCAGGGCAAAATATAAAAGCCGAGCTATTTCTGAATCAGAAGCAGCACACACGCACCGATTTGAACGTTATTAGTACCACAATATAAAAAAAGATGTTGCGACTCTGGAAAGAGTGCAGAGAGGAGCAACAAAAATGATTAGGGGACTGGAGGCTAAAACACATGAAGAATGATTTCAAGAATTGGGTATGTCTAGTTTAATAAAAAGAAGGACCAGGGGTGATTATAGCAGTGTTCCAACAAACTAGACATAGGAGCCATGGTGGCGCAGTGGTTAGAGTGCAGTACTGCAGGTTACCTCTGCTCACTGCTGGCTGCCTGCAATTTGGCAGTTCAAATCTCACCAGGCTCAAGGTTGACTCAGCCTTCCATCCTTCCAAGGTGGGTAAAATGAGGACCCAAATTGTTGGGGGCAAGAGGCTGACTCTGTAAACCGCTTAGAGAGGGCTATAAAGCACTGTAAAGTGGTATATAAGTCTAAGTGCTATTGCCATTGCTATTGAGGGGCTGCCACAAAAAAGAAGGGGTCAACTTATTTTCCAAAGCAGCAGAAGGCAAGACATGAAGCAACCTAGAACTAAGGAGAAGTGTCCCAACAGCGAGAACAATTAACCAGTGGAACCACTTGCATTCAGAAGTTGTGGTTGCTCCATAACTTTTAAGAAGAGACTCTGTGGACAGCCACTTGCCAGAAATGGTATAGGGTCTCCTGCTTGAGCAGTGGGTTGGTCTAGAAGACCTCTAAGGTCCCTTCCTATTCTGTTATTTATTCTGAACAGAAGGCACTGCTTTTGGTTACTCTTCCCATCATCAACCTAAACCAGAAACCCTATTAATAATAACAGTTCTTTAGAAGGCCTTTGCAATTCACAGCCTTAACACAGACAGAAGCGCACACAAATTGGTCAAGCATCTAATAAAATACTGAGGCAAACTTCAGCCAAGACAAATGAAGTCTCATTAATTAAGAGGATAGTCTTAACCACCATTTGCATCCCAAAGAAGTTTCTCTACAGTGGAAGGTGAAAGAGTCAGCTGCCCATTGTGAATCCCAGTTCTTTAAACATGCAAACAAGGACCCTTTCATTTTATTTTGCAAACAAATGAACTCCTGTTGAGGAAGGGCTCCCCACCGAGCAACATCCTGAAATCATCCAGTTCCCCAGCTAAAATTCGTAGCTTCAGAAACAGCACGTAAAATTTTTTAGAGGAAAAAGTACAGTGCATCCTAGAACATCCACCATGGATATTCGTTTTTCATTCAGGAGTCCAAAGTTATCCTACATACTTTCATCCGTCGCTTGTTAGAACCCTTTGAAAATTTCCTATCATCGTGAGCCCTATAAAGGGACAGTTTCACTGATAAAGATTAGACTATGTATCATCAACAAATATTACGGTGTGTACTTTGTCCAAAGTCAGCCCTAAGGCCATTTTGGCATCAATCACTATCACACCAGGAGTTGTGATGGGAACACTGAATACCTTTCTAAAACATGTGGTGCAGTGGTGGGTTGGCCCCAGTTTGGACCAGTTCGCAAGAACCGGTAGTAAAACCGGCAGGAGGCTCCACCCACTGACCCGGACGTCGTCATAGGTGATCTGCACATGTGCAGAAGAGCACGGGCGCAATGCAAACCGGTAGTAAAGGTAAGGAGAACCCATCCCTGATGCGGTGCTTAAACGCAGAATATAATCCAACTTTAAAAAAAAAAAAAACTGGTCTAAAATATAATCTAAAACCTAAAGTTAACCTGCTCTTTATCCTATCTGCTCTACATTTTGGTACAACTATTTCCAATCTTTCTGACATCCAGAAGTCTTGCAGTATCTTCATCATACCACTTAGATTTTTGAGAATCGCATTCTATGCCTACCAATGCTTCCATGACAAAAAGTGTGTAAATGTTCTAGGACTCTTGGCTACAATTTACTCCAAGAGACCCAAGGTCTCCTCCTTGGACACAGTATTTATGGTACCAGTGAGGTATACAGATGACCACAATTGAGCCCAAAATTTCTGTTGCCAAGTGGGTTTTGTCCCATTTTACGACCTTTCATGCTAGACTTGTTAAGTGAATCAGTAATCAGTGGTTTAGTAACAAGTTGTTAAAGGGAGTCTGGCTTCCCCAATGATTTTGCTTGTCAGAAGGTTGCAAAAGGGGATTGCATGACCCTGGTTCACTGCAACAGTCATAGGTAAAGGTAAAGGTTCCCCTTGCACATATGTGCTAGTCATTCCCAACTCTAGGGGGCGATGCTCATCTCCGTTTCAAAGCCGAAGAGCCAGCGCTGTCCGAAGACGTCTCCGTGGTCATGTGGCCGGCATGACTAAACGCCAAAGGCGCATGGGATGCTGTTACCTTCCCACCAAAGGTGGTCCCTATTTTTCTACTTGCATTTTTTACGTGCTTTCGAACTGCTAGGTTGGCAGACAAGTAACGGGAGCTCATCCTGTTATGCGGCACTAGGGATTCGAACTGCAGAACTGCCGACCTTTCGATCGGCAAGCTCTGCGTCTTAGCGTCCCACTGCAACACTCATAAATACATGCCAATTGCCAATTTTGATCACATGACAATGGGGATGCTGCAACAGTGACAAGTGTGAAAAACAATCATGTCACTTTTTGCAGTGCTGTTTTAACTTCACACCGTCAACTATACGATTGGTTGTAAGTAAAGGACTACCTATACTCACATACTTTCTACCTTTTAGTCACATTTCCAAAAGAATTGCTTCAAGAAAGGCCAATGTTATGCAGAGGTAGCTGTGACAGGCAGTTAGGAGGGTGCTTAGTGTGCCAGAATGGCTGAGCACAGAATTTTAGCAAGAAGCTACAAACAGGAATCTCAACGTTTTTGTAAACTGCTCTTCCTCATCTCCACTGCTGTAGAAGTAGCGTCTTCTTGATAGATGGTGCTTCATCGCCGTGCCACCGTCATTCTGGAAAGCTTAATAGTTTCGTTTTCCTTGTTCTACAAGCAGCACATCCTTTTGCAAGCAACTGAATGTAACATATGCAGAAGCTTATGTGTTCCTGACAGTGAGAGAGGAAGCTGCAAAGAGTGTTAAAATAACTTGATTTATATGCCAGTTAGGAATCAAGACAAGAATCCACAGGCAGAAAACAATTTGTTCTTCAGATTCCCTGCAACTGTCAGATTTGTCTTCGTGAGATATCGGATGCAGGTTAAGAAAGATGCATGTCCAGGCAGAACAGTACTCCAGAGAATATGGCTTTTTACATATTAAAGTTTTAAAATTTGAATATGTACTCTTGTGATCTAGGAACATTGATGTTGCACAGCCCAAATTAGCCCCCTCAAGCACCTTTTTAGTCAAAAAAAGGCAGGGTACAATTTTTAACTAGCATAAAATAATTATCAATCAATTCAAAATAGTGCAAACTATAACTATATTTGGCAGAATTTCCTCAATCTCAGCAAGTTTAAGATAAAGCAGATTTCAACTCCTGGAATTCCCCAGCCCTGAATCCCTCCTCCATCCCTCCCACCCACCCCCAAAGCTGGTTGGGAAATTCATGGAGTTGAAGTCCATACTTAAAAAGTCGCTGAGATTGGGCAACTGATATACAGGAAGTAATAAAGTTCTTTCAAAACAGTGAAGTCAACCACCACATCTATTCATATGTCCTCTGAAAAAAAAAATCCAGGATGGGACTAATTTACCTGTTAGCTCATCTCTGAAAATAGCCGCTGATTTAATAAAAAGTAAAGAATAAAATCTTACCTGTTTTTGTTGCTTGTGTTTGTGGAAGTCATCTCGAGAATTCTGTGCAAATCAGATCATCTTGGAAAGAAAAAATAAATATCAGCCGCCAACTGATGATGTGTTTTTCTGAAGAAGGTCATCCTATTTATATACTGCTTTTAAATTACAATGTCATTTCCATTTCCATTTTTCTTTCTCTCTCTCTCTCTCTCTCTCTCTCTCTCTCTCTCTCTCTCTCTCTCTCTCCTCTCATTATTTCTTTTTCATACAAGATTTTTGAGGAAAGCTTTAAGGAGGCATTTAATAATCTGAAAAGCTATGTCCTTTACAATGACAATGAAATTTAATTTAGATCAAATAGCTTAATACCCTTTACATAGTGCAAGACGAAACGCTCAACTCGCTATGGATAAGAAAGCTCATTTTGGACCAATATTTACTCCACAAAAAGAACATGTTTCCTTCCAAATAAATACCCGCAGGAAGGGATCCCTAGAAATATAAAAATAGGGAACAACTTGCTGAAAAACCTGGCTGACTTTGAAGATTATTTTCGGCTCTGTAATTGAAGAAACTGCTTATGTAATATGTTTTAACTGTACTTTTCTTGGTTCTGCTGCTTATCCTTTTTGCTTTCATTTTGCCCTCTTTCATCTTTCATTGGATCCCATCTCCAACCTATTTTTTTTTTCCTTTTGTTTTTGCTGGAAGTGGACAGAAGAATTTATGTAAGTTGCACTTGTCACCGTGTGTAACCTCCACGAGGGAGGTTTTTGTTATTTGTATTAATGTAGGAGTTATTTGTTTCAATGGGGAAACATCGTTTTATGTGCAATTAATTCCATAGGTATGCAGGTTTGTATAATAGAAGCCTTCCTCTGTTGTACAAATCTGGACTATCAGTAATATCAGAAAGATCCTGAAAAACCTCTTATCACTATATAGTAGTACTTGGATTTTTGCAACCCAGAAGCGTGGACACTAATAAGTTCCTGTTGTTCTTAAGCACTGTCAGAAATGAAAATAGGAGTTTTTTTCTTGGATATTCTGGTGTTATATTCTCATACCTGTGGCCACCCAAATTGTTGAGAATGCAATTTAGATATGAATGTTTGAAGCCCAAATATAGGAGAGTTACCTTTTTTTGGAATGTGGCTTAATATACAAATATGCATTGATAGATATGATAAAAAATATTGTGTAACACATGGACATATTTATTGGCATTGACTGTTCCCAGTTGGAAATTCTAAGAGTTGTTGTATTTGGGTGTGTTTCAGTGGTGGGTTCTTCCCGGTTCGGCCCGGTTCGCGAGAGCCGGTAGCGGTGACGATATGACGTCACCGAACCGGTTCTCTGTCTTTGGGAGCTGGGCCCTCCCGCCCGCCCCGGCGTTATACCGACCTTATATGTCGTTTTTTTCGCCCAGCTGAGAGGTGCAGCAGAGCGGATTGCCGCACCTCAGCTGGGCAGATTCACAACGCGCTTGTGCGAAACGCAAGTTTGGTGTCCTGCGAGCGAACCGAGCATGTGTGCGACGATCGTGTGCAAAGCACGCAACCGAAGAGGCGATTGCGCGCAAAGTGCGCACACAAAGAGAACCAGTAGTAAAGGTAAGTAGAACCCACCCCTGGTGTGTTTGTCTCTGTTTCAGTGCAGTGGGTAAACCTAAGCTGTGAAAGCTGGACATTGCATAAGGTACAAAATCCTAGTAAGACCACACCTGGAATACTGCAATCAATTTTGGTCACCGTATTACAAAAAAAGATGTTGAGACTTTGGAAAAAGTTCAGTGAAGAGCAACTAAGATGATGAAAAGTCCTGGAGACTAAACCATATGAAGAACAGCTGCAGGTTTTGGGTCTGTCTAGTCTAAAGAAAAGAAGGATTAGGGGTGACATGATAGCAGTATTCCAGTATTTGAGGGGCTGCCACAAAGAAGAGGGGGTGAAATTATTCTCCAAAGCACCGGAGGACAGGACAAGAAATAATGGTTGGAAATTAATCAAAGCGAGAAGCAACCTGGAATTAAGGAGAAACTTCCTGACAGTGAGGACAATTAACCAGTGGAACAGATTGCCTTCAGAAATCTTGGATGTGCCATCACTGGAGGTTTTTAAGAAGAGACCGGATAGTCACTTGACAGAGATGGTACAGGTTCTCCTGCTTCAGCAGAGGGCTGGACTAGAAGACCTCCAAGATCCCTTCCAACTCTATTCTATTCTAGTATTCTACACATATACATATACATACACATCAGTGGTGGGTTTCAAAATTTTTTACTACCAATTCTGTGGGTGTAGCTTGATGGGCATGGCATAGCTTTGTGGGTGTGGCTTTGTGGGCATGGGGAAGGATACTGTAAAATCCTCATTCCCTCCCCACTCCAGGGGAAGGATACTGTAAAATCCCCATTCCCACCCCACTCCAGGGGAAGGTTACTGCAAAATCCCCATTTCCTCCCGATCAGCTGGGACTTGGGACACAGAGAATAGATGGGGGCGGGGCCAGTCAGAATTTTTACTACCGGTTCTCCGAACTACTCAAAATTTCTGCTACCGGTTCTCCTGAACTGGTCATAACCTGCTGAAATCCACCTCTGATACACATAACACTGTGGACAAACCAGAAAATAAATACATGGATTATAGAAAAATAAATAAATCCAGATACAGGTAATCCTTGACTTATTTATCACAATGGATTAAGTTACAGCGGTGATGAGTGGATCAGTAGAAGATCTGAGTCAACATCAACTTGATAACACATCATCAATTCATAAATATGGGGGTACGGAACTGGCTTAAATTCAGAACTGTCTTCCTTTCAGATAAATGCCTATTTAAGCTATAAATGCCAATCCATTTACAGGTTGGTTAAAAATATCAGAAGGAAATGGAACGCAGAGGAAGAATTCAAGTAAATATTAGCAAAACAAGCAGCGGGAACACTAGACATGGTGTTCCTTTCCCAACAACACAAATGGACTTTCCCCCCACATCCTCCAGTATGCGTGCCATTTACTATCTCACAGTCATCTTCAGCATTTTAAGAATGCCAAAATGCCAGAGGCTTCTTCCAGAGCAAAGCATAGCAAGGTAGTTCTTTTTAAAGTGGTTTTCTGAAAGCCAGCATTATTTTCCCCAGTAGCCTTCAAGTCTAGAATGTTTAGTTACTGAAAATACTTACAAAGTAGATATACAATAATTAAATCCTTGGAAAACCCCTATAAATTCCTTCCTTCCTTCCTTCCTTCCTTCCTTCCTTCCTTCCTTCCTTCCTTCCTTCCTCCCTCCCTCCCTCCCTCCTTCCCCTCCCCTCCCTTCTTTTTCTCTCTTCTTTTCTCCCTTTCTCCCTTCTTTCCACACAGCATGTAAAAGGTTCTGTAGGAAAAATGAGAGCAGCTATAATTTCTGAGAATTCAATGAAAAGCCTAATGTAGCCAGGAAGAAGTAGGATCTCATATTTTATGGTGTATCAAAGCTGGCCCATATATTCTAACTAGTCAATGGAGGCTAAAATAAAAATATCTGCTGTAGAAGAGGATTTCCTAATTGAGGAAACATTTGTTTCAAGAACTTTTAAGATAGTAGCAGACAGTGGATCATGTGGATCAGGCTGAAAATGTTTTTTTTGAAACCAGTTTAGTCCAAAAATTAGAAAAACACAAACTGGTGAATTCAAAAGTGGTTAGTGTTAGTATAAAGACAAGGAAATTTTGGATACAAATCCATATGTGGTTAGAAAAAAAGACCAGGCAACATATAGAGTTTAAGACAGAATTATTTTTATTTGTCATTATATCGAATGGCTATGAAAAAGGGACAATATACCTAATATTACACATCTTGATCGCAGCAAGAATTGTGTATGCGCAGCAGTGGAAGAGCGAAAACACCCTTCAGAGGAGGAGACAATAAGGAAGATCTTAGTCTGTGCGGAAATGGATAGACTAACACTAAAAATAAAAGATAAAGGAGATACAGAATACTATGGTACATGAAATAGTTTCTATCAATGGTTAGAAGGTAGAAGTCGGAATGCGAAAGAATCAGGTTAGGTGGACATGGAAAGAGATACTATGCATGTATTAGAATATAGGTATTAGAATGATAGGGGGATGCGGTAGCTCAGTGACTAAGACGGTGAGCTTGTCGATCAAAAGGTCGGCAGTTCAGCGGTTCGAATCCCTAGTGCCGCATAACGGGGTGAGCTCCCATGACTCGTCCCAGCTTCTGCCAACTTAGCAATTCAAAAGCACGTAAAAAATGCAAGTAGAAAAATAGGGACCAGCTATGGTGGGAAGGTAACAGCGTTCCATGTACCTTTGGTGTTTAGTCATGCCGGCCACATGACCACGGAGACATCTTCAGACAGTGCTGGCTCTTCAGCTTTGAAACGGAGATGAGCACCGCCCCCTAGAGTCAGGAATGACTAGCACATATGTGCGAGGGGAAACTTTACCTTTATTAGAATGATAGATAAGTTGACATTCTAGAATACGATGGTCAGAAATAACTGTACAACACTAGCACTGATTAAAATTGTATATATGTTATTTTGTCTTTACCTTTGTTTCATGGCAAGTGGAATGCCAGGACAATGACATTGTATTCAATATATTTATATGTAAACAATAAAAATATATTTTTTTAAAAAATGTTTAGCATCGAATTGAACATGCTCAATGCTGCTTTTCTAGGAGGAAAGGCAATGTATATGCAGCACTTTTTTTTTATTATTAAGAAAGAATGCAGCTGTCTTGGATATGGAGCAATGTTCACTTTAACCACAGAGGTGTGCAAGATTTCACTTTCTGTCTGGGCAAGGTTGCCAACCAGTTATCTCTGTCCTTATCTCTTATGGGTTGCAAATCAGCAGAGGTTTCAGAGGATGCTGCGAACATGTACCAGCTAGCAAGTGATAGTTTTACCAAATCACTCGCAGGTTGTCAGGCTCGGAAAATTGTGCTGAGTAAAATCACGCCCAGCACGATTGGTGTGCTGGGATGGAGAGTCTGTGTAGCTCCAGTTTTTGGAACAAGAAAAGCAGGAAAAACGAAACCCGCGAAAATGTGACCGTAGGAATGTTTCTCCAACCACAAAGGTCCATGAAAAATCCCATCCCATGTTTTTCTTCCCACCGCTTGTGTTTGAAAGGAAAACATTTCAACTTATGCAGTTTTCACTTGAAATGCAGCCTAAAGCAAATTCTGAACAGAAGCCACAGTGCTGGCTATTTTAAGGTGGGCTCTGCTGAAAACATGCAATTTAACGAAGACCACTGTTTTGGGGCCCTGTCAGTTGAGATGGACCTTCAGAAGTTTCAAATCAACTATAACTATAGTCAAGAAAAGCTAAAACGATTAAATCATGCACGATCAATATTTACTTTATTAAAACAATTTGTGTTGATGCATTAAATATTAAATATTGTTCTGGCTTTTCTCCATCCATTTATTTTAGCCTGGTGCCATTCATTTTTTTAAATTTTTTTTATTGAAAATTATTAAAAAATACAGAAAAAAAAGTATAACAATATGAATATGCCTTCAGATTGGTTCTTCAAACAAAATCCAATGTGATTTTGGCCAGGCGAAAAACAACAACCTCTGGTTAGTTTATTTTGTGAATTTATATTTTGGGTTAAACGTTTTGAGTAATGATGCCAGGGTAGGATATATATAATCCAAAGTTTGCTCGTCTTTATTAATTCAGATGAGCTGAATACATAATTATTGTAATAACTATCCTCTTTACTTCCAATGTATTCATTAAACACAGACTATTTTTAATGCTTTTAATTTCTCCGTTTCACAATCTTTAGATCTTAGTTACCATTAATTAATGTACTGAATTTAGACAGTTGCCCAATTCACAGGAGTGATTTTGGGCGACTTACAATTTGAAGTAACATTAAACACAGGGTAACATAAATGAAGATCTTCAGACTACGAAAACTGCAGGCTAATGAAATAACATAACTAACAATAAAAGAAGCAAATAAAGCTATCAAGACACAACTCATTCAAAAGTTTTGCACCCTGCACATGCTCATCCCATTGTTTGGCTCAGTATTTGAGGAAGAACCAAGTCTTTGGAGCCCTGCAGAAGGACAGAAGAGTTGAGGACTCTCAAAATCTCGGGGGAATTTTGTTCCATAGGGCAGGGGCTACATCAGGGAAGATGTATCATTGGGCCCCACTAGGTGATATTAATTCATGGAAGGGACTTGAAGCAGGCCTGTTCTGCCATATCTCGTGAGATAAAACAAGAGAGACCACCGAGTAATCCAGCCTTATGCCACAAAGGGCTATATATGCAGTAACTAGGACAGTGATGGCTAACCTTTTTGCTGTCACGTGCCAAAAGCGGGGGGAATGCGGGGGTCATGCGCGCGCATGTGCCCACACCCATAATTCAATGACCCCTGCGCATGCGCACACAACCCCCGCTTTTGGCACATGATGGCACAGTGGGCCCGGTAGGCCCATTTTTCACCCTCTCCAGAGGCTTTCTAGGAGCCTGGGGAGGGCGAAAACTGCCTTCCCCATCCCCCCGGAGGCCCTCCAGAGTCCGGAAATAGCCCATTTCCCAACTTCCGGTGGGCCCGGAAGGCCCAAAAATCAGCTGGCCGGCACACACATGCACGCTGGAGCTGAGCTAGGGCAACGCTCGCGTGCCCACAGATATGGCTCCGTGTGCCACCTGAGGCATGAGTACCATAGGTTCGCCATCACGCCAGAAGCTTACTGAGAGGTAAGTTCTGAAGCAGTGATATCACTAGGGCAATGTTGGTGAACCTTTTACTCACCAAGTGCTGAACAGGTACGAGCTTTGTGCGCTTCTCGTGCGCACGTGCCATCTGCGCTAGTGCGCGGCTCCTCTCCCGTACGCTGTGCATGCAACTGCACCATCTGCGCAAACTCACCGTGACGACGTGAATTTGACACTCTTGTTCTAGAGTGTGGCTACCCTGAACCTCTTCCCCACTACTCCATCTACATCGGGACTGTACAGGGGTGTCAAACTCACGTTGTGACGGCGGTGTCATGTGACATATCGGGACTTTTTCCCCCTTTGCTAAACTGGGCGTGGGCGTGGCCAGCGCGTGACACATCCGGCTCTCGGGCTGGGAGTTTGACAACCCTGCTCTAAAATCTCTTAGGATATATCAAGTAGGCTGGAAAGTTCATAGCTTTACTTTGGCAAGATTCCGTCCATTAGGTATAAGCAACTGCAGATAGTCCTCGACTCATTAAGCAGTTCATTCTTAATCTGGGCCTCTTTCTGGGAAATCTCTGTGTTGCCAAAGGTCTCACCCGCTGTACCTGCAGGTGCACATTCCATCAGGCCACTTGAGACATAGGTAGGAGCCATCCACCCAGGTGCTTCAAAACATTCAAAACCAGTAGAGGAGGCAACATGTTTTTAACAAAATATTTAGCATTTAAATAGCTATTTATAAAATGATTGTTAGAATTGCAGTAAATAAGATATTGAAGAATAGACATGGAATAAGGAATGCATGCCCCACTGGAATATTTATATATATACTGATGGAAATTTAGTTCAGAAACTCTAGGTCACATTTCTATACACAGGTAGTCCTCAACATACATTCACCGATTGAGCCCAAAATGTCTGTTGCTAAGCGAGACAATTATTAAGAGAGTTTTGCCCCATTTTACGACCGTTCTTGCCGCAGTTGTTAAGTGAATCTGGCTTCCCCACTGACATTGCTTGTCAGAAGCTCGCCGAAGGGGATCACAAGAGCTCTGGACACTGCAACCGTCATAAATCTGAGCTAGTTCACTAAGTCTGCATTACTATTAGTATTAGTCTTCTCATCGTTCCTATCACCCATCTCCTCCCACTTATGACTGCATGAGTGTAACTTTGTTGCTTGTATCCTACAATTTATATTGTTTCCTAGTATGATTAGGTTGCTTATTTGTACTCTATGACTATCATTAAGTGTTGTACCTTATGATTCATGACGAATGTATCTTGTCTTTTTATGTACACTGAGGACATATGCACCAAAGACAAATTCCTTGTGTGTCCAATCACACTTGGCCAATAAAGAATTCTATCGATCTATCTATCGATCTATCTATCGATCTATCTATCGATCTATCTATCGATTTATCTATCTATCTATCTAGTTGCCAAGTGTCTGAATTTTGATCACATCACCATGGAGATGCTATAACAGTTGTAAGTGTGGAAAACGGTCGTAAGTCATTTTTCTAGTGCCGTTGTAACTTATAAAAGTCACCAAACAAATGGTTGTAAGTCAAGGACTCCCTGTATGTAAAACTACAGCATATATGGAGGGGAGGAAATAGCTATATGTCTTTTCAAAACGAAATACTTATTTTAGCTAATTAATTGAGACGTGGCGTTCAAAATGCAGTGTAGCCATTCAGCACCATCTCCCCTTTTGACAGAAGCCGTTTCCCATTTATTAATTATGTTCTGCAAAATTCATGGGTTTTTGTGTACGTGGATGTTATTCTGAATTCAATGCCAATTGTTTGAAAATTAATGGGACAATAGAAATTCCTATTACAGCACCGGTTCAGTGTAGGTGCTTAAATTTCCGTCTGTAGAAATTATGAAATAATCATAGATTAATCATTTAATTCTATAAAATAAATATATGGGTAAAACAAGTTCCTCTTAGCGCAAAAGCCATGGGTTTTAATTAGCTTTTCCTTTTTCTTTTCTTTTTTTTTTTTTGGATATGATCAAAAGGTAGCGATGCTTTCATCTGATAAAAAAATGCACATCCACATTTATTTATTTTTTTACTTTCTTTTATATTTTACTCTTTGCCAATGACAGTAAGACAAAGTACCCAGCAGGGATTAGAATGATGTTTTTTTTTAATGACACCGAGGAAAGGAGCTGTTCTTAAAAACAAGCGTTATTTTTCAAAGCTTTAGCCAGGAATGTCAAATACAGCCGTCCAGCTGCATATTACTTATTTTGTGAAATCTCAATCTTTTTCTCACTTCAAGTTGTCCTTGGATATATTTGCTCCAAGCCCAGTGATTAATGGATGGCTTAGGCTCCATGGAGTCAACAGAGTGACGGAACACAGCTATTGCAAAATTCATAGCTATATGATATCTTTATTAAGATCTGCCAAAATATACAAAGGGGTGTGCCACTTTCCGAGTCCTCCAAAACTCTTGATTAATCCCCATTTCAGTAACTCAGAAACTTGCATAGCCTTCTGGGTGGTTTCAGTTAATCCTAATAAAGCAGGGTGTCAAACTCGATTTCATTGAGGGACGCATCAGGGTTGGGTTTGACCTGGGAAGAGGGGGGGCAGGATGTGTGTGGCCAGCTCAACATCACTGGTCAACGCTCAGTTTTCGGCTGCGACAGCCTCCTGCGGCCCTTTGCCAGAAAAAAAACGGAGCTGGGGGGGGCACACACAGCCTTCCCGAGTTCCATTTTTGCTGGCAGAGGCACCGCAAGCTGGTCCTTTGCTGTCTCCCGGGCGGCCCTGCGGGCCAGATCTAAGCACCACACAGGCCAGATCTGGCCCACAGGCCTTGAGTTTGACACCCCTGTAATAAAGAAATTGCTAAAAATTCTGGTTTTGGTTTTCCATGAGCTTTGGCAGAAAACTTTTCAAGCACAGATGGTCCTAAACACAATCAAGCCCAAAATTTCTGTGGTTAAGCGAGACCTTTGTCCAGTGAGTTTTGCCCCCATTTTACGACTTTTCTTACCACAGTTGTTAAGTGGATCATTGCAGTTGATAAGTAACCTGGTTGTTTAAGTGAATCTGGCTTCCCCATTTTCAGAAGGGTGCAAAAGGGGATCGTGTGACCTTGGGACACAGCAACGGTCATAAGTGTGAATCGGTTGCCAAGCATCTGAATTTTGATCGCCTGATCATGGGGATGCTGCAAAGGTTGTAACTCTGAAAGATGGTCATTTTTTTCAGGGCCGTTATAACTTTGGATGGTCACTAAGTAAACTTTTGTAAGTCAAGGACTATCTATATAGCTCCTAAGGAACACAGTAACAAGTAAGGGGAAGAGCTGAGTGCGAGACTGTTGAAGAAGAGACCTCCAGTGCAAGGGTGGGTTCTAAATTTTTTTACTACTGGTTATGTGGGCGTGGCTTATTTTGTGGGCGTGGCTTGGTCATGTGACAATTCTTTAGGATTTAGCAGAGGTACTGGTCTACCAGGCTTTTAACTGCTTGCAGCTGTACCGGTCTACTCATTTGTTTTTGCAGGCACCGGTCTACCACCACACTGCCTTTTAACGCTGATCAGCTGTAGAGCGGCCCTTTGAAGGCCAGCGGCAAGAGTTTACGTTTTTTTCCTTCTAGCCGATCAACTGGGACTCAGGAGGCAGCGAATAGATTGGGGGCAGGGCCAAATAAAAGATAGAAATAATGCGGGGGTGGGGGCAGAACCGGTTCGGTGACGTCATATCGTCACCACTACCGGCTCGGCGGAACCGGGCAGAACCCACCACTGCTCCAGTGCTTCAATTCCACACAGTACGATTTTCCAGAGATGCCTTTTGCTCAGACAAAATGTTGCTCCAAACAAAGCAATAAACGCAATAACAAACATCACAATGAACCTGTCTCTTATCTTACCACATCTCTAATTTAATCATCATTTAATTATTTACTTCTGCATTTCAAATTCATTTCAAGACCGTCTGCAACCGTATTATTACAGCCACACAATTTCACTTTCAGTGTATGTTGATGCAATTCTCTAAATATGTCAAAATCCAACCTTCTGCCTACAAGCAGCCTTTCTCTGCCTCATCAATTTCTAAGATGAATAGACTTTAACTCCCACAATGGGAGTTGAAGTCCACACATCTTAAAAGTTGCCAAAATTCAGAAACACTGCTCTACACTACAGGTAGTCCTCAACGTACGACCACAATTGAGCCCAAAATGCGTGTTGCTAAATGAGAAATTCGTTTTTTTCCCATTTTACGACTTTTCCTGCTACATTTGTTAAGTGAATCACTGCAGTTGTTCGATTAGTAACACCATTGTTAAGTGGAATCTGGTTTCCCCATTGACTTTGCCGGTCAGAAGGTCGCAAAAGCGGATCACATGACTTCCCCTGGACACTGAAACCGTCACAAATGTGAGTCAGTTGCCAAGCATCCAAACGTACATGTGACTATGGGGGGGATGCTGCAATGGTCATAAGGGTGAAAAAGGGTCATAAGTTACACTTTTTTCAGTGCCTTCGAGTAGTCACTAAGCGAACTGTTGTAAGTGGAGGACTACCTATATCAGAAGTGCATAATTTGGAATCTGCCGGTCTCTGTGTGGTTGCCCATACATGGTTGGGATGAATCCTCAGCAGCCCTTAAAACCCCCCATAATTTATGACATTTGGAAAGACAGAGAGAAATGATGAAAGTCACTTTATTAACTATTGCTAGTGTTTTCCATGCAATTTACAGTATTTTTATGTTTTATTTCTGCTTTTGGGTCCTATTTTTTTTTTTTTTTTTTTTGGCTGCATCAGGACAATCTCCCCCACTCATTTTAGGGAATGTAACCTCCAGGGTTGGTTTCAAATGAAATAAAAGAGTTGAAATATCTCTGTGCTTCATAATTGCAAAATACTGCCATGTTTTCCCACTTCATTCTCTGCACTCTATCTACACAGATTCAGTGGAGTGACTCTACTTTTTCAGAGCTTATACATAATAAGCAAAGCCGTTTAAGAAATATAATTCAGTTTAATGTCTTCCAAGGTTCTGAAGTCTATTTTGCATTGCGGCCGAAAGAAGTGCTTAACTGCACACCCTTGCTACACGACTGTGAACATTTACACAACTATCCATCAGCTTATTCCTCAGTGAATCCTACATGCCTACTGCACCAAGAAGAGGAACTAATTGCTACATCTCAATCTAAGCCCACCCAGAGCAACCACTCATGGCATAAAGCAATTTCTTCTTGGGAAAAAAGATCTGCCTTTCTTTTAATTAGAATAGAATAGAATAGAATTCTTTATTGTCCAAGTGTGATAGGACACACAAGGAATTTGTCTTGGTGCATGTGCTCGCAGTATATATAAAAGAAAAGATACGTTCATCAAGAATCATAAGGTACAACACTTAATGATAGTCATAGGGTACAAATAAGCAATCGAATCATACTAGGAAACAATCAATATAAATCATAAGGATACAAGCAACAAAGTTACAGTCATGCAGTCATAAGTGGGAGGAGATGGGTGATAGGAACAATGAGAAGATTAATAGTAATAGTAATGCAGACTTAGTGAATAATTTGACAGTGTTGAGGGAATTATTTGTTTAGCAGAGTGATGGCGTTCGGGAAAAAACTGTTCCTGTGTCTAGTTGTTCTGGTGTGCAGTGCTCCATGGTGTCGTTTTGAGGGTAGGAGTTGAAACCGTTTATGTCCAGGATGCGAAGGGTCTGTAGATATTTTCACAGCCCTCTTTTTGACTCCTGCAGTATACAGGTCCTCAATGGAAGGCAGGTTGGTAGTCATTGTTTTTTTCTGCAGTTCTAATTATTTAATTATTTAATACATTATATTATTAATTTAAAAGAAATTTAAGCATGTGGATGTTTTGTTTTTTTTCTGAGCTGAATAAACCAAAGAAGCTTCTTGGATGAGAAGTGAAACATTTTCAAAGGGGGGAAAAAAACCCCAAGGAAGTCCTGTTGATTTTTGGAAAAAGCACCTTTGGGACAACCTGGATGAGTGAGAATCTCCATAGACATTTTTTTTTAATTGAATTTGTAGCACATATTGTTGTGCATACAACCTAAGAATGCAAAAACAACAACAACAACAACAACAAAAAACTAGCGGAACGACTCGCAACTGGGAAAAACATGACTTTAAAAAAAAAAAACAATCCACGTAACCATTTTTTTTTTTTTAAAGAAAGTTTAAGAATGAAGAAACACTTTGAACCACAACTTGTCAACAAATCCCCGGGCACGTTCCTCTTTGCCATTCAGGCTGGATGCAGCCGAGCAAACACGAACCCACGTCACACACGCCCTGCATGCATAACAATGCGAAATCCAGCAGCACTCACACACCCACAAGGCACACACACGCAAACACACACGTTCTTCGCCAAGACTTCCAAACCCCCACGCAAAAAAGAGAGAGAGAGAAAGAGAGAGATCCGCGTGCAAACGCCCGGCACGACGCGATCGTCGCTAGCTTCACTTTGAAAAGCCAGGATCCCGGGATTTGAAAAAAGAAAAAAAAAAAAAAAGGGGGGGGGGAACCGCAGGAAAAGTTGGAACAAACAAGGAAAAGGGAGGGGAAGGAGGGAGGGAGGGAGCCCTTTAATGAACCAAACCCTCTTCTCCCATCTCCCCCAAACACCCTTTCCACCCCCCCTCCAGGAATGGAAATCTTCCTTCTCTGCAAAGCCAGAAATAGAAACTTTCTTATTTTTTAATTGTAATGCATTATAGATAGACAGACATATAGATATACATACACACACACACACACACACACACACATATATATTAATTTTATTTTTATTTTTTTGCTGAATGGAAATCTTCCTTCTCTGCAAGCCAGAAATAGAAACTTTTTTATTTTTTAATTGCAATGCAATATATATATATATATATATATTTATTTATTTATTTATTTATTTATTTTCCTGAATGGAAATCTTCCTTCTCTGCAAGCCAGACATAGAAACTTTATTTTTTAATTGTAATGCATCATAGATAGATGATACACACACATATATATACATATATATATAGATATATTATTATTTTTTTGCTGAATGGAAATCTTCCTTCT
The DNA here is from genome assembly GCF_059756535.1 of Pantherophis guttatus. Taxonomy (NCBI): domain Eukaryota; kingdom Metazoa; phylum Chordata; class Lepidosauria; order Squamata; family Colubridae; genus Pantherophis; species Pantherophis guttatus. Next base: position 13,829,243 of record NC_142070.1, on the reverse strand, counting down.
CTGCAAGCCAGACATAGAAACTTTATTTTTTAATTGTAATGCATGATAGATAGATACACACACATATATACATATATATATACAGATATATTAATTTAATTTTTTTTTTTTTTGCTGAATGGAAATCTTCCTTCTCTGCAAGCCAGACATAGAAACTTTATTTTTTAATTGTAATGCATGATAGATAGATACACACACATATATACATATATATATACAGATATATTAATTTAATTTTTTTTTTTTTTTGCTGAATGGAAATCTTCCTTCTCTGCAAGCCAGCTATAGAAACTTTCTTATGTTTTAATTGCAATGCATTATTTTTTTTATTTTTTATTTTTTAAAAAAATTGCTAAGAATTTATTGAGGGAAGAGGGAGGGGGGAGAAATAGGTCTCTCTCACCTTGGCTAAAGCCATGCAGTTCCCATCGGGAGGCGAAGTGCGAAGAACGGGGTGCCTGGAGCCTCCTCCTCCCCACCCTTCTCAAGCCAACCAGCCAGCCAGCCGAGGCAGGTGAAGTGGGCGGGGAGAAGAAACAAAGTTATAAGAACAGCATTTGACGTTCGTTGGCTCGCTGGTTCGCCTCTCTCTCCGGCCAGGGAACTGTTACGGGAGAGCAGCTGGAACTTGGTCACGTGGGGGGGAGAGGCTTGGGCCCAGCCTTCTCGGGATTGGCCCCGCCCAAGCCGACAACCAGAGAACAAATCCAGACAGGTTCTAGCCCCGCCCCCACCTAGGCATTGACAAGCCGAAGCGTCTCCGGAAAAAGCCGAAGAGTTGGATGGGGGGAGTTGTAACCCGCGTTATGGGCGTCATATTTTCAAGGGCAGGAATCCCTTGGGGATGTTAAAACTCCAACGTAGAAAAGCCCCGGTGATTTTATAAATGCAATATTTTTAAAAAAATGTTATCATGCAATTATTTTATCATGCAAACTACAGACAGGTAGATATAACATTTACTAAGAAGATCGAGGTGAAAGAGAGTTCACCTTCTCTGTCTGAAAGAACCAGGCAACATGCAAGAAGAAAAACCACTTTCAAGGCCAGGGGTCTCCAACCTTGGCAACTTTAAGCCTGCTGGACTTCAACTCCCAGAATTTCCCAGCCAGCCAGCTTTGCAGTTCTCACAAATGTTAGATTGTTTTTCAGATATACCTTGCCTTAAATATGATTTTGTTTCTTATCTATACTGGTCTACCACCGCCATAACATTGAATTGAATTGGAACAATGCAATGAAATGTTGAATGAAGACCTTTGAAAAATTTAAAGGGCAAAATACAGTTCTACAGAGGGATTATTGAGTCTGTCATCTGCATCTCTATAACTGGTTTGGTTCTGCAACCCAACAAGACAGACACAGACTTCAGAGGATAATTAGAACTGCAAAAAAAACAATGGCTACCAACCTGCCTTCCATTGTGGACCTGTATATTGCACAAGTCAAAAAGAGGGCTGTGAAAATATTTACAGACTTTTCACATCCTGGACATAAACTGTTTCAACTCCTACCCTCAAAACGACGCTATAGAGCACTGCACATCAGAACAACTAGACACAAGAACAGTTTTTTCCTAAACGCCATCACTCTGCTAAACAAATAATTCCCTCAACACTGTCAAACTATTCACTAAGTCTGCATTACTATTAATCTTCTCGTTGTTCCTATCACCCATCTCCTCCCACTCATGACTGCATGACTGTAACTTTGTTGCTTGTATCCTTATGATGTATATTGATTGTTTCCTAGTATGATTCAATTGCATATTTGTACTCTGTGACTATCATTAAGTGTTGTATCTTATGATTCTTGACAAATGTATCTTTTGTTTATGTACACTGAGAGCATCTCCACCAAAGACCAATTCCTTGTGTGTCCAATCACACTTGGCCAATAAAGAATTCTATTATTATCTATTATAAAAATATGCACCTCTGCCATCACCAAGTTACTCACTCGAAGCTGGTATTTGGGGAAAAGTGGATTTATTAAAACAACGAAGGACTAAAAGGTTGTTCAGAACTCCTCCAGTCTCTGTTTCTACTTAGCCAAGGGAGGTTCACCTCCCACTTTGTTTATTCTTATTTTTTAAAATTTATTATTAGACTTCTATGCCACCCATCTCACTGACATGAGGCCAGGCGAGAACCTAAGAGACACTGTGGAACCCTGAAGAACCTTTGCAAGGTAGGGTTGTGAGTTGCAAATATATAAGTAACACCTCTCTGCCTTCCTTTGAGCTCTAAACTCTCATCTTTGCCACTTGTCAAACCTGCATAATTTTGGCATCTTCTTTGAGCACAATCCATGGTGAGATATAGGAACCATTGTTCTTACTAAGTAGCATCATATTAAAAAGACTTAAAATCCATCCAGTTATGTTTTTCTTGAACAAATATTCTACCCCTGTAAAAATGTATCAGTCTTAATGTTATGAAAACCCCTGGGGTTTTCATAAACAGCAGTATGGAAAAATGGGAGCTAGGAAGGAAGTTTGAGAAGAGAACAGCTGTTGCCCAGGGATAGATTTTCACAAACTGATCGTGATACCAAAGCAAACTAACCTTGGGAGAAAGAAAAAATAATAATCTATTGTTTCCAAGAAAGGCAAAATAATATTTCAAAGCTTTTGCTATCCAAAACTTTGTTTTTTGGGGGCGAGAATCATTTTCTCCGCACCAACCTGGCTCTTGAACAGATAAAAAGAAAAAATTAGGAAGAAGGGAAGATAGGTATGCAAATTTATTTATTTATTTATTTATTGGTTCGATTTATATGCCACCCTTCTCCGGAAACTCAGGGCGGCTTACAATGCGTTAAGCAATAGCCTTCATACTTTTGAATATACCTGCTTAGTAGGATTTTTGCCCCCCCCCCCCCCGTGGTGTTCTTTTTTTATACAAAGTCAGTTTATTGCCCCCACAATCCGGGTCCTCATTTTACCTACCTCGAAAGGATGGAAGGCTGAGTCAACCTTGAGCCTGGTGAGATTTGAACTTGCAGTAATTGCAGGCAGCTGGAGCTACTTAACAGCACTTAACAGCACTTTAGTCCGCTGCGCCACCAAGGCTCTTCTAATTAATTACATCAGAAAAAGATACAGTACTTTTAAGATCAAATGTGCAAAATGAATGGATGGATTCATTGTTGTAAGTTTTCCATCATTTTGATTTAGTCACAATTTGTGATTTAGTACAATGGCTTATGCAAACATGGTTTAAAGCAAACCATGGCTCCTGCATTGTGTGGGTCCAATTAATGTAAAGTTTAAAAAAGGTAATTGTGAAAGTCCTCCAGTTTAGAAGAAGACACGCTGATTTGCAGTCCATCCGTGGATAGGGAGGTGACTTTGCAGTCCTAGTCTTGAAGCCTAGAGTCTAGCACAATGGGGACATTGAAAGTCCATTCTTGTAATAACGGTGGATGTTAGTCTGTGACACTGATGCCATTCATGGTTTTGGTGGCGCCTGTCTTCAAAGCTGGCGGAGGCATCATAACATAGAGCTTGCCAATGGGTTCTGTCAGCAATTGCAAACTTGAAGTTCCCTTGGTTAGATGTCAGTAATATAGCGTTCTTTTCAGTTTCTTGCAGAGTGAACCTCGAGGTCTCTTCCCAGACACCAGTATATGATAGAACAACTGGCGAGGCATACAGAGGTCATCCATGTTGTGGTCCGGCAGCAGCCTGCGGAGCTGGCAGCAGAGTCGGACAGTGAGGAGGCTGGGGAGGAACATGGGCTGGTCCTGGAGGCTGGGGAAGGCCCGGATGAGGGCTCTGCATTGGAGGCAGAGATGGGGCCATCTGGGAGTGATGTGCAGACTCTGGAGCTTCCAGAGGCTGACAGCAGAGAGACAGAGGAACAGGAGGAGCCTATTCCTAGTCCACGCATGAGAAGAGCTGCCAGAAGGCAAGAGCAACTAAAGCAAAAAGGACGACTCAGGAGTAAGGCCAAGAGATAATTGGCCCCTCCCATAAGGCTTAAAAGACCAGCAACGGCTCTTGGGCTCTTAGTCGGAAAACAACATTGATACTGTAGATGTGTTTCTTGTCTTGCTGCATTTATTTCTTGTCTGCGTCTTCTGCTTCTGAACTTTTGCCAAGAAAAGCCTTTGGCAGGTTGCCTAATTAGACCAAGGTTGGTGATAAGGCTGAAGAATTGTGTTATGAAGAATTTGTTTTGAATTAGTTTGGACTACACTGAGAATGAGCTAATTCTCAGCTGTTCTAATAAAGTCTGTTTGTTTCGAACTGTTTGCGTCTGATAATACCTACTTGGAGGTATTATCAAATACCTACTTGGGCCTGGTCACAACAATCCATTCTGATGACATGTCCCACCTATCTCAACTGGTCTCTAATAATTAGGGACTCGATGCTGGTGGACTCCCGTGATCCAAGGCCTCTATGTTGGAGACACAGTCTTGTAGTCCTGAGGCAAATGAACTTTTTAAGAGAGCCTTCCCAATCAGAATGTACCGTCTCTCACTTCCTATAGTCCTATATCAAGGTTCTTGATACCCTTGGTTGAAGAAGCACAAATGTGACTACAAACAGCCACAGAAGTTATAACTTCTCTGACCCAATAACTGACTTCCCACTGCACACAACTTCGTAATTTAGTTATGGTTTGATAAGTCACTGTTTTGTAGCTCCACATGGACTGAGCCACAAGACCTTGTCTGTATGTCTATATGGGTCGAGTTTTCACGAAACGTGGACTCAAAACCAAACCAATAACAAATCCCCATGGCTTAGCTTGGTGTGCAAACCTGATCAGTATCTTAATCACAGGTCTATGGTGAAGAAAACATAGGAACGCTTAAGCATCACTTCAGGGTTGGCTCCCAGCCCCTTCAGTGGTATGACATTCCCATTGCACAATTGCACAATTTCCCATAATTTCTGGTAAGGAGGTCATTTCTTTTTCCACCAAAGTTTACTTTTATAAATCTCCCAGTGAATCAGCTCAAAGGATACTTCTGGTTGCTTCCTATTAGTCTATTATTGCTTATTTATGCTATTCTTTTAACAAAGAATATCTTTGTTGGTCATCCTAGAGTAGAACATAGAATCATAAAATTGGAAGGGACCTTGGAGGTCTTCTAGTCCAACCCCCTGCTGAAGCAGGAGAGCTTATATTATTCTAGAAAATGGTTGTCCAGTCTCTTCTTGAAAACCTCCAATGATGGAGTTCCCACAATTTCTGAAAATAAACCATTTCACTGATTAATTGTTCTCACTGTCAGGAAATTTCTCCTTATTCCTAATGTGGATAACTGTTAATCTTCAGTTAGAAAGAATTTAGAACAGGAGATTTCTACCATTTCCCTAATAAAGTGACAACTGAGCAGGATTTGAAAAAAAGAAGTTAAAACACATCTCCAATACTGTTTAAGATATTCATAGCTTCAATGACATCCAGTTTGTTAAAAGAAAGATTGCCAAGCTTATTTTTGTTCGGTTTTCACCCAACCAAAAAAAATATATAATCTGTGTTTGTGACAAAGAATGGAAATGGTCTTGATTTCAAACAGCTGGAATTTATATTCCCCCTAAACAAGGAATTTAATAAACTTGTTTGTTTATTCTTCCCAGCAAGCTTTGGCAGCATCCCTAGTGCAATTTAAACCCCACTCCACACCTCAGGAGATTTTAAACATTTGTTATTTTGAAAATCCTTTTCATTGGCACGGGGAATGTTGTGGTTTGTCGTTCCGGAGAATTGCTGTCAGTCAAAAATACAGAAAATCAGATGGAGCCCGCAAGTCTTCAGAGAGTCAGTTTGGTTTAGGGATGAAGATCCTGGCCTAGAATCCAGGCGACTGTGAGTTCTAGTGTTAATTTAGGCATGAAAACTGGTTGGGTGATCTTGAGCTGGGAGTTCTTTTCTTAGCCCAACTCACCACACAGAGGTGTTGTTGTGAGGAAAATAGGAGGAGGAAGGAGTATTCCGTACACTTGCCACCTTGAGTTACTTATAAAAAATAATAATGGTGGGATAAAAATCAACTGGAATCAAATCTTGCTGGTGTACGGTACTTGAGAAATTGCACACTATTTTCTCATTCCCTCCAGCACCACCACATCCTATAGATACGTCGTGTCTTATTCTCTTCCCCCAGTCTCCTTTTCTGGCTTCTAGTCATCATGTCTGATGGGAAGTTGCAAATTGTTGTAAGATTTTTTTTTTTTAAATGTCAAATGGCTTAGCTATTAATAAATAGATGACCTATTTCAAGTTCTGGAGGGGAGAGCCTTCTTGAAAATTCAGAAATCTCTTCAAAAATGAAACTCCCACTTTCTTTTTTTACCTGATTGTGAACTTCAAGTGGAATCAAAACTACCAAGCTTTACACCTTTCTGACATTTTCTACTTCCACGTTTTAACTTTTTTGCTTTTGACAGCTTTGTTTCTCGGCACCCGCAAGGAAGAAATGCTGGAGGAAGCGATGTTTTGAGACGTGTCTACTGTGGAATCCATAATTGGATGCCGGGCGCTCTCTCGGCTTAATAAAGTTATTCAAGTATGTCTTTCTTTTGGAATTTAACTCTGCCTTTCCAGCTGCTTCGGCCAATGTCGTTCCTTTGCTGGAATAACACCGAAAACTAAATAAACCCAGTTCTTGGCTGGCTTAAAGATTTGGCTGGCAAGGTTGAAAGAGAATCATCTGGTGAACATTTTGTTCCTTTATAACCAAGCTTTCTCCCTCTCAGGCTTTCTGCAGGCAAGGCAGCAAAACTTTTGCCGTCAAACGACAACTCCCTGTGTACATGGGGACAAAGCAAGACACTGGTCTCGTTCCAATACAAATGGAAGAAAATATTGCGGGCATAACTGGCTACCTTGCAAATCAACTACTAGTGCCCCAGTTTAATTTAACTCAACTCACTTTTCTCTATTTCCAGCGTTCAGAGGCCATGGAATTATTTACGAAGCCAAAATTACATCACACCATTGCCAGCAGGATATAACAGCAGGCAGTTGTACTTTTGCAAAAGAAATAACTTTAGGGGGGGAATAATGCTACGAATTGAAGACATTGCTTGGCTTTGGGACAATGACTGCTGAGATGAAAAACAGAACACCAGAATTAGCGGAGGAACAGAACGGGCTGCCACCATGATGAATCTTCTAACTCCAGAGCTCAGGGTGTTAACTTCAATAATGTGTAGATAGAATATGGCTACGCATCAGTGAAATATTTTTCTGTGGCTATTCAGAGGCCATCATTTACTGGAACATCACATCGGGGGGTTTGGGTTTTTTTACACTTACGTCCTTGACTTACAACCGTTATTGAACCGGCAGTGATGGTCATAAGTTAGGACAGTTGCAAAGGGAGTCACCATATGACCAGATCCATTTTTACGACATTTTTTTTTTGGTGGCGGTCGTTAAGCAAACCCATTTTTGTTATGGGTGTTTTTTGTTGGAAACTAGAAGTAAATGATGGTATCCAGGAAAAAAAGTCATAAACTACAGTCCAGTGGCCAGGATCCCAGAACCAGATTGCAAGTAATTTTTGGGGAATGGAGTGGTGGTGTGGAGTAGAGAGTGGAAGGGAAGGGAAGTCATTTTTATGGAATGGAATGGAATGGAATGGAATAGAATAGAATAGAATAGAATAGAATAGAATAGAATAGAATAGAATAGAATAGAATAGAATAGAATAGAATAGAATAGAATAGAATAACAGAGTTGGAAGGGACCTTGGAGGTCTTCTAGTCCAACCCCCTGCTTAGGCAGGAAACCCTACACCACTTCAGACAAATGGTTATCCAACCTCGTCTTAAAAACTTCCAGTGTCGGAGTTTTTCATAATTTCAATCAATTGCTAAGTGATCAGTCATAAATTGAGGACTACCTTCTTATTACCTTTTTTGCTATGGTTATTACGTGAATTCTGCAGTTGTTAAGTGAATCACACGGTGGTTAAGTGAATTTGGTTTCCCCCATTGATTGGGGACTACCTGTATTACTCATTCAAAAAAATCAAAGTTTCTTTGCTGATGTACGGTATTTCCCAAGGAGTCGACATTCCTAGAGATTGTCATACAGACATCTGGTACAGTATAATGTCAGTTTGAGCTAAACTTGAAACAAGCTCAAACTGACATGGATTTCAGGCCAAACTAATGGTGGCTTGATTTTACTTACAGCTCAAGCTTTCTGAAATACCGTATTTTTCGGCGTATAAGACTCACCTTTTTCCCCCCTAAAAGAGGGTGAAAATTTAGGTGTGTCTTATACACCGAATGTAGCCCTGCCCACCCACTGGCCCCCACCCTTTGGCCTCGGCCTTGCAGCAGTTACCTCCTTGCAAACAAACAGCAAGAAAAAACAGCTCCTTTCAGCTTCAGCACAGGCTAATTAGCACAAGTTGATTGGATCTGCCTCCCGACTCTCAGCTGATTTGCTCTCAGCTGTTTTGCACAGGGCTCTGCTGCTTGCTGCAAAGAGGTAAATTGCTGGAGATAATTTTTTTCCCCCTTGTGCTAGTCAAGCTATGCTGAAAACGAAAATGAAAGTAAAGCAGGCTGTTTGCTGTTTGCTGCAAGGAGGCAAAATTGCTCAAAGGCAGAGGAAGATTTTTTTTCTTCTTTTCCTCACCAAAAAAGGTAGGTGCGTCTTATACTCTGAAAAATAAGGTAGTTGCTTCTGAGTACAGCCAGTCCTCGACTTACAACAGTTCATTTAGTCACTGTTCGAAGTTACAACAGCTCTGATAAAAGTGACTTAGGACCGTTTTTCACCCTTAACGATAGTTGCAGCATCCCCATAGTCACGTGACCCAAATGCAGATGCTTAGCAGCTGACTCATATTTATGACTTTTGCACTGGCCCGGAGATCATGTGACCCCCCTTTTGCGACCTTCTGACAAGCAAAGTCAGAAGATTCACTTAACAACTATGGCAAGAAAGGTTGTAAAATGGGGCAAAATTCACTTAACAACGGTCTCGCTTAGGAACAGAAAGTTTGGGCTCAATTGTGGTCGTAAGTCGAGGACTACCTGTAGAAGGAACAACCGCAGCCAAAAACGGTACTAAAATCTGGCACGATTCACTTAACAACTGCCTCACTTAGCAATGGAAATTCTTGTCCCATTGTAGTTGCAAGTCGAGGACTACCTGTACAATGAAAAACAATGAAAGATAAAAAGGTGGCATGCAGGACAAACCAGATGAACTGAAGCGAGGCCTGGGTGAAGAGCAAGGTCTTAACGGGTCTTCAAAGTAACAGTAGAATGGAGACCACTCAGATCTTGAAGGGAACCTCATTCCGGTGTAATTGCCACAATTCCCAGCAATAGCAATAGCACTTAGACTTATATACCGCTTTACAATGCTTTACAGCCCTCTCTAAGCGGTTTACAGAGTCAGCCTATTGCCCCCAACAATCTGGGTCCTCATTTTACCCACCTCGGAAGGATGGGAGGCTGAGCCAACCTTGAGCCTGGTGAGATTTGAACTTCCAAATTGCAGGTAGTTGGCAGTCAGCAAAAGTAGCCTGCAGTTCTGCACTGCGCCACCGTGACTCTTTGGAAACTACAGAGTATTGGACTCCAGAAGGCCATATTATGGGATTACTGTACTTTCCCTGAATAGAAATCCCTTTGCTTGTTGCAAACGGCATCCACTCCACACAGCATCGATGTAGTCTAATTATAATGATTTGCAGGCTGCCTCCTTTAAAATGAGCAAAAGGAAGTGATTCATTACTTAAATGCTTGGCTAAACTGGAGAGCTCAGTGTGAAACAATTGAAGCTGATAGACACAAATGAACAGGAGTGTTCAGAAGCCATCTATCCCTAACTACCACATTCTTGGCTACTGAAAGGACAACACAGGTAGAAACAGAAGAAATTAAGATAGCAATAGCACTTAGACTAGTAATGGGATTCAAATCCCGGTGCTACCGGTAACGCGCAGGTGCGCTTGCTTGTTTTGCGAGCGCGTGGCGCTTTTGCGCATGCACAGAGTGTTTTTGATGACATCTGGGCAGATGGGCAGAGCCTCCCGCCACCGCCGCTACCGGTTCTCCCAAACCGGGGCGAACTAGTAGAAACCCACCACTGACTTAGATTTATATACCGCTTCACAGTGCTGTTGTGGCTCCGTTGCCTGAGCCTGGGCTATCGACAGATGCAGACTCTGAGAGTGAGGGAGAGGAGTTGGCAAGGCCTCCCTCTCCAAGACCCTCCTCTCTGGCAATGCCTCCGGAGGACACCGAGGGCCAAAAGATAGGCTCAGAGCCAAGCACGTCCCCGCAGCCACAGGTGGACAGTGACGAAGAAGATAAGTGCTGGTTGGACCCTCGGCAGAGGCGCAGGGAGAAGCATGCACAGCAGAGGGAAGGCGTGCCAGAGATTAGCTGAGTCACTGGACCACACCCCACAGGGTATAAATGTGGGTGTGGTGGCCGGTTCAGTTTGTGACAAGCAAAAACTGGAAATAATCCATGATCTCTGCATTACTGGACTTTGCCTGCTTTATCGGACTGCATTTGGATTAATCCTTGTATTGTTGAAACTCTGCCTGTTTTATCGGAATGCTTGCAGTCTAATCTTTGTTTTGTGTGAGTGAAGTCTGAATTGGCAGCTAGCCACTGGATTGCTGCCAGCTTTATCTTCAAAGAGTTTTATCTTGTGGCTTATTAACTCCGGGCCATCTGTGGGGATGCGTGTGTGGTACGGGGACAGAACAAGTGCTTTTACAGCCCTCTCTAAGCGGTTTACAGAGTCAACATATTGCCCCCAACAATCTGGGTCCTCATTTTACCGACCTTGGAAGGATGGAAGGCTGAGTCAACCTTGAGCCTGGTGTGATTCGAACTGCCAAATTGCAGGCAGCCAGCAGTCAACAGAATTGTATCTGAGTTTACACAAAACACCAAACCAGCTCAGGTTAGAATTTAGTGTAGTGTTTTTCAAACTTGGCAACTTTACGGTGTGTGGATTTCAACTGCTAGAATTTCCCAGTCAGCACTGAAACGTCAAAGTCCATACATCCTAAAGTTGCCAAATTTAAAAAGCACTGATTTAATGCAACGAACATGTTTTAATTATCCATCATTACTAAATGTTGCTGTTGAAAAAACAACGCCACTAGATGGAGTCTTGCCTTCAATTTTCGGAGAATTCTTGTTTACAACCTCAATTTAGCAACGGTAGAGCTTCACATTCCTGATTTCTGAATACTATAATTTCTTGGAGGATTGGCCTTTTAAATTATCTAGTAAATGCCCTGGAGAGAGGCTGCTAAAATGTCAGCTTTCCTTCTGAAAACTTCTGAACAGAGCAAGAAGTTCATGGAATTATAAGAGATGGGTATGGAAATAAATTTTACATTATTAAATTATTTTTTCTATAGATAAATGATAGACAGACAGACAGACAGACAGACAGAATTCTTTATTGGCCAAGTGTGATTGGACACACAAGGAATTTGTCTTTGGTGCATATGCTCTCAGTGTACATAAAAAGGCAAGATACACCCGTCAAGAATCATAAGGTACAACACTTAATGATAGTCATAGGGTACAAATAGGCAATCAAATCATACTAGGAAACAATCAATATAAATCGTAAGGATAAAGCAACAAGTTACAGTCATACAGTCGTAAGTGGAAGGAGATGGGTGATAGGAACAATGAGAAGATTAATAGTAATAGTAATGCAGACTTCGTGAATAGCTTGACAGTGTTGAGGGAATTATTTCTTCAGCAGAGGGATGGTGTTTGGGAAAAAACTGTTGTGGTGTCTAGTTGTTCTGGTGTGCAGTGCTCTATGGTGTTGTTTTGAGGGTAGGAGTTGAAACAATTTATGTCCAGGATGCGAGGGGTCTGTAAATATTTTCACAGCCCTCTTTTTGACTCGTGCAGTGTACAGGTCCTCAATGGAAGGCAGGTTGGTAGCCATTGTTTTTTCTGCAGTTCTAATTATCCTCTGAAGTCTGTGTCTGTCTTGTTGGGTTGCAGAACCAAACCAGACAGTTATGGAGGTGCAGATGACCGACTCAATAATTCCTCTGTAGAACTAACAGAAACACTGAAGGATCAGCAAATGTGTGTGTATGTTTCATTTCATGGGAATTGGGAAAGATTTTTTGACTCGCCCAACTTTTTTTCTACCGTATTCAGCATTCTCCTCATAAAAACAATTACTATTAGCTAATTAGGGCCCTCTGAATCAGTGTAAAAATTGCCTCTTAACCCATGTTGTAATTAGAATAAGGGCATAATCTGATTTAATTTTTTTTTTTTTTTTTGAGATTCTCAGTCTGTTCTCTATGGAGATCAGAATGCTTACAGAGACAAGTCTTTGTGCTTTCTGCATCCTCTGGATTTAATTTATTAAATGTATATGCCACCCTTTTCACTGCTGAAACGACTTTGGATGGCTTATGCTTTATCTTGGAACTGGCCCCAAATCTATGGCAGTAATATTAGGAGTGGGCCAGACTTTCTCTGTGGATGTTTGAGAAATATTTTGCTTAGGACAGGAAATTCCCAAAACTTTCAGCAACCTTCCTGCCCTCTAAAGTTAAGATTCTCTATGACTAAAGTGATAAAATAGAGTTTTATGAGGAAGCCTGCTTCCCCATAAAATATACTTGTGTTCAGCCAGAAATGCTAATGATGCTTTATAATACTCTTTATTACATCAGGAGCAAATGTGTGAGAAATGTCAGAGACAAATAGATATGTGCCTAGGGGCAATCATTATGGGTTAAGCAAAAAGCAATTTCCAGTGGGCTCATTTTCATTGGATTTCCGAAAGGAGAAACAAGAATTACTAATGTTTTTCCTGGAAATTTAGGAAGGCAGCCGTCGCATTATGAAAACATAAGGAACAATTGTTATCTGTACCAACTGGCAAGTAAGTGGGAGAAAAGAAAGTTATTTTTAAAAATCAAAAGAATGGTTTTTAAAGATGAATAGGATTATTATAGAAAGGATCAAATTTATTTATTTACTTATTTACTTATTTACTTATTTACTTATTTACTTACTTACTTACTTATTTATTTATTTATTTATTTATTTATTTATAAAATTTTTATAAAAAGGATCATATTTATTTATTTATTTGTTTATTTATTTATTTATTTATAAATTTTTTATACCGCCCCCTCTCCCGAAGGACTCGGGGCAGTGAACAGCCAAAATTAAAAAACATACAATATAAACATTAAAATACTATAAAAACAAAATTAAATTTATATTGGCTTCCCCCAATTTAAAACCCCTTACCCATAAAATTCCGCAATTAAAAGATTTTTAACCCAGCCCGGCTTGCTGAAATAAAAAAGTCTTCAGAGCCCGGCGGAAGGTACAGAGGTCTGGGATCAGTCGTATCTCTGGGGATAGCTGATTCCAGAGGGCGGATGCTCCCACAGAAAAGACTCTTCCCCGGGGGGTCGCCAGCTGACATTGCCTGACTGACGGCACCCTGAGGAGGCCCTCTCTGTGGGAGCGTATTGGCCGGTGGGAGGTTATCAGTGGCAGAAGGTGGTCTCATAAATAACCGGGCCCTAAGCCATGGAGCGCTTTGAAGATGAGAACCAATACTTTGAAGCGCACCCGGAAGACCACTGGAAGCCAATGCAGCTCACGCAGGAGAGGTGTCACATGGGAGCGCCATGTTGCCCCCATAAGTACCCGCGTGGCTGCATTCTGCACCAGTTGGAGCCTCCGAGTGCTCCTCAATGGGAGCCCCATGTAGAGAGTGTTGCAGTAGTCCAGGCGGGAAGTGATGAGGGCATGAGTGACCGTGCATAGGGAGTCCCGATCCAGAAAGGGGCGCAACTGGCGTATCAGGCAAACCTGATAGAAAGCCCCCCTGGCCACGGCCGTCATATGCTCTTCTAAAGACAGCCGTGCATCCAGGAGGACACCCAAGTTACGTGCCCTCTCCGTGGGGGCCAATGTCTCGCCCCCCCAATAGCCACTCAGTCTTGGAGGGGTTGAGTCGGAGCCTGTTCCTCCCCATCCAGGGAAGATTTGTGTGGGCAATGCATGGCTTTGTAGCCTGGATTTATAACTGGTATTAAGGCAACAATCCTAAATTTATTCTTCAGCAGTAATTTCACACTGACTGTTCAAAGCTACCTTCTTCAGAAGGCAACTGGACTTTTTTGGTTTTTTTCCTTGAAGATGTTTCACTTCTCATCCAAGAAATACCTTCTTTGGAAGCTTCTTGGATGCTTCTGGATCGGGAACTGAAGAAGTTTCTTGGGTGAGAAGCAAAATGTCTTCAAGGAAAAACCAAGGAAGTCCAGTTGCCTTATAGAATAGAATAGAATAGAATAGAATAGAATAGAATAGAATAGAATAGAATAGAATAGAATAGAATAGAATAGAATAGAATAGAATAGAAAAACAGAGTTGGAAGGGACCTTGGAGGTCTTCTAGTCCAACCGCCTGCTTAGGCAGGAAACCCTACACCACTTCAGAGAAATGGTTATCCAAAATCTTCTTAAAAACTTCCAGTGTTGGAGCATTCGCAATTTCTGGAGGCAAGTTGTTCCACTGATTAATTGTTCTAACTGCCAGGAAATTTCTCCTTAGTTCTAAGTTGCTTCTCTCCTTGATTAGTTTCCACCCATTGCTTCTTGTACTACCCTCAGGTGCCTTGGAGAATAGCTTGACTCCCTCTTCTTTGTGGCAGCCCCTGAGACATTGGAACACTGCTATCATGTCTCCCCTAGTCCTTCTTTTCATCAAACTAGACATACCCAGTTCCTGCATCCGTCCTTCATATGTTTTAGCCTCCAGTCCCCTAATCCTCTTTGTTGCTCTTCTCTGCACTCTTTCTAGAGTCTCAACATCTTTTTTACATCGTGGCGACCAACATTGGATGCAATATTCCAAGTGTAGCCTTATCAAGGCATTATAAAGTGGTATTAACACTGCACATGATTTTGATTCTGTCCCTCTGTTTATGCAGCCTAGAATTTAGTTGGCTTTTTTGGTAGCTGCTGCACACTGCTGGCTCATATTTAAATGGTTGTTCACTAGGACTCCAAGATCCCTCTCACAGTTACTACTATTGAGCAAGGTACCACATATACTGTACCTGTGCATTTTGTTTTTCTTGCCTACATGTAGAACCTTACTTTTTTCACCACTGAATTTCATTTTGTTAGATAGCGCCCAATGTTCCAATCTGTCAAGATCCTTCTGTATCTTGAGCTTAACTTCTGGAGTGTTGGCTATTCCTGCCAGCTGGGTGTCATCTGCAAATTTGATGAGTTCCCCATCTATCCCTTCGTCCAAGTCATTGACGAAGTGAAGAAGCATCTTTGGGACAACCATGACCTGGATGACTGAGACTTTCCATAGACATCCACACTCGCTGCATATGTTTATGGATAAATATACTTGCAGGATCACCTTCTACCAGCCTCCCATCGCCCAGTGCACTCACATAGGGCTGCCCTCCTCCGGGTGCCGTCGGCCAGACAATGTTGGCTGACGGTGCCCAGGATGAGGACGTTCTCTGTGGCTACACCGACCCTCTGGAACGAGTTACCCACTGGGCTCCAGACGGCCCCTGATCTCCGTTCCTTCGACAAAGACCTGAAGACATGCCTTTTTAATCAAATTGTCTGATTCCGTTTTGGGAGTTTTAATTAATTGTGGGATTTTAATTGAATCTTTTAATCTTATTTATTATTGCTGTTTTATTGTGATTTTATTCTTGTGAGCTGCCCCGAGTCCTTCGGGAGAAGGGCGGCATATAAATTTTAATAAATAAATATATATATGCAGGACTTCTATGGGACACCTATGGAATTGCTATCTCTTGGCCAACTGCTTATTAAAATCCAAATATAATCTTGCATTTTATAATCATTCCAAATCTTCTTCTTGGATGAAGGCATTTAGAACATGGTGCTAAAATCTAGGACTAAACATTCCATGTACTTTCCATGTCCAGGTGAAGACAACAACAGGCTACCCAACTACTTCTGATTTGTGTGTGCAAAGACACTCCCATTTGTCTGCAATGGAATATGACTTACACAGGACAAAGAAAGTCACATCCGTTTTGAAAGCCAGCCCTTACACAGTGTACGTATTTCTTACTATGTTTTAGAAATATAATGGAGGTGGCACAGAGGTGGGATTCACTCACCTTCCCTACTGATTCGCAAACGTTAGCGCGTGTGTGAGTGTGTGAGCATGCTCGCTTCACTTGCACACGCCTCCTCTGTGCATGAGCACGGGCTAGAAGTGATTTCTTGCTCTTGTACCAGAAGACATTTCTCCTTAGTTCTAGGTTGCTTCTCTCCTTGATTCATTTCCATCCACTGCTTCTTGTCCTGCCTTCAGGTGCTTTGGAGAATAGCTTGACCCCCTTTTCTTTGGGGCAGGCTCTTAATGAGGGAATGAGGGCGTGGACCAGTGGTGGGTTCCTCCTGGTTCCACCGAGCCGGTAGCGGTGATGATATGACGTCACTGAACTGGTTCTCTTGTTCGGGAGCTGCCCGCCACCGCATTATTCTTACCTTTTATTTGGCCCCACCCCCAATCTATTCGCTCCCGAGCCCCAGCTGATCGGCTAGAAGGAAAAAAACTGTTTAAACTCTTGCCGTGGGGCTTCAAAGGGCCGCCCGACAGCTGATCAGTGTTAAAAGGCAGTGTGGTGGTAGACCAGTGCGCTCGAAAAACAAATGGGTAGACCGGAGCCTCCAAAAACAAATGGGTAGACCGGTACAGCTCTGCAAGCAGTTAAAAGCCTGGTAGACCAGTACCTCTGCTAAATCCTAAAGAATTGTCACATGACCATCAAACCACGCCCACAAAATAAGCCACGCCCACAGAACCCGTAGTAAAAAATTTTAGAACCCACCCCTGGCGTTGACTCTTATCCATTAACTTTATTTCATGCCTAGTAACCGATACCCATTTGATGAAGACCTATTCCCGTGTTTTTTTGCATATTTCTTGGGTGCTTGGACAAAACGTTTTGCAAAGTTATTACTAACTATGGCCATTAACCTTGCAGGCATGATCGCGTTGAATTTGCTGAGCTTACGAAACGTTTCTCAAAAGATTTTAAGGAAAAAATAACCAACCCTCTTCATTTTGAAATCTGCTGGGGCTCTCCGTTCAAGCTGCGGCATGTGACAACTCTTTTGAAAGTCCAAATCCCTTCTCTACAATGTAAGCTGATGTATTTAGTGGAGGCAGGGGTGGGCTGCTGGGGGTTCTCAGGGGTTCGGGACAGGGGTAGGTTCTAAATTTTTTTACTACCGGTTCTGCGGGCGTGGCTTATTTTGTAGGTGTGGCTTGGAGGTCATGTGACTAGGTGGGCGTGGCTAGCTGGTCAGAGTCATTTCTGGAAGGTCCTCGCACTTACGACCAGTCCTCACACTTACGACCCGACTCATTTGTTTGCTTTTAACGCTGATCAGCTGTAGGACGGCCCTTTGAAGCCCCCCCGGCAAGAGTTTAAACAGTTTTTTTCCCTCTAGTCATCAGCTGGGACTCAGGAGGAAGCAATAGATTGGGGGGGCCCAAATAAAAGGTAAGAATAACGTGGGTGGGTGGGGGGGTGGGAGGGCAGGGGGGGGAGAACTGGTTTGGTGATGTTATATCGTCACCGCTACCAGCTCGGCCGAACCGGACCAAACCGGGAGGAACCCACCACTGGTTCAGGAGAACCTCTAGCTAAGATTCTGTGCAGTTCGGAGAACCCTCAAATCCCACTCCTAGTTGGCCCCTCCCACCCCTCCCCTCCTCTCCCCAGAGTCCCCATGCGGCCCATTTTGGAGGCAGGTAAGTGCAGGGCATGCGTGGAGGCTCGGGGAGGGCAAAAAACAGGTCTACCAGAAGTTCGGGAAGGCTGGCCCGTTTCCGGCCTCCAGAGCCTGAGGAGGCCATTTTCGCCCTCCCGGAGTCTCGAGAAAAGCCCCCGGAGCCCAGGGAGAGCAAAAATGCCCCCTCCCCGGCTGTGGTGCAGGAGGCCAACTAGGCCACACCCACCATGGCCACGCCCACCCAGCAACCGGGCAGAGAACCCCTTGCTAAAATTTTTGAAGCCCAACCCTGAGTGGAGGTGGGTGATGGGTTACAGACTCCAAGAAGGCAATAGAATTGATATACAGAGGCAGGATACTGCTCAGCAACCATGGTAGGGAACCAACTGTGAGAAAGCCTCAATGGCTTGAAGGTGTCTCAAAAACATCATAATGATATGACAGAAAGCAAATGTTAGATGAGCCGTGAAGGTCCTGGAAAGATGGAGCGCTCATGTTCTTTTATTTATCTCAGGGTGACTCTAGGCAGTGTACAGTTAAACGCATAAAAACATAAAAGGTACAATACCTCAATATAAGGAGCCAGGTAAAAACAAGGATAAAATTAAGTTAAAAATCAAAAGGGGGAGTGAGTTACAAGACACTCACCACCTCCAGGGTTGCATGCTCCATGTGAAGTGGCAGAGCCAGGTCTCCTGATTTTTTGAAAGTTTAGGGGAATGGGGGGGGCACCTCACCTCTGGGGGGGGGATAGTCCTAGATAGGGGCGACAGTAGAGAAGGCTCTCTTCCTGGACCCTAACATACCTTCTCTTCCTGATTGGGTGCGGTGGGCGGATGTGATGGGAATAAGATGGTTCCTCAGGTGAGGAAAAATCATGTTCTAGATGTCCCAAAGATGCTTTTTCAAGAGGCAACTGGACTTCCTTGTTTTCCTTTGAAGACGTTTCGCTTCTCGTCGAAGAAGCTTCTTCACTTCTAACCGGATGGTGGGGAATGGAAGGATTGATATTCCTTGCAGACAGCTGGTCATTTGCTTTCTTTTCGAGCAGGGCTGTCAAACTCCAGGCCCGTGGGCCGGATGCATCATACGCTGGCCATGCCCACGCCCAATTTAGCGAAGGGGGAAAAAAAGTCCCGATATGTCAGGTGACGCAGAGGTGGGTTTGAGCAGGTTCTGATCAGTTCTGGAGAACCGGTAGCGGAAATTTTGAGTAGTTCGAAGAACCTGACTGGCCCCGCCCCCATCTATTCTCTGCCTCCCAAGTCCCAGCTGATTGGGAGGAAATGGGGATTTTGCAGTATCCTTCCACTGCTGCGCCCATCAAGTCACGCCCACCAAGCCATGCCATGCCACGCCCACAAGCCATGCCCACAGAACTAGTAGTAAAAATTTTAAAAACCCACCACTGACGTGACTCCGCCGTGACAATGTGAGTTGGACACCTCTGTTTTAGAGAGGCCACTTGGAGGTTTATCTGAGTCCTCAGGGTCACCTGAGGAGTGCAAATATGTGAGGAGCCTTTTTGGCTGCAAGATGCTTTCTGCCCTATGTCCTTTCATCCTGCAGCCAAGAAGGCTTCACACACATTTGCACTCCTCAGGTGACCCTTTGGACACAGATAAACCTCCAAGTGGCCTCAACGACTCTCTAAAAAGGATGCAAATGACCAGCTTGTCTGCAAGGAGTATAAATCTTTCCATTCCCCACTATCCAGTCAAAGCCGAAGAAGCTTCTTGGATGAGAAGTGCAAATCTTCAAAGAAAGCCTTGGTAGTACAGTGGTCTAAAGCACCCTGTTATTAAGACCAGCTGCCTGCAATTACTGCAGGTTCGAATCTCGCCAGGCTCAAGGTTGACTCAGCCTTCCATCCTTTCTAAGGTAGGCAAATTGAGGACCCAGTTTGTGGGGGCAATAAGCTGACTTTGTATAAATATACAAAAGGATGAAGGCTATTGCTTAGCGCATTGTAAGCCGCCCTGAGTCTCCGGAGAAGGCGGCATATAAATCAAATTAAAAAAAAAAAAACAAGACAACCAAGTTGCCCCCTGAAAAAGCATCTTTGGGACAACCATGATCTGGATCAGGGGTCAGCAATCTGCGGCTCTGGAGCCGCATGTGGCTCTTTCATCCCTCTGCTGCAACTCCCCGTCACTCAAAGTAGGCGTCACAACTGCCAATGTGCGACACCTGCCAGCATGTGATTTATTGAGCTTTTCGACCCCCAGTAGGCCAACCATGGATAAATCCAAGAAAAGAAAAGTTTCTGAAGAAAACAGAATGTTTAATTCAACCACATATGCTAGTTTTGTGGCCACTCAAGAAATAGTCAGGCACGGGAAGGGTTTGTGGCTCCCGGTGTTTTTTTTTCTATGGGAAAGAGGTCCAAATGGCTTTTTGAGTGTTTAAGGTTGCCGATCTCTGACCTGGATGAATGAGAATCTCCATAGCATTTTTTAGATATTGATCTTGTTGTGCTGCTATCAAGAATAGGTTTCTGTTTGATAAAAAGGGAAGATATTTGGCAGAAGAGTGCTGGGGCTGCAGAAAGGCGACTTAGGGGTCATTTGGGGCCTTAAGGTTACAGACCACCCACATCAACGATCTATCTTCAATAAGAAGAGACCTACCTGCGTTCCACAGTTTAAGGTCTAAAGGCTGATTGCAAGTTCAGACTTTTGGCAAAAAGATTTGTATGATATCTTGCAGCCTGGTAGGCAGACAGGGGCATGAAGAAAGCAAGTGAAGATAATAAGCTTCTCTCACTCAGGATTAATTAATTCAATTTAGCCACCACCCAAATACAGACTGCCTCTGGGTGATTCACAATAAAAACAAACAAGATAGAAGGTAAGTTTAAGATAAATAGACTTACACAAAGAGAAATAATAAAGAACAAGACGATGACTCTGGCACGTTTTTTGTCATTCCATTGATTGAAGCGGTTATATAATGCTCAAAAAAAATAAAGGGAACACAAGAGATCTGAATGAATGAAATAGCCTTATTAAATACTTTGTTCTTTACATACAGTAGTTTATACACTGCTCAAACAACTAAAGGGAACACAAAACTACTGTATGTAACGAACAAAGTATTTAATAAGGCTATTTCATTCATTCAGATCTCGGATGTCTTCTGCATGTGTTCCCTTTATTTTTTTGAGCAGTGTATCTTAAGTGATGAGAAGGGTTGAGTTAAAATTTTGCCTTTTTTTCAATTGGTTAGAATAGAATAGAATAGAATAGAATAGAATAGAATAGAATAGAATAGAATAGAATAGAATAGAATAGAATAGAATAGAATTTTTATTGGCCAGGTGTGATTGGACACACAAGGAATTTGTCTTGGTGCATATGCTCTCAGTGTACATAAAAGAAAAGATATGTTCATCAAGAATCATAAAGTATGACACTTAATGATAGTCATAGGATACAAATAAGCAATCATTGGAAATTAAATTAAATTAAATTAGGAAACAATATCAATATAAATCGTAAGGATACCAGCAACAAGGTTACAGTCATACAGTCATAAGTGGAAGGAGATGGGTGATGGGAACGATGAGAAGATTAATAGTAGTGCAAACTTAGTAAATAGTTTGACAGTGTTGAGGGAATTATTTGTTTAGCAGAGTGATGGCATGGGGGAAAAAACTGCTTGTGTCTAGTTGTTCTGGTGTGCAGTGCTCTATAGCATCGTTTTGAGGGTAGAAGTTGAAACAGATTATGTCCAGGATGCGAGGGGTCTGTTAATATTTTCACAGCCCTCTGTGAAAATATACCTAAGTACGAAATAGGTACTTCCTATTTTAATGTTTTTAAAACAGTGTTTTTAAAACTGGGCAATTTTAAGAAATGTGGACATCCCAGAATTCATGCTAGCTGGGAGAATTCTGGGAATTTAAGTCCACTTCTTTTAAAATTGCCATGTTTGGAAAACACTGGCTTAGATGCACAGTATAATCTTAATGGTTTAGCTTTCCAGCTAAATTGAGTTTTTAATTCTAAACAGAGTTCAGAGTTTTCAACTTAATTAGTGACTGCCTGCTTGGTCAACTTTTGAGAGGGGTAGAC
Source organism: Pantherophis guttatus (assembly GCF_059756535.1). NCBI lineage: Eukaryota > Metazoa > Chordata > Lepidosauria > Squamata > Colubridae > Pantherophis > Pantherophis guttatus. The sequence continues at coordinate 13,807,395 of NC_142070.1, read as the reverse complement.
AATAGAATAGATCCTTAATTCACCATTAGAAAAAAAAAAAAAAAGGTAGCTCCTAAAACTTCGGGGGATGATAAATCTCTGAGCTGACTAATTATGCTTTGATTTATCTTTTGCACTTTTCTGCATTGCAGCATTAGAGACCGAAAGGATTTTGGAACGCCAGAGACTTGAGAAATCTGAACTCCAACGCAAAGTTTCATGGGGTGGAAAGGCTGAACTAAAACGCAAGATCTTTTTGGAGAGAAGACCACTGCCCCCTAGTGGTTCTGACTAGAACTTGTTTACCTCTGTATATGTATTTGTGGTGTATTTCTCTGAGTAACTGTGGTCCAGCTGGTGATTGAATCAACATAATAGCAGAATGAACACCAGCAGGCTAGCAAAATGATTTTCTGCAACTATAAGACGATCGCATGTATCTACTAACATCATGTTACATTACAAAAGAAAGAAAACAGGCCATTAATTCCTAAAGGTTCTCTATAGGACAGGGCTGTCAAACTTGCGGCCGACGGGCAGAATGCGCCATGTGCTGGCCGTGCCCCTGCCCGGTTTAGCGAAGGGGGAAAAAAGTCCCGATACGTCACACCGCTTTGGTGACGCGAGTTTGACACCCCTGCTATAGGAGGAAGGCATGAGAAGTTGGTTTCTGGTTCATCCGCAATTCTTGAGATCCCAAGCTGCTTCTGCCACATCCAAGAAGTAAATGAGAAGCTTTAATTGAATTTCAATTAAACTCTGTTTAGCAATATTCCCCGATTCCTAAAAATGCAGTTTAACTATGATTTGTGAAAACAAGCTAAAAGCACAGACCATGACTTGAAATTGACTCATTTCATCAAACCAGGATGAATAGCAAACTTTTATCCAGCATCAGACAACATGAATATAATCAGGATATTTAGTCATGTTTGTTGCATAAATTATGGTGGCCTCATTCAAAATGTTAAGCCATGATGGATGAGCCCATACATTTATTTATTGCGATGTTTCTCAATGTTGGCCATTTGAAAGTGGGTGGGCATTAGAATGCACAAAAATGCCTTGGCGATTGTAAAGATATTCTGGTTAATTTAATAGAATTTAGATGTGCTTGGTAAGTAACTACATAAATATAACTTTTTTAACATTGTTTGTTTCATCGGTCCCTACATCTTCAAGTGGCCAAGGTTGAAAAACACTCATTTATTGTATTGATTGTCCATACTATACAATATTGTATTGTTGTGTTTACAGTACGACAAATATTTAAAATAAATCATTTATTGTGGGAACAAACTACAAAATTCTAAAACTATGAATGTTATAAAATCACTCCAAGTGGATGTCTTATCATTCACCACAGATCTCTTGGAATAAATAATTCAGTTTTTAAGTATTTTAGAACGCCAGAAAACATTCTGCTTCTACAAAAGCAGATGATTTGCATTAAGGCTCAGTACCCTGTAAGAATAACAACAAAAAAAGTTCTGATTTAAATTGATTAACTTAAAAGCAGAAGCAAAAGCTTTTGGACTCTGCTTCTGGCTAAAATGAAACAAATGAGATTGGAGAATGTAAAAACGCAAGGCCCTTTTAATTGAATATATGTACTGAATATATTTTAAAACAATACTCTATTCTCTTGTTAATTAAGGAGCATCTGCTTTTGAACCAAGTATATTCTTGTCTCTTATTGCTAGAAACACACAGACACAGACACAGACACAAAGAGAGGGAGAGAATCATGTTAATCTATAAGAATAAACTATATAAAATCCAGTTTGACTGGTAGCTTGGTTGATAAGGTTTTCCTCTGCTGTGGATGTACACTTTTCTGAAAATGAAGATAGGACTGATGGAAATTTGTTTAGCTCTGAAGATGACATATTCTAATTATAACAAGGAATCTTTGGATACTTAAAAGACCTAACAAATTTATTGTTGCACTCATGCTGATCCGCAGCCTCCAAGCTTTGCAGTAATAAATCTATTTGCCTTGCTTTGTGCTATTTTTCTTTCGAAAGGCTAGCATGTTCCCTCTGGATATGGAATATTTGTTTCATTTGTAAGCAACCAATAAAAAAAAAATCCCAACCAAAACATAATATAATCCCAGACCCTAAGATCTGCATTGCTGCTTGTAATTTACTGTGTCTAATGTCATGTATGAAATAATATAAGGACCAAGAATTTGTCAGATTAAGGCCAGCTCTGCTGATATGGTCATGTCCTGAGAACAGTACCTTCCATTGTTGCCAAGACTACCTACCAACTAGAAGTCAACGGCTGGCGACCTCGCGGGTGCTGTTGTGGTCCACCAGCAGCCTGTGGAGCTGGCAGCGGAGTCGGACAGTGAGGAGGCTGAGAAGGAACATGGGCCAGTCCTTGAGGCTGGGGAAGGCCTGGATGAGGGCTCTGCGTCGGAGGCACAGATGGGGCCAAGGCCATCTGGGAGTGATGTGCGGACTCCGGAGCCTCCAGAGGCTGACAGTAGAGAGGCAAAGGAACAGGATGACCCTGTTCCTAGTGCACGCATGAGAAGAGCTGCCAGAAGGCAAGAGCAGCTAAAGCAAAAAGGACAACTCAGGGGTAAGGCCAAGTTTCTTGTCTTGCTACATTTATTTCTTGTCGGCGTCTCCTGCTTCTGAACTTTTGCCAAGAAAAGCCTTTGGCAGGTTGCCAAAGTAGACCAAGGTTGGTGATAAGGCCGAAGGACTGTGTTATGAAGAATTTGTTTTGAATTAATTTGGGCTACGGTGAGAATGAGCTAATTCTCAGCTGTTCTAATAAAATCTATTTGTTTAGAACTGATTGCGTCTCTATCATACCTACTTGGGCCTAGGTCACAACAGGTGCCCAAAACAGAGATGGCAAGACACTATCAACAAAGATATGTAAGGTGTGGGCCTGCACCCTGGAGATACAGCAGACTGTGCAAAGTGGCACTCAATGATCCGAAAAGCTGATCCTGCACTTACGGGAATACACTAGGAAAAAGAAGAACTTGTCAGATTAAGACTTCTATTTCTATTAAGATCAGCTGGAGAAAATTTGTTTATAGTCCACAAGATGTTCTGCTCATGGCATAGTGGCATCACCCATATTACGAATATCTGTTCCAAGAAACTTGAGCTAGCTCCACTTAGTTCTTTTGGACATCAACTAAATACCTTTTTGTACCTTATTTTGGACCCATAGCATTCTTAAGTACCCCGTTTCCCCTAAAATAAGACATCCCCTGATAATAAACCCAATCCGGCTTTTGAGCGCATGCAGTAAAATAAGCCCTCCCCCAAAATATTTAAACGCATGTGCAACTGGTCCCTGCCGTTTCCTCTGGTTTCCTCCATGCACCCCAAAATAATAAGACCTCCCTGAAAATAAGGCCAAGCGCTTATTTCGGGGTTCAAAAAAATATAAGACAGGGTCTTATTTTTGGGGAAACACGGTAATAGAAATGGTGGATAACTGAACATCCCTCCTTTATGTTTGTGTGCATAGGAAAAAAAAGTTAGCAGACTGCAGCCAATTACTAGTGGTATTTCAAGAGCTATAAATCACATAGCAAGCAGTGTAAAAAATGAGGGGGGATAATTGATTCCATGGCAATGTCCACGTTTTATAGAATTCAGATACTTTGAAAATAAGTATGGAAGTGATTTCAACTGAAATTTTCTTGAAAAGGCTAGAAGTCACTTGAAACTGAAAAACAAGCAGATCTAATGGACACAAAATAGAGTTATTACATGACATATTTTAAAAAGTGACTTTTTATTTACACCGGGGAAATGCTTCAGCAGTTAGAAGTTTAGATATTTGATAATTCACCTTTTTTTTTTTGTAAAAGTATATAAATATATACACAAGCCTTGATATAAACATTGTAACATGTGATACAGTAAATATTTGCTATTTTCCCATACACGAATAAGTAAAGCTTAAATACTGATTTCAAGTATTTTCTATAGAAATCTCTACAATATTACAATTGTTGGAAAAAAGACAGCTCTGTTATAAACACACTTGAAAAATAGCCAGATAAAAATGTACTGTCAGAAAATCCATCAGGATAAAATACTGTTTTATTCCCCTCCCCAAAAATAGCTTCCACATTATATAAGTAACTGGAAAATAATCTGCAAGAAGCATGAGTATATGTTAAAAAATGTTTTTAACATGTCAATTACTTTCAATGATTTGAAAAAGCTGCAAAAATGCAGCACAATTAAATATAAATGTATATAAATGATGCTTAAGTGCCCACACCTATACAAAGGAAGGAGCATTCCTAGGGGTACCTGATGCTTAATTGAGACTGGAACTGGAATAATGTTGGCAAAAGCTGCTTATAGTCCACTCGCAAAGAATCTTGGGAACTGCAGTTTGAAGAAAGTGTGTGCAAGCATTTGTCAATCACAATTCTTTTTTTCTTTCGTTGATCTACATCTTTCATGGAAATGGTACAAATGTTAAACCAGCTTCAATCTTTAATGTGAATACATCCAAAGTATCCAAGGGCATATTTTTGGCACAATATTTCAGCTGTTTCTTTGCTGTTCTTCTGCTTGAAGACGTCTTAGGACGTACAAGATAACTTGATAGCAGAAAATGTATTGGTCCTGTAAAAGGAAGGAATTATTGCATATTCTCACAGAATACCAATGCCAAACAGAGACACGTTTTGGCTGTGACCGAGAAAATTCTGCTTAACGGATTCCCACCCTTCCTTACACAACATTCTTCACCCTCAGCAAAAGATGGATTGCATCTTTTGGATGTGTTTCATGGGAGGTTGCAAAATGTATGGGTAGCCAATATATAAAATCTCTTGGCTGCAATAGTGCAAGGCATTTCTCACTTCAGTTTCTAATCTCACAAAACTGTATAGTCCCAGGAACATTCTAAAAAAAAAAAAAAAAGTCACAGGGAAGGAAGTGTGAGAAATTTGCATGGGTGAAAGTTCCTTTCCATCACTTAATTTTTATCTTCCGAATTTCAGCCTTTCCTTCCGGAGGGAGTTGAATATAAACATTTATTTATTTAATATATCGTATTTAGAAACCACCCATCTTCCTTATGGAACGAGTCTGGGTGGTTTCCAAATATGATATATAAATAATTATTTTAAAATTATGCAGAATATTTCAAAACAAGAGCTTTGCAAAGCAGGTTAGTGCAAAGCAGGTTAAAGCAGCTACATCTTCTGTAATGCAGACATAGCGGCTTTGAAAAGCTGAGACAGAATCAACCATATTTTGCACAGCTGTTTCTTAGTCCTTCCCTCGTCTCATTGTTACTCATTTTACAACGTAATATGAAGACATTTATTTCCTGACCTCTTTTTTTTAACTCAGCATTTTATAGATCTCGGAACTACAGTTTGGTTTTATGTTGGTTTATCTTCTTACTGCCCTCACTTTGTAAAGTCTTATTCCATGGTTTTATTCTTTTATTCTTATTTTCCATGATTATAAAACTATCCAGAGAGTCTCAGCTATTAAGAAATAAAGAAATCCAATAAAATAAATACACTTTCCATTTTCTCCTTTGCTTTCATTTTCTCAGGACTCTTGTTGGGGCATGTTAAGAAACTAGAAAACCTGAGAAGCAGGACCATGTGTTGCAATTCAGGATAAACATACCTCAGTTTGTATCATGCCATGCCTTTGTAAACGCATCAGCCGCACCACTTCGGAGATATCAAACTATGAAGAAGAAGAAGAAAAAAAAGACACCCAATCTAAATTGCACGTTGTGAAATTTTTATGGAATTCATCCCTCCCAAAGTTTAGAACTGATGCTCAGCACCAAATAGGACTCTTGGCCTTCACAAAGCAGAGGACATCCCAATAGATGCAAGATATCTCGGTTGAAAGAATTTTGTCTGCATTTGGTGCCATCTTCTGATGGTTCATGATGAAGCTATGAATAACTTTTAAAATTTGCATTCTGATTTGCATATTACTCCAACGTTGGGACGCAGTGGCTTAGTGGCTAAGACGCTGAGCTTGTCGATCGAAAGGTCGGCAGTTCAGCAGTTCGAATCCCTAGTGCTGCGTAACGGGGTGAGCTCCCGTTACTTGTCCCAGTTTCTGCCAACCTAGAAGTTCGAAAGCACATAAGAAATGCAAGTAGAAAAATAGGGACCACCTTTGGTGGGAAGGTAACAGCATTCCGTGCACCTTTGGCATTTAGTCATGCCGGCCACATGACCACGGAGACGTCTTCAGACAGCGCTGGCTCTTCGGCTTTGAAACGGAGGTGAGCATTGCCCCCTAGAGTCGGGAACGACTAGCACATATGTATGAGGGGAACCTTTACCTTTTACCAACGTTGGGACAAGGCATCTGACTCAGAAGACAAGGAGCTTATATTAATAAAATCCAAAAACTTCTGAAACATTTCTCATGGGTAATATATTAAAATTGTACTGTGCAGCCAATGGAGATTTTAAAAACAGACTAAAGGGTGATGAGCCAGATGTATATCAATAAACTAATTCAATATCCATTGTTAAGAATAATTAAGATACACTTCCCCAATCTAGAATTCTTCAAATGAGTTTGGATAACCAGAATTACCATATAGCAGATGGCCACCTAAAATTTCGTGAATTATAATCTCAAATTTGAAGGATTGGAGGACGTTTCATGTAGGTTTACTCACCTCGAGGTCTTGGCTGATTAAACCCAGGACTACGTCAAGGCAAATAAGTGTCCCTGATCGCCCAATGCCTGCACTGCAGTGAGTAATGATGGGTCCTGATTTGTGGATGTGCCTCATGTAGGAGATGAAAGTTATCAAATCATCTGGTTGAGATGGTGTGTCATGATCTGGCCAAGCAGTAAAGTTTAAATGGGAAATATGCCGGATTTCACCTGTCTGTAGATTTGAAATTCAAACAAGAACATATACAGAGAAATTAAGACCATCAAGTATCCTGAAGAGAACAAATCTCACAACAAGGACTAAGAGTCCTATCTAACTTTTTTTTTTAAAAAAAAATCCAATCCATAGCCGAGTTCTCTTTCCTTCATTACAGTTTCTTTCAACTTAGCATCTTCCAGATGTTGCTGTGGCCCGCCAGCGGCCTGCGCGGATTGTTGCTGATCCCGACGATGAAGAGGCTGGTGTGGTGTCGCGCCAGCAGCCTGTGCAGCTGGCGCTCGAGTCGGACCGCGAGGAGGCTGAAGAAGATGTGGTGCCAGAGGCAGAGATTCAGCCAGGGCCTTCAGAACCTCCAGAGGCTCCTTCAAGTGAAGAGGATGAAGTGGAGGAGCCTCTTCTCAATGCATGAGCACGCAGAGCTGCCAAAAGGCAGGAGTGGTTACTCAGGAGGAGGTCTCCTCTAGAGTAAGGCTTGGGGCTAATTGGCCACTCCCTTAGCCTATTTAAGTTTGCACACAGCTTGTAAACGTTGCAGGAAACAACGTTCGTTCGTTCGCTGATCATTGAGTTTGGATTTTCTCTGCAAACCTGGCTTCTGGGCTAATTGCCAACTCTTGTAAGACTTTAATTAATCTGTGGAATTTCTGGCAGGTTGTTAAGGATGTTTTATTAACAGCCTGCATTTGCAAAAGACTGTGTTTGTAGTAAACCGAGTTGTTCGGAATTTTGTGTGTCCTACATTCCTTGGGATCCGTAGCTGGGGCAGAACAGATGTATGATGACTCAGCTCCCCAACTTCTCAGCTACCTTCAGCCTAGAATGGTTCTAGATCACTCCTATGTTGAACCATGGGAAATTTAACATGGTGGATATTAGCCAGAGGGCCCTGAGTTCCAACAATGGGGAAAGAATACCATGAGTAAAGCAGAAATGTCTAGCAGTTATTAAAGATTAATGGTAGGTTTAGCAAATGGAATCTCAAGAGTGGGAGACTACAAGCATTGTAATAATGGTAGTCCTCGATTTACGACCACAACTGGAAGTGGAATTTCCATCCTAAGTCATTGCAATCATAAGTTAAGTTGGAGCCAATTTCACAATCATTTTTATGAGGAACATTAAATGAATCACACAGTCATTAAGTAAATCATGCGGTCATTAAACAAATCCAGCTTTCCCAATGGGTGTTTTTTGGCCAGAAATCAGCAAAAAGTCACATGAGAATCAGGATTTCCAACTCATAATAAACGTGGAGCAGCTGCCAAGCACCCAAGTTGTGAGCATGTGACCTTGGGAGTGGCGCAATGGTCGTAAGTGTGAGTACAGTCATAAGTCACTTTTTCTGAGGCCGCCTTAACTTTGAACCAGGGGTGAAATGTAAAATGTGTTACTACCGGTTCTGTAGGCATGGCTTGGTGGGGTGTGTGTAATGTGACTGGGTGGGCGTGGCCAACTTTTTTTTTAAAAACCTTTCAAAGCATTTTTTCTAATGCTTTGAAAAGCCTCTGCCGATCTGGCAACTCAGCTGGGATCGTCAGAGACTTTTCAAAGCATTTTTTTTTACCACCTCTTCGGCCAAGAAGTTGCAGAAAAAAATGCTCTGAAAAGCCTCTGAGGATCCCAGCTGAGCCGCGCGATCATCAGAGGCTGCTTTTCTTTTTTTTACTTTTAAAAGCATTTTTTCGTCGGAAGAGGTTGTAGAAAAAATGCTTTTAAAAGTAAAAAAAAAAAAAAAGCTTCTGATGATTGTGCGACTCAGCTGAGCATGGTGGAGGGGCACAGGGATTTTTGCTATTGGTTCTCCGAACCACCCACCGCCATCGCTACCGGATCGGGCGATCCGGTCCGAACTGGGAGCATTCCATCCCTGCTTTGAACCATTTTTAAATGAATGGTAGTAAGTTGAGGACCACCTATACTACAGATGTTCAAAATATAATCAAAGTAAAAACATGGCTAAACTCTAGAAGTTTGCTATACTACAGCTTGCAACCACCTCTTGATTTTCAAATAAGACCTTGGCTCATAATTTTTTAATATTAATTAAATATTAAAAATATTAATATTTAATATTAATATTTCGTTCTTCAAACATTAAGCACTTCTACAGATAGTCCTTGACTTATAACAGCTCATTTAGTGACTGTTTGAAGTTTCAACGGTACTGAAAAAAAGTGACTTATAACCATTTTCACACTTTATGACCATTGCAGCATCCCCATGGTCACGTGATCAAAATTCAGATGCTTGGCAATGGACTCATATTTATGACGGTTGCAGTGCCCCAGGGTCATGGGATCACCTTTTGTGACCTCTGATAAGCAAAGTCAATGAAGAAACCAGATTGACTTAACAACCATGTTACTAACCAACTTAACAACTGCAGATTCAAAATTGTCAAGAAAGGTTGTAAAATGGGGCGAAACTCACGGAACAAATGTCTTGCTTGGGAACGGAATTATTTGGGTTCAATTGTGGTCGTAAGTCAAGGACTACGAGTATTTTATGTATTTTTGAATTTATTTTCAACAACTGTGCAAATGAATCCTCTCTGAATCCTTTGTCCCCAATGGCAACTTCTGAAATTAGTTCAGCAGGTTTTGGATCCATACAAGCAAGAAAGAGGAGCAGAAGTGAGGGTTTCCCCCCCCCCTCTGATTTCTCCCATAAAACCACCCTCAAGACAAGAGCCTTACTTGAATGTCCTCGAGTTCCATGATTCTAATGATGAAACCTTTGAGTTCCTGCAGCCTCACCAGAGAAAGACGGAGTTTATCGCTGACCATTGTGGTTTTGCCAAGAGCGTTGGGCCAGTACCGCTGACATTTGACCTTTTCTCCTTCTACTTCCTGGGTCATCATGGCTATAAGAGTGCATTTCTGTTCCCAAGCCATTTGCCAGAAGTCAGCCACTGTATTAGGGAGGGGTCCTTGGCATGCTATGTAAAGATATTCCTTTGTCCCCACCAGCATCCGGATAAAACTGGCATTGATATAGCCGCCTTCGGGTCCAAGAAGCACCCTTGTGGTGTCATCTGCAGTTTCCAACAGAGAAGGAGATGGTCTTCATTAATTGTCACTATTATTACCAACTGAGCAATAAGGATGGAATTTTACCACTTACCAATTTAAAATCTAAGCTAGGTAAGACCAAAAAGGAAGAGGAAGGGAACAGGGGACAATAGAAAAGTGGGGAGAATATGCTAACATTTTAATTCCATGTACCGTATTTTTTGGAGTATAAGATGCACTTTTTCCACCCCTAAAAGAGGCTGTAAATTTCGGTGCATCTTATACTCCGAAAGTAGCTTTTTTGAAGCTTTTTTCAACCCTAATGAGGCGCTAGCTAGTGAAGCAAACTTCCGCTTTCGCCTGCTTTTCTCATTGCTGCTCCCTCCAACGATCAGCTGTGCTTTAGAAGCTGTTTCTCAGCCCTAACGGGGTGCTAGCGAGTGAAGCAATCTTCCATGCTTCGCCTGCTTTTCTCCTTGCTTCTCTCTGCTACGATCAGCTCTACTTTAGAAGCTGTTTTTAATGCCCAACCAACAAAACTAATGTGCTGAAGCTGACCAGACTAAGGACGCTAGCCAGATGAATACCTGGTAGGCAGATTTTTTTTTCTATTTTCCTCCCCAAAAACTAAGGTGCATCTTATACTCCGAAAAATACGGTACTTATACTAAGTCAAAAAGAGGGCTGTGAAAATATTTACATACCCCTGGCATCCTGGACATAAATTGTTTCAATTCCTACCCTCAAAACGACACTATAGAGCACTGCACACCAGAACAACTAGACACAAGAACAGTTTTTCCCGAACGCCATCATTCTGCTAAGCAACTAATTCCCTCAACACTGGCAAACTAGTTACTAAGGCTGCATTACTATTACTATTTATCTTCTCACCGTTCCTATCACCCATCTCCTCCCACTTATGACTGCATGACTGTAACTTTGTGGCTTGTATCCTTACGATTTATATTGATATTGATTTTTTCCCGATAGCTTATTTGTACCCTATGACTATCATTAAGTGTTGTACCTTATGATTCTTGATGAATGTATCTTGTCTTTTTATGTACACTGAAAGCATATGCACCAAAGATAAATTCCTTGTGTGTCCAATCACATTTGGCCAATAAAGAATTCTATTCTATTCTAGTTATAGTATTATTTCCAGCCCTATATCTTAACTACAAGAACAGGTTTGGTGTAGTGATTAAGGCACTGGGCTAGAAACCAGGAGACTGTGAATTCTAGTTCTACCATAAGCACAAAGCCAGCTGAGTAACCTGGGGCCAGTCATTCCGTCTCAGGCCTTGGAAGGAGGCAATGGAAAACCACTTCTGAAAAGCCTTGTCTGGAAAACTGCAGAGATTTCTCCAGGAAGTTCCCAGGAGTTAAAATTGACTCAAACGCATACACACACACAGATGGACTGTGGGGGATTTTAAGCTTGCTTCCACATAAACATATGCAATTAAGAAATAAAACTGCATGTAAAGTTTATAGTTATGAGCAATATCACTGACTGCTAAATTATTATTATTTCCCTAGGACATAATTCCTACTGAATTATTCCCGCATTTGTACCCACCCTAAAAATATGACACTATTATACTAAACCGAAGAATTAGCATAATGATTTATGCAACAAGTTTTTTTTATTTAAAAAATGGTTTAATTTTCGAAGAGAACTCAGCCATACTTCTACAGGTAATCTTCTGACATAAATATTCCATCTGTTGCTGTCTCAAAGGCAGTCATTAATGACTACAAGAATTAAAAAGAATAAATTAAATAATAAGAGGGCTTTTGGAAATCAAGACTTACAAGGCAGAATGTTCTTATATCTATTCTTCTTTCTGTTTTCCTTCGTTTGGCCAACCAAACATTGATCCAGTGGCTTTAAATCATGAAGACTCTGTAATGACAAATATTCCTAAATGGATGAAAAATTGTTTAAGTCCTCTTTTGCCTTTAAAGAAGAATATATTACATTAAATATGGTCTATATCACCCAGGTTAACACAGATGGCTGAAAGATTTGAAGTGTGAGATAAAGTTTAGTTTAATAGCTTGATAATGAACAATTAGATTATTCAATTAGCGCTTTAGATTAATACTCTCCTGAATAGAGCTTGCAATTAAATAATTATGCAAGGTATAAATGACAAAGAACCATGGAAACAATGATGGCAATAAAACATGGGAGTATTTAGCGGAGTAGCAAATGTAGAAAATAATTGATATTTTATAAAATGACTGAATAATTTCAACAATGTTCTTATTTCTCTAGTGCCAAGTAATCTTATACCTACGAGATCCCCAGTACCTATGGACATCTTGTTTGGTGCCCAATAGATCCCTGGTCAAAATATTCATGGAATATTCCATGATATTCATGGAAACTTGGGTTCCTGTTGGCACCAAATTACAGGTAGCCCTCACCTTACGACCACAACAGAGCTCAAATTTTCTGACAGTTGTTAAATGAGTTACATTGCAACCATCATATATATGAACCAGTTGCCAAGCATCTGGATTTTGATCACATGTTATGATGTTGCAACGGTTGTGTGAAAACAGCCATGTCACTTTTTTCAGTGCTGTTGTAACTTCGAATGGTTACTAAACAAATGGATGTAAGTCAAGGACTACCTGTATTTTTATAATGAAGTGGTGTACAGGTGTAAAGAATTTGACAATGGGGGAAAATTAAACATGCATGCAAACTTTCTTAGCACAGGTTGAGATGAACAAAGATTCTGATGAACAAAGGAAACAAAGAAAATAGTGGAGTTTTCTTTGTGGTTTGCTTACAGGTGTTCCGTTACCCAGCTAGCCAACATCATCATCACTAAGTCTGAGCTACGAATATACTCTTCTACAGGCAGTCCTTGAATTACGACCGGACCCTTAGCAACCTTCCAAAATTATGATGGACCTGCAAAATGTGATTTGTGGCCCAAATTTGAAGTTCCAACATCTGGGCGCCTCCCACAGTCATGTGACCATAATTTGGGCGTTCAGCAACCAGCCTGTATTTATGGCCCTTTGTAGCGCCTTGCAATCACAACCGTAATTTACTATTTGTTTTGCTGGAAACGGGCATTTACTTCTGGTTTCTGGTAAAAACCGCCCCAAAGGAAATGATGGGTTTGCTTAACACCTGCGTCGTTCGCTTTAAAACCATCGCATAAAAGATCATAAAACTGGATGTGGTCACATGGTGACTTGCTTTTACGACCCTCATGACTTATTACCAAAATTATGGGCTGAATTACGGTCGAGGACTACTTGTATTAAGGGACGAAAAAACATGATGTCAGCACTTCAAGCTGCATTTACTCTAGTGCTGATATAAGAAGGAGGAGCGGAGGCGTCTGGAAAGGGACGTTTGACTTTTCACCTACTTAATTTTCTCTGGAGATAATATCCCCTAGGAGATGGGATGGGAGGGGGGAAATTCCTTTGAGTTGGAGCAGTAGATAGGGGTAGAGTGACCTGGAAGATGGCCAATGAGTGCAGGGGAGTGGGGAACGGAAAGGGAGGGTTTTGGGTCTGGAAGTCAGTGTTGGCTACGATGAGTCGGGCTTTGAATGTCATGCTTAATAAATGGGAGTTTTCGTCAAAGACTTTGTTTGAAATGCAATTTATTTGAGACGACCTCGAAACTTGACACATTAATTGTAAGTTGTAGTAAGAAAAAAAAAAGTATTAACTGAAAATATCCTCAGGTTTCCCACTGAAGCCAAAGGGAGGACAACAGAGTATTTATTCCCGTTTTTGGGGGTTGGCTTTACAGAACTTCCTCTCACCTCAATCTCCTTAGATGGGACCCCTTGTTCCAGCACGCCTCGTAACTTCTGAGTAGTTGATTTTAATTTGGTTCCTGTGTAGTTGCCTGAAGGAAAAATTTGGACTACTGGAAGAGCAGCAAGTTCTTCATTGGTGATTAATGGGCAGTCTGGAACAGAAAGTAGATAGATGTATTGGTGTCGATAAAAATCCACATAAAAACTCCTTACGATGCTGCTAACTTATGAACTATAGTAACAGTGGTCACCATGATATAGTTTGCAGGCTGTCAGAGGCTGATTAAAACATACTATGTTGACAACCTTTATAAAGGCTCCCATAAATAACCCAAGTGGTAAACAACTCTTAAGCATTAAACCTTCACATTCAATGCTTAACCCTTACCACGACACTTTTTTTCATTCAATTTACAACATCTAAAAACCTATTTCATACTTACAAAAAAAGTTGTTTCTTTCCACAACTGATCTATCACAATCCTTTTTCTCTCTCTTTCACAATGAAAACCCTCAATTACGTCCATAAATTGAAAGGACGTAATTGGCCAATTTAAGGAAGGACCAGTCTAATTACTTTGCCTTCTGGTAAATGTAGAGTTATCACATCTGAGCTACCAACATTTGGGCAGCCACTAGATGGAAGCAGGAGATACAGGAAACTCTTCATTCAATAATTGGATGTTTCGTCATCAGCCAATTGATTATGGCAGCCTTGTTGTGAATATTATAAGCAAACCTCTTTCTGTCCATCACTTTAGGAGATTTACCCCAGAATAAGGGAACATTTCTCTTATGAAAACTAGAGCTATCAGCTTTGAGCTAGCTGCACAAATCAGCTAACTACTAGATGGCAAAGAGTGAGAACAATCATCCAGAGTTTTTTCAGTCCTATTAAAATTTCATTAAGTGCCCCAGAAAAATACTATTTGGTGGCAATGGGATGATTCTAAATTACCTCAACTTTCACTAATTGTCTGCCTCTCATTGACAGTGGGAATCTAGATAGATAGACCTATGGTAGTGGCCAAAATTGTGGAAACCTTTTGGGAAAAGTGTATTTTTGAGGTTTGACAGCTAATAACACCACTTTTTTGGGGAGTTTCAAGATAATCATATTCCACTGCTGGAATGGCTTAGGAGTAGCCCAGACCTTAACCCAATTGAAAATCTATGGAGCCGACTAAAGACACTTGTTAGTCAGAAACGACCCACCAATAAAACCCAGTTAATAGAAGAAATCATTCAATCTTGGTTTCACATTATAATAGCTGCAGAACTAAAAGACTTGGTTCACTCCATGGGAAGACATTGTAAGGCCGTCATTCATGCTAAAGGTTACCCAACTAAGTATTAACTGACATGGTGATAATTTTTGTATATCTCATTTTTCCTTCGTGTTTCACTTTTCTTCTTTATACTGTAACTGCCATTCTAATAGCAAATCCTTCATAAAAGTTATTGCATTACATTCTTGATTAAATTGATATATAATTTTATGGTACTACTCCAAAAAAAGTGGTGTTATTAGCTAGTTTTAGAAAATACACTTTTCCCAAAAGGTTTCCACAATTCTGGCCATTACTGTAGACCTACATTTCCTCCAGCTTTTAATGTTCCATGCATCAAGTGACACATCAGTTATGAGCAATCATTACAAGATACAAGAGGATCACAAATTTGACATGTAGATCTTTCCTGCTTCAGTACATTGTACAGTCAAGCAATAGGGTGAGAAGCCTATTGCCCAAACATTTGTGAGCTGCAGTAAGTCACAACTTGGGAGAAATTCTCAAATTGTCAACAAATCCTAATTTTTAACATGAACAACAGAAAAGAGATTAAATATTTGAAAAGTGATTGGAGCCACTAATGACATTTAAATGTACATCAAATCCAGTTTAATTTGTTTCATCATTTCATAGTTCTCTGTCCTGATCTTGCTGATATTTTGGAGTGTGTCTCTTTCTGAACAGAGCTGTGCATCTTTGAAGATGACAACAGTTGGTTTAAGGTAGCTTTCTAGATAGAGAATTCCAGATAGTTCTTGAATATGGCAGGAATTAATCCTCAGGGATTCTACTGCCAGGTGGAGACGAAATTTATTCTTTGAAAAACTCTACAACTAGAAATCCAGTTTGTTACTATCAATATTACTGTTTCCAGGACTGACTGACATTAAAATATGACAAATGCTGAGATTTTAGCAGTTATCCATTTGGAGAATACAATAATGGCTGCCTACCTTTAACAGACTGTGGCTGGTTTATTGATTCAATGGGCAACTCCTCACTTCCCCAAGTAACATCATCATCATCTTCCTGAGTTATCAAAGGTTGCTGAGGTAATCTGGAAAAAT
Source organism: Pantherophis guttatus (assembly GCF_059756535.1). Classification (NCBI taxonomy): domain Eukaryota; kingdom Metazoa; phylum Chordata; class Lepidosauria; order Squamata; family Colubridae; genus Pantherophis; species Pantherophis guttatus. The sequence continues at coordinate 13,791,349 of NC_142070.1, read as the reverse complement.
ATGAAAAATACATTCTTCTGAGACAAAAAAATAGATATCTCTCTCCCAAAAGTCAATAATAATTTTAATTGATAGAGGTTATGAAGTGTAATGGAATTATTTTCTTAATCAGAATGCTGCGTATTAAAAAAGGCGTGTTTTTTTTAAAAAAATATATGTCACCTACATTCTAACAGATCACCTTACTGGGTGTTTCATGAAAGGGGATCAAAAATAAAGAACAACCTAAAAGTAGCAGGAGAAAGCTGAGTCCTGTAGCCTGCTATCTGAAATCCAATAAAATAAATCCATCACCTCCATTACTGATATTAAAAGGATTGCATCGTTTTTTTAGTGAACGGATTGCTGCTGCTAAATCCTCAAATGGAAAAAATCATGATTTCTTACTGAAAAGGCAATAATCCAAGGCAGGTAAGCATGTTCAAGCTCACTGATTTCAAGAAGTTTATATGGTTTTGGTTTGCGGCCATCAAGTAAATATTGAAACAGTGAAGAAAAACAGGCCACTATTGAGTCTGGTTGATTAGTATAGGTAAAGATTTTGCCATAAACTGGAAGAGATGAATAACTGATAGGCATTTTCTGAAACGAATATGTCTTGTAAAAAGAGTAATCATAGTTAATTTGGGAAAGGCTTCAGTTTATTTATTTATTTATTTTATTTGATTTCTATACCGCCCTACTCCCGAAGGACTCAGGGCGGTGCACAGCCAAACAATAAAACACATACATACAAAATTTAAAAGTAGAATAAAATCAAATTAAATAATTTTGGCCCCGACAAATTTAAAACCCCAAACTTTTAAAACCAATTTAAAATTGAATGTATAAAATACTAAAAGATATTTAAAAATTAAAAATCTTTTATAAAAGAGGGGGAAAATTAGGCCAGGCCGGCCCTGTGAAATAGTAAGGTCTTTAAAGCGCGGCGGAAGGTGCGCAGATCCGGGATCCTCCGTATCTCTGGGGGGAGCTCGTTCCAGATAGTAGGTGCCCCCACAGAGAAGGCTCTCCCCCTGGGGGCCGCCAGTCGGCATTGTTTGATTATCTTGTTAGCCAACAAATAAAAAAATAAAAATCACTGTCCCATTCTCTTTTGGAACTTTTTACAATTTGCGTTCAAAATCTCTGTGGTTTCCTGGGTATTTCCAAAAGGTATAACCTACCATTCCCATTATAAATGTTTCTTATATCCCCTAGGAAAAGACTCACCGTTCACACATCCTGTTGCCATTGCAATGTTCTTCACAGCCATTTATTTGGGTCTGCTAAGGGAAAAGGCAGATTAGAAAAGTTTGCAATCAACTACAGACCAAACAAGGGAAAGGGAATTTCCAGACTATAAGAAATTTCCCTGCCTTTCTGCAATAGGTTTATTTTAGTAAAATTTCAGCCAACCTGACATGGTGCTGAAAGATTGCTAATGTTTTAATTACTGTATTTTTCGGAATATAAGACGCACCGGAGTATAAGATGCACCAAGATTTTGAAGAGGAAAACAAGGGGGGGGAAAATTTTTTTAACATCCGCGCGTCTGGGTTTTGCCTTCCCTGGCCCCCAGGAGCACTCTGCAGGCTTCCCAAACCCTCTGTGTGCCCCGTTTTGGTGAAAAATGGGCCTGTTTTTGGCAAAAATGAGACACGTGGGGTGGGGTTTCAGGAGGCCAAAAATGGTTGTAATCGGTGTAAAAGATGGACCAACATTTCCACCCTCTTTTAGGGGAGAAAAAAGTGTATCTTATACTCCAAAAAGTACGGTATATAGCCTATTTGCATATCGGTAAGTCTCCACTTACAACAACTTTTTAAAGTTACAATGAACCTCCTGCCCTAAAAACTACTTACAACCTGTTTTCAAAATTACAATGGCTGCACCTCCCCTGCTATTACACGATCACATTTTATGCCTTGGAAATGGAATCACCTTTATGGCTGTTTGCAGTGTCCTGTGGTCATGATGTGACCATAATTTCTGGGATATTTTTCCCGAGTTTTGGCATTTACTTCCCATTTCTGGCAAAAAAACCCACCCCACACCCATTGGATAAAATCGATTTGCTTAATGACCGCATCATTTGCTTAATGACTATCATACAATTTAAAAAAAAGAAATCAGGTCCAGTCACATAATGCTTTGCCTTACGACTGCAACAGTTTACGACCGTAATTCTGGGCTCAATTATGTGATGAATAGAAAACTCCCCCAATGAATTTTTGGTCTTCTTGGACCGTTTTGCAGGAGGTTGTTCCATCAAGAGTGTTACATTTATATTAAGAGTTTCAGTGGAGTTTATGATTGGTTATACAGGTTATATTTTGACTGAAGATATGAGGAAGTTAAGGTTATGATTCGACTTTACTGAGGACAAATTAATGGGACAAATTTTATTAGGTCATCATTTTACATTCTGTGGTAGTCTTATGTTATTTGATGGATGAAATTGTCTTGTGGGATTATTATAATTATAATTTATAATTATATTATAATTTATCCACTGGAATATAAAGAAGTGAGGATTAGGGTTTTGATTAATTAAGCACTTTGGTGTCTGTCTTTCTCTCTGTCTGTTTAGGTACTTTTTTTGTTTGTTTGTTTGGCATTAGTCTTTTGAGGCACAGTAAGATAGGACTCGATTGAGGACTGTTTTTTAATATCAAATACACATTTAGCTCACCTCTTCATTGGACAGGATGAGAGCTTAGCCAACAAAGACAAGGAGAATGCTGGGTAAAAAAAGCTCTGGGTCTTCAAAAAATAAAATAAAATAAAGTATAGAAATAATTATGATACCTCTGAAAAATCTTCAGGCAAAGATGACCCATCATAGTCTGTGTCCTCCGATTTTTCTACCAAAAGTTTCCCATTTGTCTCTGCAGAAAGAGAAACACACTGTAGGAAAAAACGCCAACATAAAAGTATAGGTTGACTTTAATTCACACACCAAATATAAATGCAGGCCTGGAAACCCAGAAAGTCATTCCCAATTATGTCTTAAGGGATGAACGTGGAAAATGAACAGGGACAATATGGATGGGATTGGTGGGGTTTGTGGGGGAGAAACCCACATTAGTCTTGGAGACTTAATCCTCTTGTTTCGTACTGAAAAAACATGGAAATGGTGTTGTTGTTAGTCAACAATTTGCCACCAACATTGCAACAGGACAATCCTGGGGGATTTTAGAAGCTGCAGTCTGCCAGACATGCTGAAGGCTGCTCCCCCATTCCATGAAGGTTTTTTTGTGATAAAAAAAAGACAAAACAAAGAAGTGCAAAAAGAAGAGGACAATGTGAAAAACAACAAAATTTGTACAACTCCATGCCTAATGTTGCACAATTGAACAACTGAAATCTCGGTCAAAAGTCCCTTCAAGTATCTTAAAGAGCCTTGGTAGTACAGTGGTCTAAGGCACCCTGTTATTAAGCTGGTTATTAAGACCAGCTGCCTGCAATTACTGTAGGTTCGAATCTCGCCAAGGCTCAAGGTTGACTCAGCCTTCCATCCTTTCTAAGGTAGGTAAATTGAGGACCCAGTTGTGGGGGCAATAAGCTGACTTTGTATAAATATACAAAAAGGATGAAGGCTACTGCTGAGCACATTGTAAGCTGCCCTGAGTCTCCGGAGAAGGACGGCATATAAATCAAATTAAAAAAAAAAAAAGAAAAAAGGATCAAGTACACTGTGGCATGAAACCACAGAAATTCAAAACGACTATTGAAACCTATGTTTCTTAAACTCCCAATAGAAAGATGCTTCAAAATTCAGACACCGTTACCAAAAAGCCTTTTTCTCTCAAGAATAAAAAAGGGTATGCAGAACACTTCCAACATACATGCATTAATTTTTGCTTTTCCAGATTTGTTTTTAAATTGGACCTTCCCATCTGTAATTGAAGTACTAATTGACAAAGGGTTGCAGCTGTTTCAAGACAAAGAACTTAAAACAAAGATTTCTTTAACCAACGCTGGCTCTATTCATCACAAATACTAGAAAAATGCTTCCCGAGAATTTAACATTTTTGCAAACCAAATCAGCATTGAGAAGACATCTGCTCCGTATATGTTAATGATCTGATAAATGCTCCACTCTCAGAAAAATCCATCTTGTAAAATCACATCAATTTGGAATTGCTCATACTTCATGGTGTCAGAGTTTATAACCTGGTTTTCCTGAGGTTTTAATTTAGCCGTACCTGCATGATGGTTCTCAGATGCAGAATTATTACGATTTAGCAGATTCTGAGCTTCTTCATCGACAACATCTAAAAGGTACTGAATAACTTGATTGTGATCATCCTCATCATAAGAATCTTCATCTTGGACTTCTGCTATAAAGAAAACTTGAACGTTAATATCCCGGATTTACGCACTTTCCGCCGTGCCCTCAAGACCTTTTTATTCCAGCAGGCTGGGCTGGCCTAACTCCTTTTAATTGTTTAATTTTAATTTGTTTTTTTTAAAAAACAGGGGTGTTTTAATCAGTTTGGGCCAAATTTATTTAATGTGTTTTAAATTGTTTCTTAAATTTTATACTATATGTGTTTTATCTTTCGCTGTTCACTGCCCTGAGTCCTTCGGGAGTAGGGTGGTATATAAATCCAAAATAAACTAAAAAACTAAACTAAAATATTATTGCTGAGGAGAAATCAAGATAATACAAAAAGTTTCAGTTAAGGACTGATTGTGATTCTTTCTTGGGAATAGATCTATTTTTCTGATGTGCTACGTATGAATTCTGTATTACATCATCCTAGGGTGATGATGTCAAGCCCTGGCCCAAAGATGATACAACCATGATGGCGAACCTATGGCACGCGTGCTACAGGTGGCATGCAACGCCCTCTCTGTGGGCACGTGAGACATTGCCCCAATTCAGCTCCGTCATGCGGGCGCACGTACCTCCCACTGGCCAGCTGGTCATTGGGTCTCTGCCGTGCATGTGGGGGGGCTGTCTGTGTATATGTGGGTGTGGGGTGCGTGCATGGGGCTGCGCACACATGCATGGGGCACACATGGGGAGCATGCGCGCATGAGCGGGAAGGTGGGGCGCGTGCGGGGGGCACACGCACATTGCATTTGGGGGGGTCGGGCGCCCACGCATTTGCGCACTTTGGGCACACAGTGATGCATATGATTAAAAATTTATAGTGACAACATACACTAATATAGGATGAATCCTTCAAAAACAGTATCATTCTCATAATGTTGTTTATTTATTATATTTTTATCCTGCCTTTGTAAGTAACTCAAAGTGGGGAACATATATAATATTCATTCCTCTTCTTTTTCCCTACAACAACCATCTTGTGGGGTGAGTTGTCTGAGAGAGAGAGTGACTGACCCATAATCACTTAAGCTTTTGTGCATAAGACAGGACTAGAACTCACAGTCTCCTGGTTTCTAGGTCAGCATCTTAACCATTATACCAAACAGACTGTCTAATTTGGGGTGCTATTCCAGAAAACTCCTAAGACTTAGAAAAATAGACTATCTTACCCCAGTGTCATTACCTTTGTTGTTGTTATAGTTGGGAAAATCTGAGGCCTGAAAAATGGTATCACTTGGAGGCATTTCTTTAGAGATGAGATCCTGGGTTAGGCTTTTCAGCTGAAGACTGCTATTTGTTTCACCATTAATCTAAGAACAACCAAGACAAATTAAGCTTTTTTAAACCGAAGAACTCCTTGTGATATAGGATTAACTGCTTAGACTATGAGAAGGATTCAGAAGATCCATTAGCTTACTTTCAAAAAATCTCAATTAAATCCTAAGAACTACCAGAGTTCTTTGAAAGCCTGTAAATGCAGAACCTCTTTAAAGCAGTTGTGTCTCTTTTCAGAGTCCCATGTGAGACTGAGATAAGACATGGCATGAGCTGAGCATTAAATGGGTGCCTTAATACCTGAAAATTGGGTCGGTGTATCCAAACCGCTTAGAGAGGGCTGTAAAACACTGTGAAGCGGTATATAAGTCTAGGTCAGGGGTCAGCAACCTGTGGCTCCGGAGCAGCATGTGGCTCTTTGGGCCCTCTGCTGTGGCTCCCTGTCAGGTGATCCCACCATTGGCTGGCCCCACCCCTCGCTCTCCCCTCCCAGACACTCCTCTCCTGGCCTGAGAAGGTAAGGGCGACGGCGGGGGATGGAGAAGCGGCCAGGGCAGAGACAGAGAGATACAGAGAGAGGGGGAGGGGGGAAGGGAGGGAGGGAGGGAGAGGAGAGAGAGATATATCAAAAGGATTTTGTGGTTCCCGGTGGTTTTTAACAACTGGTTCTCTGCCCTAATGATCGGCTGGGTAGGCGTGGCTGGGGTGTATGTCATGTGACTGGTGGAAGTGAGTGACATTGAGTTGGCCACGCCCATGCAGGTTTTGTGGCTCCTGGTGTTTTCTTTTCTGTGGGAAACGGGTCCAAATGGCTCTTTGAGTATTTAAGGTTGCAGACCCCCTGGTTTAGGTACTGTTGCTATTTATCCGTCCATTTTCCTACCTTTATTAACATTCTACCAAGGTGCACATTTATCTTTCACTACTTATTTGACAACTACCGTTTTACTTTCGATATGTTACGTTATGCATTATGTAACATCTTTCACCCTCATTTTGCAACGTTCTTTTATATGAGATTTTTCACATCCAATCATTCTTTTCATGCCTTCCATTGGTATAATTACACATACATCTGTGGCACTTTACAACATAACTCTTTGCATTGTGTTCCAAGAAGCTTCCGCACCCTTTTATGTCTGTTTTCCATTTATTTATTCCAGTCATTATCCTCTTTTGTATACAGGAGTCATACTTTCTCTTCCTACGATTTTTCCCCCCTTCACATTTTTTCTCTATTTCTTTGTAGATTTATGTCTATTTTTTTTTCTAAGATCTATTCTTGTAATTTCCAAAAATTGATTTATCCATGCGGCAAGCCTCTTATCCCATTGTATCCACCAATCATTCCTTCTATCTTTCATTATAAACACCCAGAGCAGTTATGGTTTTTGATTCATTCCACTGCCATTTGTATGAACTAATAAACTTATGATTAAACCACGTATCTTAAAATGATATATTTTTTAAGCAGATGCTATCTGGGACCATTCTCATTTGTAGCTCAAATTACTTTTTTGTACTTTGTTGTCTTGTTCTCACTCACTCATTTGTATCACATAATAATATATATTTCTGGATCACATTAAATCAGAGTGTGGCACACTTTTCTTCCCAAACTTATTATCAGCATACACTAGAGTATAACATGCAATAACTACCAATGGATAGATTTCTGCTTTCATGTACATTTACAGAAAAACCTAGATGACACCAATTCATAGTCTTTTCATTCATGGTTAAATCTACATTTCTTTGCTTGAATTCAATTCCAACCCAAAAGATCATTCAGCTTATTATATCCATACTTCCTTCAGATATATGCACATCCTTTCCAGGGGTGGGTTCTAAATTTTTTTACTACCGGTTCTGTGGGCGTGGCTTATTTTATGGGTGTGGCTTGGAGGTCATGTGACTAGGTGGGCGTGGCTAGCTGGTCAGTCATTTCTGGAAGGTCCTCGCACTTACGACCAGTCCTCGCACTTACGACCCAACTCATTTGTTTGCTTTTAACACTGATCAGTTGTAGGACAGCCCTTTGAAGCCCTGCGGCAAGAGTTTAAACAGTTTTTTTCCCTCTAGTCATCAGCTGGGACTCAGGAGGCAGCAATAGATTGGGGGTAGGATCAAATAAAAGGTAAGAATAACATGGGGGGGTGGGAGGGCGGGGGGGGAGAACTGGTTCGGTGACGTCGTATCGTCACTGCTACCGGCTCGGCCGAACCGGACCGAACCGGGAGGAACCCACCACTGATCCTTTCTCTTAATTTCACAGGTGAACAACATGTACAGGCAGTCCTTGACTTACAACAATTCGTTTAGTGAGCGTTTGAAGTTACAATGGCACTGAAAAAAGTGACTTATGACCATTTTTCACACTTCCAACCATTGTAGCATCCCTATGATCACATGATCAAAATTTAGACACTTGGTAACTGACTCATATTTATGATGGCTGCAGTGTCCCAGGGTTATGTGACAACTTTTGCAACCTTCTGATTAGCAAAGTCAATGGGAAACCAGATTTACTTAACAACTGTGTTACTAACTTAATAACTGCAGTGATTTGCTTAATAAACGTGGCAAGGAAAGTCATAAAATGGGACAAAATTCACTTAACAAATGTCTCACTTAGCAACAGGAATCTTGGGCTCGATTGTGGTTGAAAGTCAAGGATTATCTGCATTTCCTTCTGACTGACTAGTAATTAAATATTTCTCTTTTTTTCTAGTTAATTATACCCAGTCATTCTTTACTCACGATAAAAAGCAATAAACAGGCTAACTATAAATGAATGAATGAGCTCTATAATACAAAGCTTCCTAAATGTGTCTCCTTATTTTACTTTTAAGGGTGTTCAGTGTATTTCTTTCAGGTGTTTTTGACTGTAATTTTATAATCTTATAATTCATCATTGTGCTTCATGTTTTATAAGTGCAAATTATACAAAATAATGTTCTTGATTACTTACTTTGCAATTATCAGGTCCCTTTTCTGTTTTGCTACAAAGTTCTCCCTGAAAATAGCCTTTAAAAAATAGGAAGGCAGAGGAGAAAACAAGATTGATTTATTATTATTTTTAATTTTATAGTAACAGATAAAACTATCTGGCCATGAAAATTATATTATTTCCTTCAGGTATCAAGTAAACATTATCAAATATTTGAAATACGTCTGCTCCCTAACCCCAAACTCTCATTTAGATCAAACTTATGGAGTAATTATTGATATTGGGCAAAGGAGTTCTATTAAACTCAGTATGACATTCTTTTGAAAATCATTCATATCCTTAGGATATTATTTTGCAGAGAGGGTCAACGTGTTCAAAATTATGCCCTTACCATTCTGTTTGATGGACTTCAGACCAACGAATTCATGTTCTTTAGCTTTTGGGAATACTGGGTGGCCATCTCTGAAATCAGAGAAAAAAAGCTTTACATTCAGCTTTTGCCTAGAATACAAATGGATTTTACCCCCCTAAATATATTTAAGACTGATGATGTTTCACCAACTTTTCATAAGAGACAGGTCCTATCAGAAGTAACCTAGTATCATGGAATGCTTAACAGGTTTTGGGCACACAACAAATTAAGAAAGGAAATAGGGCCATTAGAGAAGAGATTCAGGAACAGGGAAACATGAAAAAGAGATTCGGAGTAACTCTGCCTTAAAAACACATGGTATTAACTATTTGGGACAATTACATTGGTAGGCTTTCAAGATTCAGCTTCATTAAGTTTTTAAGAAGATGCTGGATAACCATTTGTCTGAAGTGGTGTAGGGTTTCCTGCCTAAGCAGGGGGTTGGACTAGAAGACCTCCAAAGTCCCTTCCAACTCTGTTATAGTATCCTACCCTACTAACAGTAAAAATCTTTCAAGAAATCCAAGTGATTGTTATTTCTTAACCTTCCCAGCCTCGTAAAGTTTTACCTAATAATTTCCAAGTCTCAAGGTTAAACCATCAGAGGCTTAATTTTTTTTTCCCAGGAGTAGTTCCGCATTGAATTTTATCTATTTCATATTTAAAATGTCATTAATTACTAGAAATATAATGTAAGCACCATTGATTTCCATGGACAGACATTGATCAGAAGGACAAGGACCCAAATAATTTTTTTAATAGTGAGTAAATTGCATCTTGTCTTGGAAGGAAGATATATGAATCGTGTTCTATTATTTCGCATAATAAATAATCCCAGCGGAGTATGGATTGATGAATAAATCATGGCTAAGCAAACTTTAGCTGATATACTTTGGCCACCAAATGAGAAGAGAGGACTCATTGCAAAAAACCCGGATGTTAGGGAATGTTGAAGGCAAAAGAAGAAGGGGACAGCAGAAGATGAGATAGTTAGATAGTGCCATCAACACAGTGAACGTGACTCAAAGGTGGTTTTTCAAAAGGCAGCTGGGCTATTTTTATTTCTTTTTTTTGAAGGAGGAGAAAGACGTTTCGCTTCTCATCCAAGAAGCTTCTTCGGTTCAATCAGCTTCTTGGTTAAGAAGCAAAATGCCTTCCTCAAGATATCTACAGATCCCTCACATCCTGGACATAAACTGTTTCAACTTCTTCCCTCAAGATGGCACTATAGGGCTTTGCATGCCAAAACAACTAGACACAAGGACAGTTCCCCCACCCTCTATGCCATCACTCTGCTAAACAACTAATTCCCATAACACTGTCAAACTACCCAATAGGGCTGTATTACTATTAGCCTTCTCATTTTTCCTATTACCAATTTCCTTATCCTCTTATGACTGTTCCTTTGTTGCTTGTATCTTACGATTTATATTAATTGTTTTATTTAGTATCCTAGTACGATGTATGTTGATTGCTTATTTAGTATCCTATGGCTATCACTGAATGTTGTATCTTATGATTTATGATGAATGTATTTTTATGATGGTTATGATCATGATTTATCACTTGTTGCTTGTGTGTACGCTGAAAGCTTATGCACAGGAGACAAATTCCTTGTGTGGCCAATAAAGAATTCTATTCTATTCTATTTTGAAAAAAATACACCTTTGAGACAACTGTGACCTGGACGACTGAGAATCTCCAGAGGCATTTAGCAGTGAGCATGACTTTGGCCAGTGGAGGATAGGAGGGCCTGGAGTGCTGCGGTCCATGGGGTCACCAGGAGTCAGACATGACTTAGCAAATTTTTCATTTCGTTTTATTAAATTTTATTAAATGAACAACAAATAAACTTCACTTAGTATGATCAGATCACATTCTAGAACAGTGATGGCTAACCTTTTCTGGACCGAGGGCCCAAAGCGTGCACTCACACCCGAACCCCCAAAATACAATGTGCGTGCGGCTCCCACGCATGCACCCCGCCCCCACGCATGTGGGCCCTGCATGCACCCAGTGCATGTGTATCCCCCTGCGCATGCTGCCACCCAACACATGCCCCGCCCCCTGTGCATGTGTGGCAGAGACCCAAAGACAAGCTGGCCAGCGGGAGGCGTGCGCGCATGCACAGCAGAGCTGAACTGGGGCGACGGCTTGCGTGCCATCAGAGAGGGCGCTGCGTGCCACTTCTGGCACACGTTCCATAGGTTCGCCATCATGATTCTAGAATAAAGGTAAGACTGAATCAGACCAATTGCACAGGTAGGCCTTCCAGGGAAATACCTTGTTGCTTTCAGGATCACATTCGGAAGAGCTATTTCCAACGCCCTCTTGGCTTCTTTCAAGGTCATTCCCTGACTGCTGATCCCATTAATATAATGGATGATATCCAGAATATGAAGTGTTCCCTCTTTGGCTGCGGCAGATTTGGGGCTGATATCACTAACATATAATACTTGATAAAGACTATCATGACCACCAGCAAGGGAAATACCTGGAAGAAAGGGAGAAAAATACAGTTGCAAAGGTAGAACTTTAAAGGCAACAAAAGGGGAGCATGATGAAATGTGGGATTACCTCAGGGGTGAAATGCTCCCGGTTCGGACCGGATCGCCCGATCTGGTAGCGATGGTGGCAGGTAGTTTGGAGAACCGGTAGCAAAAATCCCTGCCCCCCTCCCCCGCCTATGCCCAGCTGAGCCGCGCAATCATCAGAGGCTTTTTTTTTTTTTACTTTTAAAAGCATTTTTTCTACAACTTCTTTGGCGGAAAAAAATGCTTTCAGGTTGTAAAAGGTTGTAAAAAAAATGCTTTTAAAAGGCTTTGATGATCCCAGCTGAGTTGCCTGATCATCAGAGGTTTTTAAAAGCATTTTTTTTACAACCTCTTCGGCCGAAGGGGTTGTAGAAAAAATGCTTTTAAAAGGAAAAAAAAAAAGCCTCTGATGATCAGGCAACTCAGCTGGGATCGTCAGAGCCTTTTAAAAGCATTTTTTAAACAACCTCTTCGGCCGAAGAGATTGTAGAAAAAATGCTTTTAAAAGTATATATATATAAAAAGTTGGCCATACCCACCCAGCCACATTACCCCCCACCAAGCCACGCCCACAGAACCAGTAGTAACAAATTTTACATTTCATCATTGGATTACCTAATTCTTCTTCAGAGCAGGTAAGGCTAATGTCAGGCAACAGATGAGGAAATATAGGGATCTTAGGTTGTTCCAGAACACGTCCAAGCACCAGCATGACCATCTTTGGAGCAGCTCGGAGAAAACTGACTGCATCTGTGTGGCTCATGTTAGTAACATCTATCTCATTAACCTGCAGATGTGAATGTCAGAGAAAGAGAAAGAGAGAGAGAGAGAGAGAGAGAGAGAGAGAGAGAGAGAGAGAGAGAGAGAGAGAGAGAGAGAGGTGAGATGATGTGGGGCTTATACACATTATTGATTCAAATAAGTCAATAGATATTTGTAAACTATGAAAATGATCGTTAACTAATAAAAGAAGAAAGAAAACACAAATGAAGAATGAAGAAAAAAAAAAACCAATTGAAACTAAGAAACATTCATCAAATAATCCACAGTATTAAAGATACTTGTCGTGTTTTATAAAACAAGGTTATAGTCAGATAGAGAACCAGTTTGGTGTAGAAGTTATGGCACAAGCTAGAAACTTTTGTTTGGGACGTGGTGGCTCACTGGCTAAGACGCTGATCTTGTCGATCGAAAGGTCGGCAGTTCAGCGGTTCGAATCCCTAGTGCCACATAACGGGGTGAGCTCCCGTTACTTGTCCCAGCTTCTGCCAACTTAGCAGTTCGAAAGCACGTAAAAAATGCAAGTAGAAAAATAGGGACCACCTTTGGTGGGAAGGTAACAGCGTTCCATGTGCCTTTGGCGTTTAGTCATGCCGGCCACATGACCATGGAGACGTCTTTGGACAGCTCTGTCTCTTCGGCTTTGAAACGGAGATGAGCACTGCCCCCTAGAGTCGGGAACGACTAGCACATATGTGTGAGGGGAACCTTTACCTGGTAAATTACCTCATTATACTGGGAGATAATGAGTTCTACTTCCACCTGAGGCACAAAGCCAGCTTGGTGACCTTGGGCCAGACACTTTCCTCTAAGCCCCAGGAAGGAGGCAATGGCAAAACCACTTCTGAAAAACATTGCCAAAAACCCAGCAGGAACCTGTCCAGGCAGTCCCCGAGAATCAGGTATGATTGAATGGAAGGGGAAAACAAGTCAGGTTGATAGGATACTAGCTTAATAAACAATAATAATCACCACTAGTTAAAGCCATTGCAAAGAACCATTCCAACAGTTCTCAAACAGATATGCACTTAAGAAAAATGCTATCAAACAACAATTTTGAGTTGGTGATGTCCAAATTATTTGCATAATATAAAGAGTTCTGGTAGCAGCTCAGGGACCTCTGTTCCCTTCAAATCCTTTTCTCTTGTACAGCCTTTATATGTTTTAGATTTGAAAATGTTCCTCACTTTGATTAGACGATCTCCAGGTCGCAACCGCCCATCGCTTTTGGCAGGATCTTGTACTACGTCATGGATATAACAGCCGGTATTATCACTGCCTTTTGTCACCGTGAAGCCAAGGCTACCTTTCTCGGATTTAGTTAGAACTACATGGAGTTCCACTTCCTAAGGAACAAGAGATTTTTATTATATACCAGAGTGAAAAGCATGATGGCGCTGTACACATCTAGCATCTAATGTGCATCTAGCAGGAAAACATAAAAGAGGAGATAATACAGCTTCTGCACAGGTTGCTTACATAAAACCTGTATGTGGCTATAGGAAAAAACAGCTTATGCCTAGTTATTTTCTTCCAGACTTTAAAAAAATATAACACGGAAAAGATACATAAAATGGGAAGTTCAGATCCAAAAATGTTTCTGCTGTTAGCTAAAACGTTCTACGTGGAGATTCTAAATCTGACCATAATAGAAAATGTAGGTGCAGGTAGAGTCAAAAACATCATTGATTTAATAAATCTCCCTCCCCAAAGTTTCTCTTAGTTGCATAGTAGTTTCTTCCTTCTGTTTTTGCAATAGGGCTGTGATGGCGAACCTATGGCACACGTGCCAGAGCTGGGGTGCTGCGCCCTCTCTGATGGCACACGAGCCATTGCCCCAGTTCAGCTCCGTCGTGCATGTGCATCCCACCAGCCAGCTGGTCTTCGGGTCTCTGCCACGCATGCGTGGGGTTCGTGCGGGGGGGCCACACACGCATGTGAGAAATGCATGCAGGGCACCTGCGTGCGCATGCGTGTGTGGGCGCCGCATGTGTAGGGGGTGGGGCGTGTGCAGGGGGCCCCGCACGCACACTGCATTTTGGGGGTTCGGGCGTGCTTTGGGCACTCAATCCGGAAAAGGTTAGCCATCACTGCAATAGAGTAAAGAGTAATTTAACATATACAAAAAACAAACTCCTTCCATTCAGTATCTATGGAGATTCTCAGTCATTCAGGTCATGGTTGTCCCAAAGGTGCTTTTTCAAAAGGCAACTGGACTTTAATTTTTCCTTCAAGACGTTTCTTCTCATCCAAGAAACTTCTTTATTTCTTCTTCCATTTAGTAGTATATCAATAGCAAGAAAAGAAATTCCTATTGTTCTCTTCCTCCAGTAAATAAAAATAAAACATGGGAAAATCAGTGATGGGTGTCCTACATTGCATTGGGTCTTCTATGTTGATTTTGATTTTCCACGTCAATGTTAACTTGACGGTCCTACCATGTCCTTCAAGTTACTTCTGAGAGACATTCTACAGAATCTGCTGCTTCAGCATCATCTCAGTCTACGATGATCCCCTCCAGGCATCTCTCAACCCACAAAGAACAAGTTTTTAAGATTAAAACTGAAGGCATGCTTCACTTGTACTGTCAAAACAATTATGTTTTCAGGGTTCTTGTGATACTTCTTGAAGATGTTCGGTCCTCAATAACTTAAGGTGAATTTTATAGGCCTGATGTTGTATCTACACCAGAAGGTCTGATAAGCCAGCATAATAAATAGCAGTGATTCAGTAGGCAATTATCTTTCTGGATGGGTATCTTGATCCCACAAGAAACATTTGTAGCTTAACCTATTACTTGTGAACTGACAGCCTTCATGCAACACAATATTTATTTTTAAGAAGAGACTTTATATCTTGCCATCTTTTCAAAAACTCAAGTCAGTGAAGAGAATTTCTCTTTCGTGCACTATATCCACCCAACAATTGGATCAAATAATTTTGCATGAACTAAGGAGTGATGTATAATTCATTATTATGCAATCAACTTCAAGTAGGAGGTGGGAATTTCAGCTGGGCTTCCCCTGTCCTAGTCTACTCCTTAAATCACGCTGGCTTTTAGCTTAACTTTAACAGCACCTTCACATAATTTTGTCTCTCTGACAGAACACATTTTATTCATTTCTTTTCCCCCCTACCTTCTAATATTTACTATTATTGTTTTGTTTCTGATATCCTATCTTTTTTCTTCTTCTTTTCCTTGTGTTTTTGTATACACTTAGAGCCTTCCATCTTCATACTGCACCATACTGCAGTAACTTTCTGCAAGGAGGGGAAAACCAGCGCAAAGCGTATTTATTTGTAAGTATGCAAATCAGGATGTTGAGGTACTTTCCCAGGGACCAATTCATCAATGCGATTGGAGACATCAAGCTTCAGTTTTCTGCTTGAAAAAATAGATTTTCTTCAAATGAAAAAGATCTACACTGACGTTTGTGAGAATTAAAGGTGAATGAAACTTTATGTTTCCATCTTTATCGGTTTAGCTTCTGACCATTCACTCCATTTCCATTTCTGTTCATTCTGCCAAGTTTCTCTTTGATTTTTGTCCTCCATGTAAAAGAGTTAATGTTCTTATAACAAAACTATAGAATTCTTTCCTCCCCTATTTCAAATTAACACTGACAAAAAGAGAGCTCATTAGGGCATATCCCACTCATAGTCAAACCAGGTTGATCTTAGAAGCAAAGCAAAGTTGGTTTGGTTAACAACTGGATGGAAGTGTTGTGGCCCACCAGTGGCCAGCGGAACTGGCAGCAGATTCAGACAGTGAGGAGGTTGGGGAGGCACATGGGCCAGTCCTGGAGTCTGGGCAAGGCTCTAATGAGGGCTCTGCATCGGAGGCAGAGAGGGGGCCAGGGCCATATGCCAGTTATCAGCTGCCTTCGGAGTCAGACATCAGTGAGGCAGACGAACAGCTGGAGCCTGTTCCCAGTGTGTGCATGCACAGAGTTGCCAGACGAAGGGAACAGCTAAAGAACAAGGGTCGACTTGGGAGTAAAGCCACAGGTGGACGATGAATGGCCCCTCCTAGAGGGAATGAAAGAGGAGTGAAAGGGGAGTGGAGTTTGCAGGAGACAATTAGTTCGCTTAATTCATGACTCTCCGAGACTCCTTGCCAAGTTTTGAAGATATCAGCCTGACAGCTCCCCAAGCCAGATAAAGTCTGTGACTGTAAATTCACCCTTGAAAGACTTTGCTGGATGTGAATGAGAAGAATAATTCACAGTAACTTAATAAAAAGGGGTTTTTGTTGGGACAAGGAGTCTGCTTTGTGGTTTGGGGAAGCCTAAGTCAGAACAGGAGAACCATCTGGGAACTCCATGGCTATTGGCCAGACCAGCGTTTCTCCATCTTGGCCACTTCAAGATATATGAACTTCAACTCCCAGAATTCCCTACTTAGCTTTTCAGCAGCAGCTAAGTAACCTGTATTTTGTTGAACTTCTGCAATTTACCCATACCCACAATCGACAATCAGGAGAGAAAAAAAGTAGGGAATTACTGGTTCATATTCATCTGCATGTTTTTCAAGCTGATTGAACAGAGGTGCCAATCTGCCTTGTGGAGATGCGAAGTCGGAGATAGAAGAGTTGAACTTTTCTTCTGTAAAATTAAGTGTGATGGTTCTTTGGTTTGCTATGGGTGACAATTCCATTAACAGAGGTGATGGAGGATTGCTACAAGACAAAAAAAAAGGGAGGAAAAAAGATCATTTCCAAAGTCACTGACAGAGTGGATAGAGTTGCCAGCTCTATTGCAGAGGTACGGGAATTTATTAATTGTATTAAATTTTTAGCTTTGAAATAGGGCTTTCAGGACACTTCATCCCAGTTAACCCACCCTGATTATCTCCATATGGGAGAAAGAAAGGGGGCGTAATTCTCGTCACAGAAGTGTGGCGAGGGCAGTTTTCCATTCTGTCTCTCATTATTTAGCCCAAAGACTTTTCTCTTAGCTCACTGCATTTGCAGTAGGAGAAATGAACTGGAAGAAAAATGTATTTAGGCAATGGCTAGGAACATTTTGCTAACAACAAACATGTCTGTTGCAAAAATTCAATCAAAATTCCCCTTTTAAATGGAAATTTTAAATCTGGTTTTAAATTATTGGGGTTTTAAATTTGTTCAGCCAAATTATTTAATTCGTTTTAATCTATTTTAAATTTTGTATTTAGATGTTTTATTCTATGGCTGTTCACCACCCTGAGTCCTTCGGGAGTAGGGCGGTATAAAAATTCAATAAAAAAAAAAAAAATCCACTATTTTGATAAATGGATAAAAAAGACACATGAAACTTGACAGTTGCCTTCAGAAAGTCTAACAGGGCTCAGATTCACACAACTGAACAAATAAAACACAAACAAGACCACACGCTATGAAGTCAACCAATGAAACATGCCTGTTCTCCATTTCTTGCTTCCTAGATGACTCATGAGGAGAGCAAAACGCTGCGTGGATCGCTTCCTTTTGCTTGCTGGATGTCTCATAAGGACTAGGTGCTTCAGTTGCGTATTGGCTTGGGGTTTGATACAAAGCAGAATTCCACTTTGGGCTGGCTGGATTTGTGGCGATTTCCTCCCCGCCACTCCCACTGCTGTCACTGTAGCTGTCTCTCCGAGAAGGGGACCGGATTTTCTTGCTCTGGTCAATGGCTTCGTTTTCATCAGAGCTTTCTTCTTGCTCTCCATTAGGGGGCGGTAGATTTTCTTTGCCCGCTTTGGGGAATATTTGTGGTGGGGAATGGATGGGGGTCTAGAATAAGCGTAAGAAAATAATTGTTTGACCAAATGACAAACCCCCCAAAAGGTACTTACGACCCAGATTCAAAGTTACGATGTTCACTCACCCCTTCTGCGGTCAAGTAATCACAATTTGGGGGCTCGGCAACCAGCCCGCATTTATGGCTGTTTATAGTGTCCCACAGTCACAAGATCACAATTTATGACATATTTTTTTTTTTTGCTGGAAACTAGTGTTTGCAGACAATGGGTTTGCTTATAATTGTGGGTTCACTTAATGACCATAGGGATTCGCTTAATGGCCACAGCAAAATTTTATTGTAAAATCAGGAAAGCCATATTGCTAGATTTTTTCTGGCAATATTTTTTTATTATTTATTTTTATTATTCATATTTCTATGCCGCCCACTCTCTGAGGACTCTGGGCGGCTTACCAAAGACAGTATACTAAATAGCATATTGCCCCCAACAATCTGGGTCCTCATTTTACCCACCTTGGAAGGATGGAAGGCTGAGTCAACCTTGAGCCAGTGAGATTTGATCCGCTGATCTGCTGAACTAGCAGTCAGCTGAAGTAGCTGCAGTACTGCACTCTAACCACTGCGCCACCTCAGCTCTTTTTATAATAATTGCCTGTGCCTAGTACAGTGATGGCTAACCTTTTTGCCATCTCGTGCAAAAAGTGGGGGGTGTGTGGGGGGGTCGCACGCGTGTGTGCCCACACCCTTAATTCTATGCGCCCCACCTCCCCGTCCATGCATGCACGACCCCCCTGCACTCCCCCCGCTTTTGGCACGCAATGGCACTGTGGGCCCAGTAGGCCCATTTTTCACTCTCCCCAGGCTCCAGAGACTTTCTAGGAGCCTGGGGAGGGTGAAAACAGCCTTCCCCACACCCCCAGAGGCTGGAAACAGCATGTTTCCTGACTTCTGGTGGACCCAGAAGGCCCGAAAATCAGCTGGTCGGAGCTGAGCTCACGTGCCCAATATGGCTCTGTGTACCACCTGTGGCACGCGTGCCATAGGTTCACCATCACGGGCCTAGTAAGTGGGTACAGCCAGATTAAGCACAGGATGAATTTTAATATGGTGCAGAAACTGGTTTCCTGTTCCTTCCTGGAATTGTAATAATGTAAATCAGCGGCCCCCAACCTTTTGGGCACCAGGGACCGATTCCATGAAGAGAGGTTTTGCCGTGGACCGGGGAGGGGGGGGCATGGTTTTGCATGCTGCCTGCATCCCATGGATGGAGCTTGGCTTGTTTGCATGGACCGGTTTCTGGCATGTCATGAACCGGTGCCTGTCCACAGACTGGGGGCTGGGAACCCCAAATGTAAATTGACTGTCATGAGTTGCAACTGTAATTCCAGGCTCAATGACAGTTATTAAGTCAAGGGCTGTTTGTAAAACCGAGAGGTCTCTTGTTAAAAAGTTACACCAAAAGATCTCAAAAAGGTGTGTACCAAAACAGGACTTTGGGTTGCCACAAAACATTGAAACACATATATCCCCTTTAATGCATATACAGCTATTTTAAAACTGCAGTACACATAAACATTTGCTACACAAGATTTTTAAAAAATTACAGTACAGATAAAAGCCACGTACAATTCCCAAAAATCTGAAATTTTGTGAAGTCCTAAGCTATAGCTTGTTTACCTTATGACTAAACCCATCACTGAAGGTAACCTCCTATAGAGCGCGAGATACCTCTTTTCTCTGATATTGTATTAGCTAAAATATACTTTTGGGAATGGGCATGATGGCTCAGTGGTTAAAGACGCTGAGTTTGTCAGCTGGAAAGCTGACACTCCGGGTTCAAGACCCAAGCATCGCATGGCTGGGTAAGCTCCCATTCTTGCCTCAGCTCCTGCCCATTTAGCAGTTCAAAAGCATGCAAATGCGAGTAGATAAATAGGTATCACTCCAGTGGGAACAGGTTCTGAGAGCCTTGGCATATTAGTCATGCTAGCCACATGATTACGGAAGTGACTTTGGACAATGTTGGCTTTCTCTGCTAAGAAACGGAGATGAGCGCTGCCCCCTAGAGTTGAACACGACTGGACAGGGGAAACTTTTACCTTTATACTTTCGGGGTGAGCATGCAAACATTAAATCTTTGGAAATTGTTATGACCCTGTTTTCAGAAAAAGCCAAGTATACTTCTTAATTCTTACCAATAACGTAGGATCAATCTCTGGTAATATTCCAGGAAGCGGTCTGCAGAGGAGAAGGGTGACTTCAGGAGATGTTCCCCTGAGAGCTGAGATGACTTCCTAAAGGGCAAAACATTATTCATAAGCTACATTTGGCACCAGCCTGCAATGAATAGGGTAACATTTAAAGAAGGGATGCAGAATCTTTTTGGGGCTGAAGGCCACACTTGAACTTTGAGTGAACCATACATACATCGAAGACTGATTTCAAGACACGGTACAAGGTCCACAATAGTGACGAGTATCTGTAGCTCAGGTGTAGGATGAGGGTGAAGGTTCATTCTCCAACCTGGTGGTTTCCGAATATTTTGTTACCCAGACGGTTCTTGTGTTTATAAGGGCTTCGTGTGGTCACCTCCCAATGACCCTCACCTGATGTAACCTCCCCATCACAAGACTCCCACTGATGATTCACACCTAACCTTTATTTCCCCCCATGTTTTATTTGTTTTATTTATGTAACATTCAAATTTTTTTAAATTTGATTTATATGATTATTTATTTGATTTATTTGATTAATTTTCATCGAACAGTGTGTGTTCTGGGTACAGTTATGTTTAAATAGTCATATTACACATCTTTGTTGTGATAATTCATCTCCATCATATTAATAATATAATAACATAATAATATAATAACATTAATACTTAACATCATCTTCTTTAACAACTCTCCGCTTTACCATTTCCTCTTTTCATATCTCCTCCTTTCTAACTTCTGTTTCTGTTATCTAGCCATTGAATATGTCCCATATCAAAAAATATTCAGTTTCTTCTTTATCCTTAATAATAAGCGTTAATCTGTCCATTTCTGCACATTCTAGTATTTTTTTTAATTACATTTCCCTCAGACGGGATCTCATCATTTTTCCATTGTTGTGCAAATGCAATTCTAGTTGCAGTTAATATATCAAGTATGTAGTCTTTTGATTCACACCTAACCTGATTCATCCCAAGACCTATCCCAAGACCCTCACTTGACACACCCACATCTGATCAATCACAAGACCTACTGACCACACAAAGTCCTTATAAAACACCGACATCCCCTAAACCAGGGGTCTCCAACCTTAAACACTCAAAGACCCATTTGGACCTGTTTCTCAAAAAAAAAAAAAAGAAAACACCGGGAGCCACAAAACCCTTCCCGTGCCTGACTATTTCTTGAGCGGCCACAAAACTAATATATGTAGTTGAATTAAACATTCTGTTTTCTTCTGAAACTTTTCTTTTCTTGGATTTATCCATGGTTGGCCTATTGGGAGTCGAAAAGCTCAATAAATCACATGCAGGCGGTTGTCGCACATTGGCGGTTGTGTTGTATATTTTGAGTGACAGGGAGCCGCAGCAGAGGGGTGAAAGAGCCACATGCGGCTCCAGAGCCATAGATTGCTGACCCCTGCCCTAAACTCTGCTGAAGATGTGACCTAGCCTGATAATGAAATGTTTGGAAACCAACCCACAAGCTCAGAGAACGAACCTTCGCCCTCAGGGTAGAAGGCACTAACCTGCTGAGATAATCCTTTTAGAGAAGAACCGTTGACTTTCAGGATGACATCTCCGACCTCAATCTGCCCACTCTCTGCAGCTGGTTGTCCCGGAAAGAGTTTTTTCACCCTGACTATACTGGAACCCGGCTGCTCTGGGGAGACGCTATCTTCACGGCAGAAACTGAAGCCCAGGCCAGAACTGTTTTTCACAAGTTTCACTTCAAATGCATTGTCTGAAAAGGAAATGAACCACGTTACTGCACATCTGAAGATGCTGACAGTTCAATCTGTACACACTCATCCTATGTCTTGAATCTTGAATAGCTAAAATGTATCTGTAATAATCAGAAAGCTGAACAATGTTTGGTATGTAATGTAGAATGTTGCAGTTGCTGCAACAGTGTGAAAACAGGACATTTAAAAAAAACATTTCATATAAAAATGTGGAGAATGAGATCCATCTGAAAATAATATCCTAATATTATCCTAATATTAGGATTCCAGGATAAATACAAAATGCAGGAGCTAAGAAATAGTTTATAGATGTGCAGTGAAAAATAGATTATGATTTAATCTATTGTTGCTTGAAGCATTGTTTATTTTGTTTTTAGGCCATTCTTTCTCCCAGTGGAGCAGGCTTGAGCAGCACCATTCCAATAAAAGCAATAATGTTTAAAACAATAAATGCAAACATCTATTTATTTATTTAACCAAGTTCAATTTGAAGACCGCAGGCCGGCAATAGAACAGACAATCTGGTTCTGCAATAGTGATGTAGAGTGTAAATATGAAACACGAATCAAGGCCAATATATGCGTCCCAGAATAATGTTGCAGGATCTAATCAGTGACTGACCCAGATTGGATCCTGCAAAAATGAAACATGATGAGTATTACAAAGGCAGGCAGAGCACACCTTTTGTGGTTAAGCAAGACAGAACGAGAAGCAAAAAGGTACACATTTCATAGAAAAATAAAAGAAGAAGAGGAATTGATAAGCCAAGCGCTATTTTTCTGAAATGCAGACAAATCGAATAAAGGCAGTTCTACGTCTCTTGTTCAGCTTTTCTGATCTTATTGTCTGATATTCTAAAACTAAGGATCGGATGCATACCTAGTCTAATACTACCAGTTTAACAGAGTTGGAAGGGACCTTATAGGTCATCTAGTCCAACCCCCCGCTCAAGCAGGAGACCCTACACCATTTCTGACAAATGGCAGTCCAATCTTTTGTTGAAAGTCTCAAGTGATGAAGCTCCCACAACTTCCGAAGGCAACTTCTGTTCCATTGGTTAATTGTTGTCACTGTCAGAAAGTTCCTCCTCGTTTCTAGGTTGAATCTCTCCTTGGTCAGTTTCCATCCATTATTCCTTGTCTGGCCTTCAGATGCTTTGGAAAACAGTTTGACCCCCTCCTCTCTGTGGCAGCCCCTCAAGTATTGGAAGACTTCTATCATGTCTCCCCTGGTCCTTCTGTTCACTAGACTAGCCATGCCCAGTTCCTGCTTTAGCCTCTAGTCCCCTAATCATCCTAGTTGCTCTTCTCTGCACTTTTTCTAGAGTCTCAACATCTTTTTTATAGTGTGGTGACTAAAACTGGATGCAGTACTCTAGGTCTTACTACAACAACAACAACAATAATGATTAAATAAATCCTTATTTGCTTTAGTAGGTTTTATTGAATAAGCTGCAAATAGTGTTTGTACAACAGCCTAAGTCAGAAGGAAACAAACCATATTATGGCTTATATTAGACTGTTATGGCTCCAACCAAACCTTGTTTCTTATCTTTCCTTTTTAAGGCTTCAGTTGTATTTGGACAGAATCTCACCATCAGTGACAAAGTTGTATTCTCTGGCACTTGACGTCTTCTTCACAGGTTTCTCCAAGAGTGCACTATGACCGGGTTTGTTTGTAGGTGTGCACTGTGATGTTGTGGGAGGATGGACTCTGGCTACTGGAAGTTGGCCCTTTTCTAGTATTAGATGGACCTCCTGCAAAGGGAGCCACAATTAGGTGGGGATTTAATAATCAGACAGTACTTAGCTGTGATGGCCAACCTACAGAATTAATGGAAGATGGATACATAGTGAGGACATTTGAGATTCTCTCCATTTGTGCCATAATTCCAAACAACAGGAAAATTTCTCATTGTCATAAGAGGTAAAAAGTAAAGGTGAAATGCTCCCGGTTCGGACTGGATCGCCCGATCTGGTAGCGAGGGCAGCAGGTGGTTCAGAGAACCGGTAGCAAAAATCCCTGCCCCCCCCCACATGCCCAGCTGAGCCGCGCGACCATCAGAGGCTTTTCTTTTTTACTTTTAAAAGCATTTTTACTACAACCTCTTCGGCCGAAAAAATGCTTTTAAAAGTAAAAAAGAAAAGCCTCTGATGATCATGCGGCTCAGCTGTGATCATCAGAGGTTTTTAAAAACATTTTTTTTCTGCAACCTTTTCGGCCGAAGAGGTTGTAGGAAAAAAAATGCCTTTAAAAGCCTCTGGCAATCCCAGCTGAGTTGCCTGATCGTCAGAGGCTTCTAAAAGCATTTTTTCCCTGCAACCTCTGTTTTTTTCTGTAGAAAAAATGCTTTTAAAAGTAAAAAAAAAAAAAAAAGTTGGTCACGCCCACTCAGTCACATTACTCCCCCACCAAGCCACGCCCACAGAACCAATAGTAACAAATTTTACATTTCACCACTGGTAAAAAGTGTTGAAGGGTTTCACAGGATTTGTTTAACTCTCACTAAAGGTAATCCTCAACTTACAATCATTTGCTTAGCAACTGTTTGAAGTTACAACAGCCCTGAAAAAAAGTGATTTATGACTGGTCCTTGCACCAATGACCATGGTAGCCTCTCCATGGTCACATGATCAAAATTTGGGTGGTTGGCATGTATTTACAATAGTTGCAGTTTTCGGGGATCATGTGATCTCCATTGTCAACACTTCTCACCAACTTCCAACAAGCAAAGTTAATGGGGGGAAGCTAGATTTGCTTAATGACCATATGATTCACTTAACAACCGGGGCAAAATGGTTGTAAATTCAGGTGCAACTCACTTAACAACCACCTGACTTAGCCATGGAAATTCTGCTCCCAATTGTGGTCATAAATCAAAGACTGCCTGTATAGAGTTCTGGAGAGGACTACCTAAAAACACCAAAGCTAAACAAGCCTTCAGTCTGATTCAATTGATTCACTCTTTGAATCAAACTGGTAAATCAGTGGCAGTCTCTGAATTATCAACCAGGCTTTTGTACTCATACACAGATATATTTTTAAATAGAATTGCCATTTCAAGGGGAACAACTAGAGTAAGCGCTGCTGATATGACTGAGGATAAGTTTCAATATGGTTTCTTGTTCCTTCCTGGGATTATAATAACGTAAAGTGCTCAAAGTCGAGATGACTGTCACCTCCTACCTGGCCAGTGTTTCTCATGACTTCCACAGCCTGTTTATGTGTTGCTCCTTCCAATGTGATCCCATTAACAGAAAGCACTCGGTCACCTAACAGCCAACAAGAGATATTTATAACAATAAAGAGAAGCCAACAGATAGATCTGCCACAGTCTTTTATCTGATTCAATAGCCATTATTTGAGCAAGACAAATTACAGATCAAGAGTATTTCCGAACCCTTGTAACCAAAGCTGGACTGCAAACATCAAAATCACCACTAGAGAGCAGCAAAGATAGGCAGAAAACAGAAAACCTCACTGCTTTGCTGTCATCTAGTGTTCGACCAGGTATATGCAGGCCAAATTTGGTAGCCATACTTACAAGCAGATATGATTATGATAATCTCAATTGATTCCAAGAATGTAAAATCTGAATACTTAGATTTTTTAAAAACATTGCTGAAGCTAACTTGAAGCACGGATTTATCTAACCCAAATGAGCCTTTAAACATTTAAACATGGATAATGTGCAGTTTGTCAATTATATTGAAATTTAAGAGCTCATCATCCCATTCTCCTTTGTTCAGAAAAGGTTTCTGATGATCCAAGGGATAGGGCAAGGAGAAAGGACAACAGCATATGAAGACGCTTGGCCTCTTGACCCCAATTCTCCTACTCTCTGCCCAGTAAGGCCTTTTTTTTGAAAGCCTAAGCCAGTGATGGTGCACCTTTTCAGCACCGAGTGCACAAACTGGAATATGCACATGCATGCGCGCCGGAGTCCCGAAAACCGGAAGACCAGCTGGCTAGCACCACCTGCTCTTCCTGTTTTCGCTGCACACATACACACCAGCCAGCTGGTTTTTGCATGCGCTGGAGCTCCGGAAAGCCAAAGATCAGCTGGCTAGCATGCACTGGCCAGCTGGTCTTCGGGTTTTTGGGGCTCCGGCACGTGTAAAGATCAGCTGGGCGGTGCGCATGCACATGCCAGAAATCAGAGGAGCAGCTGGCGATGGCACATGTGCCCATAGAGAGGGCTCTGCGTGTCACTTCTGGCATGTGTGCCACAAGTTCGCCATCACGGGTCTAAGCCTTCCACATTTTGATACTTTCAGCAACTGAATTACCCTGATACTCACCTTTCTGAATCCTACCATCAGCTTCAGCTGCTCCCTTAGGAATGATTGCCTTCACATAAAGTCCTCCATACTTCACACTGGTGTTCACGCCACCCTACAGAAATAAAAAAAGGCATTAACACAAAATATATGTTTTTAGTAGAAGACTAAAACTGAAATACAGATAACTAAATCCAATGGCTTAAGAAGTCTCTGCAATTGCACTACTCATGCAAGCGTTTCAGCGGAAATGAGAAGCAGACAAACTAAACCTCACATGAACAACAGATGGTTTTTGAGTTACATGCAAATTAAAGATAAGAGGTCAATTTCAGCCAGCATGGGTGGCTAGGGAACTCTGGGAATTGAGTGTCAACTTGCAAAGCTTTCAAGTTGCCATGAGCAGGAGGGAGGGAGAACTGAAGTGAATTCCATACATTCTTCCTGACCGCAATCAGAAGGAAGGTGTTAGGTTTCACAGCCAGCCAAAGTGGTTAATTGGAGAATGTGATTTATGACATGGCCAGAGAGGAGGGGAGAGACAGGGTCATAGGGGAACGTAAATCTACATGGGATCAGTCCTAACTGCATCAGAGTATTGCCTGAATGTTGCTCCTAATAAATGACTGTATTTCCTTTGAAGTTTGGATCATGGCTCATGAATTAATTAGGGCATCTTTTGGAAACTTGACACTGAGGTTCATACATCTTGAAATTACCAAATTTGAGAAATACCGGTAAAGAGAAAAAAGAAGGTGATCTCATCATAAAGACTTTAAACATGGACTGAAATAGTCACGGCTGCTAAGATTAGCTTATCTAAAAACCACGCAGGTGTGTATTTTGATGTACAGGTAGTCCTTGACTTATGAACACATTGGAACCCAACATTTCTGTTGCTACACAATACAGTGGTTGTGAGTTTTGCCCCGTTTAACAACCTTTCCTGCCACAAATGTTAAGTGAAACATTGCAGTTGTTAAGTTAGTAACATGGTTGTTAAGTGAATCTGGCTTCCCCATTGAATTTGCTTGTCAAAAGGTCACAAAAGCGGATCACCTGACCCTGGGATGCTTCTACCGCCATAAATACATGTCAGAACCAATGGTGGGTTGCTCCCGGTTCTGTCCGGTTCTATAGAACCGGTAGTAAAACTGGCAGGAGGCTCCGCCCACCTGCCCCGACATCATCAAAGGTGATCTGTGCATGTGCAGAAGCTTCTGCGCGTGCTCCCGTTGCAAACCGGTAGTAAAGGTAAGTAGAACCCACCCCTGGTCAGAACCAAGCATCCAAATTTTGATCACGTGACCATGGGGGTGCTGCAATAGTCTAAGTGTGAAAAACGGTCATAAGTCACTTTTTTCAGCGCCCTTGTAACTTTGAACGATCATTAAACAAATGGCTATAAGTTGAGGACTATCTGTAATATTTAGCAGTTAAAAGTTAATAGTTTCTTCATTATGTTGTATGTTTTATATATTCTTGATAGGTTCTTCTGGCTTATTCTTAGCCAGTCATTCATATGTGGACAGAATACTAGATATTAACTTCAAATTTTATAAAATATCTTTGTTCAGGTATAGTTGTATGTATTATTTCTTAGTAATTTTTTGTCTGATCATAAGCTGTGCATTCTGCTTTATATCCTGCCTCAAGATGACATACATAACACCACAACTACTATATCTAACTGGCCCCTCCAACTACTAAATATTATAAATATACTGTAAATCATAAAGTATACTTAAGATAAAGTTTAAAAAAAGTAACGATTGGACAAATGCCCTCTTAATTCTGGGTGGCTAATGTATGTATCCCTTTCTTCATGCTGCAAATGCTACCCAAAATACAGAATTGTGATGTTTCAGCTTAATCTTTGGTCTATGAACCAAAGATTTCCATAGAAAGCAGTTCCTAACGCTCAAAAGCAGCAGTAAATGTAAGAAGTCATCATCACACATCATCTTCTAGAACTTTTTTTAAAGAGACATTGTGTAATACTACACATAATGCATGCATCTAAAATAAGTTGGTTATCATTTTTTAAAACTGGAGACAAATTGAATCGAATTGAACTGAATACTTTATCTGGCCACGTGTGATTAGACACACACACACAAGGAATTTGTCTCCGGTACAGAAGCACTCAGTGTGCATGCAAAACAACAATATAAATAATAATACCAATAAAAGGAGAAGTAAAGAAGATAAGAAGGTTAAATAATAATACTACAGCCACACTACGTTGGCTAATATACATAGACATTAGGCAGCACAGAGAGAATTAGATGTTTAGTAGGGTAATGGCACAAGAGAAAAAACTGTCCCTGTGTTTAGTTGTTTTGGCCGGGGGGGGCGTGGTCATGGTGGGTGTTTGACACAGGCTCAAGATGCGCTTTTTCCCTTCTTTCTTTCTTTCCACAGTACTCCCCGGCCTCCAGAAGCACTCTGCCGGTCAGAAATGGGCCGTGTGGAGGCCCCGCGCAGCCCGTTTTTGGCTGGCAGAGGGAGTGTGGGTCGGTCCTTTGAGATTTCCAGGCTGGCCCTGCCGGCCAGATTTAAGCACCCTGCGGGCCCGTGGGCCTTGAGTTTGACACCCTTGATATATGCAAAGAAAGACAAAGTGGAATGATATAATATTTTTTTTTAAAGTTTAAAGCCCTCTGCCTTGCAACCAATGAATCTTTGACGTTGATTATGTAGCAACAGAAATAATATATTACGGATATTCTGCTTTCTGATCACCAGAGGGCGCTCATGGGATGCCTGAGAAATTCATTTAAGCTCCTTTTGTTGTCTTGCCAGGCTGCCAATAACCCGCCCATAAAAACACTGTAAACCTGGATAAATAACTTACAGGTCTCGATGGATTTACTGCAGGGATGAAAAGTTGAGCAATCTGTTAGGAGACTGTAATCGTGAGCATAATCTCCATGTAAATTAAACTAGCTCTGTATGTTAGGACAGCTGTGGGGAATTCGCACTAGCAAAGAACGAGGATGTCATACATAAGCAAATGGAAATTCTGACCCGTTTTGCAAATTAGTACGTCCTTTGCAAACTATGATGGCACTGTTTATTTTTCATTGTTTAACTGAATCCTCTTAGGCTGCTTCTTAGCTGCCTTTGCACTGCTATTTTCTCCCTTATTCTTATTGCCATGTGTGTGTGTATATATATATATATATATTTGGGGAAGTTAATTACAGTCCCCATTGCCATAAAGATTAACCTTCAAGGTGCTATAAGTCTATATTTGTTTGTTTTATCTTGGTATTGGTAAATTGGTATTTCCAGCTGTTAGAAAGCAGATGCATTCACTCTCTAAACATACATTTTTATTATGATCCTTCATCTTGGCTTCAAACATTTATTGCCTCTTGTTGCCTACTTTTGATTTGTTTTAACTTACTACATAATTGTGGATGTGCTTTGTTTCTTTCTGCGACACACTTTTGTCAGTAACACATTTTTTGCCCTTTGCTATTTTCAAACTCCTCTGCATATACAGGAATGCTGTTTTATTTCCTATGCAGAAACCGTTTTTCAATGAAAATAGTAACGTCTTCAGCCTTCCATGGGGGTCACTGGCTTTGCCTGTTATTTCCTTGTCAGCGCACAATTGTCCCTATTGCTGTGCTCAGCTCTTCTACGGAGCCAGACACAGTTGACCAACGGAAGAAGGCAAAAGCTAGCAGAAAGCTGACATCCTTCCCTGGCCACGTCTGCTTTCTTTAGGGTAGAAAAAGAACTGGGAATATCTTCCCTGGCTATTGCTGGGGATGGCACAACTTGGATTAGGATGGAAGTGTAGATGGTTGCAAAAGAGGATGACATTTTGATCACAGCAAGGGGGAAAAAAAGGAAGATTTGAGAGGAAGAGGACCATGGGAGACATGAAAGTACTCTGATCTTCAATTAGTGTTTGGAAGCAGAAGGGGTATTCAGCCGGTTCGTGCGAACTGGTAGCGGCGACTGTGGGAGGTGGTGGGCCCACCCACTTGAACGTAATGCCGTCCTATTTAGCCACGTTTTTCGAGGCTGGGCGCATGTGTGGAAGGTGTGTGTGTGCACGCAGTGCACATGCGCAGTGAACCGATAGTAAGAATATGTGGAACCCACCGCTGTTTGGAAGGGGCTCGAGTGTGTATGCACGTATACTCATGTCCCCATACATATATATGTGTTTAAAGAGGCACATTACAAAGTCTACACTAGGGGGTCCTTGATGCTCTCTTGGAGTTGGTTTTTTTCTTGCAAACATTTTATTACCTGGATAGGTAACATCATCAGTGATAGAAGGGAGTAGAGTTTGCTCTCTGTTTATACAGTGAGCGCAGGCCGGATGCGTCACGCGGTGGCCATGCCCACCCCTGGTTTAGCAAAGGGGAAAAAAGTCACGATACGTTACATAATCACAATGTGACTCCGCGAGTTTGATACCTCTGCACTAGTGGCTTGCCCTGTCAGTGTTGCTGGGAGTGATTTTGGTGGTTGCTTAATTAGGCTGCTGTTTATTGTTAGCTTGTTTGTCTTGAGTTAGTAATTCCTTGATTGTGGCATTGTTTATGTAATGATTATTGGTCTACTGTTGATCTATGTTTATCTGGGGGCTGATTCCTGGGAAGGAGGTATTTTAGTCTTTTTTTTTGTTCCCTTTTGGCTTCTTTATTTTTTTTTAATAATTCATTCTTTATCCTAGTGCATTTACACATGTTCGGGGTTGCCTTTCTTCCATTTCATCTTTTTTATTGTACAGCGATCTTGCTTCTCAATCTCTTCCATCTCCCTCCCTTCTTTCCTTCCTATTTTCTTCTTCCCTCCTCTCCTACTCCTTCTCTACTTCCCCTTCCTTTCTCCTTTCTGGCTTCTTGACTGCCTCTTTGGAATGGTATGTAGATATTGTTTATCTTTGTGTGTCTGATGATGACTGAAGTCTACACTGCTTGCATTTATTAAGTTTTGGTAGTTGCGGGAGAGAAAAAAGTCCAGCATAAAACTGATTTGTTTTTCTGTATTCAGTTGCCCTGCACAGATATGTAAGTATATCCTGGTTAGCATAACTGCAGGGTAGTTAAGAAAGATAAAGATTAGCAACAAGCAAGTACTTGACAGTGTCTCTTTAAGACCCACTGCTCTGTAAATCATAAATTTGAACAGGTGACTTTGAGTGGAGAAAAAGATAAATCAGCTTAAAACCTTGTCAAACAGTACCGTAACACTTATGCCCAAGCCGTTCTCATTTTTGACCAGTTTGACTTCAAAGATATCTCCAGGTTTAAGAGGCATTTTAGAATTCACGGAGCTGAAGAAATTCATCAAGGAAGTTTCCTTTATATAAGAAGAAAAACAGGCAAAAAGGTTACCCTGTTAAAAATAATTTGTGATAACAATGTGTATTTACAAGTAGCCCATGTTTAATGACCACAATTGGAAGTGTAACTTGGTGTTAAGTGAAGCGCTGACTAGGTAAAACCACACCTGCGTACAGTTTTACTTTAGCTTTCCTTTGGTTTATAGTTCTGCCAAGGTCATAAATGTGAGAACTCATGGCAAAGTTATTTTTTCATCAACTGTGAATGGTCGCTAAATGAACCAGTTGCTGAACAAGGATTACCTGTAGTGAGATAACCAAGGGATTGAAATAGAAAAAAATATTTTTACATAAATAGAACACAAAGATATATATATCAAAACAGCATTATAATCAGAGGTTTGGACCAGTCTGAACTGGTAGCGGAAATCGTGGGTCTATGCTCATGATGGCGAACCTATGGCACGTGTGCCACAGGTGGCACGTGGAGCCATATCTGTGGGCACGCGAGCATTGCCCTAGCTTAGCTCCAGCACACATGCATGTAATTTTTGGGCCTTCCGGGCCCACCGGAAGTTAGGAAACAGGCTATTTCTGGCCTCCGGAGGGCCTCAGGTGAGTTGGGGAAGGCCCATTTTTCCCTCTCCCCAAGCTTCAGAGGCTTTCTAGGAGCCTAGGGAGGGCGAAAATAGCCTTCACCCCCTCTCCCAGAGGCTGGAAACGGCCTGTTTCCCAACTTCCGGTGGGCCCAGAAGGCACATTTTTCAGAAATGGGCTGTTTCCAGCCTCCGGAGGGCCTCCAGAGGGCCGTGAGGAAGGCCGATTTCACCCTCCCCAGGCTCCAAGAAAGCCTCTGGAGCCTGGGGAGGGAGAGAAACAGGCCTACTGGGCCCACCATGCCATCCTGTGCCAAAAGCGGAGGTAGAACAGGGGGTTGCATGCGCATGGCGTATTGAATTATGGGTGTGGGCGCACATCCACGCTCCTCTTGCTTTTCGCATGTGACGGCAAAAAGGTTAGCCATCACTGGTCTATGCTGTCCTATTTAGGCACATTTTTGAGGCCGGGCGCATACGCGGAAGGCGTGTGTGTGAGCAAAGCACGTCCACGGAAGTCCGTGCACATGCGCAGATGTTGCGTACGCTCACGTTTGTGAACCGGTAGGGAAAGTAAGTGAATACCACCCCTTATTATAATCAAATATAAGCATATTTACCCGAGTGTAATTTTCATCTACATGTGATAAAGATAAGATGTTTTACACAGTGATTTTTACAACGAAGGAATCAATATGGCAATGCCTGCGCAAGTGAGGACAACTTTGCTAAGCAGTTTAGCATGCTATAATCACATAGAGTGTCAGATTCCAAAAACCAAGAAAGAGATTGTGATTCTTCTAAATGATTTTTAAAAAAAATATTATTCCTCATCCACAGACAGAATCTTGCCAAACTAAAACATGCTAACACTCCCATAAAGGCCTATGCTCTGGGAGCTCTATTGGAGAGGAGCCATCTTTACGCACTTTTTTTCCCACACAAAATATCAGAACTGAGTTGTCTTTTGCTCCTCTGGAATACACCCTCTCCTCCTGGGAATCTGGACTCAAGTCCACCACAAATGGACAGATGTTCAACATAACATCATGTGGCCAGAAAGCTACCGTATTTTTCAGAGTATAAGACACACTTTTTCCCCCCCCTAAAAGAGGGTGAAAATTTGGGTGCGTCTTATACACCAAATGTATAAATGCCCACCGCCGCCCCCCACCCTTTGGCCTCTGCCTCCCAGCAATTTGCCTCCTTGCAGCAAACAGCAAACAGCCTGTTTCAGCTTCAGCACAGCCTGATTAGTGCAAGCAGCTGATTGGTGGTTGGATCGGCCTCCCAACTATCAGCTGTTTCAGGCTGCAGGGATTGCCATTGCCTCTTCCGCATGCCCCATTTTCAGACTCAGCTGTTTGCTGTTTGCTACAAGGAGGCAAATTGCTGGAAGGCAGGGGCAGATTTTTTTTTCTTGTGCTAATCAGACTGTGCTGAAACTGAAACTGAAACAGGCTGTTTGCTGTTTGCTGCAAGGAGGCAAATGGCTGGGAGGCAGCGGCAGATTTTTTTTCTTGTTTTCCTCCCCAAAAAAAGTAGATACGTCTTATAGTCCGGAGCATCTTATATTCTGAAAAATATCAGTTGACTTACATCTGGGGGAAGGAGCAAGAAAGGCAAGTGACAAGATGCATGCGATGACATGATGCAAATACTGCTACTTACATACTCACATCAGATATTGAGACAAAAGTATGCAGAAGTAGGATTTGTATCATGATGTCATCGCATGCATGCTGTGATAGAATTTCAGATTGTTGCAGTCACCTGTGATCTGACTAGAAAATAATTCACATGAATTATTCAGGAAAATTGATTAGTTAAAATTACAATCCTGCAAAAATCTGAACACCTTGAAAAGGTTACACAGAGGCAATTTTTTTCTATAATCACTTGTCTGCCATCTAGTTGTCTCCTGGAGTTCTGCAGGTCAAGATGGTTACCCTAAAATTGGTAGCCTTGAATTTGCTAGATTGTGGCTTATGGCTAGATTCACATACTGTGCTAAGCCAAAAATGGTTGGACTGGCTTTGCCTTAAGTTTATTATATGAACCCTGACACTATGGTTTAGGGAAGGGATACACAACGTCTATCAACTCTAAAGCCTTTTTAGACTTTTCATTGTAGCTCACCTAAGAAATTATGGTAAAACAATCCACTATAATTTTTAATATAATTTGTATCTGAAGTGTGGTGTGTCAACCCATCCAGGAAAAAAAAATCCTTTGAGTTTAACCCATTTGCGAGACAGTGATTGCCAGGCAATAGAGTAATTTCCCCCCTCTTTTAATGTCCTCTATTCTTCCCTCTTTGCTTCTCTCCAGTTCTCTTGAGGACTGAGTCGGAGGACTTCTCATAGTAGCAACCTTCTTATGTGAGTTTGCTGCTGGCAGTGAGTTGGCTATTTATAGCTTTCAGTACAAGTGAAAACCACCAATTTGTGAACATGAAAATGATTACAGACAACTCAGAGAGCTGCAGCAAGTCAAGGATCAAAGAACAAAAAGTTGCATCACAATAAAGTGGGCTATCAGATCTGCAAAAAACAACAAGCCCAGACTATCTCCAGAGCTCTCATGGTAGAGATCTAATAACCCTAACAATAACTCATAAAAATATTGTCAGTACCAAAATGTTTTCTGTCTAAATATTAACCAGGTTTGTGTAAATAAGAAAAACTCTTTCTTTCTTTCTTTCTTTCTCTCTTCCTTCCTTCCTTCCTTTCTTCTCTCTCTCTCTCTCTCTCTCTCTCTTTTTCTTTCTGTCTTTCTGTCTTTCTTTCTTTCTTCTCTCTGTCTCTCTCTCTCTTTCTTTATCTCTCTCTGTCTCTCTCTCTGGTGATAATACGAACCATGCATTTCACCTTCAGAAAACCTCGGCCACAAATGTTAGCTTAAGGGCAGGAGCAATTAGCCAACAGTACCACTGGTACACAACACCCTGCACACTATTTCCTTTCACCATAACCAACCTGCTCTAATAAACATTGGGTCTTTTTGATTAGAGTAGGGGTGTCAAACTTGTGGCCCGTGAGCCAGACATGTCAGGTCCTGGCCAACCTCATCCCCGGTTTAGCGAAGGGGGAAAAAGTCACGATACGTCACGTGACGCCACAAGTTTGACACTCCTGGGTTAGAGGAAAAGCCATACAACTGAAATGAACATTACCTTTTTCAATGCAGTTTGCTCTTGGCTGCTGGAGTAAGTGGCTTCATCCATGTCGGAATCCCCTCGGTCAGAATAGTCAGGGGTCTCTGCCATGCCAGTCAGTTTGGTTTTGATCAGGTTGGTCTCTGAAGAAGATCCATTCCTCTCACTGCATTTGGGAGGGCCCAGGAGAGGATTACTGCAACGTTGCAAATCCTGCTGGTCATTGATATGATGGCCACAGCTGTGGTTGGTTTGGCTCTGGGACAGGCTAGCACTCTCGGTCCTGGAGTCTTGGGAGCTGAGACTTCCACCCCATTTGCTCGAGCAAATACCGGATAAACTTCCAGAGTTGGGTCTCCAGTGACTCACTGGCCAGTTCTGCTCCTCTGAAGAGGACTCGGCCTCATGGTCTGCCATCAAGGAAGAGTTTTTAAAATATCCCTTTCTTTGGAGACTGGATGTCCCTAAAGGTAAATGGAAACACCAATAATAAAGTTATCACCTTTAAAGGCAGAGATGTGACAAAGATCAGTATTTCTTAACGTCAGCAACTTTTAAGATGGGCGGACTTTGACTCCCAGAATTCCCCAGCCAATATATTGGTTTCCTTCTCTACATCTTGTTATTCTAGGATTTATTATTATTTATCATTAAAACTGTCCAGAATATCATCGGCCTCCAGCTACCAGCCCTGGATGACATCTTCGAATCTTGCTGTTTGAGGAAGTTGCATAACATTTTCAGAGACTCTTCCCATCCTGCTTGCAATCTTTTTGGATTGTTGCCTTCTGGCAGAAGATACAGAACAATTAAAACCTGGATCACATGTTTTCTGAATAGTTTTTATCCCAGAGCTATAATTGCACTCAACAATGAATTAAAGGGCCACCATCAGTGAGCTGTTGGACAGCATTACTTGGTCTGTTGTGTGGATGTTTGGGTGGTTTAGGAGTGGGGAATTTGTGGTGGGTGGGAGTGTGTTTGGGGATTGTTATGTGTGTTGGACCTGGTCTTTGTGTGTTAAGTGAATTTCGTTGTATGGGTAAACTGTGTATACACGTACAATGACAATAAAGTTATTATTATTATTATTTCCTGGAATTTTTAACCAAAGCTCTCTGTTTTAGTCTAACTAGGCTAGGGAACTATGGATATTAGTAATAGAAGATCCTAATCATGACTTGGGTTGGTTTAAGTTTTTCCTCTGGTCCTGCTAGCCATTATTTCTTGATACACTGTAATAACTAATCCAGGAAAATTTTATCTTGCATGACCATAAGGGACTGACTATATGAAATAAAAATGTATATATTTGCACATATCTCTGAATCAGCCAAATAAATTCCACCCACGCTTCAGTTTTTGAGTCCAAAATGCTCATTCTAAAAGGAAAGGTCAATAAGAGAATTTATAAGCCTGAAAACAAATATAAATTAGAATTCCCCACAAATTTGGAAACTCAG
This sequence comes from Pantherophis guttatus, assembly GCF_059756535.1. NCBI lineage: Eukaryota > Metazoa > Chordata > Lepidosauria > Squamata > Colubridae > Pantherophis > Pantherophis guttatus. The sequence continues at coordinate 13,754,587 of NC_142070.1, read as the reverse complement.
AGAATTTGGGGATTAATCTTACACCAAGTCTACAGAGGTCTCTCATGCTTGGAAAGCCCATGGGACTCTTCCCTTAATGGCATTTCAGCTGGCTATGAAAAAAAATTTGTTTCATCTTGTCTCTTTTGTCTTGATATGACGTTTTTGGCTGCTGTAGTTCTAAGTCTTTGTTTTTCAACTTTCATTAGCTCCATTCTTCTATTTTGAATTTTATTGTCTGTTTCAAATGATCATAATCTGCCTTGGCAATTCCACAAGTTTACCCCAGTTATCTGAGCCTAGAGCTGAATTCAATTGTTTGGATATACAAAGAAAAACAACAACCACAGAATGATTCAATCGCCTTGAAAGAAGTTGGTCATCCCATCGCTATCCTTTCAGAATTCTCTTGCTCTCCCCACCCCCCCCCCTTTTTCCACCAGAAACCAATTTTATCAGTTGATTATGTCACTTGTTAATTGGCAAGATTTGTACGGTAGAACCTATAGCTAAGGGGCTACTTATAGAAATGATAACAAAGACTGTGCAGTGCTTTTGAACAGAAAAAGGGACTTCAGGACAGATGGGGGTACAAATATTACACTTGCCTGAAATTCCTTAAAGCAAGTTTGTCTTTTCCTGCAATTGTTAATAGCTGTGGAGGACAACCTTATCAAGAGGTAGCTGCTTTTGGAGTTCTCAATTTACAACTGGTCATTTAGTGACTGACCTACCTGAAAAAGGGAACTTACAACCTGGATCTGACGTTCTGATGGTCAGACATTTTGGGTGCTCAGTATCATATGACTGCAGCTTATGACAGGTTTGTCGAAAATTGGCACTTACTTCCAGTATTTGGCAAATTTGTGCCACAATGAACACTGGGTTCACTTAACAACCGCAGCATTCTCATTGATGACTGTGGCATTCTCACTTATGAATGCTGAATTCATTTAACGACCACCACCAAAAAATCATAAAAATCAGGCTACACTATGGTTATTTATTTTATTTTATTATCAAATTTATTAGCTGCCCATCTTACACTGGGTAACTCAAGGACAGGGGTGAAATGCTCCTGGTTCGGACCGCGATGGCGGCAGGTGGTTCGGAGAACTGGTAGCAAAAATCCCTGCGGCCCACCCCCCCATGCCCAGCTGAGTCGCACGATCATCAGAGGCCTTTTTTTTTTTTTACTTTTCAAAGCACTTTTTCTACAACCTCTTCTGATGAAAAAATGCTTTTAAAAGTTAAAAAAAAAAAGGCCTCTGATGATCGCGTGGCTCAGCTGGGATCATCAGAGGCTTTTCAAAGCATTTTTTTCTGCAACCTCTTGGCTGAAGAGGTGGTAAAAAAAATGCTTTGAAAAGTCTCTGACGATCCCAGCTGAGTTCCCTGATGGGCAGAGAGGCTTTTCAAAGCATTAGAAAAAATGCTTTGAAAAGTTTTTTTTAAAAAAAGCTGGCCACGCCCACCCAGGCACATTACCCACCCCTACCACCAAGCCACGCCCACAGAACTGGTAGTAACAAATGCTACCCTTGCTCAAGGACTATCTGAACAGGTAGGTGCTATGTTCCTGCACTATTTTTTCTAAGCTAAAGCTCTGCACAGTGCTATTAGTGGCTTATTTAAGCACTCTTGTACAGAAAAGCGTCTGGAAAAATCAAAATACTGAATAGAACAGAAAGAATTGCAGGTTGCTATATATGAATTGTTAACCTGGAAAAAAGTTTTATTTTGGGAAATACCTTTAATCGATCCATCCTTAGGTTGAGAAACGACTAGGGTCACATTTTCTGGAGCACGCTCAATAATTTCTAAAGCTGCAGGATGGCTGACCCCTTCCAAACTCACATTGTTTACTGAAATCAGACGATCTCCTACGTAGATGGATTAAATCAGAAATTAACAATCCAGAACAGATGTTTCTAAAATGTACTATCCTCTACTGATGTTTCCAAAGTTTACCATTCATTGCATTGTTCAAGGAAACTTTCTTCCAAGCATAAATGTTATTAAACCAGAGCAGCAAAATCTATCCATCTACTTTTTATGCCACCCATCTCCCCTATAAGGCAACTCTGGGTGACAGGTTATAAAACAAATAGAAAAATAATTAAAATATATTAAAACATTAAACCTATGCAGATTTTATCCTTCTGTCTTGATTTTAAAAGAAGAATCAAAGGGTGCAATCAATTCCCACCTGGTTTTAAAGATCCTTGCAAATCAGCTGGTCCTCCAGGGGTGACTGAATGGATAAAAATCCCAAGATCAAATTTTCCAGTCTTCTCCCCACCAGTTATCTCAAATCCTGTTAAAAATAACCTTTTGGTTAATCATAGCAATATTTTACAAACCAATTGTTTACTGATTTATTACTGGTGTTTTGTCAGGATATTTTTCTGGGTAAAACATTGCCCACAAATACCTTAAGACTAAAATGGATCACAGTTGAATTGTCCTAGCAGGGAATTCTCGTATGAGTGGCCAATGTTGATCTCTTAGTTGCCTCCCCCAATGTAGAATTCTTCAGTTACCCAGAGACTACATAGTCCACATTTGGGCCAAGAATTTTAGAAAGATGCATTCAAAGCACATTTGGAAGACACCACACTGGGGGAATGTCTAGACTGAAACATCTGGATTCTAATTTTATTGGCTCTGGATTGCTGGGTTTGTTACATATTAGCTCTTTGTACAACACAGAACTGTGGAAACTACTAACACCAAATATAACAACAACCACTATCAGGTGGTACCTAAGAATAATTTAGGACTTGTTTGGATAATGATTGAAAGAACAGAGGAAATTATCTGAGACATCACCTTTCTATGTAGTACTGGACTGTTCAAGTATTACTTATACCAGCTATTAGACATGTTTATTGAAGTTTTTGATCATTAAAGGCCAAACAGAAATTCCAATTGCAAAATACATTTGAGATTTTTGTGTTGGGTACAAGCCAATCATCACTGCTTTACTGTTGAAAACATGACACAAACAGCCACTCCTAATCCAGATTATTTTTAGAGCATAACTCTCAATATCCTTTATCAAAATTCAGATGCCTGAGATTATAGAAATTATAATTCACAACAGTAGGAAAGAGCTCTGATTGGGGAAAATCGGAATAACACAATTTTCAAATTTCTCAATGAAAAGAACAAAAATTGTAATTTGATGACTAGGCTACTGCAACATGCTCTTGAAGACGACTTGGAAGCTTTAGCTGTTACAAAATGTACAACTATATCTCTGCACTGGACTCAATCCTATTGCTCTGACTGTGTGATCGAAGCAAAAGTGAAGCCTGGGTGCACCATTTTTCCATATTAGGGCTGGACCTCTGAAATGGACCTCTCATGGGGGTGTTAATTAACTCCAACATTATTGGCCTTCTGGAAGCAGCTGAAGATGGACATTTTCTGGATGGTGTTTGGGTATTGATGTATTTTTTTGGGTCTGTAAAGATAAAGTAAAGGTTCCCCTTGCACATATGTGCTAATTGTTTCCAACTCTAGGGGGCAGTGCTTATCTCTGTTTCAAAGCCGAAGAGCCAGCGCTGTCCGAAGACGACTCCGTGGTCATGTGGCCAACATGACTAAACACCAAAGGCGCACGGAACGTTGTTACCTTCCAAAGGCGGTCCCTATTTTTCTACTTGCATTTTTTACGTGCTTTCGAACTGCTAGGTTGGCAGAAGCTGGGACAAATAACAGGAGCTCACCCCATTACACGGCACTAGGGATTAGAACCGCTGGACTGCCAACCTTTCAATCGACAAGCTCAGTGTCTTAGCCACCGCGTCCCCTTTTTTGGGTCTGTATGTAGAGTATTTTTTTATCATTTGGGATGTTATTGGTTTTTTAATGAGCTACCGAGACACTGTTTACGATGTGATGGGAAATACATCTGAATAAACAAAGAAACAAAATGCAGCTATTTGGGCAAACTGGATATTATGGATATTTCAATCTACTTTGAGTTTGCTTCGCTGATTGCTAGAATGCTCCCAGCCCAATTCATAAGTGCTTTTTAATTTGTACTAATTTTGAAGTAGTGTACTATAATTCTAATGATATTGTTACTGCATTTTTTATTTATCAAGATGATTTTGTCTCAGTTTCCTTGTGCACACCATCCAGAGTCAGTCAGATTGGGCAGATTACATACCTACTATACATAAACATCAACTTCTTTTGAAAGGAAAAAAAATATCTTTTGTCTCATCACAAGAATAAGTTTGTATTAATGACTCAAATCTCAGGGACAGTTCTGACAGTGAAAACCTCCTTTCAATACACTGTGTAATCCACTTGCTCTTTTGATTTCTGCATTTTTATGTAATTCTTAAAGTAACATCTACTTACCTAAGCCATATTTTTCATCTTTTTTCAAATTGATCAAGTTGATCTCCCTTTCTGGTAAAGACACTACCGGTATATTCTTCTCTGTTTGGAGACCATCTGCGGACCAAAGCAACAACACATTTTTTTAAAAAAAATAATGCCGAAATATGAGACAAATGTTATTTCTTAGCATGTAAGTCAATAGAAATCAAGCTTCATTTCATTATATTGTATAATTAAATCTGACTCTTCCAAAGATTCAAAAAGAATTCATGATAAGCCTGAACACTACACTTACATTTTTAGAATGGAGTTTTAGAAATTAAATATCTTCTTTCTACATGAAATATTAGGAAAGTAATGAACATTTAGGAAATTGAGTCATTCTTATCCAGGACACAGCATGCAAAATGAATGCAAGCTTGACTGCAATACATGGAAACTTAAAAACTTGAACACTCTTATTTTATATTTTTGTAGTGTTTCCCATTTTAGGGTTGGGAGCATGTCAAAAGAGGGACAATTCTGTTTTTTGCCTGCTTTTTTAACTGAATCAATGTAATTGTCACTGTACTACCCTGTTTCCCTCAAAATAAGACATCCCCTGATAATAAGCCCAATCAGGCTTTTGAGCGCATGGCAATAAGGCCAAGGGCTTATTTCAGGGTTCAAAAAAATATAAGACTGGGTCTTATTTTCAGGGAAACACGGTACTTATATGGGTAGGTGGGCAGAACTCACTCTTAGGACAACTCATTTCTCAGAGATGTCTAGAGCAAGAAAATGACAGAACATTTCATAACCTCATGATACCAACTCTGATCCTTATCAACAGTTCTTGGGTGCTAGGTTACAACTTCAGTACAAAAACAACAACACAACAACAACTAAGCAGTTTGTGTTATGGTGCCTGTTTTACAATTTGAACCCCTTGGCTTCCCTGCAGAAACCCAAGACACTTCTGAATGTTGTCATATTCAAGAGCACTCTTGATGGGTAGGAGAAGTCCCATTACCTTAAGAAATTATGGCATTTGGTACTAGGAACAAAGAATGATGGGGATTTTTTTTTTTGCATGTATGCAAAGCAGCAGGCTGCTCTTAAATAGCTAGAGGTACAATGTTAATCTTTAGTTAGAATGCTTTCCTCAAGATTTAGAACTGGTTTCATCAAGATCTAGAACTAAAGCTTTCTCCATGGTTTCTTCTATCTGGTGCAATAACTACCCATCTCAAACAAGTTTTTAGACACCTTTAAAATGTTTCATTTTGTCCTTCCGCAGCCATCAATTTTTCCTATCAACTGACTTTTTGTACATATATTCTGGATTTTATTTTGTTGTTGTTGTTGTTGGTTGTGAAGTCGTGTCCAACCCATCGCGACCTCATGGACAACATTCCTCCAGGCCTTCCTGTCCTCTACCATCCTCTGGAGTCCATTTAAGCTCATGCCGAATGCTTCAGTGACTCCATCCAGCCACCTCGTTCTCTATCGTCCCCTTTTTCTTTTGCCCTCAATCTTTCCCAGCATTAGGCTCTTCTCCAGTGAGTCCTTCCTTCTCATGGATTTTATTTTACTCCATGTTTATTCTGAAATATTATTTAAGATTTATTGAAGTACTTCAGGGTTCTCTGTAATTAACAGTGATACGGAAGGGTGTTTAATATCCCCTTCTATTTTTATATCTATGTCTATATCATCTTTTCATCTTTTACAACAGCCCTATGAGCAAACTGGAGACGTCATTCTTATTGTAGCAAAGAGAAGCTAAGGGAATAAACAATTCAGCTTATCTATGGAGCTAAAATATAAGACCACAAATATTGCCACTGTCATAAATTTGTCACTTTGTTGTCTTTTTTTTTTTTTTGGTAAGAAAGAGCTGTGATATTTATACTTTTAACGGTCTCTCATTGGTTACTTTTTCTTGAGGTGGGCAAAAGAATAAATTAACATTAGTTCAAAAAAAAAGAAGGAGCATAGGTAAAGGTTCCTTTTGCACATATATGCTAGTCATTCCGGACTCTAGGGGGCAGTGCTCATCTCCGTTTCAAACCCAAAGAGCCAGCGCTGTCCGAAGACGTCATGTGGCCGGAATGACTAAACGGCCAAAGGCGCATGGAACGCTGTTACCTTCCCACCAAAGGTGGTCCTTATTTTTCTATTTGCATTTTTTTACATGCTTTCGAACTGCTAGGTTGGCAGAAGCTGGGACAAGTAATGGGAGCTCACCCCATTATGCGGCACTAGGGATTCAAACCACTGAACTGCCGACCTTTCGATCGACAAGCTCAGCGTCTTAGCCACTGAGTCACTGCGACCCCTATGATGATGATGAGCTGTGATACTTTTATTTATACTTTTAACCGTCTCTCATTGGTTACTTTTTCTTGAGGTGGGCAAAAGAATAAATTAACATTGGTTCAAAAAAATAATAATGAGCATACAAAGCATTAAATAATATTAGCATTCTCCCGAATAGCTCAGAATAAATTCACAACGTACAGTATGTCAGATATTAATAGCCATCTAGAAACTCATTTAAGATTCTCAATTGTACAGTACCATTGGACTCAAGGAAACAATGCTGACCTATTACAAAGGCTTGGCCTGCATCTTCTGCGGATGAAGAGTCAAATTCATTTTTCTTTCTTTCTAGACTGGCATTTAAACCTGCATGGGAATGTGAACTAAAAAAATGGTTGAAGAAACAGGGGAGGGAGAAAAAAAAACCAGTGAGGAAAATAGAAAGCAGAAGAGGACAAAGGAAAATGTAATAAAACAAAGATACAAGATAAGATATGGTACACAAAACAGAAAACTGGCATAAAAATGCATACCTCACACCAAAGAACATGCTGGCAGAGATCTGTGAAATGTGGATAAGTTCATTTTATGTGCGTGGAAGTAAAGCACATGGAAAAAATAATACGAAAGGCAGTCACACACAAAAAAAGTTTTTAGTATGGTGGAATGAAAATGAATTCTGCAATGTATATGAATGCAGTTCTTGCTTTCCCACAGTGGCTCCTGTTTCTACATTTCAGCCACAAATGGGTGGTTTTATACTGCTGCAGAAGTGCTTAACGTCTTACTTACGACTAAAAAATGAATCTAAAAAGGAAACTTTCTTAGCCTTTGGCCTAACAATACCAGCTGCTTAATACAGACTCCTGCTTTTATACCTATAAAAGAAGTATTTAATATCTGCAGTTAATTGTCCTTCCTAAAAAAAAGTATCTATATTAATTTCTCATTAAAACACAATATATTCAAATACTACTGCTTCCACAAGGAGAGGCTCCTCAAAAATGTTTACCATGGTTCCATTGCTAGTACAGATTGTCCTCGATTTACAACAGTTCATTTAGTGACCATTCAAAGTTACACTGAAAAAAGTGACTGTTCACACTTACAACTGTTGCAGCAAGCTGATGGTCAAGTCATCAAAATTCAGATGCTTGGCAACTGATTCATTTTTATGACGGTTGCAGTGTCCCGGGGTCATGTGGTCCCTCTTTGTGACCTTCTGACAAGCAAAGTCAATGGGGAAGCCAGATTCCCGTAACATGTTATTAATTTAACAACCGCAATGATTGATTTTACAACTGTGGCAAGAAAGGACATAAAATGGGGCAAAATTCACTTAACAACTGTCTCACTTAGCAACAGAAATTTTGGCCTCAATTGTGGTCGTAAGTCGAGGACTACCTGTATTTTACAAGGAAATTCTTCTCACATATCATTTATTTCCCCCAGATATTCCCTTGGAATCGATTCAATTCAGTTTGATTTATTGCGGTCGAAGACCAGTGTAGATCGGGGTGGGCAAATATGGCCCCTTTATGACCTGTGGACATCAACTCCCAGAATTCCTGAGCCAGCTTGGCTGTCTCAGGAATTCTGGAAGTTGAAGTCCACAGGTTGTAAAAGGGCCACAGTTGCCCACCCCTGGTGTAGATAATAGACAAATGAAATTTAGGACAGAGTTAAAATACATTTGTAAAAGAATATATCATATTAATTCCATGTTGACTCAGCCTTCCATCGTACTGAGGTGGGTAAAATGAGGACCCAGATTGTTGTGGGCAATGGGCTGACTCTGTAAACCGCTTAGAGAAGGCTGTAAAACACTGTGGAGCTCTATATAAGTCTAAATGCTATTGCTATTATAGCCTATATTTAATCAAATTCTTAAATTATATCACAACTACTAATTTATATTAAGCAAAGGAGTCTAAAATCACACCAAAGTAAAAATAATGCTTGAAATTCTACCACAAAGCTCAAAACTATGCATACTACATCTAGGAGCAGCCATCTTTATATCCTCTGCAGAATGGACTTTTTCAGCAACTACCGTGAAGACGGCCATGTTAAAATCCATCCCTAAGAAACATTCTTACTTGTTGAGTTTTGCTCCTCCAACCACTGATTCGGGATCAGATTTTGGCGCGGCTTGAAAGATCTTCTCCATCAATTCCTCCATTTTGCGTGATGAGGAATTCCCAGGGGTGACAAAATTTTTCCGAAGGGGGCTGACCAACACCTGACTCTGGGTCAAGTCATGGAAAGATTTGCTCATAATTTTGGGCCTTTCCTCCCACGACGTCTTCTCGTTTTTGTCTCGGGAATAGCCTTGGGCAGGCTGGAAAAGGGACAATTCCGAATAGGAGAGTCTCTTGAGAATCTCCGCTTGTACTGTCGACGGCCGGACGGCAAGCCTGTTTAACGTGCTGCTGGCCAGGCTGTTGGTACTGATGGCACGTCCCATGTTAAATCCTTTCACGGAGTCTGGATGGAGGCTGAGACTCCGAAGGGAAGCTCTTTCTGCAAGGAGATTTATTTTTTATTTTATTTTATTTCCAATTTATATACCGCCCTTCTCCCTAAGGACTCAGGGCGGTGTACAGCCAGAATTAAGAACATGAAATACAAATATTAAAAAACAATTAAAATATATATAAATTTGGCCCCAAAATTAAAAATCACAAACCAATTAAAACATTTAAAAATTTCTTTTTAAGCCAGCCCGGCTTGCTGGAAAAAGTGGGTTTTAAGGGCATGGCGGAAGGCGCTGAGATGGAATTGGTTTTTGCATGCCGTAGATAAAACAAATGAAGTATCTGTCAAATCAGAAGAGATCTAGATAGCAACCAAAACCCAGCCCTTCACAGATCTTCAATGCTTGTCCACAACACACTAAACAACAATACATGCAAAAGAGAAAGAGAGAGAGAGAGAGAGAGCTCTGCTAATAATATACACCATATTTTAGTATAATATTATACTAAATTTATAATATTACTGTTCTGACCTAGGCTTCCTGAGTCATTAAAACACATGAGTAGTCCCAAAAACCTCTTTTATTACAACAGCTGTGAATTCTGTTCATTCACAGATGAGTCGCAATTAGTTGTAAAGAGTCCTTTGGGATAATCACCTTCCTTTATCTCCCTTGACACGCTGCCAAAGACCTAACTGGCAAAGCCACAGGGAGTCCAGAATCAAACAGAGCTTCAGACTTTAAGATGAACCGAATGAACAAACGTTGCTTCCTGCAAAGGCCCACGTGCCTTTGCTCCTCTTTTAAGTCTTATGGGAGGGGCCAATCATCTCCCAGCCCTACTCCTGAGTCATCCCTTTTGTTTTAGCTGAGTCGTCCCTTTTGTTTTAGCTGAGTCGTCCCTTTTATTTTACCTTCTGGCAGCTCTGCACATGCACTGGGAACAGGCTCCCCCTGTTCCTCTGTCTTGCTGAGGTCCAACTCTGGAGGCTCCGGAGGCAGCACATACCTCCCAGATGGCCCTTTCTCTGCTTCCGACGCAGAGCCCTCATCCGAGCTTTCCCCAGCCTCCAGAACTGACCCATGGTCCTCCCCAGCCTCCTCACTGTCCGACTCTGCTGCCATCTTAACAACTGCAGTGATTCACTTAACAAATGTGGCAAGAAAGGTCGTAAAATGGGACAAAACTCACTTAACGATTATCTCACGTAGCAACAGAAATTTTGGACTCAATTGTGGTCGTACCTGTATACACGTAATAAACAAATAAGATACTAAATATATACTTTGAAAAGCATGCTTAGAACTGTAAAGACTAGCTACTAATTTCGTTCTTGGCAAATCTATATACTACTAAACTCTGGTTCCCGTATACCTTTAGTGGTGAAGTGGGCAACTATTTTTAAACCAAGGTACTTCAAATGTACCTTATTTAAAGTATGTGTCCAAACTCTGGGACCCATGATTCTCATAGAATTGAAATTTGGCAATTTTTAACGACACATTTTATGACGTAAACATAATCATAAAATAGTTTGTGATGTAATACAAAATGAAATAATACAAAATATCCTGTGCTAGTGTTTGACTGGGCTATTTTCAAGGCAAATACATCTCTGAATGTTTCCCAACTTTTCCTGTGAATGCAGTACATTAGAGGTTCTGTCACCGTTGAAAGCATTGTGGAATATTATTTTAAATAAAAAGAATAACTCGAATGAAAATACCATGCATTTTAGTATCTTTCTTAAATCCTTTGACAGCTTATAAAGTGAAAGGCTATCATTTTTCAGGTTCCAGAAACGATGATGGGAAGCGTCACAAAAATGGCTTGCCAATGCTGCTAAAGTAACAACTGTTAATCAAAAGATTTCACAAATCTGATATATTTTCAGCAATCTAACTCCTGCAACTCCTGCCTCAAATTGGGCTGAACAACGGTCTGCGTTGAAAAACACATTAATACAGTTTATGGCACAGTACATTTTAGAGTAAGCAGTACTTGGCTAAAGCCAAAATTCCAGAGCCGACACATAGGATCAAGTTGCAAGGCTCTTTAAAGGCTCATATTTATAACTTCTCTCTTTTATCTAGCTGGAACATGTCTGATTTTTTAAAAAGGCCTTCTAGTAACACTTAATCTTCAGCTAATGTTTACAAGTTTTCGACACTATTTCAAAAATGATTCTCTGCTTTCTAATCTCACTGCCCAGCGCTATACCACAATTCTTCTAATAAAAAGCTACATTAAAAATAAACCATCATCGCCTCCTCGAAGCTGCTTGTTCATGTCCATATCAAGTCAGTCAGTGGTGGGCTTCAAATTTTTTTACTATCGGTTCTGTAGGCGTGGCTTGGTGGGCGTGGCAGGGGAAGGATACTGTAAAATCTCCATTCCCTCCCCAATCCAGGGGAAGGTTACTGCAAAATCCCCATTTCCTCCCCATCAGCTGGGACTTGGGAGGCAGAGAATAGATGGGGGTGGGGGCCAGTCAGAATTTTTACTACCGGTAATTGCAGGCAGCTGGTCTTAATAAGCTTAATAACAGGGTGCCTTAAACCCCTGTACTACCAAGGCTCTTCCTGAAATCTATTCATCTAGATAGGAGATAGAGAAGGGCCAAAGGAGGAATCAGTAATGAGAAATTGTCCTCAGCTGGCACTGCAATAGAGCCAGCAACACCTATAACCGTGATGGTGAACCTATGGCACGCGTGCCAGAGGTGGCACACAGGGCAGTTGTGGATTTCAAAATTTTTTACTACCAGTTCTGTGGGTGTGGCTTGGTGGGTGTGGCAGGGGAAGGATACTGTAAAATCTCCATTCCCTCCCCAATCCAGGGGAAGGTTACTGCAAAATCCCCATTTCCTCCCCATCAGCTGGGACTTGGGAGGCAGAGAATAGATGGGGGTGGGGGCCAGTCAGAATTTTTACTACCGGTTCTCCGAATTACTCAAAATTTCCGCTATTGATTCTCCAGAACTGGTCAGAACCTGCTGAAACCCACCTCTGATGTCCGTGGTGGTGCAGTGAGAGCTGTGGTGGTGCAGTGGTTAGAATGCAGTATTGCAAACTAACTATTGCCAGGAGTTCAATCTAGACCAGGCTCAAGGTTGACTCAGCCTTCCATCCTTCCAAGGTTAGTAAAATGAGGACCCAGATTGTTGGGGGCAATAGGCTGACTCTGTAAACCGCTTAGACTATGTCATGTGTGTCAAACTCGATTTCCTTGAGGGCTACATAAGGATTGTGTTTGACCTTGGAGGGATGGGGGCGGGGCATGGGGTGTGGTCGGTATGTGTGTGACCATGGTGGGTGTGGCATGGGACTCGTGTTGGTGGCACCTGTGGTGGCCAAGTGCTAAGGCAGGACTTCCCTGAGACCCTCACTCACTCTCATTGTAATCTCCCTTCCTTCCTTCCTTCCTTCCTTCCTTCCTTCCTTCCTTCCTTCCTTCCTTCCTTCCTTCCTTCCTTCCTTCCTTCCTTTCTTCCTTCCTTCCTTCCTTCCTTCCTACTCTACTCTACTCTACTCTACTCTACTCTACTCTACTCTACTCTAATGTATATGTACTCTACCAATATGTGCCAACAGTTAGTGATGGGTGAACACCAAGAGTTATCTATATCGAGGTCACTGAATACTGATATTTTTCAGGTACAAAATGTCACATGTTAGTTGGGTTCTAGATTCAGATAAAAGCAGGTTTGATCCAGCAGCTACTGAGTCATTACTTCACCTGGTCTTCGGGGACTAGAGCTACTTTCCCAATAGATACTATCCAGAAATGTTGGGCTTCAGCTCCCGTAATCTTTTAACAACCATGCCAGACATTGCTATGTCAAGCAATTTTGGTTTCGCAAGTGTCTACCTCCCAGAAATATGCCGTGCATATTTTAAGAATAAGTCTTACAACTCAAATGAGAACCGAGAAGATGCCTTGTATGATTCAAGTCTCACATTCGCTGCCTAGCATTTCCTGATAGCACAGTGGGGAAAGATCCTAGCCTGAGGCTCTGCAAAGCTGCTGACAGTTGATTGACAATATTGGATTAGATGTAGCAACAGTTTGACTGTAGGCAGTTTGATTTAGGCAAGGTTTGTTTTACAGTGGTTGTTCTCAAGTTCAGCAGGTCTAGTCTGGTTAATGGTTAGACCACCTAGAGAGTCCATGGATGTCACTTCGTATTATTCAGTGAGGAAGGGGGGGAAAAATGCAATATATGTTCAGAAACAGATCACTATTTCAGCATGTTGTTAATCTGAAGATGAAAGGGAAATAGCACTCAATTTAATCTCTTTTCATCTAATTTAAATCACTTCACCCTTTGAACATGTGAATAAGTGAGGGGATTCAGGGAACTCTTATTTGGGGTAAATGATTATATCAACAAAACTTAGAACTACTTTAGGTGATATATTTCTTTCAATAAATTTCTAATAGGAGTGAACAAAGTAAAATACCGATCTGTATTATAAGTATTTGTTTTGGAAATATTTGTTTTTGAATCATGAACCTATGAAATCTTCTTTTGTCTTGTTGAATTAATTTTCTCAAGTAAACTGTATGTTGTTTGATCTACCACGGATAATAGACAAAATGCTATTAGATATATAATTCAACAGAAAATACTGTTCTGTATAGATAGCCTTCGACTTACAACAGTTCGTTTAATGACTGTTCAAGATTACAACGGCACTGACAAAAGTGACTTATGACCATTTTTCACACTTACGACCGCTGCAGCATCCCCATGGTCGCATGATCAAAATTCAGCTGCTTAGCAACTGATTCATATTTATGATGGTCAAGTAATCACCTTCTGACGAGCAAAGTCAACGGGGAAGCCAGATTGACTTAACAACCGTTGCCAACTTAGCAACCGCAGCGATTCACTTAACAAAGGTGGCAGGAAAGGTCGCAAAATAGGTTAAAACTCCCGTAACAACTGTCTCGCTTAGCAACAGAAATTTGGGGCTCCATTGTGGCTGCTAAGCCAAGGAGCCTGAGTGGCGTAGGAGGCTAATGCCTCCTACTAAGGCAGCATTTAACATCCAGCTGCCTGCAATTACTGCGAGTTCAATTTTCACCAGGCTCAAGGTCGACTCAGCCTTCCATCCTTTCTAAGGTGGGTAAATTGAGGACCCGGTTTGTGGGGGCAATAAGCTGACTTTGTATAAAATATACAAAAGTATGAAGGCTATTGCTTAACGCATTGTAAGCCGCCCTGAGTCTCCGGAGAAGGGCAGCATACAAACATAAATAAATAAAATAAATAAATAAAATAAATAAGGACTGCCTGGATTTCTTTCTTCCGATAAAAATGTACGGCTCGAGAGGATATAGTCCTTGACTTACAGCCGTAATGGAGCCTGTCCATTACAGTCTCAACACTTGACAGTTGTCCCAAGTGATTTCCTCACTTAATGACTTTAATTCCTGCTCCTCCTATTGTGGTTGTTAAGCAATCACATGGGTTGTTAAATGGAGCAGAGGGCAGAGGCCTTCTGAGGCCTAACGCTTCCTGCCCCACTTGGAACCTTCAATCAGAATTCCTTAGGTAGGTCAGGGGTGTCAAACTGGATTTCTTTGAGGGGCGGATCAGCATTATAGTTGTCCTCTGCGGGCTGGGCCGGGGGTGGGTGGGAGATGGGACAGATGACAGATGGGACAGACGCCTCCTGCAGCACTCTGCTGGCCAAAATGGGGCCCAGGGGCCCAGCATGCGCCCTCCCTGTGCCCAGCCCTGTTTTCAGTCTGGATGGCCTCCTGCAGCACCCTGCCGGTCGGTACGCTCTCACAGAGAAGGACTCCTCTGGGTGCCGTCGGCCAAACAATGTCGGCTGGCAGCCCCCAGGGGGAGAGCCTTCTCTGTGGGGGCACCTACTATTTGGAACGAGTTCCCCCTGGATATACGGAGGATCCTGGATCTACGCACCTTCCGCCGCGCTCTCAAGACCTTTTTATTTCACCAGGCTGGTCTGGCCTAACCTCTCCCATTCTCTTTTTAATGTAAAATTTAATGTAAATTTTAATTTGTTCTTAACCTGGGGTTTTAAGTTTGTCTTGGGCTAAATTGATTTAATTCGATTTTACTTCTGCTCTTAAATTTTTGTATTCTATGTGTTTTATCTTGTGCCTGTTCACCGCCCTGAGTCCTTCGGGAGTAGAGCGGTATACAAATTAAATAAAATGAAAATGAAAAAAAAAAAGGGGGGGTACGTGCCCCGTTTTTCCTAGCTGAGGCACCGTGGGCTGGTCCTTTGCTATTTCCAGGCCAGATCTAAATACCCTGTGGGCTGGATCCGGCCCGTGGGCCTTGAGTTTGACATCCCTGCCTTAGGTTAAATCTCTGTAATTATGTCCAGGAAAACTGCAGTCGTAACAGGTACACCGCTGCTGTTTCTTACCGATTTCCTGAGCATCCTGGTTGCTTTGCCTGGCTTTCATCTGGAGTTGGAATTTGTGCTGAGCAGAGCAGAGCTGTAACAAGTATTGGCAGGTCTTGGTTGTATCTGTCTGGAACGTGTGCTTTATACCATCAAATGTGTTCTGCAGCGTTATCTTTCTTTTCTGCAATATGACAAATACGGAATAAAATGGGGAAAAGAACCCGATTTCCAACTTGGGGAAGATACACTGTTCAAATGGAAGAAATTGCTTTGCAGAGACAAAGCAATCAAGCTTGAGCATGTATTGAGAATACCGATTACACAAAAACCGGAGGTATGAAATTCTTTGCGTACACTCATGCCTAGGGAATTAAATGTTTTGCTCAATGTGTAAAAAATACGTATCTTGGATGTTTTGAAAATGTTTAAGTAGTCGTCCTGGGCTAAAACAAAGCTGTTTGGAGTACAAAAACGTATCAATTTCCAGATTTGAACAAATCGAATGTGATCACCTCCCTACGGAAGAGACCACACTACGAAAGCCCAACCATTCAATCCATCACACACCTATGTCAGCATTGTCAAGGATGTTGCTAGGCAACAGATAATCATCTTCACTTTACCATTCAGAACAAGGTACAAACACTTGCAATTACATAGCATAGTTCTGTACAGAGTAGGTTTAGGAATAGTAGATATTTTTTGATACGGATTTATCCATATAGGCAGTCCTCCACTTATAACCACTTGTTTAGTGACGGCTTGAAGTTGCAATGACATTGTAAAGCAGGACTTATGACTGGTCCTCATGCTTAGGACCATTGCTGCATCCCCATGGCCATGTGATCAAAATTTGGGCGCTTCGGAACCAGAATGTATTGATGATGATTGAAACATCCTGGGCTCACATGACTGCCATTTGTATTCTTCCCAGCCAGTTTCCAACTAGCAAAGTCAATGGACGAAGCTGGGTTTGTTTATGACCGCTTGTTTTACTTAACAACTGCAGTGATTCACTTAACAACTGTAGCAAAATAGTCATAAGATCGGGTGTGATTCACTTAACAATTGTATGTATACTGCATGTATACTGCACGAGTCAAAAAGAGGGCTGTGAAAATATTTACAGACCCCTCGCATCCTGGACATAAATTGTTTCAACTCCTACTCTCAAAACGACACCATAGAGCACTGCACACCAGAACAACTAGGCACAAGAAGAGTTTTTTCCCGAACACCATCACTCTGAGAAACAAATAATCCCCTCAACACTGTCAAACTATTCACTAAAGCTGCATTATTATTACTATTAGTCTTCTCATTGTTCCTATCACCCATCTCCTCCCACTTATGACTGCATGACTGTAACTTTGTTGCTTGTATCCTTATGATTTATATTGATATTGTTTCCTAGTATGATTTGATTGCTTATTTGTACCCTATGACTATCATTAAGTGCTGTACCTTATGATTCTTGACGAGTGTATCTTGCCTTTTTATGTACACTGAGAGCATATGCACCAAAGACAAATTCCTTGTGTGTCCAATCACACTTGGCCAATAAAGAGTTCTACTGACTGGCTTCACAGAAGAAATTCTGGTCATAATTGTGGTCATAATTCAAGGATTACATGTACAAACAATTATATATAATGTTACTGTGTTTCCCCAAAAATAAGAACCTGTCTTATATTTTTTGAACCTTATAGCCTTATTGCCATGCGCTCAAAAGCCCAATTGGGCTTATTATCAGGGGATGTCTTATTTTGGGGGAAATAGGGTACTTAAGTGAAATCTACATGAAATTTCTTATTTAACCTATAGATGTACAATTCAAATTCCAAGGAACCTTAAAGAACTGTTTTTATATTAGTTACCTGAAGCTGTAAATCAAGGAAAACATAAGAACTATTCTATTTAAATCTTTGCCCACCAGACTTATTAAAAAATATACTAAACCATGTTTCCAGAGATCACGTCTCTGCTTTAAGGTATGTTTGATATTAGTTCAATTCTGTTTTATAGATTCAAGAAAAACCGAAGTTCTTAAAGTGCACTACTGCAACATTTTGTTGAATTTCTCACTGTATGCAGAAATGTAGTATATTAAGAAGGCCAATGTATAAATCTGGGATGAGCAATGAATTTTTGACGTTAGAAAATCGAGATATCTACATTCCCAAATGGGACAATCTTAGAAGGAACACATGATGTGCTTTCTCCATTACTGACTTGAGAGTGTTAGATGGGACCATATTCTGTCCAAATAGCTAGCAGCCCAGGCAGAATTTCTCCTCTCCTGAAAATGGGCTGCTTCATCACAGTTTGAATCATCTGGTTTTTATTACTAACATATTTACTGCCCACTATGGAGCATCTTGTATCATCCTGGTTCTTTGTTATTTTTGGCACACCATTGTTTCAATACCGTAGGTAACTCAGCTGGAGTAGGGAGAAAGAGAAGAAAGGCATTTAACGATCCAGTCTGCAATTCTACACAAAAAACTTGACCAACATACACTGAAGGAAATTTTCTTTGTTTCTCTCCACGGGAAACGAAGGACAGGCATTCGGGTACCATTGTGAACTTCAAAAATAAGAACTCCTTTGGAGCAAACTCCTAGCAGAATTCCAGTCTGAGATTTTTTCTCCGGCAGCACACGATGAAAATGTACACCATAATCGGTCAGTCTTTGGCAAATCTACCAAATAGGAGAGAAGAAGTCAAAGAGAAGGAGAGAAAGAAATCCATGATACGTATTTTGAGGATACCGTGAGATCAAAATGATTTTTCAGATTGGTTTTACAGTACAGTGCACTAGTTCTGCTCCAATCACAGGTTGCCTTTGAAGCTTACATTACAACGAAGTGGGTTACACATTTTATTTCTTAATTCCTAGATTCGATGAACAAGAATGTGCAACCTTTTCATGACTTGAGAGCCAGATTTAAATATTTGGTAGCAAGGTGACAGCAGCTGTGTGCAGGGCAATAGGCAAATTGTGTAGGACCTTTTTTTACAATTGGGCCGGTTTAAGGATTTTGTGTTATCACTTGGATTTATTTATTCCTTGCTATTTTCTTTTAGATCAGGGGTATCAAACTTGATTTCATTGAGGGCCACATCAGGGTTTTGACTTTGGAGGGCCAGGATGGGTGTGGCCAGGGTGGGCATGGCCAGCTGGACGTCACTCCTGTCGGGGGCGCCTGTGGTGGTCCAAGTGCTCTGCCAGCAAAAACAAGTTCCCGAGCTCCGTTTTTGGCTGCCACGTCCTCCTGCAACCCTCTGCCGGTGAAAATGGAGCTCGGGAGGGCCCTCCTGAGCTCCGTTTTCACCGGCAGAGGGTTGCAGGAGGCCGTGGCAGCCGAAAACAGAGCTCGGGAGCCTGTTTTCACTGGCAAAAGCACCACGGGACGGTCCTTTGCTATTTCGAGGGTGGCCCTGTGGGCCAGATCTAAGTACCCCACGGGCTGGATCCGGCCCCCGGGCCTTGAGTCTGACACCCCTGTTTTAGATAGTCTTGAACTTATTTTAGGTATACAATAAAACCTTGGTAGATTTGCAACAAAATAATGGGAAAGTATCCTGTTTCAACTTTTAATAATTCTGATCAGAGGAAATTCTGAGGACCAGAAGATGTTCTAGCATCTAGCACATATATGCGAGGGGAACCTTTACCTTAACAGCTTTCCTGAAAGAGGTAAGATCCAGTTGGCTTCCCCCAACCCCGTTTCATTAGGCTAGGAAAACCTTTCATGAAAACACAGACAATTTCTAACCTTTAGAAATTCTATTTCAGCTTCGTTTTCAGAAGCACCTGCATAGGTGTTATGCAGCTTTGGCAATTCTTCTTTCACATTAGGTAGCTCCAGATTCTCTATCACTCTTGCTGGCAAATAGTGTTCTGTTCTGAAGTAGGATAAGCCATGTACCTGCAAAGAGAAGCACCGGAGTAACACTGTAAGCCATAGTCCTGATCCCAGCTAGCTGTAACTGGATGCTGTGCCAGTTCAATAATGGTTGAGTAGCATAATCACAGGTGATGCAGAATATGAGACAGCTTCCTTGGTGTTCTCCACACCGCTGCCAACACCTTCCTGTCAATCATTTGTCCCAGAATTGTATCCAAGATCTTCTGTTCAAGCAGGAGGTTGGACTAGAAGACCTCCAAGGTCTCTTCCAGCCTTGTTATTCTATGTTCTATGTTCAATCATCACTCCTAGATAATGATTATAACATTAAATAAGTTCCAGATATCAAAAAGTGATCAGATCTTTCTGAAAATGGCAAGCATGGGCTTTTTAAGAACTTATTTTACACACTGACTGCAGGGAAGTTAAAAATGCTCAACAGAATGCACAATTTATTGTTTGAATATGTAAATAAATAGATGCTGGTATGCTACAATGAATAAATAAGTCTTCTACTAATAGACCATTATGTGCAATGTTTATTCTACATTTAAGCAGCATGGCTGATGTCTTTCTTCAACTGTTCACATCTGTTAATAGTTAGTTTATAGTTTTAGTTTATTTGATTTGTATACCGCCCTACTCCCGAAGGACTCAGGGCAGTGAACAGCCAACAATAAAATACATAAATACACAAAATTTAAAAACCCAATAAAATCAAATTAAATTATTTGGCCCAGACAAATTAAAATACCCCAATAATTTAAAAACAGATTAAAATTTACATATTTAAAAAGGGAAGAGATTAGGCCAAGCCCGCTTGATGGAATAAAAAGGTCTTCACAGCACGGCGGAAAGAGCGCAGATCCGGGATCCTCCGTATCTCCGGGGGGAGCTCATTCCAGATGGTAGGTGCCCCCACAGAGAAGGCTCTCCCCCTAGGGGCCGCCAGTCGACACTGTTTGGCTGACGGCACCCGGAGGAGTCCCTCTCTATGAGAGCGTACTGGCCGGTGGGAGGCTATTGGCAAAACTTCCTGAGTGTACTTTACTGGAGCTATTATAGAAATCATTTTTCTTCTGACATGTTTTTGTATTCATCCCTTTTGCACAAAATTTAATTCACCCCTACAAACCTGATGACAGAATCAGGATGCTTGTGGCCTTTGGAAAGGCTTTTCTCTAGTCCAGGGGTCGGCAACCTTAAACACTTGAAGAGCCACAAAGGTCCTAACCAGAAGCCCTCATTCAATTCTGGAGCTGACTGGAAGTCCGGTTCCCCCATCATAGTCTCCTCCTAGCACAGCGTCCTTTTTCCTCTGCTGACCAGAAGTCTGGTTCCCCCACCATAGAGTCTCCTCCTAGCCCAGCATTCTTTTTCCTCTACCTGTCCTAACTGAAAGCCCTATCAATTGTGGAGCCGATCAGCAACAGGGAGCTGCAGCAGAGGGATGAAAGAGCCACATGCAGCTCCAGAGCCGCAGGTTCTGACCCCTGCTCTAGTCAGTAAATTAGCAAGTCGAATTACAGATGTAACTAAACAGAGATTGCAGACAAAATGCTTATCAATAGGTAGGATGCTTTGAACGATCATCAAGGCAGTTATGAATCTTTCATGTTCGCTCCAATTTCCTTTGTATATCATTGTGTTAGTTATAATTAAATCAAGCAGGAAAATAAAAGCATGTCTACTTGAGTATCAGGATGATGGCAAGAACAAATATTTAATTTAGCTTTAGAAATTTAGAAATCATGTTCTGGGCAGGCCAGAATCCACATGCTTGACTATATAGATCAGGGCAGTGGTGAAATCCAAATTTTTTTACTACCGGTTCTGTGGGCGTGGCTTGGTGGGTGTGGTGTGGCTTGGTGGGCATGGCTTGGTGGGTGTGGCAGAGGAAGGATACTGCAAAATCTCCATTCCCACCCCACTCTGGGGCCAGCCAGAGGTGGTATTTGACAGTTCTCCAAACTGCTCAAAATTTCTGCTACCGGTTCTCCAGAACCTGTCAGAACCTGCTGGATTTCACCCCTGGATCAGGAGTGTCAAACTTGCAGCCCGCCAGGCTGGATGCGTCACGTGCTGGCCACGCCCATCCCTGTTTTAGTGATGGGGGAAAAAGTCGTGATACATCAAGTGACAATGTGACGCCGTGAGTTTGACACCCCTGATATAGATCATCACTTAAAGCATAACTTGTACAGGTAAGAAACTCATATTTTCAGAGTGGATAAATTCAAAGTAACTATCCTCAAAAGAGGAAGAAGGCTAAATCTCTGAATGAGCAGCTGTACTTATGCCTTTTATTCACAAAACTGCTCACACTTTACTCTGTTTCTACCTCAGGTGTGTCCAAAATTGGACCTTTCATTCATTTGAAAGAGATCGTTTGTGGAATTTCTGTACAAATTGGCATTGCATACAAAAGACAACATTTTGAGGGATCTTTGGTGCTCTCTGAACTTGCTTGTTTTCTTGCAGACACTTCATTACCCTAACTAGGTAAGATCATCAGTGTGTCATGTTACCTAGTTAGGGTAATGAAATCTGAAAGAAAACAAGCAAGCTCAGAGAGCACCAAGAACCCCTCATTTCAACCCTGAGCTACAAATGTTCTCCTTTATTGAGAAAACATTTTTTTAAATTATTAGTATAAAGTTAGGTTAGGAGTGTCAAGCTTCATTGCCTGCCCTGAGGCCAGATGCTCCAAATCTGAAGAAATTACAATGATATTATGAGAGTTTTTGCAACTGTGACATGATGATGGTGTCAAGCCCGACATATTGCTTGACAATACAGGCATGGGGAGGAATGGTGGAGGATGTGGAACGACCTGAAATATGAGGAAAAGCAACTGTTCACAGCGGTGATGGTAGCGGCACAGGGGATAGGTGGATGATTGCGGGACCGGGGTGTGTCGGAAATAGAAACCGGGGGGGGGGGATGGCTACTACACCGGTATGACGGATCTTCCGTGGACATTCGTGGGATGGATATGTAACGGAGGCATGGAAACAGACCTCCGCGGTGCTGACGATGTCAATGAAGGCTTAGATGCTGACGAAAGGGAGGAGTGCTGGCCAAGGACGCGCTCCCCAGCTGACAAACTTTCACCCAGCTAACGAGGATAACGAGGGCGGGGCAGAGTGAAATAATAAAAGGCGCTACGAGGCGAACGCTCGTAGCGCCAACTTTGAAACGTTGGGAGCTCAGTGTTTTCCCGCAGCTAACAACAGCATTAAACCAACATCACCAAACCAGTTGGATGTGTCCTGTTGTGTTTTCTTGCTGCTTCCGTTTTGTTCGGGAGAAGGAGCTGAGAGATGGTTTTAATAGTTATCACTTTATATGGACCAGAAACTTAAACTTTATGTTACCAGCTTCCGGAATGAATATCAAAAAAGTGACTGAAATCAGAAGTTTGAGAAATAGTTGCCTCATTATTAGTTAAATTAGTGCATTAATGTTTAGTTAATATTTTTGTTTGACATAAACAGGAAGCCTCTCAGTCCTTTTACCATTACATTTGTTCCATAAAACTGGATTACTTTGGCTCCCTATAATTGGGAGAAGATATTGATCTGAGTTGTATGGCTACAAACCAATTCAATTTGGAAAACCTTTGAATTCTTCTCTTCTGCTTTCCAACTGCACATCTACTGAACCTTGACATTTATGTAGCAGCCAAACCAACTGAGATGCATTAAACTATAAAATAAGCATAAAATTGAGAGGTTGCCAACAAGTGAAAAAAACCCCTCTCCTTACTTCATCTTGGTAATCTCCATATTCTGCCTGGAGGGCCAAGGAGGCCAGCAATAAGGCTGTTTCATCATCACAGTGTATCTTCTCTTCTAGAAGATCTTTCCTTAACTGCAGGTAGTACTGATGATACGTCAAGGTGTGCCTGGAGCAAATCAAAAGAGGTGAGAGAAAGAAAGAAACAGGTCATGGGATGTGGAAAATAATGACTTTACGCAGATTAGCTCAAGGCGACGATTCTCTTTTATACAATGGCCCGTTTGTATGACATGGTTA
Organism: Pantherophis guttatus; assembly: GCF_059756535.1. Lineage (NCBI taxonomy): Eukaryota > Metazoa > Chordata > Lepidosauria > Squamata > Colubridae > Pantherophis > Pantherophis guttatus. The sequence continues at coordinate 13,731,123 of NC_142070.1, read as the reverse complement.
ACTGGATAGTGGGGGAACAGGGTGAATGCATTATATCATGGGTGTCAAACTTGTGGCGTCACGCTGCCATCACGTGACGTTTCGTGACATTTTTCCCCCTTGGTGGAGTTGGGGTGGGTGTGGCCTGCGTGTGACACATCCGGCCCGTGGGCTGCCAGTTTGACACTCCTCCATTATATGAATGGGGTTCTTTTGCTAGGATTTTAAATGTTAATTGATTTTAGTTTTCATTTTATATCTTAGCCTTTATATTATAGTTTTACATTTGGTTAGATACTGTAGTGCACGGTTGAGCAGAAACCCGAGTTATAAATTGAACGAATGAACGAACGGACGAATGAATCAATCAATCAAGGTCTTGGAACAGGTATTTCCCAGCACTGCAGGATGCATGTGCTGGAAGTTCAACAATTCCTGGTTTCCATGATGCCACTTTGAAAAACTCTGAACAACCTTTGTTTCATAATCACGTTCTCCAAGAGAGATTAGTCTGGCTAGACCAGGTGTCAGCAACCTGTGGCTCCGGAGCTGCATGCGGCTCTTTGGGCCCTCTGCTGTGGCTCCCTGTTGGGTGATCCCACCACTGGCTGGCCCCACCCCTCGCCCTCCCCTCCCAGTCACTCCTCTCCTGGCCTGAGAAGGTAAGGGCAATGGCAGGGGATGGAGAAGCGGCCAGGGCAGAGACAGAGAGGTAGAGAGAGAGGGGGGAGAGAGAGGGAGGGAGGGAGGGGGACAGAGAGAGATGTCAAAAGGTTTTTGTGGGTCTCGGTGTTTTTTAACAACCGGTTCTCTGCCCCAATGATCAGCTGGGTAGGCGTAGCTGGGGGGGATATCATGTGACTGGTGGAAGTGAGTGACATTGAGTTGGCCACGCCCACCCAGGTTTTGTGGCGCCCAGTGTTTTCTTTTCTGTGGGAAATGGGTCTAAATGGCTCTTTGAGTGTTTAAGGTTGCAGACCTCTGGGCTAGACACTCCACATCAGAACGGGGGTTTTGGTAGATGGTTCAAATGCAATAGCAATAAACAACATGAAATTACATTGGGCTGGCAGAGGAATATTTAGTTATTCCAACACTACGTTTGCTCTATTGCCTGTATGTAATTCATGCACATCATCATCATCTTCTTTTAATGACCCCATAAACCCTTGTGGTCAACTGAATAGAGCTGAGTGTTTACTGGCCGGATGCCCAGTGGTGGGTTTCAAAATTCTTTACTACCAGTTCTGTGGGTGTGGCTTGGTAGGCGTGGCAGGGGAAGGATACTGTAAAATCTCCATTCCCTCCCCACTCCAAAGGGTTTTTTTTTTTATTAATTTTTTTTAATTTTTTTTTTAAATTTGATTTATATGCCGCCCTTCTCCGGAGACTCAGAGCGGCTTACAATGTGTTAAGCAATAGCCTTCATACTTTTGTATATTTATACAAAGTCATTTTATTGCCCCCATAAACTGGGTCCTCATTTCACCTACCTTAGAAAGGATGGAAGGCTGAGTCAACCTTGAGCCTTGGAGAGATTCGAACCAGCAGTAAATTGCAGGCAGCTGTGTTAATAACAGGGTGCGTAGACCACTGTACTATCAAGGCTCTTTCGGCAGATATATTCTCATTGTGCCCAGAGAGAGAAATATCTGTCTCTACCTAGGATCAAACTCACAGGCTCCTGATTATGAGGTGACAGCTCACCTCTAGGCCACCACACCACTCATGTAATTCATGTACATGTTAGCATGGAATTTCTGACAGTCAGGAGATTATTAACAGAATAGCAGGTTAGGATCATCCCTTTGTTACCCTTCCTCTTCTATCCCACTAGGGAATAGAAACGAGAACAGAATTGTCGTAATTATGTGCGACTTGTAGAAAGCAAGACTACTTGGGAGCATGTTGACTTCCCCAGTAAAACAGGGCCATGGGACAAGAATGATTTTAAAGCACAACACAAATATACTCACTGAATCAGACTAATGTCATCCACAAAGAACTTAATCCGGAAGTACAAGATGAAGTTTACTGTGTTTTTGTTCCTTTTCTTGGATTCTTCTTTCCAGCCATCAGGGGCTACTTTAGTGAGCTTCAGCTCTGGATCGATGAAGAAGTACTCATTTTCTGTCATCAAAAGGTAAATCAACACAGAACATTCATAAGGTATCCCAGTTCAGTTGCTCTGCTTTGGTGATATATCCACAAGCGGTCTCCCAAACATGTGATGCTATTTGTTCAACAGAAAGAAATCAGCCTCCATCAGAAGAATTTAACTGTGAACAGCTGCGTATGCGATTAAGCTATCAGCTGATTCTCTTAATGAATGCAGAAAACAAAGCAAAGTGGATAATATATGAATTTCTGAGAGCCAGGGCAGGGACAGATTCCGGTCTATAGATATGTACTACTGGCTGATGAAGTAAAAGTTTTCTAATGGCTGTCTGAGACCCAAATGAACCATCCCTTAGTATATGTGGTGGTTATTTCCTGGAATCCTCAGAAATTATCTGCTAGCTGGGGAATTCTTGGAGTTGAAGTCCACATACTGAAGGATTCCCATGTTGGGGAAGGTTTTAGTTACATATTCCCCACCCTGTTATCTTCTATATTACTTTGAACGATCAAGTTGCCAATGAATAGAGTAGAGTAGAGTAGAGTGGAGTGGAGTGGAGTGGAGTGGAGTGGAGTGGAGTGGAGTGGAGTGGAGTGGAATGGAATGGAATGGAATGGAATAGAATAGAATAGAATAGAATAGAATAGAATAGAATAGGTTGGAAGGGACCTTCTAATCTTCTAGTCCAAACCCCTGCTTAGGCAGGAAACCCTCTACCATTTCAGGCAAATGGTTATCCAATCTCTTCTTAAAAACTTCCAGTGTTGGAGCATTCACAACTTCTGGAGGCAAGTTGTTCCACTGATTCATTGTTCAGTCAGGAAATTTCTCCTTAGTTCTAGGTTATATAATATTCTTTCTACATTTACCTTTCCGGATCAGAATATTGTGCTAGACTTCACGTGGGGGCAAAAGAAGGAAAAAATAATTCTTCCAAACCCTTTCATTTTCCCTTTCAATTCTTCTGAAAATGCTATTTGAATGGTAACGTGGGCATGCATGTTTTTGCTATGAGGACAAATAGCAGGGGATTTTTAATTAAGAAAATGACATAGGGAAAAATAATTATTCCCCTTTCTTTACAAACCTGTTTCAATTTAAACCAGCTGTCTCTATTATGGGAAACGGATTTAGAGAGAAAGATGAATTTGCATAGATTTGTCACAAAGCCTATTCTGTTCCCAGGAAAATATGGAATTTATTTTTGTGCTCAGTAATGACTCATTCCTAAAAAGCAGAGACATCAACCCACCAAAGAAAGTGTGTATAGTCAAGGCCATGGCTTTCCCAGTTGCAATGTATGGCTGTGAAAGTTGGACCATAAGAAAGGCCGAACACTAAACAATTGAGGCCTTTGAACTATGGTGCTGGAGAAGACTCCTGCGAGTCCCTTGGACTGTAAGGCGGTCAAACCGGTCAGTCCTAGAGGAGATCAACCCTGACTGCTCTTTAGAAGGCCAGATCCTGAAGATGAAACTCAAATACTTTAGCCACCTAATGAGAAGGAAGGGCTCACTGGAGAAGAGCCTAATGCTGGGAACGACTGAGGGCAAAAGAAGAAGAGGACGACAGAGAACGAGGTGGCTGGATGGAGTCACTGAAGCAGTCGGTGTGAGCTTAAATGGACTCCGGGGGATGGTAGAGGACAGGAAGGCCTGGAGGAACGTTGTCCATGGGGTCGCGATGGGTCGGACAGGACTTTGCAACTAACAACAAACGACTCATTCATACACAACAGTTATCATTTGATATCAAATGAAAAATATTCAGAGCAATGCAATATTTTTCTCACCTTTTAAAGAAGCTAATCCAAACAAGTGATGCTCCATTAAACCAATATGGGCGACAACCATATCAAATACATCTTTGCATAAGGTCTTAGTATCACAAGTCAGTTCTAGTCTTTGACCACTTAAAAGCATGATGTTGACTTTCCGGCGATTGTCTTCATTCTTCCCTTTCTTGTTCTGATTAAAAAAGAAAAACAGACACAAAACTGCATACACAGGGCCATCAATTATCAAAAGCATCATTTTTTAAAACAAATATCCACTTTTCTAACATGACAGAGGAAATGGAAATGAAGAGAATGTCAATTTTATTTTTTTTCAAAACAAAATCACACACAGAGAAATACAATACTGCAATGTGGAATTCATATTGGTTTGGCTCTGCAGCCAAACAAGACAGACACAGACTTCAACGGATAGTTAGAACTGCAGAAAAAACAATGGCTACCAACCTGCCTTCCACTGAGGATCTGTATACTGCACGAGTCAAAGAGAGGGCTGTGAAAATATTTACAGACCCTTCACATCCTGGACATAAATTGTTTCAACTTCTACTCTCAAAACGACGCTATAGAGCACTGCACACCAGAACAACTAGACACAAGAAGGCCATCACCCTCCTAAACAAATAATTCCCTCAAATTAACTACTAAGACTGTATTATTATTTTTCTTCTCATCCTTACTAATAGCTATCTCTTCCCACTTATGACTACAGTATATCCATGTTGCTTGCATCTGTATAACTTCTATTGTTTTTATTGTTTCCTAGTATGATTTGATTGCTTATTAGTTGTTGTGGCTCCGTCCTCCGAGCTATCTTATCGGAGGAAGAAGGCTCCGAACATGAAGGAGAGGAGCCAGCTAGGCCTCCCTCTCCAGGCCCCTCCTCTCTGGCAATGCCTCAGATGTCTGCTGAGGGAGAGGAGATTGACCAGGAGCCAGGTGTCTCCGATGACAGCGATGAGGGTGATAAGTCGTTCCTGGATCCACGCCAACGAAGGCGAGATAAACGTTTGCAGCAGATGGAGGCGTGCCAGGGATTAAGCTGAGTCACTGGACCACACCCCACAGGCTATATAAGAGAGTGTGGTGGCCATTTAGACTCTGTGATGGACAAAGCTAACTTCTGGCTAGTCACTTTGTACAACGCCAAATCTGCTGAAGGTTTCATGTTTGAGCTGGACTGTTTTGAAAACTGTGTGTATTTGTTGGTGTTATCTGGTGAAGGAACACTCCCTCTTCTTGTAGTAAAGCACTTGGCAGACGGTTATCGTATTGCTGCCAAGTTCCTGATAATGAACCTTGTGTGTGCCGAGTACTTCTTTAACCCCTGGCTGGCTGTTCGTGTGTGTGTGGGGACGGGGACAGAACATTAGTATCCTATGACTATCATTAAGTGTTGTATCTTATGATTCTTGACAAATATATATTATTTTTTCTTTATGTACACTGAGAGCATATGTATCAAAGACAAATTCCTTGTGTGTCCAATCACACTTGGCCAATGAAGAATTCAATTCAATTCAATTCAATTCAATTCAATTCAATTCAATTCAATTCTACTCTACTCTACTCTACTCTACTCTACTCTACTCTACTAGGACTATATGCAGTTTTGCTTGCCACATTCCTTTTTTAAAAATATATGCAGGAGGATATGACCGAGGCACTATCAGCTACTCAAATACTAAATGTTCAACTAAATGATATCACTTCTTGATTTCAGTTACCTTCCTGTCAGAAAACAGGATTTATAAAAAATGTACCACATAGCTACTGCTAAAACAGAATGTGTGATGAAAGAGAAGCAGTAACATAGATCATCTGCATTATAGAAACACCATTAAGAAATTCCAAATTCCATTAACTTCAAAGTACTAAGAACGATGTAAAAAGCAAGCTAGTTATATTGGAGCGACATAGACCCAAACTTCAGAAGTTTTTTTTAAAAAGTATTACTGTACAGTGTTCCCAAGACTACAGGCTGATAATCTAATAATCTCCTACAAGGAGAGAGCCTCCTTTTAAAAAAACAAAAAATAAAAAAACTCCTTGCATTGTTAATAATGTCAAAGAAAACATTAATCTACATAAAGAGGAAAATTCTGACACTGGGGGTGAAGGATCAATTATATAGTCAGAAGTGAAACAAAAAGTTATAACCCAGCACAAAATCATATCATCCTCATGAAGTAAACTGCAGAATAGTTTAATAGAATGAATATAATTTAAACAGGGAAGGCAGGGGAAGGGAGTTATCTGAATTGGACAATATGATAAGACTAGTGATGGCTAACCTTTTCTGGACCAAGTGCCCAAAGTGTGCGCACCCAAATCCCCAAAATGCAATGTGCGTGTGTCCCCATGCATGCGCCCCACCCCCGCATATGTGTGTCCGGCCCCCAAGGATGCACCCCACTCCCCGCATGCGTGCAGGGCCCCGCACATGCGCCCAGCCCCCCGTGCATGTGCACACAGTCCCTGCACATGTGCCCCGCCCCCACATGTGCCCCACTCCCCTGTGAGTGCCCCCCTGCACCCACACCGCCGCATATGCAGCAGAGACCCAAAGACCAGCTGGCCGGCGGGAGGCACGCTCGCATGTGCAGCAGAGCTGAACCGGGGTGATGGTTCATGTGCCATCAGAGAGGGTGCTCCGTGCCAACTCTGACACGCATGCCATAGGTTCGCCATCACGATGATAAACAATCCAAATTTCCCAATCTCTAGAGGTGGTGTTGAAAGATCATGGCGATTGTCACACAACTTATCAGATAAATATTGCAGCTTAACATTCAGAGAAAGTTAAATCAATGATTATCTAAAAAGGGGGGGGGGGCAAAGAATCCACTAAGAGAAATCAAGCAAATTAAGAGTATAGGAGGGATTTTACAGAACCAAAACAACCCAATTAAGATAATCACATACCATGCCATCAGATCACTGCTAGTTATATGTTACTTACTGATAAGTACATTTGCAACAAAGGTCTTACCAAAATTGATTTTGGCAGGTCCAAGGAGGTAAAGGGTTCAATGGTAGTTTTTACGAACTCAGGACCAAAGAAATTCTGCAAATGAGAGAAACTCATTTTAGCATTTGCCATCAAAAACTGATAAGCAACTGAAGACTTGACAAGAATAAAGCTCATCGTTATTACAGAGGGGAACTGAGGACTGAAAATAGCTCTTCCAAATGAAGTTCAGTACACATTAACAAATCTATTCATTTCTAGGACTCCATTAGGTGAACAAATAAATGTAATAATTAAATAATTGCCTTGCAAAACTTGTTGCTTTCCAGATCGGTTGGGAAAATTACTATTCCTCTAGAAATTCCCATCCCAAGAATTTATCTTGGTATTCTGGAAACTGTAATCCGAACATAAGGCATCAGGATAAGGAAATATAGAAGCAGCAAAAAAAAAAACCCCAAATACCATAGGACTTTCTAAAACATATGCAATGTTAGAGGAGCAATCTAACTGTATTGGGGAGATTTGGAAAAGGTCAACAGCATCAGCAGGAAACATTCCAGGATACTACTGAGTCATTGGTTTCCTATTGGTCATGATCAGTGGCGGGATCCTGCTGGTTTAACAACCGGTTTGGTAATCACGTGCTTCATGCGAGTGCTCCGCACGTGCCTGATGCACACTGTGCATGTGTGCACAATTTTATGAAAACTTACCTTCCGCGTTATTGCTGTGGAGTAACACAGCTGAGGCGCGGCAATCTGCTCTGCCGCGCGAATCAGCTGAGAAGATATAGGTCAGTAAAGCGCAGGGGGTGGGGCGGGTGGGCCCGCCTGATTGTTGGAGTCAACCAGTTTGCTCCCAGCTGATTGTCGGAGCAACTGGTTCGCCTGAATTGGTCCGAACCAGTAGAATCCCACCCCTGGTCATGATGTTGGTGTCAAAACTAGACACTATAGATTAGGTGCACTTGCTTAAACTATCTCTGCTACTGTTGGGGCATGGAGTAAGAATCTCAAGAATCTCCATAGGGATAACATTGTCTAAGACAGAATGGCTTTAATGGCCTATCAGAACATCAACCATGAAATAAAAATACACAACACACATACACACACACACACACACACCATACGAACACATTTTATTCCAAGCACAGCTGCAAAATATATGTGCTAACACCACAACAGACTGAACTATTGTTAGAAATGACTATCAACCTTTATAAAGAATTAATTTGTGTTCAGCCAAGTGTATTGCTCAACCACTTAAAACAAGAGTTGGCAACTGATGACTCGCATCTGTTTCTAATCATTGTCTGGGGCTTCTGGGACTGCCCAAAAGTGGACCACTGAAATTTGTCAATCAATTGCTAAAAGCAAAACATTGCTATACAGGGAGGGAGGAAGTTTGGAAGGAAGGAAGGAAGGAAGGAAGGAAGGAAGGAAGGAAGGAAGGAAGGAAGGAGCTGAATAGATGTGTTAACCTCTTCAATCTGCTTAGCACAGTGCTTTTTCAAAAGATGCAATCCTTGGCCCATCAGTGTCTTAACATTACCCTTAGCTTCCTTTGCGTCATGGCTGATTCCAAAGCAATTTCTCTAAGTGGATCCTTTGTCATATCAAGCACGGCTGGTCTCACTAGATCTCCAGGATAGAGGCTGAGCCGAGACTGCCGGAGCGCCATTTTAGCTTGCAGTTGCATCATTTCCTCCTCCTGGCGCTTCAACATTACTTCTTGGCTCAACAGGTTGTCTTCAGGAGTTGCTTCATACTGCCTGTGAATGAAAAGGAAAGTGAACGGATTGCCACGACAATGAATGAGTGGTTCTGTAGCAGAGTTTAATAGAAAACCCAGCTTACAGATTCATAGAACTGTGGAGTTGAATGAAACCATACAAATTATCTAATTGACACATTGACAATGTACAGGAAAGTCAATTAAACCATATTTGAGAGGTAGCTGGCTAGCCTTTCTTAAAAACTTCCAGAAATCGAAATCTCACAATCCTGCAGATAGATTGTTCCACTTTTCAGATCTTACAGTCAGGAAGTTTTTCCTTCATTTTAAGGAACAAAGTAATTTTGGAAATGAAGATAAATATGGGGAAAAGAACTTTTTTTGTTTGCCCTTCCTTTATCTCTTTAGTTGATTAAAGACAGATCCTAAGTGACTTTGCTCAGCAAGAAGAGGTGTACCTTCCAGATCCTGGGACAAAGACTTTTTTAGAGTCGGGATGAGAGATGCAACATTTCAACTTCTGGTGGTTTAAGAAGTTACAAAATCCATACCATGAATTCCATTGCTGTATGTGTGGCTTTTCTCACTGCAACGCATGTATATGCAGAGTTGAACTAGAAATGCAACTAATTATCTGCTGTTATGATGGCTATTAACTCTAAGGGACGTGGTGACTCAGTGGCTAAGATGCTGAGCTTGTCGATCGAAAGGTCAACAGTTCAGCGGTTAGAATTCCTAGTGCCACGTAACGGGGTGAGCTCCCGTTACTTGTCCCAGCTTCTGCCAACCTAGCAGTTCGAAAGCATGTAAAAAATGCAAGTAGAAAAATAGGGACCACCTTTGGTGGGACATTTAGTCATGCCGGCCACATGACCACAGAGATGTCTTTGGACAGTGCTGGCTCTTCGGCTTTGAAACGGAGATGAGCACCGCCCCCTAGAGTCGGGAACGACTAGCACATATGTGCGGGGGAACCTTTACCTTTACCTTTACCTATGATAGCTACTGGAGGAGGAGGAGGAGGAGAACCACTCTGTGGTTGTAAGCTAATTAATATACGTAAATTCCTTCTATTTAAATGTGAATTTTAATTTTAACTTCTAAGAATCTCTCAAAAGCCTTTCTTTACTTAATTAAGGTTTTAGGTCATCCTACAAATGCAACTCAACTCCCGAACTTCTTGGTTTGCCTTCTTAAATCAGAATACAGGAGTTACTTATTAACTTGGTGCTGGCATGATTACCACTCAGCTTGAAAATGAATATATGCAGAAGAAATATTTGTCTCTTGTACTTACTGAAGCGTTGTTGCATATACTGTTACTACCAAGGCTAAGGAATGTATTAGGTAATGCAGAATAAAAAGTGAAGCAAAGGTTTTGAAAGCAGAAAGACAAAACATCAGAATAGCAAGGTACAAATCTAACCTACAGAATGAAATATCCCAGAGACCAATTGCTTTGGGGACAGAAATATTTTAAGCAGAAGATTCTTCAGCACGTTGCCATTAACCAAAATTTACCTCATACAATATCCTATATTTCTTACATTGATTATTTTACCCCACAACCTAATAGTATTATTATTTGTGTCAGGGGCAAGCAAGCAAACGGTGCCAGACATAAACAGATAGAATAAGCATGTTTATTGCCTCTACTTATGTTACAAGAATCTCACCAGGCCCTGTTTCCCTGGAAACACCTAAGTAAGGTTTCATGGATCTTGGGGAAGATAAAGCATATGTCACTTGTGGCTGTGCAACGATTCCAAGCTGGGCCCCCATTTGACCCCTCATTCCAGCCTAGCTAGCAGTTTCCCAACAATTGGGTGGACAAACAATAATAATAGACAAAAAAAAAATGTCTGGTTAGTAGACATTGCAGAACCTGGAGACAGCAGAAGAGAAAAAAACTGGAGAAAATCACAAAATACAAAGGCCTCCAAACAGAAATAGGACAACTGTGGCAAGACCCCTCACATCCTGGACACAAACTGTTTCAACTCCTACCCTCAAAACGACGCTATAGAGCACTGCACCACAGAACAACTAGACACAAGAACAAGTTTTTCCCAAATGCCATCACTCTGCTAAACAAATAATTCCCTCAACACTGTCAAAGTATTTACTAAGTCTGCACTACTATTAATCTTCTCATCATTCCCATCACCTATCTCCTTCCACTTATGACTGCATGACTGTAACCTTGTTGCTGGCATCCTTAAGATTTATATTGACTGTTTCCCTATGACTATCATTAAGTGTTGTACCTTATGATTCTTGACGAATGTATCTTTTCTTTTATGTACACCAAGAGCGTATGCACCAAGACAAATTCCTTGGGTGTCCAATCACACTTGGCCAGTAAAGAATTCATTCTATCTTCTATCTATCTATCTATCTATCTATCTATCTATCTATCTATCTATCTATCTATCTATCTATCTATCTATCTATCTATCATCTATCCATCCATCCATCCATCCATCCATCCATCTAATAGAAAACAAAGATAGTATCAATAGTAATAGGTGTATTATCCTAAAACAACTGGAGCACTACCTGAACACCGTTGGCATCGACAAAACCAGTCAATTGCAAAAGGCAACTTTACTTAGAACATATTACACCCTGCAACGGTACTTTTCACACTATTAAATAACAATACCTGCCTATCCCAGATCCTTGGGAAGGACTTGATAGGTGGACAAAAATGCCAAATCCAGTCTAAATATCTGGCTGACTATATGACCTACCATAATAATAGTTCACACTAATTGGATCTGCACATATGTTACGCCAATTCATTACAACATCCTAGTTTCTTGGGAAGAATTTGATGTTTTCGAAGGCCAACACCAACTGCAAGACCTGGCAGTTGTGATTTCATGTTTGTATATAGAGTAGGAGAGAAAGAACTGGAGAAAAATAAAAAGACCTGAAAACAGAAGTAGAATGACTGTGACAAAAGAAAGCAAAGACAGTACCAATAGTAATAGGTGCCTTGGGTGCAATCCCAAACAATCTCGGGCACCATTTGAACCAGTGGTGGGTTTCCCCTGGTTCGGACCGGTTCGCAAGAACCGGTAGTAAAACCAGCGGAAGGCTCCGCCCACTGACCTGGACATCATCATAGGAGATTGCGTATGTGATGCGAACCGGTAGTAAAGGTAAGTAGAACCCACCCCTGATTTGAATGCCATCAGCATTAACGAAATGATCATCGATCAATTGGAAAAAGCAGTTTTACTTGGAACAGCTTACATCCTGCAGGCCATACCTTTATCACCATCAAAAAACATCTGCCTATCCCAGAATATTAAGAAGGATTCAACAGGTGGATAAAAATGCCGAATCTGGTTGGAACATCTAGCTGACAGTGCAGCAAACCATAATAATAATTTTTTTTTTTTTAAAAATCAATCACTCTGGGCCAGGATTATCAAACTCAATTTCATTGAGGGCCGCATCAGGGTGGTGTTTGATTTCAGGGGGCCGGATGGGAACGGCTGAGGTTGGCATGACCAGGGTGGGCATGGCCAGTTTGACATCACTTGTATTGGGGGCACCTGTGGTGGCCCGGGCGGGGATGGGTGGATCTTCCTGCAGCCCTCTGCCAGTGAAAACGGAGCCCGGGAGGGCTGCGTGCGGCCCTCTCAGGCTCCATTTTTAGCCACAATGGCCTCTTGCAGCCCTCTGCTAGCGAAAACAGAGCCCGGGAGGGCTGCATGTGCCCTCCAGAGCTCCATTTTCACTGGTAGAGGCACTGCAAGCCGGTCATTTGCTATTTCCAGGATAGCCCCCTGGGCCAGATATAAGCAACCCGCAGGCGAAATCCGGCCTGAGGGCCTTAAGTTTGATACCCCTGCTCTGGGCATATAACTTTACTCTGTTGCGGAAAAAAAATCTGCATGTTCAGATTTTCTCAACTTTATACACATCCAGGGTTCAGCATTTTAACCTGACAGATTAAATAAAGGAGTGACATGTTAAGTTATGATGGTTAAGGGCCTGTTTCCTCAGATTTGAAGAAAAAGGGAGGATATTAGAGTGAAAAGATAATTATGCCCCTCCAACCACAGCACAAAAATGCTCAGTAATCATTTTATGCCATGTCTTTTAACCCAGATTTTGCCCTCAGTTCATCACATTTGAGGCAATTTAAAATCTTCCTTAGGTTTTAAAGTTGTGTTTTTCCTTTTTCCCCAGCAGGATCTTAGCTGTGGACATGATCTATCGTTGCTTTGCTTGTGATGTGGTTGATGATGAAGTCAAAGATTTGAGATCTGGCCTCAATAGTTATTTTGGCTTTGGCTCCAGGAGTTTCCACAGAGGCTTTTGACAGTGTAATGACTGACCAAGTGCTTGTCAGGTCTTACACAGTCTTCTTATGGAGGTAGATTTAACGCTCTTCTGGAATAGTGCTAAGCCAGCATTTCAAATACGGATTTAGCATTTTTTTGAAAAAAAACTTCTAAACTTCTGCTTGGGGAAAAAAGGATTGGTTGTAAAGAAAGTGCTAGTCTTATGCTTCAAGAAGGTTTTAAATTGAGAAATAGAGCCAGGTTCTGCCAGCTATATACTGCTGGTTCTGCCATCAGTGAGTGCAATACAGGTAGTCCTCAATTTACGATCATAGCTGAGCCCAAAATTCCTGTTGCTAAGTGAGACAGTTGTTAAGTAAATTTTGCCCCATTTTACGATCTTTCTCACCTTTTTTCTGTTAAGTGAATCACTGCAGTTGTTAAGTTAGTAACACAGTTGTTAAGTGAATCTTGTTGTGACCCAGGCCCAAGTAAGTAGTAGGAAAATCAGCCAGTGAAAAAACAAACTTTATTCGAACAGCTGAGAATTACTTCATTCCCAGCATCGTCCAAGTAAATTAAAGCAAATTCCTCCCAACACAAATTCCTCAGTCCTATTGCAAATCTTGGTCCAATTAGGCAAACTGCCAAAGGCCTTTCTTGGCAAACATTCAGAAGTCACAGATACAAAAATAAATACAAGACATAGATGAAGAAGACGAAGCTATCAACGTTGTTTTCTGGCAAAGCCCAAACGCCGTTGCTGGTCTGTTTTAAGCCTTATGGGAGGGGCCAATCATCTCTTGGCCCCACTCCCGAGTTGTCCTCTTTGCTTGAGCTGCTCTTGCCTTCTGGCAGCTCTTCTCATGCATGCACTAGGAACAGGCTTCTCCTGTTCCTCTGCCTCACTCCTATCAGTCTCTGGAGGCTCTGGAGTCCGCACCTCACTCCCTGATGGCCCTGGCCCCATCTCTGCCTCTGACGCAGAGCCCTCATCTGGGCCTTCCCCAGCCTCCAGGACAGGCCCATGTTCTTCCTCAGCCTCATCGCTGTCCGACTCCGCTGCCAGCTCTGCAGGCTGCTGGCGGACCACAACAAATCTGGCTTCCCCGTTGACTTTGCTTATCAGAAGGCCACAAAAGCTGACCACATGACCTCAGGACACTGCAGCCATCATAAATATACATAACCATGGGGATGTTGCAATGATCGTGTGAAAAACAGTCGTAGGTTTTTCAATCAGTGTAACTTCAGTCACTAAATGGACTGTTTTAAGTCGAGGACTACCTGTACGATATAGGTTTCCTGCTGCTTCTGCTGCCGAGGTATTTTGTGCGGCTGCATTTCTATTTGAGGGGGAAGACACCACTCTGCCAACTCCCTAGGCTACTTCTTGGTGTTACTAGCCACAGTTACTCAGCACTGTAATTCTCTTGCGACTATAACTGAAGGCAGAGAAAGCTCAAACTGTGCCACTACTACCATCCAGCTTCACCAGCATTCTGTTGTGGGCCCTGCCGGCGGCCAGCAGACCTGGCAGCAGAGTTGGACAGTGGAGGTTGGGGAGCAATACGGGCCAGTCCTGGGGGCTAGGGAAAGCTCGGACGAGGGCTCTGCATCGGAGGCAGAGAGGGAGCTAGACAGCAGTGAGGCAGAGGAACAGCTGGAGCCTGTTCCCAGTGTGCGCATGCGCAGAGCTGCCAGAAGACAAGAACAACTCAGAAAGCAGGGTTGACTTGGGAGTAAAGCCACACCTTGGAGGTAATTGGCTCCTCCCGTAGGAAACAAAAGAGGAGTAAACGGGGAGTGGGCTTTTGCAGGAAACAATTTCTTTATTATGTGACTCGGAGAGACTGTGCCAAGTTTTGCCTTGTACTGCGTTTGGAAATTAGTTACCTGGCAGCCTTCCAAGTGAGATAAGGTCTGTGTTTATAAATATTCCTTTGAAAAACTGTTTGGGCAGGCCTTGCTGACTGTGAATGAAAGTAATTCACAGTTGTGTATATAAAAGAGGTTTTGCTGGGGACCCTGCTTCCTGCTTTTTAAGGGAGCCTAGGTCAGAACATATCCTTTCTGTGCTTGTAACCTGTCAGCTTTGCTCTTTTTGAACATGGGTTTAGTGCCATTTCGGAAGAGCACTAAAATTGTTGAATGTTTGGCAACAAGCACAGACCACCTCTGCTGCTCTGCACCTCTGATCTGTTAGTTGGGCAATTTGGTGAATAGCTATTCTAAGTACTCTGTCTATTCCCAACACAGTATGCATTAAGGAAAGCAGCTAATAGTTGTAGGGAGAGATGCACAGTGGTGGGGAGGGGGGAATGCATCAAACATATGATTAGTTTATTCTGTATTAAAACTATAAGAAGAAACCATTAGCTCATTCTATCACTGGGGGTCGGCCCTTTGAGCTCTTTGTCATCGCAGACACACCAGAAGCAATTAGATCAGGGGTATCAAACTCAAGGCCCGTGGGCCAAATCCGGCCCACGGGGTGCTTATATCTGGCCCACAGGCTGCCCTGGAAACAGCAAAGACCGGCCTACAGTGCCTCTGCCAGCAAAAACAGAGCTTGAGAGGGCCTCTGGCAGCGGGGTGCAAGAGGCCGTCTAGCCGAAAATGGAGCTCGTGAGCCCGTTTTTGCTGGCAGAGCGCTTGGGCCCCCACAAGCGCCCCCAACACAAGTGACATCAAGGTGGCCACACCCATCCTGGCCACACCCACCCCGGCCCCCTGAAGTCAAACACAACCCTGATGCCGCCCTCAATGAAATTGAGTTTGACACCCCTGAATTAGATGGTTATCTTCCTTAGATAGCGAATAACACCCATCCCATTGCAATTCTATGGCTCCATATTATGGTAATTTTATTATGGTTTATCTTCATTTAATATTTTAATCTCTTATATTGTATTGTCCTCACATCTTTTATATATATATATATATATATATATATATATATATATATATATATATATATATATATATATATATATATATATATATATATATATATATATATATATATATATATATAAAAATTTGCCGACGCCTTATTTAAACTAAATTTGTATATCAGTCATTGCATGACCTATGTAGATGCCACACGCCAAATAAATAAATAGAAGTCCTTTGAGATAGTCTAGATATAAAAAAACACCATGAGTATTAACACTATCTTTATTGCGCAACTTTGAAAGCACTTTTTCCCTCCGTTGTCCTTAATATCTGGAGAACTTGGGAGGATCCCTTCTGAGACTCTCCTCCATGGCAATGCTTTCTGTGGG
This sequence comes from Pantherophis guttatus, assembly GCF_059756535.1. Taxonomy (NCBI): domain Eukaryota; kingdom Metazoa; phylum Chordata; class Lepidosauria; order Squamata; family Colubridae; genus Pantherophis; species Pantherophis guttatus. Next base: position 13,714,931 of record NC_142070.1, on the reverse strand, counting down.
TTCAGATATCACTTGTCTCACCATTGCCTTGGCTACAGATCTTCCTCCTGTCTCCCAAGTTATTCTCACAGCCCATTACACTAAGGCAGAACAGACCTTGCCAGTTGGGGCTTTGCATTTTAGAGTGGCATACTTAATATTAGCACGTTACATTAATATATCTGCATGGATTGCCCAAATCAGTCGTGCAAGCTAAATAAATAAATATTTTAAAACATTCGCCACGTTTTGGACCTCATTAGCTATATCTGATAATATATCTGAATTGTATAAAGGTGGACAAAATGCCTTGTTAAGGAAAGAGCCTCAGTTTAACCTGAAAAATGAACTGTAAGAAAGACTTTACATCATACAATTTGATTTGTACATTTTTATCGGCCTTCTCATTTAACCGCCTCCCCCTCCTGAAAACTGGCTTTAAAAAAACCTATAGCGAGTCAAGGGATTGCATCTAATATTTTATGTATACATGTATAACTAATCTTTCCATTTCACATATGGCCTGAGATGTCTTGAGCCTGAAATGAACAAATATCATAATACGTATTTGTATGAATTACCGTGTTTCTCCAAAGACGACCCACCCTGAAAAGAAGCCCTATCACGTTTTTGAGTGCATGCGATCAAATTAAGCCCCACCCACAAAATTAGTTCTAATTAAGACCCCACCCACCCCGGGGTGCAGGGGGTGGGGCAAGGCACACAGGTAAAAAATAAGCTAGGGTGCGGATGGGGGTGGTGGAGCTGCCCTATTTACCAGGCCCTGCACACCCCGACACCTGCTTCGCCTTCTTCTGCAGCCACTTCTTCTGCGGCCGCTTGCCGCCACTCATACACATCGCCCTGGCCTCTGTTTCACTTTCAGATGCCTGCAGGAAGGCATCTGCAGCTGATAACCCAGAGCTCTGTTATCAGCTGCAGATGCCTTCCGGCAGGCATTTGAATGCAAAATGAAGGCCAGGACAATGCGTGTGAGTGGCGGCAAGCGGCCGCAGAAGAAGTAGGCCAGCAGCGGGCTCCTGCTGGGTGGGGCTGTCGGTGCCACCACCGCGAGATGAGTCAATAATTAGAACCCTCTAAAAAGAAGTACTAGCCATTTTTTCAGGGGTCAAAAGAAAATAAGACCCAGCCTTCTTTTTGGAGAAACACGGTACATGTAACGCTGAAGGCACGCCTGAATAAGCTAAATTTAAAAATAAAATATATTGCTTGAGTGTCGTTTTTTTCATGAATTTGCAAATGGCTAACAGCTGGGGGATATATTCCACACAATTCCAAACTAATTTGTTTGGTTTCAATTTTTCCCTCCCCTATTACTCGATTTTTCCAATATAGCTTGTAAAGTTGTTTTCGCACAGCGGCCTTCGTGGGATTATTAAACCAGTTGAGGCCAAGGGGGTATGGTGAATATTATACGGTGATTTAGACTAGAACATTAGCATTTCTGATTAGCTGATCTTATCTCAGATTATGGTGAACGGGAGCAAGAAAGAAATAACCTTCTGTTTTAAGGTATGACAGAAGGAACATAAGCCATCTGCTGTAGTCGACTTGAAGCTGGATGGCAAAGAAATGATTAAGAACTGGAATAAACGTTGCAGCCAATATGTCAGTTTCCTGTGGGTGGATAAAGGGTGGGGAGATTTATAACAGAAGAAGGTACAGCATGTTAGGGGGAAAAATACACCCCTGCAGTCTCCTTTGCTTAAAGCTATTTATGTTGGCACAGGAGATTTCAACAACTTGAAATTTACCACACTGATAATACTCCTGTTTTTTACACAATGCAACCTCCCACCCCACCATACAGTTTTCTCTAAAAGGAGTCACAAGCCTCGAAAACAGACATGTTGTTTTCTTTTTCCACACCCACCTCTGTCTCAGTTTGGTTCTTTCTGTTTTATTTGGCTTGTACCAATCAAGGACAATTCTCTTTAAAAAGAGTTCAAAAACTTACTGCAGCAACTCGAAAGGAACTTTTAGCGCTGCTTGATTTGGCTTTAATCTTGAGTATGATATTTAAAAGGGGATTTTGCTTATTTTACTGAAGTTAATTTGTAAAGTTGGTACAGGTGGTTTTTGACTTACAACCGTTTGTTTAGCGGCCTTTTGAAGTTACAACGGCACTGAAAAAGAAACTTACAACAAGGTCTCACACTTACCACTATTGCAACCGGGTCATATGATCAAAATTTCGTGGAGTGGAGTGGAGTGGAGTGGAGTGGAGTGGAGTGGAGTGGAATGGAATGGAATGGAATGGAATAGAATAGAATAGAATAGAATAGAATAGAATAGAATAGAATAGAATAGAATAGAATAGAATAGAATAACAGAGTTGGAAGGGACCTTGGAGATCTTCTAGTCCAGTGATGGTTAACCTTTTTGGTGCCGAGTGCCCAAAGCGCGCATATGCATGAATGCACATGCATGTGCCCGGAACCCCAAAATGGAATGCGAGCCCCCTGCGCATGCGCCCCTCCCCCGCACATGCACAAGTGTCCCCTTGAATGTGTGTGTGTTCCCCATGCATGCGCCCCAGGCCCCCTCTGGCCCCCGCGCCCTGTTTTGGCTTCCAGGTTGGTGCAGTAGGCCTTCCACGTGCGCAAACTCCCAAAATGCAATGCAAGTGCCCCCCGTGCATGCTCCCTCCTTGCATATGGACACGCATCCCCCGCATGTGCCCCGCCCCCCGCGCATGAGTAGAAGAGACCCAAAGACCAGCTGGTCAGCGGGAGGCGTGCATGCTTGCGCGGTGGAACTGGGCTAGGGCTGGCATGCCAGGCGACATGGCTCTGCGTGCCACTTCGGGCACGCGTGCCATAGGTTTGCCATCACGATTCTAGTCCAGCCCTCTGCTCAGGCAGGAAGCCCTATACCATTTCAGACAAACGGTTGTCCAATCTCTTCTTAAAAACTTCCAGTGTTGGAGGATTCACAACCTCTGGAGGCAAGTTGTTCCACTGATTTTACTAACTGTCAGGAAATTTCTCCTTAGTTCTAAATTGCTTCTCTCCTTGATTAGTTTCCATCTATTGCTTCTTGTCCTGCTTTCAGGTGCTTTGGAGAATAGCTTGACTCTTTCTTCTTTGTGGCAACCCCTGAGATATCGGAACCCTGGATCTAACATCCTTTCAGTAATGAGGTCTATGTCACGTCCACATAATTGTTGATGTTGACTTCTCACTCGGTAGCGCCTTTGCAATGTTCTCTGAGCCTCTTCACTACCCCTCTCTAGGGCTGAGAAGAACCGAGAAAGAGAACAGAAACTCTACTCTGCCGCCCACTGAGGGAGCAAAAAAAACCAAGGCAACAACTAGCATACAACTTCTCCTCTGTCCTTGCTGACACCTTCCTGTGTTGTTTTTGCAGGACCATGCAGAGGCCCATTCCTAAAGTCTCTGAAAGCGTGGGGGAAATGGTGGAAACATGCTACCGACCCATGACTTCAGGACAATGGATTGTGGAAATCATAGGAGGAAGTAGGAACTTTTACCAATACACATAGTCCTCGACTTACAACAGTTCGTTCAGAGATTGTTCATGGTTACAACAGCACTGAGAAAACTAACTTAGGACCATTTTTCATACTTATGACTGTTGCAGTATCCCCGTGGTCACATGATCAAAACTGACTCACATTTATGATGGCTGCAATGTCCCAGGTTGCAATGGCTGACCAGCAAACTCAAAAGGGAAGCCAGATTCATTTAACAACCATGTTACTAACTTAACAACTGCAATGATTCACTTAACAACAAGAAAGATTGTAAAATGGGGGCAAAACTCACTTAACGAATGTCTCGCTTAGCAAAACATAAATTTGGGGCTCAATCGTGGTCGTAAGTCGAGGGCTACCTGTACAAAAGACCTACCCCACCGCTCCACAGGAATTGCTGCCAAACTATTTCTAAGGTGTTTCCTTAAGAGCGTTAGCCGAACTGGAAGTTAACCAGCTCACTTCATGAAGAGAAGGGGGGAAATCCTATAGCGTCACATGATCTGGGAACATGGTACAAAATTCAGATTGGTAATGGTCTTGTTTACAAAGGGGCCCTAGAAACAAAGCCTCATTGCAGAAGCACCTTAGCAACGGATGTAAATTGCATTGGGTACTCAAAAGTGTTTAGGAACAACACTGCATGCAGCACTGAGCGTGCATTCATAATTAGGATCTTACTTTATTTTGACTTGGCTTGGAACCCAAAATTGCCAACCACAAGGTCCAAATGCAAAGACAGTCCTGACAGCAGAAGCCTGAAAGCACTGCGGATTTGAAGAGAAGCTCACAACCAACTGAGTGAATAAGCTGTGACAGATCTATTATCGTAGATCGTTCCTAGTTTTCCGTCTAATATTTGGGACAGGTGATCCGTGGCTACTGTGCATGCCCTCCACATTCCAGGCATGTATTTCATTTGTGTATCTGGCAAGGGCATTCATTGTAGGGGTTGAGAGGAAGGGAAGTGGGCTAAATAAATGTTCTTTATTCTGTTGTAGACAAATCCTTGCTCTCCCACACATTTCTTAGGGAATGAGTCACAAATATTTCTGCCTTAGTCTCTACCTCAGACTGATGGAACGAGGAGCACATCAAGTCTGAGCAAAGCTAACGCAGGGGAGATGGCGAGACACATTTCTTAACTGCGAAAAAGTTGGGAAATATAACACATTTGTCTGTGAAATGGGAGAATCTTCCGCCTGGAGTTCTGAAAGAAAGTCATACTTTCCTGCGGCAGGCTAGAAACCAATCTAGTGCTGTAGAATAGAATAACAGAGTTGGAAGGGACCTTGGAGGTCTTCTAGTCCAACCCCCTGCTTAGGCAGGAAACCCTGCACCACTTCAGACAAATGGTTATCCAACCTCTTCTTAAAAACTTCCAGTGTTGGAGCATTCAAAACTTCTGGAGGCAAGTTGTTCCACTGATTAATTGTTCTAACTGTCAGGAAATTTCTCCTTAGTTCTAAGTTGCTTCTCTCCTTGATTAGTTTCCATCCATTGCTTCTTGTTCTGCCCTCAGGTGCTTTGGAGAATAGCTTCGCTCCCTTTTCTTTGTGGCAGCCACTGAGATATTGGAACATCAGATATTGGACATGATGGAGATTGAGGATGGACCTGAACTGGCATCTCTCATTCCTAGTCCAATCGCATTATGGCTCCCGTTTTTCTTCTTTCTCTTTACTGCCCAAAGCAAACCATTTGCATATCTCTCATAGGCAAATAATATATATCTTCAATTAAAGACTGGATAGCAAGAAGCAATGAACCTTCTACATTATAGAGACTGTGCATAATAGAAAAAGGCTGGGTCCTTCTGCTTCTCTTCCGCTACTTTTCATTCTACAACAACTAAGATCTGAAATCGGTTTTAAATACTAGGAATACAAATCGGACTTGCTTGAAGCCACTCATTATTCAATAATGATATTGTATTCTATAATGACCTATACCAGTGATGGCTAGCCTTTTCCAGGCCGAGTCCAGAAAAAGCATGCACACATGTCCGAACCCCCAAAATGCAATGCGTGTGCGGCTCGCTGCCCGTGCCCCTCCCACACGCTCGTGCATGCCCACGTGCACCCCCGTGCATGCATGTGCGCCCCCGTACACGCCCCGCCCCCCCCCATTTACGGCAGAGAACCGAAGACCACCTGGCTGGCGGGAGGTGCACGTGCATACGTGGTGGAGCTGAACTGGAGCAACGGCTTGTGTACCATCAGAGAGGGCACTGCGTGTCACCTCTGGCACTCGTGCCATAGGTTCACCATCACGGACCTATACAGATGCCGCTCATGATTCTTATCTGATGACTATAGAGAAATCTACCTTATTAAGCCATTGATGCATCAATGAAATTCAAAATATCCATTAATGTTTTTCTTTGGATTCATAAAAGGGTCACCTACCTGGCTATACTGGGAACTGAAACAAGAATTTGCTAACATTTGTGTGTTATGCGGTGAAGTGAAGGTTTTCAGAATTGGCTTCAGCTGGAGTTGGAAATATTGGGATGATCAGCTACGGAAAGTGAGTGATGTGCAGGACTTTTGATTGGCTTAAATCCACTTTCTTTTGAGTGGGGAATCATCTTTCTTTAGGATAAATATCTAAGTAGCTTTTTTCGAAGAGCTTTATTATATATATAAAGGTACTAGCTGGATACCCATGCTCCGCTATGAAACTATTTGATTGGGCTTGATAAATCGACACTTACAGCTTGAAAATTAATGAGTAGTTACGATCAGCCTCTCCTCTCCCCTTGTCTCCCTCAGGTTTGCTCCACAGAGACCTCTCCTATCTTATCCCCTTCTCTCCCTCAGGCTTGTCCCACAGAGGCCTCTCCTCTCCCCCTTCTCTCGCTCAGGTTGGCCCCACAGAGACCTCTCCTATCTTATCCCCTTCTCTCTCTCAGGCTGGCCCCAATGATCCTCTCCTATCCCCTTCTCTCCCTCAGAATAAATACATAATAAATAAAATAAATAAAACATTTCCTTCTCTCCCTCAGGCTTGCCCCACAGAGGCCTCTCCTATCTTATCCCCTTTTCTCCCTTTCAGGTGGGGAGTAGAATGACTATACTCCCACTCCGTAGGCTGGATGAGTCATGCGCTGGCCACGCCCACGCCCAAGTGGCAGTTGGAACAGAGTTCATTTCATGTGGGGAGGGGGAGTGGAATATCTTAACTCCTTAGCATCAGAACATGTAAATATAATACTGTATATGAAATACTAATGATCTGATGGTCATTTTGAAAAATCCTTTCTTAGCGAGCACCTAGAAGCCAAGAAGAATATACATGCCAAAGTTCAAGTTTGTAGGCTTTACGGTTCTGGAGATTTCATGATGATGTGTGAGTGGTATTTCACTTTTATATATATAGATTAAATTAGGAACCATACCGGTAGATCGGGAGAGGAACTGTTAAGATGTTCACTTTGCGTCTTTTTTTTTTTTTTTACCTTGATCTTTGTCCTGCTTTTTGACCTGACGAAGAGGTGTCATCTATTCTTAAGGAAGAACCACTGGATTCATCTTTCAGAGCTTCATACCTCCTCACTGGCACTTGAAGAAGAAACAAGAAAATTCATGATTTAAGGCTGGATGAGGATATTTTATTGGCACATAAAATATTCACTGATGTAAAAGGTTCTTTTGAAGGGACCGCACACATCATTATGTCCACAGTGGCAAGATCAAAAAAATCTTCCTCTCACCAATGTTTCTTAGAAATATTTCATCTTTTCCCACAGAAACGGAAACTTCATTAACCAAGAAACATTGAAATATGGGCTAACTGCACTTCCGGATGGGACACTGTTTATCTCAAGAAACAAACAAACAAACAAATAAACAAATACTCTAGGCAAAGAGTAATAAGGAAACAGAGTTATATCTTTTGGTAGATCTTAAGGATCTCTGCAGCAGATTTACAAGAATTTTGTCCAATAATAGTTTGTAGTACCCAGTAGAGATTGGTAACGTGGCACTCATGTCCATCAAAATACCCATGGATACCTTTTTTCGGCACCAGTAACTTTTGTGTTTTTGTAATTTTTATTTTATTAAGTTTCTTTTAATTAAAGGGGAAGATAGGGAAATGGTCATGCTTCAAAAAGCTAGCTTCCAGAATCATATTACTTTTCAACCAATATTGTGAGGATCCATACTATAGAATGTGTAGATATTCTTAGAAAAGAAAATAGTGGCACCCAACATTTCATTTGAAATTATGTCTTATCTATTCAAAATAGATAAGTTTCTTTCTCCCACATATTTCTTTCTCTAATACAATGATTCTTCTCAGTATGCTGGCTGGGAATTCTGAGAGTTGGAGGCCACACAACCTTAAAGTTGCTAAGATTAAGACACAGTGCTCTAATAGACAAGAATTTTGTAACTGGTAATGCTCATGATTCTACCTGTAGCCTCAGTAATCCATGATCTAACCCTCAGGGTCAGAACAGCAATGCACTCTGCAGGATGTAGCCCTTGAAAATGATTCACAAAGAACAATGTGGGCAGAACACAATTGGTCTTCTGTGAAGTGAGGTGGCTAAATGACTAAAAGCACTGGATTGTCTGCTTGCAAGCTACCAGGTGAAAATTAAAGCAGCCACATTTGTCTGTATCAGGGGTGTCAAACTGGCGGCCCACGGGCTGGATGTGTCACGCGCTGGCCACGCCCACCCCGGTTTAGCGAAGGGGGAGAAAGTCGCGATATGTGATGTGATGACAACGTGTCGTCACAAGTTTTACACCCCTGCTCTATATAATGCTAGAGCTTTAGGAGATAAAACATCAGTAGATTCAGGTAAGATCACCTGGGAAAGCCTTTTCAATGCCAGTACATCAGGGGAAAGTTGCCCAGCAACTTCATTTTCATCTTTGCCCGGACCTTTATAGGATACCAGTCAATTTAAGGACCAGATTATATTTTAGATTTCCTGCTGACATATTTTTTAAATTACATAGTTGTAATTTTTTTTGGTACTATTGTTGATTTTATCATGACAATATAATGTAGCCCTTCTTGTTCTCCTTTCTTGTAAATTGCTCTAACCTTGTCCAGAAGAAATGGCAGTATAAAAATAAGATAATAACAATGAAGCCTCACGTTTGCGTTATCATTCAATCTACTGCCAACCTCAAGACTCCCAAAAATATTAAGCATGGCTTGAGAAAGACGAAAGAACCATTTTAATTTTCTTTCTCTGCCTGAGTACTATCTATATACATCCATTTTTAAGCAGCAACCATGGAAAACCACCTTTAGAGATGGAAAAATATATATACTGTCAGTATCATAAATGACAATGGAGCATCATTTCAAGTACAGATAGAGTCCACCAACTGAAGGCCAATTACCACATAATTCTTACCTTGTCTAAAATCTGTCTCGGAAGAAATGAATGATTGGCCCTCACTGTCAGTGCTGCATACATCACTATGGTAAGATTTATATTTTCGTACGTGCTCTGAAAGAATTGTAAAGAAACAGAAGAGAACAAAGCTTATCCAGGGTTTAATGCAGTCACTCACTTCTTCCACAATAGGCGTGCATAATTTTTTTTCTGGTAGGTCAGAGGGTTGCATTGTACATCCCATTATTAGTGGTGCTGAAAACTGTTTCTGGACTCCATGGGTTATAATACACTGTCCAAAATGAGTGACCTTTTCATAAACGATGTTTGCATTTCACTAGGTATGTTTTGGATGAAAGATTATCTAGTTAAACGAAAAGGAAACTAGGAAGGAACAGTGGCCCAAATTGGTGCCCCTAATATTGTTTGCGAATGCAAATCATGATTTCAGTCACGTGCTAAAGTATTGAGTGTCTCTGATGGAAGTTTTGATATTATTTTTTCTGTAAAAGAATAATTTGTGATATAGGCTGGCTACCTATAAAATTAATCAATTTTCGGAAGCCTTAGAAACTGACAATGCATTTTCAAACTTGTTTAGAACTAGAATTCTAATGAATTCTTTCTAGAGTTCAGAGGCACTTAGAAATAACTAAGTAATGGAAAGATCCTTTGCAAAAACATTTATCCCTTCCCTCACTTTCTTTTTATAGTAATTTTATTTAAAATTACAATTGAAATAATTAAAAATAAATATAAACTGAAAAGGAAGAAAAAGAAAAATATAGGATGTGCAAAAAATAGAAAAAACATAGTAAAGAAAAATAAATAATTTTTTGCCTTCACAAGTAGAAACAATTTTAGTGAGTTATAAATTTCTCTTAAAATACAGCAATGATTTAGTCTTCCCATATTCCATCTCTTATCTATAAACAAACTCTTAAAATCTTATCATTTCAGTCCTGATATCAGCAAAAGTACATTAAGGGATAATGTACATTACCTCTGTACATTAAAAGTACAGAGATAACAAAGTATATATTTCAAATAAACCAACTTTATATTCCTTTTACTTCTAACAATTTTGATTTTTACTCCCTTCAAATAATGTCCTAGAACTTCTTTTCAATTTTTCTGTTGTTTCTTCACACAAAATTCCTCAAAGTTCAAGCCTGTGTTGTAAATCATATACGAAGTATGAATATGAAAATTATCCAGGTTACTCTCTTGGTTTGTCATATATATATTAATTATTAAGACTTTACCCAGTTTATTTTGTATGTTGCTCTTCTAGCCAGTCATTTTAAAATCCATTTTCAATCTTGTCAGGTAATACTTATCCTTATTCTATAACATCTTTTAAACACAGTCTAGCTAGAAAGGTAGGCTCTTTAAAATTAACTTCTGGGTCCACTGTTCAAAAATATCCTTCAATATGTCCACATTTAAGTGTTCTTTAATTATGGCCTTTAGTTTACTTCGGCTTCTCTTCAGTGTCCAATTTTTAAAATCTTATCTTATTATGTTACTTTTAAGAATTCAAAACAAAAGCATTTTCCCACGGAAGGGATTCTTGTAATTAATTGAAAAATCCCATTTCAAATCCATGTGGATCCTCAGTCTACAATCCAGATCTAATAAATGGGAAGAATGGTCCCTTTTGGCTGTAATTTGGATATATTTCCCTTATAGCTAAGATAAATAGAACTACTAGTTTAATGAAGCTTTAAAACATTTGAGGTTTTTTTTTTTACATTCTGGAAGAAGAAAAATGTGTTCATAAAAATACTAATGGTGTTATTTTAAAATGTTATAAAGTTATTTAAAATATTATAAAAATCTATTCTAATGATAAATGTCATATTATAATGGGGCCAAAATCAGATAAAATTTCTGAGGCGTGGAACTATCAGAGGTTGACCGAGAAAACAATGTCCTTCTCTTCTCTTAACCCAAATCCTTCCCACACAACTGAAGCAACAGCTCCCAATCTTGCCAGCTTGTTCAGTAAGCCATATACTACATTCCAAGTCTAAAGTTTTACAGCTGCCCAAACCACATTAAATCAGATCTAATAACCACTGGATTTAATGAGAAAAATGTTGCTTGGTAAGCAATATATAGTGTCAAGTATGCTCATGCAAAAAAAAAAACAAAAAAACCACAAACATGTTGTGAAACCGAGAATTTCTCTTCTAAAATAAAACAGAATTAAAACATTTAAATTATTGGTGAAGATGAGGGGATGGTTAGACTAGCTAAAGAAGTAATAGTTGTTTTTTATTCCCTGCTGTAAAGGAGTGATTATTATAATATTATGAGTTTAACCATGCATTATTTTTATATAGAAAGACAGCAATTACAAATGTAATTGGGCATTGTGAAGCTGACATGAAAGATTGGGAAGAGGTAATTAGCACAGTAATAACAACTTCAGTATCCTGGTTAGCTAAATCCTGGATCTAACATACCATGTTTCCCAAATTATTGTCATGATACAAAGAAGATGGTGATGTTACAGCACTGACTTAACTCTGGGAACATCAAGCTCTATCTATGGCCCCTGAACAAGGATAGACAATGGAAACAAGCAACACTCATTAAGTTTTATTTAAGTATTCATTTAACAGAACATGGGATGGTCAACCTGAGAGGCATGGGGTTGCAGATAAGCATAGAATTATGGGGAAAAGCCACTGAAGACATTGAGTTAATCAGTGAAAACATGATTAACTTAAATTCATAATTCTGAATCTCTCTGGGCTGATTTTAGATTCTGAGTATAAAGATATCTGTACCCTGATGACACACTGTTTAATTGAAGATGGAATTATTATATTGAAAAATAAAAAAATTAATAATAAAAAAAAGAAATTGTTGCTGTAACTGTTAAATAAAGTTTAGGTAATTGTAAAACTAATTGCACTTTTAATATCAGATGTCAGAATGACAGGAAATTTCACTATTGGGAATTATTATATGGTAATTCTCACATAGCAATAGCACTTAGACTTATATACCGCTTCACAGTGCTGTACAGCCCTCTCTAAGCGGTTTAGAGAGTCAGCCTATTACCCCCAACACTAGGTCCTCATTTTACTCACCTCAGAAGGATGGAAGGCTGAGTCAACCTTGAGCCTGGTGAGATTTGAACTGCCAAATTGCAGGCAGCCAGCAGGCAGCAGAAGTAGCCTGCAGTACTGCACTCTAACCACTGTGCCACCGTGGCTCATGGTAAAAAGTAAATAGCCTAATGCCAAATCTGTCTCTTAACAAAAAGGGAGGCGGCTGGAAACTAGGCCTCCTACTCCAAAAAGAACATTTTTAGGCTTTTCTGTTCTTTGGGCACAAGAATTTTGAGTATTAATTTTATTATAAACAGAGCTTGTATTTGATACACAGTACTTGCGTTTCTGACAGTTTCACATATATTCTAGAATATACCTACTTATTTGAGCTTTTGTGTTCTTGGAAAACTATTCTTCATTTCTTTGTCGAATTAGCATATTTAACTTAAGATTTCTGCAACATCTAATTCAGGGATGTGGGAATATGGAAATCCCACCACCCCAAATCATAGGTCTTCCTACTTTATCTAACAGGAACTGCAATCTGGAAACCTCTGCAAGATCATATTTAGCTAATTGACAAAGCTGAAAGATTCAAGGAACCGTGGAGAAAAAAGGTTGTATCATAAATTCCAATGCAAACAAAATGTGGAAACCCATTGGATTCACATACTTTATAAACTGATTTTATTTTTTTCATAGATACCTTCCTAACCTACCTATCTACCTACCATAGATACCTACCTACCTAAGTCGGTACAGTGGCTCAGGAGTTAAAGACACTGAACTTCTCAACTGGAAAGCTAACAGCCTGGGTTCGAGACCTTAGTGCTGTATAATGGGGTGAGCTTCCACTACTTGCCTCAGTTCCTGCCCATCTAGTTCAAAAGCATGCAAATGTAACTAGGTAAATAGGTACAACTTTGGTGGGAGCATCATAAACTTTGGTGGGAAGGTCATGCTGGCTACATGACCATGGTAATGTCTTTGGACAACGCTGCCTCCCTTGGCTAAGAAACGGAGATAACCATCAACCCGGAAACAACTGGATAGGGGAAACCTTTACTAGTTCAATACCAAATTTGCAAAATAGGAAATGTCTCTCACGCACAAACATATATTATTTTGACAATGTGAAGGATGTCACGTGTCAAATATAATATGCAGAAAAATCTACTGACCTTCTACGTTCATGGCTTCTCTCAGCAACTGCAATTTCTTCTGCTTCTCTTTGATCCTGTCAAAGGCACATAATAAGGCTGCCGATGTTGAGGTCTCTGATACATGAAGCACTTGGTCAAGTTTTTGAGGGCCAAATATATCAAGGGCTATGCTCCCATCAGAATATCTGCCTTCTTTGTTTATGGGAGCTCCTGAAGTCCGCCCTGGCATGGTTCCGTCTTGACGATGGTGCTTAAGAGAATGTGCGACATAGTCCCCCTCTGTGACTTTGTGAGTTGCGCACAACAAATCAGAGGAAGAAGCCCATACTTTGCGTTTGGGATCACTGTTGGCTTTCTTTTCCATGTTGGAAGCTCTGAATTGATAAGGACAGCAACTACCTGTACTGTCTTCATGGCCAGAATTGTAATCAGAGGCAATATTTTGAGAAAATTCCTTTTCACCACGTGAGTCCCTGGTTGACAAGAACTCCAATGATTTACTAAGTCCTTTGTTAAGCACGATTTGTTGAGAATATGGGGCCGGGTAATCAACTGCTGCATCAGTCATTCTTCCTGGAATGAGAATGAGAAGAATCTCTCTTGGATATGGCTATAGTTGAACCCTTCCTAATTGTCATGTATTCTAGAATTGGATTGGATGTACACTCCTCTTAAAGGTAGGGTTTTTAAAAAATTAGGTTAGGTTCTAACCAGCTGAATATCAAAACAATGAAAATAAACAATCAAAAGAAATTACATTTCTTCTGTTCAACTGTAGCATCTAAAATAATATTCTCTTTAACTATGACATTTTTATCACGTTTTTATCATGAAGAACACAGGTTTTTTTAAAAATGCTAAATCAATCCTCCCTCCCTCCGTCCTTCCCTCCTTCCTTCCTTCCTGACAACTACCTGTCGACCAACTCAACTTTCTTTGCTTTGCTTCTTGATCTTTTCAAATGTCAACATTAAAGTATTAAAGTTCTCCACAAAGTACTTAAATGGACCAGCTCACAACATTTGGATTTATTCAAGCAGTACCTGGCACTCCTCATTCTGATGGCTTCTTCATAATAATAAGTGTTTCAGAGAAATAGAAACTGCTAATTTTCATATGGCACCAAATAGGAAAGAGTCAAAGGATACATTAGGACAAAATTCAATTTTGCCCAAGAGATAAATATAGCTTTATTGACAAAGTGTCAACCGAGAAACCCATCAACAGCTGAGGCTGTTATCTAACACTTAATAAATTACATTACATGTTAGCAACAACCAATGATTTAAAAAAACTCATTAATTTGACTAGTCACAATGAAGTTAATGGACGTTATCAAGTTTTTCTCTGCTAATGTTTCAGCATTTTTCATTTTCAGCTCATGAAATTGTTTATATTGATTATATTTTAATTTTCTTCAGAAAAAATATGCCGGCTAGGGAATATTGGAAGTTGAACTCCACATTTCTTAAGAAATTGCAAGTTTGAGAAATTGATTTAGGACATGCCATTTTAATTTACCTTAAAAGCTCATTACATTATTATTCAAAATAGATAGATAGATAGATAGATAGATAGATAGATAGACAGACAGACAGACAGACAGACAGACAGACAAATAGATGATAGATAGATCCAAAGGAAGATGCTAGTAAAAATTCAAGAAAACAGCAAAAACTATATTCTTAATAAATTGGTTTTGCCACATTAAAAATGAACACAACAGCTGTTTTAGGCAAATAATAATAATAATAATAATAATAATAATAATAATAATAATAATAATAATAATAATGGATTTCCATGAAGCTACACCAAAGATGAATTCATTACATTTCTATACCACTCATCTCACCCAAGTGGCTCCAGGTGGTTTACAAAGGAGTAAGAATGGAGTAGCAACGACATAGATTGCAAAAGAGTAGAATTGAAAAAGCCCTAGAATTTTCTACCTACTTTCCATGTTCATTCTTTCTTCCTATTCATTAATTGCCCCCCTAGAGTCGGACATGGGTGGGTGGGCAGGGGAATCCTTTGCCTTTTTAACTTTGAAAAGGGTTATCTCGTCTTTCCCACAGGCCTTTTTATCTTAACAAAATATATCAGAAAAATATCTCATCTATTTTGTTCCCAAGTTATCTCCCTGAAAAACAATAAACATGCTTTATAGCCAATTCTTCACAACTCATGGCCCCTACTTTCCTTTATGTTAAGATTATTACTGTATTATCACACCATTTATTAGGATGCTGGTTATAACATAAGGAGGAGCTCTGCTATTTTAATGGGATTGATTTGGGAGGTGGAAGATTAAATATCAGCCATATTTCCACTCCATTCATGTTTCCTTCTTTTGTAAAAAACCTTTACCTATGGGAAGTCGTTTTCCTCTCAGCCTCTCTCGAATGGCCTGGCTCCTGTCTGTGTGAAGTTTTTTCTCTCCTGTGCAAGAAAGCTGGTCTACCTATTGCAACAAAAAAGGAAAAACATGAAGAGCTGAAAAAGCCAGACTAGTATAAACTCAATAGACCAGGGATGTCAAACTCGATTTCATTGAGGGCCGCATCAGGGTTGCGTTTGACCCCGGGGAGGGGTGTGTGGCCAGGGTGGGCGTGGCCAGCTCGATGTCACTTGTGTCGGGGGCACCTGTGGTGGCCTTAGTGCTCTGCCAGTGAAAACAGAGCTTGGCCCAAGCTCCATTTTCACTGGCAGAGGGCTGCAGGAGGCAGTTGCAGCCGAAATCAGAGCTCGGGAGGGCCGCACTCCGTTTTCACTGGCAGAGGCACCGCCGTTTTTACTGGCACAGTCAGTCCTTCGCTGTTTCCAGGGCAACCCTGCAGGCCAAATCTAAGCACCCCGTAGGCCGGATGCAACCCACGGGCCTTGAGTTTGACACCCCTAAGAGGGCAATAGACAAACCCTCTTCCATCCACTGAAAGTAGAAACTTAAAACGGTTAAAACTCAGGTAGCCTAATAAAGCTGTCCTTCATTATCCACATATCTACAGATATATGATTAGTGTACTGCCTTAGCCATGGAATCATGGCTTATGCAACAGTAGAATTTTTCCTGACCTAGGTTTGCTTCAACCATAGTGAGCTGGTTTGTAGTTTAGCATAATAAGTGAATTTAGCCACAGTCTGCCTTCCTATTGCACTCCTTCATAAATTATATCCCAAAAGTGTTTTTTCAAAAGGCAACTGGACATTGTTTTTCCTTGAAGACATTTTGCTACTTATCCAAGAAGAATAGCTCTTCTTCTGACTGAAGAACTGAGGATAAAAGGGAGACCACCAAGTAAGCTGTCCTGAAATATTAAATATCTAAAAAAGATATTTAATATTAAAAATCTAAAAAAATGAACAAACTGGCAAAGAACAAAGGTGTTAGTTTTGGAGCTAACACCTTTTATTTATTGTTCATTTATTTAATCACTCCCTGCCTTTCTACTCTGAGTTGACAAAATTTGAATTTAAAAAACAAAAACAGAATATAAAAATAAATTAAAATAGAATCTAAATTAAAATGAAGATTGAATTATCAAGCAACAAAAATTGAGATTTGCTACGGAGGAACCAAACTGAAAGGTAAGGCTGCATAGTGGAAGGACATCAACTTTTGTCAACTCTCAGGTACACTTCTGTGTACCATGTAACAAAGAATGTAACTTTCCTGTTACAAAGCCAGAGTCATGACTGCACTTTGGAATGTGTAAGTTTCTAAATTACATTAATTTAGAAATTAAATTCAAATTAATTTAATTTTCTAATTAAACAAACAGAAAGTAATACATATAGTTATTGGATCATATTAGATGCATGTTTCCAGTGCAACAGAAAGACATTTCGTAAACCACACCTTCAGTTGACTAAAACAAACAGGTGAACTTCTGGAGAAAAGTGATTTGGAAAGGTGTAAGAAACCAATTGTCCAGAACAGCAGTGACTCACAGCCAAAACTTGTAAGAACAATCCTTATCTGAAAGGTGGGGCTCTAATCGCAGCTTCTGCCAAGTTCTTTTCCCAGATTCTCACATCTTTGCAGAACGTACGATTAAAAGGAAAAGGAAAAAAGATAATAACTACAAGATTCAAGAAGAAGAAGCTGAGAGAAATTAAAGTGGTGAGAGCTACTAATGGAATGTGACAGATTCCTTAACGTAAATAAAGGGGGAACTTGGTCAGAATGTTGACCGGACTAGCTCATATTAATTGGAATTATTTGCCTTGGCTCTTGAAAGGGGGTTACAAAGTTAATTGGCAGTGTTTTCACTGTCTGTACAATAATTTAGTGGCTTGCTAATTTAAGTCCTTTTGTCAAGCATCCTCAGAATGAAAGGCAAACTTTTCAATCACTTCATCCAGGAGAGAGAAGGAAATGTAAACACTTACCCCAGGCAAACTCCCCAGAACCAGTTTGACTAACTGTTTTACATATGAGAAAGAAGGCGCACAGTTGCTGTTCCGTATGTGAGCGCTGCAGGCATCGAGAACAGTCCGTACAGACACACGGGCATAAACAATATCTTCACACATGCCAAGGAGAATGCTGTTCAGATGATCTCCAAGTTTGATTGGCTGATGTTAAAAAAAAATACATGTATGGTAAAAATCCAGTTAGTCTCTCCTTATATGATTGTTTTTCTCCCTTTCATACATTTCATCGAAACCTTCCCCAAATGTGTGCTGAGATATATTGTTTTCGACTTCCCTCATCTAGACCAATATATCTGGAAGTCATCAGACTGAGGAAGACAACACTCAATCAAATTAGTTTAAGAGTTTTTTGAAACCTCTCTCCATTCTCAACACAACTTGAAAGTTGTATTTAAAAAGAATTAACAGCTTTAAATTTGATGATTTTCACTGAATACATTCAGTGTTACCCTAGCCTAGGTAATGGATTCCATTGTTCAACTGCATCCGAAGTTGTTTATAATTTTTAACCAAGTCTTTCTTTTGTAATTTAAGGTCATAATTCCGCATGTACACCCTGTCTTGATCATCTTCATTAATAGCACATAATCAATCAATTAATCAATTAATAAATCGATCAGTGTTGCAATGCTCATTGAAATAGCACTATTTATGTATATCGCTAAGATTTTTGTTAAAAAAATTAAAACCCCAAAATTTGTCATTTATATTCTATTAAATAAGGATGGAGTAGGTGCTACTATAGCTTGGCTGCAAAAATACATCACACTTTTAGGTGGCAGTAAAGAAATTCAGAAAACTACCTTTGCTGTTATCTAATGTCAGATTTTGTAGCTCAGGTGGACAGACCAATAAGCACTAAACATATCAATATATAAAATTTACTTATAGTACTAGACATCAATGCATTTAACCAGTAAAGTTGCCTTTCAAAATACTGTAACAGTCACAAAGTTGCCCATTCTTGACCTGTTGACTAGCAGAAATTTGCAGAATTTTTACACAGAAATCTTTTCTATCTTCTGTTATTTAATTCTTTTAATCTGAGATAATTAGGAAACTGAATTTGGCAATTTCCACGTGCAAAATACATACTTTGCCATTAAGCAAAATCCCAGTTCCAAATCTTTCAGTAAAACTGTTCTTGAATAATAATTCAACACAAAGTATTTTTGCCTTTAGTCAAGTGTCAACTGAAAGTGTAAGTTGTCTCTACTGAAAAGTGCTTAGGTGAGAATAGGTGATGTGAAGGGTCTGTTTATGATGTTATCAGAGGTGGGCTTCACATAATTTAACAACCGGTTTGCCCAGCACAGAAAATGTGAGCGTGCCTTCCGCACAGGTGCATGACCTTCCGGGCATGTGCTTTGCTCACGCGGCTTAGAAAATGTGGCTAAATAGGACGGCATAGCACCGGGGTGGGTGGGTGGGTGCGGGGCCCACCCACAGGTCGTTACTACCAGTTCGCCTGAATCGGTCCGAACCGGCTGAATCCTACCATTGATTATTTTAAGAAACAAATCTGAGGTTCACCTCAGTGGGTCTTGGCAGTTCATAAAGATCAGCAACCAATAAAACGTAGCAAGGTAAAAAGTATAAAACTAAGATCTTAGCTGAATGGCTATGCCTGAGTCTTCTCCTTAGTCCACTTTACAACAATTGTAAAATCAGGAGAACAATAGAATTGGTAGAAAGAGACCTTTTAACCACCTGTTTAATTGCTATTCTATGTAAGACACTAACTAAAAATATCCCTAATAAACTTTTGGAGTATATCCTGTAAAGAATTCACAAATTCTAGAAGTAACTGATCTTACTATTAGGAAATCAAAATATTTTCTAGCTGAACCATTTGTCCATGGAAGTTATCATTTGACAATTGGATCAATCAAGTATCTACAAACGTATGTGAATTTGAGCTTTTCTTAAGATATGCTATGCCATAATACAGAAACATTATAAAAAGAGGATCAGAAGTAAGGATGCAAACAGCCTGGACGTCTGTAGGAAACTGAGTTTACAGTGAAAGGACAACTCTCATATTTAATACATAATATTTTTTCTGGAATTACTATCTGATCTTTGTGTTTTCTGCTGGAAAAACACAATACATATATATATTTATATTCTTCTCACTCAAACTCTTCTGGGTGTATCTTTAACTGATATTTTTATAAGCTTGTAATATTTTAATGCATGTAAAGTATTTAAATTTAGATACTGTATTTCACTGTCAAGTTTGAAAGTAGGTGGCTGGTTACTGCCTTAATGGCACACCCTGTCATGTATTCTTTATCTAGACAGCTATTTTTCCAATCTATTTCTTCCTTGGAAGCCATATAACTTTTTAAGAAATCCTTTCCTCTTATTCTTGAATAGACCCATCCTTCTTTCCTTAACCATTTCCAGATTTGGAACCAGTTCTTTCCATTTCTATTCAAGAGTTCAAAGGTCAGAAGAAATGCTAATCATTGTTCTTTCACCTTCTCCTTTTCTTCAGTAATCTTCTAACAAATTAACAGAGTTGGAAAGGACCTTGTATATCTTCTAGCCCAACACCCCCCCTCCCACCCAAGCAGGAGACCCTACACCATTTCTGACACATGGCAGTCCAGTCTCTTCTTGAAAGCTTCCAGTGACGAAGCTCCCACAACTTCTGAAGGCAACTTCTGTTCCATTGGTTGATTGTTCTCACTGTCAGAAAATTTCTCCTTATTTCTAGGTTGAATCTCTCCTTGACCAGTATCCATCCATTATTCCTTTTCTGGCCTTCAGGAAAGGCCTTGCTTTGGAAAATAGCTTGACCCCTTCCTCTCTATGGCAGCCCCTCAAATATTGGAACACTGCTATCATGTCTCTCCCAATCCTTCTTTTTATTAGACTAGCCATGCCCAGTCCCTGCAACCGTTCATCGTATGTTTTAGCCTCCAGTCCCCTAATCATCTTGGTTTATCTTCTTTGCACTCTTTCTAGAGTCTCAACATCTTTTTTACAGTGTGGTGACCAAAACTGGATGCTGCATTCTAGGTGTGGTCTTACTAAGGCTTTATAGAGTGGTATTAATACCTCACTTGATTTTGATTGTATCCCTCTGTTAATGCAATTTAGGATTGCATTTGGCTTTTTTGGCTGCCTCTGCACAGTTAGCTCATATTTAATTGGTTGTCCACTAAAACTCCAAGATCCCACACACAGTTACTGCTTTGCATCAAAGTGGGAAAAAAGTGGGTTGACTTAGTAAGACATTATTGGGTTATCAGTTTCTGTATCATGGACTACTTATTATCTTTTATTTATTTTATTTTATTTTATTTTGAATTTGTATACCGCCCTTCTCCCTGAGGACTCAGGGCGGTGAATAGCCAAGTAAAAACATCAAGTACAAATATTAAAATACAATTAAATATATATATATATAAATTTGGCCCCATTAATTAAAAACGATAAACAAAACACTTAAAAACACTTAAAAAATTAGGCCAGCCCGGCTTGCTGGAAAAGGAAGGTTTTAAGGGCACGGCGGAAGGCACTGAGGTCTTGGATTCTCCTTATCTCTGGGGGCAATTGATTCCAGAGGGTAGGTGCCCCCACAGAGAAGGCCCTCCCCCTGGGGGTCACCAGCCTGCACTGTTTGGCTGATGGCACCCCGAGGAGGCCCTCTCTGTGGGAGCGCACAGGTCGATGGGAGGTCGTCGGTGGCAGCAGGCGGTCTCGAAGATAGCTAGGCCCTATGCCATGGAGCGCTTTAAAGGTGATAACCAACACCTTGAAGCACACCCGGAAGACCACCGGGAGCCAGTGCAGCTCACGCAGGAGCGGTGTTACATGGGAGCGCCATGCTGCTCCCGTCACTACCCGCGCTGCTGCGTTCTGGACCAGTTGGAGCCTCTGGGTGCTCTTCAAGGGGAGCCCCATGTATAGAGCGTTGCAGTAGTCAAGGCGAGAGGTGACGAGAATATATATTTATATCTTATTTTTCCATTACTTACCTGGCTTTCTGGAACATCATAGTCAGCTCCCCAATAAAGGGTCATTCCAAGAGAATAAATGTGGACCTGAAACACAACACAGCCAAAATGATACCAGTGGAATTCATGGTGTAGCAAACATTCTAAGAAGGAATTTATTTATGACAGGGCTGAAGTAGACCAAAAAAATGGAGTGTTTCTGAAAAGGCACCAAGACTTCTAACTACATGAGTATTGGATCATGTGAAACAGCTGCTGCACAAAAATGTTTTGTTACATAAATGTTTTCATTAAAAAAAAATATTTCTCCTTTCTGGAGCAAGATTACTGATTTTAAAACCTATTATCTTTCAGTCCTAATTTAGAGAATGACCAAAAAAGCATTCTTTTGTCTGTCTAGCATTCTGCCAGAAAAATATCCAAGTACACAATTTCTTTGGTTTGGAGATGGAATCATAACCAAAAGACTCATGCAACCCTGTCATTATGTTTCTGGAGGTGATTATAAATGGGAATTGGTTTTGGTGGCTAGCATTTTTGTGGAACACGCTCAGATTTCAAGAAAAAAGCTGAAAATAAAGCAGACTTCTACTGAGAAGATTATTTGATAAACAACTGAAACACACACACACATATATGTATATACACATACATGTCTATGTATAAGGTACACACATATACATATAAGTATCTTTTTCTGCTGAAATCTATTTTTTCACTGGAACAAAACTAAATGCAAAATACAATTTGCTTGATGGTAAAGTATTAATTTTGCTATAACAAAAATTTCTGTCTTAGAATAGTGATTTTATCTTAATTTGGAAAGTGTTGGGAAAGTTTTAGAAAAAAAAAATACTCTATAGTTTGCCTGAAACTTCTACTTCAGTGGAAACATATGCAAATAAATGAAAGACAAGGAATGGAAATGTACATGTAATTTGCCTAGTTAAAGGTTTAGCTGGCAAGTAATGATCAAATTATGGCTTGGCTATCATAACCTGCCTAAGTTGCTAGTGGAGCAGCCACACTAAAAACACAGAACTTAATCTGCAGCATGGATGTTCCACATCCTAGCCATGACCTAAGCTTATAAAAATTATATGATGGGGACTGCTTGTTACAAAGGCCAAGCTGGCTTTATAAATACTGTCACACAAAATTACATATTTTCATGATTAGTTAATTAATTAAATGTACTTGTATGCCGATTCCCAAATCTCAAAACAATATAAGCACATATCGTAAATAAATTATACGTAGTCCTCGATTTATGACAATTGAGCCCAAAATTTCTGTTGATAAGTGAGATATTTGTTAAATGCGTTTTGTCCCATTTTATGACCTTTCTTGCCACTGCTGTTAAGTGAAACCCTGCAGTTGTTAAGTTAATAACATGGTTGTTAAGTGAATCTGCCTTCCCCAATGATTTGCGAAAAGTGATCACATGATCGTGGGACACTGCAACCGTCATAATTATGAGTCAGTTGCCAAGCATCTGAATTTTGATCACGTGACCACAGGGATACTGCAACAGTCTAAGTGTGAAAAACGGTCATAAGAGCCTTGGTGGCACAGCAGACTAAAGTGCTGTTAAGTAACACCAGCTGCCTGCAATTACTGCAAGTTCAAATCTCACCAGGCTCAAGGTTGACTCAGCCTTCCATCCTTTCGAGGTAGGTAAAATGAGGACCCGGTTTGTGGGGGCAATAAGCTGACTTTGTATAAAAAAGAACACCGCTGGGGGGGGGGCAAAGCCCTACTAAGCAGGTATATACAAAAGTATGAAGGCTATTGCTTAATGCATTGTAAGCCGCCCTGAGTCTCTGGAAAAGGGCGGCATATAAATCGAACCAATAAATAAACAATGAATAAATAAATAAGTCACTTTTTTCAATGCCGTTGTAACTTCGAATGGCCACTAAATGAATTATTATGTCAAGGACTACCTGTATGAGATTGAATTCAATTTACTTTGCATGTATTAAGATAACGGAGAAAGATTTTCAACAAAAGCTACATTGATGGTACAAAAAGACAGATAAAGTATATATATTGGCAAGCTATGCGAAGGTAACCTTTCTGTATTAGAGTTAGGAATGACCTTGGGAGATAGAAAGAAGACCTGAAGATCTCAGGGCTGCCCCAAAGAAGAGGGAGTCAAGCTATTCTCCACAGCACCTGAGGGCAGGGCAAGAAGCAATGGGTAGAAACTAATCAAGGAAAGAAGCAACTTAGAACTAAGGAGAAATTTCCTGACAGTTGGAACAATTAATCAGTGGAACAACTTGCCTCCAGAAGTTGTAAATGCTCCAACACTGGAAGTTTTTAAGAAGAGGTTGGATAACCATTTCTCTGAAATGCTATAGGGTTTTCCTGCCTAGGCAGGGGGTTGGACTAGAAGATCTCCAAGGTCCCGTCCAACTCTGTTATTCTGTTACTAGACAAGGTTTAGATAAGAGGCAGCTGAGCCCATGGAAGCAACAGGAGTATGGCAAACATCTCAGAAGGGACCCTCCCTAGTAAAGGCAAGGAGGGACGAATCTGCTTTCAGATTTGCAAGATTCTCTTACTTTAACCTTACAATAAGGGTAGAGCTAGTATTCCTGGGTGTGCTTCTTATCTGGAGAACCTCACACGGCTGACACTTTATCCTGAAGCTGAAATAATGATCGGAAAAATTTTGGACATGCCCATCAGCCTACTTCCCACTGTCATATAATCCGTTAAAGGAGGTTGTGAATTATTCTTATTCAAAATACAGATCTAACTTCCTTTAGAATTGTATCACAAGTAGAATCAAAAGCTGTAATATAGAATTGTCCAGATCTCCATAAAAACGGCATTGGATGTTTTCAGACAAATCCTGGTTACTTGTAAAGTTTCTACTGTTTAGTTTGAAATGTCTCTTTACATTACCTAAGGTAGTTTTGGGCATCTTATAGTTTCAATTTCTTTCAATTTTTTTTTTATTTTAGGATATATGCCCTTAATTTCTCAGCTTATTTTTGTAATTCTGTCAAATTTGGTTGAACATGAAAAGATTTTAAAATCCCTTTAAAATCTGTTCTAAATTCTGTATGCATTTTGATGCATATTTCTCCAAATAAATACACGTAAAATGTTACTTATTTTAGGAAGCAATTATGCAAACATTTTGCCTTATATATATACAGTTATGCAAACTGTGCATTGCTTTCATAAATGAGTTCATTTTATAGACATTTTCCTAAAAAACACTTTTCAATGTTGGAAAACTATACTGCAACATTTGAAGGATGCTATATTTTGAATAACAATTTTTTTAAAATTATGCATTTATTCAAAATGAGATATTAGATGGTCACAGTTTAAAAATTAACTAAACAAATTTCTTTTCCATGCTTAGCATGCAAGAGGGTTTTCAGAGTTTGAGAGCTTCACTCTTGTATACGATGGCTACTCCTATATAAAACAGATCTTAACAGTCACAGAAGAAGAAAAAGTAATATAAGAGGCAGGATTTTCCAGCTGTGTTTTCTGTGAGAACTTGTTGGTGTTCCATGTTGTTGTTGCTGTTTTTGACTAATGGCAAAAAAGTTAAGACATACTCAGTCCATTTTCTGTTATTGGAGCATTACTTCTTGATCAAGGGTTATAAGAAATTATTTTTTAACAAGTTTCACAGCCTGAAAGCAGTTTGAAAACCTCTGGTGTAACTAACGTATATTATCGTTGTTTTCTCATTTTCCTAAATGCAGTCTAAAGAAACGTATCAAGAGTGAGAATGCTGTACCTTTTCAACATCAGAAACAGATGACAGGGACTGATTTTGGAGAGCTCCTGGTTCCGTGAAGGCTTGCAGATCTTGATTAGAAACATTTTTATCCGTAAACGATACGCTGCCGGATGGAAGCAGCAGAAGAGACCAGGGAGATATGAGAAAGCCCAAAGCAGTTGGATCAGCTGTATTTGGAAAACAGAAAGATCTAATTAGAAATTCAAATAGCAGATCAAGATTCCTTTTATGTATTCATTCAACAGAGACAGTGTAAATTAAAATAAACAAGAAGAGTTTCTTATCCAAAATGTAGACCTGGGGTGTCAAACTCTATTTCATTGAGGGCTGCATCAGGGTTGTGTTTGACCTGGGGGGGGGCGAGGGGAGGCAGGGGGCGTGGCCAGCTATACATCATTTGTGTCAGGGGTGACTGTGGTGGCCTGAGCCTCTGCTAGCGAAAATGGAGCTCCGTTTTTGCTTGCAGAAGGTTGCAGGAGGCCGTAGCAGCCAAAACCGGTGCTCCGGTGGTCCGTGTACGATCCTCCCGAGCTCCATTTTTCCTGGCAGAGGCACCACCGGCTGGTCCTTCATATTTCCAGGGCAGCCCATGGGCCAAATCTAAGCATCCGGCGGGCCAAATCCGGCCCACGGGCATTGAGTTTGACACCCCTGACATAGACCAACGATTCACTACCAAAAATTTCAGGACTTATTCATTTTTCAACACCCATTCAACAAACCCATTTGGCTTCTTTGAATCCAAATTCTGATAATAATTTCTGATACATCAGTAACAGGCAATGAACTTGGAATCATGTCATACATCCCAGCAACATAATGGGATATGATCTATAATGTAGGATCTGGAAACTTCTGTAGATTCTTCAGCATGCTGAATTTTCAAGTTAAAACTAGATTTAATAAGTAGATCTCTGCCAGGTGTGTAGAATCAAGACCACATGTTAAGCTTCAGTTAAACTGATTTATTGCTCATGCCTAGACACAAGAATCTCATCAATTAACAGCCAGCACTAAATTGGCAATGGTTAAATCCAACCCCCTTGACAAGAGGGGTTGGATTAAAATGTATTTATTTATAAATTTATATGCTGCCCATAAATCTGTAGAGATTCTCAGTCATCCATGTCATGGTTGTCCCAAAGATGCTTTTTCAGAAGACAACTGGACTTTGTTTTTCTTTGAAGACGTTTCGCTTCTTATCCAAGAAGCTTCTTCAGCTCTGACTGGATGGTGGGGAATGCTGCCCATGTCGCTATCCAATAATTTGTTTTGATGATAAATTCTTTCCTCTTTCAGGACACGTACATCTATATGCTATCTATATTTATTTTAGTCCACACATTTGAAGAAATTGTGTTTCATTTTACCTAGAATTCTACAGAAGTCTAGTCTTTTTGCTCATTTGGACGTAAAGTGAATTAGGATGACTTCTAAAAAATCCTTAGTCTTGTACCTTTATTTATAAATCAGGTCATTGATCCAAATCAGCTTGTTTGTTTTCAGTAAATAATAGTCATAGAATTCTTCATTAACAAGGTAGATAATATGCATTTAATACAGTAGGTTTCAACTATGTATTTAATCATCTTGGGGATTAAATTGATTAAAATTGGCTTACTAATTAAAAATAATCAAAATGGTGCTTCTGGGATGTTCTTTGTTAAAACAAAGAATTTAATCGATGGTGCAATGGCAATTATATTGGAAGAAGAAAGATACAAGAACTTCCATTCATGTTCCATGAATAATATTGCTATAAAGAAAAACAAACGCTAAAATAATGCAGCCTACACTTGACCTTTCAAGACAGGCAACATTCTACCATGAAAAATGGCTATTCTTGTAATAATAAAATCTCTTTGCATAGAACTTGTCAAACATATTGCTTATGATGCATTTAAGTTTTTCTAAGGATTACCCTGTGCCTGATTGTACTAGAGCAAGGGTGTCAAACTCAATTTCATTGAGGGCTGCATCAGGGCTGTGGTTGACCTCAGGGGGCCAGGTGGGCATGGGTAGGTGTGGCCAAATGGGTGGGCGTGACCAGTTTGACGCCACTCCCCAAACTGCTGGTCTGATCTTTCCCCTTCACATTGGGTAGACCAGGACAGCCCCACGGGCTGGATCCGCCCACATCGCGGCCCAGATGCGGCCCACAGGCCTTGAGTTTGACATCCCTGTATTAGAGGAATGGTATGATCCATTGTTGAGACATGCCAAAAGTTTCTTCCTTTCATAATATTGAATCTTGGGCCGTCAAAAGGAGATAACTGATGGTAGAATCAGAACAAATGAAACTACTTTTTAACATAATACACGGTTAAAGAATGACATTTGCTGTCATAAATGAATTGGTGGCCAGCTTGAATGGTTTTAAAGTGAATGGACAAAATCAGAGATTTATCAGTTGCCTCAGAGGAATTTTATCATCCCAAGTTTTGGAAGCAATATATGTCTAAATACAAGTTTCTGGAGAAAATCACTAAGAAGTTAGTATTTCATTCAGATTCCAGCTGGGAAACTTCTTGTAAGACTTAACTCATTCATTGGGGTAACAAAACACTGAACCAGACATTTTTATTATTATTATTATTATTTTGCTCTGATTCAGCAGAGATCTTTTCAATATCCTTGAATTTTAATCGAACAGATGTTCTGTACTGAGAAGCTCATGTTTGGCTCATAGGTTATATATGAGTTATTGACTGGCAAATGGTAATAGCCAGATGTAAACCATTTTATAGCAAGAGGAGAAAGTTCTACTTTCTGCCTCCTGAACCATGTACAAGAAACTCTATCATAGCACTGGTTGACTCCGCTATTATAGTAAGAATCATAGTGAATGCAAAGAACCTGAAACTGGAAATACTGTCTAAGTTCCATTTCTATATCATGTTGTGATGAATCTCTTTTCCCAGGCAACTACAGATAAAGGTAGCTCTTGACTTACAATTGAGCCCCAAATTTCTGTTGCTAAGCAAGACTGTTGTTAAGTGAGTTTTACCCCATTTTATGATCTTTCTTGCCACAGTTGTTAAGTGAATCCCTGCAGCTGTTAAGTTAGTATCATGGTTGTTAAGTGAATCTGGCTTCCCTTTGACTTTGCTTGTCAGAAGGTCGCAAAAGATGATCACATGACCTGGAACACTGCAACCGTCATAAATACCTGCCAGTTGCTAAACGTCCAAATTTTGATCACATGATAACGGGGATGCTGCAACGGCGATCAGTGTGAAAAATGGCCATAAGTCACTTTTTTCAGTGCTGTTGAAACTTCCGTCACTAAACAAATGGTCGTAAGTCAAGGACTAGTTGTACATTGTGATCTTCTCTTAGAAAAGGTTGATCTTTCTGCATTTGCACACAAAGGCTTTCAAGTGATATCAATCCTCCACAGCTTGACTCATAAAATCAGTTTAATCCTAGATAATAATGTATGAAGCTCTTAGGAAATATCTTTCTTAAGAATACCTACTATTATATTATTATGGGATATGAGAGGCATTTTATCAATGGCTGAAGAATAAAAAAGGAGTTTGGAAATGAAGAAGATGAAAGAGAAAGTAAAAATATATTAAGATAAAGATGTAAATAAAAAGAAAATTGTTAGTATACAGTGTATATATATATATAGAATAAGGATGCTTAATGTTAAAATGTATGATTATTATAAGATAGTAAGAAGAAAATGGAGAGCATTAAAATGTTTAAATGTTTAATATACTATAATATTAAGCTTAGCGAAATAATGTTATGTGAATGCGAATGAGATGGAAAAGGATGAATGATGTTGCACAGAGATGTTTATAACCAGACGACACACTGCAGATGGACAGATGGAATGTTTACTTTTGTAATTGAAAAATAAAAAACTTTAAAAAAAAAAGAATACCTACTAGGCAATTTCTAATTTCTGCCAGGAAGTAAAAACTTTATAAAGACCTCTAAGATCATGTAATTTAACTTGGAGGAGCTGTTCATTTCTCTGAGTGTTCTGCTGTTTTTATGTTCTCTTATAGCACTTAGCAATAGCACTTAGACTTATATACCGCTTCATAATGCTTTTACAGGCCTCTCTAAGCGGTTTACAGAGTCAGCATATTGCTCCCAACAATCTGGGTCCTCATTTTACCCACCTCGGAAGAATGGAAGGCTGAGTCAACCTTGGTTCTAGGTATGGTATGTCTCTGAGATGATTAATCATCCGCATCTATATATTGCAAAAATTGTACAAGTACAAACTGTACTTGTAGCCCACTTGATAATAACCATGTTCCTGTATCTGAGGAAAAAGGGAATAGCACTTTTAAGATAGAGCTTACTGCTGACCTTTATATTTTTTCAAAAACGTTTATAAAAATAACTTTTGTTCCACCTCTGTTGTAGGTCAGTTAATGCTTTTAAATCAATTAATCTAAATCAGAGCACTGATGCGAGTCAATTGGCTGCCTGATGGTGATGGACTGAAAAAGGAGTATTACACAACAGGATGCTGATTTAATGGTAAAATTACATCACTTCATTTCAATTCTAGGCCCTTGGGATGATATTTTGTAAAACGAGCATCTAAGTAAATCCACAAAGTATGTTAACAGTATTCTGTTTTCCACTGTAAACATTTCTCCAAATTTGAGGATGGTTTGGACCCAAGGCTACTCAGCAAGTGTGGAGATTATTGTGAAGCAACAAAAGGAGGCCACAAAATAAACTAAACTCTTTCCGTAGCATCTGTTCTGTCCCCTCCATAAGCATATGACTAAAATTGTGTTGAAAATGGCATTATAGCACTTTGACCGGACCTTGGCCACTCATCTAAAAAGAAAAGAGTATACAAAACCAGCGTCTGCAAGACATACTGGAGGAAAACATTTTAAAGGTTACGAAAAACTGCATACAGACGTGGATTTAATTTTTTAAAAATACACCTGGCAGGAACAACAAAGACAACAAAAGCTTTTGGGGATTCAGAGGTCCAGCAATTGCACTGTGAGGTTTCTTCTGTTTGCCAAGCTAAAATCAGCCAAATAAACACAACCGAGCGCCAAGTTTCTTGAGAAACAACTACAAAGAATCTTAATAGGAAAAATGTGAAAGACAAGGCGGGGGAAGTAGCATGAAAACCAACTCTTTCATAATTCACTCATACGGAGTCTGAGACGGAGACCTGCATGAAATCAAGGCATAATCAGCGAGGTGAAGATTGCATAATTCTCGTATATAGAAAGTTACCATATAGGAGAACAAACTTGGATAAAGCCTTCTGTGTGGCCATTATCAGTGTCCATTCGATATGGCGAAGCACTTAAACGCATATTTCTTACTCGTTTATATGAAGGGACCTTACCACTTGCTTTTTCAAAATGCTCAGAAATCTCTACAGGTGACACAAAAGGAGTCTTGGACAATATATGTATCCCAGAAGCTTCCTTGCCTTAGTGCGTGTGTGTGAGAGAGAGAGAGAGAAAGGGAGGGAGGGAGGACACAAGGGATCTTCTCCAAAATAAAAATGATCTTCAGTAGGTTATGTTCCAACTACAATCTCCCATCAGCAAATCCATTCTGGGCTAATATATTAATAAGCAATCTCAAAACAAAGGAATGATTTGCAAGTTGCCATAACCATAGTTTATGTTCCTGGCCCAGCATTGGTATTTTCCTGCCAAATTCTAGTCTCCTCCTCCATTTCCTGGCCTCTTGTCCAGAGCGGAGTTCTCCCCCCCCCCCAGACTCTCTCTTGTAAGAACCACCCACTGTTCCTTTTCCCTATTACGGTTACAGACAAGACGGTACTTTTTAAACTCAGCTAAGCCTAATGAAGCATGGGATGTTTCTTTTGTAATATGTCTGAAAAACCATCTGCTTTTTTTGGTGTGCGTGTGTACCTTGCCTCACCACACCCTCAGAAGTGTCTGGGGTCAAGCCGAATGCTTCGCCATTTGAATCCTCCCAATTGTTTAAAAAAAAAAAAAACCTCCCTCTTGCATCCACAAAGAGACTCCCACTCCGTTTCTCAGGAAGATCTCATCCTGAAGTGGAACAAGTCTAAATTCCTTTTCTCTCCCCCCACCTCTAATGTTCAAGCCTTTCCCCAAAAGAAAAAAAAGAAGTTTTAATCTTCTTTCCAGGACCACTGGATTTTTTTAAAAAAAAAATATATGGCAGCTGGTCAGTTCTGTATTATTTTCAGCAGATTGATGATTTATGTCCAGAACTATGCTGCCTGGTCAAAAGAACATAAGAGTGTGGAATGGCAGAAACCAAAAGTAGGCAGCATGGCTTCCACTGTTTTTTTTAAAAAAATTGTCTCTTATAGAAGTAATACGCTGCTATTCTGAATTGCTATTCTGTAATGCTATTCTGGCAAAAATAAAACAGAAGAACAAGAGTAGAATGGAATGGGAATGGGAACAGAGTGGGAATGGGAATGGGAATGGGAATGGGAATGGGAATGGGAATGGGAATGGGAATGGGAATGGGAATGGGAAGGGAAGGGAAGGGAAGGGAATAGAATAGAATAGAATAGAATAGAATAGAATAGAATAGAATAGAATAGAATAGAATAGAATAGAATAGAATAGAATAGAATAGAATTCTTTATTGGCCAAGTGTGATTGCACACACAAGGAATTTGTCTTTGGTGCATATGTTCTCAGTGTAAATAAAGAAAAAAATTATATATATTTGTCAAGAATCATAAGATACAACACTTAGTGATAGTCATAGCAATGACTATAAGCAATCAATTCATACTAGGAAACAATAAAAACAATAGAAGTTGTAAAGATGCAAGCAACATGGATATAGCCTAAGTGGGAAGAGATAGATACTAGTAAGGATGATTAGTAGTTAATTTGATAGTGTTGTGGGAATTAGTTGTTTAGCAGAGTGATGGCATTCAGGGGGAAAAACTTGGGAAGAAGAAGTGGGGGAGGAAGAGAAGGGAGGAGGAGGAGGAAGAAGGAGAAGAAGGAGAAGGAGAAGGAGAAAGAGAAGGAGAAGGAGAAGGAGAAGGAGAAGGAGAAGGAGAAGGAGAAGGAGAAGGAGAAGGAGAAGGAGAAGGAGAAGATTATGTTTACTATTGAAATGACTTGATAGTGCAATTAATAATGATGAGGAAGATTGTGGCATTTATAAATAAATTCATTTACTATGGCTTAAGTACATACACTATTTATCCTGGAGAACTGGGTACTAAAAATTGACACTAAATTTACACCAATTTGAAGGCACATAATCAAAACACAGAGAGAGTTCATCAGATCAATAGACTACAATCCTTAACCATTGTCTCTATAAACAGAGGCTGTGTGGATGGGGAGATACAAAAAAAGCTGTAGTTGCAACAAGTATCTAATTGGGTAACAGGTTTTCTAGCAGAAAACCGCAAAATAGCCCCTACCCATTGGATACGCTGGATTTGCTACTTTATGCCCATTGTACAGGAATCTCCTCAGATTGGTAACTTTTCCCTGCAAAACACTTAATACGGTTCCAAGGCATTGGGGTTGGGTGTCAACCCTCTTGCATTTATATAATTTCCCGCTTGAGCCCTCTGAGACAGTTGCTCTCTAATCGTTTTCATCATATATTTTCATACATTCATATCTTTCTTTCCCCCATTCATATCTATTTTTATATATCTAGTCATCAGAAATACTGACAAAACCCAGATTGCTAACTTTATGACATGTCTATGGCTTATAGAAATAAAACTTTAATTTGGCTTGCTGGAATGAAAAGTTTTCAATACGTTTGGTATAATTTAACTATTTTCCCAATGTATTTTTAATCGAATTGCAAATACAATTTATATACCAAAATTATGCCATTATTGTTAGCTTCCTGATGGCCAAGGGTAATTCACCAACTGCCCACTGCTAAAGGCAATTGGGTATCTTCATACACATTTAAATGTACTAGATGTTTAAATGTTTACTGAATTGAGATTGGACTCATCCCAAAGAAATAAACTATGAAACAATCCAAACTAGATCATTTGAGCTAAAAAACCAAACTTGAATAAAACTTGACCAACTCAATTTTATTATTCTTTTCCACTCCTTAATTAGAACTTGGTTGCCCAGATCTCTCTGTTCTACCAGATGTGTAAGTGTATAGAGCAGAATCTTCTTTTTCATTAGAGGGGGGAGGGAAAACCCTAGTACTTTTTATCTAATTGACAAAATTTCAACTGTAATGATTATGCACTGATTTGATATCACTCAAAAAGTCACCAAAATATACAGTTTGTGACTAACAGTTAAATATGCAATATAATTTGACTGTGCTGTTGATACCAGCAATTATATGCTTACCTAATGAAGAGGAAGCTTTTCGATTCCTAAAAGATCTGTTGATGGTTACTAGTGGCTGACATATGATTATCTTTATCTCCTTTTCTTATGTAACATTATAAATAGATTATTGTGTTAATGCTATTAAATCCAACATCTTCTGTAATCTTTCCAGCACTACCTATTCCTGAACACTGCACTGCATGTTCTTACATATAATAATTAATAACATATTAATTATTATGCCTTTACTCTAACTTTCTTCAGGATTTCTGCTGATCTTTTCAAAGGACTGATCAGATCCAAACTTACTTTAGCTCCAGGTAGCAAGCAACTTCCAGATGAGACACTATATTTACTATACTTTGAAAGGCATTGTCTATGGCCGTGATGGCCAGGCTATGGCATGTATGCCGGAAGTGGCACACAGAGCCATCTCTCTGGGCACGCCAGCCGTCGCCCGTTGCTCTTCTGGGTTCCGGTGTGCACATGCAGGTGGTCTTTGCATCCACATGTGCGCCAGAAACCTGAAGGCCAGGTGACCGGTGTGCATGTGCATGCCGGAAATAGGAAGCTCAGCTTCCTGGCGCGCGCATGCGTGCCAGGGAATTGGTCTTCCGGTTTCCGGTGCTGCTCCTCCCCTTGCGCGCATGTGCTCCTATTTCGACACTGGTCTATGGAGATTCTCAATCATCCAGGTTATGATTGTCCCAAAGGTGCTTTTTCCAAAAAGTAACTAGACTTTCTTGGGTTTTTTTCCTTGAAAATGTTTTGCTCCTCATCCAAGAAGCTTCTTTGGTTCATAATGTTTCGCTTCTCATCCAAGTTCATAACTGAAGAAGCTGCTTGGATGAGAAGTGAAACGTTTTCAAAGGAAAAATAAACAAGAAAATCCAGTTACCTTTTGGAAAAAAGCTCCTTTGGGTTTACAAGGCATTGCTTACCCCAGAATACATTCTCTTGAGATCCATAAGGCTCACTTTCAAACAAAGGGTCATGGCAGCATTCTCCAATCTGATGCTTCTAGATGTGCTATATCAAACTCTATTAAGTCCAGCCAGGATGATGTTTGACTATTGAATGTGCCTCAGAATAGAGGGGGCTGAAATTCAACACACATGAAGCACCAGGTTGGGTTAGATCAGGGGTGTCAAACCCAAGGCCCACAGGCCGCATTCATCCCACAGGGGGCTTAGATCTGGCCCATAGGGCTGCCCTGGAAACAGCGAAGGACCAGCCTGTGGTACCTCTGCCAGCAAAAACAGAGCTCGGGAAGGCTGCGTGCGACCCTTCTGAGCTCCGTTTTCATGGGCACAGGGTTGCAGGAGGCCGTCACAGCCAAAAACAGAGCTTGGGAGCCCGTTTTCACTGGCGGAGCACTCAGGCCACTACAGCGCCCCTGAGTGATGTCAAACTGGCCACGCCCACCCCGGCCTCCCAGAGGTCAAACACAACCTTGATGTGGCCCTCAATGAAATCACGTTTGATACCCCTGGGTTAGATGATTGTTACCTTGATCTTAACTGTCTCAGTTTAATTGGATTTTCTTGTTCACTATGAATAAAGGATTGTGACTGAAGCTTTATACCCATCAGATCTTGTAAACTTTAGAGACTGATACCATTTTATAAAGTAACCAGCTTCAACATGTTTTACTTATCCAGTTTAGAAATGATTAAAAATTCAATGAAAAGGGAAGGCCTCTCTTCTACATATACAGAAACTCATTACATGCAAAAGACCTGGAAAGACCTGTTGCTTGTGACCTCAGATAGTAGAAGAATGCAAGATTCAGCTTGCAACTCCATGTAGTAAAAAGAATAAAAGGTGAAGTCTACATGCTTTGAATGACAAGGGCTAAAGCAGGTACTTACAAATGGAAAACAAGGATTGGCCTAGGAGAGGCATTTCAGATCAACCCAACTGCATCGCTTAATGATGGAAGCTGCGGTCCCAATTATGGTCATAAATCAGAGGATTACCTGTATTTTTATAGAACCTTGAAGAAGGTCAGAGTTTCTTTCTGTTCCATGTTATGCCCAACAGAAACATGTCAGGGATAGATTGACTTCCTTTCTCACACTTTTTTACTTTTTCACAACTGCCGTTGCCCTTCCTTTAACACTGCATTGCTCTTTTCCCACTTCTCAAGACCAGATATAC
Organism: Pantherophis guttatus; assembly: GCF_059756535.1. Taxonomy (NCBI): domain Eukaryota; kingdom Metazoa; phylum Chordata; class Lepidosauria; order Squamata; family Colubridae; genus Pantherophis; species Pantherophis guttatus. The sequence continues at coordinate 13,679,202 of NC_142070.1, read as the reverse complement.
AGTCTTTCATAACATCACATGGATGGAAAGAGGAGTGGGGTTTTGACTACCCAGTGGAGCCCGCCATTTTGAAGTTGCCAATTATCCCTACGGGTACCCTTATAATATAGCAATAGTACTTATACTTATATACTGCTTCACAGGGTTTTACAGCTCGCTTTAAGTGGTTTACAGAGTCAGCCTATTGCCTCCAACAATCTGGGTCCTCATTTTACCGGCCTTGGAAGGATGGAAGGCTGAGTCACCCTTGAGCTGGTGAGAATTGAACTGCTGAACTGCTGGCAGCCAGCAGTTGGCAAAAGTAGCCTGCACTACTGTATTCTAACCACTGCGCCACCAAAAATAATCCTTTGTGAATTAATGATGTCTGTCCGCAGGTTGATTAAGGCAGATCATAAACTATGTTTATCAAAGTTGAGAATTTCTAGCCATTTCCAACCCTTATAAGAACTTGAATTCTTCATCGTAATTGGAAAACATCTGGCTGAAAAAGATGATTTAAGATCTCGGGCAGTCATTCCAAACAGCTACCTAGAAATCTCACTTATAGATGAAAGAATAGAAGCCGAATGGCCAAAATACCTTAAGAGGTTCATGGCTGAGCAGCAACCAGGATGAAAAAAAAAAAATCAATGCCTGAGACACTTTCTCATTTAAAAAGAATTATAGGCCTACTTTTATTATTTCTAAAATGCACAACTGATCTTGCTTCACTCAATCATGCATTAAAACTGTTTCCCTGTTAACAGCAAAAGACTCAAAATACCTAGCTTCATCTCTGTGAAAAAGAGACAAATCAATTCAATTTGACCCAAACCATCAATACTGGGCAAGAAGCCATGTCTATAATTATGAACATCAAATATGTCAAAATCTCAGTGTTGTGAGGTGTTGCCTGGGAACCGGGGGTGCAATGCTCCCAGTTCGGACTGGATCGCCTGATCCGATAGCGATGGCGGCGGGTGGTTCAGAGAACCGGTAACAAAAATCCCTGCGCACCCCACCCCCCACGCCCAGCTGAGCCGCGCGATCATCAGAGGCTGTTTTTTTAACTTTTAAAAGCATTTTTTCTACAACCTCTTCGGCCGAAAAAATGCTTTTAAAAGTTAAAAAAAAAGCCTCTGATGATCGCGCGGCTCAGCTGGGATCGTCAGAGGCTTTTCAAAGCATTTTTTTCTGCAACCCCTTCAGCCAAAGAGGTTGTAGGGGGAAAAATGCCTTTAAAAGCATCTGGCAATCCCAATTGACTTGCCTGATTGTCGGAAGTTTCTAACAGCATTTTTTTCTGCAACCTCTTAAGGCTGTAGAAAACATGCTTTTAAAAGTAAAAAAAAAAAAAGTTGTCCACGCCAACCCAGACACATTAACCCCCCCAAGCCACGCCCACAGAACCAGTAGTAACAAATTTTAGATTTCACCCCTGCTGGGAACCACAGCAAGAGCCAAGACTGGGTTTATTCTTATCTCTTGGATCTTTGAAGAGAGTAATAAGCAACTGTTTTATTAACTCAAGACAAGTCTCAGAAACTTTTGAAGAAGTTTGCCCATCCACTTATAGCCATGATGGCGAACCTATGGCACGCGGAGCCATATCTATGGGCACGCGAGCCATTGCCCCAGCTCAGTTTCAGCATGCATGTGTGCGTCAGCCAGATTTTCAGCTGGCCCTGCCCATGCCACCCCTCCCCTCCGAGGAGTCTCCACGCGGCCCATTTTGGATGCCAGGTAAGTACAGGGCTCACACGGAGGCTCTGGAGGAGTCTCCGGGGGGCGGGGAAGGCTGTTTTTGCACTCCCCAGCTCCAAGAAAGCCTCTGGAGCCTGGTGAGGATGAAAAACAGGCCTTCCGGGGCCACCAGAAGTAAGGAAACAGGCCATTTCCAGCCTCCGGAGGGCCTCTGGGGGGACAGGGGAGTCGTACATTCATGCGCGGAGGGCATAGAATTATGGGTGTGGGCATGCGCAGGCGTGACACCCCCGTGCTCTCCCCGCTTTTGGCACATGACAGCAAAAAGGTTAGCCATCACTGTCTTATAGAAATAGCAATAGCACTTAGACTTATATACCGCTTCATAGTGCTTTACAGCCCTCTCTAAGCGGTTTACAGAGTCAGCATATTGTCCCCAACAATCTGGCTCCTCATTTTACCAACCTCGGAAGGATGGAAGGCTGAGTCAACCTTGAGCCTGGTGAGATTCGATCTGCCAAACTGCTGGTAGCCAGTGATCAGCAGAAGTAGCTTGCAGTACTGCACTCTAACCACTCCGCCACTGCGGCTCATTTGCTACAAATAATGATGGAAATATCAGGTAACAGAACCATCCCCCCTTTCTCTCCCCCTGCCAGGCCGGAAAGGTTGGGGATCTCTGTGCTATACAATATTATTATTATTATTACCTCTCCTCTCTAAAGCCTAAAGAAATATTTCTAAATATTTCTTTCTTTCCAAAGCAGGTACAGTAGCCGGCACAATGCCAACTTTTAATAGAGAAATTTAGCATAAAGTTAACAAACATGAGGAATAAAACTTTCAACCAGAAATTAATTTTGTATATTTGCTCAGTTCACAAAACAAAATATATGTTCTTTGTATGTACGCTGAGAGCTTATGCAACAGAGATAAATTCCTTGTGTATCCAATTACACTCGGCCAATAATGAATTCTATTCTGTTATTTGTTCACAGTTGTGTTTATATGCATTGAGATTCCTCAATGTTTCACCTCTACATTCAGATAGAAGATGATAAAGGTCTGGGGGTTTCAGTTTTGGGGGGGGGAAAGACAGAATGAATACAAGAGTTTGACCTCTGAGATTACTTTTTACATTACGAACTTTAAATAAAGGAGGTGTGGTTGCCTCAGGCTTTGCTTCTTGAAACAGTTCCAAAACATGTCATCAGCATGTCAGATTTCCAAAGCCTTTAGATGGGAATGCATATCCTTGGTTTGTTTTTTTTCCCCAATGCACCTTTTTAAAATGCTGGAACTAAAAGTTACTACTGGTAGTTTATCCTTTGACCTTCTCCATGTTCTCTAATATATTCAGGTCTTCAACCAGTGGTAGGTTAAATGAACCTATCTCCTAAATGATAATCCAGACATCTCCCTTAATCAGGGGAGATTAATTAAGCAGGTTCCGACAGGTTCTGGAGAACCGGTAGCGGAAATTTTGAGTAGTTCAGAGAACCGGCAAATACTACCTCTGGCTGGCCCCAGAGTGGGGAGGGAGTGGGGATTTTGCAGTTTCCTTCCCCTGGAGTGGGGTGGGAATGGAGATTTTGAAGTATTCTTCCCCTGCCAATCCTACCAAGTCACGCCCACCAAGCCACACCACGCCCACCAAGCCACGCCCACAGAACCGGTAGTAAATTTGTTTTTATTTTACCACTGACCCTAATCCTAACCATAACCATTTCTACATGTTGTATTACATATTCAAATTTTCTATCCTTTGTATTATTTTCCATCCCATGTGGACTTACTCCAACACACCCACCTTGAAGCTAAAATCTAGGCTTTACCTTTTCGGAGTAACTCGTGAAGGCTTTCAGCACTTTGATTCAGCACAGCCCATATTTCTTCTTCCTGTAGTGGTCCACCCCGAACTTCCAGGGCTTCAGCTAATGACACGTGCATTTTATCTGAGAAAGCAAAACAAGACAATCCTGGTTCAAGAAGGCATCGGTACTTTCTTTCCATTCAGGCATTTGTACTAAATGTAGGACAAATTTTATTCTAAGGCAACAGCCATGTGGATGGACACAACCAGAACTCCAACTTGCCTTGCTTCCACATTAAATTTATAACAAATCATTACATATATATTTTGGTCTTTCTCCCATCAAAGCTCTCACATAAATTCAGAAACTATAATGTTATGATTATCACAAATCTGCAACTTGATTTAAGAGGTAGACCTGATCCATGATTCTTCCTTCTTCTAACCATCTGATCTCTGGGTCTTATGTGACATTTGTGAGGCTTCTGCTTGTGAAATTCTGATCTCCGGACTGGCCAACAACCCTGACATGACTCTTGAAATTTGGACTGGATTGTGACTATTCTTCTGCGTGTTCCTGTTAAAAACAAAGCCACTGAGGCAAGCTTCTTTTTCCTGAGACTCTGCTTTGGTTTACATTCCTTGTCTGCCATTACCTCCTTGACCTTGAGTAAACTGCTAATTTCCATATTCACCACGTGTGTTATATATATTTGAAACCAGAAGCAGGATATGGTTCACACTCATGTTACTGTGGGCACATTGCAACAACCAGAACTCTTGAGGATCAGTTGTAACTGCCATTTTTTCAGTACTATCATAAGTTTGAAAGGTCACTGAATGAGTGGTCATAACCTGAGGACCACCTGTACATCATTTTCTATCATCAAGCATTATGTACACTCTTGTAAATGTATTTTTGTAATTATAAGTTGAAGAAACATATACATATACAGAGAAAAAAGACTAAAATCCCTGTGGGTATCTAAGAAATCCCCAATCCATATAACTAGAAGAAAAAATATATATGCATAAGATAGGAGATATCCTATCACATGCAATACAAATAAAAAAGAACACTGAAATGTAAATGGAAAACATATTTTAGTGGACTTCAACTTTATATGCTCACAGTAAAAATAGCTGAGTTTCTTACATAATGATAGTCAGAAGAAAATAGCAAAAGGGTTAGGAGAAGAATAAGTACAAGCATGAACTTTTTAAAATCAAAATATATTGTAAAAGGGATAGAGAAGCCAAAACAGTACAATGAGAATTCAGCATGTCCTGTGACCATCAAATACTGAAAGGATTCGAATATTCTTAAAAAATGGTACACAACAGTGAAAATGTTATCGCAGTGACTTTTGTAAAAACTGACACAACCGCAAACTGTTTTTTTACACAAGTGTGGGAGTGAGAGGCTTCTATCTAATCTGTCTGAATCTGGGACCGGGTCCTGCTATACTGGTATTTCTCAACATAAAAGGTTAAGCTCATGTAACAAAATACAAGTAAAAGCTTCTGTTTAAAAATTCAAGCTCACTAAAAATGCCTGAAGCAGTTTCATACTCAGTTGTAATCCCATCAATATGAACTGCCAAGAATTGTGTGTCACAGACCTGCAGAAAGAACTATGTAGCGGTACAGATGTCTGGGAGATAAAACATCAAGTTGACAGTGCCACTGATTTCTTAAGAACCTTTCATTTTAATCCATAAATTTACTTTGACAATGCTTTATTTGCTCTGATAGTGAATTCAAGAAAAGCAATACATACAGATAGTAGAATATAATCGTGGCTATTACAGATGCTGTTGGGAGAAAATCACAGAAAACACTGGAGAATTGAAGGGCAAAAGTGTGTTAAAAATGATGGAGGAAGAGGGGAGGAGGAGGAGGAGGAGGAGGAGGAGGAGGAGGAGGAGGAGGAGGAGGAGGGGGATAGTATGATCCAGAGGAGGTTTTCAGCAGGTTCTGACTAGTTCTGGAGAACCGGTAGCGGAAATTTTGAGTAGTTCGGAGAACCAGTAAATACCACCTCTGACTGGCCCCGTCCCCATCTATTCTCTGCCTTCCGAGTCCCATCTGATTGGGAGGAAATGGGGATTTTGCAGTAACCTTCCCCTGGAGTGGGGAGGGAATGGAGATTTTAAAGTAGCCTTCCTCTGCCACGCCCAGCAAGCCACACCATGCCACACCCACCAAGCCATGCCCACAGAACCGGTAGTAAAAAAAATTGAATCCCACCACTGATATGATCCTATTCTTACGCTCCTAAAACAATCAGACTCTGCACAATGAGAAGAGAGTGTTATCTTTATAATGTTCCTCAGAATATTGCAGCCATGCTATTTCTGATCTCCAAAGCACAACTTCATCATTGTCAAATCCACAAATATGTCATGAAATTGTATTCTATTCCCCCCACCCCATAGATATATGAATTTCCCTGCTCCTTGCAGGATATTTAAACAAAGACAAACACTGTGATGCTGTAATTTCATAACATGGTTTCAGGATTCCAGAAATTAGCTGACATTTGGATAGCCCACGGAATTATAAGGGACATGAAAGGTAAGTGAATCAGGGGAAGTCAAACTACAGAGAAAATCTAGAGAAAGGCTTGAATGCCCTACTATAAGAAAGGTAATGAAATGATTCATAGAAAAATGTCCGGGTCCAAATTGTATGCAATATTAATTGTATGTGAACGTTTCACGTGCACTTTTTAAAAGGATACGGTGGAAAGGAAATGAACAAAATTAAGACCAAGGCATGTTGGGTTAGTTTACTTCTTTCCCTATCCACTATAATCCTTTCAGAAATGTGTATGCTACCCAAACTGTTATTAGCCAGAGGAAGAAAGATTTTGCTGGTGTCAGCAGGAATTCCTTCCCAAAGCTAATTATTGCTGGATAAGTAGTTTACAGTAGGACTGTGGCACATGAGGAAATGATTAAAGCAGGAATGATCGTTGTGGGGACCTCCAAATCTTGTGGATTTCCAGAAGAACCAATGATGCCAACAAGAGGGTTTGTTGCTCAAAAAATATGTTATGATCACATGGGTTTTACCCTGGGTAAAAAGCGTCCATGCTTACTTATTTCAAAAGAGGACATTTATTGTTTCTACAGATTTCATAGCAACTGTAGTTTAGTTTAGTTCCCAAACAATACAAAATATACGGCGTTAGAAAGAGTACAAAGAAGGGGGACCATAAGGAACAAAAAGCGGGCAGACAGTCATCCATATTTATGCTGTCCACTACTCTTGAAAGCAACCCAAAAAGAAAGAAAAATCTCATTGTGCAATTATTCTTTCAATTTTGAAAGATGTTATCCAATCTAAAATCATAAAACTGGTTATTACCCTCTTGTTATCTTTCTCTTAGTTATACCAAAAACCACTGGATTGCTGGTTTCGCAATGAGTGGAGGGTTGAAAATTGAACTCATACACTGGTCCCTAATCTAGACATGACCTGCCATGAGAGTAACAAAAGAAATCCCTTTGTCGTTTGTCAAACATCATGCCCACACTAAGATCCCTGACCTGTTGCCTCCTGACTATGACAGATTAGAAGTTAGAATTCCTTCTCACAATCCTACCTTTCTCTCACTTTCTCTTCTAGCCAAAGTCTAACTCAGGGGTGTCAATCTCAAGGCCCACGGGCCGAATTCGACCCCTGGGGTGCTTAGATCTGGTCCGTGGGAACAGTCTAGAAGCAACAAAGGACCGGCCTGTGGTGACTCCCCCGTGCCCCATTTTCGATGATGGCCTCCTGCATGTGCACCCCCCGCTCCATTTTTGCTGGCAGAAGGCTGCAAGAGGCCGTCGCAGCCAAAGACAGGGCGGTCACACAGGGCCCCCTGGCCCCGTTTTTGCTGGCAGAGGGTTGGAGGCGGCCATCACGGCCAAAAACAGGGTATCGGGGGCCACATGCGGTCCCTCCAGGCTCCGTTTTTGCTAACAGAGGGCTAGCAAAACAAAGTAAAAACAAAACAAAACAAAAGGAGAAATGTTTCCCCTTTTGCATTTGAGCATGCAAGAAGGGACAGGAAAGGAGAAAGGGAAAAAGGAAAGACAAAGCAAAAGAAGGAAAGATGGGAAGAAAGCAAGGAAGGAAATATAAGGAAAGAGGAGAAGGAAAAAGAAGAGGAAGGAAGGAGGTTATAATGAGAATGAGGGAGGGTCTCAGGGAAGTCCTTCCTTAGCACTTGGCCACCACAGGTGCCCCCAACATGAGTGACGTTGAGCTGGCCACGCCTACCCACGGCCTTGTGAGGCCAAACACAACCCTGATGCGGTCCTCAATGAAATCCAGTTTGACACTGCTGGTCTAGATTGAGTCTATAGTCAGCTGGAATAAAAAAAAAATCAATGAAAGAGAACCGCAGTCCTCGTGCATTTGGTTGAGCATGTTGACTTATTCTTATATAGTAGATTAGCTAGTTTCCTTAATATTAAGTTGAGTATTATGTAAATAGACTTTGAATGCCCTATTCTCTCTTTGAAAGACTTAAATGTTATAGTGAGGTCACTCCAATTAATGGCTCAACTTTTGCCTGTCAAAATTCACCAAGTTTTCTGCTTTCACAGCAAACTGATTCACACCATTCAATCTTTCACACCAAACTGATTTCACAATGGATATCCTCCACAAACCACACCTCTTTTTCTTCCCTTCCCAGATTCAACCAGCTGAACTTGTTTCTCTGATATATCGTGTGAAACCAAACCAATCTCCCATTGCACAAATGGCAATCAAACTTTTTTAAGAGGAAAAAAGAGAGAGAATTTGGAACACATCCTTCTTCAGAGGATGAATTCAGCAATTTTCCTTGCTTAGGCCTGATAAATAAAGATGAGAATTAAGTTTAATCCATGTAATACAAATATTTATTACCATCATAAACCAGCATAAATCTATTAAAACAATTAATGATTTTAAAACCTAGTACAAAAGTTAAAAAACATGTTAAAAAACTATAAAACTGAATTAAAACATTTTTAAAACTACGTACAACATCTATAAAATGGGATAAAAATATTAAAAATAAAAACAAAGTTAATATATGACTAACTAAAGCTATCATAATACAAATTACTCTTGACTAACAAGTGAAATACTCTTCAAATTAATTGTTTGTATTATATTCCTCTTATGCAGAGCTATGAGTGTAATAAAGTTTTGTATTGTACTGTAATCCCTGTTAACAAGAATGGTCCTTAAATAATTACAATTCTTGATTCATGTTCTTTATATTAAGAGATGGATTCCATTCTTACATTTAAACGTAAAAATAGGCCATCTAATCTTCTCCATACAACTTGTTCTGTTAGATGCGTTATCTGCTCCTTACAACATTCATTTTTTAAATGAGATGTAATAGAATCAATGATAAAATTGATAATTAATAAAAGCGATGAGCAGAATTTCCCAGACTCTTAATCACCAGTAGCTCTTTTTCAAATAAATGGATGGCCTGAAGAGTTATTAGCATTTCTTTACTACCATTAATAACTGCTTATTTTTTTCTGGTCAATAAATAATTATGACAAGGATGTCTTGTTTGTTTAGTAATATTTAATCACACAATCTTTCTTGATTCTGCTCATAACTGAGATTTGAACCAAACAGGCTTGATTCACCCATGTAACAAAGCTTTGATTAATATGCCACAAGCACTTAAAATATTCTAAACCAGCTTTCTCCCATCTGTTCATCCCTCTAGATGTGAGGATTTCTGGACAAGACAATAAAAACAATGATTTCACTTCATTTCTAACCAATTGTATGTCATTGACAATTGAAAATCTCAATACTGTTTAACAAGAAACAAATTTTGTGTAAAACACTGAAATTGCAATTAGAGGCCCCAGTATCCTTTGATACTGTCATTATATATTTCATGGGAATTATTCAAACTAATGTCGTTGTGGGAAGAAAATCTTACAGTAGCCAAAAATCAGAAGTCGTCTGTTAGCAATATTTTAGACTAACTAACATGATTGAAAGGCAAATTTTTATGAGCTATTTCTTACTTCATCAGGTGTTGTGTAAATTGCCTCTAGGTAAGAGATGGGCGGAAAACAAGTCTAATAAATAAATAAATATTTATGTGTCTGGTTAGGTCAATGGGAAGACACTTAGATCTGAAAAACAGACTAGGGACTGACAAAATGCAGCCACTGTATCTAAAAAATATAGCGTCCATCAGTCTCTCTGTTCCATCTATATTTTAAATAAATTACAGAGAGCCCTTGAGTTACACCTGTAATGGAGCCTACCCATCATGACGTAAACTCATGATGGTCATGAAGCAGGTTTCTCACATGAACGTTTTTTGTGTGTTGGACATTAAATGAATCCATGATTGTTAAGCAAACCAATGGTTTCCTACGGCCACATTTTTTTTTTTTGGCCAAAAGCCAGAAGTTAATGCCAGTTTTCAGCAAAACATGGTCACGTGACTGTGGGAAGCTGCAAAACAGGTATAAATGCAGCCCCATTCTGAATGTCCAAACTGAGTGATCTCGGAGGAGGCCCTGACCATCAAAACTTTGAATTCAGGTTGTAAGTACCCTTCAGTAGGTCTGTTGAGAGTTTTGAATGGTTGCTAAGTCCAGAATAACTGTTATTTTCTTATATATTTCTAAGCATCCTAAATACAATATTCTTCAAAAGATAGTTAGCTGTAAACCAGAGGGGGTTTTTTTTTAACCCTACTTGCTCAGGAAAAAAAAAAAGAAGGATGGTAGAAAGCATCTGGATAAGCAACAGGGGATGCTGGCAAATTGGTACAGACTTCTTAGTAAATAGTTGCTTCGTTGATAACTATTTTGTAAAGTCCCCACTTTCTCTATGGCAGCCATTTTGGATACTTGGCATGATCTCAGAATTCGGAATGTGCCTCCCAGTCAAAAACCGATTGCTGTCCCTGATAAGATATTTTCCTGAATGGTCTGTGTATCCCACAGATGACCTATGATGAATCAGCTTCCTAGAAAAAATGCTGTATGCCTCCAAGGAAGATTAAGTGCCTGGCCTTGACTCATTTCTACCTGACAACAGAAAATTACGGATTCTTATAAATGGTTCTTAATAGAACAACTAAGAATGGACTTTCCTACCCATTCAACCTGTCGAAACACTTACAGAGACCGCAGACTTAAAATCACACAGCTGTTTCAGCCGCATTCAAAAACTTCTTCTCTTTTTTTTCTGGTTAATTAAGAATTGAGATTTTTCTGAAGGACAGATAGAGCTGAATGAATAGTTTCAAGGTCAATTGAGAAACGGTTGCCCTTATCAATAACAGGGATCCCCTAGAAATCTGATTCAGGTTTTGGGGCAAAGAAAGCTTTGAGTCAAAAATCCACATCGGGTTATAATAATGCCAGACGTAGAATAAGATGGTGGAATCAGCTCTCTCTTTATGCAAGGGAACCCAAGCTACCAACCAGTCTTTTCAACACGGCACGTATAAAATTATCTTAAGACAGAACAGCTCATTTTTGCAAGTTGCAACTAGCTTGAGAGAGTAATCCTGCAGACATATCTGAAATTTTCATCCTCATTAGTGACAATTTCATAAGAAGAATTTAAAGGCATCATGGTATCTGCAAATAGCCCAAGGGTTCACCAAAGAAATGTCTCACGAAGAACTCTAATCACCCTTCTCTCTGATGCCTATCATACTGGCACCAAGAGAAAAACATTCCAGAGTGGTTATACTACTAGTATTCTATAGTTAGCGTAGAGACATAAAAGTCCTGTAGTAGCATTTACTGACTTGGGAAGAAGGCATCAAGGAGATAGTAACACACACTATGTTTTCACCCATGATATAAAAGGGAAAAAGCTACAGTTGAGTTAAAACTGAATATAAACAGGCAGTAATCGTCTTACAATCATTCCTTTAGTAACTGAAGTTACAACACTACTGAAAAAAAATGACTTATGACTATTTTTCACACTTTCAACCACTACAGCATTCCCATGTTCATGGGATCAAAATTCAGATTCTTGGTAACTGGATCATATTTATGACCATTGTCGTGTTCTGTGATCTTGTGATCATTTTTTGTGACCTTCTGACCAGCAAAATCAAATAGGGGAGCCAGATTCACTTAACAACCATGTTATTAACTTACAGTTAGTACTTAACAACTGCAGTGATTCACTGAACACCTTTGGCTAGAAAAGTTGTAAAATTGGTCAATACTCACCTAACAACTGTTTGCTTAGCAACAGAAATTCTGGGCTCAGTTGTGGTCAAGGACTACCTATAACTGCTTTCTAAATGTGTTTTTGCATAAAATGGGCAAACACAGCCCTAAGCTAAATCCAAAGAAGAGTCTCAACAAATGACAGCACCTGGTTTAGAAGCTAAGAAGGGTTGAGCTCTTTACTCCTTGGATGGAAGACCCACCCCCAGGGGTGGATTAAATGGTGAAGCTGGAAAACCATCTCATAATATGGCAATGCCAAACCAGTTCTATATGTCTGCCAAGAAAATGTGATGGATGTGTGGTTAAAAACACCAGGCGTTGAGGTTAACTTAAGAGAACTTATCTTCTAGTGCACTTTGGGTTCCTCCACCCAATTCAAAAGATTCAGTCATAATTTCATGAGGCTAAAAACCATAAGCATATAAGAACATGAGTCAGAAAAAGTACTTCACATGTATAAGCACACAGATAGAATAATAGTCCATTTCCAGATTTCCAAAATTCTCTGGTATTTGATACTGGTCTTCTCATTGTCTATGGAGATTCTCAGTCATCCAGGTCATGGTTGTCCCAAAGGTGCTTTTTCAAGAGGCAACTGGACTTTCTGGTTTTTCTTTGAAGACGTTTCGCTTCTCATCCAAGAAGCTTCTTCAGCTCTGACTGAAGAAGCCACCATCCAGTCAGAAAAAGCACCTTTAGTCTTCTCATTGTTTTGCTCAGGTAAGTCCAATTTACTGTTTCTTCCCCAATCTCACTTGTGATTTCCATTGTGTGTATATATAAGATATCCAGTGATATTAAAAAATTCTTATATATTAAGTAAGAACTGTTTTTAAATATAGTAGAATATAACTTTAGGTGTAGATTTAAGCATAAATGAAAGAGCAAATTCATAAAAATAGTGATTGCCTTCCAAAATAACTGAGAAACTGGTTTACTCTAGTGCCGTGATAGCGAACCTATGGCATGCATGCCAGAGGTGGCACACAGAGTCCTCTCTGTGGGCACGAGCACCGTCATCAGCTGCTCTTCCGGGTTCCGTTGCATGCTTGCGTGCCGGCCAGCTGGTCCGGCATGCAGGCGCACCAGCCACTGTTCAGCACGCATGCATGCGATGGAACCCGGAAGAGCAGCTGGCCACCGCATGCATGTGCACCGGCCAGCTGCTCTCTTCCAGCTGTTGGTGCTCTGGCGTGCGCAGGTGTCTAAAACGTTAACCATCACTGCTCTAGTGTCATCCCTTGCAGATTAAGTACTTTATATCAACTCTCATAACTACCTAGCCTTTCAAAGGAATTAACGAGAGTTGACTGAAGACCAGTCTATAATTAACCTATAGCTTTATGCAGGTCTCTCATTTGGCACCAAAGCAATAAGACTCCTGGGCCAAGTCTTAGCATCCTCCCATCCATCATAATGCCCATCATAAAGTAGGAGTGGACAAGAATTATAGTGAACCAACATAGATGATTTTCTGTAGCTTGGCAAGGGTTCCAGCAAGGCTACTAATAAAAGTAGCATGAAAACACACAAATCCCACATCAATCTACTGAAATTAACAAAACATGGAGTAACCAAAAGTAGATTTTTGTGTAAATAAAGTACTCAACTCCATTCAAGTCTAGTTTTAAAGAATTAGCTTTATAATTATAGGCTCTAGTTGCTTAATCTCAATGATAAAGAAGAAAAAGGAAGCTTCAGATTTTGTTCACTCTTTTTATAAGGATTTCAACTAACCCATGATTTGATTTAAAGATATTTTTGAACATTTTTAAATTTCTAGTGAGGATTCATGGGAAAATAGATGTCCATGAAGAAATGGGGACAACATTGTGGCAGAGAGTGGCCACCAAACAGTGAATTCTGGCAGGCAAAACCTCCCTGGAAAAAGGAGAGATTGTGAGATTACCCAGATGTATTCTAGATAGCTGCTCCTTGTGAATACACCACAAGAACTGAGATATTTATGGTCAAGTAGCTGGGAATTGAGTTATTCCAACTAAGTTCACAGTCATAATGTAGCCTATATGAATATATGGTTTCCTAAATCCTCATTTTTTAATGACTTTTGGAAATTATTTGTTAACTGCTTTCAGTTCTAGTGAAAGAAGTTTTAAATACAAGTTTAGGGATTTACAAATTAAAAAAAAAAATAAACAGCAAAAGGGTGATTAGAATGCTGATTTTGGAAAGTTAAAAATGGACTAAGGGTCCAGATGGATTTGAAATAACATTTTGAAATTAATTCCCCTGAGAAAATGCTGGTGTTTGGAATTCTTTCAAAAATTATACAATGGGACTTTGAAAATTGGACACTAGAGGGAACCAGAAGCAATTAAAGATTACAATTAAAGAAGAAGAGCAACACTTAAATTTGACTTACTAATACGGAATGGAGTTTAATATTGCTTGTAATGAAGGGTATTTGTGGACACTGGACTTAGAAATTAATTTTAAGGATGTCTGTCATTAGAGACTATATTTAAAATAAGTTATGGAAGAAGAACAGGTTTTACTGAACAAGATTGAGACTGATTTGAACGTGGAATTAAAAATGACAGGCCACAAGAATGAAAAAGATGCTACACCACATATACAAATGAAAGTGGGTGATCTTTTAGTAATTAAAATGGAAATAACAAACTAAAGAATGGCCTGGATAACTTTCCTACATTGACTATACAAAAGATACTTATTAAGTGGTTCAAAGAATTTTGTGAGAAGGGACAAAGAAAAAATGAAAATTAGGACATTATTTGAAGGGATTAAAGAGAAAGTAAAGGGAAGGAATATACAATTAGTTTATTTAAACCAGGTTGAAACAGATATGTTGTTACTCTGGTAGCCCTTAATAGACTTTTGCTGACCAGGACTGAATGATATATAGATAAGGAATGAGATCAGTGGTGGGTTTCAAATTTTTTTACTACTGGTTCTATGGATGTGGTTTGGTGGGTGTGGCATGGCATGGTGGGTGTGGCAGGGGAAGGATGCTATAAAATCTCCATTCCCACCCCACTCCAGGAGAAGGATACTGTAAACTCTCAATTCCCTCCCCAATCCAGGGGAAGGTTATTGCAAAATCCCTATTTCCTCCCGATCAGCTGGGACTTGGGAGGCAGAGAATAGATGTGGGCGGGTCCAGTCAGAATTTTTACTACCGGTTCTCCGAACTACTCAAAATTTCCACTACCGGTTTTCCAGAACTGGTCAGAACCTGCTGAAATCCACCTCTGGATGAGATATGGGAAGAATAGGCCATTTGTTGTATTTTAAGAGAGTGTGATAAGTTACTAAAATTGTTTATACTTGTGACGAAGAAGACTTCTTTATATATTTCTTTTTCTTTCCTATATTCTTACTTTTTCTTTTCTATTTTTTATTTTTTGCACTCTCCATTTTTTTGTTTTTTTATTTTTTAGTTCATATTAATTTTTATTTTTAAATGTAATGTTTAATGAAATTATTATTTTTTAAAAAAGAACATACTGTCAGTAACAAAACGTTTCTTTATTAGATGTTAAACTACCACCCACTCCAACCCTTCTTACAAGAACAACTTACTTTTGTCATTTTAGGAAGCAGTCACACAGACTGCCAAAGAAAGAATTATGCCCCAACTATCCAATTCCAAAGGTGCTTTTTCCAAAAGGCAACTGGACTTTCTTCGTTTTTTTTCTTGAAAAAATTTCGCGACTCATCCAAGAAGCTTCTTCAGTTCATTTCTTCAGAACTGAAGAAGCTTCTTGGATAAGAAGCGAAATGTTTTCAAGGGGAAAAAAAACCAAGAAACTCCAGTGGCCTATTTGAAAAGCACCTCTGGGACAACCTGTGATGACTCCCTGGGACGCTTCTCCAGATACCTCTCCAGATGTCAGTACGGAATGGGTTGAACCAATCCCGGGCATGTCAGGAGGGGAGTTGGTCAGTAGCTCCAAGCAGCCAGCTGAGAGGGATTTGGCCAAAGCACAGCTGCAGCAGGACAGCCCTGAGGCTCCAGGTAGGGAAAGCATGCAGCTGCAGTCAGTCAGTGATGAGGAAGAGGAACTGCCTTCTGAACCTGATCTGAGAAAAGGCAGGAGCAGAGAAGATCAGCCAGATTACTTGCGAGAAGCCAGCTTTGTCCGTCTTGATGGGCTGCACCAGAAGCTGGCTATTTAGCACAGCAGACAGAGGGACGTGATCTGGGAACGTGTTCATTTCTTAGCTGTGTGTTTCCTGGTTGTTGTGATTCCTGCCTTGCTTTGGATTGACACCATACCTTGACTTGGATCGTCCCTTGTGAATTCTGGGCTTTTCTCGCCTCGTGAACCCTCTTCTGTTGTGGATTTAATTTTGCCTGGTGGATTTTTCTTGCTTGGGAAACTTTCGAGTGCCTTGTGGACTCATGGGCCATTGCTCTGTGGAATCGCATTGGCCTGCTTTTGGCTGGACATAATTGGAACAGTTCTGGATTTTTGATGAAGGGAATTACTGGGGAATATTAATAAACCCACTAAACCACTGTTATGAGCAGAACAGCACACAACCATGACCTGAATGATTGAGAATCTGCATAGACGACCAACCATCTAATATTTTTATTTATTAAGAAAGAGGTATGGGCAGAGCTCAGGTTTTTACTAGTTCATAAAGAATGTGCAAGAGGCTGGTATGTGAATTTCCCATTATTTTAATTTAAAAAATTATAGTCAGGAAGATAGAAATCCTCATGGGCATCAAAACGAGTTCCTAGGACTATACTAGTGCCCATGGCCGATGTCTAGATTATATATTACTGAGAAAGAATATTAAAAAATATGATATTTGTAATATAGCCGGTTATGTAGTATATATAGCAATGTAATTCATATCCCTGAATGCAAGTGGGTCACTCACTGGCAGAAGGAAGAGTAATACTCTATACATAAAAGAAATAGGTTTTCTCAAAAGGAAGGAGGACATCAGAACGAAAAGTTCAACGATAAACAACTTTTATGCTGTTCTCCAAATTGTTTCTTGAAAAGCTGCCCTTTCTTTGTGCTGAGCATGAATGGAATATTTACTCTCATGGCATCCAATCTGCAGAGCATATGCCAACATTCTCCATGCTGGAAATCTCTTGTTTTTGTGACTTTTGTTAAAAGGTAGGTGTGCCTTGTCCCATTGTGACTGACTCAAGGGGGTGGAGTTCATCTCCGATTCTCAGCCGAGGGACCCGTGTTGTCTGAGAGACGTTTCCATCATTATGTGGCCAGCATGAACATATGGAACGCTATTATCTTCCCACCGAAGTGGTACCTATTTATCTATTTGCATTTGTTTGCTTTTGAACTGCTAGGTTGGCAGGAACTGAGGCAAGAACAGGAGCTCACCCTGTTGCGTGGTGCTCGGGTCTCTAACTCAGACTGTCGGCTTTCCAACTGATAAACTCAAGCGTCTTAACTACTGAGCCACCATGCCACCCTACTTTTCGTTACCTCTTGCCGTATTTTCAATGTGCCGTGAAAGGTTTTTGGGGATGGCATTCAGTGTACCAATAACCCCTGGGATTTATAACCGGTTTATGCCATAATCTCAATTTCAATTTCAGAATTTTGCTAGATTTTGCTAGAAATAAATACCTTTTGGCTACTTCTTACCATTTTGCAACTTCTGATGGTACTCTTTTATTGCTCAAAGCCACTGGTTTATATATTCTTTATATTCTATTACCATCAAATATTTGTACTGCTTAATATGTTTTTTGTAAATTAGGTTGTGTGAAATGGATTTTAATCTTTACAAGTGCTGAAGGAAATGCAGTGCCTCCACCTCCGGAACTTAATTTAAATAAAGAGATATTTTAATCAACAAAAAAGAAAAATAATCTTTGTGGATGATCTCTTTTGTTACCTGTATTTATTTTTCCACATAAGCACCACTATTCATTACATGCTTCTGCCAACAATGGGTAAGCTTCTTAAAGCTATCACAACTTCCACACTTTTAACTGAAGATATAATTAACAATCTTAATCAGGACCTGACAGTCATTTCCACCTCTTCATTTGAGTCAGACAATGTCTGCCCAACAAGTTAGATCAGACTAAGAAATCAATGCTATATAACACGGGCGTCAAACTCAATCACGTCATGGGCCGGATCGTGACGTATCGTGACATTTTTTGCCAGGGCGGGTGTGGCCTGTGCGTGACCTATCTGGCCCGCGGGCCTGCTAGATGATTACTTTTATTAGTTATAGTAACAGAATCATGCAAAACTCCCATCCCTCACTTTAATCTCTTAAGAATTAGGGAACGGCTAATCTGAGATACTTTCTCATGTTATTTTCTTGGCCTGGGCTCAAGTTTCTCTTATCTGACCACGCCTTGGTAGCCACTCTTCCTTCAGTGCTTCCAGCCCAATTCTGCTTCCCTCCACCAGCAGACACTGATGAAGTTATTCCTCCAATTTTGAGCAAAAGTAAAAATTGGATGGTACCATGTCTGGACCTTTTGGCGGATGGGATGAAATCCAACAAACACAATGGCCTTTTGGGTAGCAACTCTGCTTAATAGTTGTTTCAAAACTGTGAGTTTTGCAAGATACCCCGTTTCCCCCCAAAATAAGACATCCCCTGATAATAAGCCCAAGCGGGCTTTTTGAGCGCATGGCAGTAAGGCCAAGCACTTATTTCAGGGTTCAAAAAATATAAAACGGGGTCTTATTTTCAGGGAAACACGGTAGTATTCTGATAATAAGATAGTGATGCCTACATGAATAACACCAATTGTGTCAAAAAACTATAACCATGATGATTCCTGCCAAAGCCTGGCAGGAATGTTTTGAATCACCATAATCATCATCACCACCATCATTGGGCTGATAATGCGACCAACCATAATAAATTGTGCAAATTGCGCGAACAAGCAGATGAAACACTAGATCAGATACTCAGCTCATGCAAGAATATCACACAAACTGATTAGGAACAATGATGTTAATACAGTTCTAACAGGGTGGATAAAAATCAATGATTTTTTTTAAAAAATCAAAAAAAATCAGATTTTTTTGATTTAAATCAGATTTTTTTTAATTTAAATCGGATTTTTTTGATTTTTATCGAATTTATTTTAATAAAAAACTTTGGGGGAAAAAATCTATCGTAAGATAGTTTTCTATTTAAGATACATAAATAATTTAGTTTATTCAGCATGAAATGGAGCTTAGTTATGTAGCATGAGGCTGTATATTCTGCAACACTGGGACTATCGGTGAGTCAACAGTGGGTCAAAGGAGTAGCAGAGATGACAGTTGCTCTTTAAAAATTATGATTTAAATCGAGTTGGTTTAAATCAAGCCTTTTTACTAGTGATTTAAATCATGATTTAAATTGTCATTCGAATCAACTCAATTTAAATCAAATCCACCCTGGTTGCTAATACGATTCATTGGAACATCTCTTAAAATTATCATATGTCAATAATGAAAAATTGGTGGAAACATTGGAATTGAAAAAGCAGTTGAAAATGAGCAGTTTCAAATATTGTGGGATTTCCAAATACAGTCTCATAAAGTCTTGGCTCATAACATACCAGATTTAACTGTGATTGAAAAGAAGAAAGTGTGCATAATTAATGAGGCAATGCCAGAGGATATAGTAGAATAGAAGAAAAAGAATTGGACATGATCAGAAAATATCAAGATCTGAAAATCAAAATTTAAATATTACAGCATAACCAGCCTTGGTGGTCCCAGTTGTTATTGGCACACATTATCTCGGACGGCACTTAGATAATCTATGCATTTCATTTGCTAATTACAAAAGGCCCCATTACTTGGATCTGTACATATATTATACTGATATATTATGATATACTAGGTTCTTGGGATGAACTCAGTGCATATGAAAGCCAACAGCAACTAAAGAACTGGCAGCTGTGATTTCACAGTGTTGTGTATATAATAATTATAATAATATGGACTTGCAGATCAAAGTTGAACACTTATGAAAAAAGGAATCTATTTTTATACCAATTGTGATTGAAGCCCTTGGAGTGATACCTAAAGCACTTCCTTAATATCTAGAAATATTGAATTTATCAGAACAGAGCATCCTAATTTTACAAAAATCTCCACCTTGCTTGGAACTGCCTATACAGCCTTAGACACTACCTTAATAATTCTTTGGTCTTTGGTTAGGACTTGAATTATTAAGTTTCCACAGGTCTTAAGACTGTGAATCTAAAAATAGATTACCTGCACATAACAACAATAATCTTTTGCAAATGAAGCTTTGTGATGATGTTCTATGCTCTCTATGACTTTGTTTCTGGATCATTATTATATATAATTATATGGTCATGTTTCATCAGCTGTCCCGATGCTGTAAAGAAATTTCTTGGCTTCATTTTCATGATGTGACGACAATTGTTGGCCAAGTCCAATGTTTGAAGCGTTCATTTCTGCAAGCAGCATTTGAAGGACCCACACTGCACAAATTGTCCACTATTGAAGGAGATCAATAATGGGGCCCACTCATTCCTATGAAATGCCAAACGGGGCAGTAATTTCTCTCTCTGAGTGATCCACCAATTGTCCTTAGTTCAGCCACCTTTCTCCTGTGAAACTAGTGGGTTGCTATCATACTTTGTTCTTGGCTCTTCCTAGTTCATCATCTTCACATTTTTCAACCCAGGAATCCACAATATTCATGTCAACATAGTCATTACCATAAGCAACCTGCTTCTTTGTGGTGAAGTTCAATTGGAGGGACTCCTTAGGCGATCAAAAATTCAATTACGGTGCATTGCTTAAAGCACACTGATGAGTACTTATTGAAGGTTTCCATTTCATGAACGTTAACAATACACCTTTTCTCAGAGTAATTTCCCACCAACTGAAATGAAAGAACAGATGCTAAAGAACATCTCACAGCTTCCAACACCTCAATATAGCCATCTTGGTGACTTGTCGCACCAGATTTTTTTCATTCAACTTTCAAACATTGTTTAGAGATGCCCAGCAGGCCAGAGGGCATAAAAATAATTAAAATAAATATACATTTATTTTCTTATCCCTCTGGGCCTAACACCAGCAATTATACCCAAGGGGAAGAAACAACGCAGGCGGATGTTGATTCTCCTTCTTGCTCCTTCCTGTTTTTACTCATTAAATAAAATATCTGAGGGGGAAAAATATCTTCTTCCCAACTCCTTGCATGTATTCACAATATTTCTATGCTTCAAAAGACCAGAACTACCAAATATACTTCGGAGTTATAGTAGCGGGGAGAAAAGAACTTACATGGAGGAGAAATAAGGCAACCCCTCAAAAGTGGAGGTCATATCTGCCATGGGAAATGCCGACCCAGAAATCAGAGTCCATGAAATACTTCACATTGTGTAGATGAGACAAACCCTTTCGTATTATTAGAAATTCTGGACAAAGGAATGCATTATACATGCAGGAGTATAGCAAAACAATCAGGATAAAATTATTTCTTTCTAAGTTTCTCAAACTAACTACTAGGAAGAGCATATCTAATAGTGTTGAAATGGCTATGTCAGTTTGGAGGGAAAGAGCTATGGGGAGACTGATACATGGCAGAAAGCCCAATGAGTAATTGCCCAGTTACTACTCATCAGGGTACAACAGGAAGAGATTAGGTAAACCACAATTCAGGCAAAAAAATGAACCTTTTTCTGCAAAACAAAATTCTTCGCCATTATGAAAGCAAACATACAGGTAGTCCTTGACTTACAACCTTTCATTTAGTGACCTTTCAAAGTTACAATGGCCTGAAAAAAGTGACTTATGACAGATTTTCACACTTACGACCATTGTAGCAACCCCATGGTCACGAGCTCAAAAGTCGGACACTTGGTAATTGGCATGTATATATGATAGTTGCAGTGTCCTGAACAGTGGTGGGTTCTAACTGGTGTTACCACCGGTTCGCTTCGCGCACGCGCTTTGCATGGAAAGAAGAAAGGATGGAAGACTGAGGGATGGACCTTGGATGGATGGAAGACTGAGTCAACCTTGAGCCGGTCAGGGTCAAACTTCAAACTGTGGGCACAGTTAGCTTGCAACACTGCATTCTAACCACTGCGCCATCATGGTTTTGTTGCATTATAGCATTCTTATTTACACTATAATAAATTAATATTTAAAAGGCTACAAGATTATTTTAATTATTTTTTTCTTGATAAAAATACAATGGGGGAAAAAGGGAAGGGAAAGGGAATAGAGTGAGGGAAAGGAAAAGAAACAAAAAAGCAGTGACTTCCAACTTTTTGGAAAGGAAAATTACATAATAATTATATAAGAAGATTTTAATCTCAACTTTTTACCTCTATAAATATGATAAGTTATTGCCATTTCTATAACAGCCTATTTAATCATCCAAACCCAAAATCAGATTTTTGTTTTTAATCTCTTTCCAGCAGAAAGTCCAGAAGCTGTTTCCAAATGAAAAGAAAACTAGTTACGTACTTTTCCCTAATTAATGCAGTTAAAATGCTACAAGATTCTTAATAATTTTATAGCATACTAAAGTAAAATTTAAGTTTCTTCCACTCATAAATCATATGAAAAGGCTATCACGGAGAGACCAGGGAGTATATTAGGGTCCTGCTTAGGGGTGAAATCCAGCAGGTTCTGACAGGTTCTGCAGAACTGATAGCGGAAATTTTGAGTAGTTCAGAGAACCGGCAAATATCACCTCTGGCTGGCCCCAGAGTGGGATGGGAATGGAGATTTTGCACTATCCTTCCCCTGGAGTGGGGTGGGAACAGAGATTTTGTAGTATCCTTCCCCTGCCACACCCACCAAGCCACGCCCACCAAACCACACCACGCCCACCAAGCCACGCCCACAGAACCGGTAGTAAAAAAAATTGGATTTCACCACTGGCCCTGCTCCACAGGTATGGCATGATACACCAGTTAAGAAATTGGTGTGTATTTCCCTCCCATTAAGAAACCTACCTCATAATTTGTGGTTGCCAGTTTTAGAGAATCTACTGTCTTCATGCAGAATTGTCTCATCAGAACGGCTTATGATATCATTTATGCACATTTTCTGATATTCTTTTATGCTTGGTAAAATTCAGTTTTAATTCTGCAGATCTTGGCTAGATTTATTTTAATTATCTGGCCTTGCTATTTTGCCATTTTATTATGTTAGCAAATTGGTAACAGAAGGAAATACTTTTTTGCCTCCCCAAATTAAAAAAAAAACATTTAAGGAAATGCACAGAAAAATAAAAATCAGACATTGTATGATGGAGGAATTTTCAAGGCAGAAAAATTAAGCACAAGAGAAAAATTAAAATAAGAGAACAACATTAAAAGCTTGATGGGGCTGAAACAACTTCACTATTTCCCTGAAAAACCATTTTAAAAGATCTAACTTCCCTGGAGTAATTCCCTGAGACAATTGTTCATTTATTTCCACTCTTTGCTTTCTATTTCTTAGTGCGATCCTCTTATTCCAGAAACATTTTTTTCAAATCTTGTTGGAATGAGTCTTTTATACAGCCATTTTGTGTCTCAACAAAGACAACCACTAAGCAACCCATTTTCAACATTAGGCTTGTCCCTTACAGTACAGGTAGTCCTCGACTTACGAAGACAATTGAGCCTAAAATTTCTATTGTTTCTTAAGTGAGTTTTGCCCAATTTTACAACCTTCCTTGCTACATTTGTTAAGTGAATCACTGCAGTTGATAGGTTAGTAACCTGGTTGTTAAGTGAATCTTGCTTCCCATTGACTTTGCTTGTCAGAAGGTCGCAAAAGGGGATCACATGACCTTGGGACTCAGCAACGGTCGTAAGTATGAACCAGTCACCAAGTATATGAATTTTGATCACATGATCATGGGGATGCTGCAAAGGTCGTGACGATGAAAAAACAATCATAAGTCCCTCTTGTCAGTGCCGTTGTAACTTTGAACAGTCACTAAATGAACTGTTGTAAGTCAAGGACTACCTGTATTTCCTGAAATATCTATAGCTTTTCAAACTGGATGCTCATTTTCAGAAACCAATCATTTGTGCTTTTGTTTATTAATTTTACAGTTTTACAACCTACAAAGTAGAAGACTCTGGGCAGGTAAGAACACATTAAAATTATAATAATATATTATTATAATATATACATCTCTCCCTCTCGCCAGATAGATGCCAATGACCCTTAATTAGTCCTGAAGTCTTGATGGAATAAAAGTATTTTCAATTATCTTCTGAATGCTTTGTAGGAGCAAGATTCACAGACTGTATAAAAAGCTGTTCTGCTACCTTTTTGATGTTATCTGCCAGCAATCTGGTTGTATTTCAGTACAAGAGAAATCCATCTTCTCTTGTACTGGTTCAGCGTGTTCCCCAAAATGTTCTACAGTGCATAGCAAATCTAAATTCTTCTACCTGACACCATCATATCATCTTCACTTGCCGGCGTAGATAGACCTGAACATGGAACAGGTAGTATTTCTGAGAATTCTTGCCAATCCTTAATGCACTGAAGACTAGGACTGGATCTAAGGTTTCCACAAAGAATCACACCTAACTTGGCATTTCACCACAATGAATCATCAGCCATCAGCCAATTTGTTTAATGGTTTCATGGAATATTTGACAGCTACAGAAGTTGAATGACAAAGCTGAACGAACCAAGGAGAGAAAATATGAAACCGATAACCTTGGCATGAACAATCATTCAGCATACGTAATTTATATAATCTGGATTGTCTCTGCGACGCTGCTCCCTGAGGTAAACCTTAGGTAGATATAGATGCATGGAGGACACAATTATCTAGCACCAAAGATACTGAGTAAGAGGCGATTCTTTGTAGTTGATGAATTCAACATTACCCATCTTTATAAACAAATTATCTTTCATATTCGTTATTAAGGACAAAAATGGTAAAGGTCAGGGACATCAAGAGAGCAACATAGCATTCAATGATTTAGATTAGAACATTAATTTTGGACAATTGTATTCATATTCATATTCTTAAATTCAGCAAATATTGGGTTGCTTGGATCATATAGAAATTATCAGTTTCCACAGACTGTCTTTTAAAGCCAATTTTGGGAAGCTGCTCAAGTCCTCTGATTTTGCCTCGCTATCGTTTTCATGCACATTCTTAAGTGGATTATCCCAAGAGGCATTCTAATTAAAATAACAGCATTCTACATTTTTTAAAAAGTCTGGGCCTCAAATTGATTGCTGAGGAAACATTCAACAGTGCCAAATGAAGGGTGAACTTTCTTTCATTTTTTAAATCACCAATGCTATTTGTATACTATGAGAATAATGTGGTAACTCAAGCTCTTGATGCAATTATTTGAGTAAATTAGAAGATGTATCATAGTAAAAGAGCACAGAGAAGGTATGTTGTAACCCAGAATTGATCAAACTCTGCTTTTGGACCAATCATCAAGTTTCCAGTTTTGTTCTATAGTGGTCTTAGATACTTCTCACTCAATGGCAATTGATGTCACTATGATTGCTGGGTCAGGTCTGACATAAATGAAATTAACATGTAGGTGAGGAGAACTAGAGCTAAGGATGAGTGATAAGGAGTGGATAGATAGTTCCCAAGTAATGTGTTTCAGCAATTTCTCCTTTACATGCCTCCAGAAAATTGAGGGGAATGAAGTTAAAGGCAAAATGACAAAGGTATAACTGGAAAAATAAGGAAGAGAGAGAGATATATGTTAATGGTTTTTCTTAATAATATGCATTGGATTTCTTAATTAAAAGTCTCTCATATATCCAGACTGTGCTTATTTTGATGATAATTACTTTATGTTTGGCTCCACCTTCATCTGGTCCACCTTGCAGATGCTTAAGATGCCATCATTTTTAGCTCCTGCAAGTGGTAGAAGATATAGAATCCCCATAATGCCATATTATAGCGGTTCTCAACCTCTTCTTCACCACAGACCCCCCCCCTTAAAAACCTTTTGTTGCCATGGTCATGGACCCCCAAGATTTAACTCAAAATTCAAATCATAACATTTCTTCAAACCTTCGCAGACTGCCTGTGACGACATTGTGGGCATAGTTTGAGAATCACTGCCATATTAGATAAGCCACAACAAAATAGAACAGGAATTGGGAGATTTTAGAGGGTTATTGTGAAGGAATAGATCTGTTATTTTCATTCCACTAATACAAAGTCTTTTTTGTGCTCCTGAAATGACATTAGGCATATCATCGTCATCATTCTATACAAACAGTGCAATGTTTTAAGAAGGGGCATAGTTTCACAGGCAAGGCCCAATTCTGCATGCAAAGAGTCTTGCATTCAATCCTGACACCACCAAATAAAACCATGTAAAACTAGCAAGACTGAGATGATTTGACAATAACTGGGTTACATTATTAATCATTATTAAAAAACAACAACAGCATGAAATAAAACAAAAATCTCACCCATAACTAGGTTTATGTTAAAATGCAAGACTGATAATACAAAGACAGCTTTGGTTTTGCACAGTTCCTCAAAAATTCTGAACATAAATGAATACACAATCACAGTGGTGGGATTCAAGTAATTTAACAACCGGTTCTCTGCCCTAATGATTTCTTCCAACAACCAGTTTGCCAAACTGCTCAGAAAGTTAACAACCGGTTCTCCCGAAGTGGTGCGAACTGGCTGAATCCCACCACTGCACAATCAGCACCGTGATTATAAGACAGATTCAGACGCAACCATAAGCTCAAGTAACAACACCCTCGAGTAAAATTAGTAGTTTATCTGGACCTACAAACATGTTGTCAATAGACTCATTTCAATAGAAAAATAGAAGATTTCATTTTTAGAACTTTGCCCAGGAAAAACCCTCAGAATTATTTCCTGGTACAACCCTGTCAGGCTCAAGTCTGATTCACTCTCTTTGATCAACAGTGACCTACGTCACTATTTGCAGAGGTTTCTTACCCATGATCACATCAAACACAAAACTTCCCAATGGAGGCAGCTGATCTCTGCAGCTTCGAGAGACGGATTACGGATGCATCACTGGGTGGGGAAACACTGCCTTGTTTATATGACACAATCAACTCCGCCATTCCTTCTCCCAGTTAACCAATTTACTTTTGTATGCCAGAACCATAAGAACTTGGATGACTCATTTGGTTAATCAGAGGCCATCTTTTCAATTCTCCCAGATACCAATATCCGTGGTTATTTTCTTTCTAGAAGAAGAAAATGGGTCTTCAGACAAATTGGCCAGCTGTGGCCATGTGAGAGGGTATGCGGTATGTCTAGAGAAGCCATGTTTTTGTAAGATCTCCCTAGCAATTGATCTCAATCATGGACATTAGAAGAAACAATGAAACCTGAGTAAAAGTAGTTTTCACAACATGGGATGGGGGAATTAGTTGAGTAAGGCACTTGGCTAAACTAGATATATTTGCGGTGCTCTTCGGTTAATTTGTGGGTCGAAACCCTGGTTATTGATGTAAACTTGTTTTCTTGGCAACAATACGTAAGGAATTTGCCATTCGTTTCCTCAGGAATTGATTTTTTTACTTCCAATCTAAGCCTAAGATTTTTTTCATGATCTTCTATCCATCCAAATCTGAGCTATGCCTGACTCTACTTTGCATTTTTAAAATCAGACATCTGTTGGCTGGGGCAACGTAGTTTTCGAATTTGTACAAAACGCCACCGTCCCCTTCCCCATGATCCAGATACCAGGACTAGGTGAATAGGACATGCATGGCTATATAAATCTATTTTCAAACTTTAAAAATTTGTACATCATTAACAGGGAAGACTATAAAATTCCTTGTACATGTGGTCAGGTCCAGAGAGCAGAATTGTCAAGAATTGGTATTTAGAATGTCAGGAAGCCAAAGCTTAATGAAGAGTAAGTGAAAAGGTTGCATTTATTTTGTCTAAAACAACGAAAGTCTGATTGTCTAAGATTAAAAGATTAAGAAGAGAAATAACTGTGTTCAAATAATGTGTTGAAAAAAATAAGAGAATGAAGGAAATTTGTTGTTCTTCGAGTAAAAAATCCAGGGACAAATTTTAGGTAAAAGCAACTTCCTAATTATAAGTGCTGATAAGCTTTGAAGCAGAATTGTCTCAGGAAATGGTAGGGTGTTCTTCATTAAAGATGTTTACAAAATTAGGGCAATTATCAACTATAAACAGTAAAGGTTGAATTGAATTAACCTCCTCCAATTTGAGTTATCTCCAGCTGCATGGACTTCAATTCCCATAGTTTTCAGCAATGGCCACATTGGTGTGGACTTTTAAGAGTTGAAGTCTAAAGGGGCTTTAGTTGGGAAAGACTGGGTTAGATACATTTCTTAATTATTTATTTATTTATTTATTTATTTATTTATTTATTCATTCATTCATTCATTCATTCATTCATTCATTACCCATTTCATCACAGGCGACTCCATTAATTCAGTATTCATTTTAGTGCTTCTTTTATTTTATTTTAATTTTCCATGCTTTTTTCCAGGAATAAAATGTCTGTCAAGAAAAAAAACTCTAATATTTATCCTAAAGTTTTACCCTAAAGGGGTATTATTATAAAGTAAATATATTTATATGCAGGTTACAGCTATTAGAAATATCAAAGTGATTTACCGTAAGTAATTAAAATGAAACTAGTACATTAAAACAGTACAAAGCATGTAAACTAAGGAGAAAACAAAACTATTTTGGCATTCAGGGAAGACCTGGACGAAGAGACCATTTTAACAGCTACCTAAAAGATGTCATTTGTAGATCTTTCAGGTACACCCAACGCAAAATTCAGCATTTTAAGACACATTTAGTCTCTCACATGGATCCTTGTAATCAGACTGAGTGACATTTTTTTCTGGAACTGTTCAGCTCCTTCAGGAATACCATGAAAAAAAGAAGCAAAGATCGGTGGTCTACTCTTTCCCAACTCCCAACTCAGAGCCTTTCCTTTTTCTATTGCCTCAGCTAAACAATGCCCACCTGCACACTGTTACATATGTGCAAAGAAAATGCAATTAATGTAATTAATTACAATACAGGGCATCGTCATTTTTATATAATTTCATCCTCCTGTGTATCAATCATCTGGATTATTTCATCTTCGTATTTCTGCCATACCTTTGTCAATGAAGGACACCTACGTTCATCCTCTTGCATGCCGAAGAGATCTGGTAGTAAGGAAGAGAAAGTCTCCAAGAGGAGTGTGGAATTAATAGATGGGAACAAGTTCCATTACAGAAATAAGGAGTTGCAAAGCACAGTGCCTATAATCTTGGTGATAATAGGCTAAGTCAAATAATGCTTGCTCAAAGTATCATAGCCACTCAACTGCTAGGTCACCTCCTGCAATCTGAAATGTTCATACTTGCACCTTTTTCCAGGCACAAGAATAGACAAGCACAGAACTGTTTAACCTACTTCCCCAGTGGGAATAACAACTGTGGCTCCAGCAGAGATTTTATTATTATTATTATGATTATTGCACACTCAAACTGCTCCAACAGCATACAGCCACGAGAGTTGTTCACCAAGCTGTGATGTGGTGGAATGGGGATAGCCATCCCAAAATAAGACTTTGAAAGCAAAATGTTTGGCCAAAGGTGTCAGAGATCTCCCTCTATTAACATTTTCCTGGATTGCATAACATATTAGAAATTTGCTAAAAATCAAATAAAACATCATTTAAAAAAAACACATAAATCATGTGGTCTTGACGGTAATGTGTTAAATGGCTGGACTACTTTTATATGAATATTCTTCTCCCTTGTTTTATTATATATTGTTATCGTTATATATCATTTTATTGCACTGCTGCCATTATATAACTTCTTCTTGCATCTGTTATATTTCGCTAATGTATCCTTGCCAAGTTAATGCAGTACAAATACTAAAAATAAATGAAGTTCAAACAACTTTATTTAAAATGTTGGAAAATATTAAAAACAAACTGAATGTCAGCGTTCCAGAAAATCCCAGCTCCAACTGAAAAGCAATTTGCTCGGGACAAAAACACTTGGGAATGTTACACTACTCTGACTTCTGTAAACAGAGTCCCTAAACTATTCAAGACAAACAGGCTCATCAGCGACTGTCCATTACGGGGAGGTGGGGTGGGGGAATATCCGCAGCAATGGAGTCTTGGAAAATGTTCCTTAGCATCTGTTACCATTGAAAGACTTAAATGCATAAATTGCAGAGATTCCAACAGCTTTGCAATAATCAAGCCAATTGGTCTCCTAGATTCCCCTTGCACCTCTTGATCTTAGGGAAAAAGTAAAATTTTAAATTAATTTTTTGATTCATTCATTTTTCCATCCATCCATCCATCCATCCATCCATCCATCCATCCATCCATCCATCCAACCAATTAACTTACATCCTGCCCATCTCGTCTAGAGGTGAATTTAAACCAGTTTCTTCAGAAAGGCTATTATTTTCATAGCACCTTCCTTAGCTTTCCCTTTTCTTAGCCACCTATATCTCATTCGCTATTTGTAAAACTAGCCCTGTTGCTAGATCTCAGAAGAAAATTTCTACCAGGAAGTTTTTCTATGGCAGTCCTATCATAACTACGAAGAAGGAAATTATTGGGAAATTTCTCTATCCATAAAAAAATAATCTATTAAAATAGAGACAGAAAATATGCCAAAATCAACACTCTTGGTGTCCATTGGACTGTCTGTGGCATCAGGCTTTAATCACCTTAATAAATTCAGGGATAAAACTATTCATAATGCAACTGAACATATGATGCAACAACTGTCATTTTACATAAAATGTCTCTTTTTTAAAAAATTCTTGGAATGTTTCTTTTTAGAATAGGATTCAACACTGCACACACTGCCTATAAACTGAAGGTGCTCCCCAAAAGGACTTCTGTTTAATTTCTGGCACAAAATCAGAGTTATTCATCAGTTCAGGGGTGAAATGTAAAATTTGTTACTACCGGTTCTGTGGGCGTGGCTTGGTGGTGGTGGGGTAATGTGACTGGGTGGGCGTGGCCAACTTTAAAAAAAAAACTTTTCAAAGCATTTTTTCTAATGCTTTGAAAAGCCTCTGCCGATCAGGCAACTCAGCTGGGATCGTCAGAGAGGCTTTTTAAAAAATGCTTTCAAAAGTCTCTGATGATCCCAGCTGAGCCGCGCGATCATCAGAGGCTCTTTTTTTATTTTTAAAAGCATTTTTTTGTCAGAAGAGGTTGTAGAAAAATGTTTTTAAAAGTAAAAAAATAAAAAAGCCTCTGATGATCGTGCGGCTCAGCTGGGCATGGTGGGGTGGGGGGGCGCGCAGGGATTTTTGCTACCGGTTCTCTGAATCACCCGCGGCCATCGCTACTGGATCAGGTGATCCGGTCCGAACCGGGAGCATTCACCCCTGCATCAGTTCTTAAAATAGCAGCATATTTCTTGTTAAGAGCCAAAACGTGACCAAAACAGAACAGAAACTAAGTGGGCAACAGAATTCAATGCACTTTTTCAGTCTAAGAATTTTTATTTCAAAACAAACTGACTAATATTTAGTACAGGTAGCCCTCAATTTACAACAGCTCATTTAGTGACCATTTGAAGTGACAACTGCACTTTAAAAAAAATGAACTTATATTTTTCACACTTACAACCATTGTAGCATCTCTAATGTCACATGATTTGGACACTTGTTAACTGATTCATATTTATGACCGCTGCAGTATCTCGGGGTCAGGTGATCACCTTTTGGGCTCAATTGTGGTCATATGTCAAGGACTACCTTTATTTGAGAGCAGTGCTTTCATAAGGCACAGCCACACACACACACACACACATCCAACGAGTAGCATTTCACAGATAGTAGCAGAAGACTATCCAAGTTTATGAAAAATGATAAATGTGTTCGACTTTCAAACAGGAAAAAAAATATACAGCTAACTATAACCTTCTAGTTTCCCATGTATTTCCCAAGTGATGGGAAATGTGATTCGCAGCAATGAAAGGCTGTTGGCCTTTGGATATAAAAGCAGCCCTTCTAAGCAAACATTTCCCTAATCCCCCACACAAAATTGTTGTAGTGTGGTATTGGATGAAAAGCTTCCCTAGGCTACACAAGAAATCCATACCAGGAGCTTTGTCCTAGTTTCCAAGTTAGTTCTACACCAATGAGCCTGCTTGCTTTTTTTTTTTTATTACCATCACAATCATTTTTTTTTTGGCAGAGCAAATTCATTTGGTTTATTAATATATGGGACATTCAATAATAGTACAGAAATTTTGCCAGATCATGCTTCGATAGTTTCTTCAATCACAGTTATGATTTTCTGCGACCCAAGAGAAAAAAGTTCAACCTAGAACTTTGTGCTATGTGAAACCGTCCAACCAGGGGTGAAATGCTACCGGTTCGCTCCAATTCGGGCGAACCAGTAGAGGCGGCAGCACGTGGTTCGGTGAAATGATAGCAGCGGTAGCACAAGACTGCGCTCACCTGCCCAAACATCATTACTTTTTGGTTTCAACCAGGAAGTAACCTGTTTTTGACCCTCTGCGCAGAAGGCTTTGTGCATGCACAGAGGGTCCAAAATTGGAATGGCACATGTGCGCTTCCGAACCAGTAGAGAAGGTAAGTAGATTTCACCCATGAGTCCAACCTCCCCCCCATCTTGAGAGACCTAGAAAAGATTTTTTTAACAAGGAAAAAAAAACAGGTACATCTTTTCTAGTTAAACTTTGCATCTATTTTCAGTGTACAGCTCATAAAAAGTTCACCTGTGCTGTATAAATGGGCAGACCAGCCATCCAGAATGCGTTTCAAACAGGACAGTTTCATACTAATGCTGAACAAGTTCAGACATGATCTTAGTTCTCTCATTTTTCAAGTCTTCCTAGAAGCAGGTTTAAAACAGCAACAGCGTGAATCACTTTTGAAAGACCATATCATATTACCCCAGTTCAGGCCTATAAGACGTTCTTCATTTCATCCAAATTAACCCCTCTGGATAAGACCCTCTTCCATTTATTCTAAAATTGCATGTTTCCTAATTGTTAGGAATATAATGTAGTTTGGTGGTAAGCTTTGTTTCTAATGGGAGGTATCCAGGGGTGAAATCCAGCAGGTTCTGACAGGTTCTGGAGAACCAGTAGCAGAAATTTTGAGTAGTTTGGAGAACTGGCAAATGCCACCTCTGGCTGGCCCCAGAGTGGGGAGATTTTGCAGTATCCTACCCCAGGAGTGAGGTGGGAATGGAGATTTTGCAGTATCCTTCCCCTGCCACGCCCACCAAGCCACACCATGCCCACCAAGCCACGCCCACAGAACCGGTAGTAAAAAATTTGGATTTCATCACTGGACATATCTAATTTTTAGAAAATATAAGAGTGTAGTCAGATTTTACTACTCCCCTGGGTACTGAGTTAGAGATAAAAATGTGTGTTTGTTGTACCAGCCTCTTGGGCTACCTTGTATAACCAGAGATGGATGGACATTAGTACAGGTAGTCCTCAATTTACGACCACAACTGAGCCTCCAAATGTTTTGTTGTTCAATGAGTTTGGCCCATGTTACAACCTTTCTTGCCACAGCTGTTAAGTGAATCGCCACCGTTGATAAGTTAGTAACAAGGCTGTTAGGTGAATCTGGCTTCCCCATTGACTTTGCTTGTCAGAAGGTCGCAAGAGGTGATGACGTGACCCCGGGGCATAGCAATGGTCATAGGTAGGAGCCAATTGCCAATCATTTGAATTTTGATCATATGATCACGGGGAACGCTACAAGGGTTGTAAATGTGAAAAAAGGTCGTAAGTCACTTTTTTCGCTGCTGTTGCAACTTTAAATGGTCACTAAATGAACTGTTGTAAGTCAGGAGCTACCTGTACTGCTGTTTCCCTCACTGAAAGGGATGAACATAAGAAGGCAACGAGGTAGGATTCGTTATGAAGTGAACTTATCTCAGGAAGACTAAGCTTCTTCTCCACTTGGTTGTCCATCTCCTTAATTGCCTGTTTACTGGTTTGCTCAACCTGAGGTTGAACATCTGCTTACCTTCAGGGGTCAACAACAAACCTTTGGCCAACCAAAAAGTACGACACATTGTAAAAATTACATTGTCGAGCTGATGTCTAACTATTTTAAGGCAACAATCCCAGTAGTGTGGCTTTAATTAGCTACTAGTTGTGGCTGTAGGGTTTCATTTGCTACTTGACCTGCTCATATACTGATCTCAACGCACATCTTATGTTCTCTGATGATACTACTAGAGTTGTTGGAAGAAATATCCTTCTGGGTTCAGTTCCAAGTGGGGAAAAAGAGACTGGATTCATGGAGGTTGCTTGGAAAGAACAGGATCACATGGCTTGATGAACAGGATCACATGGCTTGAGTTCCTGAGCAGAAAAAGGGCAGAGATGCTGAGAGTGCCTTGGTTTTATGCCCTCTGTTGGGCTTTGAATTTGAGCTTGTATTCTGATTGGTTGTCAGACTCCCATGTGGCCATGCAGGGGCAACTCTGTAGGCTGCCCTGTGTCCCAGGCTTGGTTGAGCCTTGCTGGGTGATGTAATCTTCCCAGGTGCCATGTTCTGTTCTGTTGCTAGATGGGTAGAGGGCTAATCCTACCTATTGGATCTTGGGTGAGGGCATTTGCCTATGAATAGACCTAGCTATCTCTTTTATCTCTTAACATCTGCTGTGGGCTATTGAGGATGGTGGGGGCTATTAAGAGTGAGTCTGTTTCCTGCCTAAAAACATGTTTCTCCATTTCTCATCCATGGAAATACAATATTCTGCCTTTTTAATATTTCCTAGATTATTTCATTTTCCTAGGAGAGGGTGGGTGCTAACTTCCTACACAGTGAAAAGAAATTTTTAAAAAAATGAATAATAAAAATCTTATCAAGAAATCAAACGTTATTTCTGAAATGTTATTTATTTATCAAATTTAGAAACCACCCTGACAGAGGGACTGTGGTAATGGTAAGATAGGATATTATAAAACTATTTTTTCCCCAACCTATATAGAGAAGAGGGAAAGAGAGAAGCAATTGTGCCAGGAGCTTACATCCAGAATTTTCCAATTATACGCAGGTCCTTACTCCTTCCCATACTATTAGGCAACATATGTAATGATATGCAATAAATTAACATAATATGAATGGGAACAGAAACAAGAAATTTGGGTGATGGGTGAGGTGAAAACTACAGCTGCCATACCTGTAGAACCAGAAAACTGGGCAACTGTTTATAGATGAAGCCAGAGATGAAACTCTTGTTAGGAGTGGTTTTAATGCCTTGCAAGTATGGAGTTTAGGTGTATCTCTCAAAGGATAAGAAGGTGTAGGAATAATAAAGAATGTGTTAAAGATCGGAGTTCAAACTTTTGAGAACCTGTGCTCCAAGTGAGCTATGAATAAGAGAAAGAATACTGATAAATATGACTGTGACTAAATAATACACTCAGATAATTTAATAGATAGAAGAGGGAGGGAGGTAAGTAGATAGGTATGTAGGTAGGTAGAGACAGATACACAAACAGATAGATAGAGATAGTGTAGATATTCTTTATTGCAGAATTACACAAAGCTAATGATATTCCACTGAAAAACTGTATTTCACCAAAATTGCTTTAAGGCTTCAATTACCGTATTTTTCAGAGTATAAGACGTACTCCCCCCCCCCCCAAAAGTGGGTGAAAATTTCAGTGCATCTTATAGACCAAATACAGGCCTGTTTTGGGGCTCCAGAACCCTCTGTGTGCTCCATTTTCGCCCTCCCCGGCCCTCAGAAGCCCTCTGCAGGCCAAAAATGGGCGCATTTTTTGTGAAAACGGGCCTGTTTTGGGCAAAAACATGATGTGCAGAGCACTACAAAGTGCTTCTGGGAGCCGGGGAGGGCCAAAATGTGATGCGCGGGGGTCAAAAACTTTTTTTTCTTGTTTTCCTCCTGTAAAACTAGGTGCATCTTATAGTCTGGGGCATCTTACACTCCGAAAAATACGATAAAAACTCACAAAAGGAAAAAAAAAAAAGATTATCAAAAGAAAACTATAAAATATGAGATTAACTAGGGAAGATTGAAACCAGAGGTTTCCAGTAGGTCATAATATCAAGACCACGTTGACTGCACTTGTGAATGACCTTTACAGAACTCGGGACTAGGGTGACTTGTCCATCCTTGTCCTCACAGATATATCAGCATTTTTAGTATTACTGACTCTGGTGTTCTTCTGGACAGAATAGCAGAGGGGTTGGGAGTTGGGCAGCACATTTTTGCAGTGTTTTTTTTTTTTTTTTTAAATTGATTTATATGCTGCCCTTCTCCGGAGACTCAGGGCGGCTTACAATGCATTAAGCAATAGCCTTCATACTTTTGTATATGTCACTGTGTTTTTTTGTATTTGCCAGCTGTGCTTGAACTCTAAGACTTACCGTAGCTGATCAGAGCTCTTATCTCTAAGCTAACTGCGCATGTCCACATTCTTTCACTTTCTTCTACTTTTCTTTGTTCTCCGGCCAAGAGAGGTGGCCGGGAAAGCTTTGCCAAGATGTAGTTAATTAGCCAGTAAGATGTTTTATTTTCTTTATAAAAATAAATGAGTTTTTCTTAGAAAATATATCTTCGGGTTTATTTTCTTAAAGTATACTTCAAGGGAAGGTCACGATCCATTCTCTAATCAAGGTGCAATTACCCAAAAGCAGAATGGGATTAATTGCCACCCTGACAGTATATTTATACAAAGTCAGCTTATTGCCCCCATAATCTGGGTCCTCATTTCACCTACCTTAGAAAGGATGGAAGGCTGAGTCAACCTTGAGCCTGGTGAGATTTGAACTTGCAGTAATTGCAGGCAGCAGATGTAAGTGGATGTTAATTAGTCTGCTGAGCCACCAGAGCTCTGTGGTTGTCACGGCTAGTACCAGTTGGAGGAGAAGTTCAATCCTAGATCCCTGATGTGTGGAGTGCCTCGGGGTTCAACTCTCTCTATTAAACATCTCATGAAATCACTGGCTAAAGTTATTTGCTATCAGGGAGTAAGGTAGGTGAATGATATTAAATTATAAATCTCTGCCACAGACTATACAAGTGATATCATTAGTTTTATTACCCAATACCCAGAAATGATAAAGGTCCAGATGGGGAAAACTAGGTTACAACTCAACCCTGGCAAGACTGAGGGGCTAAGGCTTGGTTGTTGTTGTTAGTTGTGAAGTTGTGTCTGACCCATCGTGATCCCATGGACGTTTCTCCAGGTCTTCCTGTCCTCTACCATCCTCTGGAGTCCATTTAAGCTTACGCCGACTGCTTCAGTGACTCCATCCAGCCTCCTCGTTGTCTGCTGTCCCCTTCTTCTTTCGCCCTCAATGGTTCCCATCATTAGGCTCTTCTTCAGTGAGCCCTTCCTTCTCATTAGGTGGCCAAAGTATTTGAGTTTCATCTTCAGGATCTGGCCTTCTAAAGAGCAGTCAGGATTGATCTCCTCTAGGACTGACCTGTTTGATCACCTTGCAGTCCAAAGGACTCGCAGGAGTCTTCTCCAGCACCAGAGTTCAAAAGCCTCAATTCTTTGACGCTCAGCCTTCCTTATGGTCCAACTTTCACAGCCATACATTGCAACTGGGAAAACCATAGCCTTGACTATACACACTTTTAAGGCTTGGAGTTCCATCATATTGGGGAATATCTATCTTTAAAGCTAGATGGGATAGAACTTCCCCAGGCAGAATTGGTGGGTCACTTGATCCCTTTTTGGGCTAATGACTCTTGCTCAAGTAATTTGGTGGCAATCATAAATACTTTATTGGGAGGCTCTGATCACAGTCACCCATGCCTTAGTCATTTCTCACCACTACAATGTGCTCTACATCAGGATGCCCTTAAAAAACATTTGGAAATTTCGTTTGGTCTAGAATGCAGTGTGAACAATATGGAGTACATCAGAGTTCACCCATGTGGGACTGCTATTTTGCAAGCTGTACCGGCTACCAGTCAGTTTCTGGATGCAATCCAAGATGCTGGTTTGTCTTTAAAAGCTTTACAGAACACAGGACTAGATTATCTGCGGGAATGCTTGCTTCCAAAAATCTGTGCCTGTCACACCAAGTCTCTTAAAGTGGGCATGACTTAGTAATCCTTCTAGGGCAGGGGTCGGCAACCTTAAACCCTCAAAGAGCCACAAAAATCCTAACCGGAAGTCCCTGTTCAATTCTGGAGCCGACCGGAAGTCCTGTTCTCCCACCATAGACTCTACTCCTAGTGCGGTGTCCGTTTTCCTCTACCTGTCCTAACCAAAAGCCCCATCAATTGTGGAGCCAACCAGAAAACCCTCCCTTTGCCATAGAGTCTCCTCCTGGCACGCCATGCTTCCCCCCTCCCTAACTGGAAGCTCCTCTCAAAATTGTGGCACCAACCAGTGACAGGGAGCCACATGCGGCTCCAGAGCCACAGGTTGCTGACCCCTGTTCTAGGGAAACAATGTCACCTAGTGGTACCCAAGAGACATACTTTCTCTGTCACCATACTTGCTTGCTCCATGGAACAAACAAACAAACAAAAAAAGAATATTAAACTGATAGATTCATAGATGTGACTATTCAAATTGACAGGTCACCCATCTCCATTCTGAATCAAAAATATGGCAGCATGGCATTTGGTCTCTATTCATAAATGAATTAAAGCTACAATCTAAGATGCAACATTCTCATGATCAGAGGAGATAGATGTTATTTCTTAACCATCCATGAACCCTTTTCCCGAAATGTTCCTTTTTAAAAAGTATTTGAAGACACATTTTCTTTTCTTTTCTTTTCCAGATTCTAAGAGCAAGCAATACAGGTCGCCCTCGACTTACAACCATATTTGAGCCCAAAATTTCTGTTGCTAGGTGAAACATTTGTTAAGTCAGTTTTGCCCCATTTTACGACTTTTCTTGCCACAGTTGTTAAGTGAATCACTGCAGTTGCTAAGTTGGTAACCTGCTTGTTAAGTGAATCTGGCTTCCCCATTGACATTGCTTGTCCAGAAGGTCGCAAAAGGAAATGACATTTTCCCGGGACACTGCAACCGTCATAAATATGAGTCAGTTGCCAAATGTCTGAATTTCGATCACGTGATCATGGGGATGCCGCAGGAGTCGTAAGTACAGAAAACGGTCATGTGTCACTTTTTTCAGTGCTGTTGTAACTTTGAATGGTCACTAAATGAACTGTTGTAAGTCGAGGGCTATCTGTAACTGTAATTTTTATTTATGCATTCAAAATAATCCTCCTTAAGATCTGTGGGATGTACATAACAATGTGGCTTGCTCAATACCACACAACAAACAACTGTAGTGACTTCTTCACACTTTTTGATTAAATAGGGCTGGCTGGTTTTACTTTCCTTTGAAGGAGACCCTCCTTAATAAGATCATTTGAAATTTAATTATTTTAATAGCAAATGCTAAAGATAGAAATTCTCCAAGGAGATAAAAGTTGCAAGGGACATGCAGCATAATCTCCCTAGTCAGGTTTGATTTTAAAGCACCCACTTTTGTCTTATAGAGGTGAAGGATGAGAACTAGGGGAATAATTTTGTCCAAAATCACAACAATTTGTGATTTGAATTCAGCAATCCAAACTCGATTGCAGAAAATACGACTTCAGCAATGGAGTGGTCAACGCCTGGAATGCTCTACCCAACTCTGTTGTTACATCCTCAAACCCTTACAGCTTCAACCTCATACTGTCTACCGTGGACCTCACCCCATTCCTAAGAGGTCAGTAAAGGGGGCGTGCATAAGCGCACCAGCCTGCCTACCATCTCTGTCCTACTGTCCCCATTTATTTGTATTCATTTCCCCTGTTCATGTCCATGTTCATATTCATACCTGTTATCTTGTGCATGTTTGACATACTAATAAATAAATAAAATAAATACTGTATTTTTCGGAGTATAACACGCACCTTTTTCCCCCCTAAAAGAGGCTGAAAATTTGGGTGCGTCTTATACTCCGAATGTAGCTTTTTCGAAGCTTTTTTTTCAGCCCTAACGAGGCACTAGCGAGCGATCTTCCCAGCTTTGTCTGCTCCCTCAACTCTCCGCTGTGCTTTAATGAGGCGATAGCAAGCGATCTCCATGCTTTGCTCCGACTCTCAGCTGTTCTGTAGAAGCTTTTTTCCAGCCCTAACTAGGCGCTAGCCGAGTGAAGCGATCTCCCTCATGCTTTGCCTGCTTTTCTCATTGCTGCTTCCTCTCAGTTGTGCCTTAGAAGCTGTTTTTTATCCCCAAGCAGGGGATAAAAAACCAGCAAACTAATGTGCTGAAGCTGACCAGACTAAGGACGCTAGGCAGATGAATACCTGGTAGGCAGTTCCCCCCCCCCATTTTCCTCCCCAAAAACTAAGCTGCGTCTTATACTCCGGTACATCTTATACTCCGAAAAATAAGATAGATAGATAGATAGATAGATAGATAGATAGATAGATAGATAGATAGATAGATAGATAGATAGATAGATAGATAGATAGATACATACATACATACATACATACATACATACATACATAAATTTAAATCTCTGCTCTAAAACCTGCATGTCCCTTGCAACTTTTATCTCCTTGGGAGAATTTCTATTCTTAGCATTTGCTATTAAAAGAATTAAATTTCAAATGATCATATTAGGGAGGGTCTCCTTCGGAGGAAGGTAAAAGCCTGAAAAAGAATTTTGTGCATCCAAGGAAGCGTATGTTGAAAGCTTATTGATAAAAAACCGTCTTGGTGGTCATCCTTCTTGAGTAATATAACAGTTGGCCTCTTGCAACAAATGGCAAATTGTATCTTAAGTCCTGCTTGTGGGTTTTCTAAATGCTTGGCTAAAATACTGGATTACTTGGACCTTTGACCAAGAGGCTTTATGACACTCATTTATATGTAAATAAGTCAGTTAACCTCAACTGGATTACTTCAAAGTGAGCTCATAGCTCATAGGAGCTATTTGCTAGCAACGTTGTCTGACCCCAATTCTCCTATTACTCCTTCTCTAAGACTTGAAGTAACTATATTTTTGACAAAGGTAGGCTTGTGATATATTATTGTTTCCCTTCTAGGGAAAAATAAATAAAGTTGAATAGAAGGACTTCTCATGTGTTTAGGAACTGGCATCTGCCTGCCTTTCATACCTTGTGAAACATCTATATAATACTAGGATAGTCGTGGAATACATAAAAGACTTAGGAAGTTAAATTAAAATCCCTACTAAGGAGCCTCAGGATTCCAGAAAGATTAACAGGTTTAATGTGACATGAACCAGAATCCTCTTCATCAGTCAAATTCACAGAACAGTATTTTCAGCAGGTAAACACAAATGGAGCTGAGCTCGTGTTAAGAAATATAATCA
This sequence comes from Pantherophis guttatus, assembly GCF_059756535.1. Classification (NCBI taxonomy): domain Eukaryota; kingdom Metazoa; phylum Chordata; class Lepidosauria; order Squamata; family Colubridae; genus Pantherophis; species Pantherophis guttatus. The sequence goes on along the minus strand of NC_142070.1, from coordinate 13,638,169 downwards.
ACTGAATTAATTGACCATGAAAATGAAAGGGTTCCCAGTCTATAAAGATTGTTAGTAAATCACAAGTAGGTACAGTATATCGGAAAAGGTACAATGAATATTTGAAGCAAGCATAATTCATTAACTCTAGTTTTCTCGCACACGTTGAATTCCTGTAATGAAAGAAAGCCATGTCTTGATTCTGCCCTAAACAAAGGACCTTCCTGATAAATTCTAAATGGAGCAAAATCCTGGCAGAAGGAATCTCTGTTGAAGTTTCTTTCTCAAACTACGCCAACTTTCAACCCAACATTAAGGGTCCTTGGATTTAATTTGCTTCCAATAATTTCTCAACAACTTCCCAAAATTTGGCCTCAGTTTGTTCTTTTACATGATGGAATTATCTCTTCCAGGGGTGGGTTTCACTTACCTTTGCCACCAGTTTGCTGCCTGCGCACTCACTTGCTTCGTGCGCACTGTCTATGCATGCACCTGGCCTTCCGCCCATGCGCTTAGCTCGCTCGTGCACCTTCCACGCATGCACCCAGCCTCGAAAACGTGCCTAAATAGCATGACTTAGAGCCGGGGGAGTGGGGGGGCTGGGCCCACCCCCACCCGCCGCTACCGGTTCTCCTGAACCGGTGCGAACCGGCTGAATACCACCTCTGATCTGTTCTATTTTTTTTTTTTAAAAAAGCAACAGGCCCCTTCAAGAACGGAACAACGTACTCCTCACTGGAAGATGAACAAGTCAGATGGAAATTCCTAGGTTTGCAGCTTGTGTCATTGGGTCCCGCATTGTGTTTGCAGTTACGTTGGGATAGAGTTGACATACCTATTTGTAATCCACGTGTCTTGGTTATGTGGCCTATTATTACAGCTGAACAACCATTTTATATTTGGAGGTCTTATGGAATCTAATCTATTGAATGGATTCTAATGCCATGTTCAGCTTCTTCCCTACTCTACTCAAATACTTTCAAGAGGCCAATCTTCAAATTCTCCTGAACCATAGCTATTTCTTCCACATTTTTTTTTTCTATACATGGGGAAAAAAAGAGAAAGTGAATGAACTGTTTCTGTTTTAGGAAGGCAATTCAGGCAGGACAAGACTGGGATCAATGTTTAGTGCACTCTTGAAGGAAAAGGGAAATACTTTCATGGTGCCACATGAGTTTATTCTGAATTTGTCTTGCGTCCCATCTCCAAGAATCAGCAAGTAGGCAGTGGGAAGACAAACCATGTCAGGACAGATGGACCGATAATCTCACCTAAGATAAAGCAGCTTACTATAATGCTAAAGTCCTTGGCTATCTTTCCCACTACTAGCAGACCATATGATTTCTCAGTATTTAGATCACGTTGAAATGGAAATGTTGAACAGAAACATCATCATTTTGGACAGTACCTTTTCACAGAATTTAACACTGGCTCATAACATGCTTTTACTAGGCTTTCCAAAACTGTAATAATTTATACGGTAAATTGTTAGTTTTCTACATCCTGCAAGGGTGAGTAGGTGAAGAGTTAGGAAAGAGAATATCAAATACTGTGTCCTTCTTGCCAGGAATGTGCAGTAGGTTGCATCTAAAGCTTTGAGTAGCAGGCTCCAAAATTCTACTCCAAAAGTTTGAGGGGAAAAAGAAGACAAAACCAGGACATTGATGCTGGAACTAAGGAAAGACTGGAAAATTTCCTTATGTTGCTTTTACTCTCTGGACAACTAGCAGAGGATGTGGTTGGGAATCAAGATTTCTGAGACCTTGGGAGCAAATTAAGGAATGAAATGAAGGCTTCAGATTTGTGAATATTTAAGGTATGAATTTAGTTCCTTGAAGGCCTCAAAATAAGAAAAATGGGTCACTATTTTTGCAGCTCTGACTTATTAAACAGATTAGCAGAGTTGGAAGGGACCTTGCAGGTCATCTAGTCCAACCCCCTGCCCAAGCAGGAGACCCTACATCTGCCTCTACCTAGGATGGAACTTAAAAGACATGAATGATCTAAAAGGTACTGAGGTGGGCACTATGGTTAAATATGGAAACGTACTAGTTCAGGTAATCTTCGATTTACAGCAGTTCATTTAGTGACCTTTTGAAGTTACAATGGCACTGAAAAAAGTGACTTATGACCATTTTTCACACTTATGACCATTGCAGCATCCCTATGGTCACATGATTTACATTTGGGTGCTTGACAACTGACTCATATTTATGACGGTTGCAGTGTCCCGGAGTCATACGATCCCCTTTTGCCCTGACAAGCAAAGTCAACGGGGGAAACCAGATTCACTTAACAACCGTGTTACTAATTTAACAACTGCAGTGATTCACTTAACAAATGTGTCAAAAAAAGTCGTAAAATGGGGCAAAATTCATTTAACGAATTTCTCACTTAATATAAATTTTGGGCTCAATTGTGGTCATAAATTGAGGACTACCTGTATTTGCAGAGCTTCAGAGACGAAAGACAAAACACACACATTATTTGAATGTCAATAATAAATAAAAGAAATAAAGCAATACCTCAGGCCACATATTAGACAAAGCAACCTATTGAGATCCTTATATTAAACAACATATTTCATGTGCAGTCAGAATTAAAAAAAAGCATATGTAATATGGCTCTTTATTTGAATAAATCAATTCAGTTAAGATCTCCATATGTGAGTCTGATTGGGATAAATTTCAGGGATGACACAGAAATATGATTTATATTCTTTGCTTTATTCTTTTTATTTAATCTGTTTCTTTTATTCCATTTTCACATAGGCTTTTATGAACGTTCTGTGTTTTATATTCTAAATTTTGATATGACCTAGTGGCTAATCAATAATAAAGTTACACAATAAAGATACAGTAAAAGGTAATGGCTGGGATGAAGGTGTAGGCTTGTGTGTATGATAGTGATTGTCTGGGACTCTAAAAGTGTGATCCTATGGGGAAATAAAGAAAGAAGTCATACTGATGATTATCAACATCAGTAAACCTGGTGAAAAAAAGATATTAGAGTATAATTCCACCGGTAGCTTGAAAACACTGTTTTTAATTGATGTGTATACTCCACGGTGTTTTCTCCTTCTTATCTCCTTATTACAACAAGCACACCTTGGATTTTTTCCCCCAGATAAATGGTCAAAATCCCACTTGGAAATTATCTCCCTCTCTCTCCGATAAACCTCATTATGCTGCAAGCAATATTCATATCTTATTTCAACAACAGGAGAAAAGCATCCTATTTGCTCCCCAAAGAGCTACAGCTGAGAGTTGGGAGGATGCTTGAGATCCACCCAGCACAGAAAACCGGTTATCCCTTTTTTTTTTATGCCCAACAAACCAAACCAGTAAAGAGAGAAGCTCTTGGCAGTTTTCTTGTGAAGTCACTGCCTTTGTTGTTTTAAACATTTCATTTAGAAAGAACGACACCTTCACCAATGCGGGAAAGATTCTGGTGCGGTTTTGTGGAGGTGTTGACTAGAATTAGAGAAATATCAAACACAGAGTATTATCTCCAATAAGGGTTCCCTACTACTCTTAGTATTATCCCTGCACTATTCTCCTCTTTCTCCATTTCTTAACCAACTTCAACAAGATTACTCAGTGGACTGAAGCATCCTATGTCAACAACTTGAGAAGCCATTCTCCCAACAAAAGTTGAGACATCTTGGTCTCTCCCAAGAACTGAACTGTGCACATTCAACTCTCTTTCCAAATGTTTTCTGCACTTTTGCTGCTTTGCAAAGCTGTTCCCCCCAGAGTCCTGAGGTTTTTGCACAGGAAAGGGTCAAAAGTCAACAACAGCAGCAAAACAGTTAGGATTTTTCTTTCCCTTTATCACATTATTATGTGGAGACACCACAACCATTTCAACACAGAAGGGCTGATCACAAAAAAATGGATGAGGAAAATAAAAGGAAAGTGCCTTGAAATGCCATCCTCACCTCTGTCTTACTTTTAATCTTAACCAAAGCTTCCTTACAGCATAGCAAAACCATTTTATTTGCAATTTACAGGCACATAACCAGCCTTTATTCCAAACAAGAGGCAGGTAATACCTTTCTCCCTACCTTGACCTCTGAAACCCTAAGACAGCCGGGAGACAGAATTATGCATTCACACTTTCACCCCGGGCAGGTCAGCACAGCAGTGCATTTCAACGTTGTCAAAACAACAAAACGCCCTTATAAGATGTTCTTACGGTTTTCCCATGGCGGAGAACAGCCCATCCCAAATTTACTACAACTTGGCCTGGCAGTGCACTCCATATTACAACTTTCCCCTCACGTCTTGAATGTTCTCCAGAGGAGGAGGACGATGGGACACCCAGTCCAACCTGTCTGAAGACAGCTCCAGTTTTATGCTTTCCAAAAACCCATCCCTTTTAATTTCCAATAACTTTTTTTTAAAAAAAATAGGAGGGGTGTGTGTGTGTGTGTGTGTGTGTGTGTGTGTGTGTGTGTGTCTTTGTGTGTCCCTTCCATGGGAATTTGTGCACATCAATCCCACTCCAGGAGAGGAGGGAGACAGGAGTTTCAACTCAACCCAGAAAACTTTTCCAGACATTTTTTATTGAACTATAAAGTATTATAAAATACAACGTCAATAAAAAAGCAGTTGGGGGAGGGGAGGAAAGAAGAAGAGAGGAAAGATAGGGAAAAAAAGTAAGAAAAAGAAGCACTGACTTCCGACCTTCTCTGTTACAGCAAAAGAAGGCATTCACATCAAAATGCCCTCAAGACGCTTTTATTCCAACAAGCCGGGCTGGCCTAATTTTTAAATTTTTAATCGTTAACTTTTAACTTTTAAATGTCCAAAACAGGGTAGTTTTATTTTAATTAGATATGGGCCAAATTATTTAATATTTCTTAAATGGTTTTTTAAATTTTATATCTGTGTGTTTTATTTTGGCCGTACACCGCCCTGAGTCCTTCTGGGAGAAGGGCGGTATATAAATTAAATTAATAAAATAATAATAAAAAATAATAATAAAATCACAACTTTTTTTTTTCCTTTTTCACACTATAATAGGAACAAAGCCCGTTTTCTATAAAGACCTATCCGTCCCATCGGTAAAAACCCAAAGTCACATTTTCATCAACCTCCCGGAAAACTTTTAAAGCTTTGCTTTAAAAGTTGCAAACACACCAAAACAGGGACTTCTGCGCGCCCATCGAAAAGGTCCCCCCTCAAAAAAATGCGGTCCAAGAACTGGGGGGGCGGCGTACGTATTCGGGCACACCCCCCCCCTCTGCAACACACACACACACACACACACATCCCGACCCGCAATTGTTGCACACAAAGGGAAGCAAGCGACCCCTTCTTAGCCTTCCCCCCCCCCCCCACCATTCCTCCACAATCCTTCCCCACCCGGCGAAAGGGCGCACAAGGAGCTGCTGCTGCTGCCGACGTCACTTACCAGCCGGGGAGACGATCCTGTGCCGGGAACGCGCGTGGTGGTGGGGAATGCCCTTTTATCTGGAAGCCGCGCACGAGTGCCGGGAGCTGAGGGGAGGCGGCGGCGGCAACATCTCCTCTGGCGGCTGCTCCGACGCCCCCCTCGCCCGGCTTGGAAGAAGCAGCAGCAGCAACCGCTTCTCCACCACCCACCCACCGCCAGCCCAGCCTCCCTCGCTCGCTCTCTGTCTCTCTCTCTCTCTCTCCTCCCCGCCTCCCTTGCAAGCCGGGGCTCCTTAAGGAAGAACCAAGCAAGGCGGGAGAGACCTCCTTCGCCTTCCCTCCCCGCAGCAGCCGGGACCGGCCGCCTTTTGGGCTCTGCGCCTTTGGCTGGCTGCGAGCGCGCCTTCTTGGAAGGGCTGGCTGGGACCGGCGCAGGCAACCGCTCGCTCTCTCGCGCCCTCCTTGGCAGCGGGGAAGCTGCTGACACAGGCTCGCCGGCAGCAGCCCTTCTCTACCGCCCGCTCGGCTTGGCCCGCCCCGCGCCGAGGCCCTGGCAAGTCGGAGTCGCTCTTGGGTTACTAAGCCAACCGCAAGGCCTGCCCTGCCGGGCTCCTGCCGCGCCCCACGGCAGCCTCCTCGGAGGAGGAGAGTGGGGAAAAAATAAAGCCCCCCTCGGCCTCCTCGGGTTACGCGCGAAGCTTGGCCTCGACTTGGCCTCAACGTTGCTACTTTTTTTTTTAATTTACTTTTTTGAGAAGGGGGTTTTTTGAACCTGCGGGGTGGGGGGGTGGGGGGGAGTATTAAGCCGCCCACCCCCACCCCCCACTCCCGCAACCAGAAAAGGTCCAGCGGCTCCAAAAAGACGAAGGGCAGCATCCGTAACTCGGGGGTATATATAGCCCCTCACCCCCACCCCCCAAAATAATAAAGCCAGGAAAAGAGGGGGGAAAAATATATCAGGCGGGAAGGAGGAGAGGAAAACAACCAGCTGCATTCCGTTCCGGGACAAAGTTCTTTAAAAGTTTTTAAAAATGTATGAGATTTAGTGCCGAGGAAACCTACAGAAAATTGTGCTCCTTTTTTCCCCTTATGGGGTTACAGGGAGAAGAAAAGGGGTTCCTTCTTTTCTTTCTTTCTTTCTTTCTTTCTTTCTTTCCTCCTTCCTTCCCCTTCTTTCTCCTTCCTTCCTTCCTTTTTTTCTTTCCTCCTTCCTCTTCTTTCTCCTTCCTTCCTTTTTTCTTTCCTTCCTTCTCTTTCTCCTTCCTTCCTTCCTTTTTTTCTTTCCTCCTTCCTCTTTCTCCTTCCTTCCTTTTTTCTTTCCTTCCTTCTCTTTCTCCTTCCTTCCTTTTTTTCTCTCCTTCCTTCCTCTTCTTTCTCCTTCCTTCCTTCCTTTTTTTCCTTCCTTCCTCTTCTTTCTCCTTCCTTCCTTTTTTCTTTCCTCCTTCCTCTTCTTTCCCCTTCCTTCCTCTTCTTTCTCCTTCCCTCCTTCCTTCCTTTTTTTCTTTCCTCCTTCCTTCCTCTTCTTTCTCCTTCCTTCCTTTTTTTCTTTCCTCCTTCCTTCCTCTTCTTTCTCCTTCCTTTTTTCTTTCTTTCCTTCCTTCCTCTTCTTTCTCCTTCCTTCCTTTTTTTCTTTCCTCCTTCCTTCCTTCCTCTTTCTCCTTCCTTCCTTCCTCCCTCTAAGCAACTTTACATAAACAAGGTCATTTTTTATAGCCACCTTTTTTGCTGGCTGATTTTATTGTTTTCCACTTATAATATTTCATAGAGCAAGTTTCACAATCTCAGCTTATTTTATTTTGCTTACATTAGGCTAAGAAAATGCAGTGACTTTTTTATCCCACGTTTATTGTTCTTATAAATAACTTACGAGAGGAAACACACACAATATTACTCGTATTTTCCCCACAACAACATCCCTGCAAGGTAGGTTGGGCTGAGAGAGAGTGACTGGCCCAAAGTCACCCAGATGACTTTCATGTTTTAACAGTCTCCTGATTTCTAGGCCAGCACCTTAATCTCTATAACAAACTGGTATATATGTCCATGAATTGATTAAAAGGTGGTGGGGGGGTGTTTTCTTTTGATAATAACTTTTAAAATTAAAAATGGCAAGCATTTAGCATGAAAGGATCTGGTCTTGAAAAGATTAGAGCAAATTTAAATTACATAGTCTGGTTCATATATTACATGATACCATAACTGTTTGTTTTTAGCATGTCTTTCTCCAAATGGTTTAACATGTTGCACAGAGCAAAACACTGTTTTTTTTTAATCTGTCATTTAACATTCTCGCATACTGTACATGTAAACACAACTAGTGAACCAGTTCACAGACCATGCTAAACTGTGATTTATTTAAACATGGTTTGTTGACTAATCCACAATCAGATGGGTTCACAAACATTTTTGAGTTTAGTTGGGTTTTCTGTTTTTTAAGACCTACAGACCAATGGGGAAATCCAATTTTTTTTTACTACTGGTTCTGTGGGCAAGGCTTGGTAGGCGCGGTGTGGCTTGGTGGGCGTGGCAGGGGAAGGATACTGCAAAATCTCCATTCCCACCCTACTCCAGGGAAGGATACTGCAAAATCTCCATTCCCACCCCACTCCAGGGGGAAGGATATTGCAGAATCTCCATTCCCATCCCACTCTGGGGCCAGCCAGAGGTGGCATTTGCTGGTTCTCCGAACTACTCAAAATTTCCGCTACCGGTTCTCCGAACTGCTCAAAATTTCCGCTACTGGTTCTCCAGAACCTGTCAGAACCTGCTGGATTTCACCCCTGCTACAGACCCTTAAAATATGTGGTAACGGAGCAAATGATTATTCAAGGAGCAGCTGCTATTAACTGATCAGATTACAATATTTGCTAAACTCTACTGCTGGATACTTCCCTAGATGTTGGTAAGAGCACTATTGCCAGATTCAATTTTTTTATTATTATTATTATTATTATTTTTAAATTTGATTTATATGCCGCCCTTCTCCGAAGACTCAGGGCGGCTTACAATGTGCTCAGCAATAGAGTATGCAAAATAATTCTTCCATTGACTATGGCTCCCTAACAAACATTTGCTTACATCCTCATCTGCATAGAAAGAAGAGCACTGTTCTGGATTCCTAGAAACTAGATTCGATATCCATATCAAGCATCAAAAATGGAGAATTCATTGTCTGGTTTCTTCTGTGTTTGCAGCCACAAAGTTCAGTCTTGCCAGTTTATGGTGGGTGTCTATGTGTTTATATCTAGATCATTCTAAAATCGTGGTCTGGATCAAGGAACGGATTTGCCATCAGTAGGAAAATAACCTAGGATTGAGAATCCTAAGTATCCTCATTTGGTGGCCTGACAAATGTCACTATTTGGAATTTATTGAAATTTCAAAGAAAAGTGAATGCAGTTTCAGAATTCGGGAACGCAGAAAATGTAGTGTAAAATGCACAACCACATCTAGAAATGGAAGGCAAAAAGGGAGAAATGGAGATGCTAAGTCATGTTGCTGAGCCATTGTTTAATCAAGCTGGATTGTACTTGAATTGGTTTATATACTATGCTATTGTTAATAAACTACAGTTCCTGGATTTGTACAACCTAGTAGCTGACACCTGAGCAAACTACACTAGTATGATTCAAATGATTTGTGCAAGCCATCAGAGGCAACTTATGTTTGGCAGTCCAACTGTTCTTTCCCTTGTACAAAAATTGTAATTGTTTATGCTTGTGCAAACCATATGGAGCATGAATTGCCTTGGAATCTAATCTCAAGACCAACCCCCCCTTTGTTTTGCAAATACAGATATTTTCAATAAAATATTTCATAATATTGTATATGTTTTCGTGTATGTTGAATATTTAAGAACTGCTGATAATTCTCAAATTTATTATCATGCATTAAACTGAAGTCTACTAAGCTATTGGTCAGGAAGCAGTACCCATAGTAACAGGTTGTCTCAAACCTACACCAATGGGGAAAATATATAATCTCGCTGGCATTGCCCTACCTAAGATCAGGAGAGAAATAGCAGCAGATGCCTAGAAAACTAAGCAAGAGAATAATCAATATTCCCTGAACGAACTGATTCAGATCTAAGAACAGTTCAATGGCCAGAACAAATATTCTTGAGGGTACACAAGAACAAAATCAAATTAGAAGATGAAGGAAGGAGACCATTGAACAAGGAATAACATTAAAGGAGGATATGGCTGAAAGATCTGATCACCCTTACGCTACCTGGTGGATCCTGAATAGGTTGAGAGTTGGAGGACCTAAATGTAAAACCAATGTGCTCAAGTGAGACTCTTAGCAGATAACAACACACTGTGAACATGGAAAGAGACAGATCCGGGTCCATCTGCTGGTATGTTGGCTACTACCAGAAACATGTACCCATAAGGACTTATTTTTGGCCAAAGACAAAGCCAAGAAGGTGGCTTCATTCTGGCAGTTTAAAGTTTGATCTAGACATGGAAGAAGAAGCACTTGGTCTGAAGTTGCTCCTTAGGAAAAACTCTTCATTGTTCTTAAGATTAAAGCCTTCGTGTTGCACATTTAGCAGGACCACCATTCTTGCAAGTTCTGTGGCAATTCCCGCTTTTTGCTCTGGAAATTACCTTTCTTAACTTGCTCAAATGAATATGAAAATAAGCTAAAACTCGCAAAGTATCCTGTGATTCTGTTTTTACCATTGGGGGGAAAAAAAATCAGGATTTGAGTTTTAACAGATAGGCTTCTGGTCTTTTTCAGTGTCTAAAAAACTGTCTGTGTTTGGAACCCCTTATACCTCATGTTTAAGGAAAATAAAACAAATGGTTTCTGATTATGTAACAGGAAGACCTATCCATAAACTGTATAGAATTAACATATCGGGAAACAAAGGCATCTCCATTGTACTGCCTGCCCTCTTGAGTGATCTCCCTTCAGGCAAAAATTTGGATTTGACCCTGTTGGCCTTTAGAAAAAAAGTAAAAACCTGTTTTGTTTTTTTTCCCTTTCTTTAGGTGTGATGCCAGGATGGTTAGAGTTCTATCCAGAGGGAAGTATGAATCTTGGATTTATCAATTAATGGATTTAATGAAGTTGTCTTCATTAAATTTTGATTTTTTACTGTACACTGACTGGAGTATCAGTTCAAACTAGGCAGACTATATGGTACATAAAATAATGGAATTTGAAGAGACCTTGGAGCTCTTTTTGTCCAAGCATGAGACCCTGGTCTATACCATTTCAGACAAATGACTGTCCAGTCTTTTCTTAAACCCTCCGGTGATGAAGCACCCACAACTTCTGAAGGCAAGGCATTCCACTGATTAATTGTTTTCACTGTTAGGAAATTTTCCCTTAGTTCTAGGTTGCTTCTCTCTAATAATCTTCCATTGATGACTTATTTATTTTATTTATTTATTTATTTATTAATAAACTAATAGACTTCTTGTTCTTCCCTCAGGTGCTTTGGAAAATAAGTTGACTCCTTCTCTGTGACAACCCCTCAAGTACTAGAATATTGCTATCATGTCAGCCCAGTCCTTTTTTTGTTTTGTTTTGTTACACTAGGTGTGAAGGGGGGGTTCTGTAAATGAATGGACCATGGCCCAATATGCACTAGCATGGAAGTTGACTGAGAAGTCTAGAAAAACTACTTTAATAAAAACACATAAGAAACAAAATCTACAAGAAGGCATCAACAGCCCAAAAGATTCTCCTCTCAGCAAAGCCCATTTGCTCTAGTCTTTTTCCCAAGCATGGGAGGTTTTCTTTGTCAGTCTTCTCAGGAGCAAGGCAGTGACTCAGCTCTTCGTAGTGACTTCAGCTCTGAAGGTTCTTTCTGAGAGTCTCATGGTGAGAGTCTGCGTGAGAGGCTCTGCTCTGGCTGTAATCCTGTTGCTACTTATATACTGACCAACTGACCGTTGGAAAGTGCGGGAAACTCAGAACCAGGAAGCTGTGCTCTGATTGGCTCATTCAAAATGTTCAAACCAATCAATCATGCTGAGAGGTTTTTTCTCTCACACTAGGCATAACTAGTTCCCTCAATCGTTAATTGGTTTAGCCCAGTGATGGCTAACCTTTTTGCCATTGCATGCCAGGAAGGGGAGGCGGGGGAGGTTCACGCACACGTGTGCCCATACCCATAATTCTATGCGCCCCGCCCTGTGCATGCGCGCCCAACCTCCCTTCCCCCCTTGCTCCTGGCCAGTTTTGCTTTGTCACCTGGCTCCAGATCCTCTTTATGCATCCGGGGAGGGCGAAAACAGCCTTCCCACCTACCCCCAGGCCCTCTGGAGGCAGAAAACAGCCTGTTTCCCTACTTCTGGTGGGCCCAAAAGGCCTGAAAATCAGGTGGCTGGCACGCACATGCGTGCCAGAGCTGAGCTGGCGTGCCCACTGATATGGCTACGCGTGCCACCTGTGGCACACGTGCCATAGGTTCACCATCACGGGTTTAGCCTCTTTGTTCTTTTCTACATTCTTTCTAACGTCTCAATATATTTTTTGTTTTGTGGTGACCAGAACCAGATGCAGTATTCTAAGAGAGGTTTCACCAGTGCAGTATACAGTAGTGCCTAAAATTGTGGAAACCTTTTGGGAAAAGTGTATTTTCTAAAACTAGCTAATAACACTATTTTTTCTGGGAGTAGTGCATAAAGCTATATATCAATGGAAAGATAATTTAATCAAGAATGTAATGCAATAACTTTTGTGAAGAATTTGCTATTAGAATAGCAGTTACAATATAAAGAAGAAAAGTGAAACACATAGAAAAAACAAGATGTACAAAAATTATCACCATAGAAAAAATGAGATATACAAAAATTATCACCATGTCAGTTAATACTTAGTTGGGTAATCCTTAACATGAATTAAGGCCTTACAATGTCTTCCCATGGAGTGAACCGAGTCTTTTAGTTCTGCAGCTGTTATAATGGGAAACCAAGATTGAATGATTGCTTCTATTAACTGAGTTTTATTGCTGGGTCACTTCTCACTAACCAGGGACTTTAGTCGGCTCCCTAGATTTTCAATTGGGTTAAGATCTGGGCTATTCCCAGGCTATTCCAGCAGTGGAATATGATTATCTTGAAACTCCAAAAAAAAGTGGTGTTATTTGCCATCAAACCTCAAAAATACACTTTCCCCAAAAGGTTTCCACAATTTTGGCCACTTACTGTAAAGCAGTACCATCACTTCGCATGATCTTGAAACTATTAAGTTGAGACAATACTGCATTAAATCATTTTAAAAATACATCTTTAAATAAAAATAAATTACAATCTATGGAAAGAGGGCATGGATCCCCCCCACCCCCCATTAGCTTTTTAAAATCGAAAGGGCAGCAAGGCAGGGAAGAGACAAAAACGGCTCTATGTGACTTTTTTCAAAAATAGCCTCTCATGCCCACAATGTACCATTGTGCAGCAAAGCCAAAGAAGTTCTAGCTGATCGCAAAAGGGCAAATGAGGAGGATGATATTTGGAAAATACTGTAATACCATTACAATGCCCTCAGTGAGAAATCTGAAATTGCTGGAACTTGAATGAGAGTTGGCAACCCTGGAGCTTTTGGCTCCCATGGAAATATGGTTGATTGCAACTTCCTTGTATTTAGGAAGATTGATTTAATTGATTCATTTCAGTAGACTGGTCTAATGTGAAGTGTGGGGTGCCTATGTTCATTATGTTTATTTAATTAATTAATTAATTAGTTTGTCAAACATGTACAAGATAGCAGGTATGAATATGAACATGGACATGAACGGGGGAAATGAATACAAATAAATGGGGACAGTAGGACAGGAACAGTAGGCAGGTTGGTGCGCTTATGCACGCCCCCTTTACGGACCTCTTAGAAATGGGGTGAGGTCCACGGTAGATAGTTTAAGGTTGAAGCTGTGTGGGTTTGGGGATGTAACAACAGAGTCGGGTAGTGCATTCCAGGCTTTGACCACTCTGTTGCTGAAGTCATATTTTCTGCAATCGAGTTTGGAGCGGTTTACCTTGAGTTTCTGTTGATTGTTTGCCCGTGTATTATTGAGGTTGAAGCTGAAGAAGTCGTTGACAGGTAAGATGTTGTAGCAGACAATTGTGTATACTATGCTTAGATCAGACTGCAGGCGGCGTAGTTCCAGATTGTCCAAACCCAAAATTTCAAGGCTGGTGGCATAATTTCTGATGAATTATTATTAAAGTGTAGGGCGGAAAATGATGATTGCTTTTTGGAAGTTTATAACATATAGAGCATAAGTGGTGCTCCGATGGGTCAGACCCCTGTCGCATTTAGTCCAGCATCATGTTCTCCTGCTAGCCAACCAGCTCCATATGTGTGGCCAAGTGTGATTGGACACACAAGGAATTTGTCTGAGGTGCACAAGCTCTCAGTGTACATACAAACAACAAAGTAATAAATCATAAGATACAATCATAAATCATAAGATACAACCAACAAAGTGGTAGTACATAAGGAGTATGGAAAGATGAGAAGGATAATAGTAATACAATACTACTACATAGCTTAGATATCCCTAGGCAGGGGTGTCAAACTCAAGGCCCACAGGCTGGATCCTGCCCACAGGGTGCTTAGATCTGGCCTGCCGGCCTGCCCTGAAAACAACAAAAGACCGGCCCATGGTGCCTCTGCCAGCTCCATTTTCGGCTGTGATGGCCTCCTGCAACCCTCTGCCAGTGAAAATGGAGCTTGAGCTCCTTTTTTGCTGGCAGAGCGCTTGGGCCACCACAGGTGCCTCCGACATGAGTGCATAATTTTGTACACCTCAATTATATCCCCTCTCAGTCACCTCCTTTCCAGATTGAAAAGCCCCAGTGTTTGTTTGTTTATCAAATTTATTGGCAGCCCAATAAATCCACACGGTAACCCTGAGCGTTACCCTGGGTGTTGTAATCTTTCCTCACAAGGAAGCTGCTCCAGCTTTCTGAACATCTTAATGACCTTTATTATTTGTATTATAATTTATATACTTTATAATTATAACACACACATATATATATACTGCCTGATAACAACTTTTCCAAATCTTCTGTAGCTCCGATACATCTGAGGATCAGCTGACAGAGCCACACAATATTCCAGATGTGGTCAAACCACTGGTTTGTATATGGTGATTATGATATTGGCTGATCTATTTTCAATAGCAATTCATATCCCTAATATGCTTTTGGCCTTTTTATACTGGATCAGTGGTGGGTTACTGGATCGGGTGAACCGGTAGCGGTGGTGGGAGGCTCCACCCACCCACCCAGATGCTTCTGCGCATATGTAGAAGTGTCATGCGTAAGCTGTGCCCACAAGCAAACCAGTAGCAACGGGATTTGCAACCCATTACTGTACTGGATGCACACTAAATTGGCAGCTTCATTGAACTATTTACTAGGATGCCAACATTTCTTTCCTCATCAGTCACTGCTAGCTCTAGTCTTTTTATTTCTATGAGTAATTATGATTTTTGGATCCCATCAGTCGTGGGTTGCCCCTGGTTTGGACCGGTTTGCAAGAACTGATAGTAAAACCGGCTCCGTCCACCGCCCCAAATGTCATCATAGGTGATCTGCGCATGTGCAGAAGCTTTTGCACATGCACAGCTCAGTGCACACACGACCAAAGTGAGCGAGCATGCGCAATCCTGTTGCGAACCGGTAGTAAAGGTAAGTAGAACCAACCCCTGGATCCTATGTGTATCAGGGGTGAAATGCTACCGGTTCACTCCGGTTTGGGCGAACCCGTAGTGATAAAAACTACCAGTTTGGGTGAACCCGTAGTAAAAAAAAGCTACCGGTTTGGGCGAACTGGTAGTTAGCTACCAGTTCGGTTGACCAGCAGTTTAAAAAGCTACCGGTTCGGGCTAACCGGTAGTTAAAAAAAGCTACCGGTTCCTCTAAACCGGTATTTCCACGATCAGCTGTGCCGCGGGATTTAGCTTTCCTAGAAAGCAGAAAATCCTGCTTTCTAGGAAAGCTAAATCGTGCGCCACAGCTGATCCCCCCCCTTGCTGTTCTACTTACCTTCCCAAGCCGCCTTTTGGCATGTACTGTACATGTGCATGCAGCGCGTGTTTGGCATGCAGCACACATGCGTGGCCAGCGAACCGGTAGCAAACCTGTTCGGATTTTACCACTGATGTGTATCATTGGATAAGTGTTCCTCAACTTTACAACTGTAACGGAGATGACATCTGGTGACATTTTCAAAAGGCCTTTGATAAAGTTCCTCCAACTTCTTGCTGGCTTTTCCATTAACTTTGCTTGTGAGAAACTGACAGGGAGATTAGAAATCATGATCACCTGATTAGAGCCGTATGGCAGTACCGCAGGTGGCATAGCAGTGCTTCGGTGGCCACAACTTTGCCAATACAACTGGGTGAACATCCTTGAATGTTCAATCCCAGGGGGCTAATGGGTCCCAAATTTTGGATGCATTCTTTAAGTTAGCCAATTTTAGATACCTTGATTCAAAAATTGTTGCCCTATGTTGCACTCAGTTGAAATTACAAACAGGCAAACAGAGTTTTAATAGTTTATAGCTGTGATTTGATGAAATTTAATCACAATATCTCAATGGTTTTTCAGTTTTGAATTTTTGCTCCATTCTACGCTGAATAATTTAGATTCTTGCAATGATTATTATTGATGGGCTTACTAGGTCCCTTCCAACTCTACAATCCCATACAAGCTGCAATGAGATTAGAGAGGAAAAAATCTCTAAATCATGCTATTATATTGTAAATAAATATATTGCTTTTTTATTGAATCAGCTGGATCCAGTAACCCATCTAAGGCCCATTGTTTAGGTTTACATCCATTTCAGTGTTCTGTAGAGTCGGTTGTGTGTTTTAATGTGTTTTTAATAGCTATCATGTTTAATTGTAAAACTGTATTGATGTCCTGCTATTTTCTATCTACAGTTCAGTGAAGGGGGCTGTAATAATGTTTCTGAGAAAACATCAGTCAGCTAATTTTCAGTACATTAAAAATTATCTGAATGAATTTCATGATCAATGGAACATGCCGAGAAGGAATTAAGAAAAACTTTGAAATGTTTTGATCTTTTAATGCCTGAAGGCTTAGGCGATCATTTAATAGGTTTAAAATTATGGAGTAAATTATGCTTTCAGAGCCTTTTTTTTTCCACAGCAAAATCTTATGTGTCTTAAACTAGGGTTGATGGCATTTTAAAAGTCATTGGTTACTAAGGAAGCAATACAGACTCAACAACTTCCTTTTCAGTAGTTAAACAGAACTATTATCCAGTTCTCATTTTAGAAGCAAAAGGAGAGAACAGTAGAGAAAAAATGCAATACCACAATTACTACAGCAATTCTCTTTTATGAAATTTTTCTATTTTAGAAAGTGGGAAGAAATGGCACTTTTCCAAAGATCTGTCAAATTGTATTTCAGTACAATTCTTCTTGAAGCGCTATTTTGGACCAAAAAAACCTCCCTTTTTTCATCATCATACTAAAACATATTTTTGATTTTCCATTGATTGCTGTTGTAAATGGACATTTGTTTGAGAAAGATTGTTGCTGCCTAGCTTGTTTCGTTACAGTATACAGTAATGGCTAAAGTTAGATCTTACTTTAGTTTTAAAGATTTATTTTAACAATTTGAATTCACACCTGAGGTCGGTTTCAGTAGGTTCTGACCAGTTCTGGAGAACCGGTAGCGGAAATTTTGAGTAGTTTGGAGAACCGGTAGTAAAAATTCTGACTGGCCCCACCCCCATCTATTCTCTGCCTCCCGAGTCCCAGTTGATCAGGAGGAAATGGGGATTTTGCAGTAACCTTCCCCTGGTGTGGGAGGGAATGGAGATTTTACAGTATCCTTCTCCTGCCACACCCACCAAGCCACACCCACCAAGCCATGCCACACCCACCAAGCCACACCCACAGAACCAGTAGTAAAAATTTTTGAAATCCACCACTGATTCACACATGATGCTAAAATGGAATGCAATTTATTTTGTTTTTGCTTATTCGCTTATCTAACACCACTTATCTAAGATCCTACCTAGGTAGAGGCAGATATTTCTCTCTCTGGGCACAATGAGAATATATCTGCTGAATAAAGCTCCGCATTGGCGACAGGAAGGGCATCCGACCATTAAAACGCTCTGCTAGTTCCATTCAGTTGCCTAGACTCCACCCAGCACAGGATTATGGGATCGTTAACTGATGATGACTTATCTAAGACCAGCCATATTGGCTTATGAATGATGAGTTTGGGCTTAATGTAATGATTGAGTTCAGCTTATTGTTTATTCAGTGAACAGTGAATAAGCAAATCATGGCATTGTGATTTCCATATCCTGTTAATGTAAGCCTGTATAACTCTTTCATTAGGAGCTGGATGTGCCTTTCTTCTCTAGTTTAATGGAGAAAGGTTAGAAACAAAATTAGTAGAAAATGCGTTGAAATGTCAATCTAGAAAAGATGGACTTAATGAAATTACTATTTTTCTGCCTGGCAATTGTTAACATACCAATAATGGACTGATTAACTTCATTATGAACCATCTGCATAAATTAGGTTCCACATTTTCACTTGAACTTCATTCACCAGATGCAATTTTGGGAGATAATCTTAGAAATTAAATGTGGCTTTTGTAGTTTAACAGCTACATTCTGTGCACTGCAATCACTTTAAACTAACATTTGACGGCAATCAACTTGATGCAATTCCTCGCTCCCATCTTTTATAGGAAGTATTTTTTTTTTAACAAAGTAAATCTATATGGTTAGCAAAAATAATCAAAAGATTCTTCATCCATGAGCAGCTTGTCAAATAAATGAATGAATTTCATGTTTTACCATTTAATCTTTATTGAATACAGTATAATTTTTATATAGCACTTTATGGTATTCGAAGAAGGCACTTTCAGGAAGATTAAAGGTGTAAGTAGACTGAGAAATGGTTGTTTCTCACTGGGAAAGACACTTTGGTATTGTTACAGTGGCACCTGTTTGGTGCCAGGTTTTTCGTATATGACCTTAGTCCTTCTATCTCTCATAACTGCATCTTCTACATCAGGGGTGTCAAACCTGTGAGTGAGTAAATTAACTTAAGGAAATGAGTAGGGGGAGTTTAATATTCACCACTACTCATTGCAGCAATCCAGTCAAATCTGAACTCCTTGATTGTGACAAAATCAGATCCAGCCATGGATCTCCCACCTTACATGTAATCTGGATCAGTGATGAAATCCACATTTTTTTATTACCGGTTCTGTGGGCGTGGCTTGGTGGGCATGGTGTGGCTTGGTGGGCGTGGCAAGGGAAGGATACTGCAAAATCTCCATTTCCACCCTATTCCAGGGAAAGGATACTGCAAAATCTCCATTCCCTCCCGACTCCTGGGGGAAGAATATTGCAAAATACCCAATTCCTCCACACTCTGGGGCCAGCAAGAGGTGGTATTTGCCAGTTCTCCAAACTGCTCAAAATTTCCACTACCGGTTCTCCGAACTGCTCAAAATTTCCACTACCGGTTCTCCAGAACCTGGTAGAACCTGCTGGATTTCACCCCTGATCTGGATCATATATTTTATCGATTTTAGTTGGAACCTCCCATTATCTCTAGCTACACACGGGTTCTAGTAGCACCTTCAAGACTGATCAACTTTCGTAGGACATGAGCTTTTGTGAAACGTCATGCCCTAATAAAATTGATTAGTCTTAAAGGTGTCACCAGACCCCCATATGCAGTTTGTTATCATACATTTCATACAGTTTTTCCTTCATCTCTTATAATTATGAGAGAGTGCTGGGCAAAGAAAATCTGAGGATTCCCCCCCCCCCTGTTTAGCTGAGTCCCCCTCCCCCATTTTCATTCAATGTAATAAGATAGAACTTCCTTTGGAAATTCATTTCCAAGAAGAAAACAACTGTGGTGAAACAATTCCTATATAGTTATTCTTAAATTTACTTGGCAAGGGATGGCCAAGTGGCATGTATAAATGTCTTTCATTGTTCAATTACTTCCATGATGTCCTCCAGTCTTCTTAGCTTCTTCTTCTTCTTCCGATTCACTCTTTGACCTGGGAGGCTGGAAAGTTAGAGATAGTCCCAGAACAGAAAAAAACCTTCATCAGCAGAAACCCTGCTTGCTTCTCACTCCAACAATCACGTAAATTATGTGGAATTTAAATGATCAAACCGCCTGAGAAAAAAGATAGAAGAGCAGATGACTTTTCCACAGATGAAAAAAATGTTTATTTTGCAAGGCAGATTTCGACACAAGGGCTCCTCCCTGAAGTTGAACTAACTCTTTCTTTGGATGGTAGCACGTATTTTAATCCAAGTCAGGCTGCTTTGCAGAGAAGGCAGATCTTAAACTTTTGCTAGTGTTGTAATTTTTTTTCTCTCTTGCTGCAACAGCAATCTGTGCTCATGCCCCATGAGGGACTGTAGTTGTACATATGCACCTCTGTTCTGCTCTAGAAACTAAAAAGAAGGTAACACTTTTCACCCTGGGCTCTTTCCTTTTAAATACTGCATGAAGAAGAAGAATGCTCACACAGAAAGGCCTTTTTGGAGCCCTTTGTTCTTGCTAAGCCTTTTGCCAGCTGTGTAGTTAACAGCTGGTGCCAAAAATTTTGGAGAAGAGATCAGATGCTTTACAAAAAAATAAAATAAAAATAATCACTCTGTAGTCATGGAATGGGGAAAGTTGCTTCCCCTTCGAGTATGTGAATACAAGTCAAAAGCCAAATTCTTCCCTATTTGCATAATTTACACAGTATTCTGTTTACTTAGAATGCATTATATACATCCTGTTTCTCAGCAGGAGAACATTTCAAAGAACTTATTCGCCCAACACATTTTGGTAGGTCAGTAAGACTGATTCAACATCCCACGCAGTCCTTTAATTATATTGTATACTTTGGTTTCCCTTCAGATTGTATAAATCAGGATCTGGCCCACGGGGTACTTAGATCTGGCCCGCGGGGCCACCCTGGAAACAGTGAAGGACCGGCCCGTGGTGCTTCTGCCAGTGAAAACAGAGCTTGGGAGGGCAGCCCTTCCGAGCTCCATTTTCGGTGGCAAAGGGTTGCAGGAGGCCGTGGCACAGTGGTGGGTTTCAACATTTTTTACTACCAGTTCTGTGGGTGTGACTTGGTGGGCTACCAGTTCTCCAGAACTGGTCAGAACCTGCTGAAACCCACCTCTGCTGTGGCAGCTGAAAACGGAGGTCGGGTGCCCGTTTTCACTAACAGAGTGCTCAGGTCACCACAGGCGCCCCCGACACAAGTAATGTCGAGCTGGCTATGCCCACCCTGGCAGGGGTGGGTTCTACTTACCTTTACTACCGGTTTGCAGCGGAGCCACGCACATGCGCAGAAGCTTCTGCACATGCGCAGAAGCATTTTTCGACGTCGGGGTCGGTGGGCGGAGCCTCCTGCCGGTTTTACTACCGGTTCTATAGAACCGGTGCGAACTGGGGGCAACCCACCACTGCACCCTGGTCATGCCCACCCGGCCCCCTGAGTATGTTACATAAATTCAGTGTGATTTGTATAGTATGTTTTATGGGTTAAAGTATTGCGCAAACCTTGTATTATATTTTTTTTATAATAGATTTTGATTAAAGCAGTTGAATGCATTTTATGGATCCTCCATTAGTAGGCCAACATATAGTTCTTTTCATGCCACCAGCAACTTGTAAAAGGCAGATGATCATATAACAAACATGTGTCAGCTGCTTTCAATTAGTCCAAATTTCTTGTTCTGAGTGATACATTAAACCATAAACTACACATAATAATGCAAGTTGACCATACACTAAGCCACAGTAAATAGGTGGATTATTGCTGTAACTATTCATTGCCATTCTTCTTCTTTCATCTTCTCTGATTTTATTACTTTTGCCAAATTACTTTTGTCTTATTAGTTTTGGTTGAATATGATCAAATGTTTGGTAAAATGTGAGAGTCAAATATGAAAGGAAGGATAAAGGAAGAATGGACCAGAAACTCTGTAGCTGTTCTATGGTAAGAAAGAAAGAAAGAAAGAAAGAAAGAAAGAAAGAAAGAAAGAAAGAAAGAAAGAAAGAAAGAAAGAAAGAAAGAAAGAAAGAGGGAGGGAGGGAGGGAGGGAGGGAGGGAGGAGTACAGTTAAACTAAAACCCCTGCATGACAGAATAACAATAAAAACAGTAACACTAATGAATACCATAACTATACAATATCCACAGTCGGCACATATTGAACAAAAATAGCTTTCAAAAACCCTCCATTTTCTACAGTTGTATGGAAGGAAGCCAGGTCAAGGGCCAATCTAACATCTGGGGAGAAACTATTCTGTAGTAGTTGTGGAGATAGTCTCAAGGATGACTAGCCCCTCTTGTGTCGTTAAGGAGCACAGCACAATTGTGCTTTTTAAAAATTCTTCAGCAATTTCAGCATTTGGAAAAAGGATGGTCATCTTAGTTCTGCACTGAACTCTACAATATCTCCTGGAGATGCTGCCGAAAATATTTTCAATACATTGCCTAAATTGTACATATTGATATTGTCCACATCATCGTGTGTCAACATTGATTAGACTACTATCCTGTATAAGAGAGAAAAATAGACAAATGCCTTGAATTACACTTCAGCGGCCTTGTTAAAAGCTGATGCAGCATCACTGACTACCAAAATTATGAATTATGAAGCTCACAGGAGAGGGGAAAGCTTAAGATTTTAACAGCTCTGAGATCTGTGTCTTCACTACTTTGCTTTTTTTCCTTTCAAGACAGGATAGGGTTTCCCACAACTCCCAGCTTTTTAAGAAGCCAGTTTATCCTAAAAACTCTTGTCAATCTCAATGTCAATCAGTTCTAGAAAACTTTCTCTGATAGCATTGCAGGACATTTCCAGGAGATTCTGTGGTTCTTGCAAATGCGCTATTAAACTTGTTTGCATAAAGGCTTCAGATTTGCCACCAATTTCTGTTTTACTCCGGGTGCCAGTAACTGTATGATATTATTTGGAAATGAGGGCAATTCTTAAAAGCCCTTATGCACATTCTACATCATCAAACTCAACCACCAGTGTTACAGCTTTACAGAAGTTCCCATGGTTTGGTACGTAGAGATGTTCTGAAGTATGCTAATTTCTGTGTAGCTTACTTTATCACAACAGCAGTGAGCTTTGCAGAATATTTTTCCAATGAGGAAATTCTGAGGCAATCATGATCTGATGATGATCATTTGTGGCGACTTCTGAAACTCCTTTCAACTGAGCTGTGGTGGCTCAGTGGTTAGAATGCAGTATTGCAGGCTAATTCTGCTGATTGCCAGCAGTTTGAATCTCACCAGGAACAAGGTTGACTCAGCCTTCCATCCTTCCAAGGTGGGTAAAATGAGGACACAGATTGTTGGGGGCAATAGGCTGGCTCTGTAAACACTTAGAGAATAGAGTCGAGTCGAGTCGAGTCGAGTCGAGTCGAATAGAATAGAATTCTTTATTGGCCAAGTGTGATTGGACACACAAGGAATTTGTCTTCGGTGCATACGGTCTTGGCATACAACAGAGAGGGCCTCCTCAGGGTGCCATCAGCCAGACAATGTCGGCTGGTGACCCCCAGGGAGAGAGCCTTCTCTGTGGTGGCACCTACCCTCTGGAATGATCTACCTCCAGAGATATGGGTGATCTCAGACCTCCGGACTTTTCGTCGGGCCCTAAAAACTTACTTTTTTCAGCTAGCCGGGCTGGCCTGATTCCATGTTGGTTTTAACGTTTGATATTGATTTTAATTGATATGTTTTAAATTATGGGCCAAATTCTATTTAATTAGTTTTAAATAATTATTTTTAACTTTTGTGTACAAATGTTTTTATTTTGGCTGTTCACCGCCCTGAGTCCGAAAGGAGAAGGGCGGTATACAAATTAAAGAAAGAAAGAAAGAAAGAAAGAAAGAAAGAAAGAAAGAAAGAAAGAAAGAAAGAAAGAAAGAAAGAAAGAAAGAAAGAAAAGATACATTCATCAAGAATCATAAGGTACAAATTAGAGGACAGTAAAGCACTATGAAGCGGTATATAAGTCTAAGTGATAATGCTATTGCTATGGAATACTCCCTGGTCGCTTGTTGTTTTTCATAGCAAATCAGATGTCTATGGAGATTCTCAGTCATCCATGTCATGGTTGTCCCAAAGGTGCTTTTTCAAGAGGCAACTGGACTTTCTGGTTTTTCTTTGAAGACATTTCACTTCTCATCCAAGAAGCTTCTTCGGCTCTGACTGGATGGTGGGGAACGGAAGGATTTATACACCTTGCAGACAGCTGGTGATATGACATCATTTATCTCCAGTCTACAACACAGTCCTTTCAACAGTTCAAAGAAGGCTCCACACCCATTTGCACCACTCAGTTGACCCTGAGGACACAAATAAATCTCCAGGTGGCCTTAATGACTTGCCAGAAGAATGCAAATCACCAGCTGTCTACAAGGAGTCTAAATCCTTCTATCCCCCACCATCCAGTCAGAGCTGAAGAAGCTTCTTGGATAAGAAGCGAAACATTTTCAAAGAAAAACCAGAAAGTCCAGTTGCCTCTTGGAAAAGCAAACCTTTGGGATATAGCAAGTCAGATTTTTTATCGAGATTAGAGCTGGACTCCTGGAACATTTTACACCCCTAGTCCCTGAAAAACTGTAATAGAAATACAGTGTAGAATGATAGCATCCTTTATAGACTATTAAAGCATAATTATTGTGCTTGAATATTTGCAAAGTTTATACATTCGTGAAAGAAACTTCTGTGGAAGTTTGCATTGACTACAAGGAACCTTTCTACAGGGAAGTTTTCTGATATATCTTTACTTCCCTCTAGTGGAGCTTATATGAGTGGCAGATCTTTTGAAATCTCTTCATCGTTGAGTTTGGATGTTCGATGAATTTTAAAATGCAATTCGTGAAAGGCGTGGATAAGTGTCTACAGAGAAACTGCTTTTTATTAAATCAGCATTCTGTAGTTTGACTATAATGGGATGTAACATAGTCTTCCTCAGCCTTGGGACCTCCGGATTATTTGGAATTATATCAGGGGTGAAATGCTCCTGGTTCGGACCGGATCGCCTGACCCAGTAGCGATGGAGGTGGGTGGTTCGGAGAACCGGTAGCAAAAATCTCTGCCCACCTCCCATGCCCAGCTGAGCCACGTGATCATCAGAGGCTTTTTTTCTTTTAAATGCCTCTAACGATCCAAGCTGAGTTGCCTGATCGGCAGACGCCTCTGACAATCAGGCAACTCAGCTTTGATCGTCAGAGGCATTTAAAAGAAAAAAAGCCTCTGCTGATCAGGCAACTCAGCTGGGATCGTCAGAGCCTTTGAAAGCATTTTTTTTACAACCTCTTCACCGAAGAGGTTGTAGAAAAAATGGCTTTAAAAGTTAAAAAAAAAAAAATTGGCCATGCCCACCCAGTCACATTACCCCCCTACCAAGCCACACCCACAGAACCGGTAGTAACAAATTTTAGATTTCACCACTGAATTATATGAGCTGTAGTTATTGGGCGTATTTATAGCTAGTCCTCGACTTACGAGCATTCATTTACTGACCGTTTGAAGTTATAACGGCACTGAAATCCTCATGCTTACGAGTGTCGCTTGCAGGCTGAGGAATTCTGGGACTTGAAGTCCACAAGTCTTAAAAGTTATCAAGGTTGGAGACCCCTGGATTAGATGACCTACAAGGTCCCTTCCAACTCTGTCATTCTGTAGAGTCTAGAGAAGTGGTGAAATGTAAAATTTGTTACTACTGGTTCTGTGGGCGTGGCTTGGTGGGGAGGAATGTGACTGAGTGGGTGTGGCCAACTTTTTTTAAAAAAAAACTTTTAAAACCATTTTTTCTACAACCTCAGCTGAAGAGGTTGTAAAAAAATGCTTTTAAAAGCCTCTGACATCCCAGCTGAGTTGCCTGATCGTCAGAGGCTTTTTTTTCTTTTAAAAGCCTCTGACGATCCCAGATGAGCTGCGTGATCATCAGGGCCTTTTTAAAATTATTTTTAAAAGCATTTTTTTGGCCGAAGAGGTTGTAGAAAAAATACTTTTAAAAATAATTTTAAAAAGCCTCTGATGATCGCGCAGCTCAGCTGGGCATGGGCGTGGGGCAGGGATTTTTGCTACCGGTTCTCCGAACCACCCACCACCATCGCTACCAGATCGGGTGATCCGGTCCGAACCAGGAGTATTTCACCCCTGGTCTAGAGTTTCTGTTGCTTACACCTCAGTTGTTATGACCAGAAGCAGTTGTGTGTCCTTGGAGCAGAGCCTCTGGAGTTTCCCTAAGCAATCACAGCTGGCCGTTCACTTCCTCTTCTCATTCTTCTTCCAACTTGGGAAGGAAGTCAGAGGAGAGAGAGAGAATAGGCATGCCATGCACGAGATCGTTTTGGATGAGAGTGAAAAACTCTCTACTATGACAAATTGATATATTCACAGGTCGTTTCTTTCTTTTACGCCCATCAATCTTTTTCAAGATTGCTGCACTGTAATTTCTTTGTTTCATTATTGCGAGCTGCCCAGAATCATGGAAAGTTGGGCGGCATACAAGTTTAATAAATTATGATTATGCTACATCACACAATCAGCCAGATGTTTAGACTGGATTTGGCACTTTTATCCACTTATGGAATCCTTCCCAAGGAGCTAGAATAGGCAGATGTTTATTATTATTATTGGTTAATCTTTAGCGAGATTCACAGCCTTTGAGGCTGGTTAATAGCTCAGCAGCTTGAGTCCTAACCAAGGACCTAGGAACTGTTAAGGTACCGTCGGAGGATGTAAGCTGTTCCGAGTAAGGTGGTTTTTTGTAGAGTCAAAATGTTCAAGTCCGGCAAATTTAGAATTTCTAAATAGTGGGGTAGCCCTTTGGGTATTGCTCCAAGGGCTCCAATTACAATCGGGACAACATATGATTTCTTTTTCCACAGTTGCTCAACTTCAATTTGCAAGTCCCAGTACTTTGTGATTTTTTCTTGCTGCTTATCTTCAATCTGTGCATCACCAGGTATTGCAATGTCAATGAACCATACTTTGTTCTTTTCAACTATTGTTATGTCAGGTGTGTTGTGGACCAAGTGCCTGTCAGTCTGAATCCTGAAGTCCCACAAGATCTTGAGTTTCTCATTCTCTAAAACTTTCTCAACCTGATGTTCCCATGCGGGGCCTCCACGTGGCCCATTTTTGACTGGCAGAGTACTGCAGAGGCTGGGTAGACCGAAAATGAGGCACGGGGGTAGGGCTGCACACATCCCCCCTGTGCCCCATTTTGGCCGGTAGTGTGCTGCAGGAGCCGTCCATCCCGTCCCCCTCCCCCACTCCCTGTCTCCCCCCCCACCGGCCCGCAGAGGAGAACTACAATGTGTGTGATAACTACATTCTATCACATGTGGTGGACATGCCCCAAAGCTAAGAAGTATTGGATGAAAATTAAAAAATGGTTAGAAGAAATTACAGAACAAAAAATTGAGATGAAACCAGAGTTGTTCTTACTGGGTATCATAAAAGGAAATATAAGTAAAAAGACTTTTAGGAATACGACATCATCTATCTCCAATCTACAACACAGTTCTTTCAACAGTTCCAAGAAGGCTCCACACCAATTTGCACCACTCAGGTCACCCTGAGGACACAGATAAACCTCCAGGTGACCTTAACGACCCACTAAAAGGATGCAAATGACCAGCTGTCTGCAAGGAGTATAAATCCTTCCATTCCCCACCATCCAGTCAGAGCTGAAGAAGCTTCTTGGATGAGAAGTGAAACGTCTTCAAAGAAAAACCAGAAAGTCCAGTTGCCTCTAGAAAAAGCACCTTTGGGACAACCATGACCTGGATGACTGAGAATCTCCATAGACATTTATACGAAAGAGGATTTTATTGCTTCCTGAGTAAAGCAAGCATGAATGAATATGCCAAGATGGATAATAACCCACTCGTAGAAAGATTTATGAACCTGAGACATTTGAATATTAGCTTTTGACCCTAGGAGGCAGAATCTTTAAGTAACAGTTAAAACAATTAAAAATAGATCATATAAAAATAATAATAATTTGATTGAGCCGAAGTTTGGCTCTGGGTTAAAGGATTCACCACAGTTAAGGAGTAGCTGGATATCGGTACTGTGTTAATTTGAGATGAGGCATCATGTAAAAAAGATCTGACTTGTGGTAGCAAATCATATTTTGCCTAAGAATTGTTGGCCAGAGGAATAGAGTGGAAACTGGGTTTGTTTGTCAATAATCGCATAAGGTCGGCAGCCATATGTTGACAATAAATGTGAAAAATGTCAGATATAACGCTGCGAGCACATCTATTGATCTTGTGTCACCCCATTTCCCAGCTTCTGAACTTAACACCATGTCTCCCCACACTTTGCTGAGGATTACCTGCTGTAGCATCTTGCCAATATGCTATGTATTTCACAGCTCATGCCCTTACAGACTTAAGGGAAGTGAAGATAGCCACCGATTAGCTTTACACTGCTTCGGAGGAATTGGAGAGCAGAAATGGCGGTGTCGTCAGAATGCCTTACTAGGTAGAAAGAACAATGTTCTTCAACTGAAGGAATATCACATCGATATTCTGAAGGAATATCACATCGAAGACAGCCAGGATCTGTTCGTGATCCTCCCAGACTGCAGGATACGGAATAATAATCTTAATTTACAGGAGGCAGAGTCCTGGTGAAATTATAAATTTCAGTACAATTAAAAATAGCTCAAAAATGGGACAAGAAAAATGGCACGCTCCCCTTTGCTGGATTTGTTTAAAAAGAGGTACAACAATCTTTCCTGTGCTTTCTTTGATTTTATTGCTCATTTTGGACTAAGTGGTCTGATGAAGATGAAGACGACGATGATGATTAAGATGAAGGAGGAGGAGGAAGAAGAAGAGGAGGAGGAGGAGAGGAGGTGGAGGAGGAGGAGGAGGTGGTGGTGGTGGAAGAGGAGTAGTAGTTTAGATATCCTCCAGGTTTAGGAGAAAGGAACTAAATTTCTAATGTCTAATGTTTAAAAATATAATGCAGAAAAACAAGATAGGGAAAACAAGCAGAACTTGGCTTTTGAAATGTGTGCATGTGTGTGTGTGTGTGAGAGAGAGAGAGAAAGGAAGAAGGAAGGAAGAAAGGAGAAAAAAGAGAGACAGAGCAACAAAGAGAAAGAAAGAAAGAAAGAAAGAAAGAAAAAGGAAGGAAGGAAGGGAAGAAGGAAGGAAGGAGGAAGGAAGGAAGAAAGAAAGAAAAAGAAAGGAAGGGAAGAAGGAAGGAAGGAGGAAGGAAGGAAGAAAGAAAGAAAAAAGAAGAAGGAAGGAAGGAAGGAAAGAAGAAAGAAAGAAAGAAAGAAAGAAAGAAAGAAAGAAAGAAAGAAAGAAAGAAAGAAAGAAAGAAAGAAAAAGAAAGCAAGCAAGCTAGACAGCTTCTGGAATTATTTCTAGCTCCTTTACCAGCTATAGCTGTCTGTGGGTATCTGTGCATGTTTGTAGCTATGCACAGGAAAGCAGAGGATAGGTCATAAGGTTGCATATGTGGTGCTCTAGATCTTGTAATCACAAGAGAAGCAGGCTTAGAACAGAGCAGTCAACAATCTTCTGAGCTATAGTCCAATTGTCTCTCCTATAGAGATACATTGAAGACATTTTTCAGGATGTTCTTTCTCTTCCTAGCTGCAAATTGGATTCAGCCCATTTTTAAGTTTCATCCATGCTAGTCCATGGTTAATCTAATAAAAGTAGATTTGGTTTGAGTGAAGTTCTTCTTTCTTTGCTAATTCTCCACCCTTTGCTACAGTTTTGTTTCATTTTTGGAGAATGAGAATGCTGACAGACAGACAGGCAGACCAAAAGAATCAGAATCACCTGTACATACCTGTTTTCCCGAAAATAAGACCCTGTTTTATATTTTTTTGAACCCCAAAATAAGCACTTGGCTTTATTTTCAAGGAGGTCTTATTATTTTGGGGTGCGTGAAGCAAGACGGAGCTCCTCTTGCCATCTTACCTGATTTCCAGCTCTGTCTCCCTAACTCTAACCAGAGGAAATGGCAGGGACTGGCTGCACATGCATTTAAATATTTTCGGGGAGGGCTTATTATCTGGGGAGGTCTTATTTTTGGGGAAACAGGGTATATTATTTCCAATATTCTATCACGTTGGAAAGATTAAGAAGAAATTACACCTCTCGGACAAACTTGTAGGTTCCTGCCTAATCCTTTGGGCTTTATGTGTTTCCAAATATTAACAATGCAGTTTTCTGATTCCAAAATCATAGAAATATATATAAAAGATGCATTTCAGACTAAAATATATTTAGAAGTGTGCTGCAAGAATATGTTAAAAATATGCTGTATATCCCAAAAAGAAAAACACATTCAAAATGCTTTTTAAATACTATTGTTCATGCTGATTTTGTAAAAAAAATAATAATAAGTTGCATACTAATGCAAAAATGGGGCAGGAGTGTCTTACAAATGACTGGAACTGGGTACAGACTAGAAATAGATTGGTCTATCCATCTCTGTTAGAGGACTCTGACCTTCCAAAGAACATTTCTTTTCTTTGCTTTCCTTTTCTCACTAGAGGGGGAAAAAAATCTTCAAGTGCTCAATAATAACTAGCGGAGGAAAATGAATACATTTTCCGAATGACTGCCATTGAATTCAATTACTGGCAGGGTTGCACATGCTTTAAAGGTTCTGGATATTAAACTGAATGAGCCTAACAATAGATGTTTGATTAGAATGTGGTTCTTGAATGGCGAGCCTCTTTTTAAATAATCTCACAAAGCCTGCTTGGCAAAAAAAAAAAAAAAAAAAACCAAAAAAACCCCAGTCCACAAAACAGTTATTTTAAAAAGCCCTGCAAATCATAGCAATTCTGTGAAAAACAGTCCTAAGTCATGTTATAACTTTGAATGGTCACTAAACAAATTGTTGTAAGACGAGGACTACCTGTATGTAATTTGACACTCCTGCCTATAAACTCCCTGGGTCACCTCCGCTGAGGATCCATGCTCTCCTTCATCAGCCATTTTTTAATGTCCTCCCAGAAGTCAAATTGTAAATCTGGAACAGGGGTGTCAAACTCTATTTCATTGAGGGCTGCATCAGGGTTGTATTTGACCTTGGGGGACTGGGTCAAGGGTGGGTTCCACTTACCTTTACTACCGGTTCGCAATGAGAGCGTGTGCGCGGATAGTCAGTGATAACGTTGAGGCGGGTAGGCAGAGCCTCCTGCCGCCATTACTACCGGTTCGCAAGAACCAGACCAAACCGGGAGCAACCTACCACTGGACTGGGTGGGTGTGGCCAGGGTGGGCATGGCCAGCTCAATGTTACTCGTGTTGCGCCGGCCTCCTGAAGCTCTCTGCCAGCAAAAATGGAGCTTGGCCCGAGCTCCATTTTTGCTGGCAGAGGGCTGCAGAAGGCCGGCAAGGCCATTTTCACTGGCAGAGGTATCGCGGGCCTGTCCTTCGCTGTTTCCCGGGTGGCCCTGCAGGCCAGATCTAAGCACCCCGTGGGCTGGATCCAGCCTGCAGGGCTTGAGTTTGACTCCCTGATCTAGAAACTCATATTCAGTGTTAGTTCTGGATTCCTGAATTATGAACTGTGCTAGATACAGCCTCATTCATGGATCGAATACATATCATCGTCTTTGTCAACTCTTATCAACCATAACTGCTTAAGCATCCCCATGATCATGTGATCAAAACTTGGATGTTTGGCATCTGGTTCATATTTGAGCCTGGTCATTTGTGCCTCGAGTAAGAACTATGGATTATTATTATTTTTCTTGATGAATCGGTGGTTTCGGTGGTTTGTCATGGCATTCTCAGGAACCTTCTCCATCATCGATGTTCAAATACTGTTATTCTTAAATTCTAACAGTCTCATGATATTTGAATGATGTCAAGGCGGCAAACATATCCGACACACTTTCTTCCTCCTATTTTCCACACAACAACTCTGTGAGGCGAGTTGGCCTGACAGAGAATGACTGATCCAAAGTCACTCATCTGGCTTTCATAGCTAAGGCAGGATTTGAACTCACAGTCTCCCATTTTCTAGCCAGGTGCCTTACTAGACCAAATTGGCTGTAATCATTATTCGAAACAAATATGAATAAACTTTTCCGTGAAAGGTGAGGGAAAGAGTGAAGGGAAAAAAGGCGAGTCGTTAAAAAAATTAAGCTAATTTCTGACAAGTCATTTTGGCTCCGTTCTTCCATAAATTATGTAGTGTCTGCTCTTTCATCATTGTTTTAAAAACTGTAAGAGACTCCTTTGTTTTGGATAATTGAGTGATGCTACTTTGGTGCACAGAAGTGCTGGAAGAAATATAAGAGACAAAGGAGAAGAGACAAAAATATCTCCAGTGAAAGTACTTTGACATCCCTGTCAAAATGAGGATTTGCCTGAGGCCACTGTAGATTTTAATCCTAGAAGTTTAGGTCCTCCCTAGGTTCTGATCCATTGAAACACAGAATGTATTAATGTTGTCACAAATTCTTGTGGTACCAAAAATTAAGAGAATATTTTGGGAGGGGGGAATTGCTGCAGAATATAGAGATAAACAGGTAACAAGACTGAGACTTTAAAGGTGAGGATGCTTACAACGCTATAGGGCCGTGATGGCGAGTTTATGGCACGTGTGCCACAGGTGGCACGCAGAGCCATATCTGTGGGCACACGAGTGTTGCCCTAGCTCAGCTCCAGCGCGTATGCACACACCGGCCAGTTGATTTTCAGGCCTTCCGGGCCCACTGAAAGTCAGGAAATGGGCTGTTTCTGGCCTCCGGAGAGCCTCCAGGTGGTGGTGGAGGCTGTTTTCACCCGTCCCAGGCTCCAAGAAAGCCTCTGGAGCCTGGGGAGGGGAAAAAAAGGACCTACCAGGCCCACAGGTAACCTTTTTGTTGTCATGTGCCAAAAGCAGGGGGGGAGTGAGGGGGGTTGCGTGTGCATGCGCAGAGGGTGGGGCAGGACACAGGGGGTCATTTAATTATGGGTGTGGGCATGCATGCGCACGACCCCCCTGTGCTCCCCCTGCTTTTGGCATGCGACAGCAAAAAAGTTAGCCATCACTTCTATAGGACATTGCACACCAGAACAACTAGACACAAGGACAGTCCCCCCCCATGCTATCACTTTGCTAAACAACTAATTCCCACAACATTGTCAAACTATTTAGTAAGGCTGTGTTACCATTATTCTTCTCATCTTTCCTATTACCTATCTCCTTCTCTACTTATGACTATAACTTGTTGCTTGTATCTTTACAATTTATATTGTTTTATTTAGTTTCCTAGTATGATTTGCGTTGATTGCTTATTTAGTATCCTATGACTATCACTAACTGTTGTGTCTTATGATTTATGATGAATGTATTTTTATGACTATGATCATGATTTATCACTTATAGCTTTTATGTTTACTGAGAGCTTATGTATCGAAGACAAATTCCTTGTGTATCCAATCACACTTGGCCAATAAAGAATTCTATTCCTATTCTGTTCTGTTCTGTTCTGTTTGTTCTGTTCTGTTCTATTCTTTGATATATTTGTAGGCAGTTAAAGTTCATGAGATGCCATCAAACATATGATTAGCAATACATCTTATCTTTTTGAACATGTCTTCTAATACGTTGATGAAGATTCTCAGTCATCCAAGTAGAATTGTCAGGAAGTTGAGTCATGGCAACTGAAGTTATTTATTTATTTTTCTTGTTGACTTGAGACATTTCGCTGCCCACCCAAGCAGCTTCTTCAGTCTGGACAAGTTGGTTAGGGGAAGCTGAGTAGGCAGAGAGTTGTTGAAATGTGTGTTGTTGGAATGAGACCAGCAAGGAAAAAAATAAAATAAGTCCGGTTGCCATGACTCAACTTCCTGACAATTCTACCTGGGTGACTGAGAAACTTCATCAATGTCTTGCACTGAGGTTGATGCGGGAATGCACCTAAGAAATGTAGCAGTTGACACATTCCAAAGACTTTCTGCCTACTCAAATTCCCCTAACCAACTTGTTCAGACAGAAGAAGTTGCTTGGATGGGCAAAGAAGTGTCTCAAACCATCACCGACAAAAACTCCTGTTGCCCATGACTTAACTTCCTGTCTTCTTATAGATTCTTGGAAGAGATTAAAATGGGGGGGGGGTTATTAAAATGGATGCTAAATGAAAGAAGGCTTATATCAGTATTTTGATATTTGTGCTTGGCAATTCACAACAGCTGAATTATCTAGGACAGTGATGGCTAACCTTTTTGCCATCGCGTGCCAGGAGAGGGGGGGCGGGGGCGGGTCGCGCGCGCACGTGCCCACGCGCATGTGTGCGCAACCCCCTCCCCCCACTCCTGGCACATGATGGCCTGGTAGGCCCGTTTTTCTTTCTTACCTGGTTCCAGATCCTCTCTGTGTATCTGGGAACGGCGAAAACAGCCTTTCCCACTCCCTTGGAGGCCCTACGGAGGCTGAAAGGGCCCATTTCCCAACTCCCGGTGGGACAGGAAGTGACATTTTTTGCTGTCCCCAGCCTCCAGAACCTCTCTAGGAGTCTGTAGGAGCCTCTCTAGGAGTCTCTGGAGGCTGCGGACAGGAAAAAACGTCACTTCCTGGCCCACCGGGAGTGGGGAAATGGGCCCTTTGAGCCTCCATAGGGCCTCCAAGGAAGTGGGAAAGGCTGTTTTCACCGTTCCCAGATACACAGAGAGGATCTGGAGCCAGGTAAGAAAAAAAACCGGGCCTTCCCCACCCCCCCCCAGGCCCTCCAGAGACAGGAAACAGCCTGTTTCCCTACTTCTGGTGGGCCCAGAAGGCCCGAAAATCAGCTGGCCGGCGCGCGCATGCGCCCCAGAGCTGAGCTGGCGTGCCCACTAATATGGCTCCGCGTGCCACCTGTGGTACGCGTGCCATAGGTTCGCCATCACGGATCTAGGAAGAAGAGTGTACTTAGATGACCAGATATTTACAGGAGGCTGAATTCAACCTCCTCACCCAAACCAACTTTGAGGGACTAAACTAGCTGAGACACTAAATGGATTTTCCATTGAGATAATAGGCTTTTAAGAGTCAAAATGCCTTCAGTTTGGGAGGGGAGGCCCAAAATTATCAGATTGCCTTGAACGTGGAGGCCTATCTAATTAGTAGTAGTTAGCTAATCTTAAAGTAAAGGTAAAGGTTCCCCTCGCACATATGTGCTAGTCATTCCCGACTCTAGGGGACGGTGCTCATCTCCATTTCAAAGTCGAAGAGTCAGCGCTGTCCGAAGACGTCTCCGTGGTCATGTGGCCGGCATGACTAAACACCAAAGGCGCACGGAACGCTGTTACCTTTCCACCAAAGGTGGTCCCTATTTTTCTACTTGCATTTTTTATGTGCTTTCGAACTGCTAGGTTGGCAGAAGCTGGGACAAGTAATGGGAGCTCACCCCATTACGCGGCACTAGGGATTTGAACCGCTGAACTGCCAACCTTTCGATCAACAAGCTCAGCGCCTTAGCCACTGAGCCACCGTGTCCGTCCCTTAGCTGATTTAAAAAAAAACTAAGCAAGGTTATCCTTGGTAAATGTTAGGATGGCTGAGGAGACATACCAGGAATTCAAGGCTGTAATCAAGAATGCAAAAAAAGAAAGAAAGAAAGAAAGAGAGACAGCAAGAGAGCAAGAGAGAGAGAGAGAGAGAGAGAGAGAGAGAGAGAGAGAGAAAGAAAGAAAGAAAGAAAGAAAGAAAGAAAGATGACAATGGCAAACCACCACCACAATAACTCAAGAAAATTGTACAGATGTGTCCATAAATGTAACCAGCTGCTGAAAGTGGCTTCAAGGGAAAAAAATGTTTATTTTAACTGGGAAGGAAACGGGGTTGAATCTCAGCCTTACCTTCTCAGCTGAGATGCTGAGGAAAAATCTTCATCTGAAACATATTAGTTGTGGAGAATCCTCAACTGTGTGTTTTTTAAAGTTGGATTCGAAGTGTGTAGCTGCAGGTACAAAGGGAAACTATGGTTTCCAAGAATAATTCACATTCAGGTAATGGGAAAAATAAAGCGAGAAAGTCTTCTGAAACCCCAAATGCTGATTATGCACACCTATTGTACCTCTCATTGAAATGCAGTTTTTGGCCCTTGTCTTGAGAGTGCTTCCAAGCTAAAGGAAATCATTCTAGAAAAGAGCATTTCATTTTGACAAGTCCCACCAAGTTGTCAATATTATGACAAGAATGGTGATGTCAAAAGCTATGGAGCATAACCTTCTTAAAAGGTTGCTTTCCTTCTCTTGTCTTTCATGTCCTAACTAGGCCAAACTCTGTGACACTTTGTTTGAGTGGGGAAAAAAAATCTCTCTCATAAAGTTTCCAAGTTCTGAAGATTTTGCGACATTCTGCACTGGCTGTTAAATATCGCAAAATGGGACTCTAATAAAAAAAAAAATGGGAGGGAAAAAATCTATCTCCTGCCAAAGCAATTTGTGATCTCTTACTACAATGTAGTTACAAACACCTGCTCTGATGAAAGGTTGTTTTTTTTTAAACCAAATCAAGTGTCACATTTAAGAGTAGGATTTATCTGAAGATAAAGGGAAAGGGTTGCCTTTTATAAACTTGGACAATTGATTTTATATATGGTAACTGCAGTGTAGAAGAAGTGGCAGAACCTGGGGCCAGAATAAAAAGAGGAATCAGCCTAGGATCCCTATGTAGCCACCAGCAGACTAACTCTAACCTCTTGAACTTCAAGCAAGCGCTGGCTGTTAGAATTAGAATAACAGAGTTGGAAGGGACCTTGGAGGTCTTCTAGTCCAACCCCCTGCTTCAGAGAAATGGTTATCCAACCTCTTCTTAAAAACTTCCAGTGTTGGAGCATTTACAACTTCTGGAGGCAAGTTGTTCCACTGATTAATCGTTCTAACTGTCAAGAAATTTCTCCTTAGTTCTACATTGCTTCTCTCCATGATTAGTTTCCACCCATTGTTCTTGTCTTTCCTTCAGATGCTTTGGAGAATAGCTTGACTCCCTCTTCTTTGTGGCAGCCCGAGATATTGGAACACTGCTATCATGTCACCCCTGGTCCTTCTTTTCATTAAGTTAGACATACCCAGTTCCAGCAACTGTTCTTTATATGTTTTAGTCTCCAGTCCCCTAATCCTCTTTCTTGCTCTTCTCTGCACTCTATCTAGAGTCTCCACATCTTTTTTACATTGTGGCGACCAAAACTGATTGCAATATTCCAAGTGTGGCCTTACGAAGGCATTATAACATTAACACTTCACGTGATCTTGATTCTATCCCTCTGTTTATGCAGCCTAGAACTGTTAATTGAGAAGATTTCTGTGCATATGTTTTTTAGCAATAAATCAGTTTCATTGGACCATGTGTGGACTTGGTCTTTCGCATTTGACATGCAGTGAGGCTATTATATGCACAAAAATCTAAAAATACAGAAATACTGTACCCACAATGCAAGAGTGGATTGTGAAGTTAGGACTTGTGAATGGCCAACTGAATGGCTGGATTGTCTTTGTCTCATTAGGGAAAGAACAATAACTACCTTTGTAAAAGAACTGGAAATCCTTTACGGACATTTTACTGATAATGGACAAAATGGATATTATCTCAGGATTTACTGATTAAAAGGGATTCTTTATGGGAAGAAGGCAATGGTGGGTTTCAAATTTTTTTTACTACCGGTTCTGTGGGTGTGGCTTGGTGGGCGTGGCTTGGTGGGCGTGGCAGGGGAAGGATACTGCAAAATCCCCATTTCCTCCCGATCAGTTGGGACTCAGGAGGCAGAGAATAGATGGGGGCGGGGCCAGTCAGAATTTTTACTACCGGTTCTCCGAACTACTCAAAATTTCCGCTACCGGTTCTCCAGAACTGGTCAGAACCTGCTGAAACCCACCTCTGGAAAAAGGGGATCATGACATATAATTTGGGAGGGCAGAAATAATAATAATTATGTTAGTAATTGCTGTCACTTCTTTAGATGCTTTTCTCTCTCTTTCTTTTTAATTATCTTCTTTTGACTTTTACTGCTTTTCACTTTTTCTTCTATGTTTTCATATTTGCTTTTCTAATACTTCATTTATGTTTCTGTAGTTTTTAATTCTTCTCCATAAGAAGAATTTTATCTGCGTGCCTGCTCGGGTCCCAATACTTACATTCATCTCAATTAATACGATTTGCGCTTTTTAAAAAAAAGCCTCATATTAAATGCAAATTTACCATGAATGTTCCTGTCAAGCTTGTTCTAAAAATGGCATTTCAACTTTATGCAGCAAAGTGAGGTTTCCGGGAAAATGACAGCTCCGTCATACTGTCTGATCAGGATTAGTCTCCTTCTTTTATATCATGGATACAAGTTATCTCCTTACATTATTAGAATCCAAATGACAAGTTTGTAAGGATTGGCCTGCCAAGTTTCATGGGTTTTCATAATCTTACAGTCTAATTTTTAACTGTGAGCCCCGTTCATCCATTTAATTTTTCCAATGAATGTATAGCATCTGTTCTTCCAGCTAGCAAAGGACATGGTAAGTTAGAATTGTAAGACAATTTCCTCTCTTGAAGCACTGTCTGTACCGGATGCTCTAAAGAAAATTTGCTTCTCTATTGTTAGGATAAGAAGCTAATTTAAAAACCAGGCACTTTCTGAACTGTAACTGAAGATGAGAGGGAAGAGAAGAGGATTAATTAACCTTACGCAAATTTATCTCCCTTTTCCCCAATGAGTTTAAAATAGTGAATTCTTATGTCCAGCAGAATTCCAGCTTGCAGATCTTTACAATATATTTTCTGCTGAGGGGCCATTATTGCTCACTCCAGATTAGTTCATGCCTAATTAGGATGCCCCGCTGAAATTACACACTGCCTTTAAATGAGGTCAAAATAAGGTTGCTGAATACCATTCCAAAATGTATTTTACATACAACCGGTTGAATGCAGATGGAAAATGCTATCTGTAGGTAATTATGTTTACCTAGCACTCTCACCGAAATCCTTGCCTCCTTCTACCCGGTTTTATTATTATTATTTTGAAAAAAAGGCTTTTCCAGGAGTGTCCCCAGAGTGTAATAAAAAAAATATGTTGGGCACGATGGGGCAACTGTATCTCTGCCTATTTTGTATGCCTGGATGCTCCATAGGGAATAGTGAGAAGGATGCAGATTGGAGCACGGTAATAGAAAAAGGATCAGCAGCAGGCAGGATCAAGAGAGACAGGTTGCAGTAGGAATACTGTATATCATAAGAGACTTCCTGGCTGAATATTATGCTACAGGCAATCAGTCTCTGTCTATTAATAATTCTACTAAGCTCTTCACCCTGCAGAAAATCATCTAATAAGCCAGTTTATTTTGCTACTTCACTATCATACCCATGCAGAAGCTGGGGAGGAGGCTATTTATCTCAACAATTTAACCATCTGCAGTCAGTGGCTGCTGTAGTTTTATAGGCGGCAAATCATGTTAAAAGATGGACTCTGGGTGGTATATTCTTGGGAGTGTAACGAGTTATTGCTTCTAAATGGAGAAAAAACACACTTCAGTCATTTTCTTCCGACTTTGGATCAGTCACTGTTTCAGACGGAATGCAGGGTGGGGATAATTTATCCTTTCTTGCTTAGGAAGATGATTGTTCCAGGTGGCGAGCTCCTGGAGTTGAGTTTCTGAAGAAGAAAGAGGAAGAGAATTATAATTATGTTTGGATCTAGACTCAATCATACACAGAATAGAGCCACTTAAATCAATAGAATTGTTGTGATCCGCCAGCAGCTTGCGGAGCTGGCAGAGGAGTCGGACAGCGATGAGGCTGAGGAAGAACATGGGCCAGTCCTGGAGACTGGGGAAGGTCCGGATGAGGGCGCTGCGTCGGAGGCAGACATGGGGCCAGGGCCATCGGGGAGTTATGTGCGGACTTCAGAGCCTCCAGAGGCTGACAGTAGAGAAGCAGAGGAACAGGAGGAACCTGTTCCTAGTGCACGTATGAGAAGAGCTGCCAGAAGGCAGGAGCAGATAAAGCAGAGAGAACGACTCGGGAGTAGGGCCAAGAGATGATTGGCCCCTCCCATAAGGTTTAAAAGACCAGCAACGGCTCTTGGCCTCTTTGCTGGAAAACAACGTTGAGAGAATTGCTTCTTGTTTCCTTGTATTCATTTCTTATTGGCGTCTTCTGCTTCTGAACTTTTGCCAAGAAAAGCCTTTGGCAGTTTGTTTAATGATCCCAAGGTCGGTGATAAACTGAGGAATGGTGTTTTGAAAAATTTGCTTTAATTTAGTTTGGGCTACGCTGAGAATGAGTTAATTCTCAGCTGTTCTAATAAAGTCTGTTTGTTTTTGAACTGTTCGTATTTAATACTAACTACTTGTGCCTGTGTCACAACAAGAATAAGTCTCTATTATAAAAATATAAAAACTATGTAAAAATAAAAACTATAAAAATCTATATAAAATGAAATAAAATCTATAAAATTTATAAAAACTATGTCTTCTTCGCTGATGACGTAAAACTATTTAACCACTCTCCTACGAAGCTACCTAGACTATGCGTCAGAATGGTTGAACAATTGGCAACTTCAAATCTCAACCAACAAATGCTCTGTCTTACACATTGGCAACAAAAATCAGAACACCAAATACAAACTGGGTGGATACGACCTCGTAGACGACCCTCACTCTGTCAAGGATCTAGGATCTACTCATTTCAAAAGATCTAAGCCCCAGAGCTCACTTTAACAGCATTGCCAAAAAGGCATTAAGAGTTGTTAACCCAATTTTGTGAAGCTTCTTCTCCAGTAACATTGCACTGCAGACCAGGGCATACAAAACCTTTGCCAGACCAATTCTCAAATACAGCTCATCTGCCTGGAATCCACACTGTATAACGGACATTAACACTATTGAGCGAGTCCAGAGGTATTTCACGAGAAGAATCCTCCACTCCTCCTCTCGAAATAGAATACTTTATGCTACCAGGCTTGAAATTTTGGACCTGGACAGCCTAGAACTACGCCGCCTACGGTTTGACCTAACCTTAGTACACAAAATTATTTGCTACAATGTCCTACCTGTAAATGACTACTTCAGCTTCAACCATAATAATACATGGGCAAACAATAGATACAAACTCAAAGCAAACCGCTCCAAACGCAACTGCAGAAAATAAGACTTCAGCAACAGAGTGGTCAATGCCTGGAATGCTCTGCCTGACTCTGTTGTCACTTCCTCAAACCCCCATAGCTTTAACCTTAAACTGTCTACCGTGGATTTCACCCCGTTCCTAAGAGGTCTGTAAGGGGCGTGCATAAGCGCACCAGCATGCCTACCGTCCCTGTCCTACTGTCCCCATTTATTTGTACTCATTTCTTATGTATATACTTATACCTGTTTATTTCTCTTTAGCCA
Organism: Pantherophis guttatus; assembly: GCF_059756535.1. Lineage (NCBI taxonomy): Eukaryota > Metazoa > Chordata > Lepidosauria > Squamata > Colubridae > Pantherophis > Pantherophis guttatus. The sequence goes on along the minus strand of NC_142070.1, from coordinate 13,597,424 downwards.
GGTTCTTCCTATATAAACCAAGATTTTTATGCAGCCCTAGTTCAGTGAAATCACAATCCACTAGTTTCTAGGCTTTCTTTCTGGCAGCCAGCAAACACTCTGCTGCCCATTGGGATACTAAGGAGACTAAGACAGATCTATTTCGGACTTAGTCTCCTTAGTCTCCCAATGGGCAGCAGAGTGTTTGCTGGCTGCCAGAAAAAAAGCCTAGAAACTAGTGGATTGTGATTTCACTGAACTAGGGCTGCATAAAAATCTTGGTTTACGTAAGAAGAACCTGGCTAAAGAGAAATACACATAAAGCCTACGAAAAGGAAAGAAAACTTATACCTGTTTGTTTATACTTATATGTTTATGTTATGTTCATACTTATATTTGTTTTCATACAAGCTTGACTAAATAAATAAATAAATAACATAAAATAAAATAAAATAACATAAAATAACATAAAATAAAATAATAAAATAAAATAAAAGTCCCAATTTAGCTTATCTACTAAGTCTGCATTCTGCCCCACCATGATTAGGATTTCAACTTCAAGCCAAATAATTAAATAGCACTGTTTATGCATAGCTCTTCAGGAAGGGGAAATAGTAAGGAAGGCATTATTTCTCATCAAAATGCCATTTTGAATCCACTGCTGAAATAATCTACTGGGCCTTCTGTTTAAATCTTCCACCTAATTTCAATAATGAATGCTGTATAATGGGTAAATATCTCTGTGGTTTCTCAGTCATCCAGGTCCCAGAAGTGCTTTTTCAAAAGGCAAGTGGACTTGGTCAGAAGAGATAACAGCATTTGAATTCAGAACTCAAGAAGCTTCTTAGATGAGAAGTGAAACATCTTCAAGGAAAAACAAAAGTCCACTTGCCTTTTTAAAAAGCAGCTTTGGGGTACATAAATGGTACCTAAAACATATATGGCTGAATGTTCTGAATTCTGAAATGTTCTGAATTTTTTTTACTATGTCTCTTTTACCAAAAACCTGCATTTTGCATCTGCTGTGATTTAACATCAAACCAGACAGTGCAGTACGGGCTATTCAGAGAGACATACAATATAGATAAGAGATAACCAAATGTGAAGATGGATTTTATAATTTAAACCTCTTAGAGCCGCAAGGGTAATGGATAAAGATATGCTAATGTTGAGAAGAGACCAAGGACAATATGGATTATGGGTTTGGGCCTTCATTAACAGACCTGATTTAACGTCATAAAATGCAAGTAGAGTAAGATTTCAATTATTTTGACTCTTAGTTGAGAAGTCAGTGCTATGGGGCTTCTCTATTTCAATAATCCATCTGTATATTTTAATTAAAGCGGAATTCAGAAGCTTTTGGAGCCTTTTAATAATGTGCACATATGCCCATCCTGCTCTATCGACAGGTGCAAGGAAGACCTGTAGATCTTCTCTCCTTTGTCGCCCAGAATGTTTAGTCTTTTGAAGACCGCAATGGAATATGCAAAAACTAAAAATCTGTTTCCTGCTCTAGTGATAATTGCCATCTGGATGAACAGTTGTTGGGCATCAGCCACAGAATGCAAAAAGTGTTGCATCTTAATACAGGGCTTCACCTGGCTTTGCATTTTTGCATTCTGAATGGGAAAGCACAAGTTTGATCACCGCAGTCAAATGGTAGCCCTAAACAGAATTGAATTTGTTGTGTGAAAGAAGACCGTGAAATTGTTGAGCTGCCCATTTTACCTGATGACAGGATGAAGAGGAAGCCCCTCATCGTAATGGCTTCATTTGTAATGTTCCCCTTGGCAGGAATCAGGGCATGGCAATTTGCTTGACTGCCAACCCTACACGGAAAGGACCATGGAGATAACAAATTATTGAATCTGGATCACCTGCCAACCTTGATAGTACAGAGCCTTGATAGTACAGTGGTCTACGCACCCTGTTATTAACACAGCTGCCTGCAATTTACTGCTGGTTCGAATCTCTCCAAGGCTCAAGGTTGACTCAGCCTTCCATCCTTTCTAAGGTAGGTAAACTGAGGACCCAGTTTGTGGGGGCAATAAGCTGACTTTGTATAAATATACAAAAGTATGAAGGCTATTGCTTAACGCATTGTAAGCCGCCCTGAGACTCCGGAGAAGGGCGGCATATAAATCAAATTAAAAAAACAACAACCAATCAGACCAGTTCCTTCCTTCCTTCCTTCCTTCCTTCCTTCCTTCCTTCCTTCCTTCCTTCCTTCCTTCCTTCCTCCCTCCCTCCCTCCCTCCCTCCCTCCCTCCCTATTTCTTCATCCAGTTTTCAAACCATACTCCTCTTCCAGTCTTCCCTTCCCCCACTCCTCTCTTCTTCCCCCCTTTCTGACCCTCTCTCCTACTCCTCTTTCCCCTCCCTTTTCTTCCTCTCCTTTTCCCTTTCTTCTATCTCTCCCTCTCCTCTCCACTCTTCTCCCTTAGGAACTTCCTATTTGTCCCTTTTCCTACATCAGCGACCTTCCCAACATGGCCGACTTTCTGTCTGCCCTCTGTAGCTGTCCCCTACTTCCTTTTGCAGCACACCAAGTACCAAACAAAGAAAAGTACTGGGACAACATTTTCGCATCAAAATGTGTCGAGTACCAAATTTGATGAGTTTTGAAGCAGTCGAGTATCGAGGTACCACTGTATAGGAGTGTATAGGAGTATCGAGGTACCACTGTATAGGAGTGTCTTTTCCTGTGCAGTATGAAATAAGGTCATTGTCGCAAAAGTAATATTCTGCTTCCAGCGCTTTCCTATGTAATTGAGTAGCTGCTTGCTTTGGTTGGACACCTGGGATTTTCTTCACACCTTAGTGAACCTTGTGGGAATATATATTCTTGGCATATACTCCTGGTGTGCTTCATATCTTTTCTGCAAAACCTGAGTTATGATGCAGCATAGCAGGATTAGGCAGAGAGCATGGCTTAATCACAGATTTGTCCTTATCAGAGATTTAAGTACGATATAAAACCTTTGAGACTGCTATCGCCAAGGCTCTTGAAAAAAAGGAAATTGGACAAGAAAGAAGTATGATTATTTACCAGTCCAGACTGATCATTGGGAACATCAAAATCTCATTTTTAATTAAGAATTTATTTATACCGAGTTCACTTTGGACCCAAATTAAAACTGACACAACCAATTGGGAATGGAAAAGCTGAAGGGAAAGGGGGAAACACAACCAATGTTTAATACTTTGAATCATTCACAGAAGTGACACAAATTGCACCTTGGAGTTCTGAGCAAAATTTATTTCCTTTGCAGAGGGTTGCGGGGAAAATTAACAAATCTAATGAATCTTGTGGAGCATCTCCATAAAACTAATCAAGGTAGCAGAATGATTTATTGGAAAAAGCGAAGCAGGTACGAAAATGAACATCAACTAGATCAGAACATACTATCTTTGATTTGTACTTCAGAAAGTCTTAATCAAAAATTGTGTTTGATCTCTAGCTGGGAAAGGATGGGTGGCGAGAGAAGAGAATTTGAGATGGATAATTAAATTAAGGAGGCATCTAAAAGAGGAAATACTGGCGTAATAGGAGTTTCAACTATATTGAAAATACAGAGAAAATATAAATACTGGAGACATTAATCATTTTTTAGATAGATAGGATATACAATTCAGGAGTTAGTATGAAATTATCTGGAGAAAATAAAATGGTAGATTTAATCCATACTGGTATAGTGTCTCAGACCTAGTGAGAAGTATGAAAATTGTTATACCCTGTTAAGGATATTGTTGAGTTACACCCGAAGTTGTGGCTTATTAAGCAGAGTACCATTAGAGTTTTATGCATGGAAACGGTTTGAGAGTAATTGTGAATAACATACAGATAAACTGGGTTTATAATATTTTACTTTTAGGGAAAAGCAAATTCATAGTCCTTTAACAATCCAAATCTTAGCCATATAAAATGCAATATAAGATCAATCCAGGGATATAAAATCTTCTTACCCGTTTGTAGAAAAATACAAGGAACAATCAGGAACAATATAAAAACAGTTCAATAAATATCAGAAAGCAGTAAATAAATAATCATGATCAAACAGTTGACCATAAAGAGATCAAAAAGAGTTACAGCATAGCAGCAGGTAAAATGGTGTAGTAGTCCACACTAACCATACTTTAGCTCTCTTTAAATACATTGGCTACAGAGCTCAGCCAATCAGGATGCAGAATGATTCAGCTTACAGCTACATAATACATTCACATAATACAAACATACAATCTTGGCTTATATATTTCCTGGCCAACCAATTAGGCAATAACCATTTCCTAACATACCCCTAAAAAGTTATCTGTACATCTGTACAGTTAGAGAACTCTTTCAGAACATATACAGAAAGAGTTCACAAAATTCTTCACAACGTATGCAGAGGAGATCCACAAACTATGTGTCTTCACATTTTAGGATACTGTACTTCTTTGGAATGTTGGGAGTGTGTCAGTGGTGAAATCCAATTTTTTATACTACCGATTCTGTGGGTGTGGCTTGGTGGGCATGGCAGGGGAAGGATATTGCAAAATCTCCATTCCCACCCCACGCCAGGGAAAGGATAGTGCAAATCTCCATTCCCTCCCCTCTCCTAAGGGAAGGATTGTGCAAACTCTCCATTCCCACCCCACTCTGGGGCCAGCCAGAGGTGGTATTTTCTGGTTCTCCGAACTACTCAAATTTACCACTGCCGGTTCTCTGAACTGCTCAAAATTTCCGCTACCAGTTCTCCAGAACCTGTCAGAACCTGCTGGATTTTACCCCTGGAGTCTGTTATGGAAACTCACAAAATGGTTGCTGTTGCAGACATATGGAATCTTAGTACATCGATTTATCAGCAGTACATTCATTTCAGAAGTCCTGCATTAGCACTTGGCCACCACAGGTGTCCCTGACACGAGTCCCATGTCATGCCCACCATCGCCATGCCAACCCCCAGCCACACCCACCCTCCAGCCTTCCGAGGTCAAACATAAACCTGATGCAGCCTTCAATGAAATCGAGTTTGACAGCCCTGATCTAACCATTCCCTTGGATGCATCTCTTCTCCCTGTCTCCCAAGGTCATTTTCAAGGTCCTCAATCTACAACACTTCATTTAGTGACCGATTGAAGTTACAGCGACACTGAAAAAGGTGACCTAGGACCATTTTTCACACTTAAAACTACGGCAGCATCCCCATAGTCATGTGATCAAAGTTCGGATGCTTGGCAACTGGCTCATATTTATGATGGTTGCAGTGTCTCGGGCCCTTTGCAAACTTCTGACAAGCAAAATCAATGGGGGAGCCAGATTCACTTAACAACAGTGGCAAGAAAGGTAGCAAACTGGAGCAAAATTCACTTAGCAACTGTCTTGCTTAGCAATTTTTGACTCAACTGTGGTCTTAAGTTGAGTATACTCCAGGTATAGTATATGATTCTTAAATAAGACTATTTCATAAGATAGGTGGCTCAGTGGCTAAGACACTGAGCTTGTCGATCAGAAAGGTTGGCAGTTCGGCGGTTCGAATCCCTAGTACAGGTCTCCTGTGTGAGCAGGGGGTTGGACTAGATGACCTCCAAGGTACGTTCCAACTCTGTTACTATTAAAGTCTTACAGAATTGGATAAGGCTGTGTCAAGTTTTTTTTTTTTTAAAGAAACAGGAGGATCCAGGAAAACACAGCCTATTCCTCTTAATCTTTTGCCTGAGTAAATTGATGTAAAACATTATTAAAGATGGTTAAAGATAAAAATTAAATTAAACGGTAGGACAGAGTTGGTCAGCCCAAGATTAGGGGGGTCAGCAGGCAGGCTATTATTTTGTCCTTCTTGGAAAAAAAAGTATTAGGGTCTGGTTAACTGAGGTGGGAGAGTTAGCAAGGTAGCAATAGGACAGAATTTATTCACTCTATGGGGAGAGAGAAAGCCAAGGGCCAAGAAAACTGAACAGTAGGAGATTCAGGAGAAATAGAAAGAAGCATTTCTCTAAATCTATAAAATTTGCAACCTTAAAACACAGGGATGGTCAACAACTTGGAAAGTGTGATGACCCGGGGCACAGCACAGAGATAACACAGGCAGCTGGCTGTTCAAACCACCCCTTTATTGTTCCAAATTTCCCCAAATGCTCCCATGTTTCTGGCAAGTCCCAGAGCAAAGTGATCACACACACCTCAAACAGCCTCTGGCTACAAATAGTCCATCCCAACGCTGTGAGTACCATGGCTTCAAAGCAAGAAATCCAGAAAGAGTGCAAGGAATCCAGGAAAGTTCAAACGTCGGCACTCAACACTCCAGGAATTCAGTGTTTGTTCCCGACAAATGCCCCTTCCCACAGACTGTCCCCAGGTGTGCCTTGTGAAGAGTGGCAGGGCGCTCTCCTCCTGAACAGTTGGGACAGTCTGCGCTGTTCTCGCCTTCTCTCCACTCTCCATGCTTGAGGATCAGGAAGGAGTGGTCCTTGCTCATCGCCTGAGCTCTGTCTCTCATGTTCACTGCTTAGCTTCTCCTGGTCATCCTGCCCCAACTTCCTCCCTGCCTACAAGCCATCCCAATCCTGAAAGACCCTGGCCTGACTGGGCCTGCTCTTCTCCATTTTCTTCCCAAGCCAGTGAAGCTGCCCTCTCGATCTCCGTCTGCTCCAGTTCCGGCTTTTTTTCCTCCGGCTCCGATGTGGGCATGACAGAAAGGTTTAAAAAGAGATTAGAGAAATCCATGAAAGATAAGATGATCTGGGCTATTAATCGTGATGGTTAAGTATGATTTGCAGTTTCAAATGCTCTAGGCTTCCAAGTTGCTAAGAAACATGGGAGGGACACTTCCCTCACTGCTGCTTGGAGGCACCTTATTGGCCAATCTGGGAATGGACTGTTAGTTGACTGTTTTATTATCATTTTATTTGTTGACCCGAAAGCTATAGCTATCAGGCTGTTACCAAATTTGAGAAATAAATACGTGAACCAAACAGAATGCTTAACTAGATTTTAGATCTGATCTTAGCACACATCCTCTTAGAAGAAAGAGACAGAAATTTTATTACTCAGGACGTAGAAAGTGGGGGGGGGACGCTAAATGGTGGCAGCATTTTGCAAATTCCATCCCGCCAAATTGAAACTTCTGTGCCCATAATAAAATTTTTAAATCTGAAAACAAGGCTCCTTCTTGTCCATCTCTTTCCAATCAGCAGTATCATTCTGACTTCCTGTATTAAATATATATTGTCCATCAGTAATTAAGCACCTTAGTTATAAGCATTTCTCCCCCTTCCAAGAATTTGAATTAGTTTGATTCTTCCCGACTCGTATATATCATGGTTTTCTTCCCACAAGAAAAGATTCAAATGACATAATATTCTTTCCTGTATACAGGTAGTCCTCGACTTACAACAGTTCATCCAGCGAACATTCAAAGTTACAACGGTGGTGAAAAAAATGGCTTATGACCATTTTTCACATTTATAACTGTTGCACCATCCCCATGGTCAGGTGATCAAAATTCAGATGCTTGGCAGCTGATTCATAGTTACGACGGTTGCAGTGTCCCATGGGATCACCTCTTCTGACCCTTATCTGGGTCAGAATAAACACAAGAAGGCCCAAAAACACCATTCAGAACAATTGGCACAATCTTCTATTGGACTGAACGGTATGATCTCCTTTTAAAATGTTTTCCCATTCATTTCTTGCATGGCAATTCTTCTTAGATGCTCTTTCTACATCAGATCCAACCATCAGCCCCTTAAAGGTAAAAGTAAAGATTCCCCTCGCACATATGTGCTAGTCGTTCCCAACTCTAGAGGGCAGTGCTCATTTCAGTTTCAAAGTCGAAGAGCCAGCGCTGTGAGAATTGACTGGAAGATGAACATCTTCTCATAGAGAACATTCTGTCTATATGCCTCAGAGAAAGTTCTTCATGCTGCGGAAATGCTTCATGAGAGACAGAAGCATCTTCTTCTTTAGGTCCTGATTCCTCTACTCTGCCTGCTTGAATTGAGTATCACCTTGGAAAGTATCTCTCTGTTCTTAATAACTGAGTGACCCTCACCAATCCCTCACCCAGGGTTCTGTTCTGCCAAGGCAGAGGTGTCAAACTCAAGGCCCGTGGGCTGCATCTGGCCTGCAGGGTGCTTAGATCTGGTCCGCAGACTGCAGTATCTAACCCTAACCCTAACCCTAACCGTAACCCTAACCCTAACCCTAACCCTAACCCTAACCTTCACCATGACCCTGACCCTAACCCTAAACCTAACCCTAACCCTAACCCTAACCCTAACCTTCACCCTGACCCTGACCCTGACCCTAACCCTAACGCTAACCTTAACCCTAACCTTAACCCTAACATTCGCCCTGACCCTGACCCTGACCCTGACCCTAACCCTAAGCCTAACCCTAACCCTAACCCTAACCCTAACCCTAACCCTAATGCTAACCCTAACCCTAACCCTAACCCTAACCCTAACCCTAACCCTAACCCTAACCCTAACCCTAACCCTGACCCTAACCCTAACCCTAACCTTCGCCCTGACCCTGACCCTGACCCTAACCCTAACCCTAACCCTAACCCTAACCCTAACCCTAACCCTAACCCTAACCCTAACCCTAACCCTAACCCTAACCCTAACCCTAACCCTAACCCTAACCCTAATTCTCTGAAAGCAAAATGGAGCTTGGGGGGTCCCGTGCACAGCCCTCGTGAGCTCCATTTCTGGCTGCGACAGCCTCCTGCAGCGAAAACGGAGCCTGGGGTGGGTAGTGCGCTGCTCCCGAACTGTTTTCGCTGGCAGAGAGCTGCAGGAGCCAAAAACAGGACCTTGATGACTGATGTCGAGCTGGCCACACCCCCTCCCCTCCCCCCCTTGAGGTCAAACACAACCCTGATGCGGCCCTCAATGAAATCGAGTTTGACACCCCTGTGCCAAGGTGTTCCTGGCTGGAAGTTCCATTCAGAATTTTCCCTGGTTGGTTTGATTTGTTCCTCCTCTCCTGTTGCATTTTGATTATTCTGCTAAAGAGGATCATATTTATAAATTTTCTCAAGATACATTGCCTGAACAAAAATAGAGGGGAAATAAAATAGAATGTTGCTTACCCCGCCCCCAAAAAATCCAGCTTTAGGGGGCATTTCAAATTATTTCGATTCCACATTAGTTTTTGACAACATCTCTGTTTTTACAAGACTCACTTAGCTGAAATGGAATGGGTTTTTGCTTAATTAAAATGACATAATTCCAAATTTGAGGTATGTGGAAATTGAGACAGCTTGGCCGCATTTAAGTGGCATGACAGCTTCAGCTTGTTTTTATCTACAAAAGAACACCTGCGTGTATTCATAATTTCATCCTAATTCATGTAGTTGGAAAACTGTTTTTCAAGGTTTGTTTTATAAGCTGCCATACCAGAAACTTTCAATATAGTGTTTCCATGCTTGACAGAAGTCATTGATGTCCTGCGTTCTCACTACATGTTAAGAATTCAATATATCAGGAATAGGGAGGCATTTTAGTGTAGTGGTTAAGGCATCAAGCTAGATACCCAGGAAACAGTGACTCCTAGTGTTGTGGCTTGTCGGCTGCCAACCCCTCCAGCAGCTGAATCAGAGGAGGAGGAGGCATGGGAGACAGGATCAGCATTAAGGCAACCTGAGAGCTCCAAGGAGGAAGGGGGAATGGAGCTGTAAGAGAAAGAGACAGAGGCGGAGCCTGGGCCATCCCTCAGCTCTCAGATGGAGAGTCAACAGTCCCCAGGTCTGGAGGTAGCTGATGAGGAAGAGGAGGAACAGCTGGATCCAGTGCCTAACGCGTGGATGCGCAGAAGGCAGAGGAGAGGAGAGCAGTGGAAATCTGTGGGTTGATCCTTGGGATGGAAGAGCCCCTGCTAGTGAGCCCCACACTAGCTCTGGGGATAAAAGGCAGGGGGTGGAGATGAATAGATATGGCAGACAAATATTCATCTCCCTGCCGGACAGACTTGTTCGCCTGCGGACTTGTTCGGTGAGAGAGAAACTTTTTGCCGGGGCTGCTGGCGCTCCTAATAAAGGAATCATTGAGTTAACTACAGAGGGTTTGTCGTGTTTGGGGGGCTGGATCAGAACACCTAGTCCCACCTGAAGCACAAAGCCAGCTGAGTGATCTTGGGCCTGTCACTTTGTCTCAGCCTTACTAGGAAGGAAGCAATGGCAAACTGTTTCTGAAAAACCTTACCAAGAAAACTGCAGGCCAATTGCCTTGGCCAGAGGTCCCCAACCCCTGGGCTGTGGCCCACTCTGGGCTTAAGCCGTTTGGAACTGGGCCGCAGAAGTGGCAAATGAGCATCCCCACTTGTATAAACAGGAAGTGCCCATGTCAGGGTTCTGACAGATGCCCTAATTAAACCATGAGTCTCGAGCTAAGCTTCAAAAGAAATTCAGTTATTTATTAGGAACTTCGGCATGTTCCCAAGTAAAGCCAGCTCTGACCCTATGTAATATACTCGTGATGGCAAACCTAGGGCATGTGTGCCACAGGTGGCACGCAGAGCCATAACTGTGGGCACGCGAGTGTTACCCTAGCTCAGCTCCAGCATGCATGTGTGTGCCAGTCAGCTGATTTTTGGGCCTTCTGGGCCCACTGGAAGTCAGGAAACTTGCTGTTTCTGGCCTTCGGAGGGCTTCCAGGGGAGTGAGGAAGGCCATTTTCACCCTCCCCAGGCTCCAAGAAAGCCCCTGGAGCCCGGGGAGGGTGAAAAAATGGGCCTACCAAACACACCATGCCATCGTGTGCCAAAAGCAGGGGGAGCGTGGGTGGGTCATGCGCACATGCACAGGGATGTGGGGTGCATTGAATTATGGGTGTGGGCACACTCGTGTGTGACCCCATGTGCTCCCCCTGCTTTTGGCACGCGACAGCAAAAAGGTTAGCCTCACTGTAAGATACGCTCCAATATGACTCTGTTTCCCCGCTCCCCCCTCAGTGTACGTCATAAATCACATTCACCAACGGAGCAATTTCGTGGGTTGTAGAGGTCACTCCCCTCAGCTGCTGTAGGTAACCCTGGGATACAGCCTTGAGAGAGATAAGTGTGGAATGTGCATCTGCCTTGGGCTGCTGTGCCATTTTGCCGGTTTTCCACCCACCCCCGGCCTATGGCAACTCGAGAGCAGGCCAGTGATGCTTTGTGGGTTGACTGCCCACTGTTCAGGTAAATGGAGCTGTGTGCACTCGTGCACGCTTGCCCACCACTCGCATGGAACTATCCCTTCTCCACCCCCCGCTGGCCCACTGGTCTCGACAGACTCCAAGAAACAGACTGAACAAAAGAGAAAAAGTCATGAATATCAATATTCAAGATATATGACTGAAGTGGTTTGCATGGACCTGTGTTCTCATAAGAAATACTGTAAGCCTGATTTAATAGAGCCTGATACAAACATATGATTTAGAGATTTCTGGGAGAGAAACCCTATCATATTAGTCACTCAAAATATATTGGGCAAGACAATAATTGTATTCAGTGTCTATTCCTTTCCAAGACTTGGAGAGATGGAGTATTAATAAAAAATTGAGATATTTGCAACCTTCCTGATCCGGCGTTGTATTATAATTCCTACCGTGTTCACAGAGCACGGGATAATGCTTAAGCAGCCCAGAAAACTTTGGGACCTAAAAATATTTAAGTAGAACTACATTTCCAATCTAGAGAGTCACAAAGCAGCACTAATATAAAATGATACATCCTAAGTATCTACTCATTTAATCCCTCCATTGATCATCATTGTTACTGCCGTTGATTTCTTTCTTAATTGGATTGCTGGTTAATGTTCCAAGATGCTTGGTTGATAAATATCTGCTTAATAGGATCTAATCAAAATTTAGACATATGGGCATCTGTACCCAGTTAAAGAGAGCAAGACTGGGTGTGGCAAGGCAGGCTGGGGATATACAGCAATATCTCATTATTTATACCAGTGGTGGTATCAAATTTTTTTTTACTACCGGTTCTGTAGGTGTGGCTTAGTGGGCGTGGCATGGCTTGGTGAGCATGGCAGGGGAAGGATACTGTAAAATCTCCATTCCCTCCCCACTCCAGGGGAAGGATACTGTAAAATCTCCATTCCCACCCCACTCCAGAGGAAGGATACTGTAAAATCTCCATTCCCACCCCACTCCAGGGGAAGGATACTGTAAAAGAGCCTGGTGGTGTGGCAGACTAAAGCACTGTTATTAACAGTTATTAACATCAGCTGCCTGCAATTACTGCAAGTTCAAATCTCACCAGGCTCAAGGTTGACTCAGCCTTCCATCCTTTCTAAGGTAGGTAAAATGAGGACCCAGATTGTGGGGGCAATAAACTGACTTTGTATAAAAATATACAAAAGTATGAAGGCTATTGCTTAACGCATTGTAAGCCGCCATGAGTCTCCGGAGAAGGGCGGCATATAAATCAAATTTTAAAAAAAATCTCCATTCCCACCCCACTCCAGGGGAAGGTTACTGCAAAATCCCCATTTCCTGCTGATCAGCTGGGACTTGGGAGGCAGAGAATAGATGGGGGCGGGGCCAGTCAGAATTTTTACTACCGGTTCTCCAAACTACTCAAAATTTCTGCTACCGGTTCTCCAGAACTGATCAGAACCTGCTGAAACCCACCTCTGATTTGTACCATTGTTTTTACATTGTTCAAAACTGTTAAAGACTGTAAATTCTTGTTCTTGTTCGTAAAATAGACTTCTCTGTATCTGGGAAAGATCTTGGGAGACAATGCAAAGAGATGCTACTTAAGGAATGGTTAGATAAGAGACAGCATAGCCCTCAGTTGAATAATGGGTGGGGCAAGAGGGCCAGAAGGGCCTATTTTCTCAGGCTGTAGTAGAGATGGTAGGAAAATGGTACTTTCCAACTTGCAAGATTATCTTAATGTAGTCTTACAATAAAGTAGAATTATTAATCTGGTTATCTTTATTGTGTAGTCTATCTGGTTGTGTCTATTGTGTAGTCTATCTGTGATTGTGTCATTTGGCAGAGATGAGGTCAACTCACATGGGCCCAAAAAGTAGACCTCAACTTACAACCATTTGCTCAGTGACCATTCAAAGTTACAATGGCACTGAAAAAAGTGACTTATGACCGTTTTTCACACTTAAGACCATTGTAGCATCCCCATGGTCATGTGATCAAAAATTGGCCGCTTGGCAACTGGCATGTATTTATGATCCGTGTCCCAGGATCATGTGATCATCTTTTTTTCTGACAAGCGGAGTCAATGGGGAAACCCGATTCATTTAACAACCGGGTGACTAACTTAACCACTGCAGTGCTTCACTTAACGACTCTAGCCAGAAAGGTTGCAAAATGGAGCAAACCCCACTTAACAACTGTCTTGCTAGCAATGGAAATTTGGGGCTCAGTTGTGGTTGTTAAGTCTGTATGTTTTATTATTCTTCCACTATTCTTCAGAAAAGTAATGGGCTACCGTTCAGTAGACACGTTCACGCTGAGGGTAGTCAGATAATTGCCTGCAATTTTTTAAAATTTGGATTTCAGCACGGAGTAATCGATCTTGTTAACCTCAATGCACCTTTCAGCTGTGTGATTCTGATAAAGGGGAAAGAGATTTGTACCTCATCATAGCAACTTAAAGGTTCAAACATTTGACTGTTGTCCGTGCCATTCCATGTGATATGAACTTAGAAACAAAACACTTTACCCATCGGCTATTTATTATGAGGATTGTCAAGAGAAGGTAGAAGCATCTCATTTTAATTGTATTCAGCTCTGTGTCAAGCACAAGTTGAATGGGGAAAAAAAAATCAATGGCTGAAGAACGCAAAATATAAAATTCCAATTGTGTATATGTGGAGATGGAAATTCAATTAACCAAAAATGTAATTGAACGCAGAGAAACAATAATGAAAGCGTAGTAAGGAGCTGTTCGGGGGAAAATTATAGTTCGGTTCCATTTTTAAAAGTTAATCTCCTTTATTACTTGTCGTCTTGTTCTTATCTGATCAGACTTTGTTGTAATTTGGCTAGTATTTAGAATCAAGGTGATAAGAATAAAATGGCTTGTGCTGTGCTTTGGAGTTCATCTCCAAAAGATGCATTACAGGGTTTTGAAAGAAAGAGAAACAGAAATATATATATATATATACTGCTTTAAAATATTACACATTGATAAGATGTTTGTGCTCCTGTGTGCTCCAAAAATCTTCTGGAGACTCAGTTCAAAGTGTTTCACAATCCTAGCAGTAAATAATATATGACATAACAGAATGGAGAGATCATGGTTCTGAAACTCTTTGTTTAATCATAAAGTGCCTTGTGCTAAGCCACTTTTTATTTAAGCATGGCTTGTTGAACAAACCACATGGATTCCATTTGCAAAATAATCTATGCCGTAAATTGGAGATTACTAGTCAAAATGACTGAATTCCTATAAGTCACAACCAAGCAAAAGGTATCATACTTGGTGTTTTAGGAATAGAATAGAATAGAATAGAATAGAATAGAATTTTTTATTGGCCAAGTGTGATTGGACACACAAGGAATTTGTCTTGGTGCATATGCTCTCAGTGTGCATAAAAGAAAAGGAGAGCTCAGCCAGCCTTTCTACTTAACGTATCTTAGGGTTATTTTAAAGGAAAAATGAATAATGAATACTGCATGATACCTGAGCTCATTGTAGAATGAATAGGGAAATAAATAGCAATAACAACATGAAGTAGCAGTAATGGGAGCAAAAGCTGTTCTAAGTGCATTTATTTAGTGTAAGGACTTGATACCAAAACCATTAAAAAGCGAAAGTTAGAATATTTTGGACCTAGAAAAATACGGCATCCTTCACTTAATCCTCCAGAAAAAGATTGAAGGCAAACAAGATCCAGGCAGAAGAAGAACATCATGGCTTCAAAATCTAAGGGACAGATTTGGACAAAACTCAGCAGCACTTTTTCGTGCGATTGTTGATAAAAATAGGATTGCCAACATGATTGCCAACGTCCGATGAAGGATATGGCACAAGAAGAAGAAGGACTTGATGAGTTAAAATGTATTTTATAGAGATTGCCAATGGCATATTCTACAGTAGTGCCTGATTGGTATATAAATGCTTCATAGTCCTTATTTACTTTCTCCTGTCTGGTGCTTTCCAGAAAAATAAGTTAAACGTGTTGGTGTATAAGAAATTATGAGCTGGGATAGCCATAACAACAAGTCAGCCAATGGGAACTGTTTGGTGATTAAGAAACAGGATCTGTTGTGGGCCATGGGAAATGGCTCGGAGCCTGGGCATGGCTTAGCTTAACTGGTCTGTATAAAAGAGTTTGTCCATAGATTCTGTGATTCTGCGGTTCTGTGATTTCTGGTTCTGGCTTCTACTTCTACTTCTTGTCCTTGCTACCACGTTGCAAGAGCTGCATGGGTATTGTATACATGCATCATCTTTTATATTAATGTATATAAAGAAGTTTCTTCTATAAATGAATCCTGCTGAATTATTTACTTGTATGCTGGTTGGATCGCTGCAAACTCTAATGGAACTCCCATAATATCAAATATGACCAAGCTGACAAAGGATAATAGGAGAAGAATAGAATAGAATAGAATAGAATAGAATAGAATAGAATAGAATAGAATAGAATAGAAAATATGGAATAGAGTAGCGTAGTGTAGTGTAGCGTAGCCATAGCCATAGCCATAGCATAGCATAGCATAGCATAGCATAGAATTCTTTTTTGGCCAAGTGTGATTGGACACAAAAGGAAATTGTCTTCGGTGCATATGCTCTCAATGTACATAAAAAGACAAGATACACTTGTCAAGAATCACAGGGCACAACACCCAATATAACCTTGGAACAAATCTGTGGGTCTTGATCAGTGATGAAATCCAAATTTTTTTACTACTGGTTCTGTGGGTGTGGCTTGGTGGGCGTGGCAGAAGTATACTGCAAAATCGCCATTCCCACCCCACTCCAGGGGGGCGGATATTGCAAAATCTCCATTCCCACCCCACTCTGGGTCCCTCCAGAGGTGGCATTTGCCGGTTCTCCAAACTACTTAAAATTTCCGCTACCGGTTCTCCAAACTGTTCAAAATTTCCGCTACTGGTTCTCCAGAACCTGTCAGAACCTGCTGGATTTCACCCCTGCTCCTGCCGCTTTTACTACCGGTTCGCAAGAACCAGACAGAACCGGGAGCAACCCACCACTGGCTCAAATGAGTCGATTTTCTTCCTGTCTTATTTTTTTTCAGGTACAACTTTCACAACCATAAGTAGCTACAGGGAACTCAATAGCGTAAACCCTCCACTAAATGCTTTCTAGATTAGAAAGCTATAAACTGGTTGGAAAGAACTCCAGAAGACATACTGTGCATACTTTCCGCATTCGTTCTTGTATGAATAATGGCCAAATAAATGTTGTAAGACTTTTCATAAGAGACTTAAATGAGTTTCTTTCGTCATCTGGAACCACAGTGATTTCCCCCACCCCACCCCTCCTATCTGTTAAACTGTATGGATCGCAGGAAATTAAGAAAAGTTCTCTAATATCCTCCCATCATGTTTAAAACAGAGGAGACAGGAACATCCAGTGCTGAGGAATTTCTGCATATCTGAATCAGATAATATATATATATATATATATTTAGGTCCTTGGTGATGCTGAACTCTCCGAGAGAAAAGCATGATACCAATAAATGTAAAGAAGCTATGCGTTTGAGTGGCATGAAAATGTTTATTTATTGTATTTATTAATAAAACTTATAAGGCCGCCCATCTCACTGAAAGAGACTCTGGGTGGCATACAAGAATCCAATGCAACAATAAATATGAAACTATTTATTTATTTATTTATTTATTTATTGGTTCGATTTATATGCCGCCCTTCTCCGGAGACTCAGGGCGGCTTACAATGCATTAAGCAATAGCCTTCATACTTTTGTATATACCTGCTTAGTAGGGCTTTCAAACCTTCCAATATCCCAGTCTCATGCCATATTGAGCTTGAATGTTCAATGCCAGCTCCTTGACTTGAACCTGGGAACAACCTGGAAGCCAATACTGCTGCACAAAATCTGTGCACAATGCATTATTGTTGTTGTTGTTGTTATACAATCTACCAGCCAGTTCTGGATTTGATTATTGGACCTTTTCCCAAGGATCTATAATAGTTGCAGGTATTCTCATAATATATGCACTGTTCTAAGTAATTGAAGATTTGAGATTCTATCCATTCCAATTGTGCTCAAGCTATTTTTTCCCCCCAGAACTTTTTGGTATGGCATCAAGCACATGAGCAGCTATTGGCTTTATTACTATTTTCTTTCTTTTCCCACATTTGCACGATCTCTACTTGAAAATGTTTGTAATTTCCTTTTTTTTTTCCTAGTTGGTTTTAATTGACGCTTCTAATGTCAGCTACTCATACATATCCATATCTGCAGGTAACTACCCTGTTTCCCCGAAAATAAGACCCAACCAGAAAATAAGCCCTAGAATGATTTTTCAGGAGGCTTGTAATATAAACCCTACCCCCAAAGTAAGCCCCCAGTTAAGATTGTCAGCCAGATGGATGCATTTAGTATCGTATTTCCCCCCCAAATAAGACCTAACCAGAAAATAAGCCCTAATGCGTCTTTTGGAGCAAAAATTAATATAAGACCCAGTCTTATTTTCGGCGAAACATGGTATTCACCTACCTATTATTTTCCTATTCACAAAAGCCTCCCACTTCACAATTCAGACCATAAAACCTTCCCTTGCATACTTTACCTTGCCTCTTCCTATTGTTGTTATTGTGGTTATCAGAATCTATCTCCTGCTTTTAGTTATCACTTGCCCTCCTTTCAAGGATCTTCATTTCTCAGAGAGCTACTTGGCAGAGTCAGACTACTTAAGAGGAAAGGCAATAAACCAACAAAGGAACAATAAAAGTGAAAGCTGATAATGTGAATAACACATTGACTCTCCTCTGGGTATTTATTGGATTAAAAACGGTTTGTTCCAACTTCTATTACCACGTCATCAGACCAGTGCCAGAAAATTGGTCTAAGTGAATAAACCATGGTTCATTCCCCCACAGATAGATGTGTCATGTAAACCAGGGATGTCAAACTCAAAGCCCGTGACTGAATGCGGCCCACGGGTTGCTTAGATCTGGTCTGCGGGGCCATCCTGTGGACAGCAAAGGACCCCCCCCAGGTTCCGTTTTTGCTGGCAGAGGGCTAGCAAAACAAACTAAAATCAAAACAAAAGGAGAAATATTTCCCATTTTGCATTGGAGCATGCAAGAAGGGACAGGCAAGGAGAAAGGGAAAGAGGAAAGACAAAGAAAAAGATGGGAAGATGGGACGAGAGCAAGGAAGGAAAAAGAAGGAAAGGGAAAGGAATAGGAATAGCACTTATATACCGCTTCACAGTGCTTTACAGCCCACTCTAAGCAGTTTACAGAGTCAGCATATTGCCCCCAACAATCTGGCTCCCCATTTTACTGTCTTTGGAAGGAGGGAAGGCCAAGTCAACCTTGAGTTGGTGAGACCCGAACTGCCAAACTGCTGGCAGCCAGTGATCAGCAGAAGTAACCTGCAGTACTGCATTCTAACTACTGCGCCACCATGGCTCTTCCATAGAAGAAGAAAGAAAGGAAAATGAAGATGGTAGGAAAAAGAAGGAAAGGAAGGAAAGAAAGAAGGAAGGAAGGAAGGAAGGAAGGAGATTACAATGAGAGTGAGTGAGGGTCTGAGAGAAGTTCTGCCTTAGCACTTGGCCACCACAGGTGCCCCCGACACGAGTGGTGTCAAGCTGGTTGCACCCACCCTGGCCACACCTACCCACCCATGCCCACCCTAGCCACCTGAGATCAAACACAACCCTGATATGGTCCTCAATGAAATCGAGTTTGACACCAGTGGTGGGTTCTTCCCGGTTCGGTCCGGTTCTCCAGAGCCGGTAGCGGTGACGATATGATGTCAGCGAACCGGTTCTGCCCCCTCGCTCCCCCACCCCCGCATTATTCTTACCTTTTATTTGGCCCCATCCCCAATCTATTGCTGCCTCCTGAGTCCCAGCTGATGGCTAGAGGGAAAAAAACTGTTTAAACTCTTGCCGCGGGGCTTCAAAGGGCCACCCTACAGCTGATCAGTGTTAAAAGAAAACAAATGAGTAGACCAGTGCCTGCAAAAATACATGAGTAGATCAGTGCCTGCAAAAATAAATGGGTAGACCAGTGCCTGCAAAAAATAAATGGGTAGATCGGTACAGCTCTGCAAGTAGTTAAAAGCCTGGTAGACCAGTACCTCTGCTAAATCCTAAATAATTGTCACATGACCATCAAGCCATGCCCACAAAATAAGCCACGCCAACAGAACCGATAGTAAAAAATTTTAGAACCCACCCCTTTTGACACCCCTGGTATAAACCGACTTGAAGAGTGGGTGACCAACATTATATTCAGCCAATGATAAACCTCCAAGGGTAACAGACTAATACCAGACCCCCTAATCTTCTAATCATGTTCAATGTATGTGTGGAAAATATACATAATGAAAAATCTGTCTAGCCAGGGGATCTTCCTTGGTGATAACCAGATTATCTATCTAGCTGACCAGATATAACGTTTTATAGATCCACCTTGCAGTCCTCAACTTAGGACCCTTTCGTTTAACCATCTGAAGTTACGGTGGTGCTGAAAAAAGTGACTTAACCAGTCCTCGCATTTACAACTATTGCAGCAGCCCTGCGGTCACATGGCCAAAATTTGGCTGCTTGCCAACCGGCATGTATTTATGTTGGTTGCAATATAACAGGGTCACATGATCACCACATGCAACCTTCCTGGGGGGGGCGTTTCCTAACTAACAAAATCAGTGGAGTAAGATGGATTTGCTCAACCACAGTGCACAACCACAGTGATTCACTTAACATCTGTGACCAAAAAAAACCCTCATGAAAATTAGGCATGACTGACTTAACAGCCACACTGATGCAAATTCCAGTTGAAATTGCGGTCTTAGGTTGTGTAAAAGAAACCGAAGGACAAGGGGATGAAAGTTGATTCTTTACAAACTACATCGTCAACGTACAACCACAATTGAGCCCAACATTTATGTTGCTAAGCAGGGACAGTTAAGTGAGTTTTGCCCCATTTTACAACCTTTTTTGCTACAGTTGTTAAGTGAATCTGGCTTTCCCTGTTGACTTTGCTTGTCACAAGGTCGCATGAGGGGATTACATGACCCTGGGACACAGCGACTGTCAAAAATATGAGCCAGT
Organism: Pantherophis guttatus; assembly: GCF_059756535.1. Taxonomy (NCBI): domain Eukaryota; kingdom Metazoa; phylum Chordata; class Lepidosauria; order Squamata; family Colubridae; genus Pantherophis; species Pantherophis guttatus. The sequence goes on along the minus strand of NC_142070.1, from coordinate 13,577,213 downwards.
TGCCGAGCATCCGAATTTTGATCACGTGATCAAAATTGGGGATGCTGCAACGGTTGTAAGTGTAGAAAATGTTCATCAGTTGTTTTTTTTCAGAGCTATTATAACTCTGAACCAGTGGTGGGTTTCTACCAGTTCACACCAGTTCACTCCGGTTCGGGTGAACCGGTAGTGGCGGCTGTGGGAGGTTCTGCCCACCCGCCCAGATGTCATCATGGACGCTCTGCGCATGCGCAGAGGCGGCGTGCACACCCTCCAGTGATGGGTTTCAAAAATTTTTACTACCAGTTTTGTGGGTGTGGCTTGGTGGGCGTGGCAGGGGAAGGTTACTGTAAAATCTCCATTCCTACCCCACTCCAAGGGAAGGATACTGTAAAATCTCCATTTCCTCCCGATCAGCTGGGACTTGGGAGGCAGAGAATAGATGGGGGCAGGGCCAGTCAGAATTTTTACTCCCAGTTGTCCAAACTACTCAAAATTTCCGCTACCGGTTCTGCAGAACTGGTCAGAACCTGCTGAAACCCACCTCTGGCACGCTCCCAGTTCCGAACCGGTAGCGAAGGTAAGTGGAACTCACTACTGCTCTGAACAGTCACTAAACAAGTGGTTGTAAATCAAAAACTAACTATACCAGCCTTCAGCATTATGTTTCCTTCCAGGAATTTTGGAGGCCCTAAAAACTATTTTCTACTAATATTTATAGAAAATAAAAATAGTGATTGGTCCCAATGCTTTGCTGGGAAATATGTCCATTTACCCAGAGAGAAAAAAAAGGGAAAAGCAAGTGAATCTGGTAGAATGCACAGTGGAGATTAGAAGTTGTGTAGGAAAAAAAAAACATAGCAGTTTGTCTTCTTATAAATGGATGTTTTATGATTGTCTCTGCTCACTATAAGAATTGATTTATCGACAGCCAAGTCTCCTGACACCACTCTCGTTTTGTGAATCAGATCATAACATTGTTCCAAAATCTGAAATATACTCAAAGACACAAAAAGCAGACCATTGTATAATAGTTTATTATTTATGCATTAAACTTACATGCTGCCCATCTCACCTGGAGGGAACTCTAATCAAAAGGAAAAGGTAAAAATTTCCCCTGTCCAGTCGTGTCTGACTCTAGGGCAGGGGTCTCCAACCTTGGCAACTTTAAACCTGGAGGACTTCAACTCCCAGAATTCCCCAGCCAGCTTTGAATTCTGGGAGTTGAAGTCCTCCAGGCTTAAAGTTGCCAAGGTTGGAGACCCCTGCTCTAGAGGACGGTGGCCATCTCAGTTTCTTAGCTGAGGGAGCCAGCATTTGTCTGAAGACACTTCCGTGGTCATGTGGCCAGCATGACTATATATGCTGATTTGCATAGAACATTGTCTATTCTATTCTATTCTATTCTATTCTATTCTATTCTATTCTATTCTATTCTATTCTATTCTATTCTATTCTATTCTATTCTATTCTATTCTATTCTATCTAGAATCACAAATCTCCATCAAGGTTCCAGGCCAAGTGCCATAGCTAAGTCTTCAGGTCCTTTCGGAAGGCCAAAAGGATGGTTGAGGATATCTTGTTCCAGGTTTCTCAAAAGAAGAGGTCTTTGTCACTCTACTTAAATTGGGCTGTATGTATTGTCCCAGAAGAATAGACCACAGCCTGGATTTAAATCAGGGGTGATCAACCTTGTCAACTTTAAAATTGATTCTGGGAGTTGAAGTCCACAAGTCTTAAAGTTGCCAAGGCCGGATACCTCTGACTTAGAAATTTCCTTTCATAGATAGTAGATGTCTTTATACTTGGTGGAGTTTTAGTTTTAAAAAAGCAGCTTCATGTCGATAATCTGAATCTGGAAAGTGAGGAAGCACAAGACCAAATTCTATTGTCCCCTTGCTATAAGCAGGCAATATTTCTTGGGGTCTTTTAATGTTCTCAGTAGCTACCACTCCATATTTTCTTATCTTGACGCTGAATCCTTAAACCAATTAAAGTTAATGGCATCAAGTTCATATAATAGGCCAACAAATAGTCAGACAAAATGGAGCTATCGCTCTTTTTAAAACGCTGTGTGGCAAAACACAGACATTGATGAGCAAGATAGAAGCATTAGCAAATTCATGGGGAACCCTGCATATACAAAAGTACAAGCAGGAAAAAAAATTCTAATGAGCAAAACTATCCTGAAGAGGCAAAACACACCAGCAACAAATGCAAAGGCAGTAAGACATGGCTGGCTACATGCCTCAGCAGGGATTCTCAATCTGCCATTATATGTTGAAGATCCTATGCTTTTTAAAATTTCAAGTATGCAAGGAGTTGTTATTAACATTTGCCACTTGCTTTTGAAGTCAAGATAATATAGTAGTGGACTGGTGAAATCCATTTTTTTTTACTACCGGTTCTGTGGGCGTGGCTTGGTGGGCGTGGTGTGGCTTGGTGGGCGTGGCAGGGGAAGGATACTGCAAAATCTCCATTCCCACCCCACTCCAGGGGAAGGATACTGCAAAATCCCCATTCCCTCCTCACTCCTGGGGGAAGGATATTGCAAAATCTTCATTCCCTCCCCACTCTGGGGCCAGCCAGAGGTGATATTTGCCGTTTCTCCGAACTACTCAAAATTTCCGCTACCGGTTCTCCAGAACCTGTCAGAACCTGCTGGATTTCATCCCTGGCGGTGGACAATATGCTGTGATTTAATCTTCAAAACGTTGCATTCTGATGAAATTCAAACATCTGCATCTTAAGATTTATTCCGTAGAGTCCTTGGTGTTCTCTGTGCTTGGTTGTTTTCTTGCAGATGTGTCATTACCCAACTGAGTAACATGATCATCAGAGCTGGGTCAGTGCTGCCAGCACTGATGAAGTTACCTAGCTGGGTAATGAAATGTCTGCAGGAAAACTACCAAGCTCAGAAAGCACCAAGGGCCCTACAGTTCAAATCTGAGCTACAAATGTTCTTTTCTATTGGTAAGATTTATTTTATTGCTTAATCTGAATTTGTGAAAGCTGGGCCTGCCATTCCAGTCTTCTGTCTGGAAAAGGAGAGCTAGTTTTAGAAGCCTATTGTTTCCTTCCTCTTTCCCTTTAATCATGGTGCCTGATGCAATAACTACTATCATGTCTATTTTCTTATAAAACAGTTTGATGGCGTCCTAAGGAGAAGGGTTTAGCTATCACAAAAACTTTTCTCTACCAAGTGGCATTCATGGTCCACCTTTCTGAGGAAGTGATATTATCAATTTGGAACGGCTTAAGGAAAGGGTGAGGGAGACACGGTGGCTCAGTGGCTAAGATGCTGAGCTTGTCGATCAGGGAGGTCGGTAGTTTGGCGGTTCGAATCCCTAGCGCCGCATAATGGAGTGAGCTCCCGTTACCTGCCCCAGCTTCTGCCAACCTAGCAGTTCGAAATGCAAGTAGAAAAATAGGGACCACCTTGGTGGGAAGGTAACAGTGTTCCGTGCGCTTTTGGCATTTAGTCATGTTGGCCACAAGACCATGGAATCGTCATCAGACATCGCTGGTTCTTCGGCTCAGAAACTGAGATGAGCACCGCCCCCTAGAGTCGGGAATGACTAGCACATATGTGCGAGGGGAACCTTTACCTTTACCTTAAGGAAAGGGTGAGATTTTAGGAGCTGGCAACTTCTTTTACTCTCCTCTTGAAGAATCTTCATTCCAAACTTAATGTGAAACCCCTGAAAACTTTAAGTAACCCTTCTCTTTTAGCCCTGCTTATTCCAGTGTGGTTTGTCCTTTCTAATCGATGGATTTGTTGCAGGGGTGGGTTCTAAAATTTTTTACTATCGGTTCTGTGGGCGTGGCTTATTTTGTGGGTGTGGCTTGATGGTCATGTGACAATTCTTTAGGATTTTGCAGAGGTACTGGTCTACCAGGCTTTTAACTGCTTGCAGAGCTGTACCGGTCTACTCGTTTGTTTTTGCAGGCACTGGTCTACCACCAAACTGCCTTTTACAACTGATCAGCTGTAGGGCGGCCCTTTGAAGCCCAGTGGCAAGAGTTTAAACAGTTTTTCCTTATAGCCCATCAGCTGGGACTCAGGAGGCAGCAATAGATTGGGGGTGGGGCCAAATAAAAGGTAAGAATAACACGGGGTGGAGGGGTGGAGGGGTGGGGGGGGTGGGGTGGCGGGGAGGGGGCAGAACTGGTTTGTCAAATTGTCACCGCTACCAGCTTGGCGGAACCGGGAGGAACCCACCACTGATTTGTTGGCCTCAGCAAAACAGGAAGCTAGGAATCAATTACAAAAGGAATCCTTATTCAGGCACAGCATTTTTTTCTCCTCTACCTCTTGTTTTAAAAGCAAAGTTCTTCATGGACATATCTTACCTTTCTTGAGGGAAGAGAAGAATATCTATGGCTTGGTTCACATGACAAGCTCACCTAAAAACCTCTTTAAAAAGCATGCATGGCATCTTTCTATTTCCAGTTCTAGAACTGAGGAATCACCTTTGAAACAAGCCTTTCCAAATTGTCCAAATCCAAAGGATTTTCATCTTCGTTCACTTGACAATGAAGGTAAAATGATGATGTGAAGGGTTGGGCAAATGCTCGGCCACCAAGGCTCTGACCTTGATCACGGTTTCTTCTAGAACATTTGCATATCCAAAACCACAACGGCAGTTGGGATAAGAGCCAAAATGGAGGGTAGTTAGTCTGGCAGCTGATTGCAGTGTGCATGCTGTATTGTCTGACACACCAGTGATGAGTAAGCAGCTTATGCATGATGAGAAGTAGATTTGACTTGGCACGTTATGCCAATACATACCTGCCAAACTTTCAGAATCTAAAATAGGAATACCGTTGGGTTCCTCAGTGCATGCCAAGGAAAATTCTTTGTTCCACATAAAATAAACAAAGGAAGATACAGTATCTAACTAAAATGAGAAGAATAAGGAGGTTGTTGTTGTTCTTGTTGTTGGTTGTGAAGTTGTGTCTGACCCATCACGACTCCATGGACAACGTTCCTTCAGGCCTTCCTGTCCTCTACCATCCTCTGGAGTCCATTTAAGCTCATACCGACTGCTTCAGTGACTCCATCCAGCCACCTTGTTCTCTGCCGTCCCTTTCTTCTTTTGCCCTCAATCGTTCCCAGCATTAGCTCTTCTCCAGGGAGTCCTTCCTTCTCATTAGGTGGCCAAAGTATTTGAATTTCATCTTCAGGATCTGGCCTTCTAAAGAGCAGTCAGAATTGATCTCTTCTAGGATTGACCGGTTTGATCGCAGGAATCTTCTCCAGCACCATAGTTCAAAGGCCTCAATTCTTTGGCGCTCAGCCTTCCTTATGATCCAACTTTCCCAGCCATACATTGCAACTGGGAAGACCATAGCCTTGACTATATGCACTTTTGTTGGCAGGGTGATGTCTCTGCTTTTTAGTAAGCTGTCTAGATTTGCCATAGCTTTCCTCCTCAGGAGAAAGCGTCTTTTAATTTCTTGGCTGTAGTCCCCATCTGCAGTGATCTTGGAGCCCAGGAAAATAAAATCTGTCACTACAATAATGAGGTAGAAAACACTTAAAAACTGGGCTGAGAAGGAGAGGGAGAAGGGAAGATGAGGGAAGAAGCAAACGGAGCTGCATGTGGAGGTTTAAACTACACTACAACAACACAGAACGTGACACGCATACAAAGTGGGGGAAGGCACAGGTCACCAAAGCCAGAGTACCTTGAAGCAGCCCATAACTATAGAAATGGTGTCAGGAGAACAAAGTTCATAATGAGTTAAGGTTGGAAAAAAAATGCTGAGGCCAACACAAAGGACTTCTTCAGGCAAAAAGAAAAGAAGCAACATCACCACTGCTCGTGAAACACAATAAAATGCCTGCTGGTAGCATTTTCAATCAAGAAATGCATTCCGCCAGGAAATTATGAGCGCCGGTTGAAGCCACGGAATTGAAGTGTGAGACTGATGGATGTGTGATTTGAGAGAACCTGAGTTTTCATCTCTAGCACCAGAGGAATGGCGTTCTAGGATATACAGAAGAAGGTATATTTACTGACAGCATATCCAAACTTTATGTAGTACCTCTGAAGAATTATCCTTAAAGAGCGTTCATCTCACTCAACCAGAGTGAAGTGCCATCAGGTTCACTGTTCTCTGTGTCCTTTGACTCTTTTTGCTTTTCTAGTGACATTAATTAATGTGATTTACTGGGCTTGTCCTTATTAAGGTCTTTGATGAAGAGGTAGAGGGAGAGTTATCTGATTTGCAGACGACCCAAAATTGGGTGAGTTAGACAAGACTCTAAAAGGAAGAAATTAAATTCAAACAACGTAGACAGGTTAAGAAAATAAGATAATGAAAGGCCATTCTAACGTTTTCTTGGGGACAACAGCAAAAATGTCCAGCATATGTAAATTGGGTGGATTCTAACAGTCCATGTGAAAAAGATCTTGGAATAGAAGTTGATTGCAAATTGATTAGGTGCAGAGGTGAAATCCAGCAGCTTCTGGCAGGTTCTGGAGAACTAGTAGCGGAAATTTTGAGTAGTTCAGAGAACCAGCAAATACCACCTCTGGCTGGCCCCAGGGCAGGGTGGGAATGGAGATTTTGCAATATCCTTCCCCCAGGAGTGGGGATTTTGCAGTATCCTTCCCTGGAGTGGGGTGGGAATGGAGATTTTGCAGTATCCTTCCCCTGCCACGCCCACCAAGCCACACCCACCAAGCCACACCCACCAAGCCACACCACACCATGCCCACCAAGCCACGCCCACAGAACCGGTAGTAAAAATATTTGGATTACACCACTGATTAGATGGTATGACATTTGAGAATACTGGACAGAGAAGAATAGATTTAAGTTTAGTTTGTAGTTCTGTGTCTGGGGAAAAAAAGCTTCTTCACAAGAAAATGGATTTGACAGTAGAAACCAATTACCCAGGGATTCAGTAGGCTCTTGTTCACTGGGTATGGTCAAACAAAGTTTAGACAATCATCTATCAGGACTGCTTTAATCTGGATTGGTGAACTAAAAAGGGAGCCTGGACTTGATGATCTAAATAGCCTTTTTCAACAACTGTATGATTTTCCAAAATCCCAAATCATGGTATCAATTTTTGAAACAACCCAAACTCTATTTTAGGGTTGAAGTGAATGAAATGGGGAATATATCAGGCAACAAGTACATTCATGCGAGGAACATAAAGGTAAAGGTTCCCCTCGCATATATGTGCTAGTCGTTCCCAACTCTAGGGGGCGGTGCTCATCTCCATTTGCTGCCTGCAATTTACTGCTGGTTCGAATCTCGCCAAGGCTCAAGGTTAACTCAGCCTTCCATCCTTTCTAAGGTAGGTGAAATGAGGACCCAGTTTGTGGGGGCAATAAGATGACTTTGTATAAATATACAAAAGTATGAAGGCTATTGCTTAACGCATTGTAAGCCGCCCTGAGTCTCCGGAGAAGGGCGGCATATAAATCAAATTAAAAAAAAAAAAAAAAAAGCCAAAGAGCCAGCATTGTCTGAAGACATCTCCGTGGTCATGTGGCAGGCATGACTAAACGCCAAAGGCGCATGGAACACTGTTACCTCCCCACCAAAGGTGGTCCCTATTTTTCTACTTGTATTTTTTACATGCTTTCGAACTGCTAGGTTGGCATAGCTCACTCCATTACGCAGTACTAGGGATTCGAACTGCTGAACTGCTGACCTTTCGATCGACAAGCTCAGCATCTTAGCCAAATAAAACACAAGTAGTCCTCCACTTACAACAGTTCACTTAGTGACCATTCGAAGTTACAACAGCATTGAAAAAAGTGACTTATGACCGTTTTTCACACTTACAATCTTTGCAGCATCCTCACAGTCACATGGTCAAAATTCAGACGCTTGGCAACTGACTCATATTTATGGCGGTTGCAGTGTCTGGGTGATCACGTGATCACCTTTTGCGACTTTCTAACCCGTGACGTCAACGAGGGAAGCCAGATTCGCTTAACAATGGTGTTAACTAACGTAACTGCAATGATTCACTTAACAACTGTGGCAAAAAAAGGTCGTAAAATGGGCAAAATTCACTTAACTGAATTTTACTGAGTTTTACTTAGCCAAAGAAATTTTGGGCTCAATTGCGGTTGTAACTCGAGGACTGCCTGTATTAGGGTAGCCGGGAAGTGGAATTTTTTGGCTGTTCTCAGTACATCACAGGGGAAGAACAATTGCTATGTTTACAAAATGCAGGATCCATATGTACATCTTGTAATAGGCATCTTTTGATTGATTGATTTACTGTAAGCCGAATGATAAGGCTCGCCTTTATTACCACTGATCTTTTCTGCGATTCCGGAATTGCCACATATGCGGTGGTGTTTGCAAATTTACTTTTAAATATATAAATAAACCAGAATGTGAGCATTAAAAAAAAAACCAAAACATTAGGAACGGTAGAATTGGCCATTTTCCATGCGAAGGCAAAATAACAATTATAAATGCAACCTTAAACAAATACGTGGCCATGATTTCACTTATCATTCAGTGACACCTGTCTCGGTATGATTCCTAGGTATGACTTCATAAATTATTCATTCTGCCCTATTTTAAACTGGCATGCCTGCAATTGTGCTGTGGACTGAAACGGTCAACCAACGAGATGCGCTAGCTAAAATCATCCCATTTATTGTTTTTTTTTTTTTTTTTAAAGTGAACCCGTCAGTGAATACGGTTTCACTTTGGGAAGCGGCTGGATGGAAGTAAATTACCTTAAAATATAAATCCTATGTAGCTCCGAAGCTGCTGTCTGTGTGAAGGACATTTAATTGTTTTGAATTTTGATGTGAGATGAAAAGGATTTTATCGGTGCACAAATTATTAAGCAGCCTGCTTCGAAAGGATAGTACTTTGCTTGTCTCGATATTTGATTGCGGGGGGTTGTCTGGAAAAAAGGGCTTTTAAATCAACTTCATTTTTCAAATCTTAAAACAGCAAACAGACTCGGTGTCTAGGGTTCTGGCACTGCACTAAACCTTGGCTTATTTAATCATTCATGAGTTAACCACAATTGTTTTCTTCCCATATCGTACTAAGCAAAGCCTAAATATGGCTTAGCGTGATACGCCAACGAAGCAGCATTGTGTGAATTGCTAAAAAAATAACACCAAATAAAATCATATTAACGATTAAGTCAATATGAGCAATTCAAAGCGAAATAAATTAAAGCTAGTGATCATAAACGATCCAATCCAATGGTCTTCGGTAGTTCCCAGAATGTTAGGAGGAATGGAGGGATCTTAACTCTGAAGGTAGTGTAGAAAGTTAGTAGACACCCCCTTCCAGAAGAATGAAATATTTTAGGAAATATTAAAAAGGCAGAATATTACATTTCCCTAAAGGAGAAATAGAGAAACATGCTCTTGGAGACAGAAAGCAGCTTCCAAGTCTTTCTTAATAGCTCCTAGCAGATATTTTGTGCCCATTGAGAAAGATTGGACGAGCCTATCTACAAAAAAAAAAAAAGACCTCCAGCTCCAGGATGATGGGATTAAGATATGACCCCTCAGGACCTAATAGGATTAGCCCTCTACAATCTAGCAGCACAGCTCACCACATTGCACAATCCCCTGCATCACCCTCCCAGTTTCAACCAAACTTAGCTCAGACAACCTACAGAGCCAGCTATGACCCCTACAACAGCCAATAGAATACATGTTCTTGCACAGGAACAGGAAGTTCAAGTGCAAAGCCCACGAGAAGGTATAAAAGCCCCTCACTTTCAACTCCATGTGGTCAGCTGCACCAGAACTACGAGCTTGATGGTTCTGCTTCATCATTAAACCATCTTTCCAATCAGCCGCCATGTTTCTCCAGGCTTGGAACTGAACCAGATGGATATTTCTTCCAACAGTCGTATTTTTCAAACTTGGACAATTATAAAATGTGTGGACTTCAACTCCCAAAATTTCCCAGCCAGCCGTGTACACTGAGCTGTAAATATATCTTTACAGGCCTGCTGTTCGTACAAGTTGAGCGGTGCGCTTGTGCGCCAGCCTGCCACTCAAGCAGATCAAACTGCATGCATGCATGCAGCACTGGCCCACCACTTCTGCAAATTGAGTTGCGTGTGCGTGCACCAGTCTGCCGCTCACACAAGTTGAGCTGCACCAGTGGTGGGTTTCAAATTTTTTACTACTGGTTCTGTGGGTGTGGCTTGGTGGGCGTGGCAGGGGAAGGATCAGTGGTGGCTTGACCCTGGTTCGCACCGGTTCTTTAGAACCGGTAGAAAACCGGCGGGAGGCTCCGCCCACCGACCCCGATGTCACCAAAACGCTTCTGCGCATGCGCAGAAGCGTGCGTGCAGCCCCGCTGTGAACCGGTAGTTCAACAGATGCATCTCCTTCCCCCATGTACATCTTTTATGATCATCTGACAAGCAATGCCAATGGGAAAACTAGATTCGCTTAATGACCGAATGATCGACTTAACAACTGTGGCAAGATAGGTCATTAAATTGGACAAGACAGGTCATAAAATTGGGCAAAACCCACTTAACAACAATTTTATTTAACAATGGAAATTTGGGTATCAGTTGTGCTTGTTAAGTCAAGGAGTACCTGTATTTTTTCTTGGAGTAAGTGCCTAAGTAAAATTTGCTGATAGTAAACAAAGGAAGAGTACAATATGGCTTACATACTACATTGCTAATATTGGAAACAGAAGTGCTTAATTTATGATCAAATAAAACCAGGATTTCATAGTATACTTTTTCCAGCCCATTACCTTTACTTATAAAAAAAATACAGCTATGCTTTATAATAAGTTCAAAATTTTACACGAATTATCATCCAAAAACCTCATTTTTTTATATCCCAGGAAGCAGAAAAATATGTTGCAATCTTCTTCGTATATATTTAAGGAGTGAGCTCAACAGAACACAGCGGGAATACTTTCTGAGTAAACAGATTATGTGTCTAAATTCTGGAAAACATCTTTAACAAGATTATTGCTTTGTACTCTGAGCCGTAAATATATTTTTAAACAGTTCAACAGATGTAGAAATCTCTCAGCAAAAACCAGGCCTGTTTACATGTTGACAGAAGCGGATGGCATATAGTGCCTGCATTTCATGGTATCTTCAACCCAGGGGTGGGTTCAACTTACCTTTACTACCGGTTTGCAACGGGGCCACACACGCACGCTTCTGCGCATGCGCAGAAGCTTCCTGATGATGTTAGGGTCATAAGTCACCTTTTTCAGTGTCATTGTAACTTTGAATGGTCACTAAAAAATGGTTGTAAATCCAGGTAAAACCTGTATGTCTGTGAAAGGGGAAAAAAGATAAAAAAGAAAGAACAAGAAAAGAAGCAATCTTTATTCCCCAAAGTGAATAAACTGTGAATTTACATAGTAGGATTAAATATAACTGCATATTCTCCTAAATATGGGCTTGTTGTTGAATGTCCAAAATGCAATCGTATTATAGGAAATGCTCAATTTACGACCACAATTGAGCTCAAAATTTCCGTTGTTAAGCGAGACATTGGTTAAGTGAGTTTTGCCCCATTCTACACACTTTCTTGCCACCGCTGTTAAGTGAATCACTGCAGTTGTTAAGTTAGTAACATGGTTGTTAAGTGAATTGCGTTTCCCCATTGACTTCTCTTGTCAGAAGGCCTCAACGTATGACAACAGTCATAAATATGAGTCAGTTATCAAGCATCAAGAATCTTGATCACGTAAACATGGCAGGGGTGGGTTCTATTTACCTTTACTCTTGGTTTGTAACGGGATCGCATGCACAGATCGCTGATGATGACATCTGGGGTGGTGGGTGGGGCCTCCTGCCAGTTTTACTACCGGTTCTTGCGAACCGGTCTGAACCGGGGGCAACCCACCACTGAAACATGGGGATGCTGCAACAGTTGTAAGTATGAATAATGGTCATAAATCACTTTTTTCAGTGCTGTTGTAGCTTAGACCGGTTATTAAATGAACTGTTGTAAGTCGAGAACTACCTGTATGGTGGAGGAGGGGCAACCACCAGGACATCCAATCCAAGTCATAAGTACCTTTTTGGGGTCTGTTGTAACTTTGAACGGTTCCTAAGCAACTGGTTATAAATTGGGGATTACCTGTAACTGCAGAGTACAAGTGTGCTGTTTTAACCTTCATAAATTAAAAAGAAGTAAATGTATATAGGATATTCTATTTAAAAACTATTTTAGTTCTTAAGGGCTTAGAGGTCTATAATTGGCATACCTTGAATTTCCTGCTGACGCTAAGGCTATTTATTAATAATTAATATTGCTTCTAACAGGTGTGTGTCCCATGTCAATTCAATCAAGGCCTCATAATAATATTTTTATTTGCAATATTTCTAATCTAGCTCCCCAAACAAAGGCTAATTCCTAAAGAAGAAAAGATACATTTTTGAAAAACATAGTGGATTTATACTTTTTAAAATTATGGTTTACTGAACAAATCACAATGATATATGTTCAAATTTTGCATCAAGCCCTAAAATATATTTTTAAAAGATAACAGTGGCTAGGACTACAGGTTATCCTAATCCAAAACCAAATTAATTGCATTTTGTAATGCATGTAACTAGCTGGTTAATAACGGAGGCAATTCCCAAATTATGAAAAAACAAACCAGTGTTTTAATAAAACAAAGGCTAATTCCAAAAGAAGGAAAGATACATTTTTGGTAAACATAGTGGGTTTAAAATTGTAAAAATTATGATTTATTGAACAAATCATAATTATATTCCAATTTTGCATCAAGCCCTAAAATATATTTTTAAACGATACAGAGGATAGGATTACAGAGGTTATTCTAATCCAAAACCAAATTAATTGCATTTTGTAGTTCATGTAACCAGTTGGTTAATAATTGACGCAATTCCCAAATTATTAAAAAAACAAACAAACCAGTGTTTTATTAAAATAATGTGTATACATTTTAATTTTTTTAAAAAATGGAACAATTCTTGCTGTTCCCTCTTTGTCATTCCAGCAACGTACACAGCCTCTTCATTTCCTGCCCTTCCTCCAAACATTCACACCCAGTTCCTGCTGGTTGTGTTTATTTTATGGTACTCTCTGGAGCACTAGAAAGCAAATATGCTTACACCCTTGCAACAAACCATCATACTGCCTCTCCATCATCGCTTCCCTTATCTAACAAAATCGTCTTCCTCAACTTTCCATGGTAAAGCTTGTTACCTATACTTGACATTTCTGTTTATTATTGGAGGTATTCCTGTCAATTGGCCAAGATCAGGGCCAGAGACAATGTTTTTTCAATGAGCCGTAGGTAGCACAACACACTATTTAACTGCTTGTGTGTGTGTGTGTGTGTGTCTGTCTGTGTTTGTTTGTTTTGTAGCTCCTTTTCTGCCGAGCACAAATTCTTTTTCTCAAGCTCTACAGACCCAGTTCTAAATAATACATTAGTAATTGGGATTAGAAGCCACATTTAACTACTTGGGTGGGCAGATTTCTCGTAAACCCAAACTAAGAAATGAATTGGAATAATGAGAGAGACTGCTAAATGGCATTTCGTAATAGTTGTTGTTATATAGCAGCATATTTTCGGCAAATCCAGAAAGTGAGCATTGTGGTATTTTCAGAGGTGACGTATTTATTTATGGAAAATTATACAGCTGCCCAATTCTCACTCTTAGCGAGTCTAGGCACTTTACAAGGATAACAGACTTATATAAAAACAATAAAAAAAGAAAAACAATAACCGGCTCAGCCCTCTGGGGACAACAATAAAAAAAACCCTGGAAAGAACACAGGTAGTCCTCATGTTAGGACCAGTTGCTTAGAGACCATTTGAAGTTATGACGAACTCCCAAAAGGTACTTATGACCTGGTTCTGATGGCCACCCCCTGCTGGTTACAAGACCTCATTTTATTTTATTTATTTATTTTAATTTGATTTATATGCCGCCCTTCTCCGGAGACTCAGGGCGGCTTACAATGCGTTAAGCAATAGCCTTCATACTTTTGTATATTTATACAGCTTATTGCCCCCACAAACTGGGTCCTCAATTTACCTACCTTAGAAAGGATGGAAGGCTGAGTCAACCTTGAGCCTTGGCGAGATTCGAACCTGCAGTAATTGCAGGCAGCTGAATGTTAATAACAGGCTATTAGTCTGCTGCGCCACCAGGCTCCTTTAATTTAATTTATTTAATTTAATTAATTTATTTACTTTGTCAAGCATGTCTACGATAACAGATATAAGTATGGTTATGAATACATGAAATGGATACAAATAAATAAGGACAGTAGGACAGTGACGGTAGGCACACTGGTGTGCTTATGTACGCCCTTTACAGACCTCTTAGGAATGGGGTGAGGTCCACGGTAGACAGTTTGAGGTTGAAGCTGTGGGGGTTTGAAGATGTAACAACGGAGTTGGGTAGAGCATTCCAGGCGTTGACTACTCTGTTGCTGAAGTTGTATTTTCTGCAATCGAGTTTGGAGCGGTTTACCTTGAGTTTGTATCGATTGTTTGCCCATGTATGTTCTACTGGCTTGCCCTGTCAACGTTCATGAGAATGGTCTTGGAAGGTTATCTGAATTCAAGGCTTGAAGAGAATGCAGAAGGAGAAAGGGGTTTAAAATTCTTCCAAAGGCAGGTGAGATCCTGGACCAGTCCATCCATAGCCAGCAACAGAAAAAACGATGAAGGCGGATGAGGTGACAGTTGCATCGCTGTATCTTACCTTGATACCTTTCTTCCTGTGAACATCTATGACACCAGAGGTGAGTTTCAGCAGGTTCTGACCAGTTCTGTAGAACCGGTAGCGGACATTTTGAGTGGTTCGGAGAACCGGTAGTAAAAATTCTGACTGGCCTCGCCCCCATCTATTCTCTGCCTCCCAAGTCCCAGTTTATAGGGAGGAAATGGGGATTTTGCAGTAACCTTCCCCTGGATTGGAGAGGAAATGGAGATTTTATGGTATCCTTCGCCTGGAGTGGGGTGGGAATGGAGATTTTACAGTATCTTTACCCTGCCATGCCCACCAAGTTACATCCACCAAGCCACACCCACAGAACCGGTAGTAAACCCACCACTGTATGACACCCTTCCGGTAGCCCCTATATCCTAACCATCAAGGGCACCAAGATGCCAGTCTGGGTTTTTACTGAGTGTTTTCAGGTAGGAAGATCTGCCCCCAAATGTGGCCCGGCTGGGACACACCTACAAATATCTGTCTTAAATTGCAATGCAAAGAACTGGACACAGCTTAACCACATTGCTTCATCAGCTAAAAATTATTGGATCTATTGGATCTAGTCCCAATGATTGTCAACTTGAAGCTGACGGCAGGTCAATAAGGTGAAGAACACGGCATGTATTTTTTTTAAAAAAATTGAGGGCTGGGTTTTCTAAGGCTGAAGATTTGTGAGTCCCAACTCAGAAGTATTATGTAGATGCACCAGATCAATTTTACCAAACTTTCCAAGACCATAGCGGAAGAAGTCATCCTTTCAAAGTACAATAAAAAAAGGTACCTTAAGATATGGAATCAACTCTACTATTGGTTAGAAAAGAGACACAAATAAGTAAATTAATAGTTATGTATAAAAATGCTATAATCAGAATATTTTGTTATGATGAATTGTTATAATTGATTGGATGAGAATGAAGGCAGAAGAAATAACAAAAAGAAGAACGAACGATTGGAGACAACACCGAGATGTCACGCGGAAGGAATGACTGATATATTAAATGTTTGTTTGTTTAAAAAATAAAAAAAAACTTTTAATAATAATAATAATAATAATAATAATAATAATAATA
This sequence comes from Pantherophis guttatus, assembly GCF_059756535.1. Taxonomy (NCBI): domain Eukaryota; kingdom Metazoa; phylum Chordata; class Lepidosauria; order Squamata; family Colubridae; genus Pantherophis; species Pantherophis guttatus. Next base: position 13,561,454 of record NC_142070.1, on the reverse strand, counting down.
ATAATAATAATAATAATAATAATAATAATAAAAGGTATCCATAGAGAACATTGTACTATATAAAGCTTCTGAACTTTTCAAGCGCAGAGTAGCAAAGATAAAAGGCAGGCATACTCACATGGGTGGAAATAGATGTGTTTCCTGTCAAAATTAATCGATCTCTTTAAAAGTTTGACATTGAAGGTTCTATTTTTATCATTCTGTATTTGGGGTTCAGCTAAACATAAACACGGTTGGAACTGGGATGGTAATCTGATTGGCAGTAACCTTTGTTTTGATGGGCTACATCAAATTGGAAGGACATTCTTTGCAGCTTCAATTAAATGTTTTTACTGTTTCTCTCTCTCCTTCTCTCTCTCTCTCTCTCTCTCCCTCTCCCCTTTACCTCTGACCTATTTTCTGCTTGCCAAACCATTTCTGCCCATCTTCACTTATTTTAATCTGGAGCCTAAAACCCAACAAGCAAACTGTTCCCAGTAGCCCCCCCCTGTTATGTTAAGGTCTGCTACGCTTAAAGAACTGTACTGTAATCATTAGGAACTAAATTCTAATGATATGGATTTTGTATTACTGCAGAACAATATGATCAAGTCATCATTTTCTTCTTTGGAAAACAAATTTCATTCAAAACCTCGGAGTGTAATGTTGCAGGAAGCAAAGCACCTTTACAAATAAGGTCAATTTTTGCATAGAGTCATACATCATCTGAGCACTGATTCATGCCAGAATCAATATCAACATATGGTTCTGTGCTAATCTGACACGAAGCTGAAAAAAATTTCACCATTTCCAACCTGCCTGTAATTTCTACTGACACAAGTAGCAGGTGTGATGCAGAACTAATCTGTTGCAGAGTTCTCTTCTGTATAATAAGGGACACCATGGCCTGTTCTGGAAGAAAAATAGGAAACTGAGAGAGCAATGTGATTAAATTTTTCAGATTACTCAAAATCCAGAAGGAATGACAGCCAAATGGTGTTTCTCAATGTTGGAATACACGTTGGGATGTATCTTGTATTGCAACAACTACAGTAGTATTCAGTCAGTAGATGGCAGTGTTTACAAGTTTGGATCTATGATATATACTCTATTTTCTTTTGTACTAAGTAGAGTTTCCTGTTTCCTGTTACAATTAAATAGTTGAGCAGTAAAGCACATGGTGACGGTACTCTTTGTTTGCTCTGTGGTGCAATATATAAACAGAATTTCTCAAACTCAACCTTGGCTACTTTAACATGCATGGATGTCAAGTATCAGAATTCCCCTGCCAGCATACCCAGGTTCAAATGCATCCTGACTGTGAAAATTCACTAGATAACAGAGGGCCGCTTATTTCTCCTGCAGTTGAAGGACTTTTACTAAAATACTTCTAAATCTAATCAAGAGCCAATTGTACTTTGGAGTTAGCTATTTCACCAAGTTCTTTAATTCCTTACATATACAGATGATAATGGAGATACATATAAAGCTTTAAATGGAAAGTTTAATCAGAAATATTTTATATTAGAATACTATACTATAAAAAAAAAACCCCTAAAAGCTTTAAGGAACCATATCCAGACAACAATATTTACAATAACCAACAACTTTTTACAATAACAAAGCCAAGTTCTCCCACTCTTTGGGTGGGAGAACGAGGGGGAGTGTGTGTCTGCAGGAAAGTCCGAGGGCAGCTGGGGGGCAGCAGAGGGGCAGAGATGCCCTCCATGCTGATGTGGCACCTTCTTGCAAGGTCCTGGTTGCTTAGCAACGAGTCCGTGTTCTTTGGCTGGTGGGGAGGAAGCCTTGGGGGCCCCTCCGCCAGTGCTGTCTCCAAAATGCCAAAATAACAAAGAAGTGTGAACTTTCCCACAAATCATCTCTGTCTTTTATTCCTTCATAGTATCATACGACTAATATTAACTTTGGTCTGTGATTTATTTCTAATGGGTACATGCGAAATCAAATAACAGAAAGTGGAACAAAACTACGATTGGCTTTCTGGATCATTTCAAAAGTCCCTTTTGACTAGGAATAGCCAGACAACCATATAGAGCAGGGGTGTCGAACTGACGGCTTGCGGGCCAGATGCATCATGTGCAGGCCATGCCCACCCAGCTCCGCAAATCAGTGGTGGGTTGCCCCCGGTTCGGACCAGTTCTATAGAACCGGTAGTAAAACTGGCGGGAGGCTCCGCCCACTGACCCAGATGTCATCATAAGTGATCTGCGCAAGCGGGCATGATGCGAACCAGTACTAAATGTAAGTAGAATCCACCCCTACCGCAAATGGGAAAAACGTCTCAAAATGTCACGTGATGGCAACGTGATGCGGCGAGTTGGACACCTGTGATATAGAGTCTAAAGCCATGATGTGAAATCAACAAAGTCTCTTCTCATTTCACAACCAGAATCCAGAGTTATATTACTTCTGATTCTGAAGGGTTTTATTTTACTAATGCCACATTAGCATACTTTTGATGGAGTAACATTCCATAAATTGCTTATTTGGCATGTGAAAGAGAGCTTATTTTTGTCCATCTTAATATCTTTTCTTTCCTAACTCTTCCCAATTTTTCTCAGTTCACTGCATTATCAACTCTAACCTTAAGATCTGTTTCTAGAATGACTGAAGCTAGTCTGGATCAAAGCTGTGTGTGACTGCATTTACTCTATGCTTATCATGTTTTAACCTTGATTTCAGTGGTGGGCTGCTGCTGGTTCGGACCGGTTCGGCCAAACCGGTAGTTCTGACGATCAGCTGGTCCTGCCCACCTGTCCCCGCCCTATCCTGTCCTATATTTCCTTCTTTCTGGCTCAGCTGATTCATGCGGCACAGCTGATTTCCATGCCTCGGCTGTTCTACTTACCGGGGCTGCCTTAGAAGGTAAGCAGCTGAGCTTCAAATTGCTGTATTTTGAACGCTGGGTACAAGCTCGTTAGGCGCACACGTGTGCGAAGCATGCACAAAGCATGCACTCACAGAACTGGTTGTTAAACCGGTTCAGCCCACCACTGCTTGATTTCTTCATTAAACAATTAGTTGGGTTCACACAATATACCATATTTTTCGGAGTTTAAGACGCACTGGAGTATAAGACGCACTTACCTTTTTTGGTGAGGAAAAGAAGAAAAAGAAATCTCCCTCTGCCTCTGAGCAATTTTGCCTCGTTGCAGCAAACAGCAAACAGCCTGCTTTACTTTCATTTTCATTTTCAGCATAGCTTGATTAGCACAAGGAGGGGAAAAAAATCTGCTCCAGCAATTTACCTCTATGCAGCAAGCAGCAGAGCCCTGGACAAAACAACTGAGAGCAAATCAGTTGAGAGTCAGGAGACCGATCCAATCAACTTGTGCTAATTAGGCGGTGCTGAAGCTGAAAGGAGCTGTTTTTTCTTGCTGTTTGCTTGCAAGGAGGTAACTGCTGGGAGGCAGAGGCCAAAGGGTGGGGGCCAGTGGGTGGGCGGGGCTACATTCAGTGTATAAGACACACCTAAATTTTCACCCCCTTTTAGGGCGGAAAAAGGTGCATCTTATACTCCGAAAAATACAGTAAATATAAATCTCTCCCCCCCCCCCAAGTCTGAAAATATGCTATGAATGTGTGAATTGTGAATCTATATGTGAAGGCTTCCCCCTCCCCTCTTTTTCCTCTTTTTCCTTCCATTATTACTAAGTCTTGTCTTCCATTTTATGGCTCATAGTAAGAAGGTACTTATTTAGAGCAGAGGTGGGGAACTATGGACTCTTTATGACTTGCGGACTTCAACTCCCAGAATTCCCAAGCCAGCATCCACAAGTCATAAAGTCCACAAGTCATAAAGGGACCATAGTTTTCCACCTCTGGTTTAGAGTCTTAGCAGAGCTGGTAAGGCTTTTGCAGTCCTGAATAATTATTGTATGGGTATTCCTTAATTCATCCAGAAAGGATAATGATTTAGATACCAGAATTGAAGAATTATAGAAGTGACCTCAAAAATCACTTTAGTCTCCTGCTGATGCACTGCTGGTAGTACCAGAATGTGCCAAATGGATTCATGCCATTGTTAAGAAGGTTATACCTTTATTATTCCCTGTTCGGAGCTAAAGATAGACAATTCAATCATGAACTGCTTACAGAGTTAAAGGTGGGCATTGCTTATGTTTGCCTGATCAGATCTTAATTGGCTTTGTTCTTATTCCTGAGACGACAAGGGAGGCTGAAGAAAACGTAGATCGGGTACAGTTACTCAAGTGCTCCGTTTAAATCTTAATTTGATCTCAGTCATGCTCAGTATTTACAAGGATAACTAGGATTACAGAAGTTATCCACATGCCGTGTAACCAGCACTGTGCATATTTATTCAAATATTTGGACAGCGTTTATATCTGTGTAAATGCACATAGGATTGAACTTCTTAGTGGGATTATGTAAGGTTAAACAGTGGATGGTCTATCAAGGTCAAAATACCAGGTGCATGTAAGTGTGCTCTTCTAGTGGAACTTTTAACATTCTTGTTCCCTGCCTGCACTTTTTCCTCCTGAATAAAAATCATCTATGCTCCAGGAAGCTCCTCCAGAAAGCCCCAAGTTTTGTGAAACTTTAGAAGAATGAAGGACTAGAGGGACTTGCTCCTTCCAATTCCACTCATTTCCTTCAGAAGAAAAAGAGAAGCAGATTTCGTCTTCAGTTTCTTGATTTAAAAAAAAATAATATTTTGCATGTCTTTATCAGACTAAATTAATTTTTTATTTGCTTCATTACCCTTTCATAACATGTGAATAATTTCTGAACAGTGGATAAAAAGGGACGACTTCTTCAATGCCAATTCTTTCATTCTTTGTTACTCTTCTCATTTTTATCTTATTTTTTTTCTGCACATTAAGCTTTCCAGAATTCATAATGCATTCACTTCACAAAGCCATTGACTCTGGCCACCATAATTTTAAAAACCATATATGTGGCCGTGAAACATAGCCATTGCATGTAAGAGCATTCCCAGAATGGTGTCCTTTAAATGGTTGGAGTAGAACTCCCATCATCCTCAGCCAACATAGGCTTGATATATGTCTTATTTGGTAGCCATACTCAAGACTTTAGGGTTCTGGGGATTTATGAAATTGTTTAAATAGAAATCAGATTGGCGACATAGAATAGAGCGCCAGTTTGGTGTAATGGTTAAGGTATCATGCTAGAGACTGGGGGACTGGGAGTTCTAGTTCCACTTTAGACCTGAAGCCAACTGGTGATTATGGGCCAGTGATACTAGGGGTGTATCCTTTTGGTGAAGGAGGCAACCCGCTTCCAAGAAACCTTGCCAAGAACTTGTCCAGGCAGTTGTCAGGAGTTAAGACTTACTCAAATGTACTATATATATTTGTAGATGGTGCGTGTGTGTGTATATATGTGTGTGTATAATGTGTGTGTGTGTATCTATATATCTATATCTCAGTAGCTAAGATGCTGAGCTTGTCGATCGAAAGATCGGTAGTTCAGTGGTTCAAATCCCTAGTGCCGCATAATGGGGTGAGCTCCCATTACTTGTCCCAGCTTCTGCCAACCTAGCAGTTCGAAAGCACGTAAAAAATGCAAGTAGAAAAATAGGGACCACCTTTGGTGGGAAGGTAACAGCGTTCCGTGTGCCTTTGGCATTTACTCATGCTGACCACATGACCATGGAGATGTCTTCGGACAGTGCTGACTCTTCGGCTTTGAAATGGAGATGTTCCCCCTAGAGTTGGGAACGACTAGCACATATGTGTGAGGGGAACCTTTACCTTTACCTCTATCTAATGAATGAAAGGGTTATTTTTTATTTCCCTGTTTTCTATTTTAATAGCTTATTATGAACAAACCAATGATTTGTTTACCAATGTAAGCTTATACTCTCCAAAAATGCAGTGTGAGTGATGACATCATCTGCTAGAGTGCCAAGTCCCCCTCCCCCTTGACCTACCTTCTTCCTAGCAAATGTATAAGATGTTAACATGGCTTTTAACTTCTATTCCTGTTTGTAGAACAGATTACCAAAGGGAGTTGATGGATGAATGAAATCAAACTGAAGAGTGGATTAATTTATCCCTTTTCTGCCAAAAAGTATTATTTCAACCCAACAATATTTTGTTGCAAGATTGCACACATTTCCAATTAAAAATGAAACATTGTATTTTAGGAGGCTGAGGATATTTCATTAAATGTCAGTGTGTTTTTACAAACTGCAATGACAAAGTCAGAAGTGAACATTACTAATTCCAATGGAATACACAGGTCCTCCTTGATTTACAATTACAATTGAGCCCAAAATTTATGTTGCTAAGTGAGCCATAAAATTCACACTTTCCCCCCATTTTGTGACCTTTCTTGCCATATCTGTTAAGTGAATCACTGTGGTTGTTAAGTTAGTAACACGGTTGTTAAGTGAAGCTGGCTTCCCCATTGACTTTGCTTGTCTGCAAAAGATGATCACATGATCCCAGGACACTATAACCATCATAGCATTTAGACTTATATACCGCTTTACAGCCCTCTCTAAGCGATTTATAGAGTCAGCATATTGCCCCCAACAATCCGGTGTCCTCATTTTACCGACCTTGGAAGGATGGAAAGCTGAATCAATCTTCAGCCTGTTCAGATTCGAACTGCCAAATTGCAGTCAGCAGAAGTAGCCTGCAGTACTGCACTCTAACCACTGTGCCACTGTGCTCACTGTAACCGTCATAAATATGAACATTCGAATTTTAATCATGTGACCACGGGGATGTTGCAATGGTCATAAGTGTGAAAAATGATCATGCCACTTTTTTCAGTGTTGTTGTAACTTCGAACAGTCACTAAATGAACTGTTGTAACTCAAGGACTACCTGTACCTCCAAATTATTATGCTCAGGGTTAAAGCCATACCCTCTAAAACAGTACTGAAACTTGTTAGTAGTTTGCTTTGAGTGTTTCTGTTTTTGTTCTATAGGGATTAATTAGTATGTTAGTACCTGTGGCTAAACAAAGAAAAGAGGTTATATATTTATTTATCCTAGGGGCATGGTTATGGATTGTTGTTTCTCTTATGTCTATTATGAGTCCTTACTCTTTAAAATTTATGAAGAAATTTAGAGGCAGCCTTTATTGTATAAAAATGCACAATAAATGAGAGAGTTCCAAGTTTCTTTCTTAGAATGTATGGCTACCTTAGTATGTACAATAAGAAACCAAATAAAACGAACTGTTAGATGTGTAGGAACTCAATGCAGATAAGGTCTGTATGGAACACAAATTCCTTTATCATAAAAGACAGCTACCGGGAAGATGCAATTTTCTTTTAGCTTGTTTGTTCAGAAGACAAATACCGTAATTACTTTTGGGACCTTTTGCTACCACTCTGAAAGAACATTGGCTTTGTCCTCTCCTAAGGATTTTTTCTTTCTTTCATGGCTTATAAGTGGTCTTGCAAATATAATCCATTGAGCTGTGTAACTGGACAAAGGCATGCAACCTCACTGGCCAACAATAGGGCAATTTGGTTTCTTCTATTTCTTTCAGAGTTTTCAATGGAAGGACCTTGAATGGCTATTATTTGGCAAACACAAACTACGCTGGGCCAGGTATGCAGCCAACATTTTGGAGGAGGAATTATGGGACACAATTATGGCATCAACTCCTGGCATTAACACACTGATTTCTATGCATCAGTTGAAAGTCTCAAAAATCCTTTCAGCTGAATTTGTGTTCTTCCATGTGACTTTGGGACAGTGGAGGCCAATCCAAATAAAATGGAGGTATCACAATTTAGGATGCCAAATGCTGTAGAAGATTAGATAACCAGTGGCTACCTATGGAATCCAACCCTATTTTTTTTAAAGATCTGGAGCCTCCATGAACGAAATACAATGAATAAATGAATGAAATACCAAGGAAATTCAGCAAAACGTCACTGTTTTTTGGTCATTTAAAAAACGAATGAAATACAGGCTAAAATAGACACACTAAGCTTTTAAGAAACTTTAAATTATTTTGATTTTTAAAAAATAAGGTTGAAAATGTTTGTCACTTCCCATTCTACTCACATCACCATCATACCTTCTGCAGGCTGCAAGCTTGTACAGTAAGCGCAGTTTCCATTTGCAAAAATATACCTGCTCCAGATTGTGAATCTTGCTGGTCTTGGATGAGTTTATACTTCCCACAAGGTCCAGGTTTTATATTAATTGTGCTAAATGGACTACAGGCTAATTGAAGAAATATATGTGTCTTTGTTGCCAGGGAACCTTTCAACTTATTGAATTATATAGCTTCCCTGCTCTGCACATGATTTAATACTGATATGGACTACAACTTCAGATTTCACTAGCCTGGTCTGGATATTGTTGGCACAGTTGTTTATGCATTAATCATATTCAGATTAAACTACATATTGATTAGATTAGATTAACAGAGTTGGAAGGGACCTTGTAGGTCATCTAGTCCAACCCTCCGCCCAAGCAGGAGACCCTACACCAGAGGTCTTCTCCAGCCAGCTATGCTGGCTGGAGAATTCTGGGACTTGAAGTCCACAAGTCTTAAAGCTGCCAAGTTTGAAGACATCTGCCCTACACCATCCCTGACAAATGACAGTCCAATCTCCCCTTGAAAGCCTCCAGTGATGAAGCTCCCACAACTTCCGAAGGCAAAGCTGTTCCATTGGTTGATTGCTCTCACTGTCAGAAAATTGAAGATGTTCTTTGAAGGTGTTCTACTGTACAAAATAGTCCATCACGTAAGGAAAAGGAGCACTAGGAACCTGTGATTCCCCAGACTGCACCAGGTGTATTTCAAAGCCAAATTTAGAGTATCATTTTTAAAAAGCTACAATGGAATATATCTAAACTTCATCTGATGGACCAACTTCATCTGTAGAAATATGCTTACATATTAAAATTAGGAAAGGAAGCCCTTCTTTCTTCCTCAGTTGATGAAAGAGGAACTTTGATACAATGGGACCATGGCCAGCTTTTCAGAAAACCTTAAAGATCTAATTATGGGTCCATGGTTTCTCATTAATGACTTTAATTGGTCTGGCTGGATTCTAGCAGGAACTAGGATTAGAGTAGTGGATAGAGAGGGGAAACAATTCTAAATTGAATTCCAGAGTTTTAATATATATTAGGGAAATTGATTATATGTCATCAAGTTGGTGTTGACTCTTAGTGACTACATAGATTTTCTCCAAAACAGTGAGTCCCTAATCTGGCCCTTCAGTTCTTCCAGTGGTGCACTCATTGCCATTGACCACACACCTTCTTGATGGCCATCTTTTTCCTCATTTCCTTCCACCTTTTCCAGAGAATTGGGTCTTTGCATGAGGTATCTGAAGTAGGCTAATTTAAGCCTGGTCATGTGTGCCTGAAGTGAATATCATTTTTTCCCCTTAAGCATGTTCTAATACTGCTTTACAAAATTACTAGGGGCATATATTGTTTAATTTATAGAAATGGTGTTATCTTTGGTGGCCAGGCACCCTGTAATGTACATGACACATTATTTATTTATAATCATGAAATACTTTTTCAAGGCTATTTTATTATGGTTCTCTTTGAATTAAAAGTCTCTTATTTATTTATTTATTAATCAAATTTCTATACTGCCCTACTCCCGAAGGACTCAGGGCGGTGAACAGCCAAAATAAAATACAGATAATACAAATATTAAAAAAATCCCTTAAAATTATTAAATATTTCGGCCGAAACACAGATTAAAACACCCAATTTATAAAATCACGAATTAAAAAATTTAAAAATTTAAATCTTGATGGTATTCTTTTTGTCATTTTGCTGTTAATTAAATCTAAACTATTGTTAAGTTTTAGTTATGATATTATTAATTATTTATTGATTATATTTGAAATGTGTTGCAATAGTGTTTTCTGCTGAAATGTTGTGTTACTGATTATAATCCAGTCAGGCTCTAAGCAATGACTGATGTGATTGCATCACCAGTTATTGCTGATTATTATATCTTTATTCTCAGGTTATTCATAATCTATCTTTATAATAGCAATAGCACTTAGACTTATATACTGCTTTACAGTGCTTTACAGCCCTCTCTAAGCGGTTTACAGAGTCAGCCTATTGCCCCCAACAATCTGGGCCCTCATTTTACCGACCTCGGAAGGATGGAAGGCTGAGTCAGCTTTGAACTTGGGGAGATTTGAATTGCCAAATTGCAGGCAGCCAGCAGTCAGCAGAAGTAGCCTGCAGTACTGCATTCTAACCACTGCGCCAACGTGGCTCATATTTGTTTGTTTATATTCCACCTTTACTATTTTTAAAAAATAACTCAAGGCGGCAAACACACACAATACTCCTTCCTCATCCTATTTTCCCAGCAACAACAACCCTGTGAAATGAGCTGGGCTGAGAAAGAGTGACTGGCCTAGTCACCCAGCTGGCTTTATAGCTAAAGCAGGACTTGAACTCACAGTCTTAGCCATTCCCAAAACTGGCTCTAGAAGAAACATAAAGATAGAATAGACAAGATCAATAAAAATAAAAAAGATCAAGAACAATAGGAGAAACGAGATCCGCACTATGACTATTTTTTCAATAAACTTGACAGTTTCCTTTCCATCTTAGTAATAATGGCTACTTTGTTCCATTGCCCATCAATCTCAGGCTTAAAAATGGAAAGAAGGAAAAATTAGGTTGTTTATGCCATCCTTTTGTCTGCATTTCAAATTGCAATAGCAATTGTATTTAGGCTTATATACCGCTTCACTGCACTCTCTAAGCTGTTTAGAGTCGGCATATTGCTGCCAGCAATCTAAGTCCTCATTTTACTGACTTCAGAAGGATGGACTGCTGAGTCAACCTTGGGCTGGTCAGGATCGAAGTCCTGGCAGCGAGCAGAGTTAGAATGCAATAGAGATGGACTTGTCTCTTGCCCTTTTCAGGATCACTTATCAATGTGTTTTGTAATGATTTTCTTGTAGTTCTGACACGGACCAAAGAAATGTTAGCCCTTAAGTGCAGGTTGAAAACAGTGTTCATTAGATTGATTTAAAAAAAAATACAATTTCTCTGTTTTCCCCATTTTGAGAAGTTCAAGGTCAATGGCAATGAAAGATCTCATGACAGAATCTCTTTAATTTCCCAAATGCCATCACTCTGCTAAACAACTAATTCCCACAACACTGTCAAATTAACTACTAAGACTATATTACTATTCTTCTTCTCATCCTTATTAGTACCTATCTCTTCCCACTTATGGCTATATCCATGTTGTTTGTATCTTTACAACTTATATTAGGCTAGCTGGGCTAGCCTAACATGAATATGAATTTTAATGGGTGTATGTTAGTTTTTAATTTGTGGGCCAAATTTTGGTATTTTTGATTTTAAGGGTTTTTAAATTTTGTAAATTTTATGTGTTTTAATATGGCTGTACACCGCCCTGAGTCCTTCGGGAGAAGGGCGGTATAGAAGTCTAATAAAAGTAAAAGTAAAGTAAGTAAAGTTTTTATTGTTTCCTAGTACGATTTGATTGCTTATTAGCATCTTATGACTATCACTAAGTGTTCTATCTTATGATTCTTGATGGATATATTTTATTTTTTTTCTTTATGTACACTGAGAGCATATGCACCAACGACAAATTCCTTGTGTGTCCAATTACACTTGGCCAATAAAGAATTCTATTCTATTAATTTTAAACAAAAGTTTGTAGACTCCAACTATGCCTATAGAATGTATAGATGCTTCTCACAGTTCTGTCCCCTCAAAAAAGGACATCAAACAAATGATAGATCATGGTGGTGGCCAATTGTCTTGAGGCCAAGAAGACATCTAGTAGACTGGCTGCAGAGCTGGTTTCTTTGGCTATAGGGCCACCATGGTGTTGATCAGGGATGGGTTCTATTTACTTTTACTACCGGTTCGCATTGCGCCTGCGTGCGCTCTTCTGCACCTATGAGGATGTCTGAGTAAGTAGGCGGAGCCTCCTGCCGGTTTTACTACCGGTTCTTGTGAACCGGTCCGAACCGGGGACAACCCACCACTGGTGTTGATCCCTACTTAGAAACATGAGAATATGAGAATAACCTAATGTCTAGTGTCAGAAACAGGATATCTTTGATCTTGTTGAAATCTCATGCAGAATCTCTAAATATAGAACCTATTCTCCCTTTCAAAGGCACGGATGATTCCTTTATATATATTGTGTTGATGTGACCAGCAGCTCTTTCTAAACTGATGTTCTTCTCGATCTCTGCAGATGGAGAATCAAAGAATCATTGAGTCTGAGGGCTTTGGGTTTTTGCTGCAAATGATCTAGGAAAAAAAAAAACCTATCAGACGAAAATGTTGTGGGTCAGGAAGTGAGAATCGGAGGACCCATAAAGTTTGAAGAGGCTAATTGTAGGCCATTGAGTGCAACAGCTTGTACAATACAGGCATTTAAATTAAAGCGCCCACCAACCAGAGAGCTGTCCAATCTCCCGTTTGAGCACATCTAGTGAAGAACAGCTCACCACCTCCGTTGATAATTGGTTTCTAGAGGAGGTCATGGCTGATTGCTGCAACCCAAACAATAAATACCTTTTACTGGCAGGGATATGTAAATTCCACATACAATATGTCTGACGAAGGAATGATGGGGCAGAAGCCTTAAATCAATGGTGTAAAAAGTTCAGAGGAAGACGACCGTTCCCTCGAGACTTATTAATTTTGGATTTGCATGCTGCTTACTGGACAATCCTTGAAAGACAAAAGAGACCAAAGGATTTTTCTCCGCATGGGCTGTCCAAACTGATCTGTGAGTGACACGCTTTTAGGGGGCTGAAGAACCGACCGTGGTAAAACAGCTTGCATGGGAAACAGGGAGTTTCAAGCAAAGGCTTAATGTTTATTCTGCATCCATTCTACTGGATAAAAGAGATTTAGTGAGGGGTGAGAAGAAGCCAGGGAATCCCTGGATAGAATTGCTGTTTGAGCTTGCACTTTTCTTTTTTCCAAGAAGCAAAAAAGGCTGCAGTTTTCTGCCAGGGCTCCGAAGCCCATCTAAGCAATTTTATAAATGAGGAGACAAAAAAAAAAAAAAAATCCCATTAGGGTGCAAGGAATAAGAGCAGAGGGGATCACACCTAGAACGAGCTGAAGGGGGGGGGGGAAGGCCAGCTGGGACCTCTTTTATTTGGGGCAAGACAGGGAAAGAAAAGGAGCTACTACCCACTGATGCAAACGCCTAGCTGGCCTGCCTGCGTTTCACTTCTTGCTACCCGCCATCCCACCTGCAGAGGACAAAAGAGGCCATTGAGGTCTCCAAGGAAAGCAGATGCTGGCAGGCCATAGTCCCGGTCGACCAAGCTGAGGTGGGCCGGGTCATTTTACCTTTCGAGTCACAACCCACAGGGGCGCGCGTCGTGCCCGCGCGCCCCTCACCGAGGTCACCGCTGCGGGGGGGGGGGAGGCTTTTTTGCTGCTTTGCCACCGCTCAGGCGGCCCTTGCTCTATTCTTCCAGATGCTGCCCGCCTCTCTCTGCACGCGCGCGGCTGCGTCCTCCTTTCCCCCACGCACCTCCCCTTCGATTCCACCAAGGAGATACAATAGCCCGAACTGCGGATTAGGCACCCGGCCTCCCCCTCCCCCCCCACTCCTCCCGAGACCTCTCTTCGCTTTGACGTCACGTGTGCTCCTTTCCGTTGCCATGGCAGCCCAGTTCCCCCAAGCCCTCTCCGCCTGTCTCCCTTTGGTAGCATCTCTCCACAAGGGGAGAAGCAGAGCCAGTATCGCGATGCCCGGTGCTACCCCCCCCCACCCCCACACACCTTCCCTTCTCCGCCTGTAAAAAAAAAAAGAAAAAAAGAGGGTGATTCAGCAAGGCACAATCCCATCAGTTACCCCCACCCCCACATAAACATCTTCCTCAGGTCTCTCTCTCTCTCCCCCCCTTCCTTCCTTCCTTCCTTCCTTCCTTCCTTCCTTCCTCCTCCTCATTTCTGGGCTGAGACCTTCTCCCCTTTTCCCGTCCTCGTCGTCCTTTCCTTTCCTTTGGCGCGGCGGAGTTATTATTGGGCGCGCGCCCCCCTCCCTCCCTCCCTCCTCCTTCTTCCCCCACCACTCCACTCTCCACCCGCCGCTCACCCATCACCTCCAGGCCAGGTGGCCTCTGCTGCCACCTGCCCATCACCCGCCCGCCGCCTCCCTCCGCGCGCAACCTCTTCCCGCGTCCCTCCTCTCCACCTCTTCTCCATCTCTCCATCATCTCCCCCCCCACCCCACCCCGCGCCCCGCTCCGGTTCCTTTCCTAAACTCGGAATGAGGGTCCCAAAGACCAAGTGAGGTGTTTGCGGGAGAGAGAGAGAGAGAAAGAAAGGGGCGGGAGTGGGAGGGCGCCCCCGAGGAAAGGTCGCTCGCAGCGCCCAGGAAGGGCTTTAATCCGCGCGCGCGCGGGATGGTAAAGTGAGAGGGGCGCGGGAGGCGAACGCGCGGGCTTCCCGCTCCCACGCGCGCGCGCGCGCGCGCGGGGCCAATCTCTCTCTCTCTCTCTCTCTCTCTCTCTCTCTGCCCCCCACCCACCCCTCGCCGGCGCATCAGGCACGCACACAAAGGCGAGGAGGCGGGGTATGTGTGTGTGTGTGTGTGTGTGGTGGTGGGGGGCGCGCGAGAGAATGAATATTGATCGCTGTTAAAAATAATAAAGGGGAGGGAGGAGAGTGTGAGGGTGCGCGTGTGTATGTGTGTGTGAGCGAGCGGCCGGGGGAGGCAAGTGAATGAAACAAACTGCTGTCGGAGGCGGGAAGGCAGTAGCTGCGCTCCTGGGAAGAGGAGGGAGAGTCAGTGAGTGAGAGAGAGAGAGAGAGAGACATCTTTGAGCTTGTGATTTGGGTCAGTATATGCCTGTCTTTCGTGTGTGGGGGGGTGGGGGGTTTGGTAGTGGTGGTGGCTGGGGGTCGTTAAGCGACGGGAAGGTGCCCCCGCGCCCCCCCAAAAGGCGGTCGTTGGAGCTTGTTTTGAACCTGCGGCGGTTGTCTTGGTGGCGGTCAGGGATGTAAACAGTGGAGAGTCCATAATAAGACGTATAAAGTCCAAGGGATGCTGCTGCTGCTTCTCTCCATCCTTTCTTCCCCTTGAACGGGAAAACCTTTCCCTTAAAAGATCTTTATTTCTCTTAAAAGATCTTTATTTCCCTTAAAAGATCTTTATTTCCCTTAAAAGATCTTTCTTTTCCCTTGAAAGATCTTTATTTCCCTTAAAAGATCTTTCTTTTCCCTTGAAAGATCTTTATTTCCCTTAAAAGATGGGAAACGGAGAGGTCTCGCATTGTTGGAATGGGGATCCCAGATTTCTGGTGGTTGTTGTTTCCCCCCCCACCTCATAACCCCCCCCCCCACAAAAAAAAGGATATTTCGCTTTGGCATTTCTGAAACTTTCCTTCTCTTTAACCCATCTCGTTTCCCCCCCCCAACTCCTTAAGCAGCAGGATGCAGGTGAGGGGGGAAGGGGGGGAGAAGAAAAGAAATTTAAACAAAACAAAACAAAACACAACAACAACCCCAGAATGGAAAGTCTGTGGATCGCTTTAGAACTATGTTGGTGGGATATGGATTTCCTATCTAGAAGGTGAAGTGGGGGGGAAGCGGTTGATGCTCCGGAGGTGAAGATGGAGGAAAATATGAAGTGCTTACGAGGAAGTAATTTCTTAAGCTTAAAGGCCGGGTCTTGCATAACGCAGCTGTTGGTGGTGGAAGAGTGGGGAAAGGATTTTTTTTTCATCCCCTTCTTCTTCTTCTTCTTCTTTTTTTCAATAAAAAAGAAAGCTGTTTGGAAGGGAGAAGAAAGTAGATTGGCCGCATGCTGCAAAAGGGACGCTAAACATTTAAAGACTGCAGTGAAATCAATGAGCGCTACAGAAATAGTCTTCGCCTGGCCCAGCTATTGCAATAGGGCAAAATGTTCAGAGAGCAATTCCTCCCCCCCCCCTTCTGCAATGCGGGACAGAATTAAAAAGATGCCTGCATGGTTTTTTTTTTTTAGAGGTCAAAAGCCAGTAAATGTCTTTAATGAAGGATTTTGCTTCCCCCTTTTGATAATCCCAGCCTTTACTGTATTGATGGAGGTTGTGTGTGTGTGTGTGGGGGGGACGTATAGAGAAGAAACCATAAGCTTGTTTACATGGGCTCCTTTTGCTGCATCGGCTGGCTTTTTCTCCAATGCAGTTTTTTTCCACCTTCTCCTCTTGTTCTGGGTGACTTGGTGCCTTACGAAAGACGGATTCTTGCTTATAGCGGGGGAAATGAAAGCGGTGGGGATATGGGGCGGAGAATATGGGTATGGTTAATATTCACTGTCCTCATTTCTCTCTCTGTGTTGTTGTTTTTTTTTTTAAATTGAGCAGACCAGATTCTGGATTGTTGATTTTGTTGTTCTTATACAAGGCCATTAAAGACAAGGGGGTGGGAGGGAAGGAAGTGTATTGCTGATAGAGAAGACAGAAAGGGCTTGTGTTGAGAACAACTAACCTGAGAATTAAGGTCTTAGTAAGAGCTCTTTGGAGAATATTCTTGATTTACTGGGGACGGACGGATGGTAGTAGTAGGAAGCCACCATGCATGCTTGAATTTGGCAGTTCTTTTCCTTAGCATTTGCTTTTTTTCCCTGTAACATTTCATTTCTGTCGTTCCAACCCCCCCCCCCCGCCCGGCTCGGATAGCAACATGCACCATGTTGCTGGGATTAAAATTTCAAAACAAAGGAATGCTAGGAAGAGCTCAAGCGATGCCTTCTTTTATCATATGACATCCCGTGGATGCAAGGGACACCTGAATAACCCTAAATTATTTTTGCACCTCTTTCTCTTTTCCTGTCCCTTCCCCCTCCTCCTCCTCTCCCTATTATGAAATGAATGACAGAGATGGTGTGATCTGAGCTGTTAAATTAGGACATGCCCCCCTCTTTTTTGCCTCTTCAGGATGGGCTCCTGCTTCCGTTCTTGACCAGAAGGTTTCAGAGCATCTAATCGTTTCTATCAAACCTCTTGTTTATTGTTGTCTTGCACGATGCTGGAATAATACTGGAGAAGGGAATGATGTTGTATTGGAATACAAGCCACCCTCTCTGCTTCATGCTGACTGTTGGGAAAATGACTGTTTCCTCTTCTTGTTTGAGATGTGGGTGAGGATGTGTTTATAGGCATGTGACTGTGCTCAAATGAGAAAGGCTGTTTATGAAAGACTCCCAGAGGGGATGAATGTGTGTTTTGCTGCCTTATCTTTAACTGTTATTTAATGGTTTCCTAGCAGGGGTCAATCACTTGGATGGGGGGGGGGAGAGGAGATCAAAGGCTTTCATTTTGGCAGGGGAGGTTGCTACCTTACGGAAATGTTTGTATACTTTCAAACCATGATGGAATTGCAATGGCATTCGGAGGTCATCAACTCAGTATTCCACGCTGGAAGGAGCTCCAACCATAGAATAGCACAGAATAATAGATGCATAGAACAACAAATGCAACAGCCAGTGTGGGGTTATGATCAGAAGGCAGATCTTTTCCCAAGGAATTCTGAAATCAAACTCAGCTGCTCAGCTGAACCTACCAAAATATTTTGTAGGATAAAATGAAATAAGGACTCTGCCCTGAATATAGAAAGAATAGTGATGCCTCATCTGGGCTGCAATAATCTAGATGATCATTAGATGGTAGCAAAGAGATACAGAAGCAATAATTCTTTTCTGCCATCTAGTGGGTTCTGGATTTTAACAGAGAAGGCATCATAGGACTAAGAAAGAAAGCATACAAATGTAATATATCTCCAGCAAGAATTATCTTCCACACTGACAAGTCTTTTGCACACTGGAGCTTGTCACTTTCAGTCCTAGGAAAGAAGCAATGGCAAACCACTTCTGAAAAAATCTTACCAAGAAAAATGCAAGGACTTGTTCAGGCAGTCTCTGAGAATTGGACATGATTCTATGGAAGAAAAAAAAACAATATTGTGTTGGTTATTTGAAGGATTAAATAGACGATTGTTAGAATCAAGCAAAAGGGCTCATAGCAGTTTGTTTTGGAGCTAAACAGACCACTTAACAGACTCAGAACAATATAATTTCCTATATCTGTTTATAGTACATATTTAGTCATGTTTAGTGGAACTAAGTCATACTGTGATTTGATTCACACATTATGGTGAGTTACAGCTTGTTTAATAGTGGTTTGTTGTTACAGTGAGCAACTTGGCATAATGCACTAAAATATAAAACTTAGCTTACAATTATAGTTGGATTCACAAAACATACTAAATCAAAGGCAAGGCAGTTTTACAATGGTTTTATGCAATGTATGAATTTGGCCTGCATTCATTTGGAAATAAATCCCATTTGATCACAGGGGAACTTGCTTGTTAATAAACATGCATTAGAATGTGTTACAATTAGCAAGTAAAAAAAAATCTTCCTTAAAGAATAATTTAGGCTTTGTCTCAAAAGTGCTTTTTCTAAAATGCAACTGGACTTTTTCTTGTTTTTTTTTCCCCTTTGAAAATGTTTTGCTTCTCATCCAAGAAGCTTCTTCAGTTCTGGGTATTCCTCAGCTTATGATTAATGTAACAACAGTTCCAAGTTACGATGGCCTCGTAAAAAATGACTTATGATCCATCCTCAAAGTTATGACTGCTGCATGAGCCCCGTGATCACAGGATTGCGATTCAGCGACTTGGCCACAAGCCTGTATTTATGATGGTTGTCTTGTCACATGATTGTGATTTGCAATCTTCCCAGCCAACTTTCAACAAGCAAAATTAATTGGGGAAGCTGGATTCTCTTAACAACCCTATGACTCCTATAATGAGCATATTATGGATTTAATGACCATGGTAAAAATAGTTGCATAATTGGGTAAAAAAAAAAAATCAAGTGGTGACTAGCTTTACAATGGAAATTACTGTCCCAATTGTGATTGTGAGTAGAAAACTGCTTGTATGGTGAGGAGTTCTGTGAAGGTCATCTACAATACAGTCCTTTCAGCAGTCCCAAAAGGTTCCACGCCAAGTGGCTTCAACGACTCTCAGAGAGGTAATGGCTGAGCTTCAGAGTACCAACGACCAGATGACTGCAAAGAATATAAATCCATCCATTCTCCACCCTTCAGTGAGAACTGAAGAAGCTTCTTGGATGAGAAGTGAAATGTTTTCAAGGAAAAAACCCGAAGAAAGTCCAGTTGCCTTTTGAAAAACATCCTTGGGATTTCCAAGACTTCATATTGTGAATACGTTTTATGCTGTCTGGTAATTAAATTAAAACCATTCTTGCATTAGGGATCCTCTCCCACATGTAGCTTTTACATCACGTTTATAAAACTCTAACCTAATCTTCAGATTCAGATAAAGAAGGCATTAGGTAAAGGTAAAGGTTCCCCTCGCACATATGTGCTAATCATTCCCGACTCTAGGGGGCGGTGCTCATCTCCGTTTCAAAGCTGAAGAGTTACCGCTGTCCGAAGACGTCTCTGTGGTCATGTGGCCGGCATGACTAAACGCCAAAGGTGCACGGAACGCTGTTACCTTCCCACCAAAGGTGGTCCCTATTTTTCTACTTGCATTTTTTACATGCTTTCGAACTGCTAGGTTGGCAGAAGCTGGGACAAGTAATGGGAGCTCAACCCGTTACGCGGCACTAGGGATTCAAACCTCTGAACTGCCAACTTTTCAATCGACAAGCTCAGCGTCTTAGCCACTGAGCCACCGCGTCCCTTAAAGAAGGCATTACTGAATACTTAAAAATTGTAATGGCAGATTATGATTGTTGGAGGTTCCACTAAAGTAAGCAATTGAGAAATGCAATGTAGCAATTGTGTCCCAAGACAAGGCAGAACTGAAGAACCTACTGGGATGAGAAGGGGAACATTTTCAAGGGAAAAATACCCCCGAGAAAGTCCAGCTGCCTTCTGAAAAAGCACCTTTGGGACAACCATGACCTGGATGATTGCGGATCTCCATAGACATTGTCCCAAGACAACTTCCTTAGCACTGGGGATGCTTTCATTGTGGAGTATTATTCCTTTCAAAGTGAAAGCAGGAGAAGCTACATCAGGGAAATCAATCCTTTTGCATGGTTGAGCCAAATTGTTCAGTAATGAAATAAGTACAAAGTCCAAGAGCCAGATTAGAATATATTAGGAAGATAAACGCTGACTTATTTTCCTCATTGATATGATGCAGACTTTTGGCTCCATTTGAACTAAGAAAAATAGAGCAAGTTTTGGAGGAGACCTTATTACTTGGTAGTACAACACTGGCTTCCCAGGCTTAAACTCTGGCTTGTCAGCTAATAGGACAAAACAGACAGTCCTCAACTTAAAACCATTTGTTTAGTCACTGTTTGAAGTTTTAAACGGTGACTTATGACTGTTTTTCACAATTACGACGGTTGCAGTGTCTCCATGGTAACGTGATCAAAATTTGAACGCGTTGCCAACTGGCCCGTATTTATGATGGTTGCAGTATCCCAGGTTCATGTGATCACCTTTTGCAACCTTCTGACAAGCCAAGTCAGTGGGGAAGCCGGATTCATTTAACAACCGTGTTACTACCCTGTTTCCCCCCAAAATAAGACCTACCCGGATAGCAAGCCCAATCGGGCTTTTGAGCGCATGCGCTAAAATAAGCCCCCCTGAAAATAAGACCTTCCCGAAAATAAGACCTCCCCGAAAATAATTAAATGCATGTGCAGCCGGTCCCTGCCATTTCCTCTGGTTAGGGTTAGGGAGACAGAGCTGGAAATCAGGTAAGATGGCAAGAGGAGCCCCATCTTGCTCCACGCGCCCCAAAATAATAAGACCTTCCTGAAAATAAGGCCAAGCGCTTATTTCGGGGTTCAAAACAATATAAGATAGGGTCTTATTTTCGGGGAAAGATGGTAATTTAAAATCTGCAGTGCTTCGCTTAAAAACTGTGACAAGAAAGGTCATAAAGTGGGGGGAAACTCAACTGTTTTGCTTAGGAAATCTTGGGCTCGCTGGTGATTGTAAATTGAGGACTACCTGTGTTGCAAACGTATCCAATTTGGCTAATTTATGATTCATTGTACTGGAAATCCATAAAATGAATCAGCTCAGGAACTAGATCGTACATGTATAGCAGCATGAGACATTTCATAGAGTGCCTTAAAAATACCGAATATGAATTTTATGTACACTATAAATAAGTGTTTTAAATTTTAAACAATTATGGGGTGGGAAGAAATATGACTTTCCAGGTTTTGTTGAATTTCATCCCTCATTAATATTGACCATGATGACTGAGGGGAACTGAAGTCCATCAATGCTTAGAATACTGTAGGCTTCCTACTTTTACTACGCTTCAGAATTGCTTTCATACACGGTGCTAAGCCAATTTATTTAATCATGGTTTGGTGAATAAGACAATGGTTTCTACATTAGAAGCCATTCATACAATAGTTTATAAGTTTTAAGGCCTGGATTCATGCAATATATTCAGGGGTGGGTTCCACTTACCTTTACTACCGGTTCGCAAGAACTGGACTGAACCGAGAGCAACCCACCACTGAATAAATTGGACTCGACCCAAAGGAACGTCATGACAGCTTAACTCCAATACATGAGCCCAAGTTTCACTTTTTCATCTTTTCCTCTAGCGTTCCCTGGATAGATTTTTAGGTGTTAAATATCTTGAGACAAGAACCTATATATTTAATTTCTTCCTTGTAAAAGAACCAGAGAGATTGATTGGATTCATAAATAATACATTATATTATCAGTACACATTAAGGAGAATTGGGATATATTCTTTTATATATCCAGAGTGGTAGACAGAATATTGCTTGTATGGAACATTCTGTTAAGAAGAAGTCTCAACATAAGCAAATGCCTCTTGACAGCTACCAAAAATATAGACTGTATTTTAATGTACTTGCTGCACTTTGAGGGTCTTTAATGCACTTCTGTAGCCTTTAAAAAAAAAGAAAACTGTCCTGTGGTATGGCTGCATTTTATTAATGGAGAGAATTTTGTTAACCTCTGTTCTCTTCCTCAAATGATGCTTTTGCTAGTTAGCTAAAATTAGGTTTTAATAGATAAAGCCACACTATTTTCTTTGTGATTCAGGCTTGGCTTTATATATTTGATAACCTGTAGTCGTTCTGAGTGCAACTACAGAATATATCCCTTTAAAACCCCCACCCTTCCTGTAGCTGAATATGACAAAGCGTCATTTGCTCCAGAGAAGCTAAGCTAATGCTATGCTCTAGGTAGATCCTATTGGAAATATCTTTTCAAAAGCAGTTTTTAATGACCATTGTGTTAAAGTAAGACAGCCATTTAGGATCTCTGATCATTTCAGTGTCACAGTATAATGATGAAGAGAGGTAGCATCTTCCCTCACAGAAAATCTTCTTTAAAAAAAAATCAGGGTTTTCTACTTTAGAGTCAATGAATGAGAACCTGATACCGTGTTTCCCCAAAAATAAGACCCTGCCTTATATTTTTTTGAACCCCAAAATAAGTGCTTGGCGTTATTTTCAAGGAGGTCTTATTATTTTGGGGCATGTGGAGCAAGACAGGGCTCCTTTTATTATTATTATTATTATTTATTGAATTTATATCCCGCCCTTCTCCCCGAAGGGACTCAGGGCGGTGAACAGCCGAAAATTAAAATAACATACAATATAAAAGTTAAGATAACTAAAAATAAATTAAATTAATTGGCCTCCCAATTTAAAACCCCAAGCTATACAATTAAAAAACTAACCCATAAAACCTATTCAGGCCAGGCCGGCTTGCTGAAATAAAAACATCTTCAGGACCTTACGGAAAGTGCGAAGATCCGGGATCAGCCATATTCCGAGAGGTAGCTCGTTCCAGAGGGCGGGTGCTCCCACAGAGAAGGCTCTCCCCCTGGGGGCCGCCAACTGACATTGCTTGACTGACGGCACCCTGAGGAGGCCCTCTCTGTGAGAGCGTATTGGCCGGTGGGAGGTTATCGGTAGCAGAAGGCAGTCTCGTAAATACCCTGGCCCTAAGCCATGGAGCGCTTTAAAGGTGAGAACCAACACCTTGAAGTGCACCCGGAAGACCACTGGGAGCTAGTGCAGCTCGCGCAGGAGAGGTGTTATATGGGAGTGCCATGTCGCTCCCGTAATCACCCGCGTGGCCGCATTCTGGACCAGTTGGAGCCTCCTCTTGCCATCTCATCTGATTTGGCTTATTATCCAGGGAGGTCTTATTTTCGGGGGAAATAGGGTAGACAAGTAGGCCGAAGCCTTTACAAAGAAAAAAATACTGCTTTAGGCACATACCTAATACATAAATTGAGTTCAATTATTTCAAACCATAATATGGTTTATTTGGCTTAGTATGTATAATAGCCTCCGTTCATGGCTTAATCGAAATAATAACAAGATTTGCATTTACAGTAAGATAGGATATGGTTTGTCTCAGCTACAGGAGAATAGGCGCACAACGAGTGAGTTCATTCTGCAGAAATTAGATTTATGAATCTGGAATTATTATAAATTGTTTGCCATGACAACTAAGTGCATCCTCCTTATTGAGATATTTCTGGTAATCAACAGCTAGAGGGAATCAATGAGGTATCCCTTCTTAGTCTGTCTACGGCAGGGGTGTGTCAAACTCGATTTCATTGATGGCTGCATCAGGGTTGTGTTTGACCTGGGGGGGGCTGGGGGGCATGGCCAGGGTGGGCGTGGCCAGCTCAACATCACTTGTGTAATCAAATGCCACTTTTGCTAGTGGTTTGTTTTGCTAGCACCCTGCCAGTGAAAACAGAGCTTGTGCATGGCCCTCCCGAGCTCTGTTTTCGCTGGTAGAGGCATCGGGGGCTGGTCCTTCGCTGTTTCCAGGGCGGTCCTTTGGGCCATATCTAAGCAACCCACGGGCCGGATCTGGCTCATGGGCCTTGAGTTTGACACCCCTGGTTTACAACTTTGAGAGGCATATGATCAGTCAGTGTGGACAAATGTATAAATTACAAGGTGGATAAAAATTGATGATTTTTATTTTTATCAATTTATTTTAATAAAATGCTTTTGGAGTAAAAATCTATCTAAAGATAGTTTTCTATTTAATATACATTAATAATTTAGTTTATTCAGCATGAAATGGAGCTTAGTTATGTAGCATGAGGCTGTATATTCTGCAGTATTTATATTTTTTGGTAAACTCATTCAGTGAATCCAAACTCTGCAAGCTAAGTAGGAAACCTTCATTTTGTTTGCAAATAATAATATTAAAGATTCTAACTACCAGCAAGAATGAGTCCTTACATTTAAAAAGCACCTGTCATTTCAAATCCATCATGGCAGCACCTGTTAGTGGGCATCCACTCACCTGCTGCCTGCCACGTCCTTCACCTTGTTGTGTCACTGCTGTATCACCAGCTGTCCCATTAAAGTGAATGGGACTATCGGTGAGTCAACAGCGGGTCAGAGGAGGAGCTGCTGTGGGACAGAGATGATAGTTGCTCTTTAAAAATTATGATTTAAATCAAGTTGAGTTAAATCAAGCCTTTTTACTAGTGATTTAAATCATGATTTAAATTGACTTGATTTAAATCAAATCCACCCTGATAGACATAAGAAAGACTTGTTTTTTGTCTCCAGATAAAAGGATCTTAAATTCACTGGCAGTACTGGGGGCATTTTTGTCTATCAAAGTTTCATTTTTGGGAATGGGTTGGGAAGAGGTTATTGTCTCAAATTCATCTTTTTCCTTTTGGCAAGTACAGTGTCAAGTTTCCGAAAGATGCCCTAATTAATTCATGAGCCATGATCCAAACTTCAAAGGAAATATAGTCATTTATTAGGAGCAACATTCCGGCAATACTCGGATGCAGTTAGGACTGATCCTACGTAGATTTACGTTCCCCTATGACCCTGTCTCTCCCCTCCTCTCTGGCCATGTCATAAATCACATTCTCCAATTAACACTATGGCTGGCTGTGAAACCTAACACCCTCCTTCTGATTGCAGTCAGAAAGAATGTATGGAATTCACTTCAGTTCTCCCTCCCTCCTGCTCATGGCAACTTGAAAGCTTTGCAAGTTGACATACAGTAGCTTACCTTTTAGGATTATGCTATTCAGGCAGTTTTTATCTTATTTTTAGTTTGAATTAGTCTTCTAGAAGATGTGAAGAAAAACAGGTCATTATAAAAATCATATTGATTGCAACAATTCTTATGATGACTTTTGTTGATATAGTAGTATCCTCAGGTAACGATTGCTCTATTTAGCAACTGTTCAAAGTTATGGCAGCCCTGAAATAGTAATTTTATGAGTGGCCCTTGGAAGATGTTTTCCTATGAAAGCAGTTCTAAGATCACAGTTGTGAAATACTTTGCATCAAGTTGAAACTGCAATAGTACTGTTGCAACAGGTGGAAATATTCTTATTGATGAAGGAAAGCCATAATAAGGTCTTGATGATCACAGCAGGAAGTAGCCAGTAGCATGGGGAGGATCTTGGGTTGGGAATCAGTTTCCCAACCCAAAGTGTTGGAAAACTTGAAAGTGCTTTTATGGATGAACTGTTACTTCAATATGGTGGAATGTTAAAAAATGGAATTGTCAAAATGTATATAGACCATTTTGTAATGTTTATATTTATTCATGTAAAGTACATTAATGACACCCAACTGATCAAAACAGCCGAGAAAGTTGTCTGCAAGTCCTTCTTTCCACATTTTTCCTGGCCAATTGAGTTTTTCCTCTTTCGTAATTTTTCAAAAACACTGCCCTCAGTGTGGAAGGGATAGCCACTCTTGAATTGGCCTTTTTAGTCACACTAGATGCTGTTGAAATAAACTACCTTCTGTCTTTCAAGAGATCTTATTTGCAAACTTGGCTAAAGAACAGGGACAGCTGGGCTGTAATTCCCAAGGAAAAGCAATGATTACCCATAGCAACTGCAACATTTTCCCCTTAGCAAAATAAGGCAAAGGGAGCAAGGAAGAAGCAATACAGTAGTGAATTAGCATGTATGAATATACGTTACGTAAATATAACATCATAACATTTATTGCAAATAAAATTTTAACCTCCATTTTTCTAGGTGACTATATTGAAAACAGTTGCAAACACTTAGGAAAGAACAAAGTTACTAGAAGCTGGCATGGGTTTGTTAAAAATACGTTATGCCAGGCAAATTTTATTGGTTTTTTTATTTTTGACAAAGCAACAAGTTTAGTAAACCATGAGAATGCTACAGATGTAGCCCACGTAAGAGTTCAGTAAACATTTAATACAGTTTACCATAGCCTCCTTCTTGATAAAATGGATAATATGGGACAGATGGTCCTGGCACCTGATAGATTCACAGTTGGTTGAGCAAGAGTATCCAACATATGGATCTAAAAATGGATCTACTGTATGTTTACATGGAAACAGGTATGCAATGTGGCATCTCAAGATTCTATCCTGGGCCCTGTGCTCTTCAACATTTTAAAAATTTTAAAAACATTTTTATAATTGATCTAGATCAGGGGTGTCAAACTCAAGGCCTGCGGACCGCAATGTGGTCAGATCCATCCTGGAAAATGTAAGGGGCTGGCCCATATTGGCCCAGTCTACCCAATGCGAAGAAGAAACATCGGGCCAGCAGTTTGGGGAGTGGCGTCAAGCTGGCCACACCTATCCATTTGGCCACACCCACTCAGTCGGCCACTTCCACCCAGCCCCCTGAGGTCAACCACAACCCTGATGCAGCCCTCAATGAAATTGAGTTTGACACCCCTGATCTAGATGATGACATAGAAAAAATACTCAGCAAATTTGTCAATAACATCAAGCTATGGGGGATTCCAGTGGTGCTTTTTTCAAGAGGCAACTGGACTTTCTTGTTTTTCTTTGAAGGCATTTCGCTTCTCATCCATCTGAAGCTTCTTCAGCTCTGACTGGATGGTAGGGAATGGAAGCGTTTATATTCCTTGCAGACAGCTGGTCATTTGCATTATTTTAGAGAGTACCTGAGATCACCTGGAGATTTATCTTTGTCCTCAGGATCACCTGGGTAGTGCAAATGGGTGTGAAACCTTCCAAGAAGTTCCATTTGTACCTAAATGAATACTGTTTATATGAGTTAAAATATTCCATGTTCCTTAACGAAGTTTCAGATATTTCTACCATGTTCCAGATTTAGATCAAACATCTTTATGGGCTAAAACTGGGTTAACTAGAGTGATGGATGTTCTAATTGCTTGTGAAATTTTAGAATGATTTTAGCTTTGTTTAAAAATCTACAAATATTAGTAGTGACTTCTTTTCCAAATCCTAACTTCTATTAACAGTAGTCTCCTCAGTAAATTACATGAAAGGATATGAAGACCTAATCATTTGTAGGTTAGGTTAATACTTTATGTATTTCTCTTTGCTAAAAATTTTGCTTAAATTTACAATCATGGCTTTATTTAATTTTACATGTCCCTTACAAGACATATTTGTAAATTGATAATCCATCAATTTCTTCTTTATCCTATGCAGGCCAGGGAATTATCTCTGTGTTTTATAGCCTGTTCAGATTTTAACCTGCTTAGATTTAACCTGCTGTTTGGACTTTGCAAATGATTCTTTGCTTGCATAGTGCTGATTTAACAAAAAAAGATTTAACGGAGGAAGGGATCAAAGGGGGAAAAAGTTAAAAAGTGACAAAAGAAAAAACAGAAAAAGAATGACTTACCTTCCTCAGTATAGTTACAAATATATAGTTGAATAAACTTTTCCTCCAAATTAAAACAAAAACATATAAACAGTATGCATACTAAATAATAATAATAAAACAACTAAAACTGGATAGCTCTGCAGACAAGGCACTGTAATTTAACACCAGCTGTCTGCAATTAAAGTAAGTTCGAATCTTGCCAGGCTCAAGGTTGACTCAGCCTTCCATCCTTTCTAAGGTAGGTAAATTGAGGACCCAGTTTGTGGGGGCCATAAGCTGACTTTGTATAAAATATACAAAAGTATGAAGGCTTAACGCACTGTAAGCCGCCCCGAGTCTCTGGAGAAGGGCAGCATATAAATCAAATTAAAAACAAAAACAAAAACCCCATAGTACAAAATAATCACATGCTAAATTTAAGCATAAACCTTAAAAATATACAATCTATGTACCTAATAACAATAAAAATACTTCTGTTTCTATAATCATAGCAGTTTTAATGATCAAATCCTAAAACCAAACATAGCATTTGTAATGGATTAATTTGTTTTGGCATTATGAGATCTTTATAATTCATACACTTTTGCAAATCATATGAATAATTCTGGCTGCATATACATACAGTACAGTAGTTCTCTGAAGAGCTGTTAGACAGCTGTCATGAATGTAAAATAATTCTCTGTTCTGAAGGGATGCCCAGATTAAAACTGTTTTAAATGTTGATAATAATAATAAGAACAACAGAATGAGAACTTTGAAGCTGCTAACCTACAATTGACTTCTAGCTACAGAATGAGAAGACAACCTTAGTTTTCCCCACTGGAATAAAGTATCTTGTTATTTAAACATAGATGTATTTAAAAAGATTCATGTTGGGCATACTAGGTGGGACAAGTATGTAAAATTATTATGGTGAACCTTCAGGGTGAGTGATTGACCCCCTCTTTTCTTTGACAATCCCTTAAATATTGGAAGACTCCTAACATGTCACCCCTAGTCCTTCTCTTCATTAGACTAGACCAGGGGTGTCAAACTCAATGCCAATGGGCCGAATCCGGCCTGCACGGTGCTTAAATCTGACCTGCAGGGCTGGCCTGAAAATATCAAAGGATTGGCCCGTGGGGCCTCTGCCTGCCAAGAATAGAATAGAATTTTTTTATTGGCCAAGTGTGATTGGACACACAAGGAATTTGTTTTGGTGCATATGCCCTCAGTGTACATAAAAGAAAAGATATGTTCATCAAGAATCATAAGGTACAACACTTAATGATAGTCATAGGGTACAAATGATACAAGCAACAAAATTACAGTCATACAGTCATAAGTGGAAGGAGATGGGTGGTGGGAACAATGAGAAGATTAATAGTAGTGCAGACTACTATTACAGTAGTAGTCTATTATATAAATAAATAAACAAACCCTAACACTGATGATGTTACTTAGTTTGGGTAATAAAATGTCCGCAAGAAAACAAACACAGAGAGCACCAAGGACCCTTCATTTTAACCCTGAGCCAGAGATACTCTCCTTTATTGGTAATATGGCTTCCTGGGCTATGTATAAGTTTTACGTGAGGACAACAAAATGTTCTAGGAGTCCCATTTTTCTAAGCAGATTCCACAGTTTGTGGACACAACAGTAGATTAAGGTCGCATGATCTCCTTGCTCCCTATTGAGGTCCAGGCCTGAATTTTTGGAATAACACATGGTATAAGATCCCCAGAAGTAAAGTAAGGCTTAATTTTCATAGAACTTTAAAATATATTATAGTGTCATGAGTTTTTCCCCTCAGTCAGAACTTTTCATTAATCCTGAACCTTAACCAGTGGAATGTAATAAGGGTCTAACTGGGGTTTTGGTATTTTGGATGTAAATTATGTGTTACTTTCAAATCTCAAGTTGCTGAATGCAAAAAAAAAAGTCAAGCTTTTCTGTCCCATGAACTCTGTTAAATCTCCTTTGTTTCTCAATAAAGTAAACATTATTAAATTTTCAATTCATTTGACTTGGTCTGCATTTTGAGACTAAAATGCTGACATGGCTTGGGTAGGTCCCTAACCCTTTTTAGTTGCACTGGAAGAAAGTTATTTTCATTCATACCAGTAGAACAAGGGTGTCAAACTTGTGGCGTCACGTCACATGATGTATCACGACTTTTCCCTCCTTTGCTAAAATGGGTGGGCGTGGCCAGCGTGTGATGCATCTGGCCCGCGGGCCGCGAGTTTGACACTCTTGCAGTAGAACTTGTTCCCCAATAGCAGGGAAAGGCACTTCAACTTGTAACCTGTTCATAGTCATATTGGTAGCAATGTAATAAAATTTCCCCCCTGCAATACTAATCTAGATTCTCCTCTTTAAAAAAAAATCATTTACTTACTCGTGGAGCTTTGTCCTTTGCCTAACATGAGTAGAATTATCTATGCTGCTCTTTTTATGCCAAACAAATAGAAAACCCCTCTCTTTCTATATCCTTGCATGATCTGCTGATTAAGCAGCACGTTCTTTAATAGTCTGCTAGTTTTCTTCTTTAAGAGCCATAATGTTCTTAGAGTAGCTGTCTCCAGCTGGTGCCCTCCGGATCTATTGACTTCATTTCATATAATCCTCAGGTTGTAGTAAAATGCACCATTGAAAAATAGTTATCTATGAAAATGCAGGATGTATGTTAAGGGACCAATTTGTACTCTTAAATGAGAATATATATATGTGCATTCATAGAGCAGATGCTATATGTTAGTAGTGATAACTTCCCTTTGCACTATTCTACTGATTAAAATTATCTTCAGAGAATTGCATCCTATCTTACAGGTGTTGGGGCAAGGTATAACTCTGTCAGACTTGGATGAGTATTGTGGCTTTTCTAAAAGCAGAAACTTCATGCTTAGGGTTTTTATGGGATATCTGGTTGCATTACTTTATCAAAATTGGCTGAATAGCAGTTCTTCATCCAAGCAGCTCTATTATTTGGTCATATATAGGGAACCATTGTATTAAATCATGTTAAAACCTTTGAAAATCAGGAGTTAAAAGACGGTATCTATCTTTTCATTCCAAAAAGAAATATACTCCACCATAAAGTATTCCATCAGAGTCAATAAAAAACAAAAATGCATTTGATAGGTTAGCTTGAAACGTCAATAAACGTATGTTCCAAGGGTTTCTTTTAACCTGGATCCCTCCAAGTTATGAGAAGTTTGTTTTAAGCAATCTATTCCAGGAGCTTTGTTATCTGTATCAGGGAAATTTCCAGAGTGGGAATCAAATAATTTTGGAAACGATCTGTCTAGGACAGGGGTGTTAAACTCACGTCATTACAGCAGCATCACATGACGTCACATGATGTATTGGGACTTTTTTGTTTGCTAAACCGGGCGTGGGCGTGATGCATCCAGCCTGTGGGCCGGGAGTTTGACAGCCCTGGTCTAGGACATCAATCACTAACTAGTTTTATTCATTTCAGCACTCCCATCATATGGGAATATAGTTCCTTAAATCAAGGAATAATCTTTGAAACTAAAGTGTTATAGATGGTTGACCAGTGAATGACCATGTGATCAATGCTCTCATTCAAACTATCATGCTTTCAGTGTTTATAGTCAGGTATGGAAATCTGATAATGTTTATATTTGGGTATGGAATTTTGAAGTTGAAATCCTGGTATGAAATTTTCCTCTCAGTTTGCCTGGCCTTATAGTAGTAAACAAGCAAAATAAGTGGCTTATAAATTTGATAAATAATAACTAAAAAGCAAGTCTGATTATGTGTCACCAAGACTTTTTTCAACTCCTAGTGACCTAGAAAACAAGAAAGCATGCCTAATTATGAGTATAGATTTTACAACAGATAGTAAGTACGTGGTTTAATGTTGTGGAGTTATTTATATTTAAATCAGGAAGAGTCATTATTAATTTGCAGATAATTTTGTGTTAAGATTACATATGGGAACTTTCAGGAAAGAAGGAAATGATCATAGTGTAGCTATTTACAAAAACAAAAAGCTATTTGGTAAAGACTCCTGAATAATGTTTTGTGCTGATCTTTACATATTAACTTAGTGAAGTGGAAGACTGCTCGACTTCTTTAACTAGTGTGAGTTGCTGAGCATAGCTTTCCTCCCCAAGCTTTTTTTAAAAAAATATGCAACACTGAGATTCTATTGCAGATGATGGGGTGGTTTGGCAGGCATTTATAAAACACTCCCTCTCCACAACTTCCTGATGAATATTCTTCTCTCTTCTGATCCCCTATGTCATTCTTCCACACAGGAAAAGAGAAGATCCTGTAAAGAGGGAAGTTGCCAAGGGAAGTTGTATTTAGAATTGCGTGCTAATGAACCATTTTAGAGGAACAATCCAGTTTCACATTACACCAGACGTGATACCCATGCATTCAATTAGTAGAAGAGAAATTTTCGGAGTTGTGCTAACTAGCTGGCAACTGTGTGTAAAGCAGGGGTGGGAGTGGGGGGATCTATTTGCATGCAAAGCTGTACCCAGGTTCTGCACCACTGAGGTTGCCTTTTGTGAGGAGCCTTTCATGCATACAGAAGTACATACAGTAGTGGCCAAAATTGTGGAAACCTTTTGGGAAAAGTGTATTTTTGAAGTTTGATGGCTAATACCCTGTTTCCCCAAAAATAAGACTCAAATAAGTCCTAGCATGATTTTTCAGGATGCTCGTAATATAAGCCCTACCCCCAAAATAAGCCCCAGTTAAGATTGTCAACCAGATGGTGCATTTAGTACCGTATTTCCCCCCAAAATAAGACCTAACCAGAAAATAAGCCCCAATGCGTCTTTTGGAGCAAAAATTAATATAAGACCCTGTCTTATTTTCGGCAAAACATGGTAACACCACTTTTTTTGGAATAGTACCATAAAATTAGATATCAATGGACAGATAATTTAATCAAGAATGCAATGCAACAAAGTTTGTTCAACTATCTGTATTCTATGAAAAGTTATAGCCAAATAACCAGAAAAAGGAAGCACAACTTGCTTAGGTTGATATCAGGTAGCTTTCCTTCATCTGATTGTAGCCAGTGAGCATGAGTGTTTAGAGAGCCAATCGAGTGTCATCTTGTTTTGACAATGAGCCAATCAGATCACAGTAGGATTCAGTTATTGATGTCATATATTGAAACTGAGAGGAGGACATTTGTCAGTGTGTTATGTGATCGCTATCAAGTTGGTGGGTTTTTTGTGTTCTTTTATTTAGTGAGCTTGTAAAGCGTAATAAAATTAAAGTAATGGTGCAAAGAGTTGACTGGATGCCCAGAAAGTGATGTAAAATAGTATTATTAAATGAACAAGGCGACGGTTATAAAGAAATTAGAAGAAAAATAGGTGGAAACTTAACCAAAGGTGGCATTTCTAAGTTTTTGAAGAGGTATAAGGACTAAGTCACTACAAAACCACATTGGCAAAGGCAAGAAATGGTGCACAATAGCAAGTGATGATAGACTGTGCCTATATGACAGAAGAAAATAATCTGGGTGTATACAAGATGAAATGGCACAATGCAATGTGAAGTTGAGTGCAAGGACTGTTCGGCGCAGACTGCAGGAATTTGGCCTAAAATCTAGAATTCCACGAAAAAAGCCACTTTTATCTCTCAAACAAAGGATGAAAAAAGCATTACATTCTTGATTAAATTATCTTTCCATTGATATATAATTTTATGGTACTACTCCAAAAAAAAGTGGTGTTATTAGCCATCAAACGTCAAAAATACACTTTTCCCAAAAGGTTTCCACAATTTTGGCCACTACTGTATTAATAGTCTCTCCCTGGAGGCATTTATACTTTAGGTAGAGATATCAAGGGAGATCTAGTTGGTGGACCCTGCTGGTTGCTCATATCCTATTAGGGTGGAAATCATTGCCATTTTAGAAATACGCCTTTGCTCAGCATGTGACTCAAAAGATTAGTTCATCTGCAGCAAGATCTTTGGCCAGAACTGTGAGAATAATCTGTCCTTAGCATATGGGATCCTCAGATAATATAAATGTCAATGGTTCCAGACAAGGTGTCTATAGTGAAAGCCCCAACTTCAATATTCTGAAAACCTTGTGCAAGATTTTGAGTGATATTTGGGACACCAGTATTAGAGATTGTAGGCCTTTCATGTCAAAGATATTATTAAAAGTTGGCAAATGGAAAGAAATAAAACTCCATATATTAGATTCTCAGATGATGGATGATGTCTATCAGGTGTTGTTTTTAAGACAGAGTATAGAGTACATCTTAAGCAACAGATATCTTAAAAAACTCCTAAGTAACAGACTGGAGTTCGATCCTGAAGAGGTTCAAGTTGACTCAGCCTTCCGTCCTTCTGAGGTCTATAAAATGAGGATCCAGATTGTTGGGGGCAATATGTAAATAACGCTGAATAAATCTAAACCACCCAGAAAATACTGTAAAAGCCCAAAGCAACTAATTCTTAAGCAGGTGCCTTGCTGATCTTCTCTCTCTCAAGTTGACAAGTCATCTTGTCATAAGTCAGTAATTTCAGAAAATGACCAAAGCCAAGAGTGACCATAAAAAGGAAAGTGAAAAATAGAAGGAAGAGAAAGCATTCAAGGTCAAAAGCAGGAATTTATTTATTTATTTATTTATTTATTTATTTATTTATTTATTTATTTATTTATTTATTTATTTATTTATTTATTTATTATTGGTTCGATTTTATATGCCGCCCTTCTCCGGAGACTCAGGGCAGCTTACAATGCGTTAAACAATAGCCTTCATACTTTTGTATATACCTGCTTAGTAGGGTTTTCGGACCCCCCTAAGTGGTGTTCTTTTTTTATACAAAGTCAGCTTATTGCCCCCACAATCCGGGTCCTCATTTTACGTACCTCAGAAGGATGGAAGGCTGAGTCAACCTTGAGCCTGGTGAGATTTGAACTCGCAGTAATTGCAGGCAGCTGGCAGCTAAGTGCTACTTAACAGCACTTTAGTCCGCTGCTCCACCAAGGCTTCTTGGAGTTATAGGTCCTAAGGCAGGGGTGTCAAACTCAAGGCCCAGGGGCCGGATCTGGCCCGTGGGGTGCTTAGATCTGGCCTGCAGGGCTGCTCTGGAAACAGCAAAGGGCTGGACTGCAGTGCCTCTGCCAGTGAAAACGGAGCTTGTGAGGGTCGCCTGTGACCCTCACAAGCTCCCTTTTCACTTGCAGAGGATTGCAGGAGGCCGTTGTAGCTGAAAATGGAGCTCGGGAGCCCGTTTTCTCTGGCAGAGTGGTTGGGCTACCACAGGGCCCCCGACACGAGTGATGTCAAGGTAGCCACGCCCACCCTGGCCATGCCCTCTCTGGTCTCCCGAGGTCAAACACAACCCTGAGGCGGCCCTCAATGAAATCGAGTTTGACACCCCTGTCTTGGAAGGTATACTAGGTAAGCTTCAAATGCTTGACACAGTAGGACATTTAAGCTTCTTGCTAGTGTTGAGTATGAGTCTCTCAACACTGCAGAAGGTCAGTAGTAATTATTATGGTAAGGTAATAGTTATTGCCTGAGTTGATGAAATATCCTTGCTCCATTGCTCCTTGAAAATGAAGCATTTGGGTATACTGTGACATTAAGGTGGTTTTTAAAAAAATGTTTTTATATTTATATGTCAATTGAGGCTAGCCTTGACCCAGAGAGATCATTTATCATATGCTCTCTTGCAGTTTTCCCAAGGAACTGATTTAACGTGTTTTATGTAATAAAGTAAAACTGTTGCTAATATCCTAAGTCCTTGGCATTAAAACTGTTCAGCAGTAGAATAGAAGACCTTAGGAAGAAAAATAAACCTCATGAGCATGGTAGATTTTTTTCACATTCATTTATTCTAATCCTGGTCTGGAAAAATATGGAAAAGTAAACCGGCAGACAAAGCAGAAAAGCTCCTTCTATATCTAAATTATCCAATTAGGTGGCTAAGACACTGAGCTTGTCGATCAGAAAGGTCAGCAGTTCGGCGGTTCGAATCCCTAGTAAAGGTCTCCTGTGTGAGCAGGGGGTTGGATTAGATGACCTCCAAGGTCCCTTCCAACTCTGTTGCTGTTAAACATAAACAAATCAAGGAAACACATTTTCTGTTGTTATCCAGGAGTGCAATGCAACAAATACCCCGCTTTCCCTAATAATTCTATGATAATCAAATAGGAAATGAGGAAAACTCCGTAAAGCCATGAATAAAATTACTATGAAATATAATACGAACACAGAAATAGAGAAAGAGAAAGATGCAGAAATTACACATAAAAATAATGGATGTGTGCCCCAATTTCCTGTTATGGCTGCTGCTACTTTTAATACATCCATATACAAACACTGAATTTCAGAGTTTGCATGGCCCAATGTGAACACTCTGGCAAAATTACAGAGTTCTGTCCAGTAGGTAATAGTTTTATCTATGTAAAATACAAGCATAGAAAATGACCATAGAAAATTATTTGGGTCAGTTTCATTGATTTTACAGTTGATGAAATCTGCTAAGTTTTGCATCCAAGCCTTATGCCTGTTGTTTCAAGGTTCATTGTAGTTGAAGTTGATAAGATCAGAGGCTATTTAGGCTATTTAAAATTAAAGCATTCTTTACCAGATATGTTAAGCTTTCTGGTTCTGGCAAAGTCTACTTTGTTATGTGTGGAAGCTAGTGTGTCAATTAAATGTTATTGCAGCCACTTCTGCAGTCTATCCATATTTCCTACTTAGAGAAAGAGATAATTATGCTGACTGGAATGTTCTTTATGTAGCTGTCAGTCACTTCCTCTCTCTTGTCAGTAGATCTTCCTTTCTTCAGCTTTTCACAGAAACCAGCTGTGTTGAGTTGTTTCATCCCTGGTGGTCTCCACTATCTTCAGTGGGTTTTCAGATTTTCCTACTCCCATTGGCCAAACCTTACCAAGGTCTTGTGGAATTAATAGCATTCCTACAGCAGTGAAAAACTACCCAAGATTACAATCAACCTTGATCTTTGTTAAAATCAATCAGCCAACACTGTCTTGATTCATCATGCTTGCCAGCCATGATTCCTATTCAATTCCCTCTCAAAGTTCCTTCTTCCCACAAGTCCCTTTACGAAAGATCTCTTGTCTGTCAACTTGGCAGAATCCCCCTCCCCTTCTAGTATGGAAAAGTATTTCTTATAAGAAGCCTACGAGAGTTTACTCTACCAGTATTTCTCTTGCATCTCCTAAAATTATCTAACCAAATCAGAGTGTATCTAGAACAGGGGTCTCCAACCTTGGCAACTTGTGGACTTCAACTTCCAGAATTCCTCAGTCACCACATGCTGGCTGAGGAATTCTGGGAATTGAAGTCCACAGGCACATGCTGGCTGAGGAATTCTGGGAGTTGAAGTCCACAAGCACATGCTGGCTGAGGAATTCTGGGACTTGAAGTCCACAAGTTGCCAAGGTTGGAGACCCCTGATCTAGAAGAGTCACAGATGGTGCAGCCTTTGCTTACTTAGAAATGTTCTGTAAATCATTTGACTATGCTCTTTAGGGCTATAGATAAAGGTGATTCATGCTCTAAATTTGGACCTCGTTTGGCAGTCTCCAATCTGTCCAGATTTCAATTGAAACGTTCTTTTTTTTGGTTTCCCAGAAATACTATTGCCAAATGTTGATATTTATTTTTTTTAAACAGACATTACGGAGCAACAATTTTTGTGGAGTTTTAAGAAAATATTGTCTTTTCATTTGTTCTCTTTATCATCTTCCCTGGGGTGCAAGACAGATATTGAAGAAGTAGAAAAAAGCATTTATCCAGACTGATTTTATCCTGTCCTTTGTCTTAAAAGGAATACAGATTTAACTCTTTAAGATATTTTTTTCTATTTTAGGACCATTTATGATCAAGCATCATATAAGCAGATTTGATGGTGATTTAGCTTTTCGGGAAGCCTCAGCAAGATGTACTGTATAAAATAAAATGGAGAATATTTCTAAGGTGCAAAGAATGATGTTTTACATGCATTTGTGTTCCTTTTGATGGAACTTAGTTTTAAAAGCCTATTCGATGAGAACTATAGAAAACCACAGTATTTGAAGAGATTTATCTTTTGATAGAATGGCTACCCATGCTTAATTCCTTTATTAAGGCACAACCCTGAAGTAAATAATTTTTTGCAAAGCTTTCCCTTTTTTTCGTGAATTCAATCCACTGATTCTAATGAAGTGAAAGGGAAGGATAATTTTGCTATTATTTCAATTAGTGCACGATGAGGATTTAATATTTATGATAAGATCAAAGGTCCACCTCCAGAATTCAAGAACAATTTTTCCCATATGTTCTGTTAAGGTGTTCAGGAAGTATTAAAGATACCATTTTAATTAACCTTTCCCAATCTGACCAGTTAAATGTTTTGGGACTATAGATCCCAAAACACTTAGCCAGCATGACCAAAATATTCTAGTTGCTGCTATCTGGAGTGTCTCAGGTTGCAGAAACTGTTATTAATTATCTCCTCTATGCACAGATTTAGCTACCACAGTACCTATCTGGCTACTTTTTAGAGGCTCGTTGTTCAACTCTTTGGAACTTCTTTTGGGACTGGGAAAAGAGGGGAAAGGTAAATGGGATAAAATACATTTCAGCAAAGAAGGGAAGAGTTGTTACTTTTCTTGCTTTCTCTATCCAGAATACTGTTAAGATAAGAAGATAAGACAAGACAAGGCAAGATAAGATAAAATAACTTTTATTGTCATTTTTTTTTATTGTGAGCATACTGGCCCACATTAAAAAATGAAATTATGCTGCCTGCTCTTCAAGAGAAAGTGTATATCTACCCAAACACATGCATAACACACATATACACATGCCACATAAATACATAAATATATACCTGCACCAGAGGTGGGTTTCAGCAGGTTCTGACCAGTTCTGGAGAACCGGTAGTGGAAATTTTGAGTAGTTCGGAGAACCGGTAGTAAAAATTCTGACTGGCCCCACCCCCATCTATTCTCTGCCTCCCATGTCCCAGCTCATCGGAAGGAAATGGGGATTTTGCAGTAACCTTCCCCTGGATTGGGGATGGAATGGAGATTTTACAGTATCCTTCCCCTGCCATGCCCACCAAGCCACACTCACCAAGCCATGCCATGCCATGCTACGCCCACCAAACCACACCCACAGAACCGGTAGTAAAATTTTTTGAAATTCACCACTGACCTGCACCATACACCCACACCCACACACAAACGTGTATATGTATACACACACACACACACACACACACACACACACACACACACACATATTGGGTGAGTTCTACTTACCTTTACTACTGATTTGCTTGCGCAGATCAGCCATGATGATGTCGTGGCGGGTGGGCGGAGCCTCCTGCCAGTTTTACTGCCAGTTTTATAGAATCGGACTGAACCGGGAGCAACCTACCACTTATACATTAATCACTGTCCATTTTGAATACCTAGTGGAAAGAGGAAACTTGAGAATTCACAAGATTGATGCTATATGGAACAACATTGTGACTGAATCTGGATGTTCTGCTTCGGATACCACGGAGCCTCCTCCCAGAAGGTGTCATCCATGGAAGGGAGAAAGGATATGAGGGGCTGTTAAGGCAATCAATGACCCGTGAGAGCACCTTGTCAGTGATGACAGCCACTCATAAATTTCTTTCCCAAGAAAAAGTCTTTCTGGCACCTATATTGTCATTCTTTCAGCTCTCATTCATTTTAATGTATTTCAATGTATGTTGTAAGGAGATATCTGCATCGCGGATAACTTCCTCATTGACACAAGCGCACCAGCCAGCAGCTCTCTTCTGGGTTCCGTTATGCGTGTGCGCACTGGGCAGTTGCTCTCTTCTGGGTTCTGTTGTGCACATGCGCACCGGCCAGCTGCTCTCTTCCAGGTTCCGGTGCTCCAGCGTGCGCACTCAGTTTCAGCATTCGGTGCCGAGAAGGTTAGCCGTCACTGCTCTACAGTATAATACGATTTGAGTCATCCTTTGACCTAAAATCAGGAACTATATTCCCCCCCACCCCCCAAGATTCTGAAAATGTGGGGTAGAAAGAAAAGAGACTGAGATTCAGGAAACACGATCATGGGAAGAAATGAAATTTTTCCAGATCTTCTGCTGGTTTTGAAGTACAGATGGCTCACAACTATTTCATCTTTCAAATATATCTGTGTTAACAGTTGGACGCTAAGCTCCAATCCATTTGGTTGCCAAGGGCACTGTGTACCTCTTCTCCAGATGCTCTTTTTATCTGCTTCTATGGCATAGATACCTACACATAACACCTTGCAGAGAAAATCAGATCCTCCTGCTATTTTAAGGTACAAATAACCAGCTGGTTTTTGCTATTTGCTCCAAGACTTAGTGCATCCAAATTCAGAAGGTGTTATGAAAACTGTGATGGACTGGTGATGTCTGTTATATGGATGTAATTATAAGTTCAGAGGACATGAATATGAATTAGGACAAGAAAAGAGAGAGGCAAGATCTTCAGAGACTAATTAAGGTAATATAGATAAGGGGAGAAAATACTTCACTTCCACCGTAGATGCATAAATAAATACTTTTAAATAAATCGATTTTATTTTCTAAGAAATTTTATCTTGAGCTTTCCACAATCTGGTATCTTATTTCTCCCTATTGACAGACTTGTTAGGGATTTGGGGAGTTAAAAGCCAACAATTCTGGAAGGCCCCCAACTTAGGAAAAATTCATGAATGTATATGCAAGTTGTATGTGTGTGAAACACTGTATATAATTAATTTTACAAATGGGAGATGATTACATTTACAAATGAGGCATTTCAGAAGCAACTGATTTTGTATTCATTCACTCACTTAATATTGATTGAATTTTTAAAAATTAAGTCTTATTCCTTTTTGGAGCTTGACCTCTGATCAGTATGTGTGTATATAATATCTTCATCATTGTTATAGCAGTCAATACAATGTTTAATGCACCTAATTTGTATATTATTTGTTGGGGAAAAATCTTTCCAGGGTTCATTTTACTGAAAGTTGATACACTAGTTGACAAGGTACAGACAGGTAATATATAGGAATTTTGGGTGAGTTGTAATTTATTTTTCTATCTAATCTTTCTTTTTTTATTATTATTTTTATTTTTTATTATTATAATATAAAATGACATACATTTATATATATACTCTCTTAACAGCTATTTTGTGATGATCTTCTTCTAATATTTACATTTCCCCCTTTATCCCTTTATATTATTCCAGTTTCTTCTTGTCCCCTTCTCTTTTAATTACAGTGTATTTATTAAGACTCATATTAACTTTATATTTTCTATACATTAACATATTCATTCTTTCCTTTTTTACATTTCACCCCTATTTTTCTTCTCCATTATTCCTATTCTCCAGCCACTTATACCATTTGTGCCAGATTATATAATGTTCCGTATTCTCTTTTTCTTTAAGCTCTTTTGTTAATTTATCCATCTCAGCACACTCTAAGATTTTTTTAATCAACTCTTCTTCTGTTGGTATATTTTCTTTTTTCCAATTTTGTGCATATACTATACGGGCAGCTGTTATAATATGTAAGATCAAATATTTTATTTCCTTGGTGTATTTTTCAATAAATATCCCTAATAAGAATGTCTCTGGTTTTCCGCTCATAGGTTGTTCTATTATTTTCTCTAGCCATTCTTTAATCTTTGCCCAGAACTTCTTTGCAGCTGGACATATCCACCAAAGATGGGAATAGGTTCCGTAGCTCTTGTTACATTTCCAACACACTGGAGATTTACTCAGAAACATCTCTGCAAGTCTAGCAGGAGGTAGATGCCATCTAGCTAGCTAGCAGGTGTATCATTTGTCTTTTATCTCTCTTTTTCTTTATCAAAAGAGGAATAGCTGTATAAAAAAATCAAGATACTTTGAATTGGAACAGTTCTCTATAATTAATTAACTACACATAGTTCTCCTAATATATCCCATCCTTCCTACTTCCCTTCCGTCTTTAGATTTTGAGCGACCCTGTTGTAAATTTAATCTTGCTTGTAACCTCCTTCAATAATCTAGGCTCTTTAAAACCACCTTCATTATGGAGTCGGAGTCTCTTGCCTAATACATAAATTCTCTCCTTCGTTTTATGAATGCCCTTTAAATTAGCCAAGCCAGCATTATTTTTTTCTAAAACATCTTTATTAGGAGGCATCATCTGTTTGAAGAATTTTCCAATTTAAATCCAATTCAGTATTAAAAAGGAAGGGAGAACAAAAGACCTTGAAATTGTCCATCAACCTTTTTTGAAACCCACACAGAAGATTCTACAGGGAGGGCTGGAAGATATGTTCCTTTCAAATTTTAAACAAGTAATTCTAAAAATTAATAGCAAAAAATGAAGGACATAGCTGAAGAAAGCAATTAGTTCTCTATTGTTGCCAGGAAAATAACGTGAAGTTCAATCAGTGGTGAAATTCAAATTTTTTTATTACTGGTTCTGTGGGCATGGCTTGGTGGGTGTGGTGTGGCTTGGTGGGCGTGGCTTGGTGGGCACGGCAGGGGAAGGATACCGCAAAATCTCCATTCCCTCCCCACTCCAGGGGAAGGATACTGCAAAATCCCCATTCCCTCCCCACTCCTGGGGAAGGATATTGCAAAATCTCCATTCCCACTCCACTCTGGGGCCAGCCAGAGGTGGTATTTGCCGGTTCTCCCAACTACTCAAAATTTCCTCTACCGGTTCTCCAGAACCTGTCAGAACCTGTTGAATTTCACCTCTGAGTTCAGTGCCTTTTTTATTTTTAAATTTGCACATTATACTCATATTTATATACGTACATGCACATTTTATTTTATATATATAGTCTGCATGCTTCATTTTATTGATAGGTTAGTGGCCAGTTGGCCTGCTTTTATTATCTAAATTATCTCTGTGTGAAAACCATCTTGAAGATGAGAAGACAGATCAGTCTTGACCTTATTCAATTTTATTTCCTATGAAGTAAGTGAATAGTGGAACAATCAAACTTTTCAATGCAAAAAGGGGAAGAATGACAATGTAGATTGGTGCTTTTTTTTTTTTTTGAGTCATTCCAGGATTTATATATTATTGATAAAAAGGCCAGGAAGGAGAAGAGGCAATATTCAAGTGCCACCACTAAACCACAGCTAAAACTGTCCTTAGGTAAAGGATAAAAATTAAACTCCACTGGTGTTGGAGTAAGTAGAAAGGATCTTTCACCAATCATTGCTAGAAACATGGTTGAACTTATGCTGCAAATTGAAGTGCAGAGTAAATAATTAAACCTGCCTCTGTGGAAAATATTTTGCAGCATCAGGAAAGGAGTAAGGAACCTTCTTTCAAACAAAACCTATAATGTCCCATAGTGAGGCATGGTAAGATGGTAGGGGTAAAGCAAGGCATCATAAATAAGTATTTGGGGAAGGGAAAGTTACCTGGTAGAACAAGTCTTGAGATAAGAGGGAAAGGGCAAGTGAATATTTACATGGAATTGTAGGTTGTTGTATATCTTAAAATTTTGATCTCTCTCTCTCTCTCTCCCCCTCCCTCCCCCCTCCCTCTCCCTCCCTCTTCATCAGGAGCAGGTTCCAAATCGTGTAGCTACCAGTTCACTTGTGCGCACGGCGCTTCTCCGCATGTGCAGAAGCGTCCGGGTGGGTGGGCGGAGCCTCCTGCTGCTGCCGCTACCAGTTTGCCCGATCTGCTGTGAACCGGTAGCAACCCACCACTGCTCTTCATTCACTCACTCTCACTGATATACTGTACATTTATCTCATAGGAAGCAATAAACTCCAGAAATAGCCTTACTTGTTTTATGTGCAAAGTGAGCTTAATCAGAGAATGATAGAAATATTTGATCCACTGTATTGTCTTGCATCTGTCACCCAGTGTTCTCTGTTACGCTAGCTGATCACCCTGACTTTGGTTGATCTAGCACCACAAAGACCTGGAGTTCAAATTGCCATGAGATAGATCCCATTGGGTGCCTTTGAATTATTACTCTCTTTCCTACCTAAATGTCCGTTGTATAGTTTTCTGGGAATTATTTTAGAGAAATCCTGGTGGATACTGACGTGATGACACAGTGGTTAGAATGAAGTATTGCAGGCTAACTCACTGCTAGGAGTTCGATCCTGACCAGCTGGACACATTTCTCCTGCAACAAAAAAATGTATCCTAGTAATATATGGATTTAGATACATATAATAATCTGGGATAGTCAATGATTTAGTGCACGGGTGTCAAACTCAATTTCATTGAGGGCCACATCAGGGTTGTGTTTGACCTTGGGGGGCCTGGGGGGGGCATGGCCAGGATGGGCATGGCCAGTTTGACATCACTCATGTCGGGCGCGCCTGTGGTGACCTGAGCGCTCTATCAGTGAAAACGGGCTCCCGAGCTCCATTTTTGGCTGCGATGGCTCCCTCCAATCCTCTGCCAG
Organism: Pantherophis guttatus; assembly: GCF_059756535.1. Lineage (NCBI taxonomy): Eukaryota > Metazoa > Chordata > Lepidosauria > Squamata > Colubridae > Pantherophis > Pantherophis guttatus. The sequence goes on along the minus strand of NC_142070.1, from coordinate 13,517,436 downwards.
TGAAAAAGGAGCTCAGGAGGGCTGCATGCAGCCCTCCCGAGCTTCGTTTTCGCTGGCAGAGGCGAAAACCTTCACTGTTTCTGGGGTGCCCCCATGGGCCAGGTCTAAGGACCCCATGGGACGGATTTCACCCCGGGCCTTGAATTTGACACTCCTGATCTAGTGACTGTGTCTAGAATAATAATTAAAAAAAATCACTAGACTCGCAATTAGGTAAATTAACGCAACAAATAGATATGTTTGATGCTCTTCAGATGTTTTTTGTTCAGAATTTTTATTCACTCTGGCTATTTCAGGCTTCCAAATGAAGAATGCTATAATGGATATAATAGCAATGATGGATGCTATCGGTTGGAATATCTGAAAGCTTTATGGGGGCAGATCATCCCAGCTTAGTCACCATCTATGTCAGGGGTGTCAAACTCAAGGCTCAGGGCTGGATCCGGCCGATGGGATACTTAGATCTGGCCCGCGGGGCCGCTCTGGAAATGGCGAAGGACCGGCCCGCGGTGCTTCTGCCAGCGAAAACGGAGCTCGGGAGGGCCGCACACAGCTCCGTTTTTGCTGGCAGAGGGTTGCAGGAGGCCATTGCAGCCAAAAACAGAGCTCAGGAGCCCGGCAAACACAACCCTGATGTGGCCCTCAATGAAATTGAGTTTGATACCCCGGATCTATGTGGTGACTAAGAGCCTTGGTAGTACAGGGGTTTAAGGCACCCTGTTATTAAGCTTATTAAGACCAGCTGCCTGCAATTACTGCAGGGTTCGAATCTCGCCAAGGCTCAAGGTTGACTCAGCCTTCCATCCTTTCTAAGGTAGGTGAAATGAGGACCCAGTTTGTGGGGGCAATAAGATGACTTTGTATAAATATACAAAAGGATGAAGGCTATTGCTGAGCACATTGTAAGCCGCCCTGAGTCTTCGGAGAAGGGCGGCATATAAATCAAATTTAAAAAAAAAAAGAGTTAATATTGACCGGTTAGCGAATTATCAAAATTTGATAGGCCGTAATGGACTTAAGTAATAGTATGCAGGGCATTATAAGTAAAGTTTGGGAAGTATCATTTTATTTATTTTATTTATTATTAAATTTATAGACCGCCCTTCTCCCGAAGGACTCAGGGCGGTGTACAGCCCAAGTAAAGAACATAAATACAAACATTAAAAGCAATTTAAAAAGATATATATAAATTTGGCCCCAAAGTTAAAAACAATAACAAAACATATTAAAAACATTTAAAAAGCATTAAGCCAGCCCGGCTTGCTGAAAAAGGAAGGTCTTCAGGTCACGGCGGAAGGCACCGAGGTCTTGAATTCTTCGTATCTCTGGGGGCAGTTGATTCCAGACAGCAGGTGCCCCCACAGACTCATGACTCCTCCTTCAGAAATTATAGCCCTACAAAGGAGCTTCCACAAAGAAGAATGGGTCAACCTATTCTCCAAAGCACCTGAGGGCAGGGCAAGAAGCAATGGGTGGAAAGTAAACAAGGAGAGAACCAAGCTAGAAATAAGGAGAAATTTCTTGACAGTTAAAATAATCAGTCAGTGGAATGACTTGCCTCCAGAAGTTGTGAATGCTCCAACACTGGAGGTTTTTAAGAAGAGATTGGACAACCATTTTATGAAATGGTATGGGGTTTTCTACTTGAGCAAGAGGTTGGACTACAAGACCTCCAAGGTCTTTTCCAACTCTGTTACTCTGTTATTCCGTTAAATGGCAAAAAACCCTGGTTCAAGTTATTATTTGTCATGTTTGTTTTTTTTTAAATTTGATTTATATGCCGCCCTTCTCCGGGGACTCAGGGTGGCTTACAATGCGTTAAGCAATAGCCTTCATACTTTTGTATATTTATACAAAGTCAGCTTATTGCCCCCACAAACTGGGTCCTCAATTTACCTACCTTAGAAAGGATGGAAGGCTGAGTCAACCTTGAGCCGGGTGAGATTTGAACTTACAGTAATTGCAGACAGCTGGTGTTAATCACAATGCTATCAGTCTGCTGAGCCACCAGGCCAGTTTATGATTTATGTTTATGATTTAAACTTATGATTTCATGAGCGTTTTTAAATATTTCAATGTTATGTACATCACTTAGAGTTGTGCAGTTAACTGAGGTGCCTATATAAATTGAGTAAAACTATAAAAAAATATTCATGTGATAATTAAGAATGCACTAAGTTCCTGACTGTGCTAGCTTTATTAAATTAACAGATGTGGAAGCACCTAAAAAGTAGGCAGCAATCTTATTTTCTAATTGCTTTGAATCTTTGAAAGTATCTCCTGGGAGAGTTGGTTGGACTGAGAAATACTGAGTCATGAATTCTTGTTGAAATCACTGTGGTTCATCCTTCACTCCCTTCCCTGATTGTGATAAATGAGATAATACTCACTTATGTACCCTCATGAGCACCTTGGAGAAAAGATGTGATAAACAGATGGCTTATTGGGATTTAGGAAGTTGCGAAGTAACTGGACCAGTGTTTGATTGGAAGGATGTATATTATTTGTCTCATTCTGAAACTATGATAGAGGAAGAAATTTAACTGCTGTAACAGCCTCTTGAGACCGGAAGGCAAATGGCTGTGATTAATATTTCGCATTTTTATAAAGAAAGCTTTTCACGCCTAATGAGCTGAGGTGTGTTACAAACTACAGACGGAATGCTTCATTTCCCAATAAAATGCAGCTGGCTGTGTTGCAAATGGTGGCAATGAAGAACCCCCCCTACTGAGTGGATGGACAAGGCAATTTCAGAATTTGGGAAAGCAAGCTGTCTTATCTGACACTGCAGAGAAAAATACCAGCAGGTTGGAAAAATTAGATTGCAGCAGCAAAGCAAATTTATTTATTTATTGGTTCGATTTATATGCCGCCCTTTCTCCGGAGACTCAGAGCGGCTTACATTGCGTTGAACAATAGCCTTCATACTTTTGTATATACCTGCTTAGTAGGGCTTTCGACCCCCCCTAAGCGGTGTTCTTTTTTATACAAAGTCAGCTTATTGCCCCCACAATCCGGGTCCTCATTTTACCTACCTCGAAGGGATGGAAGGCTGAGTCAACCTTGAGCCTGGTGAGATTTGAACTTGCAGTAATTGCATGCAGCTGGTGCTACTTAACAACACTTTAGTCTGCTGTGCCACCAAGGCTCTCTGTGTGACCAAGGTTTCACAATTGTACAAAAAGATAACTTTTTTTGTCACTGAATTTAAGGCAACGTCTTAGTGAGAAATGAGTTTTCTCCCGTCACCTTGGTGCTGGATAACTGGAACTAATGGTTTTGTTTTTTTTTCTTATGCCAGCTGTAGTAGCAGGATTCCATGAAACCTAGGTGATCATCGGAAATTATTATAGGCTTTCATCTACATGGTACACGAGTTCATTGTGTGCAAAAGATGCGAGAGGTCATGATATCTCTAGTTGAAAAAAAGAATCAAAGAGTAGTTAATATGAAAACATCTGCCTAAGCCCATGGAAGCCACTGATATTTTCAAAAGAAGTCAACAAATCAATAAACAATCTTGGGGTATATAAATAATATGATATACAAGGCTGCTTATTACTTGACTGCTGTGCAAATCCCCATAGTTGCAACCTACCAAGGGAAAATTATGTCCTCCAGACAATTGAGTCCCGATTTTCCCATTTAATTATACCTTTGCTATGTGTTTATATGCTTACCAATAAGCCTTTCACCGATTCTCCAAAGGAGCCCAGATCCTACTTCAACTGGAAACTTCATCTCTTTCTTTCTTTATAATTTCCCTTTAATTAAAAAATAGAAAGTAGACACAGAAATAGGAAGGGAAGGGAAAAAGAATGGTGTGTTCAATTTTTAATTTGGGAGTGCATCAGGGGTGGGCTTCATAGGGCTTTGGGAGAACCTCTAGCTAAGATTCTGTGCACTTCCGAGAACCCCCAAATCCCACTCCTGGCTGGCCCGTCCCACTCTGCCCCTCCCAGTATTCCCCACACGGCCCGTTTTGGATGCAGGTAACTGCAGGGCATGCACGGAAGCTTGGGGAGGGCGAAAAATGGGCCTATCAGAAGTTTGGGAAGACCTCCAGAGCCTGGGGAGGCCATTTTCACCCTCCCAGAGGCTCGAGAAAAGCCTTCGGAGCCTGGGGAGGGCAAAAACGCCCTCCACCGTGGTGCAGGAGGCTGACTAGGCCACGCCCACCCAGCAACCAGGCAAAAAGCCCTTGCTAAAATTTTTGAAGCCCACTCTTGGAGTGCATGAACCTAGGGTTCTCCTTATCTATTTATTATGTTGGGTGTGACATTATAAGTTTTATACCTTATTTATTTGTTTGGCTCAAATCACAGGTTGAGAACTACTGCTCTACATAATATTATATGTTGCGTTGTGTTATGTTGTTTAATATATGCATATAAAAGAATGAATGAGGTGGTATGATATGAGACACACACAAACACATACTTTCATGGTGTGCATCTTGCTAGGAGAATTAGCCCTGCCTTATTCTTTTATTTCTTTTTAGTATCCTCTCTTCCGCCACCCTTCCCCATGGTACACATTCTGCTTCTATGGTGACAAGAAAAGATGCTTTGTTTGTTCTTTTGAAATTGTCTGACATCGGCAGTGAACTCTGTGCAAGGCTGCCAAACATCTGTCTTCCACATTTCCTGATCCAAGAGAACTGCTGTGTCTCCCCTTGAATATTAATTGCTGTTTTGAAACAGTTCAACTGTTTTTACTTGACGGCTAGATGATGATCAGTCATGCGTGGATGAGCAACTGTGGCAATACGGCAGAATTGTTCTGTTTCGTTTTGTGTCCTTTACAATATATTGATTTATGTGGCAGGTAAATAACTTTGCTGAAAGTCATCAACAGGGATCCTCTCTTATCAGTAAACCTACACCTGAAGATTATGGAATGATCGCTATGCCAATTAAATGCACAGTAAATTTAAACTTCGGGTTTAATCTCTACATGAAGTGGAATTTTAACCACATCTTGACGCATGTTTTCTACTATCTCATAATCTGATTATCAACGAAAATTCATCGGCTGCTTTGAATCTAGAGAGCAGTTATTAAAAAGAAAGGTTTAAACATGGCATATGTTTGGGGCCATAAATAAATGATAAATGATGCTTAGCACATGTTTGTATAGTTTATGTATACAAACAAAAAACGAAAACCAACCAAATAAAAAGTAAACCAGTCCACTAGAATTTGACAGCTAATCAATTTAAACAAACAAATAATAATAAATTTCAGGAGTTTGACTTATTCTTTGTTTATATACCTTTCGTGGAATGATTGAATTTAGGCTGTTCTCATTTTAAAAGTACAGTGGTACCTAGGTACTCATCATTAATTAGTTCTGGGAGGTGTGATGAGTACCAAAAATGATCTGTACCAAACAATTTTTCCCCATAAAGAATAATGTAGTGAGCAGCTGACAACAACAAGTTGTAGCCTGTACATTGACTACTAAACAAACGATGAGTACTGGGATTAAATTTTCGCCTCAAAATACCTTGAGGACCAAATTCGATGAGTTTCAAAGCAGTTGAGTATCAAGGCACCGCTGTAATTATTATTACTTTTTGAATGTTAGAAAAGTTATGGCAGTCAGTCTCTACAATATTTTTGTCAGAGGTAGACTTGTAGTTAATAAATGGATTCCAATTTGCATGGATAATCTCTATTAATTGCATGCCTTCACAACTTAATTTGTATAATGCCAGTTTATTCATACACAATAGAGTAACATGTATTTTTGGTTGTTTCCAATAGAAGTGGTCACAGTGTAATGGCAGGGTCTGGATTCTTTATCATAGAAGGACTTTCCAGAGCCACAGAAGGAACATATAGCCTGTTTTAGAAGCTTGCTTAATGCATGTATATTATTTAATTTACTTTTGTCTTTATTAGAGCCGTGGTGGCGCAATGGTTAAATTGCAGTATTGCAGGCTAATTCTGCTGATTGCCAGCAGTTTGATCCTGACCGGCTCAAGGTTGACTCAGCTTTCCATCCTTCCGAGTTTGGTAAAATGAGGACCCAGATTGTTGGGGGCAATATGCTGACTTTGTAAGCTGCTTAGAAAGAGCTGTAAAGCATTATGAAGTGGTATATAAATCTAAGTCAGCAGTGAAATCCAGCCAGATCTATCCGGTTCGCATGATCCAGTAGTGCCGGTGGCTCCACCCACCCACCCGGACGTCACCATGTCCCATTTTTGATCCTCTGCGCATGCACAGAAGGCTTTGCGCATGCGCAGAAGAGGCACGCGTGCTCACATTTCTGATCCGGTAGCAAAAGTAAATGCATTTTACCCCTGGTCTAAGTACTATTGCTGTTACTATTAAATTGCTATTGAACACGAGAACCTTTATAACTGAAAAATTAGTGTGGTTATGTTCAGTAAAGTATTCCAGTTGCCATACTCATTCTTATTGCTTTAATCCAAAACTAGAATGACAGGATTTCCTGAATGACTAGTACAACTATTGGAAATCTTAAAAGTGGTGTAGATAAAATTATACATGCAGTTTATAAGCAAACATAGGGAAAAAAAACCTCCAGCAGTGGCCAAGGGACTGTAAAAAAAAAAAAAAATCAGTTTATAATTCCAGCGCCAAAAAATAGAGTGCTTAAGAAAGTTCAGGCACTGAAAAAAGAGCAGCCCCGAAAAAGTAAAAATTAAAAATGAAAGTTAAAAGAAAAGATGAATGAAAAATGATGGAAATGATTGTGCATGTTTATGAAAAATAAAAATAAAAACTTTATATATATAAAAAAGAAAGTTCAGGCACCAAACAACTGGGCCTATATTACATGTTAGCAAGAAACTTTCAACAATACATGAAACTAGAACTCCCTGGTGAACAAGCTAGATTTAGAAGAAGCAAGGTCACACATGATCACATTGCTAACCTCTGAGGAACACTATTCCAAGAGAATTCCCAAAACACATATATTTTCTTTCATTTATTCTTTGTGTTTGAGTTTGTACCAAGCTACCTGATCTATCTACTGAGCACTTTGTATGATGACCAGGAAGCAACACTTAGAATGGACTGTGGAGAAATTAAATGTTTTGGAGTTAGGGAAGTATCATGTCAAGGTCGCTGGACTAGAAGAAAAAGGAATTGGACTAGTAGAAACATGTTGATTTTTGCAAGTTCAGAATATTGGTTGTTGAAGGTTAAAGAAGACAGGAAAAAGCAATGTTCTGCTTCTCATGATTAAAAATAAAATGAAGATTATGTCAACAAGCACTTTCAAAATCAGGAAATGTGCCTAAAATTAATCAAGAATGTTAATAAAAGTGCTCCTGTTTCGATATCAATTTCCACATTTGTCTAGAAAATCAATGATGAACTTAGAACCATTCCTTCTCCCTATTAATATCCATGCCCTCGTCACATCTCGCCTGGACTACTGCAATGCTCTCTACATGGGGCTCCCCTTGAGGAGCACCCAGAGGCTCCAACTGGTCCAGAATGCGGCTGCGCGGGTGATTATGGGAGTGACGTGGCGCTCCCATGTAACACCTCTCCTGCGTGAGCTTCACTGGCTCCCGGTGGTCTTCCGGGTGCGCTTTAAGGTGTTGGTTCTCATCTTTAAAGCGCTCCATGGCTTAGGGCCAGGGTACTTACGAGACCGCCTGCTGCTACCGATAACCTCCCACCGGCCAATATGCTCTCACAGAGAGGGCCTCCTCAGGGTGCCGTCGGTCAAGCAATGTCGGCTGGCGGCCCCCAGGGGGAGAGCCTTCTCTGTGGGGGCACCTGCCTTGTGGAATGAGCTACCTCCTGGAATACGACTGATCCCGGACCTCCGGACCTTCCGTAAGGCTCTGAAGACTTATTTATTCCAGCAAGCCGGCCTAGCCTAATGGTTTTTAATGGGATTTTTAAATTTATAGACTTGGGGTTTTAAATTGGGAGGCCGATTGATTTAATCTCTTTTAATTATCTTAACTTTTGTATTGTATGTATTTTAATTTTGGCTGTTCACCGCCCTGAGTCCCTTTTGGGAGAAGGGTGGTATACAAATTAAAATATTATTATTATTATTATTATTATTATTATTATTATTATTATTATTATTATTATTATTATTATTATTATTATTATTATTATTATTATTATTATTCTACTCAGATATACTGTACCTTCAAATTCCCAAGGTTGAGAAGCACTGTTCTACCCTTTAATATAGGCCAGGTTTTTCTGCATCAGTGTGGGAAGAAAAACTCTTGGTCTTTCTTTTCTTTCAACCCATAACGTTGAGAGAACATAAGGCAGTGGCAAACCCTTTCCATGTTGTTGCCGTGAAAGCAACACTCAAAGTCGCCATGAGTTAAACTTTTCTCAAGGGGAGACTTTATTTAGCTATTGCTAAATCAGTTACTGGTTCATATATAAAGGGTAGCGGTGGAGTTGGAATTCTGCTGAGATTTCTGGCAATTAAATGGTAGTTTTCTCTTTGCAGTGCATTATATGAAAGCACACACCAGAGAAATGCAGGCTTGTGTTGGAAGAAATGTCAGTTCCAAGTGGGGAGAAAGATCCTGGAAACATGGAGGCTATTTGGAAAGATGGTTTAATGGTGGACAGGGCCACATGGGTTTTTTTGGGTCCTGGGCAAAATAAACACATGGGAGAGAGAGCGAGAGCTAGAGCTAGAGAGATTTATACCCTCTCTTGGGTTCCGCCTTGGAGCTTCCTGTTCCTGTGAAAGAAATGTATTCTGTTTGGTTGTCAGACTCCCATGGGGCCATGCAGGGGTAACTTTGTAGTGTCTTAAGTCCCAAGCTTGGTTGAATCTTGCTGGGTGATGTAATCTCCCCAGGTGCCATGCCATGAGATGGGTAGTGGGCTAATCCTATTATGTCCTGAGGGTGAAGGTCTTTTGTGTTGTAGATAAACTGGCCCAGCCTTTGGTCTTGTAAATAACGAAAGTATCTGCTGTGGGCAGGGAGCTGGGGTTGAGATTCTGTCGTAAGATTTCGATTTTTCTTTTAGGGGAAATACTCTGCCTTTTTAATATTTCCTAGAATATTTCATTTTTCTAGGAGAGGGATGGGTGCTAACTTCCTACACTTGCATACCGAGAGAAAATACAGACTCTTCATGCTAATAATTTAAAAAAAGATATTTATTCTATCCAAAGGCCCCTTCTCAAACATTCTGCCGAGGCAGTTTGATTGCCTTCCTTTTCAGCAGTTCAATAGCAAAATGGCATCAAATACATATTATTATTATTTTATCATTTACGTTCAAAACTTTATTCTCAACAATAACTGCTGACTCCTCTAACATTTCAGCTGGAATGTAAATAACAATTCCAGACTATAGAGTTTTCTTTTTCCTAGCTCCTTGAATACATTGTACACCCAATTGGGGATATTTTTCAAGAGAAACGCTTCACAATCGAAATAGCAATTCTGTTAAAACTGCATCACCTTTGAGAAAATGTTTTTCGCTATAGTCTTCCTTCAGGGAATTCGAAATTGAATATTTCCCAGCTATCCTGGAGGCTCCGGCGCTTTGCAGAGTAGGGTTTCAACAGCATTGACTCTAGGGGATCAAGGCACTCTCAGCGGCCCTCCTTAAATTGGGAGTGATGTGGGAGGGGGCGCCAGTGGGGATTTCCTTAGAGCAAAGGTCTCCAACCTTGGCAACTTTAAGACCTTTGCTGGCTGGAGAATTCTGGGAGTTGAAGTCCACAAGTCTTAAAGCTGCCAAGTTTGAGGACCCCTGCCTGATCTATATGATAAATAAATATAGTGTCCTCTCTCCTCATCTCCTATTTTGAATAAGCAAAAATGACAGATACTTTGGGAACCATTGTAGGATTTGCCTGAAAATGGAATAACAAGTGAAAGTGAACCTTATTTCAACTTCATAGTTGTGATGCTTTTATTATCCAGTTACAGTGTTGCCGAATCTCTTTTTAAGAGTTTCCCTCCTTGTCACTGCTCTGTTGTGTTGTTTGTTTGTGTCTGGGGAATATTTTATCCATCCTTGCTAGAAAAAGATAGAAAAATAAGCATACAAATGGAGAACTTCTTTCCTTGCTTCTCCAAACTGAGTTACTTTTCATTAATTAATATTGCTAACAGGAGTCTCTTAAGCAGTTGATTTTTCTGTCAACCCCAAACTGGATAGATATGTCTAAATCAGGAAAGACAATTTCCTTCCTTCCTTCCTTCCTTCCTTCCTTCCTTCCTTCCTTCCTTCCTTCCTTCCTTCCTTCCTTCCTCCCTCCCTCCCTCCCTCCCTCCCTCCCTCCCTCCCTCTCTTATTTTGGGATGGGGGAGTATATTTTTAATTAGACTTTTTTGCAGTTTTATTGGATAGTTTATTTAATTATACATTTTAAAGAAGAGAAAGACAAGAAGGAAATTGAATAATGAAAGTTATTGCAGTTAATTATGAATAATTAAATAAATGATAGAGTTTTCAGGGTATTTAAGTTAGAAAAGATTATTAGCAACATGGATTGAATATGTTCTCATATTTAATAAAGTAAAATTAAAGTGTGGAAATGAAACATACTTTAGATATTCCTTACAACTGGCAATGCAAGTACTATACTTAGTTGAAGTGGCATACATTAAATTGCGGAATCAAGCAAAATGTGATTTGATTTGGAAAATTAGCGCCTATGGGTCCAGTGATTTGAATCTAATTTGAATCAGATCAATTCAGAGTTTTGAACAGATTTGGAAAAAGGCGTCACTGCGTATTGTAGAGAAATTTCTAATTTGTGCAGTTTGAGAACAACCAATCTAATTATTCAAATTGATCCTACACCAGGGATGTCAAACTCGATTTCATTGAGGGCTGCATCAGGGTTGTGTTTGAGCTTGGGGTGGGGGCTTTGCTGGGCTGGGCATGGCCAGCTTGATGTCACTCGTGTCAGGGGCACTTGTGGTGGCCTGAGCACTCTGCCAGAGAAAACGGGCTCCTAAGGTCCATTTTCGGTTGTGACGGCCTCCTGCAACCCTCTGCCAGCGAAAACAGAGCTCGGGAGGGCCGCATGCAGCCCTCCTGAGCTCTGTTTTTGCTGGTAGAGGCATTGTGGGCTGGTCCTTCGCTGTTTTCAGGGTGGCCCTGCTGGCCAGATCTAAGCATCCTGTGGGCCTAATCTGCCCCCCGAGCCTTGAGTTTGAAACCTCTGTCCTACACCATACATTCAGACTTTCACAATGGTTGCATGAGGATCAGTAATGGATCTAATAGAGATGGGAAGATGTGCAACTTTGTGTCCTCTTTACAGGTTATTTCCCTATAGTGCGGAAAATCACATCTGGGAAGTTATTATTTTATTTGTTTTTTTTAATAAATATTTTATTGATTTTCAACAATTAAAATACTCAGAAGAAAGTTTGGGCATAACTGTGACCATTTACATGACATATTACTATATTTCACTTATATGCTATACATTCTAACTAAATTCAATCCTACTTTATCTAATTTTTTTTCTATTCTCAATCCATTTATACCACTTCTCCCATATTATATAATATTCCAAATCAATCAGTCCTTTCAACTCTAGTGTCATCTTGTCCATTTCAACGCAGTCCAAGACTTTTTTAATTATTAAGTCTTCTGAGGGTATATTTGTGTTTTTCCAACACTTTTTTTTAAAAATTTGATTTATATGCCGCCCTTCTCCGGAGACTCAGGGCGGCTTACAATGTGCTCAGCAATAGCCTTCATCCTTTTGTATATTTATACAAAGTCAGCTTATTGCCCCCACAACTGGGTCCTCAATTTACCTACCTTAGAAAGGATGGAAGGCTAAGTCAACCTTGAGCCTTGGTGAGATTCGAACCTGCAGTAATTGCAGGCAGCTGGTCTTAATAACCAGCTTAATAACAGGGTGCTTTAGACCACTGTACTACCAAGGCTCTTAACACTGTGCAAAGTAGTCTTGCCACTGTTATTATATGTAGAATAATGTACGTTGTTTTTTTGTTGTATTTTTTTTCCCGTTATCCCCAGAAGAGACAGTTCCAGAGTGTATTCTATTTGGACGCCAGTTAATTCCTATAACCAGTTTTGTATTTTTTTCCAATATTTTTTCGATTCTGGGCATAACCACCATGCATGAAAGAAGGTACCCTGCTTTTGTCCACATTTCCAACAGTTTGGGGTTAAATTTGGATATATCTTTGCCAATCTTGAAGGTGCCAAATATCAGCGATAAAACATTTTGTATTGATTTTCTTTATGTTTTGCTGATTTTGTTATTTTATAATTTCTGTTCCAAATCATTTCCCAATCTTCTAATTTGATGTTATGTCCTACGTTTTTTGCCCAAGCTATCATCGCTCCCTTCACTATGTCCTCGGCTCTGTCAAATTCTAATATTATTTTATTTGTATTCTGCCTTAGAGTGAGAACTAAAGATGGTGAACATTGGGGATATACATTGTAGAAGAGCAATTCTGTAAGATTGGGCTGTAGAATAGTAACTGGGCCAAAGTCTATGATTATAGTAACTGGGCCAAAGTCTATGATTATGGCTATATACATAAGCCATTACATCCAGAATCTTGCCATCCACCTTGCGGAAAGCATAGTCAATCATTGTTCTACAGTGCCAGTTCATTTGCAGAATTTTTGTGTGCTATATTTTCAGTACAGTCTGTTTCCTGTTGCCATCCAACTCAATTATGGGCACTTTATAGAATAAGTCTAATTAGATTTACTCTAGCCAAAAGGAAGTCTGACTAATGCAGAAACCAGAGAGATTGTCCTCCGTTGTTCTTAAAAGATTTGCGTAGACATTTCACAGAAGCCAGCTCAAGAGAATGATGGAGGCACAGTGAAAGCATATATCCTCTTCTATACAAAACCAGGGGCCAAATTAGAAGCATCGTTGCATCTAATATACAAAGAGATTTCTTTTCTTAATGCAGAATCCTTCCATTAGAAGCCACAATTAACGAGGTTGCACAATAAAGCTATAGTTCTCAACCCCGCTGAGAAATAAGTCATTCTGAAAGAAGAGAGTTTTGTGTGAATGTGGTTGTGAATAACTTCGATACAAAATCATTTGGTTTCCTTACTTTCCTCTTTCTGCCATCAAAATGTAGATTCTGGCAGATTTTATACCTTGTTTGTTGAATATTTTCACTAGAAATATTTCAGTGACATTGAGTTTGTTAAACATCAAGTTTACGATATCTTATTTTCCTGATCACATATGCCACTGAGTTTTTCAAGTGAAGTAAAAAGAAGGATGGAAAAAGTGGTGTGATCGTGGGTAAATTTCCTTCCTCATTTGTTTTGCTGTTTCTCCCCTTTTCTTTAAATCTTCAGTTTTTCGGCTGGGTTGTTTTCTTCCTTTTAAGCAACTCCAAAACTTCCAACATTTTCATGAATTGAGTAATGTAACTGACATCATTTTAGTATTTAGGTAGTCCTTGACTTATAGCCATTCATTTAGTGACCATTTGAAGTTGCACTAAAAATGATTTATGATGTTTTTCACACTTATGACCCTTAAAGCATCCCTGTGGTCATGTGATCAAAATTTGGATGCTTGACAACTGGCATGTATTATGACAGTTGTACCTGAGGTCATATTTTGCAACCTTCTAACAAATGAAGTCAATGGGAAAACCAAGTTCACTTAACAACTGTGCTGCTAACTTAACAACTGTAAAATGGGGCAAAACTCATTTAACAATTGGCTTGCTTAGCAATGGAAAGTCTGGGCTCAATTGTAAGTTGAGGATTACTGTATAGGTAATATACAATAGAAAAGATATTGCGTGTCTAAAGGAGATCTCTATATAAGTTGTAATTGCATAGTTTTTGAGTTCCAATTGCCTAAAATAGCAACAGTAAAACAGTTTATTTCACTTTCTTCCCTTAAATATTAAGTTTTAAAAACCTGGCCTCTGTGTACTGTTTCTCTGAAAATAAGACCCAACCAGAAAATAAGCCCCAGCATGATTTTTCAGGATGCTTGCAATATAAGCCCTACCCCCAAAATAAACCCCAGTTATGATCATCAGCCAGATGGATGCATTTATAATCATAAATTTATTTGTCAAGCATATATAAGATAACAGGTAAAAGTATAAACATAATTTGAATACATGAAAAGAGTAAGTAAAAAGGAATATTAGGACAGGGACGGTAGGCACGCTAGTGCGCTTATGCATGCCCCTTACAGACCTCTTAGGAATGGTGTGAGGTCAACAGTAGACAGTTTAAGGTTAAAGTTTTGGGGGCTTGGGGAAGAAACTACAGAGTCAGGTAGTCCATTCCAGGCATTGATCACTCTGTTACTGAAGTCACATTTTCTGCAATTGAGTTTAGAGTGGTAAGACTTAACCAGAAAATAAGCCCTAATGCATCTTTTGGAGCAAAAATTAATATAAGACCCGGTCTTATTTTCGGGGAAACACGGGTAGTTGGTACATGAAATAGGCTGAGATATGCATGAAATAGACGGGGATGTAGATGGTGATTGTCTCTGCTCTCTGAACTTTCATTTTCCATTTGGCAACACCCAATGAACCTTGTCCTGAAGGCAGCCATGGAAAATTACTTCTGCATTTGTGTTACTTCCGCATTGCCATTAATACTACATACTCTAGTCTTGTCTGCGTCATGACAAGGAATCAACTGGATTCAGTGGGATCTAGCAGAAAGTTATGGAATGGAGAGTTAGGATATGATGTAGACCGGGGTGTCAAACTCAATTTCATTGAGGGCCGCATCAGGGTTGTGTTTGATCTCAGGGCGGCCATTGGGGCCGTGGCCGGGATGGGTGTGGCCAGCTTGACATCACTCGTGTCAGGGGCACCTGTGGTGGCCAAGTGCTAAGGCAGGACTTTCTTCAGACCCACCCTCCCTCTCATTATAATCTTCCCTCCCTCCCTCCCTTCCTTCCTTCCTTCCTTCCTTCTTTCTTTCCTCGCCCCCCCCAAGCTCTGTTTTTGCTGACAGAGGCACCACAGGCCGTTCCTTTGCCATTTCCAGGGTGGCCTTGTGGGCCAGATCAAGTACCCTGTGGGCCAGATGCGGCCCATGGGCCTTGAGTTTGATACCCCTGATGTAGACAATTATCTATCAACAATATTGGCTTCAGTTTTTTTTAGTGTGGTTGCTCCCTATTCCTTCATACTTTATGGTTAGGAGAAAGCTCAAACCAATCTTTCTTGTTTTCTCAGGTGTGAAACTGGGGATCAAAAGTCTCCCTGTACTGCCTTTCCTCTGAGCTCCAGATGAAGCGGAGATTCTACAAACAAGAAAGCCTAAGGAGGGAGAGCGGCAGGAGGAGTTGGCATTTAACTGCAGAGCTTCAAGTCTTCCCATCCATAGGTGGCCCAGCGCCAACATTTTAAAGGTCCTGATCTCCTTTTCCTGCCTTTAGACACAAAGGTATGCCATGTTCTTAATGTGACTCATGTCTAAATATTGCTTTGCTTTGTTGTTTGGCTCATTCGGCTTCCTCTACAGCAGGGGAGTGGAACGATGGCCCTTTCCTGACTGGTGGACTTCAACTCCCAGAATTCCTGGGCCAGCATGGCTCAGGAATTCTGGGAGTTGAAGTCCACCAGTCATAAAAGGGCCATCGTTCCATATTCCTGCTCTATAGGAAGGAAGCCGAATGAGGGTTGGGGACTCATTACCTTCCAGTGGCCACAGCAAGCCATTGAACGATGTGTGGTAACATCACTAAAAAGGGTAGCGCTGGCTATGAAAGGCCTTTTACATTCATTCCACAAAAATCCTACAAGCCCTTCCCATCTTCCTTTTCCATCCAATATTTTGAAAAACTGGCATATTCCGCCATTTTGCTGTCAAATTTAAGCATTTTAAGTTGCTAGGGGGTTATTCTCCTCAGTTTTCACTTTTCTGTCAGTCAACTCCTGCATACTTTAAGCTGACTGCTAACGTGTGCTTTCAACGTAGCCTCTTCCATCGAATTTTTCATGGTTGGCAGTACAAGAGATTCTAGCCATCTTAGGAAATCGCACAAGAAGGGATGGGAGGGAACATCAACCCGCGAACCTCTTCAGCAAGCTTCTTTGTGGTCCATTACTATCGTATCCAAAAGTAGGGGAACAAGGAGAAAAAGATAGAGAAAAATTGCAGCTGGATAATAGAACACAAATTTTGAATAAAAGAAGTCTTTAAATCAGTCCTTAGTTTCTCCAGATAGAAATGAAGGGAAAAAGCAATTCTGTCTACAAGCCATGACAGTTCAATTCAGATAAAATTGAGATAGGTGAATGGGTGGTGTTACTTAACACAGGTGCAGGTTGTCCTCAACTTCACAACCACAGTTGAGCCCAACATTTCTGTTGTTAAGCAAGGCAGTTGTTAAGTGAGTTTTGCCTCAGTTTTGCCACACTAAGCGAATCATTGCAGTTTTTAAGCGAATCTGGCTTTCCCCCATTTACTTCACTTGTCGAAAGCTGGCTGGGAAGGTTACAAACGGTGATCACATGACCCTGGAACCATGCAACTGCCATAAATACAAGCCAGTTGTCAAGGGCCCAAATTTTGATCACGTGACCATGGGGATGCTGCCATGGTCGTAAATGTGAAAACCGGTCATAAGTGACTTTTTTCAGTGCCGTTATAACTGTGCTCACTAAACGAATTGTTGTAAGTTGAGAACTACCTGTAGTCTTTCTATGTGGGTATCAGCTGTTCTCTCTGCTTTCGAGGACTGAGACCTGAAGTTATTTCCACCAGTAATTAACAACAGCAATAATTTGAATCCTGAGGAGTCAGTTGTACCTCAAGGGAGGGAAGCCAGGTTAGATTTAATGTGTATAAATAATTCCATTCAATGAGGTTCCCGAGCAAGGCAAGAAATTAACATCTTTGGAGTTCTCGTAGCACGATGTAGAACAGGGGTATCAAACTTGATTTCATTGAATATCTCCCTGCCAGACAGATTTGTTAGCCTGCGTTGAGAGAGAAACTTTTTGCCGGGGCTGCTGGCGCTCCTAATAAAGTAATCTTTGAGTTAACTTCAGAGGGTTTGTTGTATTTGGAGAGCTAGGTCAGCTGGCCTTGCACCTGGTGGGTCTCTACCCCCCCGCTCTTTAGAGGACAGTGTCCCAAGTTGGGGAGGAGATGTTTGGGGAGTGTTCCAGGCTTCCCACAGCCTTGGATAGTGTGATGGGAACTGGGGATACTGGAAAGCATTCACCTTCCCATGACCCCTCCTTTCTCTTTTGTGGGAATGCTGTTATGGGTTAAACAGTCCCTAATCTCTTTTTCTTTTATTAGCTATCTAATCCATAGCGTTTGTTCAAGTTTTTGTGTGGATATGTGAATGGCTGGCAGGAAACTGACTGAATGTTGGTTGTCACATTAGGGGTAGGGGAGAAATACATTTTATTCATATTATAATGTACACTTACTCAAGTTCACCTTTCCTAATTCATATGCAA
Organism: Pantherophis guttatus; assembly: GCF_059756535.1. Lineage (NCBI taxonomy): Eukaryota > Metazoa > Chordata > Lepidosauria > Squamata > Colubridae > Pantherophis > Pantherophis guttatus. Next base: position 13,500,011 of record NC_142070.1, on the reverse strand, counting down.
GGTTAACCCACTAATATTTCCAGTTCTCTAAATCATTTTCTGCTACAAATGAGTATGTCAGGGAAAAGTACGAACAAAATGCATTAATTTTAGGAGGGGAAAAACCACGCTGCAGGGATGTATATTTTAGGCAAAATTTATATCAAATGCATACATTAGAAGATACGTTCACAGTATGAGCATAAATAGTGACAATGTGAGATGGGCGGCCATATAAATTGTTTAAATAAATGCATTCTCGTGCCATTCTTTTTGGTAGAAATATTCTGCAATTGGTATAGTCAACGTAATGCAGAAAAAATGTGAGACATAGAGAAACATGAACAGAAGATTCTCTGTAATATCTCTGATCTGATTTGGAAGATTTGGTTTAGAATGTACAGCAGTGTGAACACAGCACCTGTCTATGGCTCATTAAAGCAGCCATGTCTTTTCATAGTATTGCATGTCTGCCTGCTGCTGCTGCTGTGTGCTTCTGAAGAGAGATAGGTGCTTTGATGAGCCAGAGACAGGTGCTGTGTTCATACTGCTGTTCATTCTAAACCAAATCTTCCAAATTTGGTGCTTCTGAAGAGAGATAGGTGCTTTAATGAGTCAGAGACAGATGCACCATTCCTTCATTTGCATTTTCCAAAGCCCTTCTTCTGAAAAAAAATGGGAAACATTGCACCTGTATTTCATCTTGAAAGAGGAACAAGCAGATATTTAAGAGAGTGATTTAGTGCCTTGGCCCTTTAGTGCAAACTCAGATACAAATTATTTCATTTTCTAATGGAGGGATGTTTCTTTACACAGTTCGTATATTATCCGAATGTCCACTTTTCTTAACAATTGATTCTGCCTTGATCATTTTTGCAAAACGATGACTATGTAGATCTCAGTGGACATTCTGGTTCCATTCCATATCATAATTTTAAAACCTTCCTTTTTGGGATCAATATTCCATTTCTTTTATCCCAAGGATGATAGTCATTCAACCATATTGGAGAAAAGGCTCTTTTGCTCTTCTGGTAATGATAGGCATATACATTTAATAAATATAATAATAATAAAACAATAACCTATTAATTAAATTTGATCTTCAAAAGTAACAACTATAGAAACATTTCATCCAGTTAAATAGCAGCTACAGTGTATTTTATCCTTTTAGAACAGGGGTGTCAAACTCAAAGCCCGGGAATGGGATCTGGCCCATGGGCTGCTTAGATCTGGCCTGTGGGGCTTCCCTGGAGACAGTGAAGGGCTGGCCCGCTGGGTCTCTGCCAGTGAAAATGGAGCTCAGGAGGGCGGCCCTCCCGAGCTCCATTTTCACTGGCAGTGGGTTGTAGGAGGCCATCACAGCCGAAAATGGAGCTCAGGAGCCCATTTTCACTGGCAAAGTGCTCAGGCCATCGCCGGCGCCCCCGACACGAGTGACGTTGAGTTGGCCACGCCCATCCCAGCCCCCTGAGGTCAAATACAACCCTGATGCAGCCCTCAATGAAATCGAGTTTGACACCCCTGTTTTAGAATCTTGAAAGCGCTAAATGTAAGATCTTTAGACCTACCTAAATGTAAGATCTTTAGACCTATCTAAATGTAAGATAGGCTGTAGAGTATGTATTATTAGCAACTGTGAAAAGTCATATGCTTACTGATAGTTACTGAGAAATCATTTGCAGGTGTCAGGTTTCGAGGTCGTCTCAAATAAATTGCATTTCAAACAAAGTCTTTGAAAGAAAACTCCTATTTATTAAGCACGACATTCTAAAATCCAACTCCATCGAAGCCAACACTGACTTCCAGACCCAAACCCCTCCCTTTCCATTCCCCACTCCCCTGCACTCATTGGCCATCTTCCAAGTCATTCTACCCCTAATCTACTGCTCCGGCTCAAAGGAATTTCCCCCTCCCATCCCATCTCCTAGGGGATATTATCTCCAGGGAAAATAAGTAGGTGAAAAGTCAAACGTCCCTTTCCAGACGCCTCCCTTCTCCTTCTTATGTCAGCACTAGAGTAAATGCAGCTTGAAGTGCTGATATCCGGCCCCTCCCCCTTCATTTTTCCAGGGTGGCCTGTGTAAGACAAACAACAAGTAAAGTACCGTTACCCTGTCCGGGGTGTGTGTGTCCTGCCCCCTCCCACCTTGCCCGGGTGATCTGCATGGAACTTGGCTATAAGGTGGTCAGCTTGGATGTTTCTGCTTTTCACCCAGGAAGCCTCTGACAACAGGCAGTTATGTGCTGAACAAATTGTAAGGGCAGGCTGTTGTCTGCTAAAAATAGCTTTTAGAGGATGCATTCCCCCCCTCCCCATCTCTGACAGGCTGTGGAGGCAAGGTAAGAGATATTTGTGCATTGCTTGTGAAAAGGTTCTTGCTGAACTACAGAGCTGTAATAAATTGAAATGGTGCCTATTTCTACATCAACAGATGTTAGTGCTGTTTAAGAGAATAGAATGCTTTATTTGGCCAAGTGGGATTAGACACAAAAGGAATTTGTCTCTGGTGCAGAAGCTCTCAATGTATATGCAAGGTAACAGAATATCATCCTCATAATACTACCAATAAAAGGGGGAGTAAAGAATATTATCCAGGGAGTAAAGCACCTGAGGGCAGGACAAGAAGCAATGAGTGGAAACTAATTAAGGAGAGAAGCAACCTAGAACTAAGGAGAAATTTCCTAACAGTTAGAACAATTAATCAGTGGAACAACTTGCCTCCAGAGGTTGTAAATGCTCCAATACTTTTTAAGAAGAGATTGGATAACCATTTGTCTGAAATGGTATAGGGTTCCCTGCCTGATCAGGGGGTTGGACTAGAAGACCTCCAAGATCCCTTCCAACTCCGTTATTCTAAGATAACATAAATTGTTTCAACTCCTACCCTCAAAACAATGCTATAGAGCAGGATGGCTAACTTTTTTGCCATCGCGTGCCAGGAGGGGGGGAGGCGGGGGAGGTTCACGCGTGCACGTGCCCATACCCATAATTCTATGCACCCTGCCCTGTGCAAGCGCACGCAACCCCCTCTCCCCCACCCCCGCTCCTGGCACACGATGGGCCAGTAGGCCTGTTTTTCTTTCTCACCTGGCTCCAGATCCTCCAGATCCTCTCTATGCATCTGGGAAAACAGCCTTTCCCACTCCCTCGGAGGCCTCTCTGGATGTCTCTGGAGGCTGGGGACAGCAAAAAATGTTACTTCCTGTCCAACCGGGAGTTGGGAAATGGGCCCTTTCAGGCCTTCGGCGGGCCTCCAAAGTAGTGGGAAAGGCTGTTTTCGCCCTTCCCAGATATATAGAGAGGATCTGGAGCCAGGTGAGAAAGAAAAATGGGCCTTCCCCACCCCCCCCAGGCCCTCCGGAGGCAGGAAACAGACTGTTTCCCTACTTCTGGTGGGCCCAGAAGGCCCGAAAATTAGCTGGCCGGCACGCGCTTGCACGCCAGAGCTGAGCTGGCGTGCCCACCGATATGGCTACACGTGCCACAGGTTCGCCATTACAGCTATAGAGCACTGCACACCAGAACAACTAGACACAAGAACAGTTTTTTCCCAAACACCATCACTCTGCTAATTCCCTCAACACTGTCAAACTAGTTACTAAGTCTGCGCTACTATTAATCTTCTCATCGTTCCTATCACCCATCTCCTTCCACTGTGTGACGACTGTAACTTGTTACTGTATCCTTACGATTTATATTGATTGTTTCCTAGTATGATTCGATTGCTTATTTGTACCCTATGACTATTATTATGATTCTTAACGAATGTATCTTTTCTTTTTATGTACACTGAGAGCATATGCACCAAGACAAATTCCTTGTGTGTCCTTGTGTGTCCAATGACACTTAGCCAATTCTTTCTTTCTTTCTTCTTTCTTTCTTTCTTTCTTTCTTTCTTTCTTTCTTTCTTTCTTTCTTTCTTTCTTTCTTTCTTTCTTTCTTTCTTTCTTTCTTTCTTTCTTTATCTATCTATCTATCTATCTATCTATCTATCTATCTATCTATCTATCTATCTATCTATCTATCTATCACAAGAGTAAATGATAATACTACAGTCACACTACATGAGTTAATAGACGTTAGGAGAGAATTGGGTGTTTAGCAGAGTGATGGCATGAGGGAAAAAACTGCCCCTGTATCTAGTTGTTTTGGCCTGTAATGCCCTGTAGTGCCATCCCAAGGGGAGGAGTTGAAACAGTTCATGTCCAGGATGTGAGGGATTTGACCTGCACAATATACAGATCTTCATAGAAGGCAGGCTGGTTGCAAAAGTTCTTTCTTCAATCCTAAGTATCCATTGGAGTCTGGATCTGTCCTGTTTGGTTGCTGTACCAAACCAGACAGTTATGGAAGTTACAAATGACAGTCTCAATAATTCCTCTGTAAAACTGTATCAATAACTCCTGGGCAGTGATGGAATTCAGCCAGTTCGCACCACTTCGGGAGAACCGGTTGTTAACTTTCTGAGCAGGTTGGAAAACTGGTTGTTGGAAGAAATCATTAGGGCAGAGAACCGGTTGTTAAATTACTTGAATCCCACCACTGCTCCTGGGGCAGCTTTGAGCCCACCCACCCACCCCGAGTTGATGCTGGAAAAATATAAGATAACATTTTCCTGCAGTCAACATACAGACTTAAAAAATTGCCCACAGCAAAGAGCATAATCGATTAAAATCTTGCCCAGTTTTGGGTGTAGCTACCAACCACCAGTACAAGCAACTGAGGCATATGTGAGGAAGTTACACGTAATTGGACCTGCGAATTCAAGTATTTATTTTATAAATGTAGAAATGAGAGGAATTCCACATGCATAATAAATATTCAGATATGCTTAAGCAATTACAGTTGAAAGATGTGGCCTAAGGACTTGTCCTGGGCACCATATGAGAATGCATGATACAGCCATCTTGCACATGTGGCAGCTTAATCATTGCCAAGTAAGAAGACTGACAAAGAATTAGTTGCCCAACATTTAAATAGAAATGTAATAGAGCTGTGCAGTGCTTTATATTCAGCCTTCAAATGCCTCAGAGCTTGTGGAAGATCACTGTGGAACTTCTGAAACATCTTAAAGCAGCCATGTCTTTTCCAGAGGCTGCAGAAGAATTGCACAGTGCTGAAATTCTGTACATCTCAACATAATGTGGAAGGGTATTATAGATCAATTTCAGTCTGCTATCCAGCATGTTGTTCCTTATCTGCCTTTACGCTAAGCTGAAAAGTTCATTTTGTACTGGGCTGTCTGCAGAGCATGGTAAAATATAAATTAAAGCCAAGATGATGCCTACAATTAAATGCTCAAAGCTCCATCCATTTTTAAAAAATCCATAATCTACAGATACCTCTGATCTGGTAATTTTGCTGAGGTTAAGCAGATTAAGTAGTACCTAGGTGGATGCAGTGGCTCAGCGTCTAAGACTCTGAGCTTGTTGATCGAAAGGTCGGCAGTTCAGCGATTTGAATCCCTAGTGCTGCGTAACGGGGTGAGCTCCCATTACTTGTCCCAGCTTCTGCCAACCTAGCAGTTCGAAATCACGTAAAAAATATAAGTAGAAAAATAGGGACCACCTTTGGTGGGAAGGTAACAGTGTTCCATGCGCCTCTGGCATTTAGTCATGCCGGCCACATGACCACGGAGACGTCTTCAGACAGCACTGGCTCTTCGGCTTTGAAACTGAGATGAGCACCGCCCCCTAGAGTTGGGAACGACTAGCACATATATGCGAGGGGAACCTTTACCTTTACTCTTTTAACCACGTCTATATATCAAACATCTGATGTTTGAGTGCCCTTGTTTATTGCCAGTTGAGTATACTTTAACATTAATTGTGTGAATGAGTGATTGAAAAGATAGCAATAATAATGACCATCATCCTGCAAAAAGGAAATAAAATAAATTCGATATTAAAAGCATTCATTTGCTTCATTGCAGAGGTCCTGCAATATGTTTATTCCATGCTGTGTTTTTTTTTTTAACACTGATTATGCGCCATCAATTTGTTGTTGACTCTTAGCAATCACATACAGGAATCAGTCAATTTTTCTGTTGTTCCACTTGAATATACATTGTTAGGACTCCATGTAGGCATTTCAGTAGGAAATTGTAAGGATGGGCCCCGTTATCTTTTCTCAACCATTCATCTATTTAGCCACAATCAGGGCACTTTCCCTTACCCTGGGATTCTGATTAGGTTACTTGAGATATTATCCAGATCCACCGTTTCAAAGAAAATTGAGCAAAATAAGCTGCTTGTTTTCTTAGAAGACAGCCAATATCATGGTGGACCTAAGGAAAACCTAAGCAGAATCAGACTTATGAAAGATCCTCAGCCCCAGACCCCAGGAACTCCCAGGACTATAGCCAGACTTAATTTTTAAAAAAATCCCAGAAGAAAATAATGATTACCAGATTGATTGATGGATGTATGAATGTGGTGTCCTTGGTCTTTTCCGAGCTTTATTGTTTGCTTGAAGATGTTTCATTTCAGGAGGTAACATCATCAGTGCTAGTGAGTGTGGGGGTTTGCTCCAGTGGTGGGTTTCAAATTTTTTTTACTACCGGTTCTGTGGGTGTGGCTTGGTGGGCGTGGCATGGCTTGGTGGCCGTGGCAGGGGAAGGATAAAATCTCCATTCCCACCCCAGGGGAAGAATACTGTAAAATCTTCATTCCCACCCCAATCCAGGGGAAGGTTACTGCAAAATCCCCATTTTCTTCCGATCAGCTGGGACTTGGGAGGCAGAGAATAGATGGGGGCGGGGCCAGTCAGAATTTTTACTACCAGTTCCCCAGAACTGGTCAGAACCTGCTGAAACCCATCTCTGGTTTGCTCCCTATTTATGAACAGTAGCTTTTCTGCTAGCGTCATGGAGTTGTGCCATATTTATAATGTGATAAATCACAATTTACAATTCTGGGAGTGTGCATTAACAAAAATAAAAGTGTCAAAATCAAAGAGAAAATATAACATCAATTTATGGAAACACAATTACACACCTAGCCAAGGCTAGGTATATCAAAGCACCCACTTTCATTGGCTCTATTATCTTCTGGCTCAATGTATGGGAGAAAAGTGAGGTCTTCATGACTCTGCAAAAAAGCTAATAGGGCTGGAGCACTTGGCACTTCTCTGTTGTAGGCAAGAAAATTACACACACCTGTTTGATGTAGTCAACAAAAGCCAAGTTCAACATGAGATATTTTTTTAAAAAAGCTTTCCTTTGACTGATTTTGGGCTCTGCATTTCTCATGCTGCTCCTTTACTGTTCCTTCAAAGTCCTGCACAATTTTGAAAGGTACCTTCTCACACAATACTAAGGAAAGAAAGGCCAAATTAATAATAAAAGCATCTCCTTTAAAGTCCCAGATTCACTCTTTAGCATCTCCTTGTCTGAGATCCTGACAGGATTTCGAAATTCAGTACAGCCAAACTGCTCTTAAGTTGACACCTTCTTGACGTGAAGGATTTTCAATATTTCTGAAGGACATCAGGGTTCAGTAAGTTAATTTAGACAGTACATAGCCAGGTGGAAAAATGCCCTATCTTTTTAGAAAATAGCTTCTTCACCAGAGCACCAGAAGAAATTTTGTTATTATTTTAGTTGTATTTACAGTGCAGAATGCCAAAAGGGGCTAACTGAAGACAATTACTGGAAAAATGGTCTTTGTGAGTCCTCCCTATATTCACAGCCACTGTTTTCTTGAAAGATTTTTAAATAAAGAATCCATTATGCCAACAGGAAGATATTCGCTACTGAGTCAGACAATTGGTCCAGCTATTCCAATATGATATACAGTATGTGAGAGTGTCAAGAAATCAAGTAGGATGCTTACAAAATCAAAACACTTTCGTACTTTCCACTTTCTTAGTCTTCCTAGAAGCCCAACTCCATCCTGGTCTTGTTGAGGGATAAGAAATGTTATTTGAGAAACAGGGTAGTAGGCAGTGGTGAAATTCAATTTTTTTTACTCTCGGTTCTGTGGGCATGGCTTGGTGGGTGTGGTGTGGCTTGGTGGGCGTGGCTTGGTGGGCATGGCAGGGGAAGGATATTGCAAAATTTCCATTCCCACCCTACTCCAGGGGAAGGATACGACAAAATCCCCATTCTCTCCCCACTCCTGGGGAAGGATACTGCAAAATCTCCATTCCTATCCCACTCTTGGGCCAGCCAAAGGTGGCATTTGCCGGTTCTCTGAACTACTCAAAATTTCCACTACTGGTTCTCCAGAACCTGTCAGAACCTGCTGGATTTCACCCCTGCTAGTAGGTTATGGTTTCAGGTGAGATGTCTATGGAGATTCTCGGTCATCCAGGTCACGGTTGTCCCAAAGTAGTTTTTCAAGAGGCAACTGGACTTTCTGGTTTTTCTTTGAAGACGTTTCACTTCTCATCCAAGAAGACTTCTTGGATAAGATGTGAAACGTCTTCACTGTTGCTTCTTTAAAAAGCACCTTTGGGACTTTCAGATGAGATCTTTTCCTCCAGTGCTTCTTAAGATTTTTTGATACAGAAAAATTGCAGAGATGGAGGAAGAGTATGGACCTCTGAACAAGCTTTTACAGTTGCTTATTCCTGGTTTTTTTTCAACCGGGCTATGGAATTGGGAATACAGCTGCATACAATATCCTTTTGCACATCTAAATCTTTCATTTTGAGAATTGTAGCGTTTACCATGAATGTTTAAAGAATGTAGATCTGAGCAGCCTTCTGTTTTGACTTCTATCAATTGCATCTGGGTATCTGATAGTGAACTGTTGCTGTTTTAAAGTTCTGAATGGAACTCTTGTTCCAAGTTCTCATAGGATTCTGACTAAATTGGAGTGTGTCCCATTTGGGAAGTTATTCATTCTGCAAAAAAAGAAAAAGAAAAGGAAAAGAAAAGAAAAGAAAAGGAAAGGAAAAAAGAAAAAAGAAACAAGAAACCTCTGAATGAGCATTTGAAGCTGTAATAATATAAAAGTTCGTATTTCAATTGCTGGTACCTACATTCCTTGATTATTTTTTTCTGTGCTTGAAAACATATACACTTGACTCTTTGCAGTTGAGATTTTGCAGAACTGACTCCAAAAGGGGAAAAAAAAACACCTTGGATTTAGGATGATAAATTATCACTATACTTGTAATAAATATTATAGTAATATAATTTATTAATAACAATAATTATAAGAAAGTGATGAATCTACACGGGTGAACTTACTTGGATATTTGCTCTTGACTTCAAATATTGTTATTAATTAATATTAGACTACTAATAACCATACTGAATAATATAAGCTTTTAATAAGCTTTTTAATTTTTCCCTAAAGTGGAAATCATAAATGTAGAAAATGGGAATAACATGTAAAATAGTATCAAATCAATAAAATCAAACACATATGAAGATCTCTCTCTCTCATTCTCTCTCTCTCACACACACACCCACCAATAATCTTGTTGGCTAGAGAATTCTAAAAGTTGCTAAGTTTTAAAAACACTGACCTACTCCTGCCAAAATAAATCAGATGAAAAGAGGAGTCTTCATGTAGTTGCCCTAAATTATTTCCAGGAATGAAAAGTGAAACAATAATAATAACTTGGGGGGAAAAAATTACAGAAGATGGTCTTTTCAATATATTGATATGAGAGGCATTCATAATACTATGAGGGGAAAAAAAATCAGAAAACAAATCCATTAATCGTGTATAAAAAGTATTTGCGTATATTTAATCCTATTCACAACACAGTGTAGAAACACTAAGGTAAAGGTTCTCCTGCACATGTGTGCTAGTCGTTCCGGCTCTAGGGGGCAGTACTCATCTCCGTTTCTAAGCTGAAGAGCCAGCGCTGTCCACAAACGTCTCCGTGGTCATGTGGCTGGCATGACTAAAAACCGAAGGCACATGGAGTGCTGTTACCTTCCCACCAAAGGTGGTTCCTATTTTTCTAGGATTGCATTTTTTACGTGCTTTCGAACTGCTAGGTTTGCAGAAGCTGAGACAAGTAACGGGAGCTCACCCCGTTATGCGGCACTAGGGATTCGAACCGCTGAACTGCCAACCTTCTGATCGACAAGCTCAGTGTCTTAGCCACTGAGCCACCGCGTCCCCTATAGAAACACTAGGCTCGGTCAAATAATGACTGCTCCAGGGTGACTTGATCTGATTCTCATTTTTGTCACACAATCAAGAGTTGGGGAATTGCAAGGCAAAACAATGGCTTCCCTATCCTTTCCTTATCTGTTTATAAGAGCACCATGATAAAGACCTACTCACTTATAAGTCTGAACCTTTCTTTCTTTCTTTAAGGCAATACCTACTAAATGAAACATTTGAGATAAACCTTTCCTTTTCAAATTTTGAATCATCTTCACTATTCAACTATGGTGAATGGATCTTTCATTTACTCTGGAAACTCACGGTAGATGTCACCATTAGAATGAAGCTTAATGATATTTATGCATATTCTTAAGATATCTGACTGCCTTTTGTGCATCCATTACTGCAACATCACTGAATTTCACATCTATCTTTTATTCTTCGGAATCATATTTAAGATCTTTGATGAAAGCCTTTGTTCAGCTGTCATAGAATGTCAAAGCCAAAAAACGATAAAGGTATAAGGGATCCGTGTTTAAGAATGTACTTTTATATACATGTACCTAGTGGAGAAGTTCAGAGCAATTAAGAGTCATTTATATGATGCAGTTTTATAACCAGATAGGTTGGAATGGGAGCTGGCAACACATGACATTTTGATGCTCTTCATCAGATTTGTACATTGACTTGATTTGGGGAGAAAATCAGTTGTTTTTAAAAGTGTGCGTAAAACAGAGTTTTTGAAACAAACTTTTAATTGCTGATCCTATTCCTGGTTTTATATAACCCTATGAGAATCCAATAATTTGCAGATAATTAAACAAATCAACAAATAAAATGGTAGGCAATTTAAATTGAAGATTCACTTGTGCTATCTTAAAACCACTTAATTTGATGAAGGCTTAAAACCACTTAATTTGATGAAGGCTATAGAAAAACATTTATTGCTATAATCATCACCCTGACAGGTTGCTGCAGCCTGTAATGGCTCCTGGTGGTTTACAAAATAAAATATACAATATACAGCGTATAGGTAATCCTCGGTTTATGGTCACAATTGAGCCCAACATTTCTGTAGTAAAGCAGCACAGTTGTTAAGTGAATTTTGCCCCATTTTACAACCTTTCTTGCCACAGTTGTTAAGGGATCCACTGCAGTTGTTAATTTAGTAAGACAGTTGTAAAATGAATCTGGCTTCCCCATTAACTTTGCTCGTTAAAAGGTCGCAACAGGTGATCTCATGATCTTGGGACACTGCAACCTTCATAAGTACATGCCAGTTGCCAAGTATCTGAATTTTGATCAGGTGACCATGGGGATGCTGCAACAGTCCTAAGTGGGAAAAACAGTCATAAATCCCCTTTTTTCAGTGCCATTGTAACTTCGAATGGTCACTAAACGAATGGTTGTATGTCGTGAACTATCTGTACAATAGAAATAATAGAAAAATTTAATTAAAAAAAAAAACAATTTAAAAGCATGGGCCAATGTAACATAGCAAATATAACAAAATTATAATGCAACCAAGATGGAATTGTACCCTAAGTAGAACTCTAGAAGAGTCAAAGACTTTGAGTTTGAGAATGAAGTTTATTTGAGATAACACCGAATCCTGACACTGAGTTTCTTTTGGAAGACAGTCATGAAAGCAAGGTTGACCTCAGCCTTCTATCCTTCCAAGGTCGGTAAAATGAGGATCCAGATTGTTGGGGGCAATATATGCTGACTCTATAAACCACTTAGAGAGGGCTATAAAGCACTGTGAAGCATAGTGGTGGGTTGTCCCCTGTTCGGACCGGTTCGCAAGAAGACCCTGCCCACCGACCTGGATATCGTCATGGGTGATTTGTGCATGCGCAGAAGTGATCCCGTTGTGAACCGGTAGTAAAGGTAAGTAGAATCCACCCCTGGTGAAGCGGTATATAAGTCTAAGTGCTGTTGCTATGATGGGAACCAATAAGATGTCCACTGGGACTGTGAAAGCCACAATTGAGAAGCAGCCCTGTCTAGCCTTAGTCTCTCTCATTTCCCTAGAGCTGGAATCGGCTAGTAATTTCTCCTGGTTAGATCAGATGGTTCACTTTTTCAAAAGATAAGGAGTAGGCAAAGTAGGTAATAGATTAACTTTCTGGAGACCACATCCAAGGTTTTGAGTGCCACATGTGGTCTTGGACTGTCGTTTGCGACAGATTTATACAGTAGTTTCAGTGGTATTCCCACATGATCCCACTTGCAATGCATTCATGGTCAGAGAATCAAATACTTAACCATTCAGGTCTCCGTGCCAATTGCTCCTACATGAAACAAATTAGCAGGCAAGGCCATCTCCAGGTTTGATGGAAGCATAATTAAAAATCCTTCTGGTGGGTTTTTAACTATGACATGGATGCTTCTCCTGTAATCAGTGCCTGTCTGCTGAATCTGGGAACTGTCAATTCAATTTTCTACTATTCCCTGACGTTTTATCATTCCAAACAATTATGGTGCTGAGCATGCTGTCCTTTTAATATCCCATGATAAGCTATGTAATACCGAAGGCAAAACAGAAATTTAAACATGTGCATCTTGGATTGACTCCTGCCCCGAAGCTGTGGTAGTGTTCATGAGGCACTTAGTAGGATCAGCACAAGAGCAATTGTTGTGACAAAGTGGTAACCCTGCTACTAAATATATAACATTGAGATATATTAACATATTAATTCTACTTTAGAGGTAGACAACAACAGAAAGATAGGTTAAATATCAGATCAACTAAAATTGGCTAACCTTGTCTGAGCTTGCTATCTATGCATGATCAGGCCTGTTTCCTACTGAATGAATGACTACTAGAGAAACCAGGTTTATGGGTTAGATTGTCAAGTCAAAACATTTCCCCCCAAAAGGCAGTGAGAGCTTGCTTCTATACTGTTGCTAAGAAAAGAGCATGGATGCCTCCATTAAAGTCACTTGAAGTATATTTATTTATTTAACATTTGTGCAGTTAACATTATTCTCTTTTTATATTGAGGCAATCGAAAGATTCTTTGGGGATTCACCCAAAAGACACTTGAGTTGATTTCTTTCATGGAAATCTTTTTGTGGCAGTCCTCCTTTGCTATTGCCATTTGGAACACCCTATAGTACAGGGTATAGGAAAACACCCTATAGTACAGGGGTGTCAAACTCAATTTCATTGAGGGCCGCATCAAGGTTGTGTTTGACCTTGGGGGGCCGGGGTGAGCGTGGCCGGAGTGGGCATGGCCAGCTCAACATCACTCGTACCTGGGGCACCGGTGGTGGACCAAGCATTTTGCAAGCGAAAACGGGCTCCAGAGCTCCATTTTCAGCTGCGACGGCCTCCTGTAACCCTCTGTCAGGGAAAATGTGCAGCCCTCCCGAGCTCCATTTTCACTGGCAGAGGCCCTGTGGGCCGGTCCTTCGCTGTTTCCAGGGTGGCCCCACCGGCCAGATCTAAGCACCCCATGGGCCGGATCCGGCCGCGGGCCTTGAGTTTGACGCCCCTGCTATAGTACATTGACTTGAATATTTTTAACTTCCTAGTTAAAGGAAGTTAAATATCCTTCCTAATATTTCTGCGTGGTTGCTCCTGCAAGTGAAAATGGGCTCCAGAGCTCCATTTTCAGCTACGACGGCCTCCTGCAACCCTCTGTCAGCGAAAATGTGCAGCCCTCCTGAGCTCCATTTTCACTGGCAGAGGCGCTGTGGGCCGGTCCTTCTCTGTTTCCAGGGTGGCCCCACCGGCCAGATCTAAGCACCCCATGGGCCAGATCTGGCCGCGGGCCTTGAGTTTGACACCCCTGCTATAGTACATTGACTTGAATATTTTTAACTTCCTAGTTAAAGGAAGTTAAATATCCTTCCTAATATTTCTGCGTGGTTGCTCCCAATTTAATTAGGCGTTTGAATAATCATTTGCAATTGAGGCACATTTTGTGAGGAACTTTCTCTTTGATTGATTGGAGAGGTTCCTCATTGACTAGAGAAATTCTAAAGCTTCTCATTACATTTCATTCCATTTATCTGAAATCTCTCAAAACTGAACTGTTTGGCATGGATCCCTTGATTTAAAAAGCCTGCGTAGCATGCTAGATAATACGAGATAATGCAACTCCTTCCTAGTTTTATTGAGCATAGATAAGTTGCAGCTGTGGATATGTAGCATAATGTTCATTCATATACACCAGAATATTGCCAATTCTGCATGCCATCTGTCTGATTTCCAGGCCTTTTGATGTGAGCTCATATGGAGTAATTTAGGGGACTATGGGCTTGCCACATAATATATCCACACACGTTAATTTGATTCAGTAGGATCCAACTTTCCAGGCTGTTTAAATGTGTGGCCCCAAATTTAATTTCTCAGTAACATTTGCACAGCTGAAACAATGGCAGATGAAATGGTAGAGAAATTTCCTACAAGGTGTAAACCAATGGCTTCCAAATAGGAAGCATGTAGAGAGAGATGAGGTGCCAAGGTGGAGATTGCAAAAAAAAAATAAGAAATTATGGAGGGAGTTATTTTGCAAATACTGAACAAAGCTCAGTGATGATCAGCATTGTAAGAACATAGTTTTACTATGAAATGAACGTATATAGAATGAGAGTGGGAAAAAAAATCAATGCTGAATTAAAAACCAAGTGATTGTTAATATACAGTATATTAAAAATATAATTTCATTTGGATAAACTCTTGACTGGTAATTTTCCTAGTACACCAAACAAAATCCATTTTTTGAAAGCAGATTTTTTTCTAAATGGCAGCTTGTTTCTTTTTTTTCTTTTCTTTCTTTTTTTGCCATGCAGAGTTGGTGTTAGAAACAAAATACTTCAGTTTTATTAAAGGTAGGAGGTTAATCAAAGAATGTGTAGGAGAAAACACTGGAGAAGAAGAGACAGATATAGATTATCTAAGTCCATTTCTCAGCTTCTTTCTTCAGTTTAAGGTTTAATAGAGGTACAACTTGCTTTTCAGTGTAAAATCAACACAATGTAATTAAAAATTCAAACACATTTAAAACAACAGCCAATCAATAAATAAGATAGCCAGAATAGAAAGTAGATTAGATATTGGACTGAAGAAACACAAGTTCAAGTGGGGTTTTTTTTTTTGGTTACAAAGACTCACTGGATGACTTTGGGCCAGGGGTGAAATTCAGCAGGTTCTGATAGGTTCTGGAAAACCAGTAGCGGAAATTTTGAGTACTTTGGTGAACCGGCAAATACCACCTCTGGCTGGCCCCAGAGTGGGATGGGAATGGAGATTTTGCAGTATCCTTCCCCTGGAGTGGGGTGGGAATAGAGATTTTGCAGTATCTTTCCCCTGGAGTGGGGTGGGAATGGAGATTTTGCAGTACCATCCCCCTGCCACGCCCACCAAGACATGCCCACAGAACTGGTAGTAAAAAAAATATGAATTTCACCACTGCTTTGGGCCTGTCACTGTCTCTACTTCACAGGATTGTTATTGTGTGGAAAACTGGGGTGAGGAAACAGTACATATGTCCATTCGTGCTTCTGAAGGAAAGGCATAACAAACAAACAATAAAATATAGAAAATAAAGAGGTAGATGAAAGAAGAAACTTTAATTTTGTGCTTGTTAATGTACATAGAATCACACAATTATAGAATGAAGATGTTGGAAGTCACTCATAAAACCTCTTAAAAGGTGTTCTTCAGGGTTAGGGTCAGGGTTAGGGTCCTCATGAATATATCTGGTGAAGAGAGACTCACCAACTTTCTAGGTAATTGTTTCTTCCATCAAACTCTCCATACTGTTAAAGATTTTCCACATTTGACTGAATTTTGCTATCTTATAACTTAAATCCATTGTTCTGTGCCTGGTATGCTGGAGTGATGGATGAAATGCCTTAACCATAAGCGAAGTCCTTCCATGTAACAAAATAACAGAGTTGGAAGGAACCTACTTCTAGTCTTTAGGAAGACTAGATCAAGGACTTCTAGTCTTCCTGAAGACTAGAAGAAGGTCCCTTCCAACTCTCTTATTCTGTTACCTGGAAGGACGTCACTTATGGTTAAGGCATTTCAGGAAGACTCGAACCCATACTCAAGCAGGAGACGCTTGAGACAAATGGTTGTCCAATCTCTTCTTAAAAACTCCAGTGTTGGAGCACCTACAACTTCTGGAGGCAAGCTGTTCCATACAGTATTTGAAGATTGCTACCCTAACCTGCTTTTTTCAGTCATCCCAAGGCTACAACATCCCCACTTCCTTCAGCTTAGTTCCTAGATCCCTGATCATCCTGTTACTTGATTAGAAAATTACTTCTTGTGATGCAGCCAAAAGTCGGTCATATTCAGTTTGTGCTGCACTTCTGTTTCATGATTTCTTCCCCAAGTACTGTCGCCAGACATTGATTTTCCCCAGTGTGTTTAATGTATTTGATTTGTGACCTCTAAATGCTTACCCTTGCATTTGTCTCTCTCCTTCCCTTTCCTTCTGCTCCTCTTCATCTGTGAACAGAAGCTATCTCCCCAGTGCTCAGCCTATAACAATATAGCTATGCAATTCCATGCAATTGCAAGATTGCTTGCAGAATTTATCCTGTCTTCATCAAATTCATATTTCGACGAGCATTTACTCAATTCCAGGGAGATTCTTTTCCTCGCATCTAAGGCCACGTTTGGGGACATTTATCTACATTTTGCAAATGGAATTCCTCTAAAATAAGAAATATTTTAGGTATTCTAAAACAAGTGTAATTTTTAATCTTAAGAGTGCATGTTTCCTGCTGGTTCTAGATTGGTTGGTAGTATTTAAGATTAGCGAGATATTCAGCATTATGTGGAAGGCTGCTTCATTATCAAAACATTGGAGGATCATTTCACTTTCCATCTATATATCTATTCTCAGTGCGCTTCTGTTCATTGACAACACAATTTTTAGGATATTATGTGGAGTTTGGGGACACGATTCATAAAGAAAATTAGGTCTGGGCTGAATATTTTTTTACAGTTTATTTCACAGAACCGATGAAAAGCTATTTCCACAAGTCTCTTCTCACATTTAATGCCAGCAGAGACACTTCACTAAATAGAATAAAGTCTTACAGCTATTGGCATTAATGTTGCAGAGCAGATTCATGATTTTGTTTCTTACATGATAGTTCTGGCCTCAAAACATAATAGAGCCGGACTGAAATGAAGCAGGATAAGCATATTCTTCCGGGTGCGCTTCAAGGTGTTGGTTATCACCTTTAAAGCGCTCCATGGCATAGGACCTAGTTATCTTCGAGACCGCCTTCTGCCACCAACGACCTCCCATCGACCCGTGCGCTCCCACAGAGAGGGCCTCCTCGGGGTGCCATCAGCCAAGCAATGCAGTTGATTCCATAGGGTGGGAGCCCCCACAGAGAAGGCCCTCCCCCTGGAGGGCCTTCTCTGTGGGGGCTCCCACCCTATGGAATCAACTGCCCCCAGAGATAAGGAGAATCCAAGACCTTCGTGCCTTCCGCCGTTCCCTTAAAATTTTCCTTTTTCAAAAAGCCAGGCTGGCCTAACAAATCCTTTTAAATGATTTTAAATGATTTTAAATTCGTTTGTCTTTTTAAATTTTGGGCCAAATTGAGATATTTCCTTTTAATCTGTTCTTAATCTATGTATTATGTATTATGTATTTATGTGTTTTTACTTGGCTGTACACCGCCCTGAGTCCCTAGGGAGAAGGGCGGTATATAAATTTGAAGTAAATAAAAAAATAAATATAATAACTAATGCCAATCAACAAAAGAAAATGGCAGAGACCCATATAAAACCAAGGGTTCCTATATAAGGTGTTGATTGAACATAGTTTCAACCGTCTTTATGAATCCGGATATGGTAATTTATCTTAAGTAGAGAAAGAATATTTATGGACATAAGCTAGAGATATTTATGCACACAAGCTAGGGATTTGTAACAGTATTATCATTTCCTTGAACAGAAAAAGCTTAAAAAGCGGAACTAAAATTATGCTGGATTAAATCTCTATGAAGGTAAGAACAGCCCTTTACAAGTCATTGCACTAATGCATGATTTGTACAAATCGTGTTAATAATTAATAATATTAGTAATAATAATGTTTTATTTATCTCAAGTCATTCCCAAAACAATCCTATAGAATTGAATGCTGCTGTTATTGCTATTTCCTAATTAAAGAATAGAGTTGCAATCATATGAATATGATTTACTAAGGCTCATTTTGTAAGAGATGTGGTTTGCAGTCAGGATCTTACTACAGCAATTTGTATTTTCCTACTAGAGGGACGCAATGGCTCAGAAGCTAAGACGCTGAGCTTGTCGATCGAAAGGTTGGCAGTTCAGTGGTTTGAATCCCTAGTGCCGCGTAATGGGGTGAGCTCCCGTTACATGTCCCAGCTTCTGCCAATCTAGCAGTTCGAAAGCATGTAAAAAATGCAAGTAGAATTAATGGGGACCACCTTTGATGGGAAGGTAACAGCGTTCTGTGTGCTTTTGGCATTTAGTCATGCCGGCCACATGAACACGGAGACGTTTTCGGACAGCGCTGGCTCTTCGGCTTTGAAACGGAGATGAGCACCGCCCCCTAGAGTTGGGAACGACTAGCACATATGTGCGAGAGGAACCTTTACCTTTTACTTTATGTTACCATACTGAATTAAAAGTCAGCAGCCACCATTTTACTAGAGTAATACCTGGTAGAGTTAAATGAATGATGATAGAACGTTACAAGTTCAGACCTCAACTATAAATTTACTAAGTGGGCAACGATCGTAAGTCGAGGACTATCTGTATATCAGAAATAGTGCATCCTATCTGAATAGCTTTTTCTTACTCCCAAGAACAAAATCTTATTCTTATCCTTATAAAATTATATGTTGTTATATCAATACTGAGAGATAAAATAAGGTGGCAAGAAGAAGAGACAACAAACAAGATGCCTTTTCCTTTTATTTTTTCTGAAAGAAGAAAAAAAAGGAGTCATCAAAGAGACAGACCCAAAAAATGTAAACCTTAATCACCGAGCTGATTACTGTTCTGTGAGTTGGAATTATAGAGCCATGGCAATTATTTTTTGAGAGAGCCATCAAATCTATGAGCGAAGCATCAGGAACAGATGGCTGTGTACTCTTTGCTTGAAATGATGCACCAAGGGACGACTCATCTCACACACACACAACCAAAACCTAAAGGTTATGTATAACACACACACACACACACACACACACACACACACACACGCACACAGACAGAGTAAATTCACAGAGCATATAGCACATGCTATATGTGTGAGTTCATTTGCCTATTCTCCTTCTATGTTGCCCTAGACCAGGGGTGTCGAACTCAATTTCATTGAGGGCCACATCAAGGTTGTGTTTGACCTCTGGGTGCCAGGGTGGGCGTGGCCAGGGTGGATATGGCCAGCTCAACATCACTCGTGTCAGGGGCGCCTGTGGTGGTCTGAACACTCTGCCAGCCAAAACGGGTTCCCAAGCTCTGTTTTCGGCCTCCTGCAACCCTCTGCCAGCGGAGCCTGAGGAGGCCATTTTTGCTCTTCTGGAGGCTCGAGGAAAGCTTCCGGAGCCCGGGGAGGGCAAAAACACCCCTCCCGCTGTGGTGCATGAAGCCGACTAGGCCATGCCCACCATGGCCATGCCCACCCAGCAACTGGGCAGAAAACCCCTTGCTAAAGTTTTTGAAGCCCACCCCTGGTTCTAGTCCTCTCTTAGGCCCGAAAGCAGCTGGATGACTTTACACCAATTATTCTCTTTCAGCCCAACCCACCTCACAGGGTTGTCGTGGAAAAAAAAGGAAGAGGAACATTATGTATATCACCTTGAGTGGTACAAATAAAGGTGGGATATAAATATAATAAAGGAAGGGATATATCACGTGATAGATGCACAATTATTGTGGTGAGAATAAACCTTATACACCATATATGGCAGCTGGAAGTTGTTTTGGGAGATCGTTTCAATAAGTCTACAGAAGGCAGAAGTAATACACAATCCAAAACTAAACAAATGATAAGTCAGTCCATAAACCATCTGTTATTCCATCCTGGTAGTTTCTTGCCCTTTATACTGAGATATCCTCAACTTGGGTTTCAGATGGATGCAGGCATTGAACTAAAAGATTTGAGTAACTTATTAAAAGGTTGCCTCAGGATTGAAACAAAATCTTTCTAGCCATCTATTTGCATTGTTCAGTAAATAATTGCACAGGATGCCTCCATTCCTAGCAATAACTGTGAGAAATAAATATACTGAGGGGATTTGACAGGCTTTGACAGGTTTAGCCTAAAAGATGGCAAGGGAAGCTGAAGTGAAAATGGACGTAGGATGAACAATAATACATCTTGGACGAAACATGTGAGAGGTGAAGTCAAATTTCAGACTAGAATGACCTCGCCAAGATTTGATGTCAAGATAGTGTGAGGACATTTACAGCATCTGAATTCCACTTGTTCCTTTTTATTGCAAGATGTGGGTGGGTGCTGTTGTCCTTAGCAACTATTATATGGAATAAATTTCCTGGCTTGGGTGCTGTCAATGATGGAACAATAATTAAGAGCTTAGTTAAGCAGCCCTCTACTTTTAATCCTGCTATCTATCTACTCTATGATTTGTATCTCGGTAAATAAATATTGGTATTTCTATCCAGAAATATAAACACTTGTCTTAAGTCTTCTATAGACCTTAGATCTACCTTTATATAATCTTTGCTTAGAATAGTATTATATAGTATTCTATATATTCTGAGACTGTTGCAGTTTCAGAATATATGGAAATATATTTTGTTGTTTCTTGACCCTGTTGGGGAAAAGAAGCAATAAACTCAGAAATAGTTATATGTATATCACCATTAAAAAAAATCATGTAAATGATGATGCAAAATTTTGATTAGGAGTCGCTCAGAGTTTGTTATATGATGGGTGGCTACAGTATATAAATGTTTTAAATAAAATAAATATCTCTTATTTTCTTCCTTAACAATTGAAGTATCACATTTCAGATATATGAATGAGCATGTAGAATTTATGTGCAGTGTTCTGCTTCAGGCATGATGTTTTAGCAATGCACAGATTTTGGAGGGCAGGGTGTGTATATCTACATGCATAATGTTGTGAAAATATTACACATATCAAGTTGATTATCTGGATATGTGTTGGGAAGGATACTTTGGCTTTTCCCAGTATGAAAAACTATATGTTTTCATTTTGGTTACCCAACAAAATGTTATTCATCATGCACAATGGTAAATGTTACTGATCGACTCATTGTCCAGATCCTAAAGAAGAAATGGACATCAGAAACCAGAATAAATGCAATCAGCAAAGCTTTGTTGATTCATTCAACAATACTTACCTAGAAGAATTCAGGAATGGGACAAAGCACCACCCACAATCTGCTATCACTGCTGCCAACTCTCCAACGCCAATTAGCTGTGGAACAATTCACCATGGCCAGCTCACCACGAAACAACTCACTGCAGGACAATTTAACAATTCAATTTAATTACTTAAAATAAATAAAAACTATTTTAATTTTTGCAATTCACATTTCATTTTGTCCCTCCTCTTTAATTATTCTATTTCATCATTTCTTTGATATTAGTGTAACTCTTGTCCTGCAGTGAATTACCATATTTTTCGGAGTATAAGACGCACTTTCTCCCCCCAAAAAAGAAGCTGAAAATCTGGGTGCGTCTTATACTCTGAATGTAGCCCCGCCCAGCTTCTCAAACGGAGGTTTCAGAGGCTGAAAAAGCATCAGAAACGAAGCTTCAGAAAAGAAGCCTCCAAACAGATCTTCAGAAAAGAAGCCCCCAAACAGAGCTTCAGAGGCTTTTTTTCTGAAGCTCTGTTTCTGAGGTTTTCAGAGGCAAGTTTTTTTCTGAAACAGAGTTTCAGAGGCAGAAAAACAAAACAAAACAAAAAAAGCAAGGCACAGAGCTCACAACCAACGAATTGGCACGTGGCGAGTTGGCTGAGGCAAGTTGACCAGGGCGAGTTGGCTGTGGCAAGTTGTCATAGACTCAGGGAATTCTCTTCCCTGTTAGCTGTGCTGAATACAAGCAACAGAAGAAGTCAAAGCCATTACAAAACCACTCACAATCTGCTATATTTGTTGAGTACATTTTATAGCCATTTATTTTCTCTCATTCATCCCCACCTACAAGGGGTTACTTAGATTGCTTTAGGGAAAATAAGTTAGGAACCTAGATGCAGAGTTTGAGCATCACTAAGAGAAAGTTCTGTATTAGAAGGATTAGCAGCATTGTTAAGTGTCTAGCAGGGATTAGGCACCTAGTTAAAGCAAAAGCAGACAATAATTATCTAAGGAAGTGTCTCACTATTAGACTCACAGAAAACAAAAAACAGTGAAGAGTGGGAAAATCAAGGAAGAGGCTAGCTTGACTAAGCAAGGCTTAGTCGGCTAATTAAAAGCACAGTTCATTCACAGATTATATTAATAATTAGTAACTGCAAACGTGCATAATCCTTAGAATTTAAAAGCTGGGATTTCTCAGTCCACTCTGAATGATATATCGAAAACAGAGATAATGTCAACACGGCAACTCACAAACATGTCTTTTTCATACAACCTTTAGGGACAGATAGTAAGAAGGTATAAAAATACTTCCACGATTCAACCATTCCATTTTAATTATGCAGAGGTATTATCTATAGGATGGATCCATTTTTTAAAAGTTAAATTAGAGGGAGAACTGCAGTTTTATTAATGCTTTAGAAGTATTCAGTTGCATTAATGCTCTGATATGAATCCTCAGGTGAGGAATCCATTCGGGGCTCCTTTGATCTCTGTTGATTTAACTGTCAGGCTAAGCATATGGTAGTTATGGGTTAATCAACATCAAGAGAGGTTACTTCAAGGAATACCACAGACATCTCTTCTGTGATTAAGGCTTTATTTTATTTTGAGCCACTGTAGTGATGAACATTACAGCCCCATATAATAAGGAAACTCAAAATACCTAATAGAAGGCTGAAATACTCCATCCATTCACCACTACAATGACAACAGGGCATTTCAGAATCTATTAACAGAACCCTCCGATAACTATGTCACACAAGCAATTAAATCCCTACAATAGCCCATCTAATGCTCATCATACAAAGCAAACATTTTAACAGAATACCAAGGAAGCACAATAAGAACAAGACCAAGGAAGACAAAACAGGAGGTATCTACAAAATAAGATACCATGATAGAAAAAAAAAATCACTATATCAGGGAAACAGGTAGAAAACCAGTTGATCGTATCTGCAAATACTTGTGAAAACACATGCTGCAATTTTATAAACCATCTCTACAGTATGAGCCACGGTGGCACAGTGGTTAGAGTGCAGGACTGCAGGCTACTTCTGCTGACTGCCGGCTGACTGCAATTTGGCAGTTTGAATCTCACCAGGCTCAAGATTGACTCAGCCTTCCATCCTTCCGAGGTGGGTAAAATGAGGACCCAGATTGTTGGGGGCAGTATGCTGACTCTGTAAACTGCTTAGAGAGGGCTGTACAGCTCTGTAAAGCAGTATATAAGTCTTAAGTGCTATGGCTATTGCTACAGAGAAAGGTCAGACATCAAGGGAGAAATATGGCTATTTTAGAATCAAGCAAGGTTGAAAAATGTAGAGAAATTCTTAGAATTGTAGAAGGCAAAACCAACAACCAAGCAAAAGCTATAGATTTAAACTATCTATGGACTTATTGAAAGACGTAAGCAAAGTCATCAACTGAATATAGAACAACATTCTTCTGCTTATCAGACAGCATTAAGTCAACAGCTTGATAAATTTCAGCCATCTTCTTATCAACCTAATAAGCCAAAACAAACTGCATTGCTACAGGAAAATAGCAACATCTTCCCATCACACAGCTATCAAGAGTTCGGGTCACCCAAAAAAGGGCATAATTACCATTTTATCAGTGAAATAAATAATCTCCCAACAACAAGGTATCAATCACCTGTAAAAGGCAGAATAATATATGATCTCTATCAACCAATAAACTTCACTTCTCAAACTCCTGCATGATTGATTTATCTAGGAGGTAATGAAACATCTGCAACCCCCAGATCAAACTCGACGAACTTCACAACAGTATAAAATGACAATCTGAGTTACACATATTTGTTAACCATCCTAATAGTAAATATTATAGAGAGGAAACCAATTCTTCTATTTGTTATTTTTTAAATTGGTCATTTGTATGATGGATGCTATTAATATATATTTTTGGCAAAAATTTCATTGATGTAACTTTTTAGGATGATACCCCCACCAAAAACATAATAGCAAAGCTTTCTTAGGATTCTCAGCAGTGGTGGGTTTCACATATTCTTTTGCCCTGCATGCACATGCTTGGTTTGTGTGCTCACGCGCCTTCTGTGCATGTGCTTTGCTCATGGGCGCGCCTACCGTGCATGCGCCCTGTCTCAAAAACATGGCTAAATAGGATGTCTTTATGCCGTGGCGGATGGGCGGGCCCACCTGTGATCTCCGCCACCGATTCGCCTGAACCAGTACGAACCGGCTGAATACCACCACTGATTTTCAGGAAGCATCATTCAATGGGGGTGTTAGGTTATTCATGAAATGAAATATAAACAAGTGGTGGCTTTTTAAAATATGTAAGCCCTGACAAGCATTATTGCCTGTATATTGCAGGTAATGCATATATCACATTATCTGCTGCTAGTCTTCCAAAAAAATAGTATATTGTGATCCCAGCTATATGCCTCTTGGTATATGGCAATGTTTTATGAGAGTCAGCTAAGGGCAGTAGCAGGAGATCAATGTCCCAGTCACCTTTCTATAGAGAAATCTGAGATTGTAATAATGTAAGCAAGAAGGATTACAATAAAACAAAATAATGCTGTATAAGACAAGATAATGAAATAAAATAAAGTACCTCCAGTTTCTTGGAGCCAATCGCAGGCTTTCATTGTACTGTACTTTGCAAAGTTGGTTCGGTTCCATGCATCTAAGAGAGCTTTCAAGACCAAATGTCCAGAGCTCCATACATATATAAGTTGTTTTTATTATAAGACAAAGTTTTTCCATTTCTCCTGCTTAAACTTTCTGAGAATGGCAAAATGGCTTCTCTCATCTGCTTTCTTCTAGATACATTGAACTTCATGGTCTTTGACCATTTCAAAGTATTTTAGCACAAACTTTTAGATAAAAATTTGTCACCTTGAGTATTATTTTTGGGGCTGCAAATCCAACCTGTCTTCTCAGGAAAGCAGTTTCCTGAGCTGCTATGTTCTTTGGTTGTTCCTCTTATGTTTTTGATATGGGTACATCTGTTAATTGGGCATGTTGTATTGTTGTATTGTCTGTTCCTTTTCCTAATTGAATGTCTTCTTTTCACTTATTATGCATTGTGTTGATGTGAATAATTCATTTTGCTATTAACTTTTCTTTGCAACATTTACACATGCCCGATAGCTAATGTTTTCTAGTTCTCACCACAACCAAATCTTCTCTAAGATGATTCATCCTCTCTTATTTGCAATGTGAAAACAAGCAAACTCCCCCCCCAAAATTCATGAGTAGTATCTTCTACAGTATTTTATTATTCATCCAATTTGGAAGGCATAACTTTCCCACAGTGTGCTTTGGATTTCACTATTGCACTGTGTTTATTGACCTTTTCCACAATGATTTTTTTTTTAAAAAAACACCTTTTTAATTTCTTCTCTGTGATTTTAAAAATAATCTGATTTCATTTCTTCAACCGATTGTCCCAGAGATTTGTCCAGATAATCATCAGGAATCAACACTAACTCAGTGAACAAAACAAAAAAACTACCAGTAGAATCAGTGGTGGGTTTCAAAATTTTTTACTACTGGTTCTGTGGGTGTGGCTTGGTGGGCGTGGCTTGGTGGGCATGGCAGGGGAAGGGTACTGTAAAATCTCAATTCCCACCCCACTCCAGGGAAAGGATACTGTAAAATCTCCATTCCCTCCCCACTCCAGGGGAAGGTTACTGCAAAATCCCCATTTCCTCCCAATCAGCTGGGACTCAAGAGGCAGAGAATAGATGGAGGTGGGGCCAGTCAGAGGTGGTATTTATCGGTTCTCCGAACTACTCAAAATTTCCACTATCGGTTCTCCAGAACAGGACAGAACCTGCTGAAACCCACCTCTGAGTAGAATCATTAGGTTTGCACATATAGAGGATTCAGGAAGTTTTGCAGTCCAGTTACTACAGCCTAATCTACCTATATATAAAAGTGTGTGTGTGTGTGTGTGTGTGTGTATGTTCATTCCATCATAACTCTGGAACTCCTTAAGCAATTTCAACCAAACTTGGTATACAAATGGCTTACTCTCTGGCAAAAGAATACTGTGGGGGGTAAGATACCCCTAACACCCTTCAGTGTGTATGTTTGTGACAGTGTGTTCCAGCATAACTCTGGAATGCCTGGGCCGCTGAAATGAAAAGGAATGAATTATATCTATAGTGTCAAATGACAATACTTTTGACAGTGATAGTGTGCATTTTAGATTCAAGTTTTGTTAAGATACAGCTTGTTGTGTCTTAAAATGGCTTCTACTGTACAGCACAGTGAAGTTGCCATGGTAACGGCTTCACAGTACTCCACAAGGGGGCTCCCTCTGGTAAGGGGGATTGGTTCTTAAATACCCGGGCAACGCCGGGTTACCAGCTAGTCCAAAATAAATAAGCTTTGAGTTTTCCTTCTCAACTGAGTAGACGTAGAGAGAAAGTATAAGAAGAGCAGCTTTGCATTGAGGGGGGAAAAAGATTCATAAATAAGCAGAGGCACATTCTAGCAGGTTTCACCTGTGCAGGAACAGGTATTTTTGTAAAGCTAATGGCTCTTAATAGCTCAGTCGAGAGCAAGTTTCATTGCAATGCAACAAGGACAGATCACAACATTAGGAGTTTCAATCACCTTCATGACACAATAAATGGAGATCACCTGGCTAGTTGATGTCTCCAGGCAGGATGGAGAATTAATGTACAACTTCTATGAGTCAGCCCACATTATGTTGTGTGTTTAATTGCTCTTTTTTTTTTTACTGAACAGGTTGCCTACTTATGATCATTTGAGAAAATCTTTGATTGTGACTTGTTCTGAAATTTGTGGATGGAAATGATTGAACATCCTAGTTCACTCAAGTCTTTTTCAGGCCACCTGGTTCTTGTTTCCCCTCCTACTTGAATAGTATCTTCTACAGCAGGGATGTCAAACTCAATTTCATTGAGGGCTGCATCATGGTTGTGTTTGACCTCAGAGGGCCATGGGTGGGTGGGCATGGCCATGGTAGGTGTGGCCAGGCATGGGCATGACACAGGACTCGTGTCAGGGGCACCTGTGGTGGCCATGTGCTAATATAGGATTTCCCTGACCCCCCTCACTCTCATTATATCCTTCCTTCCTTCCTTCCTTCCTTCCTTCCTTCCTTCCTTCCTTCCTTCCTTCCTTCCTTCCTTCCTTCCTTCCTTCCTTCCTCCCTCCCTCCCTCCCTCCCTCCCTCCCTCCTCTTCTTTTTCCTTCCCTCTTCATTCTCCTTTCTTCTTCCTTCTCCTCTTTCCTTACTTTTTCTTTCTTGCTCTCTTCCCATCTTGCCTTCTTTGTCTTTCCTCTTTCCCTTTCTCCTTTCCTGTCCCTTCTTGCATGCTCAAATGCAAAAGGGGAAACATTTCTCCTTTCGTTTTGTTTTTAGTTTGTTTTGCTAGCCCTCTGCCAGCGAAAACTGAGCTCGGGAGTGCCATGCATCCCCCCCCATGCCCCATTTTCGCTGGCAGAGGGCTGCAGGAGGCACCCTCCTCCAAGCTTCATTTTCACTGGCAGAGGCACCACAGGCCGTCCTTTGCTGTTTTTAGGCCGGCCCCATGGGCCAGATCTAAGCACCCCACAGGCCAGAACTGGCCCCCGGGCCTTGAGTTTGACACCCCTGCTCTACAGCTTTTCCTCCACTTCTGCTTTCTTCCCATCAGCCACAACAGCTGCTTTAGGCTCTGCTGATGCAGCAGATCTTCAAGGAGCAAAAGGCTGCTTTGGAAATTGTGCCGTTCTTAACAATGAAACCTAGCCCTCCCTACTGAATGGGTAGCATGTGCAAATTATTTTATTTTTATCTCCATTGATGTGCAGCCAAGGCTAGTCAGGAAACCACTCAGTGCTGGAATGAGTCTCTGTGGCAGGTTTAATGCAAATCTTCAAGAACCGGAGGAGCTGGGCTGCCCTTGATCGCCTCATTTGTTTCTTCTAATGACAGCACCTTCGCTTAGACAGCAACTTCTTCGGCCTATGGAAGTAATAGCTCTGTTTTGCTTATGTTACAGCTGCAATCCATCCTCTTTTTCTACCCCGCCCAAATTTTCCAAGATGGATTG
Source organism: Pantherophis guttatus (assembly GCF_059756535.1). Lineage (NCBI taxonomy): Eukaryota > Metazoa > Chordata > Lepidosauria > Squamata > Colubridae > Pantherophis > Pantherophis guttatus. The sequence goes on along the minus strand of NC_142070.1, from coordinate 13,471,588 downwards.
TAAAGTAATAATTTAAACTTTGGTCCAAAAACTTATGGATGATTGCGATGTGGAACAGAATGATGTATTTTGACAAAGCTAAAGCAAATCTTGGCAAGCAAATATGACAACTCCATCCTGCTATGATTTCTAGTGTGATGGGTATAGTCAAACACATAGTTGGAGCATTTCTTATTCCTTTGCCCACCTTGCTGATGATACTTAAATTTTTACTGCTATAATACACTGATCCAATGGGACGTGCTACATATTGGCATAGTTAATTGAGGAACTATTGACTTTAGTGGTACCTTAAAACATTGGGAGCCTCATGAAACAACAGGGTGTACAGTATGGTCATCAATCTTCCTAAGGATGACATCAATTATAGCCACACATCTAGGGGTTGTGATGCTCAGCAGTTAAAGACACTGAGCTTCTCAGCTGGAAAGCTGACAGACCGGGTTCAAGACCTGAGTGCCGCACGATGGGGTGAGCTCCTGTTACTTGCTCCCGCTCCCGCTACCCTAGCAGTTTGAAAGCATGCAAATGCGAGTAGATAATTAGGTACCACTTAGGTGGGAAGATAACAGCATTCCATGCACCTTGGTGTATAGTCATGTTGGCCACATGACCATGGAAGTTTCTTTGGATAACATTTGCTCTCTCAACTAAGAAAAGGAGATCAGCACTGCTCTGTAGAGTTGGACATGACTGGACATGGAAAACCTTTACCTTTACCTTTACCATCGGATATATGAGATGGGTAGCTATGAAAATTGCACAATAAATGAAATAAAGACTCATTTGCTTACCTAGGATTTGGTTGAATTTGCCTGGCTACACAACTTGATGAATCTTAAATTAAGGTTTTTTTTTTAACAAAAACACAATTACTGTGTTCACCTTTGCCTTATTTGATTTATGAGTGCCAGTAACGCTGTTGGGATTGGTCCAGGTTCTTTTCTTTCCCTTGGGTGGCATTTTGGGGGCATTGGATTGAGCCAGAAGTGGTATGGCCTATTGAAAGCCGAGAGCTTATTTCAGAAGCTGCAAGCGTGTAACCATCTTGGCTGCTCTCCACCAGAATTAAATGAATAAATATGCTAAGGTTTAACAGAATAACCTAATAGCCAACTTCCTATAACACACTGAATGACAAAGTGTCCATTTTAGCCTGGTGTTGTATATTACTGTATATAAAACCAACCTTTGTGATGTTGAGTTGGGCTTTTTTCTCCTGGTTTGCCCATGTTTGTTGAATAAATCACAGTTGGCTGGGTCCACCTAGCACCGTGACCGCGAACCTATGGCACACGTGCCACAGGTGGCACACGGGGCCATATCTGTTGGCACACAAGTGTTGCCCTAGCTCAGGTCCAACGCCCATGTGCGCACTGGCCAGCTGGTTTTCAGGTCTTCTGGGCCCACCGGAAGTCGGGAAATGGGCTGTTTCTGGCCTCCGGAGGACCTCCGGGATGGGTGGGTGGGGAAGGCTGTTTTCGCCCTCCCCAGGCTCCAAGAAAGCTTCTGGAGCCTGGGGAGGGTGAAAAACGGGCCTACTGGGGAGAGGGGGTCGTGTGTGTATGCACGGGGGGCATTGAATTATGAGTGTGGGCACACGGGTGCGTGACCGCCTGCGCTCCCCCTGCTTTTGGCACGTGACAGCAAAAAGGTTAGCCATCACTGACCTAGCATATACTAAATCCAAGCCAAGAAACGTAATATTTGTGAGATGCATGAATCACATCTTTGTTTTCTTGCTGGCCTAATTATTATCGCTGCAGTTTTTGTAATTTTTTTTTTTACTATGAACCCTGTTTTAGACTTGTTAATAATGAGGAAATGATAATACGTTTGGTAGATAAAGCAATATTAGAGAGGTATTGTAGCATAGTACAGGGGTCCTCAGCCCCCCCCGTCCCCCTGACCCTGGCCCGGTGCCAGGCCACAGCCTATTCAGAACTGGGGCATGGACGTGGTGTGCAAGCATGCACGAGTGCGTGCATGCACTCAAAGCTGCATTTGTGAAGGTGGCGTGCATGTACAACCAATCCCTCTCTCCCAATACCACTGTCATCGCCACCAGTGCTTCCGCAGTTTGCCGAGCCAAGAAGTTTGGAAATGGCTGGCATGGTAGACAGAATCAGGATTAGAATCAGAATTAGTAGGTCAGTAGAACATGATAGAACACAGTAGACAAAAATCAGAATTAGGAGTAAGAGAATTCAGGTTCAAGCCTCTTCTCAGCCATGGAGTTTATTTTGGGCCAGTTATTCGTTAGCCTATTTCCTAAGGATAGTGTGAAAAGAAAGTAGGTACCATGTTTCCCCGAAAATAAGACCCTGTCTTATATTTTTTTGAATCCTGAAATAAGCGCTTGGCCTTATTGCCATGCACTCAAAAGCCCAATTGGGCTTATTATCAGGGGATGTCTTATTTTGGGGGAAACAGGGTAGTAGGTAGAAAATTACACATCCTGCTCTCCAAACCTTCATTGTTTACCATATAAGATCATCCTTGACCAGAATGCTTCTCAATTTCATGAGTAAATCCAGCCTTTGGGGAAAAAAACACCTCTAAATAAAGAGCAAAGAAGCTATTTTTAAACCCGTATCATATATAAATTTCACAAGGCCGTCAACTTGGTATTTTGTTTCTTATCAATTTGGTTGTGCAGCCATTTTAAATGCAGCAATTTACATGAATGAATACATAAAAGAATCCATTCTCTTCTTGAAAGTCATGATTCTATTTGTAAGGGGTATATGTTTGCCAACTTTATGGCACTGTTGGAATACAGATACAAAATAGATTAACATATATCACTGCAACTTAAAAAAATAGTTATTGACATAATAGGATCTCATGTCCTCTTAAACACAGAATACAGACGGTGAGTGAATGCCATCTCTGAGCCCTATTTTTTCACTCCTGTGTTTTGCTGATATGAACCTTGCTGATATTAACCAGTGCAAATAGTTAAGAAGCTTAAGAAAAGGTACTATAAATCACAGATAAACTGGAAAGGAACATGCTGATGAGAGAATTCTGTGGATTGAAGTCCTCACGTCCAGAAGATTCCCCAGGCAGGGCAAGGACAATGTCTGTTGTCTCTATCCCACCTTCTCTAGAGTTGCTGTCTGAATTTTTAATGCACACCCCTCTGATTTTTGCAGTCTCAGATTTTGGGAGGTCAAAATGACTTCCAGTTATTTTATTCAGAACTTTCATTCAAAGCACCATTTTTTTTGGCTCCAACTAAATAGATATGTGAGGGACGTGGTGGCTCAGTGGCTAAAATGCTGAGCTTGTCGGCAGTTCAGTGGTTTAAATCCCTAGTGCCGCGTAACGGGGTGAGCTCCCGTTACTTGTCCCAGCTTCTGCCAACCTAGCAGTTTGAAAGCATGTAAGAAATGCAAGTAGAAAAATAGGGACCACCTTTGGTGGGAAGGTAACAGAGTTCCGTGTGCCTTTGGTGTTTAGTCATGCCGGCCACATGACCATGGAGACGTCTTCGGACAGCGCTGGCTCTTTGGTTATGAAACTGAGATTAGCACCGCCCTCTAGAGTCAGAAACGACTAGCACATATGTGCAAGGGGAAACTTTACCTTTACCTTTAACTTTAAGTACATAAATAAACTCTTGCAAGCACCTGTCATCCCTTTGAGGTAGTCCAGATAGAAAACCAAAACTATGAGTACCAATGCTACCTTTATTGTAAGGTTATAGTAAGAGGATTTCTGCACTCTGAAAGTGTTTCCTCCTTCCCCTGCCTATACATTTCAGAGCAGTGAGGACGGTATCTTTTGAGATGCATTTTCCATCCCAACCCTCTTTGGATTCAGATTTCGGTTCTCAAATGGTTGTCTAGGCCAGTGGTCAGCAACCTGTGGCTCTGGAGCCGCATGTGGCTCTTTCACCCCTCTGCTGCGGCTCCCTTTCACTCAAAATATGTGTCACAACCACCAATGTGCGACACCTGCCGGCACGCGATTTATTGAGCTTTTCAACCCCCGATAGGCCAACCATGGATAAATCCAAGAAAAGAAAAGTTTCAGAAGAAAACAAAACATTTAATTCAACTACATATGCTAGTTTTGTGGCCGCTCAAGAAATAGTCAGGCACGGGAAGGGTTTTGTGGCTCCCGGTGTTTTTTTTTTTTTCTGTGGGAAACGGGTCCAAATGGCTCTTTGAGTGTTTAAGGTTGCAGACCCCTAGTCTAGACTGTGGTTCTTCCTCCTGTCTCCCAAGTTTATTGTCACAACTCTTTACAGTAGTGGTCCCTAACCTTTTGGGCCTTTTCCGCGGAGAGAGTTTTTTCCGTGGACCAAAGGGGCTGTGGTTTTGGGTGCTGCCTGCATCCTGCGAATGGGTCTTCGCTTCTTTGCGAGGCCTGGTTTCTAGGTGTTAGCACTTCATTCACTTGTTCCAGTCACATCCATGCCCATTTTCCAGTCACCCTGTTTTCTTTCCTATATACACAACATCAAATTTTCCCTAAAAATATGTTCTTGGAACATTAATACAATGTTTGCCCATTGGTACGTTTCCTTGATAGACTGCATCCTAAACACCTGTCTGGTAAGCTTTCTTGGAAGGAAATATGACTACTGTACTGATTTGGCAGGATGATATGTAATACGTGACTTCAAGTAAGTTTCACCACCTGAATTCACCATCTGAAATGCAACATAGTCTGGATTGTATAATTTAGTCTTTGAGATGCCAACACTTGAAAGGCTGTATCCGTGTAACACTAAACTGGAGATCGTGACCCCTTCTCATTCCTTTGATTTTAATTGCGTCTCTTGTCAGTTTTATGTATTGTATCTAGTGCTGAATTACACTGGTGGATAGCAGACTTTCTTTTGCATAGATAGCAATTTGGCCAAACGTTTTTCTTTTTTTTCTTTTTTTGCTTTAATTTATATGCCGCCCTTCTCCGGAGACTCAGGGCGGCTTACAATGCGTTAAGCAATAGCCTTCATACTTTTGTATATTTATACAAAGTCAGCTTATTGCCCCCACAAACTGGGTCCTCATTTCACCTACCTTAGAAAGGATGGAAGGCTGAGTCGACCTTGAGCCTTGGCGAGATTTGAACTTGCAGTAATTGCAAGCAACAGATGTTAATAAGATGTTAATAACAGTGCTTTAGTCCACTGTATTATCAGGCTCTTTACTGACCTGCTCTGTGGATTGTTCATGTACATTCATATTGATTCATTTTCTTGCTTGGCTTTGAAGGCTTTAAAACTTAGAAGATAAAAAAAAAATAGGATTCTTTCATTTGGCTTGTCAGTATGAATATGTTCCAAAGTTAGTTCCACATGAATTAGACAATACATCACTGTCAGAGCAGGAATGATGGTGGGTAAATATTTTTTTTAAAAAAAACACTTTTTAATAGACTTCATCTTTCAGTCTCTTGCACCGAGGGAGAATTGGCATTTTTAATAGATTATTTCAAGTGGAGAAAAAAAAATATGAAAGAAAGAAAGAAGGAAAAATCTTATAGTGGGTGGAAATTTAAGCAGAGCCCCATTGAAGCAGAATGAGTTCATGGAGTAAATATAGAATCTCATGGCTTTTCTCACTATTTTAATTGATGAAATAAAAAGCAGATAAAATGTCAGCGAGTGAACTGCCTATGATGATTCCCCTTTAGGGCATTTTGTTTATTTTTGTTTGCTTGTTTGTTTTGCACGACATCAAGTTGGATGTGAAACGCTGAACCTGTTTTAGAACATGCAAAAATCCCAGCGATTGCTCTTGTACTGAACATCATTATATTATATATGTAAGTTATACAGTGCTATGAAATAGGTGGAGTGACTGAGCAAAAAAACAGGGACAGATGCTCATGAATTAAGACTGACATTTCTATACTGCTGCAGTGAGAGATAAGAAACCCAAATGGAGGCTTAAAGAAATAAGGCTAAGATAGAAATAATTTTTGTTTTTTTTAAAAATAAATAAATAAAAAAAGTTTTTTTTAATTTTAGAACATTGTTTTGCTAGATTTACAAATATTTGTATTGGAATTTTAAAAAAATTGTGGTGTTCGTGCAGAAAATAGTGGGCTGGACCTGGTGACCTATTCTTTAAAACAGGGTGGATAAAAATCAATGATTTTTTTAAAAAAATCAAAAAAACCAGATTTTTTTTATTTAAATCGGATCTTTTTTATTTTTATCGAATTTATTTTAATAAAAAACTTTTGGGGTAAAAATCTATCATAAGATAGTTTTCTATTTAAGATACATAAATAATTTAGTTTATTCAGCATGAAATGGAGCTTAGTTATGTAGCATGAGGCTGTATATTCTGCAACACTGGGACTAACGGTGAGTCAACAGTGGGTCAAAGGAGTAGCAGAGATGACAGTTGCTCTTTAAAAATTATGATTTAAATCGAGTTGATTTAAATCAAGCCTTTTTACTAGTGATTTAAATCAACTTGATTTAAATCAAATCCACCCTGCTTTAAAATCTGTAATGCTGTAAGCTGGGAAGAGGATTATGAGCAATGTCAATCCTTTGTTTTCGTGAAATACTTATCTTTTCAGCCCTGTTTTTAAGAGAAACCATGGAAATCACAGAAAGAAGCTAGTGGTGACTTTATAGGCAAGTGCTCTCCATGGTACCCTGTCAAGCACAGCTTCTTTCAGTTGTTGGATGTTCATCTTTATATCAATTTTGATGTTATCATGCTAGTGCAGAGGTGTCAAACTCGAGGCCCGCAGGCCGGATCCGGGCCACGGGGCTGTCCTGGTCTACCCAATGCGAAGAGGAAACATGCCAGCAGTTTGGGGAGTGGTGTCAAGCTGGCCACGCCCAGCCAGTTGGCCACACCCACCCAGTCAACCATGCCCCCCCCCGAGATCAACCACAGCCCTGGTGTGGCCGCCAATAAAATTAAGTTTGACACCCCTGTGTTAGTGTGTTCTTTGTTGACCCTTCTTCTTGTTCCACTGCTATGGTCTGCTATAGTCGTCTATTAATGAATGGATTTCTTATAAATGCTGTTTTTCTCTTTTAATTATAAGCCACCCAGAGATGTTAAGGAGTTGGTTGACCTAGAAATGATTATTAAATATATAAATAAATAAATGATAAGAGAAGCTTTAACAAAAATAGAATTTAATCTGAACAAAGGGAAAATAATGTTATTCTTCCGGTCCATGCACCTACTTAAGGAACAAATCCAGCTCTTCTGAACAGAGATTACTTCTAAGAAAGTATCCCAAGCTTGTGGTCTCTTTTCATTTGAAGAAGAGCTCTGCTTATCTTCTGCAAATTTACTCAGAAAAAAAAAGGCATTCTAAGCATCACAGTGAGGCCAGGTTTTCCTTGCTCTGTTTCACTGACTTTGCTAAACCGAACCTGCAGCTTTGCGCTGTATATGAGAGCCAACAGAAGGAAATGACTGAAGTGATGGGAAAGGAGGAAAATTAGTGTAAAGAAAACTTTGCTATAACCAAGTTCTAATGCATTTCAAGGGAATAACTCTTTGCCAGGGGGAATAGTACAAAAGTACGAACAGCTTGCAAAGGATGAGCGTGCTCATTTTATGGAGGGAAGAGCTATGTGCAGGACAATTACTCAATGATATTTAGAGGTAGTTTCCACCTATTATACAGAACAGCCGTACTGTGGTAAATGGGCTGAATTCTGCTGAATGTTTGGAATAAATTAAAAGAAGGTGGGGGGGGAGAGAGAAGGTAGAGCAACTAACAAGAAATAAATAAAAAGGAGTTATGTTTGAAACAAAAATGTTCATCACCCAGAGTTGAAACGAAATCATACATTTGGAAATGGAAGCATTCCAAAGATGGAAATTAAATTTGAGTACTTGTAGTCCTTGATTTACAACCTGTTGCTTAGCAACCATTTGAAGGTCCAACAGATACTTCCAAAAGGTACTTGGTCGTAAGTCAAGGACTACCTGGAGCAGAACTGAATTCACAGTCCTTCCACCACGAACAACCAACAAAAATTCACCCTCTCAAGATTCTTTGATTTTAGCATTACAATTAAGATTAGATGGAGGTGTCATTGCACTGCTGCAAACATTGGATTGTTAGGAGGCAAAAAAATCCTTGATAGACTAAGTCGGGGTCTCCAACCTTGGCAACTTTAAGACTTGTGGACTTCAACTCCCAGAGTTCCTTAGCCATCTTTGCTTTGCTGGTTAAGGAATTCTGGGAGTTGAAGTCCACAATTCTGGGAGTTGAATTCTGGGAGTTGAAGTCCACAAGTCTTAAAGTTGCCAAGGTTGGAGACTCCTGGACTGTAATGGGCTGACATTCAAAAGTGTGGAGCAAGACAAAGATGTAACAAATGAACCCAAAGGCTCATGTAACTCATGCAACAGAGATGCAACATGGATGAACCTAGGGGCACCCAGCGCTGTACATATCACCACATTCTGGATCAGTTGTAATTTCCAAGTGCTCTTCAAGCCCAGGTGCATGTAGAGTCCATTTCAGTAGCCCAACTAGGAACTGTCCAAAATCTCAGTGATTATGAGCAAGGCCTCCAGGTCCAGTTGGCATACAAGATGAATCTGTGCATGACTGCCACCTGCTCTTTAAGCAAGACCAAGAATCTCTAGGAAGACCCCCAGAAGGTGTACCAACTCAGTCCATGGGAGTGCTATCTCATCTAGAATAAAAAATAACATACTGGAAGAGCCCAAACTTCAAACCCTCGCTAGGATCTCAATCTAGATCAGGGGTGTCAAACTCGATTTCATTAGGGCCACATCATGATTGTGTTTGACCTTGGGGGCCATGGTGGGTGTGGCCATGGTGGGTGTTGCCACCTTGATTTCACTCATGTCGGGGGAGTCTGTGGTGGCCCGAGCACTCTGCCAGCGAAAATGAACTCCTGAGCTCCATTTTCGGCTGTGACAGCTTCCTGCAACCCTCTGCCAGAGAAAATGGAGCTCCCACACTCCATTTTCTCTGGCAGAGGGTTGCAGGAAACCGTCGCAGCTGAAAACGGAGCATAGGAGCCTATTTTCGCGGGCAGAGGCACCGTGGGCCAGTCCTTTGCTGTTTCCAGGATGGCCTTGCGGGCCAGATCTAAGCACCCCGTGGGCCGGATCCAGCCCCCAGGCCTTGAGTTTGACACCCTTGATCTAAATCCTTCATACACTGGTATGGCAAATCTTGAGTCTGAGGGCCATCTCAAAACACTCCCTGCCAAAATCTAAGGAAGATTTTCGGCCATGGAGTCTTTGCAGCCCCAGAGTGGAAAAGCTTCAAAAGTCTCTCAAGACTGGGGCTTAAAAAAACAAGCAGTTCTGAGGCCCTTGTGCACCCTTCCTGATCTTCCCATTCATTCCCATGTACCCCTTTTCTCCCCGCCTCCGACATGTCAAGGCCTGGGGCTTGCAACTTCCTGCCGGCTTCCTGACTTGATTCTGGGACGTTGGCAAGAAGTTGCCTTTAGGACATTCACTTAGTGGTGGCAACTGGAACTGGATTGCCATCACTAAGAAAGCTGTCACACTTTACAACTGCATTGTTTAGCGACAGCAATCCCAGTCCCAAACACCATTGTAAATCAAGGACTATCTGCAAATGGGTAGCATCAGGATACTGATGATCCTACACACTGCCATTGAATGACCTCATCCAGCAGTTTCATCCAGATGTTAAAGGGGAGCAGAGAGAGAGAGAGAGAGAGAGAGAGAGAGAGAGAGAGAGAGAGAGAGAGAGAGAGAGAGAGAGAGAGAGAGAGAGAGACCCAAGCTTTGACTACTTTTGCTTTGTTGCCTTTTCATAAAAGTGCCATTTTGCATTGAATTTTGTATGCGCTTAGTTTTTGACATTTTAAACCCATTTGGTACATTTTTGTGAAGCAAGATTTATATCATAGGATTTGAGAGTCAAGTAATTTGAAAGTGCAAATCAGGTTGGTTTGCTGATACAAAATAGAGGGCCTAATTCTTGAGCATCTGCCAATTAAAGCAAGTCACATTTTTAGGATATTTGGTGTGGCTGTAATATTTATTGAACATAAATAGAATTTCCTTTTTCTAGAGGAGGAGAAGGAATCAATTCACATTCGCTTAACGGGGCAAGACTTACAAAGTTGGACCAGAGAAATTGGATTTAAAATGATTTGTCTTAACATGATGCCCCATAATGGTTTTATACAATAACTGTAAATGTTAAGGGACAACTGTAAGCAGAATCTCAGGGTATTTGTTCGTATTTGGTAAATACCTTCCAAGTATGTTACTAACATACAAAATAGCATCCTTGATACTGTGTCCTTGCTTAGCATTAAAATCTCACATTTGGTAGAGCTGCCTCAGTTTTCTCATATTATTGGAGTATAAGCTTTGCTATATATGGCTTGCTTTCAAGGTGAGTAAAAGTGATGGATAATCTGTAAAATTTTGCTGTAAGTCACGCTGCCTTCCAGGAATTGATTACAGCCAGTAGAGCTCCAGCTAAGCACAGAAATGATGAGATCCTGGAGACGGTTAGACTCTGATCTGGTACAGCTGAAATTACTTCAGTCTTGCCTAATGTTATATATGTGGAGCAAAAGTGATCCTGATTTAGACTTTAAAGCACACACATTTTAAATTTACAACATGTCGGCCCAGAACACAAATTATTCATTTGTCTAGTGTACCACAACTTAAGTTTCAAATCTTCTTTTCTATTTTATGCTACCTCAGACTTCCAGAATTAGTTTCATGTGTGGCCATGTCAGCACTGGTTTTCTTTACCTAAGCTTTTCTTGAATCTATCGGCCATTTAGATGGTCATACCCCTCCCTCCCTCCCTCCCTCCCTCCCTCCCTATCATACAGACCCTGTATGATTCCAGACAATGGCTGTTTAATCTCTTATTAAACCTCCAGTGATGGAGCAACCATAACTTTTGGAGACAACCCATTCTACTGACTAATTGTTCTCACTAAGAGGAAAATTCCTAAATTAATTTTAGGTTGGATCTCTCCTTGATAAGCTTCCATTCCTTACTTCTTGTTCTGCCCTCAGTTGCTTTGGAGAATAGGTTGGCCCCTTCCTCTCTGTGATAGCCCCTCAAGTACTGTAAGATTGGTATCTAGTCACCCCTAAGTTCTTCTCTTCATTAGACTAGACATACCTCGTTCCTGCAACCATTCATTGTGTATTTCTTTGTTTTGAATAATTTCCAATTTGCTAAAATATGTATGTTTGCAATATCTATAACAATTGACTTGTTTTGTGATATACTGTATGATATACGCGCATGTGGAAGCAGAGAAAGATACAAAAATACATTTTAGCTTACTAAATGTATATAATTCAGATAGCCCTTTATCTTTGCTATTATTCTAGGCTAGAATTTTCCACACAAGAATAAACCCTACTGAGACTCAGTGGGGACATCACTATTTTAATATGTATATTTTTGGATATATTGCTAAGCACATTATAAATTAATGCACACAAATGTATGTATTAATAAATAATAATGCATCTTTAATGTTTTACATAGTTTATATCAACAGGGTTGCATTTTTTCATGGTTCACAACAGCAAATCTTGTCATTTAAAAATTATATCCCAGAGCACAGCCTAAATATTCTGCAATTAAACATAAAGTATTTATTCATATCGTAAAACAAATTTGGGGAGATTTTATGAAAAAGAATGACTACATTACAATGTTAAAATACAACCCAGCCTTGAGGATAAAACCAAGGCAATTTATCTTAGTCTTAAAGTATTCATATACCAATTATACATATTTTCTGGTATCACTTAACAATTCAGTTTCAACAAGATTGTAATGAGTAATATTAAAACAATACTGAATATATAAGGAGAGTGTATCAATCCATGAAATTATCTAAGAATGATGAGATCTTAGGTTCTACCTCAACCTTCTCAAGCAAAATATTTACTATTATGCTGACTAGGTTTTCTGTTTAAAATATGGCAATTTCCCTAGTCCAGGGGTGAAATGCTACCAGTTCGGACCAGTTTGGCCGATGGCGGTGGGTGGTTCGGAGAACCAGTAGCAATGGCAGCACGAGGCTCCGCCCACCTGCCTGGTCATCATTACTTCCTGGTTTTAACCAGGAAGTAACCTGGTTTTTTATCCTCTGTACATGCACAGAAGGGTTTGCGCTTGTGCAGGGGGTCCACACGTGCATGTGATGTGGCGGTAGAGTACTGGTAGGGAAGGTAAGTAGATTTCATCCCTGCCCTAGTCATACAGTTTTTAAGGATGTTTTGCCACCTTGTTAGTGTAGACTAGAAAGTTAATATCAGATCTTCGCTTTGATTGAATCATTAAGTGGAGAATTGGTTGATTGATTGATTATATGTCATTAAGTAAGTATCAACTCTTTGGGACCATATCAATAGGTTTTCTGTAAGGCAATTGGTCCCTGATCTGATCTTCCAAGTCTTCTAACAGTGAATCCATTGTTCTGTGACTGAACTCATCCATGTTGCTGCCAGTAGTCCTCTTGTCTTTCCTTCCATCTTTCCCTGCATTATAGTCTTCTGAAGACAGCTAGGTCTTCACATAAGGTGTCCAACACATGATCAATCAGAATAGAGCTGGAAGGGATCTTGGAAGCCTTCTAGTCCTACCCCTGCTCAAGCAGGAGACCCTATACCATTTCAGATAGGTGTTCTGCCCCAGCTCCGGATTTCCGAGGATATTGACACACACCAATGGTCCTTATCAAATTTATTAAGTAGCAAGAATAAACAAGATCGGCAAAGGTTGGCAACCAGCCCAGAAAGCAAGATATGATAAACCAAAATACTCTGATTATAAATACGAGTTGTTTCCAGCAAGAAAGCACTTGCTGCGTGCGACTTAAATAGCCTAAGGGAGTGGTCAGTTATCCTCAAGCCCTACTCTCGGGTAGACCTCCTCCTCCTGAGTAGCTACTCCTGCCTTTTGGCAGCCCTGGGTGCCCGAGCATTGAGGAGAGGCTCCTCCACTTCGCTCTCTCCACTTGAAGGAACCTCTGGAGCTTCTGAAGGCCCTGGCTGAGTCTCTGCCTCTGGCACCACATCCTCTTCAGCCTCCTCACTGTCCGACACGAGCGCCAGCTGTGCAGGCTGCTGGCGCGACACCATACCAGCCTCCTCGTTGTCGGGATCAGCCACGATCCGTGCAGGCTGCTGGCAGGCCACAACAATAGGGGGCTGTCCAGTCTTTTCTTAAAAAACCTTTGGTGATGAACTCCCTACAACTTCTAAAGGCAAGCTGTTCCACTGGTTGATTGTCCTCACGGTTAGGAGGTTTCTCCTTAATTCCAGGTTGCTTCTCTCCTTGATTAGTTTCCATCCATTGTTTCTTGTCTTGCCTTCTGGTGCTTTGGAAAATAAGCTGACCCTCTTCTTCTATGTGGCAGCCCCTCAAATACTAGAATACTGCTATCATGATAATTGGAGACTGATCATTTGCACCTCAAGTGAGAATTCTGAATTGATTTGATCTACAATCTGTTTGTTTCTTTTTTTAACAATCCATGGAATTCTCAAGAGTCTTCTTCAGCACCAACATTTAAAAGTATCAGTACATTTTCTACCCTGCTTTTTTATGTAGACAGTACTGATTGGACTGTCCAAATAAATATGTACTATATATTGAATGAGGATTTACAGTGTCTCACTACAACTTTTCTACACCATGCGAATGGACCTATGCAAATTCTTGGTACAAAGTGAGTCCCTTTATATGGGGAAATCCTGGTGTACATTCAGAATAATTCTGATTATTTGTACTGATGCCTCTTAATTGGCCATTGGTGCATCTGGTTTATTCATAAAGTGGGACTAGATTGGATGACATGAGCTATTTCCTCTTTTTACAATGTAGGATAGAGGCATGACAGCTATTCTATGTAACCTCACTATTCTCCGAAGTTGTATGAATCTGAATAGAGTTGGCTAGGGTTGTTCAGGACTTCAGTGTTTATTAGGCAACAGCTCTATGGAGGTGGAATAAATTCACTGAAAATAACTGCATTCGACCATTGGCATTTAATGCAGCTAGGAAAGCTACTGTATTTCTAGTTGTTCTTGGAATGGGTGCTTTGCCCCAAACCCTGTCAAATCTAGTTCCTCTGAATGAGAATATTAAAGATGGATGTAGCATTATAGGGCCATACATTGGTAGCTGAGGTCCATTTTATTTCATTTCATTTGGAAGGACTATCAAAGCCTTCAAAGAATAGCAAGATTTTCAGCTGAAACTTGATGGCGAAGAGGAGAAGAAATTGGAAGCATGATAAGCCTAAAAGAAATCTATAGAGATTTAGTCTAAGTCAGTGTTTCTCAACCTTGGCCGCTGGATGATGTGTGGACTTCAACTCCCAGAATTCCCCAACATGCACACGCAGCCCCCCTCTGCGCGCTCCTGGCACGCGATAGCCCGGTAGGCTGATTTTTGGGCCTTCTGAAGGCTGGGGATAGCAAAAAAGTCACTTCCTGTCCAACCGGGAATTGGGAAATGCATCATTTTAGGCCTCCGGAGGGCGTCCAAGGGGATGGGGAAGGCTGTTTTCACCCTCCCCAGATGCATAGAGAGGATCTGGAGCCAGGTAAGAAAGAAAAACGGCCTTCCCCACCCCCCCAGGCCCTCCGGAGACAGGAAACAGCCTGTTTCCCTACTTCTGGTGGGCCCAGAAGGCCCGAAAATCAGCTGGCCAGTGCACACATGTGCGCCAGAGCTGAGCTGGCATGCCCACTGATATGGCTACACATGCCACCTGTGGCACGCGTGTCATAGGTTCGCCATCACTGTTCTAAGGAATGGCTATCCTAACTATCTCCTGTGCAGCTCTGTTGCCTCTTGTCTTGCCCTCCTTTCCCTTTTTAGGAAACTGCCTCTTCACTGTAGCTCATCACACCACTTCTCTCTCTGTAGGTCCCATCCCTAACAAATGTGGAGACAGTGTTAGGATGCTAAAGATAATAAATGCTCCCTGGGTTAATCCTGAGTCAAACTGATGTACGATGATCCTGAGCAAGGCCGTATACTGTATAAGCAGCCTGCAAGAAGGAATGGCAAATTATAAAGTCATTATTCTCTGGACGGAAACTCTTCATGCATTTCCAGGCAATGCTTTCCAAATGCAATGTTTTACCAAAAAAAAAGCTAAGGGTTGGTCCCTGGACTGTTTGATTACCAGTTATTTAGAACCGAACTGCTTAGAAATAGAAGAGAGTTGTTCTGAACCATCATAAATTTAAACGATACTTGAAATTGATCAAGGTATTTCCTGTCAGAGCTTTATACTGACTAATCTAGAGTTTCTTCTTTGGCATTTACTGGCAGGATGGTGACTCATGATTAAAATATACAATGCAGAATTCTACTATCTCTGGGGGGATGCTCGCATCAAATCCATTAGTGGAAGAATGATTCTGCCTCTTCTTAGTTCACTTATCCACGAAGGTACACAGACAATAGTAATCAACCCTTCTTGTTCTTGGCAGTTCCAACAACGTATTTCAGTTGGGCTGCTTTCCATAACAAAATAAAAGCAAAAATAGGGCCTTTGAGCCAAAGTTTGGGGTGACGTGCCTAAGGAATCACAGAGCATCTGTATTGGCTTGAGGAGAGTGATAGCCTTAACCAACAAAAAAGGACATTAGCAAGACTTGAATCTGGATCAATGAACTCTCAATACATCTCCTTGTTTAATGTTGCCTTGAAGTTTTAAAATACAATATTTCACATTCCCTTCCCATTGTTCCTTCTAATTGGATTCGCAAGCATCTGTATCTTTGGAGTTTAACTCATTGCAGGCTGTCCCTGACATAGGACCACAATCGAGCCCAAAATTTCCGTTGCCAAGCAAGACAGTTCTTAAGTGAGCTTTGCTCCATTTTACGACCATTCTTGCCACCGTTGTTACGTGAATCACTGACATAGAACCACAATCGAGCCCAAAATTTTCGTTGCTGAGCAAGACATTTGTTAAGTGAGCTTTGCCCCATTTTACGACCATTCTTGCCACCGTTGTTACGTGAATCACTGCAGTTTCTATGATAGTAACACGGTTGTTAAGTGAATCTGGCTTCCCCTTTGACTTTGCTTGTCAGAAGGTTGCAAAAAGAAATCACATGATTCCAGGACATTGCAACCGTCATAATTACGTGCCAGTTGCCAAGGTCCAAATTTTAATCACGTGATCACAGGGATGCTGCAGTGGTCATAAGTATGAAAAATGGGCATAAATCACTTTTTTTTCAGTGCCGTTGTAATTTTAAATGGTCGCTAAATGAATGGTTCTAAGTTGTACTATTTCTGTTATTTATAGATAGTTCTCTTACTTTTAGACAATAGACAAATACTTTTCCCTACCCTATTGCGACATCTTTGCAGTCGTATACATTGCTCCATGTTGAATGCGCCCCATTTCCTCCATATGTTTTTCCTCCCAGTTCCTTTAATCGTCTCTCTTATTCCTCCGTAATGTCTTTTCTGATATTTTAACATGATCTTGAATTGCGATGCCT
The DNA here is from genome assembly GCF_059756535.1 of Pantherophis guttatus. Classification (NCBI taxonomy): domain Eukaryota; kingdom Metazoa; phylum Chordata; class Lepidosauria; order Squamata; family Colubridae; genus Pantherophis; species Pantherophis guttatus. The sequence continues at coordinate 13,455,098 of NC_142070.1, read as the reverse complement.
GAGTAAAGTACTCTGATGACTGGTTTTTATGTTACTGCTACTTTCTCTTAACTTACGGCAGCTTAGAAAATGTTCCAAAGAGAGCAGAAAATTACGGGGAAACCTGGCAACTCAGCTGTACTGTTTGGAATTCTGTCTCTACGCCATTGAGCAGTATAATCTGCAGTCAATTAAAATGGCATTTAATGTTATTCTGATAATGCAAGCTGCGATAGCCAATGGTTATGCAGCTTGGTAGTCTCATGTCCCAGATTCCATGTATAGACTGGTTTGCTTCAAATCTGGGCTATGATACACTGGATTTCTGACTTGATGTAATGAATTAGCATTTCCATGGTCCTATGTATTCTAAAAAAGACAGATAATGCTAGAGAGAGAGAGGGTTTGCATTAGCTAATTCCGGCCTGTTCTATGAAATTAATTTTTCTAAAATATTTCTTGTTACAAATGAAGAAGTACGTTTCTGTGGAAATATGTCCCATTTGAGAAGGAATGAAAACTACTTTTAATAGGATGGAATCCAATATATAATTTAGAGACTATGGACTGGATTAAAATGTATTCAGACTTAGAGAAGTGGGTTTTAAATTAATTTAAAGCGAAGAGTAACTTTCATGAATTGTGATGATTTATCTATGATTAATCAGAGCTCCTGAAGCTTTTACTTCCCACTGAATATATTTAAAGTTTTTGTTTCTTTAAATATCATAGGATCCTATATTGTAAATGTTAAAAAGTATCTTAAAAAATCATCTGGTCCAAACGTTTTATCCAGTGTAGGAGATCACTAATGTATGACTCTGAGAGATGGTCATCAAACCTCTGTTTAAATACCTCCCACAAAGGATTATTCATTATCTTCTGAAGCAGTTTCCATTAATATGATTTTCCTCCGATGTTCAATCAAAATCTGTTTGCTTTTTTATTTTATTTATTTTTCCTATTTTTGAGCTGCCCATTTCCCCCAGAGTGGGATTCTAGGCAGAGAGAGGGACTTTGAATTCATTACCATTTCTTCTACCTTCTGGGACATTAATGAAAAATTGTACCTGGAATCGGCTGCTTCAGATCCTTTAGCAATGGGTTTGTTGCCCCGTTGCTGGGTGGGCGTGGCAATGGTGGGTATGGCCTAGTTGGCCGCCTGCACCATGGTGGCGGTGTGGGCAGCGGCGTTTTTCACTCTCCCCAGGCTCCTGAGGCTTTCCTCGAGCCTCCGGGAGGGCGAAAACAGCATCTCCTGGAGTCTGGAGACCCTCCAGAGGCCAGAAACAGGCCCGTTTCTGGTCTTCCGGAACCTCAAGTAGGCCCATTTTTTGCCCTCCCAGACCTTCCACGTGGCCCCTGCACTTACCTGGAATGACAAATGGCCTGCGTGGAGACTCCTGGGAGGGGCAGGTGGGGTGGGTGTGGCCATTTGGGGGTTTGCTGAACCCCGGTAATCCTTGGCTAGAGGGTCACCTAAATCTTGCTGAACCCCCAGGAGCCCACCCCGGTTGTACCTCATCTTCTACATGACAGCCCTTCAGATACTTGTAGATAACTTCCGGGTCACCTAATGTTCCTCTCTTCTGCAAGCAACATAACCCCCTTTCCTGCCCACCCAATTTCTTAGAAGTTTCCCCCCCCTCCCCCTATTTTAGCTCTTACTGTCTTGATTACTCTCCTTCTACACATACTCCAGTTTTTCAGTGTCCTGCCTCAAGATTATAACTAGATATAATCGTCTATGTGGATTTTGACCAGTGAAGAATAGAGAGGAGTAATACTGTCTCTTGATCTTGACATTATTGATGCAGTCATTTTCTCAGGAAATATCAACTGAATGAAAAACTGGTGACCTTCTACCTGCACCATAGCTGGTGACCTTCTACCTGCACCATAGAGAGTATTTTAACTTACCGCACCTGTGTATGGTTTGCCAATTGCACAGTGGCAGATAGGACAGCGCTCCAGAGAGGGTAACATCATTGCTCAGAGGTTGTCCTCTCCCCCTCTTTGGAAGAGCTTTATAGCTCCCACTGCCTTAAGAAAGTTTAAAACATTCTTAAAGATCCATCTCATCCTGGGCACCCTTTTTTTAAAAAAATTTTTACCATCTGGCAGACAGTACAGGACAATAAAAACAAGGACAAATAGGCTGAAAAACAGCTTCTATCCCAGAGCAGTAACTATATTGAATTCTACTGTATAGTGCAATATTAATGCAGTATCAGGGGTTTTCAATTCAATTATATAGAATGTGAAGAATATGTGCTTTTGTTTTATTTTTTATGTATAATGTACACTGAAGATGGCATTACAACGAGGTGCAATGACAATAAAGTAAATACAAATTCTTTCCAACGCAGATGCAAAACATTATATTGTCTTTCATGTTAAATTCTATTGATTCCAGCTCACTGCTCAAGTGCATCCAACTCAACTAAACCAGTTACTTTATGACTTGATTTGGCATGATTTATCCATGATAAATCTATGTTGGCTCCTGCCAAGAAATGGATTCTGTTCCAAGTAATCACAGGCTATTTCATATAATGGTCCATAATGAGTTATCCTCTTTTTCATCTTTTTGAAGGTTGGTTTTCTGAGAATAAGTTAATGTTGTTGTTGTTATTGTTAGTTGTGAAGTCATGTCCGACCCATCCCGATCCCATAGACAACGTTCCTCCAGGCCTTCATGTCCTCTACCATCCTCTGGAGTCCATTTAAGCTCCCGCCTACTGCTTCAGTAACTTCATCCAGCCACCTCGTTCTCTGTTGTCCCCTTCTTCTTTTGCCCTAAATCTTTCTCAGCATTAGGCTCTTCTCCAGTGAGTCCTTCCTTCTCATTAGGTGGCCAAAATATTTGAAAGTTAGTGCTGTCTTCCCTATCAAGTACTTCTATAGATTCTGGTCCCAGAATAATCAATTTTGAAATTGTACTGTGATCTGAGAAGATACATGTCCAAATGGAAGTGGAATTCCAATGTATTAAGCAGAGACGACTTCATCTGTTGGACGTTGTGTGTTGACAGTGGAATGACAGTTGTGGTTGTTGAACAGGAACACAGAGCAGGTGTCAGGAACAGATAGATTAATTCAGGACCAGACTCAGCAGCCAAGCAATCTACAGTGCAGTTTCAGTTAGTCAATAATTGTCTTAATTTAATTGTAGGAAGCTAGCAATAATTTAAGGGATTGTCTTCTATCCTTAAAAGGGATGCGGTGGCTCAGTGGCTAAGATGCTGAGCTTGTCGATCGAAAGGTCGGCAGTTCAGCGGTTCGAATCCCTAGTGCCATGTAACGGGTGAGCTCCCGTTACTTGTCCCAGCTTCTGCCAATCTAGCAGTTTGAAAGCATGTAAAAACATGCAAGTAGAAAAATAGGGACCACCTTTGGTTGGAAGGTAACAGCGTTCCGTGCGCCTTTGGTGTTGAGTCATGCTGGCCACATGACCACGGAGACGTCTTCGGACAGCGCTGGCTCTTCGGCTTTGAAACGGAGATGAACACTGCCCCCTAGAGTCAGGAACAACTAGCACATATGTGCAAGGGGAACCTTTACCTTCTATCCTTAAACCATATTCTTTGATGACATATCTCTTCATATGTTCTTAGGGTATAAGCAGTATTATTAACATCAAGAAAATGCACTGGAAAACATTATTCCAGTACCTGAGCAGATACCAGTTTTATAAATTTAAAGAATGACTCTATCTATCTTCAAATTTGGTTTTGATTGACTGAGACATGTATAACTTATCTTAAATTATTATCCATTTTGTTAATATAAAAGCAGTGGTGGGATGCTGCTGGTTTAACAACCGGTTCATTAATCTTGTGCTGCGTGTGCGTGCGCAGTTTTACAAATACTAACCTTCTGAGTTACACTTGGGAGTAACACAGTTGAGGCACGGCAGTCCGCTCTGTCGCGTCAAACAGCTGAGAAGGTAAAGGTAAGTAAAGTGCAGGGGTGGATGGGCGGACCAACCTGATTGTCAGATTGAACCGGCTCGCTCCCAGCTGATCGCTGGAGCTACCGGTTCGCCCGAACTGCTCCGAACCGGTTGAATCCCACCTCTGCAAAATGACTATCCATTTGGTTTCTTTTCTGTTTACTGCCAGCCTGTACAAGTTACACAGCATAGGAATAATTTTAACTTTAGTTTTATAGCTTGGTTAACCCTTAACTTGGCCCCAAACAACTTGCTTCAATTAATACCATCCAATAATTTTCCGCTGGGCAAAAGACCATTAGTAACTTCTAGCACTTGTGTGAATGTTCACCAAGGTATCCATCATCCCTGGGATCAGAAAAGACTAGGAAGCTGTCAAAGAGAGGATCTGAGACTTGGAGTTCCAGAATGATATAAGTCGAACATCCGAATGTTTTCATTGTCTTAAATTATTTATACATCCATTTTATATCTCTGATGGAGATGCTTTTCCAGAGGGCGGAGGTAGTGATTTGAAAGAACTGGTCCAGCAAATTACCAGTCATTCATTCATCCGAAATATTGATGGATATTCTCTGCAATTTGCTTCCGTGTGTTCTACTTTCATCGCTCTTAAAAGGCAAATTCCAAAATATTGCAGTTTTCCATAGGTTTATCCATACAGTTCAGGCGAAATTAAGCCAATTAACCATACTTCACTACACTCCCAAGTTATAGATTTCCAGTTAAGATTAACCTAACCTAAAATTTTTAAAAAAATTCTAGGTCACTCAGGATGCATTTTATATCCAATTTCTTTTAGATGGCAAAGTTTGCAGGACGACATTTTCAGGAGCATTTTTATGGTACCTTGAACTCAGTACATTCTTGTAATTCCTATAGGAGTGTCTTGAAAAAGACATCTGAATCAAGAGTTTGCATGTGCAAATCTATACACATACACACTCTTATTGCATGGTCCTTATTGTTATTTTAACAACCAATGTTTTGTTTGTATTCTAATCGAAGACTGTAATAACATTTTGAGTTGACTTTAGTTTTGTAAATTGAAGATTCATAATCTTATCCTCCTTTCTGCTGCCCAATAACCTTTGAGAGAACCCAAAGTTGTGTAATGCTTCAAAGTCAATTAGAAGAAGTACTTCAGAATGAAGGGTCCTTGGTATTCTCTGAGCTTGGCTGTTTTCTTGCAACAGCCCTAGCACTGATGATATTACCTAGTTTGGGCAATGAAATGTCTGGAAGAAAACAACCAAGCTCAGAGAACACCGAGGACCCTTCATTTCAACCCTGAGCTACAAATATTTCCCTTTATTGTTACTTCAGAATGCCTGAGAGTGTAAATTCAGCTTCCGTCTGTGACTTTTTAAAGCAACTCCATCTTTTCCCAAGATTTTATTGCTATAGTGAAAGGGTTACTTAAATGAATTTTCAACCGTTTTAGACAAATACTGCATTTGCATCTCTTCCATATTTAATCTGAAGCACACACAACCCTACTCCAGTGGTGAAATCCAATTTTTTTTTACTACCGGTTCTGTGGGCGTGGCTTGGTAGGCGTGGCTTGGTGGGCATTGCAGGGAAAGGGTACTGCAAAATCTCCATTTCCACCCCACTCCTGGGGGAAGGATATGGCAGAATCCCCATTCCCTCCCCACTCCTGGGGGAAGGATATTGCAAAATCTCCATTCCCACCCCACTCTGGGCCCAGCCAGAGGTGGTATTTGCTTGTTCTCCGAACTGCTCAAAATTTCCGCTACTGGTTCTCCAGAATTGTCAGAACCTGCTGGATTTCACCCCTCCCCTAGTGTTATATACCATACCATCCTGTACCATATCCTTCACTCAATTTCTTTTTTCTGTAGGCTTTTTTCACTCTATGTAATAATGTGACTTGTAAAAATCTGTCTCAAAGATCAATGAGTTCCTCTCATTCTTCTTCTTCGTTTGTTTCTTGTTTTACCATCTTGTTCAATAAATAGTTCTAAGAAACTTAAAACATTGCAACTAGTAAAAAAAAATATCGGCTAGTCTAATAAATACACCATCTTTATGGATCATTAATATATGTTAACTATCTTTCTGAATGCACCCAGTGAATTTATTTGGGGCTGAGTTCTGAGAATTTTGTCATAAATTCTTTGGGTGACTTAAATAACATTTTGAAATGTTAATTTGCTTGAGCATATGTTACCTGGGGCAATTGAGAAAGAAAAATAAGACTTGTTAATGAAATGCTAAATACTTTACATAATACGCTGCACATGGGAATGTAATAGTTCCTTGCAGGAGTATTCTTCTCCTACCTGCATAGTTTCTCAATCTGATTGGCATTTTATCTTATACAGGTAATTCTTGACTTACGACCACAATTGAGCCCAAGATTTCTGTTGTTAATTGAGATATTTGTGAAGTGAGTTTTGGTCCATTTTACGACCTTTCGTTGCCACAGTTGTTGAGTGAATCATTGCAATTGTTCAATGAGTCACACTGTTGTTAAGTGAATCTGGCTTCCCCATTGACTTTGTTTGTCAGAAGGTTGCAAAAGGGGATCCCATGACACGGGGACATTGCAACCATCATAAAATATGAGCCAATTGCTCTGAATTTTGATCATGTGATCGTGGGAATGTTGCAACAGTCTTAAGTGTGAAAAATGGTCGTGTTACTTTTTTCAGTGCCGTTGTAAATGTGAGCGATCCCGAAGTGAACTGTTGTAAATCGAGGACTGCCTGTGGAAACCCAAAGGAGTTTGGAGGCAAACAAAGCTGAATTTACATAAAGTGTGAAAAGTTATAGTTGGTTTGGAAATACATTATGGACATTTCTTAATATGGATCATTACATAGCTCCAGGTATCTTATACTGCTGACATTTATCTAAGGAACGGGATTTTAATTTATTTCCATCTATGATACATCTTCAATGGGATCTAGCTCCTAGCTGCAAATTTGCCTTTTTAATCATAAAGCGTTTTTACAGTAGGCAAACAAAACAGATGCTCAAGAGACTTTGGGCTGCAAGTACATCTGATGTCATACTAGAGCTTCTTGGAAGAGATAAACATTTTCCTTTAATAATGTATCATTCCATCTCATTAGAGTGGGGAAAAGTGGGGATGGGAATCCATATAAGGAAAGGTTCAGTATTTTGTTCCCTTAATATATGCTGCTGCATTTGAATGTATTTCTTGTTTAGATGGATAGAAGATAATATGTGGCCATTGGTCGAATCAATGAAGGAATGACCTTGATAGGACATCCCAATTTTTCAAAAAGCTTTTGCTTTTTGCTTTTTCAAAAAGGCAACTGGACTTTGTTTTTCTTGAAGACGCTTCGCTTCTCATCCGAGAAGCTTCTTCATGTCTCAGAACTGAAGAAGCTTCTCGAATGAGAAGCGAAACATCTTCAAGGAAAAACAAAGGCAGGAGTGGGCTGCTGGGGGTTCTCACGGGTTCAGGAGAACCTCTAGCTAAGATTCTGTGCTAAGATTTGGGAGAACCCCAAATTCCACTCCTGGCTGGCCCCGCCCATCCTGCCCCACCCTTCCCAGGAGTCCCCATGTGGCCTGTTTTGGATGCAGGTAAATGCAGGGTGCGCTTGGAGGCTCGGTGAGGGCGAAAAATAGGCCTACTGGAAGTTTGGGAAGGCTGAATTGGGCCCGTTTCTGGCCTCCAGAGCCTGGGGAGGCCATTTTCGCCCTCCCAGAGGCTTGAAGAAAGCTTCCAGAGCCTGGGGAAGGCAAAAACGCCACACACCCCCACCGTGGTGCTGGAGGGTGGATAGGCCACACCCACCATGGCCACGCCCACCCAGCAACCGGGCAGAGAACCCCCTTGCTAAAATTTTTGAAGCCCACCCCTGAACAAAGTCCAGTTGCCTCTTGAAAAAGCACCTTTGGGACAACAATGACCTGGATGACTGAGAATCTCCACAGACCCTTACTAGAAGAAAATTGGATTCATGAAGTAGGGAAGCTAAACATGAAGGACAATCTCATTTATGATTGATATGCTTAGTAGGAAAATATTATGGCAGTCCAGTCCCATGAATTCATGTTTGGGGTGTATTAAAAATATTGATCCTCCGGTGTGAATATCAACTATCAGCAAAATTTCAAATCTAAATCTTCATATAGCTCTGTCCTGTAATATTTATTGAACAGGAACATTCCATTTATCAGAAGGTACTATTTTTTAACATAATGGCTTCGGCTCCAGTCATTTGTTGAGCTTCAGTAAATTTTTGTAATGCAGTATGTGTTTTATCTGGGTCTACATTTTTTTTTCTTTTTAATCTTCGAGACCGCCTGCTGCTACCGACGATCTCCCAGCGACCCGTGCGCTCCCACAGAGAAGGCCTCCTCAGGGTGCCATCAGCCAAACAATGTAGCTGGTGACCCCCAGGGGGAGGGCCTTCTCTGTGGGGGCACCTACCCTCTGGAATCAGTTGCCCCCAGAAATAAGGAGAATCCAAGACCTCAGTGCCTTCCACCGTGCCTTTAAAACCCACTTTTTCCAGCAAGCCGGGCTGGCTTAAGAAGAAATTTTTAAATGTTTTAATTGGTTTGTGATTTTTAATTTTTGGGCCAAATTTATATATATTTTAATTGTTTTTTAATATTTGTATTTCATGTTCTTAATTCTGGCTGTACACCGCCCTGAGTCCTCAGGGAGAAGGGCAGTATATAAATTGGAAATAAATTAAATTAAATTAATTCTTTTCTTCATTTCAGCATCTATAAGTTGCTCAAAATAATTTGGGGGACAGGGATTCTTCCAAATATAAGAAATAAATGCATATACGATTAGAGAATCCTGGTGAACTTACATCAAAGTAAACACATTTGGAATGAATTTTTTTTTTTAATTTGATTTATATGCCGCCCTTCTCCGGAGTCTCAGGGTGGCTTACAGTGCGTTAACACAATTTGATTTGTGTTTTTATCACTGACTCTTAAAATTTTGACTATTGCATATTAATGCGTCCCTTCACCAAGTTTGCATCTTCCACAGGTGTTGGAATATATCTCCCATCATCCTTGACCCAGCAGAAATGCTATACAGGTAATCCTTAATTTACAACAGTTCATTTAGTGAACTTACGATTGTTTTTCACACTTAGAACCATTGCAGCATCCTCATGGTCACATGATCAAAATTCAGATGCTTGATGTTGTGGCCCGCCAGCAGAGCTTCGCCCGCCAGTGAGGAGATTGGGGAGGAACATGGGCCAGTCCTGGAGTCTGTGGAAGGCTCTGATGAGTGCTCTGCGTCAGAGGCAGAGATGGGGCCAGGGCCGTCTGACAATTATCAGCTACCTTCAGAGTCGGAGATAAGTGGGGCAGAAGAACAGCTGGAGCCTGTTCCCAATGTGCGCATGTGCAGAGCTGTCAGGGGAAGGGAACAATTAAGGAACAGAGGTCGACTGGGGAGTAAAGGCACAAGGGGACACTGAATGGCCCCTCCCATATGAAATAAATAGGAGCAAAAGGGAAGTGGTGTTTGCAGGAGACAATTAGTTCATTTATTAGTGTGAAGATTTGCCTATCTGAGTTGTGCCTCACAGAGACTCCTTGCCAAGTATTTCCTTGTTACGCCTGGAAGCTATCGGCCTGGCAACCCTCCAAGGACTGATAAGGTCTGTGGTTGCAATTCACCCTTGAAAGACTGTTTGCTGGGACTTTGCTGACTGTGAATGCTAGGAATTCACATTAGCCAAATAAAAAGAGGTTTGTTGGGACAATGTTTCATGATTTTGTGAAGCCTCAGTGGCAACACTTGGCAACTGACTTATATTTATGACAGCTGCTGTGTCCCGGGGTCATGTGAAGACACTTTTGTGATCTGGCAAGCAAAGTCAATGGGGAAGCCAGATTCACTTAACAAGTGTGTTACTAACTTAACAACTGCAGGGATTCACTTAACAACTATGTCAAGAAAAGTTGTAAAACAAGACACTTAAGTGTAAAACTCACTTAACAAATGTTTCATTTAGCAACTGAAATTTTGGGCTCAATTGTGGTCATAAGTCGAGGACTACTTGTATATGCTGGCTGGAATGATGAAGATCATATCCTCTGAGTGAAAGCTGTGTAGCTCACCTTAAATGTCACTGTGGTAGAAAGTGCACATTATCATGAGATGAATCCTTTTTGGTGATCAAAAGTTTTGATTAAGAATGAGTGCCTTCTGGCTTTATCAAAGAACCTTAAAGTTCCTTAGATGTTTCATCCATAGCTAATCCTCTACATTGGTTCTCAATTTGACTTCAGAGAATCCATTTTCCATTTATGCTGTTATCTCTTAGATTGTAACTGAGATGGCAGGGTCTTATCGATTTTCTTACTTTTTTGATAAGCTACTTCAAGGAAACATTGTTTCAGAATGGAGCAAATGTTTCATATTTATATCTATCTATATATTGCTAAAATCTTCATGGTCATAACCTTTACCTGGGCGAAATGGTATATCATAGAGCAACAATATTTGAACCAAGGTATTTCAAATGGGCTAACATACAGCATGTGTCCCAAATTCGGGATCTGTTGACTCCCAAGGAAATGAAATTTCAAAATGGTGTGGCTGCTTCAGTACTAGTTGCTGCTACTACAGTCATGTGATCTTCATTTTCAACATTCCATGACAGTTTCCCAGCCAGTCTGACAATCCCTTGCTCCTCTCCCACCCACAACAGCTACCCATCAGGAAGGAGGGAAGGAAGGAAGGAAGGAAGGAAGGAAGGAAGGAAGGAAGGAAGGAAGGAAGGAAGGAAGGAAGGAAGGAAGGAAGGAAGGAAGATTTTGATACTCCTTGCCAGATTCCCATAAGAATACACAATGGAGAAGCCAGCAGGAAGTCAGAAGTTGCTCCTGCTCTCACTGCTTTTTTGCATTTTTTGTTTGTTTCTTTGTTTAGGTAAGAAATATCTCTGAAACGATGACCTAATGGGGCATGAGTTGTCTAGTATTTTTTTTTAAAGTATGAGGAGCCCACCAAATATTTACTTAAATCTCTAGCTTCTCTTAGAATTCCTCATATTTCACTTGAGGAGAAATTCCCAAATCCATTGCCAATTTTATCGTAGATCCAACAGTTTTAGGTCTCTTGAGATTGAAGCCAAGAACTCCTGAGATTCTGAACTAATTTAATTGCCCTTTAGCAAAGTTACAGTAGTAGTCCTAGTTTCATTTCTTCTGCCACTGCATTGCATCTTTCTATATATTTTCTCCTAGTACTTCTGTAATTTAAGAGACAATCTTATATGAATTTTTAAAACAACATTACCATAATTTATTATTTCTTTTTTCTGATAATATGAGGATTCTTGGCAGAAGATAAAGCATTTCTTACAGGATTCAAATTATTTCACCTTCCTAAATGATTACCTTATTTTCAATTTTACTTTGCCCACTCATCCCAATAATCACCTGCAGCCTACTGAAATATGTGTGTTAATTATGAATGCCATTAAACTGGAGAAAAATATATAGAATCATCTGAAATATAAACATGGGATTAAAAAGGAAAGATGCCTTTAAGTTGGACTTAGTTTTCATGGACTACAACCTTACATTTTTCTGGTAGCATTTATGGATATGATTTGCCATTATCTTCTTCCAAGATATATATATTGTTGACTAACCACAATCCTAGAATTCCCCAAATGATCCCAGCCAAGTATTAGCAATAGCAATTAGCAATTGTACTTAGACTTATATACAGCTTCACAGTGCTTTTACAGCCCTCTCTAAGCAGTTTACAGAGTCAGCCTATTGCCCCCAGCAATCTGGGTCCTCATTTTACCCACCTTTGAAAGATGGAAGGCTGAGTCAACCTTGAGCCTGGGGAGCTTCGATCTGCCAAATTGCAGGCAGCCGGCAGCAGAATTAGCCTGCAATACTGCATTCTAGCCACTGCGCCATCGTGGCTCTTAAAGGTTTGTCCTGTCCAGTCATTTCTGACTCTAGCGGGTAGTGCTCATTTCCATTTCTTAGTGGAGGGAGCCAATTTTGTCCAAAGACCCGTGGTCATGTGACCAACATGAGTACATGCCAAGGAACATAGAACTCTGTTACATTCCCACCAAAATGGTACCTATTTATCTATTCGCATGTGCATGTTTTCGAACTGCTATGTGGGCAGGAGCTGGGGGAAGGATGGGAGCTCATCCCATCATGCACACTTGGGTCTTGAACCCATACTTCTTTAACTACTTCTTTAACTGCTGAACCATCATGGCCCAGCTAGCCAAGTGATTACCATGACCAACTCTGCTTAGCTTCTGATTTCTTCGGTGTACCACTCTCCACAAAAGCAATACAATATAAACAGATAATTATTTAAAGGTGACACAATATGCAAGAAATTTATGGGCTGCATAAATAGAGGGATAGAATCAAGATCACGTGAAGTGTTAATCACTTTATAATGCCTTGGTAAGGCCACACTTGGAATACTGCATTCAGTTTTGGTCGCTATGATGTAAAAAAAGATGTTGAGACTCTAGAAAGAGTGCAGAGAAGAGCAACAAAAATGATTAGGGGCTAGAGGCTAAAACATATGAAAAACAATTGCAGGAACTGGGTATGTCTAGTTTAATGAAGAGAAGGACTAGGGGAGACATGATAGCAGTGTTCCAATATCTCAGGGGTTGCCACAAAGAAGAGGGAGTCAAACTATTCTCCAGAGCACCTGAGGGTAGAACAAGAAGCAATAGGTGGAAACTAATCAAGGAGATAAGCAACTTAGAACTAAGGAGAAATTTCCTGACAGAACAATTAATCAGTGGAACAACTTGTCTCCAGAAGTTGTGAATGCTCCAACACTGGAAGTTTTTAAGATGTTGGAAAACCATTTGTCTGAAGTGGTGTAGAGTTTCCTGCCTGGGCAGGGGTTGGACAAGAAGACCTCCAGGGTCCCTTCCAACTCTGTTATTCTAAAAAGAACCCACGTGCCAATTTTGAGATTTTACTTATTCTCTTAAAATAGTGTGGCTGTGGTATGATTTTGTGGTCTGCAATACTGCACAATGTAATACATAAGAACCCCTTATTTACACTTGCTATAGCACAGAGTAATCCATGTTTGGATTTGTTGTTTCAGTTGCTACATCCTTATTTATTTATCTGTGTTTATTTATCAAATACATAAGACAATTTTACATTGTTATTTTGAGCCCTTTGTTGGTTCATTTATTTGATGGATTTCTATTCCACCTTTTCCTGATTCCTAAAATGCTAATTTAACATTTGGCCAAGGATTGAGTTCTTCAGAAAGCGTTTCTGCATAATTCCATTTCCAATGAATGCAGGTACATAAAGATATGCCTTTCACAATGGATGTCATAATTAAGGTTCTGTAACAGTTACTTCTCAGGATGATAGTAATTCCAGTTAACTCAAAACAGACAAAAAATATCCAGTCAGTCTCCAGAAAGGTGCCAAGTCACACACACACAGAAAACCCCTCCAATAATATTACTTATCAGTTTTTTTTTAAAGTGACAGATCCACCTGCAAAGGTGATCAATTACTAATTTTGGAGAGAGAAATTCTGCATTCATTTTATGTTGAGAGAACCTGATTTAGACATTCATTCAAGAGAGAAGATTTTTTTTTTGCTGAATTTCTCATAGATGTCATGTTGCTTCTCTTACACTGAGTTGTAAGACAAGGAAAGTTATTTCTAGGGATGTTTAGCCTTTTATTATATGCTGATCTCTCCATCACTCTATAATTTACCCACCTTCCCATGATTCAATTAAATCTCAAGGGGAAATGTCCCTTGAGTTGTATTTCATAGCATTGTCACTGTGGTTGCTAAGGAAGAGTCCTGTCCTCTGAGAAATTATTGGAGGAGGAAAGAAAATTTCAGAAAAATTGATGGAGAGTTTTAAAAAGCATTTTCCATCCAGATCTTTTAATTACATTAAGTATTCATAGGCGGTGTCAGTGTTCCAAGTAATGCACCCATAGAAATTAGAACTCCGAGGCAGGCAGGGTTCCTCAAAGAACAGTTTTATTCGGTAGATCATATTGGCACAAGTGGTGAAAGCCGACTCTAAAAGTTCCCGCGGCTTACTTAAAAGTAAAAGTTTCCCCTTTCCCCCAAGTCACTGGTCACGCTGTCCAATCCAGGAGCTGGGTTGCTTGGTTACTTCGCCCCTCCTCTGGCCAGCCACTTGTGGGAAGTTTGCTTGGGTTCCCACAGGACAGTTTTATTGTTTTGGTTACAAACCCCATCTAACTAATTCCCTCTTCCCTCTGTTGTGTGGCAGCCCTGAAGCCTCCAAGATGGCTTCAGCCATGATCACTTCAGGATTGACAGGCAGATTATCCCTACTAGATGAGCAGTGGTGGGGGATCTGCCCTAATGACTGGCTGGGTAGGCGTGACCATGGTGGGCATGGCCAGGGGGTGTGACAGCCAGCACTGGGCCTCCTGCACCCCCCTGGGAGCAAAAATGGGCTGCAGGGGGTCGTGCCACCCCCAGTGCCCCGTTTTGGGCCTAGTAGGCCTTCCTGAAGCCTCTTGGAAACAAAAACTGGCCATGGAGGTCTGCCCTGACCCCACGTAACCTGTTTTTGGCCTAAGAGGCCTCCCTGAAGCCTCCTGGGAGCGAAAATAGGCTGTGAGTGGGGGGCATGCCACACACCCACATGCCCTGTTTTGGGTCTAGGAAGTCTCCCTGCACTTATCTGGGAGCCAAAGTGGGGCGCGTGGGGACTTCTGGAAGGGGCAGGGTGGGGAGGGGAGGGGCTAGCCAGCAATTTAACTATCGGTTTGCCCGAACCAGCCTGAACTGGGTGAATCCTTCCACTGTAGATGAGAGAATCTGTTTCTTTGACTTTGACTTTCCCAGTGGTGGAAAACCATTTCCCCTCATTCCATTTGAGAAGACCTTACAACCATAATTAATCCCAAAGTTTCTGTTGCTAAGCGAGACAGTTGTTAAGGGAGTTTTGCCCCATTTTACGACCTTTCTTGCCCCTGCATCTGCCGTGCACTGAATCACTGTAATTGTTAAGTTAGTAACACGATTGCTAAGTGAATCTGGCTTCCCCATTGACTTTGCTTGCCAGAAGGCCGCAAAAAGGTGGATCGCATGATCCTGTGAAGGTCATAAATACGAGTCAGTTACCAAGCGGCTGAATTTTGATCACATGACCGTGAGGATGCTGCAATGGTTGTAAATGTGAAAAATGTACATAAATCACTTTTTTCCAGTGTTGTTGTAGCTACAAACAGTCACTATATGAACTGTTCTAAGTCAAGGATCTATAGAACATTTTCTCCTGTTATCAAAAATAATTTGAATCAAAGATATTCTTATCCCTGCATATAAATAGAAATATAATAGGTATTACCAGAAAGAATGGATGTAGTGAAATATTTTCTGGCTGAGAAGAAAAGAATGTTTACTTATTTATTTATTTATTGGTTTGATTTCTATGCCGCCCTTCTCCGGAGACTCAGGGCGGCTTACAATGCGTTAAGCAATAGCCTTCATACTTTTGTATATACCTGCTTAGTAGGGCTTTCGGCCCTCCCTAAACGGTGTTCTTTTTTATACAAAGTCAGCTTATTGCCCCACAATCTGGGTTCTCATTTTACCTATCTCGAAAGGATGGAAGGCTGAGTCAACCTTGAGCCTAGTGAGATTCAAACTTGCAGTAATCGCAGGCATCTGGTGCTAATTAACAGTACTTTAGTCTGCTGCGCCACCAAGGCTCTTCTTTTAAGGGAATGGAGCTGCAAGAAAGTTAAAATCTGTCTGTTGCAATCAGTGCATGCCAGATCAGGGGTGGGTTCCACTTATCTTTACTACCGGTTCGCAGCGGGATCACGCGCTTCTGCACATGTGCAGATCACCCATGATGACATCTTGGCGAGTGGGCGGAGCCTCCCACCGGTTTTACTACCGGTTCTATAGAACCGGACCGAATCGGGAGCAACCCACCACTGTGCCAGATGTATTAGAATAACAGAGTTGGAAGGGACCTTGGAGGTCTTCTAGTCCAACCTCCTGCTTAGGCAGGAAACTCTATACCATTTCAGACAAATGGTTATCCAGTCTCTTCTTAAAAACTTCCAGTGTTGGAGCATTCACAACTTCTGGAGGCAAGTTGTTCCACTGATTAATTGTTCTAACTGTCAGGAAATTTCTCCTTAGTTCTAGGTTGCTCTTCTTGATTAGTTTCCACCCATTGCTTCTTGCCCTGCTTTAGGTGCTTTGGAGAATAGCTTGACTCCCTCTTCTTTGTAGCAGCAGCCCCTGAGATATTGGAACACTGCTGTCATGTCACCCCTAGTTCTTCTTTTTCATTAGACATAGCCAATTCCTGCAACTGTTCTTCATATGTTTTAGCCTCCAGTCCCCTAATCATCTTTGTTGCTATGGACGCAGAAGAAAATCCATTGAGCAATAGACATACCTTCTTCCCTCTTCCACTCTGCTTCAAATTCAGAGTATTTGAAAGGTATCATTGGAAAAGTCATCCTTGGATGTTGCAGCAATCTCCTGCAGCATTGTTTGCATAATGGGATTTGGATGCCAAGTGCCCTATAGCAGGGGTATCAAACTCAATTTCATTGAGGGCTGAATCAGGGCTGTGGTTGACCTCGGGGGGCTAGGCGGGTGTGGCTGACTGGGTGGGTGTGGCCAGCTTGACACCACTCACTGGGCGTGGCCAACTGGGAGGGCGTGATCAGCTGGGTGGGCCTGGCCAGCTTGACTCCACTCCCCAAATTGCTGGCATCTTTCCTCTTTGCATTGGGTAGACCGGGCTGAAGCCACGCTGGCCTGATGTTTCCTATTCGCATTGGGTAGACTGGGCCGAAGCGATGCAGGCTGGCCCCTTACATTTTCAAGGACAGCCCCATGGGCCAGATCCGACCACATCGCGGGCCGGATCCAGCCTGCGGGCCCTGAGTTTGACACCCCTGCCCTATAGCGAGACGACATCATTAACTTCTAAGGTTCTAGAAATCACTGCAATTTTGATTAATATTAAAAGCTTTTTAAAACAATGGAGAAAGAGAGAGACGGGAGGGTGGGGTGAAACCTAATCAAACCATCTGAGGAACAGAAAGCTTCTGTAGTGAGTCACTCAACTATGAGACAGCAAACTGAGCTACCACAATACAGTTCGTGTGCTGGATTTTTTTGGAAATAAGATTGTAACTCATGCATTAAAAATGGAATGCACGAGGCACTTTAGGCTGAGCTCATGGTGAGAGGATTTTGCGCCCTACCCGCTTCCTGATTCAGTGGCATAAGGAATAGATGGTTGAATGTCTACTAGAAAACTGCGAAATAGAATTTCAGGCTCAAGAGAGGCTGAACATTTCAAAGTCTGCATGGTAGTTTATAAGCAGTAGAGATGATGACACTGTATAACTTTGAAAATTGAAACAAAGTTTGGCTGGTTTGCATAGGTCATGTGACCTCATCACTTAGTGATGGCAATCTCGGCAGTCCTGGTTGCTGTCATAACCGAGAGACTGTGTGGTTCCTTAAGAGATCATATCATATCATATCACATCATCTTTATTGACATTTTTTTTTCTGTGGGACTCTGGCACCCATTAAAAATGAAATCAATAAAAATGTTGCCTGCTCTCAAAAGTGCACACATACATAACACACATATAGATATGCTATAAACATACATACGCATATCCCTGCACACTAACATATACTGTGTTTCCCCGAAAATAAGACTCTGTCTTATATTTTTTTGAACCCCAAAATAAGCACTTGGCCTTATTTTTGGGGAGGACTTATTATTTTGGGGCGCATGGAGCATGATGGGGCTCTTCTTGCCGCCTTATCTTATTTCCAGTTCTACGTTTAAAAATTTTCAAGGAGGGTTTATTTTCGGGGGGAGGCTTATTTTAGCGCATGTGCTCAAAAGCCCGATTGGGCTTATTATCAGGGGATGTCTTATTTTCGAGGAAACAGGATAAATACGTATAAATATTAATCACTGTCCATCTTGAAGACATAGCGGAAAGAGGAAGTTTCAGAAGGTTGACCAGATTCCTAGGCAGACAGGCTGACAGGCAAGCATTGCAGGTGGACACTGCTGAACATGGGTGGCAGCAGGGGCCACAGGCAGGCTGGCAGGGGTTGTGGCCAGATGATGGGTGCTTGGGAGTGTGAGATTCTTGAGACCTTGTACGCCCTGGCATGGCTCAGGAGGAAGGATTTATGGGACCTTCCCTGCTGACTTTCCCATTGGTGATCACAGAACTGCTGCTTGCTGCAATGCTGTGATTGTGAGCCATGTAAAATCCTGACACGGTCACATGACTGTGGGAATAGTACTTAAACTTATATACCAAATGTTGTAACACGGAGGTGTCAAACACAAGGCCCGTGGGCCGGATCTGGACTGTGATGTGGTTGGATCCAGCCCGCAGGGCCATCCTGGAAAATGCAAGGGGCTGACCCACGTCGCTTCGGCCCAACACAAAGCAGAAATTGGGCCAGAGTGGCTTCGGCCCGGTCTACCCAATGCAAAGAGGAAAGATCAGGCCAGTGTGGCTTCGGCCTGGTCTACCTAGTGCGAAGAGTAAATATCAGGCCCGCATCGCTTTCGCCCAATCTACCCAGTGTGAAGCGGAAAGATTGGGCCAGCGTGGCTTCGGCCCGGGCTACCCAATGTACCCAGGCCATGCCTACCCAGTCAGCCACACCCATCCAGTTGGCCATGCCTGCCCAACCCCCGAAGTCAACCACAGCCCTGATGCGGCCCTCAATGAAATTGAGCTTGACACCCGTGCTGTAACAGCTGCAATTTTGCAGTTCGGTTGTAAGTCCTCCTCATTAAAGCACATCGTAACTTTGGTTGCCCAACAAATGGTCCTACCTCAAGGACTACCTGTAGCAAGAGTTTGTTTCATTATATATCTTGATGGTTATTATCTACCCATCCTTATTTTATATATAAATGCAAATGGGTAGAACCTGGGATCTACTCCATGGAAATCAGTACTCTACTACTGAACTATACTGTCTGTTCAGAACCTTTTCCTGTCTGTTGATTTTTGTTGGTTTGTAGAAGAGTCTACCAGGGCTTATTTTAAGCATAATCCTTTGTTCTCTTTTATATTTAATTCAAACATGGAAATGTAATAATATTGCTGAATTATTACTGGATTAGTAGTTGGAACTGGGCGTGCTACTGTGCTTTTTTATCTTTAGTTTTTGCATAAAGGTATCAGTGATGTTTGATATACTTTAGAGCAGAAAGAATCCCAGTAATATTTCAAACAACTAAGGGACACATGTGACCGTTGCACAGAGTAAGATTTGAAGGCCTGTGGCTGAACTAGCTAGTGTGGCTGTGCAAATAATGTGGAAGAGTGATTTCTGGCAGAATTGTCACCTGTGGGTGCCAACAGAGATATGGCTCCCTCAGTACCGTTACAAATTATTCACATACTCCTACCAAGGTAGTCATCCCCTCAGCTAGTCTTTTTACGAAAGAATCATGCTAAGCAGTAGTAAACATCCAAGGGCAACTCTGGAAAATGCTTCGCATGTTTCAAAAAGCTGTATGTTATCATTTTATGCACTGCAAGGATTGTACGTTGGAAACTGATATCCAACATGAAACAATTCTATCCAAGTCCAAGCTACAAGCCACTTTTAACTTCTACTCTGGCTCTTTGTTGTTTCTTTGGAGGCCTTGAAATCCTCCCTTTGCTGGTCATTTCCATCTAAGCAATTATGCTGTCAGTCTTGCTCACTAAATTATGAACAGTCAGATTGCCAGAACCGGCTAGCTGAGCGTTCTTGTGCTCTTGGTGCTCTCAGAGCTCGGTTGTTGGTTGCATCTGAAGGCAGGACAAGAAGCAACAAATGGAAACTAATCAAGGAGAGAAGCAATCTTAGATCTAAGGAGAAATTTCCCGACAGTAAGAAAAATGAATCAGTGGAATGGCTTGCCTTCATCACTGGAGATTTTTAAGAAGAAATTGGGCAACCATTTGTCTGAAATGGCATAGGGTTTCCTGTTTCGGACTAGAAGACCTCCAAGGTCCCTTCCAACTCTGTTACGCTATTATTTATTTTTGTATTTATTTTTGTATTTATTTATTTATTTAGTCATGTTTATGTAGTGTATATTGGAGATGGTGACCCTTTGAGAGCTGTATGCAATGAAATTTCATTTTAATGTATGCCAATTAGTGTACATTCAAAGTGACAATAAAGTCAGTCAGTCAGTCAGTCAGCCAGCCAGCCAGCCAGCCAGCCAGCCAGCCAGCCTGCCTGCCTGCCTGCCTGCCTGCCTGCCTGCCTGCCTGCCTGCCTATCTATCTATCTATCTATCTATCTATCTATCTATCTATCTATCTATCTATCTATCTATCTACTGTGTTTCCCCGAAAATAACACCCTGTCTTATATTTTTTTGAACCCCAAAATAAGTGCTTGGCCTTATTTTGGGGGAGGTCTTATTATTTTGGGGTGCCTGGAGCAAGCCTGGGCTCCTCTTGCTGTCTTTCCAGCTCTACGTCTACATTTTTTCGGGGAGGGCTTATTTTTGGGGGGAGGCTTATTTTAGCGCATGCACTTAAAAGCCCGATTGGGCTTATTATCAGGGGGTGTCTTATTTTAGGGGAAACAGGGTATCTGTCTGTCTGTCTGTCTGTCTGTCTGTCTTTCTGTCTTTCTATCTATCTATCTATCTATCTATCTATCTATCTATCTATCTATCTATCTATCTATCTATCTATCTATCATCTCTCTCTCCCCCCCACCTACTTACCTACATCCACCCGTCTGTCTGTCTGTCTGTCTGTCTGTCTGTCTGTCTGTCTGTCTATCTATCTATCTATCTATCTATCTATCTATCTATCTATCTATCTATCTATCTATCTATCATTTTATTTTCTTGGAAATATTCTCATTGATACTGAAAAGATTTTTCCTATTGGAAAACAAAGGTTTGGTTTTGAAGAAACCTTAATACTGGTTTCTTAAAAGCTAACTTTGAATTTTGTTTACTATGTCATACTGTAGATATTAAATAGATTGAAACAGCCTTATAAATAAGTCCAGTTTGGATGAGAAATATTTATGCCGTTGTTCTTTGAATTTCAGATATTTATGAGCCGCCATTTCTTACATTACTGCAGTGAGCCTACTCTGGATGTGAAGATTGCCTTTTGTCAGGTGTGTGTTCCTTACAGGTAAAACAAGGTACAGTATATACTTGTACTTACATATTTTGTGATCAGTATTTCATATCAATCATGCATGTGACTAAAGGTCTATAACAACCACCTCAATCTGGTTCATCCTATCACTAGTTACGTTGGCTGGAATTCATGGTGCTAAAATGTGGAAGTGAATGGGGCATAGAATTTAGCAGAATGTTTATATCTCAGAGTAGGCCATTGCACAACGAGGATCCTAGTCACTTAGGGATAGTTTGAAATTACCACCGCAAAAAAAGGATGTAAAATCAGGCACAATCATTCAGAGACTCACTTCACAACCTATATGACTTATAGCGATAATTACATGCCCAACTATAGTCATAAATCAAAGATTATATTTAATAATATCTCATCTAAAGAGGGTAAAACCAATAAGCCTAACACAAGGGTGTCAAACTCACGTCATCACGTCGTTGTCATGTGATGTATGGCGACTTCCCCACCTTTGCTAAACTGGGGGTGGGCATGGCCAGCCTGTGACACCTCTGGCCCGCAGGCCATGAGTTTGACACCACTGCCCTAGAGGATACTATCAAAGTGTATGCATAGTCCTGGAAAGAACACAGTTAATTGTATACGTCTGGGGTGAAATCCAATTTTTTTTACTACCAGTTCTATGGGTGTGGCTTGGTGGGCGTGGCTTGGTGGGCATGACAGGGGAAGGATACTGCAAAATCTCCATTCCCACCCCACTCCTGGGGGAAGGATATTGCAAAATCTCCATTCCCACCCCATTCTGGGGCCAGCCAGAGGTGGTATTTTCCAGTTCTCTGAACTACTCAAAATTTCTGCTTCCGGTTCTCCAAACTGCTCAAAATTTCTGCTACCGGTTCTCCAGAACCTGCTGGATTTCATCCCTGGTATACATGTATAGCCGTGCCTTCATTGAACATGCAGTTTTATACCGTATTTGCTGGAGGAAATTTTTCTCTCACTGAGTTCATCTGGAAAAAAAGAGATATTTTAAAAGAAGTTCTCTGCTTCCGGTTACGGTTAATAAAATAATTGTTATTAAACTAAGATTTAAGAAATATTGAAAATTTTTAAACAGAAGATAAACCTAAACAAATATAATGAAAAGTTAGAGAAAGAAGGAAGATAAAAAAGTCAAGAAAGCAATACAGTTAAAGGAAGGAGAAAAAGATTTAACAATGCAAATTCTATCCTATTCTTTATATGACTGTTTTATATTATTGGCAGTTTTATTTCTGGCTCCTTTGTTAGTGACCTCTTCCAGGAAATGGGGTGGAGATGCTGATGGTGTGTTCTATTTTTCTGAGATCTCTTTCCTTTGTCAACTGCCCCATGCCACCACGTATTCTTCCCTAAGCACCAAAAATGCAAGAAAATTGATAATAAAAGTACAGGAAACCCCAGGCCTTGTTCTGAACCACAGCTATCTTGTGAAATACCTTGTATCTATATGATGTAAAATTCTAATATTGCTATTTCTCCCAGTCAAACAGCAAATGACCTAATTGTATCCATTCTTTGAAATGAGTTTGCAAGTGATACTAAATGCTGCAGGCAGAACGTTGAACATTTTGATTGAAATGAAAAATATGGTCCCAGTTCTGTTCAAAGTATTCCGATCTTTGGCTTGTTTAAGATTTTTTGAGCTTATAATTGACTGCTGGCAGAGTAATTCAAGAATGTTATGTTATGTTATGTTATGTTATGTTATGTTATGTTATGTTATGTTATGTTATGTTATGTTATGTTATGTTATGTTAATTTTATTTATATACCGCCCCTCTCCCGAAGGACTCGGGGCGGTATACAGCCAATTTAAAAACATAAATATACAGACATCATCATTAAAAGTAATTAAAATCAATTTAACAGTTTCGGCCAAAATTTAAAACCCCAAGTTAAAACTCCAATTTAAAAACCACTTAAATAGACAGCCCCGCCTGTCGGAACAGTAGGATCTTGAAAGAATCACTTTCTTTGACATAGGGCAAATCTTTCTGTCCCATGAAGTTTTTAGAATTGTGTCTATTTCATGTTCCCTCATGATTAGACTCAATGGTTTGTGTCTATACCTAAGTCTGTGCATACTTTGGGTAGGCAAATAGATCACTGAAGCTTGTGTAGTTATCCATATAGGAACAGCCTTCAATTACTTAACCCAGTGTTTCTCAATTTTAGCCACTTTAAAATGGGTGGACTTCAACTCCCAGAATTCCCCAGCCAGCATAGGAATTGAAATCCACCCAGCTTAAAGTGGTAAGGTTGAGAAATACTGACTTAAACCAAACATTTATTTTCATGTTATAACTGTAGAGGACAGCCACTTGATCAGAGGTGGTATTCAGCTGCTTTGGACAGGTTCAGGCGAACCGGTAGCGGAAATTGCAGGTGGGCCTGCCTGGCTCTATGCCGTCCTATTTAGGCACATTTTTGAGTCCTGTCACATGCGCGGAAGGCGCATGTGGGAGCAAAGCGCGTGCATGAAAGGCCAGCCACATGCACGGAAGGCGCACATGTGTGAAGCGCGTGACAAACCGGTGGTAACAAAATGTGAAACCGACCACTGCACTTGATCCTGGGAAAAGATACAGCTGCTTTAAAAAGCTTATGACAGTTGCTACATGAGCACTCCATGCACCCCGAATCAATATTTAGTTTTCAAACTCTATACAATAATATAAGTTGTAAATATACTTATATTAGAATTTATATAATGTGGCAGTCCCAAATAACTTAAATACAATTTAGCCTTTAAATAAGGGGAGTTTTCAAATTAGTACTCCAGATCCGAGGTGGGTTTCAGCAGATTCTGACCAGTTCTGGAGAACCGGTAGCGGAAATTTTGAGTAGTTCAGAGAACCGGTAGTAAAAATTCTGACTGCCCCCCACCCCTTCTATTCTCTGCCTCCCAAGTCCCAGCTGATCGGGAGGAAATGGGGATTTTGCAGTATCCTTCCCCTGGAGTGGGAATGGAGATTTTACAGTATCCTTCCACTGCCATGCCCACCAAGCCATGCCCACCATGCCATGCCATGCCACGCCCACCAAGCCACGCCCACAGAACTGGTAGTAAAAAATTTTGAAACCCACCACTATATCCAGATATAACTCTCTTAGTACCCTTGATCTAATTCTCACTCAAGCAGAGTTGACACAAAGAACTCTACAATGATCGCCCTAGAGTAATTTCCTGGCCAGACTCTATTTTGGAGTTACCATTGAAGCGTTTTCATTCAGGTTCTCATGCTGTTAGTTTTCCTTGAGAAAGAACATCCCATAAATTAATCTGTAGAAATTTATTTGAAATTCAATAAAATAAATTAAGAATATGACCTTGTTTAGTAAGGGAATTACTAATAGTAATGGGATTACATTTTCTTGACAGTATAGTCTCTTAAATTCAAAGGCATAAAGGCATCAGCATAAAAACTCTCGTTATTTCAGTGTTTTTCTCCCCTCTAATTAACTAGAAAAAGAGGTTAGGTCTTGTTAGTGTATTCATATCCTGTTAAGATGGAACAATTTCACATAATGTTGCACATAAAAATGCATTAAATTGGCCAGGATGCTTTTGGGTCATTTCACATTCTTTTTAATCCGTTCCATCATCACCCTCTTATTGGTTTTGAAGTGACTGAGTCCACTGCCAGAGAATTGTGCTTATAAAGTTTAAATTCACTTCCAGACTTTGTAATGTCGATTTTCAACATCTGCTATCTAAAAATAACAGCTGCCTGAAGTGTAATTGAATATAAATATCAGTGAACTTTGGAAAAAATCTTAGGCTAAGAATGTATGCTTAAAAAGCATAACCTGATAACCTAACTTGATTTTAGAAATGTCTCTTTCGAAGAGATGCTTCAAGCCAATTTTTTTTACAATACAGCATTTTGATTAAAATCTGATAGTGCCACCAAGGGCCAGATAAAATGGTTGTAACCAAATACTGTCAGTTGACAATTGCTCTGTTAGTGCACTAATAACACATTTTTCAGGTTTAGAAATATTGTTCTGTATATTTCACCATCTGGATATTCCCTCACCCTTTGCATCTACTATTTTTCCCTTAATGCTTGTTTCAAACCAGAATTTAGTCAATATTTAAATTTACTACGTGGAAGTATAATTTGGGGAAGAAACAGAAACAGTTACCCATCTGATAAAGAGAATTCACACCATCTGCTTTAGGAAACTTTTCTGTTTGCGCAGGATTTCAGTGTCCTGCCATTATCCTTGCCCAATAAGTGGGAAGATAATGTGCAATTATATGAAACCAGGTGTTTTAACTAAATAGTTAGCCAACTGTTGTATCCTGTGACATGTAGTGGTGCTTCAAGTTTTTCAGGCAAATACATATTTGTCTACTACTTTATCCTTCTAGTTGCACTGCCAAGGATTAAACCTGGAACTTGCTGTATGTTAAAGAATGCATCTACCAGAGAACATTGTTCCTTATATTTGTTCATCTTCTGAGGAAGCCAGGGCCACAACTATTCCTATCCTACATTGCTGGAAAGGAAAATAAATCAAGATTCTCAAGAGATGTAGTTCATAGGTCCCAGAGTTAGTCATATTCAGAATAACAAAAGTTGGAAGGGACCTCAGAGGTCTTCTAGTCCAACCACCTGCTTAGGCAAGAAAACCATTTCAGACACATGGTTGTCCAATCTCTTCTTAAAAACCTTCAGATTGGAGCAGCCACAACTTCTGGAGGCAAGTGGTTCCATTGATTAATTGTTCTAATTGTCAGAAAATTCCTCCTTAGTTTTAGATTGGATCTCTCCTTGATTATTTTCCACCAACTGCTTCTTGCCCTGCCTTCAGGTATTTTGGAGAATAGGTTGACCACCCTCTTCTTTGTGGATGTCCCTCAACTATTGGAACATGCTATCATGTCACCCCTAATCCTTTTCATTAAACTAGACATACCCAATTTCTGCCACTGTTCTTCATATGTTTTACCCTTCGGTCCCCTAATCATCTTTGTTGCTTTTTTCTGCACGCTTTTTAGAGTCTCAACATCTTTTTTATATCATGGTGGCCAAATCTGAATGCAGTATTCCAAGTGTAGTCTTCCCAAGGCATTATAAAGTGGTATTAACACTTCACATGACCTTGATTCTATCCCTCTGTTAATGCAGCCTAGGACTGCACTGGCTTTTGTGGTAGCTGCAGCACACTATTCATTTTACCTACTTCTTCACCACTTTGAAGGATGCTCTATAATCATAAAAAGGATGATTGAATGCCCAAAGTGACATCAATGGCCATGAAATGATCTTCTCGTGCCCATACATTCAACTTCTCCTATTCTAAACCTATTGAACTCAAATCCGCTGGATTCACTTACTGAAAGTAATTTTCCCCAGTTGTGAACTTAACTTTGCCAACATCCTCCACTCCAAATTCCTTACTGAGTTTTAATATTTGAAACAGCATTAAATACAGTTTTGTGAGTATATTTCAAGGTTTGTGCAAATATTAAAATAATTTAAACAGTAAAAATCATAAACGATAAAACATTCAAATGCCTTTATAGCAAGGGAAGGAATATGAAAACAAAAATATACAAAAGTTAAGACTCATTATCTGAAATGTCCTATTAATGTAAGAACTCAAGCGAGTCTCATTTTAAATATTTCCCAAAGTAACCGCCATGCCGACATTGTATCAATGTATCACCTGCCAATTCTTTGATATCAAAATGGAAAAGAGTTAAAAGAAATGGGCCAGCCTCTTGAACCATGCTTCATTCAATTAATAGTTAAAGTATTTCCATTTCTCTTCTCATAATCAGTTTGTTTCAGTTTGGGTTTTGCTTGAAGTTGTAACATACATTTGGTTATGATGGCAATGATCTATCTGCACAATATTTTTAATTATAAGAAGTCAAAACTGATGCAACCATTCAAGCAGAAAGCTTCAACTATAGTTTCTTAGGAATCACAGAGAGAACCAAGAATTCAAGATGTTCTTCTGCCCAAAGATTTTGGCAAGCTGTACGCTATTCAGTTCAGGAGTGTCAATGCCAATAGCAATAGCAATAGCTATAGCACTTAGATTTATATACCACTTTACAGTGCTTTCCAGCCCCCTCTAAGCAGTTTACAGAGTCAGCCTATTGCCCCCATCAATTTGGATCCTCATTTTACCCACCTCGGAAGGATGGAAGACTGAGTCAACTTTGAGCCTGGTGAGATTCGAACTGACGAATTGTAGGCAGCTGGCAGTCAGCAGAAGTAGGCTGCAGTACTGCACTCTAACCACTGCGCCACCATGGCTCAAATCAAATCGTATAAATCAGGGGTCAGCAACCTGCGACTCTGGAGCCGCATGTGGCTCTTTCACCCCTCTGCTGCGGCTCCCTGTCACTCAAAACATGCGTCACAACTGCCAATGTGCAACACCTGCCAGCATGCGATTTATTGAGCTTTCCAACCCCTGGTAGGCCAACCATGGATAAATCCAAGGAAAGAAAAGTTTCAGAAGAAAACAGAATGTTTAATTCAACTACATATTCTAGTTTTGTGGCTGCTCAAGAAATAGTCAAGCACGGGAAAGTTTTTGTGGCTCCCGGTGTTTTCTTTTCTCTGGGAAACGGGTCCAAATGGCTCTTTGAGTGTTTAAGGTTGCAGACCCCTGGTATAAATCTTTCACCTTTAACTACTGTTGACATTGTTAGATAGGCTTGGTTTTTAAATCTTTTCCAATCTTCTGATTCTTTTGGACAGAAACCAGTACCAGCTCATTGGCGATATGGGTGATGCTATATTAAAAAAACCCAAACATTTTGTTTAATTTACTCTGTCAAAGTGGCATGTGGTTCCTCTTGTTTGTGCAACTTTTCTAATGTATTTTCCAATTTCGTTTGTGAGGTGATAATATTCAGAAACCCTTCTTGTTGCTATGATTGAAGCTTCCAACCCCCCCCCCCCGCCCCCCCACAATGCATAGTAGACAGATGGCAAGCTTACTCCTAAGCACCTGCAACCAAAGCATTGAGTGTGTCTTCTGGGTATTCACCAACATGTGACTGCAGCTTCTTCTAACATGCAGTGCTTGGGGTCTTCACCAAAGACGATGTAAGAAAGCCCACAGGCAACTAAATTATGCTATTCAGTTGATTCTGAAAATGTGTACATATCAACATCTCCTTCTGGTGATGTTTATAGATCACCCCCCTATCCTACATCCCCACTCCACAAATGCACATTTCTGGCTTTTGAATGCATATTCCTGCTGGGCAGCTTGTAAAAATAAATACACTCAAAAGTGGAAGGTAATTAGGAGGAAGCCATTTTTTTGGCAATTATCCAGGAACAGATTAACATGCTGCACCTCAGATTTTCCCCCGAAGCACAGAAATCTTCATTTTCCCTGCCCTTCCCTCCCTGGTTTAATGACAGCAGTTTCCATATGCTATCTTTGGTGCTTGTTTTGCTATTTGGAGGATTTTTAAAAATTATTATTTAGTTTTACCTCAGAAAGCAAGGCCAAAATCTTGGGAATGTGTGCTGAAGCAAAAAATATCTAGTAAGGCAAATCCAGGTGTCTGGCCAAAGAATTGGTTCAGAATTATTATTAATATCATTAAAATACAAAAAAGGAAAAAAGAATGTACAAATTTGTAGAAGACAGGGGAAAAAAAAAGAAAGAAAGCTATAACCCATCCAGAAGGTACAAGACATATATTCAGACGTATACATACAAATATAGGTAGTCAAATACAGGTACTCATTTTATAACTGCCCCATTTAACAATCGTTTGCAATTATGACAGTGAGGAAAATGTAATTTTGTGACCAATGCCCCCTTTTATGATCTTTCACAGCATCTCTCCCCCAGTCGTGTGCTTGCCACTGCTATCGGTTAGTATGGATTGTCCTGTTTAAAATTGAAAGCACAGTTATCATATGATGTTTCACTTAGAAACTGCTTTCTTTAACGACTGAGTTGCCAGTCCAAATTGTAGATGTTAAATGAGCACCACCTCATGAAGTTGTACAGTAAAAGTTTTGCTGAATGGGAGATACAATTTTTTTACAATCATCCATAGCTAATGTATATTGATAAAATATTGATTCACAGATTGCTGATGGCATCAATGTGCAGACGATTGAAGCCACCGTGCGCTAAAAGAATCTAAGGAAGAGCCTGTGATATTGAATGCATAAGTTTTCCCTTCTTGTCCACAAATATAATAATAAGGGTTGGGATCTACTGGAAAAAATGTTGGACAAATTGGGCAGAGGTGGGCTGTTAGGGAATTGCATAGCAGCTGTCCAGATGAAGTCAGAGACACTAACACAAATTTGTAATCTTTATTGTCATCATCCGGAAAGAAAAAACACAAGATAGTCACGACCACAAGAACATCATGAGGTAAATTAAACAGTATACAGAACACACAGAAGAAAAAAGTCGGGAAAAAGAGAAACTCCCCTTGTATACCATAGCAACTAATCATAGTGTATTTTTCAAGAGACAACTGGACTTTCTGGTTTTTCTTTGAAGACCTTTCGCTTCTCATCCAAGAAGATTCTTCAGCTCTCAGAATCTTGTATGAGAAGTAAAACATCATCAGAGAAAAACCAGAAAGTCCAGTTGCCTCTTGAAAAAGCACCTTTGGGACAACAATGACCTGGATGACTGAGAATCTCCATAGATAATCATAGTGTAGATTGGCTCATGCATCAATCAACTACAACTTTGTGTTCTGGCCTATTGTACACTTTACTGTTCCAGCTACAAAATTCAGTATCCTAACACGGACCCTTTCTTTTATCAATTCCCTGGGAGGATAAGCAATGCTGAGCAGCTATGTCCATCCTGCATTTAAACTTCTTACAGAGGGACGTTAAAACAGGAGACTTAACGTTAAAATGGTGTATACTTCCAGCTAGTTCTGAAGCTTGGAGTGTTGAGCCAAAAATAAGATTAATAAATGGTACAGATCCAGGCAACCCCTTGGTAGTAGCCCTTGATGGGACTGGGGTAGCTGCCTAGAGATGTGCATGTGTCGATGGTGATAACCACTTTAATTCTCTTGATAGTAACATACAAATAATTATTGCCAGAAAGTATTTTTCCTGACCCCTTCCTAGGAGAATTACTTGAAATGTGCACATGGCAATGTGTTAGCAATGAAAATACACTCTTTTCCTTCCCTGATATTTAATCAGTTTTTCTTGTGCACTGGAAGCTGGTTCTTTCTTTTTACTTCTTTGTGATGAATAAGTGTATTTATCTACGGATGCTTGATCTTTCTGAGATCAAGCTGCTGTGGCTCAGCAGTTAAAGATGCTGAGCTTGTCAGCTGGCAGCCCAGGTTCAAGACCTGAGCTCCGTGCAATGGAGTAAGTCCCCATTACTTGCTCCAGCTCCTGTCCACCTAGCTGTTTGAAAGCATGGAAATGCAAGTAGATTAATAGGTACCACTTTGGTGGGAAGATAACAGTATTCTGTGTGCCTTTGGCGTGTAGCCATGCTGGCAACATGATCATGGAAATTGTCTTGGGACAATGTTGGCTTCCTTAGCCAAGAAAAGGAGATCAGCATTGTGCCCTAGAGTCGGACACAACAGACAAGGAAATCTTTACCTTTTACCAAAGCAAAGAAGAGGAGAAGAAGTGGACTATTAAAAAACAAACAAACACCAGCTGTTTAAATTTAAATTTAACTGTAGTTAAATTAAAAGTTGTTCATATTTACTATTTAATATGTTTAGTTATCATCTCTTCATGTCACATCAAAATTACAATTTTGCTATAATTTTTGAAGGATTCAAAAAGTTGTAAATTCTAGGAAACCACATTCAGCCTGGCCCCCGGTTATACACCCCTACTATATGGCACACATCCCTGAAGCTGCATCTTAATCTTTTAATATTGATGCTTACTCTAATCATCATCATCATCCTCTTTTAACGACCCCATAATCCCTTGCCGGGTAGAGTCTGGGAACCGAATGCAGCTGAGTGTTTACTGGCCGGATGCCCTTCCTGTTGCCAATGCGGAGTTTTTTCCCCAGCAGATATATTCCCAGAGAGAGAAATATCTGTCTCTACCTAGGATCAAACTCACAGCCTCCTGATTGTGAAGGCGAGAGCTCCACCTCTAGGCCACCGCACCACTCAATGCTTACTCTAATGATAATTGTAGTTTTCAAACAAATAAACAAAAGAGGAAATTATAAAACTCCCTTGGCCAAAAAAATGGAGATGAGCAACCTGTCCTAGAGTCAGACATGACTGACATGGAAACCCTTACCTTTATCGTTGCTTGATCAGGAATAGCAATTCCACTTAGACTTATATACCGCTGTAAGTGGCTTACAGAGTAAGCATATTGTCCCCAACAATCTGGATCCTCATATTACTGACCTGGGAAGGATGAGTCAATCTTGAGCCGGTGAGAATCGAACTCCTGGCAGTGGAATGCAGAGTTAGCCTGCAATACTCCATTCTAACCAATGCACCACCACGGCTCCTAGCTCCTAATGCGGGGAATCCTAGTATTAAGTTTCTCTCTTCAATTGGAGGCAAGCTGCCATGGACAATTAATGAGACTGAAGAGAAGGGTTAGGACTTCTATGTGTGGCTGCTGTGTTAGTGATAGCCTCCTGCTCTCCATCATTGTGCTTTCTTTGTGGTCATCATCCATTTCTGATTGGTTCACCACAATCTGAAGCAGACAGCCAATTTTTTACTCCACTTCTTTTTTCAACTCCAGGCAAACGGTGGCTTGAATGAAACAGCTCAACTGTTTCATTCAAGCGGATTCTGATTTGGATAAAGCTGTGCGCAGCAAATAATTTAGTAGTTCTTTCTTAGAAATAAAAAGTAAAGCATCCTCCTTTGGTTAGTTATCAAGGAAGTTAATGTATATGTCTATCTTCATGAAAAGTGATGATCAAACTAAATTTAATAGTTTAACATGCAACTACAATAACCCTTTTTTTTAGAAGGTAGCTATAACTTTCGTTTTCACTTTTTATTTTCTTGTGAAAATGACTTTCTTACTGGAAAAGGCTATAAGGATAGCAGGTCTTATACACGTAAAGTAGGATGTATTCAGTGGTGGGTTTAATTTTTTTTTTACTATTGGTTCTGTGGGTGTGGCTTGGTGGGTGTGGCATGGCTTGGTGGGCGTGGCTTGGGCATGGCAGGGGAAGGATACTGTAAAATCTCCATTCTCACCCCACTTCGGGGGAAGGATACTGCAAAATCCCCATTTCCTCCTGATCAGCTGGGACTCGGGAGGCAGAGAATAGATGGGGGTGGGGCCAGTCAGAATTTTTACTACCGGTTCTCTGAACTACTCAAAATTTCCACTACCGGTTCTCCAGAACTGGTCAGAACCTGCTGAAACCCACCTCTGGATGTTTTGTTACTTTACAGTAATTGAACCTTTTATTAGTTATGTCTTCAACTGAAGGTTAAGAATGTTGAGTGCTTTCCTAATCTTGGTCTATTGCAAAGATGATCATTGATGGATTCATTCATTCATTCGTTTCCCACCTTTATTATTTTTATAAATAATTCAAGGGGCAAACATATCCAATACACTTTCATCCTCCTGTTTTCCCCACAACCATAACCCTGTGAGGTAGGTTGGGCTGAGAGAGACTGTCCCAACGTTATCCAGCTGGCTTTCGTGGCTAAGGCAGGACTTGAACTCATGGTCTGTGGCTTTCTAGCCTGGTGCCTTAACCACTAGATCAAACTGGTTCTAAGATATACTATATATATCCTCCCAGTCGTTTCCTTGCCCCTGCTCCAAACTCTGCAAATTTCCAAATACAATTCAGAATGTGTGTGCTCATTTTTAAAGATAAGCATGACTTACAGTAAGAAATCTGGAGAGATTCTTTACTATCTGTTTGAATTAGTCTGCTTGGGCAGAAATGTCTTTGCTTTCTGTTTCCCGGGTTAAATGGGTGCTGCCCCAGGGAAAAACTTGGCCTATTCTATTCTGACATTATTTCTTCATTATTTAAATGTTATTTAAATGATATTGAATGTTTTCTTCCCTAATCTGTTGTCATTTTGTTAGCTTTTATTTCCAGTCTTCCTGTTCTGCACAGATTATTTGTGATACTACTTTTTTTATTCTTGTCAGGCAGTATATAATTACTGTACTTTTCGGAGTATAACACATACTTCCCCCCCCTCCCAGAAAAAGAGGGTGGAAATGTTGGTGTGTCTTATAAACTGAATGCAGCCATTTTTGGCCTCTCAAAACCCCGCCCCGCGCATCCCGTTTTTGCCAAAAACAGGCCCGTTTTTCACAAAAATGGGATGCACAGAGGGTTTGGGAAGCCTGCAGAGTGCTCCTGGGGGCCGGGGAGGGCAAAAACTATTTTTTTTCTTGTTTTCCTCTTCGAAATCGTGGTGTGTCTTAAACTCCGGTGCATCTTATAGTCTGAAAAACACGATAGTAATGTGTTGGAAAGAACATGTTAATTTATGAAATAAAGTACAAGCACATGAACACAAATCAACCTCAAATCTCATTTTTATTATAACATAGGAACGTACTAAGGATATTGGAGAAATATAAATAATAATGTATTGTGGATTTCAGTGCCTTGAGATTTTATTTATTTTAGGGCACATTTTGAATGGTCTGAAAAATTCCTCTTTGCACTAGGATTTAATCCTGGAAATGTAATAGAAATATAATATGAAACGCTGCTCCTGTTCTTTTTTTGCCACAACCCGTGTTAAAATCTTACGTCCATTATTGACTGGAGCAATATCTTTTGTTGTGAGTAAGAAGTGAGTACATAAATTTACAGCTGAAACTGTCTACCATGATCAATAGCCCTAAATCTAACCAGCAGTGGGGGGAAAGAGAGCTGAAATAAGCAGGCTTAATTGATTGGAGTGCAAAAACTTTTTGGCAGGCAAAAATGGAACAAGAGCCATAAAAGTCTTAAGATTAGCTGTCCTGAAGAACATCTAGCTTGAA
Source organism: Pantherophis guttatus (assembly GCF_059756535.1). Classification (NCBI taxonomy): domain Eukaryota; kingdom Metazoa; phylum Chordata; class Lepidosauria; order Squamata; family Colubridae; genus Pantherophis; species Pantherophis guttatus. The sequence goes on along the minus strand of NC_142070.1, from coordinate 13,420,988 downwards.
CTGACAGAAAGACCATGTCTGAGAAAATGGCCATGCCAGATGCGACAAAAGTAATTGGTAGGTATGCCGCTTGGCAAATTAAGGTTTCAACTAGATCAGGAGTGTCAAACTCAAGGCCCATGGGCCAGATCTGGCCCATTGGGTGCTTAGATCTGGCCCGCGGGGCTACCCTGGAAACAGCGAAGGACCAGCCCGCAGTGCCTCTGCCAGCGAAAACGGAGAGTGGCCCTCCCGAGCTCCTTTTTCATTGGCAGAGAGTTGCAGGAAGCTGTCGCAGCAGAAAACGGAGCTCGGGAGCCTGTTTTCACTGACAGAGCAATTGGGCCGCCACAGGCGCCCATGACACAAGTGACGTCGAGCTGGCTACTATGGCCATGCCCACCCCGGCCCCCTGAGGTCAAACACAATCCTGATGTGGCCCTCGATGAAATCGAGTTTGACACCCCTGAACTAGATGACCACAGTAAATTACATGTACAAGTTATTTTTCAAGCATGCTTCCATAAATAATTATTGGTGAGCTAATGACATCTATTTCACCATTTTGAAAGTTTTCACATTTACATTTATTTATTTATTTATTTATTTATTTATTTATTTATTTATTTATTTATTTACTTACTTATTTACTTATTTACTTATTTACTTATTTATTTACTTATTTATTTTTATTTCTATACCGCCCTTCTCCCGCAGGACTCAGGGCAGTGTACAGCCAAAATAAAACATCGTATACAAAATTTTATAAAAAATTTAAAAAACAATTAAATAATTTTGGCCCGAATAATTTAAAACAACCCAAATTAAAACCGAATCAATTAAAACTGAGAGGACGGGATCAAGCCAGCCCAGCTAGATGGAATAAGTGTGTTTTTAGGGCCCGACGAAAAGTCCAGAGATCTGATATCGTGCGTATCTCAGGGGGTAGGTCGTTCCAGAGGGCTGGTGCCGCCACAGAGAAGGCTCTCCCCCTGGGGGTCGCCAGCCGGCACTGTCTGGCCAACGGCACCCTGAGGAGGCCCTCTCTGTGCGAGCGAACTGGCCGGTGGGAGGCTATTGGTGGCAGAAGGCGGTCTCGCAAATACCCCGGCCCTAAGCCATGGAGCGCTTTAAAGGTGATCACCAACACCTTGAAGCGCACCCGGAAGACCACAGGAAGCCAGTGCAGCTCGCGCAGGAGAGGTGTCACATAGTAAGGTTCTGAGGAAGACTGCATTTTGGCAGCGCTGTATCAAGTGCACAACAGACAGTTTTTACTTTACACACCAAATATCAAGAAAATATATATATTTTTTGTTAACTCCTATTTACAAACATATTTTAGAATTTACAAACGGGGGATACATATCTGAGAAATTCTTGTCCACAGAAGGAAAACATGGTATACAAACTCTTGTGCTCAGCCTGATAGATCTTTTGTCTACAGCTTGCTTTGTAAAGTTAGATTTCATCTTTCTAAGCAAAAATTATGACTGAATTCCTTTTTTACTGAGGTATTTAATGAACTGGGAATAGATATAAACATCTGAATATTGAAATTAGCAATGTATTTTGAGCACCTCATTATGCTCCAAGTTTATTGACTTTCTGTTGTCTTTCTCTCTTTTCTACATCTTCATGACAGGGATTTGGGAAACAAGTGGATGTGTCATATATTGCCAAATACTACAACATGAGTAAAAGCAAAGTTGACAACCAGTTCTACAGTGTGGAAGTAGGTGACTCGACCTTCACAGTTCTCAAACGCTACCAGAACTTAAAACCAATCGGCTCTGGAGCTCAGGGAATAGTTTGGTAAGATCCGCTCAGTTTTTCTCAATCTATATTCCTTGTGAATTGAGTAGGACACCTCTGGTATGCATTAAGTACAGGTATCCCTGACTTACGACCACAATTGAGCCCAAAATTTTTGTTGCTAAGTGAGATATTTGTTAAGGGAGTTTAGCCCCATTATACGACCTTTCTGGCCACAGATGTTAAGTGAATCACTTGCAGTTGTTAAACTAGACACACGGTTGTTAAGTGAATCTGGCTTCCCCATTAACTTTGGGGTCAGAAGGTCACCAAAGCTGATCACATGACCCCTGGACACGGCAACCGTCATAAATACATGCCAGTTGCCAAGCCTCTGAATTTTGATCACATGACACCGCAACAGTCGTAAATGTGAAAAATGGCCACAAGTCACTTTTTTCAGGGCCATTGTAATTTCAAATAGTCACTAATGAACTGTTGTAAGTCATGGATTACCTGTATGAGTCATGAATGTTGCCCTAAATTATAATTAAAATGTATGCAAGGGTTGAAGCAAGAGAAAAAAAAAATGGCTTGATGCATAAAGATTATATGAGTATTATTTTGGTTTGCTGTCCCCCCCCTCCAAATTCTACATTGGATGGTACTAAATACCACAAATGAAAGTAAATTAACTGTGATTAATTGTCAACTCGCAAAGCATCCCTGGCCTGCTCTCGAATTGCCATAGGGGATGGAAAACCGCGAAATAGCACAGCAGCCCAAGACAGATGCACATTCCACGCTTATCTCTCTCAAGGCTGTATCCCAGGGTTACCTACAGCAACTGAGGGGAGTGACCTCTACAACCCACAAAATTGCTCCGTTGGCGAATGTGATTGATGACAGACCCTGGGGGGAGGGGGAAGCAGGGTCATAATTGGAGCGTAAATTATGTAGGATCAGAGCTGGCTTCACTTAGGAACATGCCGACATGAAGCTCCTAATAAATAACTGGATTTCTTTTGAAGCTTGGCTCGAGACTCATGGAACAGCTACTGGCCAATCTAATAGTCCATCTATAAAAAGAAATTAAAGTATTTTGAGTCTAATGCCACATACATATGATAGTTTCTGAGTCTTCCATGCTTATAAAAATACTAGAAGTAAGGCATACTTTGAAAAAAATGTTCCTAAACTTAAGGTGCCACTAATCTCTGCTAATCTCTGCTTATTTCTGGAAATAATAGCATTCGTTTTTCCCTGCACATATTAGATACTCGCTAGCAAATGGATATTGTGGTGCACAGCTTACACTTTTTTGTAGCTCCTTCCAGAAAGAACATTTCAAACAGAAGAGTAATTTCCCCTTTTGCTGTTCAAGAACAATCTGGGATTTGCCAGGCAATATGTCTCATCCTGTATAATTTTGAAATGGTCACAAATTCAAGGTTCCCAAAGTTGACGTGACCATTAATCCATCTTCATGGAGGGAAAAAGAAAAAAAAACCTGACATTTCAGCGAAACATATAAATAATATTGTGAAGGTTGCATTATAAAACAGGAAGGGCTTATCAATCTCACAGTGTAAATAATCAGGCCTTCTATGGTTTATGCAAGTATTTCTCTGATGAATGGGCTTGGTTCTACTGCCTTAAAACCCTCTATAGTCTACTTCTTCCTTTTCTTTCCTGGAATGTTTTGGTAGATTTTTGGATATTCTTTCTATTTTCATTATGGATGAACCATCGCCTTTCTATTAATTTGATAGTTAATTTTATGTTATACAAAAGTGAGAAAACGACAGTCATTTTTAGAAGTCATGGCTTGATGTGTGCAGGAGAGCTATTGCATTTGCTGACTGCTCCATGCCCATTGCATGGATCAAACTTAAGTGTGATCCTCAATCCTTTCTTCATATGCAGGACAAACCATTTCTTCTGACATTTGCTTTGATGGTAAGATCATACTGAATATCTTTCCTAACAATGCTTAGAGGGCCGGAGGCTAAAACATATGAAGAACGGTTGCAGAAATTGGGTATGTCTAGTCCAGGGGTTGGCAACCTTAAACACTCAAAGAGCCACAAAGGTCCTAACCAGAAGCCCCCCATTCAATTCTGGAGCAGGCCGGAAGTCCGGTTCACCCACCATAGAGTCTTCTCCTAGCGTGGCGTCCTTTTTTCCTCTGCTGACCAGAAGTACAGTTCCCCATACACACATCATAGAGTCTCCTCCTAGCGCGGCATCCTTATTTTCTCCGCCAACCGGAAGTACAGTTCCCCCCACACACACCATAGAGTCTCCTCCTAGCACAGCCTCCTTTTTCCTCTGCCAACTGGAAGTCCAGTTCCCCCACCATAGAGTCTCCTCCTAGCGCGGCGTCATGGATTTCCTCTGCCAACCGGAAGTACAGTTCTCCCCACACACACCATAGAGTCTCCTCCTAGCGCAGCCTCCTTTTTCCTCTGCCAACTGGAAGTCCAGTTCCCCCACCATAGAGTCTCCTCCTAGCGCGGCATCCTTATTTCCTCTGCTGACCGGAAGTACAGTTCCACCCACACACACCATAGAGTCTCCTCCTAGTGCAGCCTCCTTTTTCCTCTGCCAACTGGAAGTCCAGTTCCCCCATCATAGAGTCTCCTCCTAGTGCGGCGTCCTTTTTTCTCTACCTGTCCTAACCTAACAATTGTGGAGCCGACTGGCAACAGGGAGCTGCAGCAGAGGGATGAAAGAGCCACATGCGGCTCCAGAGCTGCAGATTGCTGATCCCTGGTCTAGTCTAATGAAAAGAAGGACCGGGGTGACATAATATAGCAGTGTTCCAATATTTGCGGGGCTGCCACAAAGAAGAGGGAGTCAGGCTATTCCCCAAAGCACCAGAAGGCAGGACAAGAAGGATGGAAACTAATCAACGAGAGAAGCTAGAACAGAACTAAGGAAAAAATTCCTGGTAGTGAAAACAATTAAGTAGTGGAACAGTTGCCTTCAGAAGTTGTGGGTGCTCCAGCACTGCAGATTTTTAAGAAGAGATTGGACAGCCATTGGTCCAGAATGGTATAGGGCAGCGTTTCTCAACCTTGGGAACTTGAAGATGTGGGGACTTCAACTCCCAGAATTCCCCAGCCAGACTGGCTGGGGAATTCTGGGAGTTGAAGTCCCCACATCTTCAAGTTCCCAAGGTTGAGAAACACTGGTATAGGGTCTCCTGCTTGTGCAGGGGGTTGGGCTAGATCTAGACCTTCCAACTCCCTTCCAACTCTGTTATTCTGCCAACTAACAAAAACAAACAGAAGTAGGCATTTGTGATGAATCAGTAGGAGGAAAACACTTCAAATCTACTCAGAGTTGAATTTGATTTGTTTGTTGCTTCCACAACCTTCTCTTCTCCTGGTGGGGATTGAAACCACCCCCACATCTGTTTAGAAACATATGACAGTGTCTCATAGGGCAATATTTTCCAGCAGATTGGGTTTAGCTCAGACAGAAACAGTCTTTCTCATTTCCTGCTATTTCATCCTTCGAGTAGGAGTGCGTTAAGGTTGGGAATTATTCTAACAGTAAGTGGGTGTAAAAGTCATAGAAATAAGAATCCTAGACTCATAGAATTATAAAACTGTAAGTAGCCATTAATGAGAGACCTTTGTAGTGGTTAAGACATCAGGCCAGAAAGATCATGAATTCTAGTCCTGGAACAAAGCCAGCTGGGTGACCTTGAGCCAGTAACTCTTTTCTCAACCCTAGGAAGGAGACAATGGCAAAATATTTCTGAAAAACCTTGCCAAGATAACTGCAGGGACTTATTCAGACAAGCTCTGAGAACTGGCCGTGATTGAACAGAAGAAAAAGTAGCCATTTAGGCCATCAAGGTCAATTCCCCGTTCAGAAACTAAAATTGTCAACCGTTTAAGGCAGACCAGACCAGAATGCCAGAGTTATTAATGCTAACATGACTTTATTATAAGATTAGAGTGACAGAATCTTGCCAGTATAAACGTGCTTCCTTCTTCCCTTTCTTTATCAGTGCAATACAGTTTCCTCTGCAGGATAGCTTGAGATGGAGAGAATTTCTTTTTTTTTTATGGGTTTGGTGAGAAGAGCATGGAAGATGACTTTGCAGACAGAGATTTGCAGGAAGTATCAGCTACACAAAAGGGGTTGAAACGGTTTTTATAAAATTCCAGAACTATGAGAGGTAGCTCAAGCAGATTCTTCCATAATTAACTGGAATATAAGAAAGGAGGCATACGTCACCATCAGGCTTGTAAGATTTGTTATTCTAGCCAACCTCAATAAAAGTAGCTTTAGCTTTCTGGTGGAGTTGATTTCTTGATCTGGACTACCTAGTAGCCTCAACATCTATCCACATGTTGTGTTCAGAGGTGGTCTTCAGCCGGTTTGGACCAATTTGCCCGAACCGGTAGTGGAAATCATGGGTGGGCTCTATGCCATCCTATTTAGGCACGTTTTTGAGGCCAGGCACATGCACGGAAGGCGTGCGTGCCAGCAAAGCACATGCACGGAAGGCTGGGTGCATGTGTGGACATGGCACGCATAAGTGAAGCCCGCACACGAGCACATTTGCGAACCGGTAGGGAAAGTAAGTGAATATCACCCCTGGTTATGTTGATTGTAGTGCAAAGGGATGTCTTTTTTTATGTCATGCAGTATCTTTTGTCTCATCTTCAGCCCACCCAAAAGCAACTTCCATTCATCTTTAGCCAATCAAATAGTCAAGATTGTGACATTATTTATTATTTATTTTGGCAGTTTTGTTTTGTTCTCCAAGCTTGTTTCAATTTAGTTTCTGAACATTTCGTTACTGGACTAGGTAACATCATCGTCAGGATTCTCTTGTCCTATTCCCCTTAGCTTATACATGTCTTGTGTGCCAGTATGGTCAGTTGGTCATTTGGTTGGTTGTTCGTTTGGAGATATATTTAAATTCTGATGATGATGATGATGATGATAATGTTACCTAGTCTGGTAATGAAAAGTTCAGAAACTAAATTGAAACAAGCTTGGAGAGCAAGCCACTTCCAAAATCTAAAACCCGAGCTACAAGTATTTTCTACTAGTTCAAATTTATTTGTTTGTTTGTTTGTTTGTTTGTTTATTCATTCATTCATTCATTCATTCATTCATTCACTTACTTACTTATTTACTTACCCACCCACCATCCATCTATCTATCTATCTATCTATCTATCTATCTATCTATCTATCTATCTATCTATTTCATTTTCACATTTCTAAACTGTCCCTCTCCCATGCAACCAAAAACCTGCCTCTTTTCTATGTGTGTCATAGCCAGGGAAACGGGCCAAGAATAGAAATAATGCCAGTAATGTAAAATTTTTGCACATTAACAGAAGCTCACGGCCAACGAAGCACACAGACTGATTTGATTTGATGTCTCCCATGCTTCATTAAAAGTAATCTCAGAGTGGGTTTGATTTACTTTTTTATTTTTATTTTTCTTTTATGCATCCCAAGTGGTCTGGAAGGCTTATTTATTTCACAACCAAGCCCGATTCAAACCATACGAAAAATAGGTTTAATGCTCTGTCATTTAAAGTTTTGATTCCACATCAGTTCTGTTCACAGGACAAAGTTGACTGAGGCAAGAGGCAAGTATTTAAACTCCACCAAATGACCCATTTTAATCCAGACAGTCCTAGTTTCCTTTGGGCTAAGATGTCTCCCTTTGGTTAATCATGACATATGGACGTCATGAGCAGCTCTATGGCCCTTATCTCCTGATATGAAGAAAACATCCTAGAGCAGGGATGTCAAACTCAAGGCCTGCGGGCTGCATCTAGCCCATGGGGTGCTTAGATCTGGCCAGTGGGACCGCCCTGGAAACAGCAAAGGATCGGCCTGCAGTGCCTCTGGCAGAGGGTTACAGGAGTCCATCGCAGCCAAAAACAGAGCCCGGGAGCCCATTTTCACTGGCAGAGTACTCAGGCCGCCGCAGGCGCCCCAGACACAAGTGACGTGAAGCTGGCCATGCCCCCCTGCCCACGCCCCCCCTGCCCCCCCCCCCAAGATCAAACACAACCCTGATGTGTCCCTTCATGAAATTGAGTTTGACACTCCTTCCCTAGGGAGTCACTACACAACAGTTCTCCGTTGACATTCTGGTGTTTGATTTCTGTGGCCTCAAAAGAGTTTTTTTTTTAAAAAAAAGAAAAAAGCAGAAATGGATTTTTTGTTGTTCAGTCACTAAGTTATGTCCGACTTTTTCCAATCCCATAGACCATAGCACACAGGGCCCCCCCTGTCCTCCAGAGTTTCCCAGAGTCTTCCCAAATTCATGATCACTGCATCAGTGGCATTTTCTAACCATCTCATCCTCTGCCGACCGTCTCCTTCTCCTTTTGCCATCAATCTTTCCCCAACATCAGGGTCTTTTCCAATGAGTCCTTATAGAAATGGATGGAATAAGATAAATTGCCCGTTATGAAATTATTTTCCTTTTTCACTCTGAAGGCAGAAAAAAAAAAAACCCCTAAATGGAAGTAAAGCAAAATGTCAGAGCTTTTGTATTGGCTGGGAGGTTCAAAAAAACCCGACTGACATACAACTGATCAACATTGCATGTCTGTACTGCCAACATATGACTATAAGCTAAAGGACAGGGAGAAGGGATGTCTGGACCAGCAGTGGGTTTCCAATATTATTACCACTGGTTCGCCGTGTGCACCTTACAGCATGCGCCCGGTCTTCCACACATGCGCTTTGCTCGCTCGTGCACCACCTGTGCATGCACCTGGTCTTGAAAACATGCCTAAATAGGACGGCTTAGAGCCGAGGTGGGTGAGCGGGCCCACTCGCGATCTCTGCTATCAGTTCGCTCAAACCGGTACGAATCGGCTGAATACCACCTCTATTCTGGACCCTTTATGTCATGTGTTCAATGTGTTTGTGTAATTTGCTTTCTAGAGAGAATCCTGAGAGTTTATTGTGTCATACAAAGTTAGCAGGGCTGGGGCAGCCAAGATCCCTGTGGAGAATAAGGAAACCTGGATGAATGGAATCTAACCAATTCATATCCGACTATGATTATGTTATCTCTTTCCTTCACCATTAATGGTGCAGCTATCATAGCAGATGGAAAAGTGAAAATAAGTAATATAAGAATATTATTAATTTTGATAACAATGTAAATTAAGATGAATATTTTATTGTTCATGATTGGGCAGAGAGATATTTCCGGAAATGAAGGAAGAATGTAAACAACTGGAGTGATTGTAATAGAGAAGAAGCATAAGGCGTAAAGTGATGTTATTTAAAAATAAAATTGAACAGGATAAAAAATGAAGGAAAGAAAATAATATGGCAGAAGTTGAAATAAGTAGAGATGGAGAAAAAATGGTGAATTTGTGATAAAGGATGTATAAAAGAGATAAATAATGGAAAAAATGGGAAGATTAAGATATATTATAATGATGATTTGGACTATATATAAGATGTATGAAATGTAACCTGGTCAGCACTCTCTTCATAAAATATGTACGATGAGAAGGAAAAAAACTCAATAAAACTTGTCTAAAAAAATAATAATGGTGCAGCTATCAGTTGCAGTAATTGTCCCTTGAAGTCTAAATAGAAAAATAGTACTTCAGGCATAGAAAAATGCCAGACGAAAAAAAAATTGCTGTTTTTATAGAAGCATCATGAAGTCTGATCTTTTTTTGTGTGCCAAAAGTCCAATGATAAACATTGAACCAACATAACACATATTATTTTCTCAAGCCTAGCAAGGAAAGATGCTTAGATCTCTGTTTTGGCAATTTAGTCTCAATCCGTATATATTTTTTTAAGTTTGCAAGCCAAACCAGACCAAATGAGACTGGAAATCTCCGGCCAAGTATACTTGCAGTACAAACTTTCCTCTTAAACGTTTGCTGTTAAGAAAATTATATGGTAGAAGGAGTCAAGTGGTTGTTCACTCTTTAGTCCTTTGCTAAGTTTAAACTTTTAAGAGCTGGATATCAGCAAAATTATAATCCAGCACTCCTGACAGAGCAATATGAAAAGGCAGCTTCAAGGCAGAAAGAGAGATATTTTTGTATATTTGGTTGCCACGATGTAAAAAAGACGTTGAGACTCTGGAAAGAGTGCAGAGAAGAGCAACAAAGATGATTAGGGGACTGGAGGCTAAAACATATGAAGAACGGTTGCAGGAACTGGGTATGTCTAGTTTAATGAAAAGAAGGACTAGGGGAGACATGATAGCAGTCTTCCACTATCTCAGGGGCTGCCACAAAGAAGAGGGAGCCAAGCTATTCTCCAAAGCACCTGAGGGCAGGACAAGAAGCAATGGGTGGAAACTAATCAAGGAGAGAAGCAACCTAGAACTAAGGAGAAATTTCCTGACAATTAATCAGTGGAACAACTTGCCTACAGAAATTGTAAATGCTCCAACACTGGAAGTTTTAAAGAAGATGTTGGATAACCATTTGTCTGAAGTGGTGCAGGATTTCCTGCCTAAGCAGGGGGTTGGACTAGAAGACCTCCAAGGTCCCTTCCAACTCTATTATTCTATTCTATTCTATTCTATTCTATTCTATTCTATTCTATTCTATTCTATTCTATTCTATTCTATTCTATTCTATTCTATTCTATTCCATTCCATTCCTATTCCTATTCCTATTCCTATTCCTATTCCTATTCCTTTCCATTCCATTCCATTCCACTTATTCTATTCTATTCTATTCTATTCTATTCTATTCTATTCTATTCTATTCTATTCTATTCTATTCCATTCCATTCCATTCCATTCCTATTCCTATTCCTATTCCTATTCCTATTCCTATTCCTTTCCATTCCATTCCACTTATTCTGTTCTGTTCTGTTCTGTTCTGTTCTGTTCTGTTCTGTTCTGTTCTGTTCTATTCTATTCTATTCTATTTTTTGAATTCAAGCCATAATGGCTTTGTCCAGACATGATACTAGATAATGATGGAAGGCTTGCACATCATGCTAAGCAAAAAGATACATTATTATATCAACATACTATATCTAAGCTGTGACCTGGGCTGGTGTGCCAAGGAGCAGGTTTGTAGCTTACCTCATTAAGGGTCTGTAATTTAATACAGAAAGCAATTAAAAGCAGATTAAATAAAATACCGAATGCCTGACACCCTCTCAGTTCATAATAATAAGTGCAGGGGTAATGGTATAAACTATAAACATATCAAAGTTGGAAGAAGTTGTAGCACAGAGAAAATCTTAAGGCAGGATAAACCTTGCCTTTTTTTTTTTTCTTTTTGATACAAGAGAAAATTGAAATTCAAGCACTGAAATATAAATTATTACTGGGCCCCTTTCAAGCTTCAGAGTTGTGCAGCAATAAAAGGAAAAGGTTGGCATGGTGATTATTTGACAAATCCTTCCATCCATTTGATAAAACCCCCATGTTTAGCTCTTGCTGATGCTATTGAGAAAAGCACATCCTAGGCATATACTTCGTATTTATGTTCTTTTATGTTTCAGACATCTTTTGTCGCGATGCTTGTTATTGAGACACAGCTCTGTGAAATGTGGAATTCAGAAAAATCTTTTCGCAGGCATTATTTCCTGCCTTTTTAGCTATTTTTGTCCATTGATAATGGGCTGTTGGAAATCATAGTTCACAATACTTGAAAGATATGAAGTCTCCAAACCCTAATGTATATCTGCTTAGTAAGTAAAAGTGTGACTTCTATAAAGAAAAAAAATGTGACGTCTATAGCGAAACAGGGCTCTGATTACAACCACCCTTGTAGAAATAAAAGCTATTGTCAGAGTTCGTTGCAGAAATCACCTCCAGAAAGCACACACGGATAACTGATGCAGCAGGATTCATTAAATAAGAAACTTCTTTTATATATATAACACATGAGACATATATACAATACCAAGAGCAGTTCTCAGAATCAGAAGCATAATCATAGAAGCACAGTTAAGAGAAGGAAGAACAATAATAGGAACACACAACTTATATTTATATTTATATTTATAAATATATATTTATATTTATTTATATTTATATATATTTATAGTATCAGTTAACCTAAGCCACGCCCAGGCTCCAAGCTGTTTCATCTCCCAAACAGCCCTCATTGGCTGACTTAGTTGCAGTGGTGGGTTGCTACCAGTTCGCCCTGGATCGGGTGAATTGGTAGTGGCGGTGGCAGGAGGCTCCGCCCACCCACGCATGCGACGCTTCTGCCTGGTGCAGAAGCGTCGCATGCGCATGCACAAGCACACCCACACCCACGAGTGAACCAGTAGCGACGGGTTTTGAAACTCAAGGCTGCTTAGTTGCTATGCCTATACATTGGCTGACCTTGTGACCATGTCCTATTCCAGCCAGTCCCCACCCCAATGGCTGACTGTTGCCATGTCTATCCCAGTCATGAACTGTCATATACACTGACAGCAGAGGTGGGTTTCAGCAGGTTCTGACCAGTTCTGGAGAACCAGTAGCAGAAATTTTGAGTAGTTCGGAGAACCGGTAAATACCACTTCTGACTGGCCCCGCCCCATCTATTCTCTGCCTCCCGAGTCCCAGCTGATCGGAAGGAAATGGGAATTTTGCAGTAACCTTCCCCTGGACTGGGATGGGAATAGAGATTTTACACTATCCTTCCCCTGCCACGCCCACCAAGCCACACTCATCAAGCCATGCCACGCCCACCACGCCACACCCACAGAACAGGTAGTAAAAAAATTTGAATCCCACCACCGACTGACAGCTATTATATATTCTTTGGGTCCATAAGGTAAAATGTTCATATTCAGCTGTAGAATTGGCTGTTTACTGATGAAGCAAAAAGACTGGTTAAATACGGTTCTATATGTGTGAGGTTTAATTTACTATTTTTCAAACATGAATTTTTATATATGTTTGGGGTTTTTTTCTCTGTTTTTAGGTTTTTAAAAAAATCTTTGGGTATATTTACATATATTTTATAATATCTCATTATTGGATATTATGGTAGCAAGGGGCGAAAACGGCCTCCCAGGTTCCGGAGGCCCTCTGGAGGCTGGAAACGGCCCCATTTCTGGCCTTCCCGAACTTCCGGTAGGCCTGTTTTTCGCCCTCCCCAAGCCTCCGTGCACGCCCTGCACTTACCAGCATCCAAAACGGGCCGTGTGGGGACTCCTGGGAGGGGCGGGGAGGGCAGGGCCAGCCAGGAGTGGGATTTGGGGGTTTTCCAAACTGCACAGAATCTTAGCTAGAGGTTCTCCCGAACCCCTGAAAACCCCCAGCAACCCACCCCGACCTGTCTACAACACGGTCCTTTCAGCAGTTCCAACAAGGTTCCATACCCATTTACACTATTCAGGTGACCCTGAGGGCACAGATAAACTCCCAAGCGGCCTCTGTGACTCTCAGAGTGCTAACGATCAGATGACTGCAAGGAATATAAATCCTTCCATTCCCGACCATTCAGCCAGAACTGAAGAAGCTTCTTGGATGAGAAGCAAAATGTCTTCAAGGAAAAAAACAAAGAAAGTCTAGTTGCCTTTTGAAAAGCACCTTTGGGGTACCTCAACCAGCTCCCCATACAACTCATTGCATTTAGTTTACTAAGATATAACCTAAACAAGGATCCTCATTGCTAGGTCTAACCAGTTCTGGAGCTGGTGGACCAGATGGACTTGTTTTCCAGCAACTGCTACCAGGAGATTCAGAGATACAGTGAGGTCAGGAAGCACTCTGAGATGGTGGATCAGCTTTCTTAGGCAATAGTACCTCATCTGCAGCAAGCTAAACCCAAAAATACTTCATAAATGACCAACCACAGAAACAGGATGGCAGGTAAAAAGGAACAGAGCATCTTGGCTCAAGAATTGGCTAAAAACATTTTACAGTAATGTTTATATGATGCAATATTTTCATGCAGGTTTTATTTGGTTAGAAATATTTGTCACTGTTACTTGGATATAACGAAAACTACTTTTTTTTTTTTAACCAAAGTACCACACGACTTTTTAACTCAGTTTCAATTTCCCCCCCCCCCCCAATGTATTTGTATGAATAAATTGTGGCTGAGATAACGCAAGTAACAATTTTCTGTCAAGGATGCCTGCAGAGCTTGGGACCTTTTTCAATCAGCTTGAATTTTGCCTAGCTTCTTACTAATTCAGATATATAATTTAGGATATATCTGTCAAAAGGTGTTATTAAATGTATGCCAGATGCTGAAGCCAAATGCTTAATCACAGTCCCTATGAAAAAAAATCTCTGTGTTCTACAGCCATAATTGGTTTGCAACAGCAATAATTTCCATGTCATGTATATTCTCAGAGCCAAAAATGATGCTTATGCAAAGCTCATTATCTACATTAAATTATTTTTTGGGAGAATTTATTAGTAAAAATTGTAACTTTAATGATTTGGATCCAAAAGTAGAAACAAAATCCTGATTTCCTGAATAAAAGCTAAGTGATACCTAGATATATCTTTAGTATTTTTTTAGGTAGGAAAAGGGTTGATTTTTTAAAAAGAAATGTAATTGTTTTCTATAGCAAACTATGCTTAATTTACCTATATAGATGCATGAATAAACTGGTGTAAATAAAGAATTAAAATGTTCCCTGGATTTTAATGGAAGACATAAAGGCAATTCCTTTTAAGATGTTGAATTCATTTGTCTAAGTAAATACATATTTTTCTGATCTCAGAAGATCCGAAAGCTACAAATTGCACATACAATTATTCCTTCCAAATAATTCTACCTGAATTAGTGGAGAAAAAGTGATAAAATATTTAATATAGACCACTCTGCACATAGTATGAGAATGGATCTTTCATATTAATAATCAATTTATTACTGATCAATAAAGCAAAACACAAAACCACCCTGTTCTCATGAAAAAGGATTTGCATGTATCTATGCGCAACATGTAGGGGGCATGATGGTTTAACAGTTGAGGACACTGAGCTGGTCAGCTGGAAAGCTGACAGCCCTGGGTTTGAGACCCGAGTGCTGCATGACTGGGTGAGCTCCCATTACTTGCCCCAGCTCCTGCTATCCTAAGCAGTTTGAAAGCATGCAAATGTGAGTAGATAAACAGGTACCACTTTGCAGGGAAGAGAGCAGTTTTCTGTGTGCCTCGGCATATAGTCATGCTGGCCACATGACCACAGAAGTGTCTTTGGACAACGCTGGCTCCCTCGGCTAGAAAACAGAGATGAGCAGTGCCCCCTTGAGTCGGACATGACTGGACAGGGGAAACTTTTACCTTTACCTTTATGCACATGTAAAATGTGTCTAATTAGAAATATAATTATTTCACTAAAGTGTGAAAGGGGTTAGGCCTGTGATGGCGAATCTATGGCACGCGTGCCAGAGGTGGCACGGAGAGCCCCCTCTGTGGGCATGTGCGCCGTTGCCCCAGATCAGCCAGCTGGTCGTTGGGTTTCCGATGCGCGCATGCGCGCTGACCAGCTGTTTTTTGTCAGCCAGCTGGTCATTGGGCTTCCGAGGCGCACATTCACGCGGTCAGCTGGTCATCGGGTTTCCAGTGCTCTGGTGCACACACACGCATGCACACTCCTTCCAGTTTGGGCACTCTGTGCCTAAAAGGTTTGCCATCACTGGTTTAGGCTAACTCCTGTGGGATCATGTCAGGGATTTTTTTTCCTTTTTTTTTAAGTCTTTTGTCTTCATGCTGATTTGAACTGACCCAACCTTCAAACCAAGTACACTTTAAAATAGCAAGGCTATCGGGAGCCCTTTTCCTCTTCTCTCTTAGAAGCCTCATATTGAAGTCCTTTTAACAAACATATGCCAATGTTCACATTTCTTCCACGTTGCGTTGAAAGCAGGATTGGACAATTTAGTGCATATTCACAATTACAGACCACCGTTCCCATTGTTTCTGATCATTGGCTAGTGTTTTTAGTAATCCTTCTCTGAGTTAACATTTTATATTCTCCTGGCTGAATATAAAATTTGGTCCTTGCAAAAGGGTTCCCCTGACTTGAAATTGCAGGCAACGTTCGAAGAAATTACAAGGAACTTCAACAAAAGTCTGCAAAATGGAATGTTTTTGTGTCCCAGTCAACCAACAATGCTTTCTGGCAGGATACTCCATTCCATTATCCCTCTACTTAACACAGTTTTCTATTTTCCTTGTAACACACACATTTAGCATTTCTGTCTCCCTCTCCCCCTCTCTCTCTCCTCCTCTCTCTGAATGTAGGCAATGGAAGCAAATGCAGTTTATTTGTCTCCATATTTGAAGATAATGTTATATTATCATCCCCATCATCCTCATTACATAGTGATGACTGCTGAAATGATATCACTCAAGTCTATTTTCAGGCTGCAAGAATGACCCCGTAATCTTAGCAAACTACCAAAAATAAACAAATAAATAAATAAAATTAATCCGAGAAGCAGCTGCAGCTGTGTTCCAGCCAATAGGGTGGTTTGATTGGAAATCCTTGATCCAGCGAGTGTCAAGGGATTGGAACAATGTATGCGCTGCCTCGAAGTGCGGATATTCACTGTAGCTGGGATTTATATCGTACAAAGACCTGTTTGGCCATTAGTCTGTTGTATTTGAATACTGTGTTCTGTGAAATAAGGAAAAAAACAGATACAAAAGGAAGATTTATTTCTTTTCTTCAGATATATAAATTTCTCCAGATTTATTTTCTTAGGGAACATTCCTTTTGTCACTATACGCGGACATCAGGGGTGGGTTCTAATTTTTTTTACTACCAGTTCTGTGGGTGTGGCTTATTTTGTGGGTGTGGCTTGGAGGTCATGTGACTAGGTGGGTGTGGCTAGCTGGTCAGAGTCATTTCTGGAAGGTCCTCGCACTTACGACCAGCCCTCGCACTTACGACCCGACTCATTTGTTTGCTTTTAACACTGATCAGCTGTAGGATGGCCCTTTGAAGCCCCGCGGCAAGAGTTTAAACAGTTTTTTTTCCCTCTAGTCATCAGCTGGGACTCAGGAGGCAGCAATAGATTGGGGGTGGGACCAAATAAAAGGTAAGAATAACGTCGGAGGGGTGGGGGGGTGGGAGGGCGGGGTGGAGAACCGGTTTGGTGATGTCATATCGTCACCGCTACCAGCTCGGCCGAACCGGACCGAACCGGGAGGAACCCACCACTGGCGGACATCTAATGAAGGAGAAGTATTTGTAGCTCAGGGTTGAAATGAGGAGTTCTTGGTATTTTCTGAACTTGGTAGTTTTCTTGCATTCAAACTAGGTAACATCATCAGTGCTAGTCCTAGGTGATGAAAAATCTGCAAGAAAACAACCAAGCTCAGACAACACCAAGGACCCCTCATATGCACATCTTTTTTCCTAATAGTTTTTATTGAGGGAATCATCTTCAGGACAAATGGCTTTAAGACGGGCCTCACAATTCCTTCTACTGCTCCCTCTTTCTCAGGGTAGCAAGTGATGGAAAGCTTGGTGGGTTTTTTGCTTTCTTCCCTTGGGTGAATCCTTGCAGTAGCCACCTTTTATACTAGCTTTGCCTTAATAAGAGAAGATGTAAGGCACATTTTGCTGCTTGGGGAAAGCATAGGTTAGATCCATGATGGCGAACCTATGGCACGCGTGCCAGAGGTAGCATGTAAAGCCCTCTGTGCTGGAATGCGTGCCGTCGCCCGAGGTCAGAACTCTGTGGCATTTCTTTCGTGAGCTTCTGTTTCCCTGCAAACGATGAAACAGAAGCTCACGGAAGAAAAAGATCTTACCACGCTGCCGGTGTTGGGATGCCCTGCCTCCTGCTGGCCAACTGGTATTCAGGTCTCTGTTGTGCATGTCCACATGTCCGCATGCATGTCCATGCATGCACATGCCCATGCATGTCCATGCATGTGCAGGTGCATCCGCACATTTGCGCATGCCCCACCTTTCAGTTTGGGCATTGTTGTGGCCCGTCAGTGGCCTGTGCGGATTGTAGCTGATTCTGACAGTGAGGAGGCTGGAGAAGATGTGGTGCCAGAGGCAGGGATTCAGCCAGGGCCTTCAGAACCTCCAGAAGCTCCTTTAAGTGAAGAGGACGAAGAGGAGGAGCCTCTGCTCGATGCACGGGCACGCAGAGCGGTCAAAAGGAAGGAGTGGCTCCTCAGGAGGAGGTCTCCTCGAGAGTAAGGCTTGGGGCTAATTGGCCATTCCCTTAGCCTATTTAAGGAGGAACGCCGACTGAAGCAATTTGTAGGGAACAACTTTAGTTCACTCTACTTTGCGTCTGGATTCTCTGCAAATTGCTTCTGGGCTTTCTGCCAACTTTAGTAAGATTGTGATTACTTTATCTTTGGTTTCTTGTAGGCTGTTAAGAAAGTTTATTAACAGCCTTTGTTTTGAAAAAGACTTGAGTTATTTCAGTAAATTAAGTTTTGTACAAACTTTGTGTATGCTGTGTTCTTTGGGATCCGTAGCTGGGGCAGAACAGGCATGCACTCGTGCGCAGTTTGGGCACTCGGGGTCTAAAACGTTTTCCATCACTGTGTTAGGTGAACCATTTGTAAGAGCTGCCTTCACCTACCTTCAGATGCGGGATATTTCCTGGCAGGTCATTTTCTAATAATTTTCCATTATTGAGGAAACTTACTGACTGGGATTGATCCACTTAATCCAGGGCAAGGATGGAAGGATGCCTGCTTTTACCTGCATGCAGGGCATACTTCTAGGCAGGAAGATAACCAAACAACAGAGTTGGAAGGGACCTTGGAGGCTTTATAGTCCAACCCCCTGCTGAAACAGGAGACCAGTGATGGCGAATGTTTTAGACACCGAGTGCCCAAACTGCACGCATGTGCATGCCCAAACTGAAAGGTACACGCACGCGTGGGCATGTGCGAATGTGTGCATGCGTGTGGACATGCGGGTGGTTATTGTTTTCTGACCGGACAAAATATCTGAGGACTTTGAGTTTAAACCTTGCAAAAGCATTTGAATGTTAGCATGTACTTCTTAGCAGAATTTCATAATTCTACACTTTTGGTAATTTGGAGAGATACCTGAATGCAATAACAAAATACATGGTTGTGAAGAATGCAGATGCATTTAAACACCCAACACCCCCCAAAGTAATCTATACAGAAGCAATGTTTGGGATGAGATGATGTTCCTGCTGTCACAAATCCTGGAGAGAAAATTGGTTGGTTGGTTTCATATATCTATATACTGATCTTTCTCTAAGGAACTCATTGCAATTTAAATTGCTCCCAGTAGGCCTTTCATCAAATGAATAGCTTGTCTTAATCTTCAATAGTTGAATCGTATCATGTCCCTACAGATCTTCCATTGGTCCTACATCCTTGTTTTTGAAGCTGAATGTTTTGCCTAATATTTTAAAATAAGAGGGGACAAAAACCTTTGGACTCTTACCAGTACTGGTGAGGTTTAAAACTATTGCATGTTTGAAATTAAAATAGAACCATAAAGTGGAAGTTAGGTTATCACCGCTTTAAGGATTCAGTGGAACAATTTGCCTCCAGATGTTGTGAATGTTCCAACACCGGAAGTTTTTAAGAAGATGTTGTCTGAAGTGGTGTAGGGTTTCCTGCCTAAGCAGAGGGTTGGACTAGAAGACCTCCAAGGTCCCTTCCAACTCTGTTATTCTAAGTCAAAATATTATTTTTAGTACGTACTGACTATTTAGAAATGATCAATCATTTATGAATTCTCGAACGTTAAGTAATTATAATAGCTAAACAAGTAATTTTTTTTCTCTTTGTGCTCCCCTTTTAATTTTAAGCATTCTTTTTTTTTTTTAATTTGATTTATATGCCGCCCTTCTTCGGAGACTCAGGGCAGCTTACAATGCGTTAAGCAATAGCCTTCATACTTTAGAATATTTATACAAAGTCAGCTTATTGCCCCCACAACTGGGTCCTCAATTTACCTACCTTAGAAAGGATGGAAGGCTGAGTCAACCTTGAGCCTGGCGAGATTCAAACCTGCAGTAATTGCAGGCAGCTGGTCTTAATAACAGGGTGCTTTTCCAAGTTTTCCTCCCAAGATATTGAGCCAAGTGTCATATCTGGAGGGCTTCAGGTTGAAGAAGGCAGTTTTATATTTTCTCTGTTTTACTCTCTCATCTCACCTCTCTGAAGTATGTCCTTGCTTATGTCACGTTATTCATATTTAAATTTGGGAAATTTTTGGAGTGCTTTTGCTTTAGGCCAGTGATGGCTAAGCTTTTCCAGGCCAGGTGCCCCAAAGCGTGCACCTGAACCCACAAAATGCAATGTGCATGCAGCAGGGGTGAAATGCTCCTGGTTCGGATCGGATCGGCTGAAAAAAATGCTTTTAAAAGTAAAAAGAAAAGCCTCAGATGATCGTGTGGCTCAGCTGGGATCGTCAGAAGCTTTTCAAGGCATTTTTTCTACAACCTCTTTGAAGAGGTAGAAAAAATGCTTTTAAAAGCCTCTGACGATCCCATGCTGAGTTGCCTGATCGTCAGAGGCTTTTAAAAGCATTTTTTTACAACCTCTTCGGCTGAAGAGATTGTAGAAAAAATGCTTTTAAAAGTTTTTTAAAAAAAAGTTGGCCATGCCCACCCAGTCACATTACCCCCCCACCAAGCCACGCCCACAGAATCGGTAGTAACATTTCACCACTGTCGTGCAGCCCCCCGCATGCATGCGCACCCCCCCTGCATACACACACACACACACACACACACACATGCACGGCAGAGACCCGATAACCAGCTGGCCAACGGGAGATGTGCATGCATGCGTGGCAGAGCTGAAGTGGGTTGACGGCTCGCGTGCCCACAGAAAGGGTGCTACGTGCCACCTGTGGCACACATACCATAGGTTCGCCAACATGGCTTTAGGCCAGTGATGGCTAACCTTTTTGCTGTTGTGTGCCAAAAGCGGGGGTCACACGGGGGGTGGTGTGCTTGCGTGCCCACACCCATAATTTAATGCATCCCGCACAAGCGACCCCCCCTGCTTTTGGCACGTAATGGCACAGTGGTCCCGTTTCTCACCCTCCCCAGGCTCCAGAGGCTTTCTAGGAGCCTGGGGAGGGCAAAAATTGCCTTCCCCAACCCCCCGGAGGCCAGAAATGGCCTGTTTCCTGACTTCCGGTGGGCCCAGAAGGCCCGAAAACTGGCCGGCACGCGCATGTGTGCTGGAGCTCAGCTAGGGCAATGCTCGCGTGCCCATTGATATGGCTCCATGTGCCACAGGTGACACACGTGCCATAGGTTCGCCATCATGGCTTTAGGCTGTTTTATAAGCAAAACAGGGTTAGTGCATTCTCCTTTTCGTTGCCCTGCTAAGGAAGTGGGGTGGATGTTCTGTCAGGCAAGATTCATCTCAAACACAATATATACCTGTACACATGAAATTTCTTCGTGAAATAACTTCCTCTTGAAACATCCCCGCCCCCTTGAATATTGTCCAGGAGGACAAAGAAAACAGCAACTCGCTTCACAGGGTTGTTGTTGGGGTGAGAATAGGAGGAGAAAGAAATAGGAATAGTCCTCGACTTACAGCAGTTCATTTAGTGACTATTTGAAGTTACGACAGCACTGAAAAAAGTAACTTAAGACAGTTTTTCATACTTGCAGCATCCCCATGGTCACCAAAATTCAAACCCTTGGCAACTGGTTCATATTTGTGAGTCATAAGTGGCAGGAGATGGGTGGTGGGAACGTTGAGAAGATTAATAGTAATGCAGACTTTGTGAATAGTTTGACAGTGTTGAGGGAATTATTTGTTTAGCAGAGTGATGGCATTCGGGAAAAAACTGCCCTTGGGTCTACTTGTTCTGGTGTGCAGTGCTCTATAGAGTCGTTTTGAGGGTAGGAGTTGAAACAATTTATATCCAGGATGTGAGGGGTCTGTAAATATTTTCACAGCCCTCTTTTTGACTCCTGCAGTATACAGGTCCTCAATGGAAGGCAGGTTGGTAGCAATTGTTTTTTCTGCAGTTCTAATTATCCTCTGAAGTCTGGGTGTGTTTAGTTAAAAGCAATATTTCTCCCAATTAAACTGGTCCGTTAAAATTGATTTCTACTGGGTTGTTTTTTTTTTCCATTTTCATACACTCCTCCACAACTGATTTATGTTAAACCAGTATTTTTTAATTGTACATATTGCAGTTAAGTTATAGCTTTTGTGATAAAACCATAGCTGACTTAGAATTCTCATATTTTTTTAAAAAATACCAATATAGCTGCTCTATTTTAAAAAGATATATAGCAGCTATACAGATAGTCGGCTGGTTTAAGCAAGACGTTTCACTATAAATCCTTCCAGAAATATGACACTTTTAAATCCACAAACTATGCTTTCAAACGGGTTTTGTAAATATTGTACTTGTTATCCCCTAGAAGCAGGCAAGGTTAGGAAGCAGGAGTTGTTAGGAGTTTTCAAATTCAATTTATTGCAGTCACAGAGGATTTTTTTTATCAGAATCTTGAAAACCTGATAAAACCCCTTTGCACTTTAACTTATACTTAACATGGTCAGGGAGAGTTATTTTGAGTATTTCTTACATTCTTCATTTTTTTCCCCCAGACTCGGTAATTTGTTCTTTAATGGCTCAGTGTTGCCCTCATTCCTTCTCTGCATTTCTCTGCTGGTAGAGCAAGTAAGATTACAATGATTCTAGACCAGTGTAACTTAATTTGGGCAGCTTTACTATCTGTGGCCTTCAACTCCCAGAATTCCCCCAACCAGAATGCTGGCTGGGGAATGTTGGGAGTTTGAGTTCCACACATCTTAAAGGACTCTCTGTATTGCTTTTGTGCAAATTCACATAAAGAAATGAATTGCAGCATACATGAGGAATCAAGTCAATTATGATAGTTCAGGTAGTCCTCGACAGTTTTTTTAGTGACCATATGACCATATGAAGTTAAGTGGCTTATGACCATTTTCACACTTAACGACCGTTGCAGCATCCCCATGGTCACATGATCAAAATTCAGACACTTGACAACTGACTCATATTTATGACAGTTGCAATGTCCCTGGGTCACGTGATTCCCTTTTGCAACCTCCTGACAAGCAAAGTCAATGTGGAAGCCAGATTCACTTAAGAACCGTGTTACTGACTTAACAACTGTGGCAAGAAAGGTCGTAAAACGAAAGGGGCAAATTTCACTGAACAACTGTCTTGCTTAGTAACAGAAATGTTGGCCTCAATTGTGGTTGTAGGTCAAGGACTACCTGTACCACAAATGTGTAGCCATTCGTCATTCTCGCATGGGGTAACTGCGATAGCTACAAAAATTGCCATGCTTTGGCCAGTTCACCCAGTCCATTGGCAAGAAAAGCCACTCTGCTACTATATACAGGGCAGTGGCCATATCCCATGTTGCACCCAAGTTCACATATTATCTAAGTGAAAATCTAAGTTTACTGGCAATCCGTATTTTGAACTGGCACGCTCCCAAATTATTGAACGAATGAAAGTCCAAACAAAGGGACAGAGCAATAATAAATAATTTTGCTTTGCTAACTTTGAACTATAACATATGTAAAGGGTCTAAGAGATTCTCAGTCATTCAGGTGATAGTTGCCTCAAATGTGGTTCTTATTTTTGAAAGGCACCTAGATTAATTTTTTTGAGGAGGAGGAAGAAAAAAAAGCTTTGCTTCCTATGCAGATATAACTGATGAAGCTTTCTGGATAGGAAGTGAAATGTCTTTTTATTCTATATATTTTATTCTATATATTTTATTGAGATGAATACAGTTCATCTGTCTGGAACCCGCACTGCATATTGGACATAAATACAATCGAGAGAGTCCAGAGATTTTTTACGAGAAGATTCCTCCATTCCTCTAACCGCAATAAAATACCTTATGCCACCAGACTCCAGATTTTGGCCTTAGACAACTTAGAACTACGCTGACTTCAGTCTGACCTAAGCAGAGTACATAAAATTATCTGCCACAATGTCCTTCCTGTCAATGACTACTTCAGCTTCAACCACAACAATACACGAGCAAATAATAGATACAAACTCAAGGTAAACCACTCCAAACTCGATTGCAGAAAATACGACTTCAGCAACAGAGTGGTCAATGCCTGGAATGCACTACTTGACTCTGTGATTTCTTCCCCAAACCCCCAAAAATTTAACCTTAGACTGTCTACTGTTGACCTCACCCCATTCCTAAGAGGTCTGTAAGGGGTGTGCATAAGTGCACCAGCGTGCTTATCGTCCCCGTCCTAATATTCCTTTTTACTTACTCTTTTCATGTATTCCAATTATATTTATACTTTTACCTGTTATCTTATATATGCTTGACAAATAAACTTATGATTATGATACGATTATGATGATTATTCTTCCTCCTCAAAATATCAGTTAGGTTGCTTTTTGAAAAATAAAAGGCACCTTTGAGGTAACATATATAAAGCCATATTATTTAATAAACCCTAATCAGTGAATTAAGTTAATTAAGTTGAAGAATACTTTCCTTTCTTTAATCAATATGTGATAAAAAATTTAGTAGTCTGTACTAGAAGGAGCTTACATTTTAAAACATAGGGAAATAGCTAAAGGAAAACAATGGGCATGGAAATAGAGATAAAAAGAGGAGAAACAAGGGAGAGAAATGTATTTATGTCGGGGATTATATTGTATTCAGGGTGGACAAATCTTTAGGTGCCCCTGTGTATTTTACATGTCGTATATAAGGATATTTGGGAGTATATTATTACAGTGGGGTTTGAGGCAGGGGTGGGTTCTAAATTTTTTTACTACCGGTTCTGTGGGTGTGGCTTATTTTGTGGATGTGGCTTGGAGGTCATGTGACTAGGTGGGTGTGGCTAGCTGGTCAGAATCATTTCTGGAAGGTCCTCGCACTTACAACCAGTCCTCGCACTTACGACCCGACTCATTTGTTTGCTTTTAACACTGATCAGCTGTAGGACGGCCCTTTGAAGCCCCGCGGCAAGAGTTTAAACAGTTTTTTTCCCTCTAGTCATCAGCTGGGACTCAGGAGGCAGCAATAGATTGGGGGTGGGACCAAATAAAAGGTAAGAATAACGTGGGGGGGGGTGGGAGGCGGGGGGGGAGAACCGGTTCGGTGACGTCATATCGTCACCGCTACTGGCTCGGCCAAACCGGACCGAACCGGGAGGAACCCACCACTGATTTGAAGGCTAAGAATTCGGGCCAAAGAGTATACATAAAGGATTATCATTGTGAAAGGATTTGATACCCTATAGCCTTCATGAATTTCTCTTCTGAATTTTGGTATAAAAAAAACTTATTTGCTAAATTAGACGATTAACACAATCTAACAGGTGGTCTGAAGAGGAAAGAATCAGGCAAAAAATATTTTCCAAAATTAAGGCATGTTTATCTGCATTTCTATCGGAATACTGGGTGGGAAAATAAGTTGCCAGCAGGAGATGCCAGTTTTCATTATGGGTCCCTACTGATTTTCTATTGCCGTTGTCATTTGATTTCTGATACTTGCTTCAAGACATGTCGTTACACAGCAGGCATCTGAGGGTGTTGGGCAGAAGATTTCCCCGGTAGCTTTCACACCAACTGCGGCAGAACCAACATAAATCAGTGAGAAAGAGTCAAGAAGTCCAAAAAGATATACTGCTACCACGCCAAAAGTGAGCTGTGCAGGAACACTCCAGTCTTAAGCCAAGGTGGCACAGTGGTTAGAATGCAGTACTGCAGGCTACTTCTGCTGACTGCTGTCTGACTGCAATTTGGCAGTTCAAATCTCACCAGGTTCAAGGTTGACTCAGCCTTCATCCTTCTGAGGGGGGTTAAATGAGGACCCAGATTGTTGGGGGCAATAGGGTGACTCTGTAAACCACTTAGAGAGGGCTGTGAAGCATTCTGAAGCGGTATGTAAGTCTAAGTGTTATTGCTTAAGCATGTCAGTGGTTTACCTACTTGCAGTGGAGTGCTTTTTAACTGCTTAAATTTACTTTCTTGTTTTATATATTTGTGTGTGAATATGTTTGCGTATGGAGGAAGAGGCCATAGGGAATGACCAATGTTTGTGGCAAAGCATTTACTCTGCAACCAGAAAGCTGATGGCCCCCTACCATTTCCAGTGAAAAGAAACAGTAGCAGATTTTGGTGGAATATAAATAAGTCCTACCTCAGCACTTGACTGCTTAAAACTCGGCGAATTTGGTATTTGACGGGTTTTGAAGCAGAAATCTTGTCCCAGCACTTGTCTTTCTCCTGGTAGTCGATACGTAAGGAAGAACTTGCTGACATTGGCTGCCTTGTGACATGCTATTTCTTTTGGCCGAAAATCATATAGTTTTCTTGGTAACTGTTGGTTTTAATATTCATCACGTCTTCTGGAATGAATTATGAACAAGTACTGAAGTACCAATGGGATGCAGTGGCTCAGTGGCTAAGACACTGAGCTTGTCAATCGAAAGGTCGGCAGTTCAGCGGTTCAAATCCCTAGTGCTGCGTAACGGGGTGAGCTCCCGTTACTTGTCCCAGCTTCTGCCAACCTAGCAGTTCGAAAGCACGTAAAAAATGCAAGTAGAAAAATAGAGACCACCTTTGGTGGGAAGGTAACAGCATTCTGTGCATCTTTGGCATTTAGACATGCCAGCCACATGACCACAGAGAGTCTTCGGACAGCGCTGGCTCTTCGGCTTTGAAACGGAGATGAGCACCGCCCCCTAGAGTCGGGAACGACTAGCACATATGTGCGAGGGGGACCTTTACCTTTACCTTACTGAAGTACCACTGTACAGAATTAATTAATTAATAAGACCGGGACTTATATTAATTTTTGGTCCAAAAGACGCATTGGGACTTATTTTGGGGGAAATATGGTACTAAATGCACCTGTGTGGCCGACGATCTTAACCGGGGCTTATTTTTTGTGGTAGAGCTTATATTATGAGCATCCTGAAATGCTTGGAAACTTTGGTGTGCAGGAACAGAGACAAGGCAGACCCTCCCTATCCTTTCACGCATATATCTAATAGCTATGCAGATTTGTGTTTTAGTCTGGCAAGATTCCGGTGTGTAATTGAGCAAGAATAAAGAAAGTAACTTGCTGAAAAGTAACTCCTGTCATTCTTACTTCCTTGAGTCTGATGTAGATAATGCAAAGACCTTTGTCTTTAATTCTGGCAAGAGAAATGAAGTTAGCCTAAGCCAATCGAAGGCAATGTTTATGTTAGTAAGCTACTAGAAGACAAGCTCTTGGGGTGAGGGGGGAATAAGGCTTGTGTTGGTGCCACACCTGTATAATCCTGTTTCCTATGTATTAGGTAAATAAATAGCATGTGTTTCCCTGAAAATAAGACCTCCCCAGATAATAAGCCCAATCGGGCTTTTGAGTGCATGCGCTAAAATAAGCCCTCTCTGAAAATAAGTGTCAACTTGCAAAGCTTTCAAGTTGCCATGAGCAGGAGGGAGGGAGAACTGAAGTGAATTCCATACATTCTTCCTGACCACAATCAGAAGGAGGGTGTTAGATTTCACAGCTGGCCAAAGTGGTTAATTGGAGAATGTGATTTATGACATGGCCAGAGAGGAGGGGAGAGACAGGGTCATAGGGGAACGTAAATCTACGTGGGATCAGTTCTAACTGCATCCGAGTATTGCCGGAATGTTGCTCCTAATAAATGACTATATTTCCTTTGAAGTTTGGATCATGGCTCATGAATTAATTAGGGCATCTTTCAGAAACTTGACAATAAGCCCTCCCCAAAAATAAGCCCTTCCCGAAAATATTTAAATGCATGCACAGCCGGTCCCTGCCATTTCCTCTGGTTAGGGTTAGGGAGACAGAGCTGGAAATCAGGTAAGATGGCAAGAGGAACCCCGTCTTGCTCCACATGCCCCAAAATAATAAGACCTCCCTGAAAATAAGCCCTCCCCGAAAATATTTAACCACATGCGCAGCCTGTCCCCACCATTTCCTCTGGTTAGGGTTAGGGAGACAGAGCTGGAAATCAGGTAAGACAGCAAGAGGAGCCCCATCTTGCTTCACGTACCCCAAAATAATAAGACCTCCTCGAAAATAAGGCCAAGCGCTTATTCCGGGGTTCAAAAAAATATAAGACAGGGTCTTATTTTGGGGGGAACACAGTATGTAGGAAAAAAACCTATGGAATTGTTACTACTGAAACTATTTTGACCTTGAAAATATATTCGACTCAGAGAAAGAGTTTGATCCCCTGTTTATTGATGCCATACATCTTTGAACAAATAAAATATTTGCTCCATTGCTGAATTAATAAGTTTGGTTTTTTTCCCATTACAAGTGGAAATGAATGGTAGGTTTGGAGATATGCTACAGCCATGTTACATTTGATTTATTTAAGCTCAGGGCTCTGCATTATGTATCTTCAAGTGATATCTATCTGGGAACATGGCGTGCAACCTTTTGCTTGAAATGATGAGGCTCTCCATGATTGAAATATTCAATTTGATAGAAAAGGTCGGAGAATTCAGCCTGCCTGTGCTGTTTGTTGGGAATCTGCAGCTTCCAGCTTTAGGCACAGCTGCTCTTGATTGAAACAAGCTGATATAAGGAGTGGGGCAATGGGGGAGGATCTTGTTTACCCTTATTTCTTGTGCGTCAGATGCAACATTCATGAAGAATGCTAGCCACACATTAATGGAACAAGAGAGCCAATAAGTGCTAGACTCTCTCTAGTGGCTTTTTCTTTCCCTGGCCAAATGATTGAACCTTTATATTGTCACAGTTTTAAGGAGACTAAAGGGAATTCTGGAAAATGAGCCTCTCCTTTTCCAAGGAGAGGGGGAAAAAAAGCTTGAATATCTCCTGTGAGAATTGATGTTAAAAGTCACTAACAATAGTGGATTATTCGGCTGCTGAAATTTATGATGGTTACACCTCTGAAACAGGGGTGAAATGCTCCCAGTTCGGATCCGTTTGGCTGAACCAGTAGCAATGGCGGCTGGTGGTTCAGAGAACCGGTAGCGATGGTGGCGTGAGGCTCCGCCCACCCGCCTGGTTGTTGTTACTTCCTGGTTTTAACCGGAGTAAAATTGATAGCCGGAGTAAAATTGTAAGCACAGTGTGGGTCACGTGGTTTTTTCACTTATTATTATTAGCATATGGCATTGTTACATTAGCCAGGACACTGTAGTGCTATTGCAGAGTAGTAGTTCAGTTGCCTGTTTACCAGCTCTGTCAGGTACACGCTTGAGTGCTTCCCAAGATGCAAGCTAGCTTCGCACCAGAAAAAAAGATGAATGGCTCTTTGTGCAGCATCATCAAAGTCCCCCTTCCTTCCCCCAGAGCTGCCTCAGAAAAGGGCGTCGCAACCAGGAAGGTTCAGAGCCGGCAGGAATCTGACTGCCTGTGCAGAGCACCAACTCGTCTCTCCATTGAAGTGGTACCTATAAATCTTGTTGCATATAACATGCTTTCAAACTGCTAGGTGGGCAGAAGTTGAGGCAAGTGATGGGAGCTCACCCTGCCACACAATGCTAGGACTCAATCTGTTGGAGCAGAGACCATCTCTAGCATCATTAAGCCACTGAACCACTGCACCTTTGTTCGCTTAGCTTGGCTTAACAACTGAGTTGCCAGCCTCAATAGTAGTCACTTGGTGTATTTTCCTAAGCTGTATTGATGCATATTTATTCAAATAAATTGGGATAAGTCTCAGAAAAAAAATAGAGCTATTGAAGAAATGCAAAATTCTATTTCTTTTCTTTTGGAAAAAAATATTGGAAGTGAATCAAACTCAGGCAATGATATTTGAACGGGAATGCTACAGGTTAATAGTTCTTCTATTGTCATTTTCTTTTTCTTGTTTTGTTTTAGTGCTGCATATGATGCTGTACTGGACAGAAATGTGGCTATCAAGAAGCTCAGCAGGCCATTTCAAAATCAGACACATGCTAAGCGGGCATATAGGGAGCTAGTTCTCATGAAGTGTGTGAATCACAAAAATGTAAGTATTCCTTTGCTGAAAGGTACTCAGAAGCCTGTATAGTTCTAAGTTTTTCACTACTAAGTGAAAAAGATTATGCTAATACGTTGCTGCAAAGTTGACTGTCTAACCTTCATTATTTTAAATGCAAAATTCTATAGGCAGGGGTGGGTTTCATTTACCTTTGCTACCGGTTTGCTCATGCACGCGTGCTCGCTTCACTCACACGCGCACCACTTCTGCGCATGCGCAGATCGTATTTGATGATGTCCAGATGGGTGGGCGGAGCCTCCCGCCGCTGCTACTACCAGTTCTCCCAAACCAGGGCGAACCAGTAGCAACCCACCACTGCCTACAGGGCTTTGTGTACCATCAAATGTTAATTTAAAAAAAAAAAAAACTTCTATAGATTTGGATAGAATGCTGAAATGCAGATGTGATCACAGATGCTTTATTCCCTTCCCAAAGCAGATGTCTAGGAAAGGGCACCACATACACATTTTCTTTGTGGCAAGAAGAAAATGTTATTATAGTACAGCCATGGAGCAGCATATTTGATTATGCTTTCAGTATGGAGATTCGTTCTCCTTTAAAGTTAATGGAAGTTCTCCAGAGAAGAGTGAAAAACCTATGTTGACTCTTAGCGACTGCCTGAATTAGTCCCTGCAGTTTTCTGGGCAATATTTTTGGAAGTGGTTTGCCCTTGCTTTCTTCCGAGGGAGAGCAACTGAATAGAATTGGGATTAATACTAAGGACAAAAGTTATTCATGAGCAATAAAACAGCCGTGAAATACATCCTGCCTTCATTTAGATCACAAAATATTTGAACCATTCTCCCTAAGTCTTTCCTTTACAAAATTTAGAAAACAATGATTCAGGGAACTAGGTGTTGTCTAGTCTGACAGAAAAGAAGGAATAGGAGTGATGTGATAGCTGTCTTCCAATAGTTGAGATGCTGTCATAAAGAAGAGGAAGACAACCTATTTGTCAGCATTCTGATGCTGCCATAAAAAGGAGGAGACGAGGCTTGACTTTTCACCTACTTATTTTCTCTGTAGATAATATCCCCTAGGTCCAGGAGATGGGATGGGAGGGGGACATTCCTGTGGGTTGAGGTCAGAAGCTGGGGAGACTGACTTGGAAGATGGCCAATGAGAAGATGAGAATTGGGGAACGGAAAGGGAAGGGTTTGGGGGTCAGAGGTTAGTATTGGCTACGACGAAGTCGGGGCCAGATCTGTCGTACTCAATAAATGGAATATTTCAGCAAAGATTAATTGTTTGGGAGTGCAATTTATTTGAGATGACATCAAAACCTGACACTATTCTCCAAAATACCTGAAGGCAGGATGAGAAGTAACAGGTGGAAGATCATTAAAGAGAGATCCAATCTGGAACTAAGGAGACATTTTTCTGATAGTGAGAACAATGAATCAGTGAAATGTCTTACCTCCAAAAGTTGTTGGTGCTCCATCACTAGAGGTTTTCAAGAAGAAACTAGACAGTCATTTGTCTGGAATGATATAGGGCAGAGGTGTCAAACTCAATTCCATTGAGGGCCGCATCACGGCTGTGATTGACTTTGGGGGGTGGATGGATGGGCATGGCTGGCTGGGTGGGTGTGACCAAGTGGATGGGCGTGACCAACTTGATGCCACTCACTGGGCATGGCCAACCCCTAAACATCTGTCCAGTTCTAATAGAAATTAAGTACCAGGACAAAAGGAGGAACATATATAATCAGGATATCAAAATTAGCAGTCTTAAGGAAGAAGAACAAAAGTGAAATAAACATAACTCTGTGGGTTTTATTTTCTGAACTCCTGTCAAATTCTCTAGTCTGAGTTTGTGTGGTGTCATTTAAATACCTGAACCTCAATTTTACTCTATAGTTGTACAGCCTACTATTAGCACTTTATCAACCTCATCCCCAGATTTACCTTGACAGTGGAAAAAACAAATTGTCACATATCCATATATATATATTTATTTATTTATTTATTTATTTATTTATTTATTTATTTATTTATTTATTTATTTATTTATTTATTTATTTATTTATTTATTTATTTATTTATTTTATTCAATTTGTATACCGCCCTTCTCCTAGTGGACTCAGGGCGGTGCACAGCCAGGACTAAAACACATACCAATACAAAATTTAAAATTATTAAAAGAATTACATAACTTTGGCCCAAATTTAAAACAATTCAGATTAAAACCCATTGACAATTTAAAAAGCTAAAAAACTAAAAAAAGACTAAAAAGGGGGGGGGGGTTTCACGCCAGCCCTGATTGATGGAAAAGAAAAGTTTTTAGGGCACAGCGAAAGACCCGGAGATCCGATATCCTTCGTATCTCCGGGGGCAAATCGTTCCAGAGGGCAGGAGCTGCCACAGAGAAGGCCCTCCCCCTGGGGGTTGCCAGCCGACATTGCCTGGCTGACGGCACCCTGAGGAGTCCCTCTCTGTGGGAGCGTACTGGTCGATGGGAGGCTTTTGGTGGCAGAAGGCGGTCCCGCAAATACCCAGGTCCTATGCCATATCCACACCATCCAGCCTTTGTCTTTAATATCAGCTGCTAATGTTAACTTTCAAGACCTCTCTGACAACAATTTTGGCTGACAACAAAATTGAAAGATAGATCTCAGCAGATTTAGGCTTTAAATTTACATTTGTTGGGTATATCCTTCAATCTTATTTTATTTTTTTATTTTATTAGTCATATTTCTATGCCGCCCACTCTCCGAGGACTCTGGGCGGCTTACACCAAAAACAGTCTACTAAATAGCATATTGCCCCCAACAATTTGAGTCTTCATTTTACCCACCTCGGAAGGATGGAAGGCTGAGTCAACCTTGAGCCGGTGAGATTTGATCCGCTGATCTGCTGAAAAAGCAGTCAGCTGAAGTAGCTGCAGTACTGCACTCTAACCACTGCGCCACCTCAACTCTCTTTTTTTTAGTCTTGCTAGATACATCCTTCAATCTAGTTAAACGTAGGAATTCAAAAGTGGCAATAGCAGCAGAATCCTATCTATAGTTAGTGGCAGCTAAATTAGTAACTGCAGTAGAAGTCAATATTCTAGCAATGACCCTTTTGTTTTAATAGGCAACCTGCCATTTTTCAAAAGGTTCTCTGTTTCCTCTAAGCTTCTGATCCCTGTTTCAAATTTCAGAGTCGTTTCATGGTTTTGCAAATTTTACCTGTCCTCCCACTGAGGCTGAAAATGTAGTCACAGAACTCTTAGGAAGAAAACATTGTTGAAATTTTTTACGTTTCTTTTTACTGCATAGGATAGCGTAAACTGGAAACAGTGAGGCAGTCTGTGTTAACCTGATCAACCATTAATATTTAATTATTCTTTTCTCTCCCTTTTGTCTCTTGTTGCGTTTCAGATTATCAGTTTATTAAATGTCTTTACACCACAGAAATCTCTGGAGGAGTTCCAGGATGTGTAAGTAATGCAGTCAAGAGAGAAACTTTGCTGTGAGGGAGGGGTAGTAATCGCTTTGGTATCTTCCAGGGAAAACTAAGAGCTAAGAACAACAAAATATAAAAAGCTGCTTCTTTCTTAGAAACTGCTTAAGGAGCAGCTCAAGGCAATCTTGAGTTTTGCAGATTCTAGGCTTCTACTACTTTGGGTATTTCAGAAATCAATTACAGCTTGATGTAAGAATAGAAAAATAGAGAATGGCCACTGAGAATCCTAATAGAAACAGTTGAGCAAATGTATAAATCAGCTACAGGGAATGAGGAAGAAAAATGAATACAGGACGCATACATAGGCAATGGCTCCCAGGAATTTGATTTAATTGCTTTGTGATGGGACTTACTTCTGAATTTCCTGAGATATGCAGGATTTTGAAAGTTTGGCAATTCACCTTTAAGTCATCTCACTTTAAGAGAAAGAAAAAGAGTAAAATGAAAAGTGAAACACTTTCTTTCATTAGAGTTTATGATAACCGGTGGCTCTAAAATTATCTGACAGAAAAAAAATATTAATATTTCTATTGAACATTATTTTCTCTTGCTTGGCACATAATCAAATCTGAGTAATCTATAAATTAATTTGTTGTCCTCACTTTGTATCTTATGATGAGAGAAGGCAAATCTTGACTGGGCAACCAATTCCTCTCCCAAATATTTTGAACACATAGTTATTTTAAAATCTACCAAATTTCAGATTATATATATATATATATATATATATATATATATATATATATATATATATATATATATATATATATATATATATATATATATATATATGATAATTAGCGCAATAAGTCAAAGATTTAATGAGATGTGTGAACTTACTCCATATATACCTAAACAAAGCAAAAGGAAACTTATAGGCTTGTTACAATAATTATTGCAGTAAAAATATATTTAGGATTAGAAATAAGGCCAAAATTCAGAATCTAACCCTAGATATATCTATTTAAACAATGCAGGTGACAAAGATGTTGCCAGTCAGAATTTGAAATCACATATTGTTCTAACTCTTGATTTGTTTATTAAAGAAACTAAGTTTTTCAAGCTTAATGTTAAGCCATAAACTACTCTTTATAAGGTATGATTAACATATATTATCATTTGGTGACTGAGGACAAGCAATTTGCCAGTTTGGTTTAGTGCAGGAGTTGGCAACCCTAAACATTCAAAGAGCCACAAAGGTCCTAACCGGAAGCCCCCCATTCAATTCTAGAGCCGACCGGAAGTCCGGTTCCCCCACCATACAATCTCCTCCTAGTGCGGCGTTCTTTTTTCTCTACCAGTCCTAACTGAAAACCCTATCAATTGTGGAGCTGACCGGAAAACCCGCCCCTTGCCATAGAGTCTCCTCCTGGCAAGCCCTGCTTCCCTCTCCCCCAACTGGAAGCTCCTCTCAAAATTGTGGTGCTGACCGGCGACAGGGAGTCGCAGCAGAGGGATGAAAGAGCCGCATGTGGCTCCAGAGCTGCAGGTTGCTGACCCCTGTTCTAGCGGTTAAGGAACTAAGCTAGAGAGCAGAAGACCATGAGCCTTTGTCATGAAAGCTAGGTGCAGACGGTGAGTTCTAGTCCTGCCTTAGTCATGAAAGCTGATTTAGTGACTTTGGGCCAGTTACCAGTAAATAGTGAATTCTAATTTCATCTCAGTCTTGAAAGCCAGCTGAAGGACTTTAGACCATACACTCTCTCTCAGCCCAACTCACCTCACAGGGCTGTGGTGAGGAGGATAGGAGAAATGGATGGAGGAAGACATGTTGGATATAGTCAGTGCCTTGAATATATTTGTATTAAATAATAAAGGTGGGATACAGACAAACATAGCTCAAGCAATATATGAGGAAAAATTTGATGGTTTTATCAGGTATTTGTGAAAGGTTGAAATTGTAGAAAGGAATGCTACACCTGAAGCATCTCACAGATGCCAAAGAGTGATGATGTCACTTTGTTCTCCTGTCTAGTTATTTAGTAATGGAGTTGATGGATGCCAATTTGTGCCAGGTGATTCAAATGGAATTAGATCACGAGAGAATGTCTTACCTGCTCTATCAGATGCTGTGTGGTATCAAACACCTTCACTCTGCAGGAATCATTCACAGGGTAAGCCGGCCTCTCTCTATGGAAGTAAGAACGATTTCCCCAAAAGAATGAAATGAAGAAAATTATGAATGTTACCCTTGTGCATTCTTTATTATTTGTGGACATGCCCATCTCAAGCTTTTATTGTACTTCTATCATAGCCAGAAACACCGGAATGAGCAGCAGTGTAGATTTCAAAGCCCAAGAGGGAGCACATGGAACTCTAAATCTGTTGTTTGCATCCCTGAAATCTATTGTAACTACATTTGCTATGGTAACAAGTTTTTTAAGATAGAAAACATGCAAAAGTACAAGTCCTGTTGTTTTAGAAACTAAAGGGAAAGCCCCCTCATCACCCAAAATCCTCTAAAATAATCAATGATATTGAAAATCCTGGTCTGCGAGACCATGTCAAGAAATTAATCCCACAGGAAGACTAAAACTATATTTTTGAGATTGTCTATAACAAAGATTGTCTATAAACAAGGGACATAGTGGCTCAGTGGCTAGGATGCTGAGCTTGTCAATTGAAAGGTCGGCAGTTCAATGGTTCAAATCCCTAGTGCCGCGTAACAGGGTGAGCTCCTGTTACTTGTCCCAGCTTCTGCCAACCTAGCAGTTTGAAAGCATGTAAAAAATGCAAGTAGAAAAATAGGGACAAGCTTTGGTGGGAAGGTAACAGCGTTCCATGCGCCTTCGGCGTTTAGTCATGCCGGCCACATGACCACGGAGACGTCTTCGGACAGCGCTGGCTCTTTGGCTTTGAAACGGAAATGAGCACCGCCCCCTAGAGTCGGGAATGACTAGCACATATGTGCAAGGGGAACCTTTACCTTTACCTATAACAACATTTTGCAAGTCTCATTGTGGCTATACCTCCACCCCTTCACTCCAATGAGTCTGGAAGGCATCTACCTGATTCGCTTCCAAGCATTGTCTCATTTCTCAGCTCTTAATAAGTGTTTCAGCCCCTTTTGCCTAAAAATGGATCTTGCGTATTTCCATCAATGCCATCTTCCTTATTGTCTACCTGGTTCCAGTTAGGGGTTATGACACTGTCAAAAGCCAGGGAAATCAGGAGACTCAGGCAGTTCAAATGAGTTTGTGACCTTAAGCTCTCTATAAAAATCTGAGCTACTAACGGTCAAGGGAAATAACGGGAATAAAAGGCATTCAAGGTGGGCTTAGGTCTCTTGCGGGTGCGTAGGTACTCATGACTTACGATGCGTTTGACCTTTCCCTTGGGCTCAGTCTGGTCAACTCCTACAGACACAAACACAACCATTTTGTTGCATCACTGGCCCATTATTGATGCTCTCAACTGTCCCCAAAAATGTTAAATGAGGTCCTTGGGTGGTCATCAAACTTTTGGCGATCACTGAAATGCTGATTACCTTCCTTGCCTCAGCAATAAATCATCTTCAGCCAGCTGTAAGCCCTCTTGGGTCTTCCATTTCACACTCTTTTCCCACAATAGACAAAAACCAATGATATTGTGGGTGTGAGACTAATGCCTATCCCTTTCTCTCTCTGTTGCATCTCTTTCAGGATTTAAAACCAAGTAATATTGTGGTAAAATCGGACTGTACGTTGAAGATCCTGGATTTTGGACTGGCCAGGACTGCAGGCACTAGCTTCATGATGACACCCTATGTGGTCACACGCTATTACAGAGCACCAGAAGTCATCCTGGGAATGGGCTACAAGGAGAATGGTAGGACATATAAATATGGAGAAAATTGGGACTGTCAGTTGTCTAGGGAAGTAAGTTGTCAGTTGTCAGAGAAAAGTAAGGACTGTCAGTTGTCTAGGGAAGAAAAGGAGAAGCAAAACCAGATCTGGATAGGATCTGACTTTGCAAATGTCGTTTGATGAAGCCAACATGAAAACAAAAAAACTTTACTATCTTACACAAGTAAAGGATTGCAATACCATCAATTCCAGATTCAACAGACTGTAGGGGAGAATTTGCAAGTCCTAGGTCTTATATTAAAAGCCATAACCACTGGGCATCTTATTTGTCATTTTGAGAGTAGAAATAACATGTCTATTGAATTCCCTGCTAAATTACTACAAGAAGAGTTACTAAAGATAAGAGTATGGTGCAATTAAGAAATAACATTGGATGCCATCCAAAACAATGTTATAATGCTACACAATACACCTCTCAACCTGAGATATAAAGAGCTAATTTAGATAAATATACGGCCCTTCTATGTACGAGGACTGTTCCGATCTAAGATTAGTGTTGTGTCCAAAGGTGCCTATAATGCTGCCAATCTCTAAGGGTTCTTCAGCAGCTGAGATGATTAACTTCTCCAGTTAGCTGCTGAGCCTGAAGATTTTTTTTAGCAGTTTTACAGCATTTATTCCTGGCATGTTACTGATGGCAGAAACGTCTGCGTTTAGGTTTTCATTTTTTCCCCTAGCAAATAATACCACAGCATCTTGATATAATATTCTTCTCATTTAAAAAAAAAAACACCAAGCTTTGTTTCACTATCCACAAAGCCGTTTTTCAATGCTGCAGAAGGAAATGAAGAAAGAATAAGGATTGGGAGCAAGGGGGAATTAAGCTGTAATCTCCACCTTCTTGACTTCAGGGAACAGCGGCTGTGGCAAGGTCACAAATGTGATGGCACAAAATTTCTGCAGAGTAAGAAGGAAAGCCCAAAGGCGGCATGAAGATGAACTCGTGTTAGAGCAAAAGAGCAGCCTTTGTCTCTGCCACATTTCCAGCCTTCTAATCTTTACTGGATTCAAAGCATGTCCTTATTAATCCTTCCCTTCTCCAAATTGGCCTTCATCAACTACTTTTGCCAAACTCGGCAGAGGTATGGAGGCTTCAGGCCTAACCCAGGGGTGAAATCCAGCAGGTTCTGGAAAACCGGTAGCGGAAATTTTGAGTAGTTCGGAGAACCGGCAAATGCCACCTCTGGCTGGCCCCAGAGTGGGGTGGGAATGGAGACTTTTCAATATCCTTCCCCCAGGATTAAGGAGGGAATGGGGATTTTGCAGTATCCTTCCCCCGGAGTGGGGTAGGAATGAAGATTTTGCAGTATCCTTCCCCTGCCACTCCCACCAAGCCACTCCCACCAAGCCACACCATGCCCACCAAGCCACGCCCACAGAAACAGTAGTAAAAAAAAAATGGATTTCACCACTGGCCTAACCACAATGCAGTTACTTTGATTTAGTGTAAAAAAAATATAATGGCATGATTTATATCACACAGTTGATTGATTCACACATACACTAACTCCAAAGCAAGCAAAGGACATGATGGGTTTGCTGAGGCATTTGGCTTTTTTAAATAAATAAATAAATAAATAAATCTGTGACTCCTTTCCTCCCATTCCTTTCTGGTAGAAAGTTTAATCTAGAACAGAGGTGGGGAACGATGGTCCCTTCATGACTTGTGGGCTTCAACTACAGAATTCCTGAGCCTGTTGTTGTGGGCCGCCAGCAGCCAGCAGAGCCGGCAGCAGATTCGGACAGTGAGGAGGTTGGGGAGGAATGTGGGCCAGTCCTGGAGTCTGGGGAAGGCTCGGATGGATGGCTTTGAGTCAGACACAGAGAGGGCCAAGGCCATCTGGTAGTTCTTTGCTGCCTCCGGAGTCTCCGGAGTCTGACATCAGCAAGGCAGAAGAACAGCGTGAGCCTATTCCCAGTGTGTGCATGCTCAGAGCTGCCAGGAGACAGGAACAATTAAGGAAACAGGGTTGACTTGGGAGTAAGGCTTGGAGATAATTGGCCCTTCCTATAACACATAAAAGAGAAGTGAACGGGATGTGAGCTTTTGCAGGAAGCAATTAGTTCATCTGGTCAGTAAAAGCTCTGGAAAAGCTCTGTTTGACTCTGTGCTAAATTTGGCCTTGCCCTGCATTTGGCAATCAGTTCTCTGGCAGCATTCCAAGGGAGATAAGGTGAGTGTTTGTGAACACTCCCCTGATAGACTTTTGAGAAGCCTTTCAGACTGGGAATGACAATAATCCACAGCCGTTTGAATTAAAGAGGTTTGCCGGGACTAAGTTTGTGCTGTTTACTTTCTAAGGAAGCCTAGGTCAGAAGACCTGTATGGCCGGCTCAGGAATTCTGGGAATTGAACTCCACAAGTCATAAAAGGGCCATTGTTCCCCATCCCAATCTAGAAAGAGGGGAGGTCTATTAAGATCAGAGCAACAAAAAAGCCATTTTGGCAACACTTCTTTTGGAGCAATATTTGAACTTTAAGTTTCTCAACTCAGCTGTAGAAAACCTAAAATCCTCTTTTATCATAAAAATACAGCATTGACTTTCGGTGAGTCCAGTTTGATGCTACCATATTAAAAAAAAAATGAAATAATGAATGTAGTCCTTATATTTAGGTCCCTAGGTGACTGGAGAAGATAGTAATGTGAAAATTGTACCCTACTATACCATAATTCTGGGACGCGGTGGCTCAGTGGCTAAGACGCTGAACTTGTCGATCAGAATGGTTGGCGGTTCGAATCCCTAGCGCCACATAACGGAGTCAGCTCCCGTTACCTGTCCCAGCTTCTGCCAATCTAGCAATTCGAAAGCATATAAAAATGCAAGTAGAAAAATAGGGACCACCTTTGGTGGGAAGGTAACAGCGTTCCGTGCGCCTTCGGCATTTAGTCATGCCGGCCACATGACCACGGAATTGTCAACAGACAGCGGTGGCTCTTTGGCTTAGAAATGGAGATGAGCACCGCCCCCTAGAGTTGGGAATGACTAGCACATATGTGCGAGGGGAACCCTTGCCTTTACTTTATACCATAATTGTGCAATTTTCTTTTTTTTTTAAAAAAAATGGGGTGGATAGAGTTGGGGAGGAAACTCTTCTAGCCCAAATGCTAACAAGAGAAGGTGATTATTTTGTTGTGCTCAATTCTTTTTATCCTACCAAGCATTTGTGTGCTTAAAAAGAATCCCTGCTAATAGTACATAATTATGATATGATTGCATAAATGACATGGATCAAGGCTGCAAATAAAACAACAGAAATGCATTCATTAGATTGCTACTTTTGCTGTTTTGCTAAAAAAAAATTAAGATGAGAATACCTTGTGTGTGTTAAATGTAATGAGGAATTTCTGCATCTTTGAAAGCCTTCCCTTTTAAGTTGGGGAATCCAATTAGCATCCTGCAGCTCTTTTAACTGACATTTGACTACAATCTGCAAGCTGACATTTAGTAGCTGATTTTTAGCCTGATTTCTCCATTGCTTAAATTGGATAAAACTGTGGGCTGCTTTTAAAGTACGCCTTGTATGTGCTATTTCAAACTGTCAGTTGTCCTAAAAGTAATTCTAGTTGCAGTTAGTTATCAATAGAACTCACTTAGATTTTTTTTAAAAAATGATATATATATATTTTTAAAAAATGATAATAAAGGATGAGATGCTTTGGAAATCTTCTTATTCAGAAGTTTTATAATAGCCAACTGGGAAAAAAGGCGAGTTCAAGTGTTGGTTTTGATTTAGAATGTAAGCTCTAATGAAGCACAGTGCCAGGTTTTCAGGCGGTCTTCAAATAAATTGCATCGCAAACAAAGTCTTTTATAAAACAAATTTCCATTTTATTAAGCATAGCACTTTTTACACCGACTCGTTGCAGCCGGCACTGACGTGCTGCCCCAAAACCCCTCCTCTTCCTTCCCCCGCTCCTCTGCATTCATTGGCCATCTTCCCAATCATTCACCCCTAATCTACTGCTCCAATTCAAAGAATTTCCCCCCTCCTATCCATCTCCTAGGGGACATTATCTCCAGAGGAAATAAGTAGGTGAAAGGCAACCGTCCCGTTGCAGATGCCTGCATTCTCCTTCTTATGTCAGCACTAGGATAAATGCATCTTGACGTGCTGACACACAGGACTTATTAAGTTTCTGTGGATAGGGCAGTGATGGCTAACCTTTTTGCTGTCGCGCGCCAAAAGCGGGGGCGGAGCACGGGGATCACGTGCGTGCGTGCCCACACCCATAAATCAATGCCCCCGCAAGCATACGCACACGACCCCCCTGCTCCCCCTGCTTTTGGAACGCGATGGCAAAAAGGTTACTGGTGGGCCCAGTAAGCCTGTTTTTCGCCCTCCCCAGGCTCCAGAGGCTTTCTAGGAGCCTGGGGAGGACGAAAATGGCCTTCGCCCACCCCCCCCGGAGGGCCTCCGGAGGCTGGAAATGGCTCATTTCCCGACTTCCGGTGGGCCCAGAAGGCCCAAAAATCAGCTGGCTGGTGTGCGTATGCGCGCTGGAACTGAGCTATGGCATATCTGTGCCCACAGATATGGCTCCGTGTGCCACCTGTGCCATGTGTGCCATAGGTTTTCCATCACGGGGATAGGGTACATGAGGACATAATATAGGAAATC
Organism: Pantherophis guttatus; assembly: GCF_059756535.1. Lineage (NCBI taxonomy): Eukaryota > Metazoa > Chordata > Lepidosauria > Squamata > Colubridae > Pantherophis > Pantherophis guttatus. The sequence continues at coordinate 13,379,440 of NC_142070.1, read as the reverse complement.
TACACTGGATCAGACAAAAAAAAAAGGCCAAATAATAATTGGCAAGCATAAGAAACTACAAAAACGCATGAGTATGATGTCATTTTCCATTCAGGTTGCCAATGTGGTCTTCCTTTTCCACTGAACAGAATTCAGACATCCCTCTGAACTAAAACATCTACTAGAACTTCCTCAAGAAATCCATGATCAGGCTCATTATGTCATTCCTGTGATAGTTAAAATGAATTGATATATTTCACATAGGCAAAACTAGACTAAGATATCGTGCAATCAATAATCCAGTAATTTTGCTGCTTGGTGAAAGTCAAATGAGAAAGGAATACATCTATAAATGGGGCTACAGACTATTGTCATGTGAGAACATAATTTCAGATTTTGGATTCCCGGAACATTGTAGATATAATAGAACCATTGTAAGAAAGAAGAGACACAGATTTTATTTTTAATTTTCCTTCTAAATTTAAAATACCAGGAAATCATCTTAAATTTTTGGAAGGAACGTCATTTATTTTAAATTAATGTCCATCCATTGTGCTACCTGCCTTTTAGGGCCACTCCATGCTTTCATTTTTCTCCCAATCCAAGTTTATGGATAATATATTTTACCCTTGTTTGCTTACCTCCTGTTCCCAAGATTCCTAAATTACTGTTCCCTTTAAAATACTGGTCCAATATATTGGACTTGCTTTTTCAGACATCTTGTCCTCTAAATGAAACATTTTATACAGTATTTGTTTTGGTTAATAAAAAGAATAGCTTGGGTTCACAGCAATTTGTTTCTTTGTCACAGATACAAAAAAGAGAAGCAGAAAGGAAAAGAAAATAGATTTGAAGAGAATTAGAAAATTATTACTAGGCAAACCATGGATGATACTGGATAAAATAAGAACCCACCTTTTTCATGATGGGTTCATATTGCTAAAACGGTTGGATTTAAGCCTGAATATTAAGTTGTGTGTGCGCCTGTAATAAACAACAACACGCGCACAATATTACTTATAACTGGGAAAGTGTGACATCTGCAAGTTGAAGGACTCTCCAAGTCTTAACATTTGGACTCTGCCAGTACCCAGCAGTCATTGCAATTGCCTCCCCATTACAGAGAAAAGTAGCCAACAGGATAGGATAAAATTAATAGGCAAAGGAATCTATGACACGAGTGTTACGCTCCCTGCATCATGTTGCTGTCACATGACATTTTGCAACATTTTTCCCATTCGCGAGCTGGGGTGGGCGTGGCCTGTGCGTGATGCATCTGGCCCGCGGCTGCCAGTTTGACACACCTGATCTATGACTATCCTAGGTTGAGAAAACCATGTTATATCTCCAGATTGTAAAAAGTATTTGTATAATGACCCTCTTTAACAGTGATCTCCGAACTTGGCAACTTTAAGACATGTGGACTTTAACTCCCAGAATTCCCCAGCCATCATGGCTGAATGAGGAATTCTAGAAGCTGAACATCCATAAGTCTTAAAGTTGCCAAGTTTGGAAACCCCTGCTCTATAAAATCATCATCATCATCATCATCTATACTATAAAAATAATGTTGGTTAGAGCTCAATTCCATACTGGCAATGCCTTTAACTAGGTATAATTTTCCAGGATAAACCATGTTAAGATAAAAATGGTAAGGAGGCTTGATAGTGATAGGACATGCTAGTTTCAGTTGGAAGCAAAACTACTGGCACCAATTGGGGTACTTAAAACTGACTCAAAATGGAAGCCATGTCTTTCTTGAGGAATGTGGTAGGTACCATATATCAGACACTTCCTCCATGTAGTTCTATCATTGCTAAATATACTGATGTAGAGGTTTTTTTTGGCCTTATATCTAACACAGATAGAATGATGAATAATTACTCCATCATATTTCACATGTCCCTTAAATTTCTTTAAACTGGATCATGGGCAATTCTTTCGTTGTCTAACTGCCTGGCCCCTGTATTTTTCTTCTGTAATTATGGACTTGGGGCTCAGTTGGAGCAGCTACCGGTATTAATGAAAAATTACTTGGGGGAAGAATAGAAAGAAATATTAGAAATAATACCAGGCTCTTAATTAAACTCTGCTTCTCATGATAACTTTACCTAAAAATATATCCATAGCAAAAGTTGTTCCTGTATTTGTCTTATAGCTAGTCATTTCACCTTAAAACAATGACCTACTATGGAATATCTCTTGATTTAGTCTTCAACTGAACATTTTGAGGAGTTCCAGTTTTCTTACTGATTAAAAGTATTGCTGATTTTGGGTGTGAGTGACCGACGGGGGGAAGATTTAGTGTTGATTTGCCTTCTGTCTTTGTTCCTTCCCAAGGACCACTTGATAATTAGTTACCACTCATACAATGAACCTGAAAAACAGATCTAAAGTATTGTATTTTCTATAAATCTCTCTCTGTCCATTCATGACCTACTTCGTGGGTCCTTTTAGGTTTCTCTGTTGCGATCAAAGAACCGCCGCAAACATTTTGAAAGCAATCCATCAGTTGAAATACAAAGCAACCCACCCATCCCTCAATGTTTATAAAATCTCTCTCTATGTCTAATAGGATGACCTTACCAGATTAGCTGAGCCCTTTAAAACACTGAATCTCATCAGCTGCATGCTCCTTTGTGGACACATAAACTGAAAGGCTCCCATACTGTGGCTTATTCCTGTACAGTCATCATTCTGAGAGTAAGACAATAAAAAAGGGTTGAGAAGAAACAAGGTGATTATAACTTGTTGGCTGTATACAGTAGTGGCCAAAATTGTGGAAACCTTTTGGGGAAAGTGTATTTTTGAGGTTTGATGGCTAATAACACCAATTTTGGGGGGGAGTTTCAAGATAATCATATTCCACTGCTGGAATGATCTGGGAATAGCCCAGATCTTAACCTAATTGAAAATCTATGGAGCCGACTAAAGAAACTTGTTAATCAGAAGCGACCCAGCAATAAAACCGAGTTAATAGAAGCAATCATTCAATCTTGGTTTCACATTATAACAGCTGCAGAACTAAAAGACTTGGTTAACTCCATGGGAAGACATTGTAAGGCCTTCATTCATGCTAAAGTTTACCCAACTAAGTATTAACTGACATGCTGATAATTTTTGTATATCTCATTTTTTCTATGGTGATCATTTTGGTATATCTCGTTTTTTCTACATATTTCACTTTTCCTCTTTATACTGTCACTGCTATTCTAATAGCAAATCCTTCATAAAAGTTATTGCATTACATTCTTGATTAAATTATCTTTCCATTGATATATAATTTTACAGTACTACTCCAAAAAAAAAAAAAAAGTGGTGTTATTAGCTAGTTTTAGAAAATACACTTTTCCCAAAAGGTTTCTACAATTTTTGCCTCTACTGTAATTTATAGGCATTCCTAGCAAGTGGCAGTATACTAAAAGAAGAGTCTTTGAATAGCCTTAAAAAAGGACTTAGGACATCGTCCCCGTATTGCTTATCCAGATATATAAAACAGTCTGATTTAGAGATTGTAGTAGCTGGAAACGTAAAATGTGGCTTGGAAACGGGACTCCACGTAAAGGCTATTAGGAAACATAGCGGGAATCAAAAGCTCATAAAAGATTCCTTTTTTTACTACATCTTTACCACACGGCAACCATTGACCCAGTTTTTATTTAATCCTCCCAAATGCTATTAAGTAGCCCTTTTGGAATGATTAGCTTTTCTCATCTCCACGTCCCAAATGCATTTACTTTGTAATTTCCTTGTGCAGGAGAATAAATAAGAACATGTAATGAGAATACCTCAAGTTTTCTGGTACTGTTTAAAATGGAGTGACCTGGGTGAAACAGATTACTAGGTTTAATTCTCCCTGCGTAGGGGTCAGTTAGAAATGATTGGAGCTACATGCCATGGTGTCCACGTTCAAAATAAGTCCTGATGAATTTAGAAGGCTTTATTCTCAGAAAAAGGGGTATAAGATTTCATCTCTGAATAACTAAGGTCTTTATCTGTGGCTCATGTTATAAGAAAGTGGAACATTAATACCAAGTGCCAATGCTTTTGAAATTAAATTTGCTGTTCTTTCAATAAAGGGGAACAGAAGTTTGATGAAGTAGGTATTTTCTGGTTTGGTGGACCTCTGAGCTGCTTCTTTTTATGAAATATAGGTAGTCCTCAACTTACGGCCACAACTGAGCCCAAAATTTATGTTGCTAAGCCGCAGAGTTATTAAGTGAGTTTTGCTCCATTTTACGACCTTCCTTGCCACATTGGTTAAGTGTAGTAGTTAAGTTAGTAACACGGTTATTAAGTGAATCTGGCTTCCCCATTGCTGATCAGAAGGTCGCAAAGAGGGGGGGGGGAATCAAATGACACCCGGACACTGAAACCATCATAAATATGAGTCAGTTGTTGCCAAGCATCCGAATTTGGATCGTGTGACCATGGGATGCCTCCATGGTCATAAGTGTGAAAAAAAGATCCCCCTTTTTTCAGTGCCGTTGTAATTTGGAACGGTCACTAAACGAACCGTTGTAAGTCGAGGACTACCTGTAATTGTGCATGGGGATGGGTATTTTGCCTGTCTGTGTGTGTATGTGTGTATGTGTGTATCTGTATTTTTTTTGAAAAAAATGTTTGGTGGAAGGTACATAAAATTGTGCTTTCTCTGATCAACCTCCTCTTTTCCCCCTCCTATAGGATCCAAAGTGTTTTAGTTAACTTTTCCTGTTCCTTCCTTCCCCACTTTCCCTTTTCTCTCTCTTCATTTCCTTGTCTCTGCCGTCCTAGTGGATATATGGTCAGTAGGATGCATTATGGGAGAAATGGTGCGCCATAAAATCCTCTTTCCAGGAAGGGACTGTATCCTTATGCCATTTGCAATTTTCATTGAATTATTTATTTCCCATCCCATCAAATACAGAATATACAAGAGGAACACAAAGCTAGAAGCAAAACAAAAAACAAAACAAACCCCTGAATTGTAGAGGTGTGTGGAATTATTATTGGAGTCATCTGAGATCCAGGGATGATGGGGGAAAAAAAAAGAGGAGCAAATATATGGCAAATATTGTCACGTCCAATTTTACTACTCTACCTTTATATGTGTTAACGCTTTTAAGAAAATAGCTGATGTGTTTCTTTAAGCTTTTTTATTATTATTATTACTTCCCCACTCCCTTTTTGGCTTGATGTTTTCAACATTGTACTCCTTTTGACCTTTGTGGTGGCATCATAATCTTTTGCTTGCTAATGCATCGTTGGTTTGGGTCCACCTTCGCGTTGTATGGATTCAGAGATGGGTCAATACAACATTTATGCTGAATGTTTTGATTTATTCCTCTGTTGCCTAGAAATGTTCTTCAGCCCTTTCTGATGTAGTTACTCCGATTTTCAGAATGAGCTTTCCTTAGTGTGGCTGTTAATATTACTATTATTATGCATGCGGTTCTGTATTATGAACAAGACATTTTCTTTTGTCCATTTGAGCTTTGGTGATATTCTTTTGACCATCTCTCAAGATGGTGAAAGTAATATTGGAAAACGAAAAGAATTAAAAGAAAAAGAAAAGTTTTATCTTAGCTGTGGGAGCATAGAATAAGAAATTCTATTAATAAGAGGGGGAAAAAAATGTATGTTTATTTCAACATTCTTTGTCTTAAAAGGAAACAAACATCTCATTGATAAAATTGGTGTTGAATCTCCTGACAGCTGGTATGATGGCCGGATAGGCATGAGTGTTCAGCAATTCTGGGTCATAAAAATATGGTGATTTGTCCAATATCTTGAGGCAAATTCTCCAGTCTTTCATATAGAGGAAGTAGGCTCTTATTGAATAATAGGAAGGCTGTATGATCTACATACATCAGCTTGCATTGAAAATCAGATGTAAAGATTTAACAGATGAATTGTCAGATAACCACACATCTGTAGAGATTTCCATTTTGCTTGAAAAAGCCATCTGGAGTGTTATCAGCAACGCCACAGGAATACCCCTAAATAAATCTTCTACTCATTACAATTGTAATCTATCTCAACTGGCCCACAAATTGTGATTTAAGCCCACACCTGGATCCACACATATTTCTGATATCTGTAAGATTTTCAGTGACATGGGGAATTTCATCCTGTGTGAAGCAACTGAGAGAAACATTACTTACTCTAGAATACTCTAGAGCAGTGATGGCTAACCTTTTTGCCATTGCCTGCCAGGAGTGGGGGGGGAGGGGGGGTCATGTGCACGTGTGCCCACATCCATAATTCTATGCACCCTGTGCATGTGTGCAACCCCCCTGCTCCTCCCCCCCCGCTCCTGGCACACAATGGCACGGTGGGCCCAGTAGGCCCGTTTTTCTCTCTCTCCCTGGGCTCCAGAGCCTTTCTAGGAGCCTTGTGATCTGTCCCCGTCCACACACACACACAAACACAGCCAGCCGAGGGTTAAGGAAGCACTTGGAACACACCCAGGTCTTTATCTCCAACTTGGCAGCGATATACACACCGTCTGCCAAGTGCTTTTATTTCCACAGAAAACAGAAAGATAATATACTCAGCGTCCAAAAGTCCAACAGAATTATTATTCCTCTCAGTAGTTCCGGATGAGGCTTTAGTGACTATCCAAGGTTTACTTTTGTTCATCACAGGGATCACTGGCCACCACCCTCTATTATATAGTCTCTGGGGTGTGGTCCAGTGACTCAGTTCTAATCCCTAGCACGCCTCCTGAGCTGCTGCAATCGTTTATCACGCCTTCGGAGGCGTGCGTCCAGGAATGATGTCTCTCCCTCGCTCTCATCCGAGCCACCTGTCTCCCTGCTAATCTCCTCTCCCTCGGCCAGCACCTGAGACAGTGCCAGAGGGGAGGGGCCTGGAGAGGGAGGCCTGGCTGACTCCTCTTCCTCATGCTCGGAGCTGTCTTCCTCCGATGGGACAGGCTCAGAGGGCGGGGCCACAACACCTTGGGAGGGTGAAAAATGGCCTTCCCCATCCCCGGAGGCCCTCCGGAGGCCAGAAATATCCCGTTTGCTGGCATCCGGTCCTGGAGCTGAGCTCACGTATCCACCGATATGTCTACGTGTGCCACCTGTGGAACCATGCCATAGGTTCGCCATCACGGCTCTAGAGTGTGTCCTGAAACATATAAAACTTTCATTCAGCTCTAAGTTTCTTTCTTTCTTTCTTTTTTTGCTATTTTGGCATGCTGGGTTTTTTTTTTTTTTTTGCCAAACTGACATTGAAATATGCTTTTGGGAAGTTGGCTACCCAGTCATACTTCTCAATAAATAAAAATCCAACATCACTCCTAAGGCATAAAATCATTTAATGTGTTTTATTTATTCACACAAGCAAATACAAACATGAATCATCGCTTGATCTGTTTTCATTTGCTAAATGTAAAAACGAATGGCTCCAAACATTTCCAATAGATTCAAAAATTAAAACATATTCTCCTGCAACCCCCCCCCCCCTATGAAAGAGGGAGATAACTAATTTTATCTATAACATAGAGACGCCACTCTGGATTGCTGCTACTACAGTTCAGATGCAGGGAAATATGTTTTAACCTTGAATACTCAATGGGATTTAGATTATACTTTCCATTGATTGATTTACTTTGCCCAAAAAATGATTCATCCAAACAGTTGGATTACTTAAAGGCAATATAAATGGTAGTTTAGTGAGATTTCAATTAAGAACATAGGAAAAGAGCAAGGAGTTAGATTTTGCCTTCCTTGTTGATTAAAGTCTTGTTCTAGATTTGAACTCCCTGCTTTTACATAAAAAGAAAATATAGCTGTTGCTTGGCCCATCTTTTAAAGCAGGGGTCCTCAAACATGGCAGCTTTAAAATTTGTGGACTTCAACTCCCAGAAGCATAGCTGGCTGGAGAATTCTGGGAGTTGAAGTCCACAAGTCTTAAAGCTGCCATGTTTGAAGACCTCTGTTTTAAAGAAATGTGTCATTGACTTGCATTGGATTAAAATGTTCCTTTGGCTGTATTTGTAAGCACAATTGTACCTATAAAGAGGAATTCACTTTTCATATATTTTAAAGAGTTTTTTTTTGCAGTACATTTATTTGCAGATGTATGTCCCACTTTATTATAGTGACATTCAAATACCAAAGAAATATCTCTTCCAGAGCTTTCCCTACATATAATTCTGTACCATTGATGTTGTTTAAATGGCTAACAGGATTCAGTAGCAAAATAACCGCATTACCAAATAATGAAAAAGTATGTTCTCACACTTAGCAGTACAGATTTCCGCTAACCATGTGGCTTGTACTTTAAGCTGTTTGCCCATCTGGTGGGTTAAAGAGATAATGTCAGATTTTACTTTTGCAGGAACTAAATACTTTTACCCATAGATCAAGGTTTTACTTTGGCCTTATCACAGCATAAGACCCAGTACAGAATAAAGTGTATTTTTTCTCTCTCATTTTTTTTGTTAAGAAAGCAACAGGGCTTTGTTGTCTTGGAATAAAATAATAATAAAGAGAGAAATGTACTCATAAACTGGGGGGGGGGAAGGCATTTGAAAACTTTGAAGATTTGTAGATAGGGTCAACAATAGGAAATGGAAAATATTTACAAACAGAAGGGGCAAAATCTTGATGGGTTTTTTTTTTTTTACTAGTTTTAAAAGAATAAAAAACCCTTTGTAAAGGCTCACATATCACAAAAAAGTGTCTGGTACTATTACAGTATGTCACTTCATAAAATCCATAATGTTGCAATCGTCTCATAAGTTGTATGTGAAAGTTACTATGTTCCATCTTAGGACTGATTTTAAAGTTCCTCCAGAACTAAATTTAACAAGTCAAATATCTATACCAGAAGTCTTCAAACTTGGCAGTTTTAAGACTTGTGGACTTCAGCTCCCTTGCTGGCTCAGGAATTCTGGGAGTTGAAATCCACAAGTCTTAAAGCTGCCAAGTTTGAAGACCTCTGACCTATACGAAGTTCTTCATAAAGAACAGGGGTAAGGATCATTGGCCCTTTTATGACTTGTGGACTTCAACTCCCTTGTTGGCTCAGGAATTCTGGGAGTTGAAGTCCACAAGTCATAAAAGGGCCATGGTTCCCCACCCTGATATAGAACAATTATGAATAACATGAACTAAACTAGGAAGGAAAGTACAGGCAATTACATATTTATTGAAATTAACTCTCCACTAAAAAACAAAATACTCATTTTACTCATCAGCACAAGTGTTGGTAGGAGCAAAACTTTGCTTAAAACAAAAGGAGATTCTTCCTACATAACTGCAAATTTCCAAGGAGAAATTTCCTGACAGTTAGAACAATTAATCAGTGGAACAACTTGCTTCCAGAAGTTGTGAATGCTCCAACACTGTAAGTTTTTAAGAAGAGACTGGATAACCATTTGTCTGAAGTGGTGTAGGGTTTCCAGCCTAAGCAGGAGGTTGGACTAGAAGACCTCCAAGATCCCTTCCAACTCTTGTTATTTTATTTTATTCCAACAGGCCCAGTAAGCAATGTCTTTTGACTTATGGAGATGTAAAGCGATGGTCATAGCTTCTGAATAGCCTGTGAATTTAACACCTCTTCCCTCTCAACTTCACAGAGATAGTCATCCTCACAAGCCAAAGTGATTTCACACTATTGCTAAGAATAAAATAAATGAAATTCAACATACCAGGCAAATTTAGATGTGAATGAACTCGAAATAATATGGCAACTACCATACACCCTCTTTCTTCTTACATCCTAGCTTTATCTGTGGATTGGAATATAGATAACTCCACATTTAACAATTGTCCTGTTTATGACTGTTCAAACTTACAGTTATCCGATGATCGCTGTTTGTGAGCTTTGCAGCCAGTGCCTGACAAGCAAAGTTGATGGAGAAGCTGGAGTTAAGTCACAAATGATGGTCATGTGATGTTGTGCATAACAACTGTAGGCAATTCACTTAATGACTGCAGAGACACTGATGGCCCTATGAGACATTTATAAGTCTTATAGTCCAGTCATGTGATGTTTTATTTAATAACCATGTCACTTAGTGATGTCATTTCAGGCCCCGATTGTGGTCATTCAGTGAGGACTACCACTATGTCCAAATGTCGAAAAAGGAAGGATATCAGAACATCATAGAGTCATAGACTGGAAGAACAACTGATTTCCTACAATAAATCCAAACAAGACCAGACAATAACTGATCCTTACAAATACTGGTTTTATTTTTTATGGCTTTTTCATGGCTAAGTAAGATCCAAACAAGATATTCCAAGGCAGGGAAGAACTAAGATTTACTGATGTCTCCAAAGAAGGCATTTCCCAGCATAGAATTTTCTGGATGAGTTAGGCTGTGGATTATGGGAGTTCCTGTCCCAGAGTCCTACATAATAAGGAAGACTGTTTTAAGGCTTGCTTTGGGGTGACTTCTTGCAATTGGATTATTTTTTTTTTAATTCCCAATCAGAGATACTGATATTTGACAAATGATTTGAGACCATATGAATCGGGGAGATGTTCCTCCTCTTTCATTCTGTCCATGCTCTGAAATCTTGGAGATGTCTCTGCAAACTTGCTAATCAATTAATTGCAAGGTAGTCACTGAGATATTTGTAATTCTGCATGCGAAAGGCAAATGACGTCCAGATGGAGCTGAGCTGAATAATGCCTCTGAACTTTTGAAACTGTTTAATCAGAGGCGCCATCATCAAATCTAGTAGCAGTGAATTTCAGAGGATAATTGCAGCTAATGGCAGATTTTTTTTTTGGCTTGTCCCACTTGAGTGCTAGTTTCACCCACTGATTCTAAGTTGTAGCGGAGAAGAAATATGCTACTACCATCTGCTATCTTCCTATTATTGTAGATATTTCACACTTCTGTCTTTCTTCCCCTTAGATTATTATATATTTTTTTTTTGGTAAAATACCAACCCCACCAGTGGTGGGTTCCTCCCAGTTCGGCCCGGTTCTCCCGAGCTGGTAGCGGTGACAATATGACGGGGCCCCCACCCCCCCGTGTTATTCTTACCTTTTATTTGGCCCCATCCCCAATCTATTGCCGCCTCCTGAGTCCAGCTGATGGCTAGAGGGAAAAAAACTGTTTAAACTCTTGCTGCGGTGCTTCAAAGGGCCGCCCTATAGCTGATCAGTGTTAAAAGAAAACAAATGAGTAGACCGGTGCCTGCAAAAATACATGAGTAGATCAGTGCCTGCAAAAAATAAATGGGTAGATCGGTACAGCTCTGCAAGCAGTTATTTTTTTTATTTTTTATTTTATATCAAATTTATACACCGCCCTTCTCCCTGAGGACTCAGGGCAGTGTACAGCCAAAGTAAAAACATAAACTACAAACATTAAAATACAATTAAAAAGATATATATATATTTGGCCCCGTAATTAAAAGCAATGACAAAACAATTAAAAACATTTTAAAAAGTGTTAGGCCAGCCCGGCTTGCTGAAAAAAGAAACTTTTAAGGGCACGGCGGAAGGCATTGAGGTCCTGGATTCTTCTTATCTCTGGGGGCAGCTGGTTCCAGAGGGTAGGTGCCCCCACAGAGAAGGCCCTCCCCCTGGGGGTCACCAGCCTACATTGTTTGGCTGATGGCACCCCGAGGAGGCCCTCTCTGTGGGAGCGCAGAGTTAAAAGCCTGGTAGACCAGTACTTCTGCTAAATCCTAAATAATTGTCACATGACCATCAAGCCACGCCCACAAAATAAGCCACACCCACAGAACTGGTAGTAAAAAATTTTAGAACCCACCCCTGAACACCACACACATAATTTCATATTTGACATACTGCATATGAATACGGGTAATCCTCAACTTATAGCCACAATTGAGCCCAATATTTCTGTTCCTAAGTGGGCCAGTTGTTAAGTGAGTTTTGCCCTATTTTACAACCTTTCTTGCTACAATTATTAAGTGAATCACAGCAATTGTTGAAGTTAGTAACACAGCTGCTAGTAAGCAAATCTGACTTCCCCGTTGATTTTGCTTGTTGCGAAAGGGAATCGCAGGACCCTGCAACCGTCATAAATATGAACCAGTTGCCAAGTGTCCGAATTTTGATCACGTGAGCATGTGGATGTTGTAATGGTTGTACGTGTGAAAAACGGTCATAGCTCACTTTTTTTAAGCGCCTTGTAACATCGGTCACTAAACAAACTGTTGTAAGTCGGGGACTACCTGTAAGTGTAACATTGGCTGCCTCGTTTTCTAATTGCTAATCGCATTTTTAAAAAACGGGCACCCTACCCACATTTGTGGCTACCTAGTCTTCCGCCACTTTGATAGGAATTATGAGATCTGAAATCCAACATTTTTGGCATGGGAGTCGGGAAGGGTACTTTATAAGATGGAAACCTAACAGTACATGCAGATCAGGTGATACCATACCATGTATTCAAATGATGGCAATACTATTTACTCAAATGTTGGTGTTTTCACCCCAGGACACTGATGAATTTTTATGTTATTTTTATAGTGCTGTCCTTCCCAAAGGAGCCTGGAGCAATATACAAAAACAACAATAAAACAAATTAAAACACCCGTGGGAACAACTACATTTCCCATAGGTGAACTTCTAATTAAACAACTAAAAATCCTCTAGTCCTCTGGTTTATAATTCTGCACTATGAACCAGACCCTCTGTTAGAATCATAATCAGGGTTTTCCTGCTAGCTTTTTTTTTTTTTTTCATGGTTAGGCTACAGAGGTGGGTTTCAGCAGGTTCTGACCAATTCTGGAGAACCGGTAGCGGAAATTTTGAGTAGTTCGGAGAACCGGTAGTAAAAATTCTGACTGGCCCTGCCCCCATCTATTCTCTGCCTCCCGAGTCCCAGCTGATCGGGAGGAAATGGGGATTTTGCAGTAACCTTCCCCTGGAGTGGAGAGAGAATGGAGTTTTTACAGTATCCTTCTCCTGCCATGCCCTCCAAGCCACGCCCACCAAGCCATGCCACGCCTACCAAGCTACACCCACAGAACTGGTAGTAAAAAATTCTGAAACCCAGACTAGTATACTGGGAAATCACCTCTGCATTCAAATATATTTTTTTTACCAGAAAAGCCATATCATGCAGTTTGGAAACAAGAGATTTTCCCAAGATTGCATTGTTTACATACCTGACTTCTGGTCAGATGAATTTAGATACCCACCCTAAACCCCTTAACAGTTCCTGAGGGTTTCCACAGAAGCTGGACTTTCCCCCACAATCTCTCAGATGCCTCTGCTTTACTGATTTTACTCGTCTATGAAACCTACAGATGGTGATGGCATTAGGCCAAGCTCAGGGACCTGAGCTGTAGATAATCCTAGAGGAACATTTTAGATCTGCTGCAGTCAGGATTCGGCTTAGACAGGGGACAAGGACAATATTAGTTACCCTGTTAAATGCCCTAAAGAAGAGCAACTGACTAGCTTTACGTTTTCTTTGGTTCCTTTCTGTTTCTTTCCATAGTGCTCACATGCATGCGAGCGAATTTAGACATATTTAGCAATAAAACAACCCATTCTTATCCCATAGTTGCAAACTCCTTTTCTCTTTTCCCACCATCCTTTCACCCAGGTGGTAAATCTCAACAAACATTTTCTTTGGTACCCACTCCCCACCCCCACCTAGTTTCTGAAAGGGAATACTTTTAACACCGAGAAGGATTTTATTTGGAGAATGAAATATTGCTATTCTTCTTTTCCAGCTCAATTAATTGATGTAAGTCAGGGGGTTAGTTAAGGTAAGGGGTAGTAGGACAAAGGAGGGAGAATTCAATCAACGAGTGTCTTGAATTTACAGGATAAATTATACCCATTTCATGGGGAATCTGTTCATAGATATATTGCAGATTGCAGCTAAATACTAAGCCTGCTTTATTGCAGAAATGTGAAAAAATAAATTGTGGACTGGGAAAAAGAGCAGATTTTCAATCCGAAGCCAGTGGGCCAAAAATAGAGATCCGTTGCACCTTCATTAGTGCAGTTCCCTTTGGTTTTGTTTTTAAACCTTCTGTCTGGCTGCTGCCTTTAGCAACCACTTCTGTTGCTAAATCACTGAGAACATGATAGAAGGGCCCGATAGGAAAGACAAGCAGAAGAAGCAGATGGATGCAACAGAGAATGGTTGCCATGGAATTCTGATTCTACTTCTAATTAGAATATCTGATTCGGGATTAAAACAACAACAACAACAACAACAACAACAACAGCAACATTCCCAAGAATCCCACATCCTAGTAGGCAAGGAACCGTGCCTGTTCTTTTGATCCCACCAGATAAGTCTTCTCATTTGTTTGTTGTTCTGTTGCTGTGTTCTTGTTTACCTTCATTTCATTTTTTGTTTTCAGTTGACATGTGGTCAGTAGGGTGCATCATGGGAGAAATGATTAAAGGTGCTGTGTTGTTTCCTGGCACTGACCGTATCCTTCCTAGGCTGTGGGCTTCTCTAGATAACATTGTTGTTCTAATTGAAACTTCTGATTTGGAGTAGCTTAATACTTACAGACTCTGATGAACTGCAATAAACATTGTACCTAACGATGTCTCTCCATCACTGCAATATCTTTTAATTGAACCTTTGCCATAGATTCAGAATTCCTGAATTCCTCGTTCCCTGTTTATCAAGCATTCTTCTTTAACTTTCTGTGTTACAACAGATCCTCCTAGCTCTCCATATGTTAATAAAGCTTACGGCAGAACTTTGTAGGGTTTAGTCTGGTTTGCAGGAGCATTAATTATTATTATTATTATTTATTTTTAATGAATCCATGTCCATGCAGTCTGGGTGACTGAATTAAATTAACCGATTGGGGAGAGAAATTCATTGCTGAAATATAGTTCGCCGCAACTTACATAAATAGGGTTCTGCTCAGGGGTGGGTTCTACTTATGTTTACTACTGGTTTGCAACGGGATCATGCATGCGCACTCGCTTCGCTCACACACGCGTCTTGCTTCTGCGCATGCACAGATCGCCGATGACGACATCCGGGCCAGTGGGTGGAGCCTCCCACCGGTTTTACTACCGGTTCTTGCAAACCGGTCTGAACCGGGGGCAACCCACCACTGGTTCTGCTGTAATTTTACAATTGGGTCATTATAGATAGCTATAGTATCTTCATCTGATGTTACATAGTTGGAGGTTGATTTTAGCCTTTATATCCTAGCTTGCCTATATGGAATCTGTTGGGCAGATAAATGAATAAATAAGCATCACAGATCCATTTCTTGTTTTGTATTGGCTCTGCAAATACAAAATGGCACCTATTGAGGGAAAACGATAAAGCCTGAGGGGAGCACAGTTTTGAAGAATGAGTCAAAATAGGTTGAGTTGGTGTTGTGTATTTAAAGAGATCCATTGCAAATTCAAAAGTGCTTTGGGCCCTGGGCAGGGACAGCAACTCTCTGCCATTAAGTAAATATCAGGCACTCCTTTTTTCATAGTTTTATGCAAGCTAATTTAGTGTTTCAAATCGGTGTGTATATGCCATGACTGATAAAACAGCAAATATTAGCAATATAATTATATTACAAAGATACTTATTAGACTGGTAAATATGAGAAATTAGATAATTAGCAAGTAATGAATATGGTGAGGAAGCATAAAAGACTTGTAACCGACCGACACACTGTTTGCAATTGTATGGATGATGGATTTATGTTTTATGTTTTGTTTTAAAAAATAAAAAAAATTCTACACACACAAAAAAAGAAGGATGGAAGGTTGAGTCAACCTTGAACTGATGAGGATCAAACTCCTGGCAGTCAGCAGAATTAACCTGCAATACTGCATTCTAACCACTGTGCCACCATGGCTCTACATACACATACACATATACATATACATATTACAAACTATTCTAAAAATACGAGTTCCAGGTATATTAGTAAAAAAAGACGCAGACATACTGCGAACTCTGGAACTTAAGATTTTAAAATTTTAAAAGAATTAAAATTTTATTTTACTAAGCTTTCGTCAGCCATTTGCTGACATAGTCAGAGTATTAAACTACCATTACAGAGATCTCTGCCTTTATATGCCATTAATCAATTTAGCCCTTGCGCGTGTAACATCATCCCCCACTGATAAGCAAGCTAGGAGGGAGGAAACAGCAGGAATCAAGCCTCCATCATCCAGCATGACGACAGCAAAAACAACACAGCTGATTACAAGTGGGAGACGGCTGGAAGGGCCTATTACATGCGCAAGGGCTAAATTGATTAATGGCATATAAAGGCAGAGATCTCTGTAATGGTAGTTTAATACTCTGACGATGTCAGCAGATGGCTGACGAAAGCTTAGTAAAATAAAATTTTAATTCTTTTAAAATTTTAAAATCTTAAGTTCCGGAGTTCGCAGTATGTCTGCTTCTTTTTTTACATATACATATACATATACATATACATATACATATACATATACATATACATACACATACACATACACATACACATACACATACACATACAACTCAGAGTTGGACTGTAGAATCCTAGTTGCTCGCTGAGCTTGATGGTTTTCTTGTAAGTGTTTCACTATATGACTAGATAACATCACCAGTGTTAGTGATTGTGTTGTTTACAGTGGCTTGCCCTGCCAGTGGAAGTGTGGTTTCCTCCTATCAATACATGCATACCCAATCCTTGCTAGCATTGATGTTGTTACCTAGTCGGGTAATGAAAGGTCTACAAGCCAAGAACCAAAGTCAGAGAGCTGGAAGGATCCCACTATGCTTAGCTGTTCTCCATCTTCCAATGTTTTATCCTTGACTCTGTTGGATAGATTGGGCTGGAATTTAGGGATAGGACCAAAAGTTACCGAATGAGGTTCTACAGTTGAGGGTGAATAGGAACCTTGGGCCTTCAGCCTAGTCCAGTGTTGGCAAAACTTTTCGGCACCAAGTGTCGAAAAAGGAGCGCACGCACACGGGAGCGCGCCCAAAACCAAAAGAGCAGCTCCCTGGCGCGCATGCGTGGGAGCACCAGAGACCGGAAGAACAGTTCTGGTTTCTGGTCCACACAGGTTTCTGGCATGCATGTGCACATGAAGACCAGCTGGACGGCGTGCATGCACGCGCCAGAAACCCCACACTCAGCTTCTCGGCGCACACATGCGGTTCTGTGTTTCCGGCGCTCTCGTGCATTTGAAAACTAGCCGGAACCCGGAAGAGCAACAGGCGATGACTGGCATGCCCAGAGAGATGGCTCTGCGTGCCACTTTTTAAATTAATTTATTTATTTGTCAAGTACGTATTGGATAATATACATGAGTATAAGCATGAATTGAATACATAAAATGAATACAATTTTTCTTTGAATCAAGTTTTATTGATTTTTTTTTCCCCCACCTTCACCCCACATATTTTATGAACAGAGTATTGGCCATATCATCACTTATACAATTTATCATATTCAAATACATTTTACTCAGTTACAATTTTTGCCAAAATTTCCTTTTTCCATTTTTTTATCGTGGCTTAAAATTTCTATGCTTATTTGTATAAACAACTTTATTCGCCCTCAAATTCTAATTTTTCGGTTTTAACTCATATTTATTCTCTTTTATTTTTTAATAACTCATTCTTTATCCTAGTGCATTTATGCGTGTTCGGGGTTGCCTTTCTTCCATTTCATCTTTTTTTATTGTACAGCAATTTTTCTTCTCAGTCTCTTCCATCTCCCTCCCTTCTTTCCTTTCTACTTTCATCTCCCTCTTCTCCTACTCCTTCTCTACTTCCCCTTCCTTTCTCCCTCTCCTCCTCTCTTTCTCCCTTTTTAACCCTCTCTCTGTTCTGTCCCCATCTCACACACGCACACAAACAGTCAGCCAGGAGTTAATAAAACCAGCAGTCAAGAATTCCTTTGAGATAACAGAATTGGCAGCAACCCAGTAGCTGCCTGCCAAAGACTTTACTTACAAAGGGACCAAAATAAGTCCACAAAGCCAAAGAATTGTCAAGTCCAGTCCATAATAAATCGAAGGAGGGCATATAACGAAGTTCCAGAAACGCAGTATGACTTGCTAGCTTTTCAGTTTTGTCTGTCACAAGGCCTGAATGGCCACCACACCCCCTTTTATCCCCTGTGGGTTATGGTCCAGTGACTCATCTTAATCTCTGGCACGCCTCTTTCTCTGCTGCGCGCGCTTATCTTTCCGACGCTGTCGGGGATCCAGCCAAGACTCATCTCCGTCGCTGTCTAACTGAGGCTGCTCGGAAGAGCCTGGCTCCTGGCCTATCTCTTGGCCTTCGGAGGACACCTGAGGCATTGCCAGAGAGGAAGGTCCTGGAGAGGGAGGCCTTGCCAACTCCTCTCCTTCACTTTTGAAGTCTTCTCCCTCTGATAAAACGGGCTTGGGGATCCGAGTCACAACACTCTCCTACT
The DNA here is from genome assembly GCF_059756535.1 of Pantherophis guttatus. NCBI lineage: Eukaryota > Metazoa > Chordata > Lepidosauria > Squamata > Colubridae > Pantherophis > Pantherophis guttatus. The sequence continues at coordinate 13,361,114 of NC_142070.1, read as the reverse complement.
CTTATTTCCCCTCCCTCCCTTCCTCCCCTCTTTCCTTTCTTCCCATTCCTCTCTCTCCTTCTTCCTCCCTTCCCTCCCTCTACTCCTCTTTCGTCTCTCTCTATTGCTGTATAAAATGAATACAATTAAAGGGAACATTAGGACAGGGACGGTAGGCACGCTGGTGCTCTTATGCACGCCCCTTATGCATGCATGCCATTGGTTCGCCATCACGGGCCTAGTCCGACCCCATCATTTCTATACCATACTACACTGGTTATCATTTTACAATACGCAGCACCTCCTTCTGAGAATCCACATGTATTCCTGGTGCTCTGATAAATATAATGCAATACAATATCAACAATGCACATCTTTGCCCAGCTTATTGCCTTTTTACCCAGCTATTTTTAGCCAATCTTTAATAATGTCTTCCAAACCAGGCATAAATATGAAATGAGTTTTACTTTAGGTACCCTATTTCTCTGCAATACCCTCTGGTTTCAGTCATCACTCTGACGTGCTAAAAAGCAAATAGAATAATGTAAAAATAATTCTTTCGAATAAATCAGCAGGAGAAAAAATAAACCTGACCCAAAATGTCCCATAGATAATGCATTTTAAAAAGCCTAGCTTCTTTCAAACAGCTGCATAGTTATTAAAATTTGTTCACAGAGCCTCGATAATTAAACCATTAAAAGCATTTGCTGTGGAAAAATTCCCTAGAAACAGCCACTAACAGCTGATGATTTGTTTCAAATTCATTCTTAGCACTGTTGGTATTTTTAAACAAATAAGATGAGGGGGAAATGCCATTAAATATGCACTCCGTTTTCTATAAGAACTGCGCAACATTTCCTCTTATGCCTTTGTTCTCATTTACCCTGTAACTTTTTCAACACATTTTATTTTATTTGCAAAAGCTGCCTCTATTGATTGTAATTTTGTATACTTGCAAAGCGGATTTCCTTTCCTGTTCCTTTCACATGTTAAGATTCAGGCTTGGGTCCATAATCTGCTGGCAGTTTTTCCCATATTGATAGACGAGAATATTTGTAGCCCAGGGATGAACTGTGGGATCCTTGAACTCAGACTTGGTTTGAGTCTGGTGGTTTCCTTGCAGAGGTTTCATTACCAAATTAGGTAATATCATCCCCCACCCACACCAACACTGATGATGTTACCGAGTTTGGTAATGAAATGTCTGCAAGAAAAACACCAGATTCAGAGAAAACAAGAACCCCACAGTTTTTTTCCATTTCTGATCTGCATTATTAACCAGGCCAGACCACCTGAGAAGAAACACATATCCAGACCACATATCAGAACGATATGCCCCAAACAAGTGGAAAGTACCGTGTTTCCCCGAAAATAAGTCCCTGTCTTATATTTTTTTGAACCCTGAAATAAACGCTTGGCCTTATTGCCATGCACTCAAAAGCCTGATTGGGCTTATTATCAGGGGATGACTTATTTGGGGGGAAACAGGGTAGCTTTCTGTGTTCATACAAAAAGGTCATCCAAGTATCCTGGGTTAATAAGCCACAATGTAGAAAAAATAAATTCCTATGTTTAGAATATGCCAGATGTGATTTTCCTATTGGACAAATGGCAACCTGCCTTAGAGATGAACTTTACTTGATAGCCAGATGCAAGATTATAGTCCAGTGTCTGCAAACAAGCTAGAAATCATAAGATAAACGAAACTCTTTTAAATTTAGCTTATTATTCTGTCTTTTTGGACGTGCTTAGTTATGCTTCTGGGTTTTACTGTCATACTTTCTGATTTGTTCAGGCTAGATTGATACCTAATGCCAAATCAGACAATTTGATGTATTGAATAACCCAGAGGGCTACAATAAGCCACAAAGACAATGGTTTAAATTTTAAAGCTTTGTGCGAAGAAGGTGCATATTGACAATAAAACAAGCAATACACTAGGATATCCATATTCGAGATGCTCACAATGGAAGGGTGGCTGGATTAGTAGGGATTAAGAATAATAATACTTTGCGTTCCCTCCATGCAGTGCTTGAATGATGCCTGGGAAAATAATTTGGTTTTTATCTTCATAATATACAAACCATAATATCCTATGAGGATATTTACCATAACTGTTAGTACTAGAGTTGGCGACAGATAGTCCTTGATTTACAACCACAATTGAGCCCAAAATTCCTGTTGTTAAGCAAAACAGTTGTTAAGTGAGGTTTTTTTTTAATTTGATTTATATGCCGCCCTTCTCCGGAGACTCAGGGCGGCTTACAATGCGTTAAGCAATAGCCTTCATTCTTTTGTATATTTTATACAAAGTCAGCTTATTGCCCCCACAAACTGGGTCCTCATTTCACCTACCTTAGAAAGGAAGGAAGGCTGAGTCAACCTTGAGCCTTGGAGAGATTCGAACCAGCAGAAATTGCAGGCAGCTGTGTTAATAACAGGGTGCACTAAACCACTGTACTATCAAGGCTCTTTGTTTTGCCCCATTTTACGAACTTTCTTGCCACAGCTGTTAAGTGGATCACTGCAGTTGTTAAGTTAGCAACACGGTTGTTAAGTGAATCTGGCTTCCCCATTGAGTTTCCCGGTCAGAAAATTGTAAAAGGAGATCACATGACCCCCTAGAAAACAACCTGTGAATATTGTCATGTTCTTTGATTGATTTTGATGTCTTTCTCGAAATATACCAAATACAGTCGACCTTGTTAAGACCAAAAGCTTTTAAAGATTGTGCAGAAAGAGTCCTATTCTATCTATGATGCAAAAGTTTTCAGACAGAGCCATGTTGCCCATTCATTGTAAGCAGCCCAAAGTATTTGGTCTAGATTTTAAATGTGTGTGACATAGGATAATGAGTTGATGCAATAATCTGGATTGTATTGCAGCCAATTTTTGAATTTCTTTGAAGAGAAGTAAGAGGAGAGAGCATGAGATTTTTATAATGGGTCTGTTAGCTATTTCCTACAAAAAGCCAAAGGAAGGGCAAGATTTGACTAATTGTGGAAGACGTTTGGGTGAGAGTTGTGAATTACAGTGAATTGTCTTCTCTACTTTTCCTCTATAAATTGGAATTAATATTTACATTCCACAAACTGAGTTTCTGTAGGACAGTGATGGCTAAACTTTTCTGGATGGAGTATCCAAAGCGCACATGCGCAACTGCTCCAAACCCCAAAATGCAATGCATGCTCACCCCTTGCATGCATGCACAACCTCCCCGCATGTACTCGCGCATGCAGACGCACCCCCTGCACATGCCCTGCCCCCCGTGCATGCGCGCATGAGCCCCTGCATGCAGCTTATCCCATGTGCAGCAGAGACCTGATGACCAGCTGGCCGGCAAGAGGCGTACACACATGCGTGGCAGAACTGAATTGGAGTGACGGCTCACGTGCCCACAGAGAGGGCACTGCTTGCCACCTGTGGCACACGTGCCATAGGTTCACCATCACAGCTCTAGGATGTAGCTCTTGGGCCTGCTCTTATTAGCCACTTCACTGGACTATTAACCACAAGCTAGAATTATGCTAAACTTCTGAATAGGTACTGTTGTATATCCAAAATCTGAACTGGCTTCATGTGTCACTATGTTTTACAAACATTCCTTATTAAAATAATCTTAGCAAATCTCATTATCGCCATTCATATAGTGATAAAAATTGAAGCTCGTTCTTTATTAACCTAAGGCGTTCCATGCTTTCATTTCCGCTTGTTGTTGAGCTCTCAATCCATGAACACTACTAGTTCATTGGCAGAATCTGGCCTAGACAAATGTAAGAATATGTTTGCATATATATCCTTGAAGAAGATTGCTAAAAAAAAACAAAAAAAACCTACTTGGTCATTTTTCCTGGCAAGATATACTTAGTGTTATGTCAGCTGAATGAGCTGTTTGTCGAAAGCTTTACACCGGTACAATCCATCACCGAAACATTATTATGAACTTGTTGTGGTCTGTGATAATCAGCGGGAGTTTTCTAAATGAATGATTTTTATATCAAAAAGAAATAGCATTTTGGAGGCGGATTCTTAATTAGAAATTGGAATAGGCAAGCCAAGTGCAACAGAACAGTATATTTTCACCTAATATTATGGTAAAAACGCACTTGGAAAAGGCATAAAAGTAAGTAGCAAGAAGGAAGAATGAAGGACAGGGACAATGGGAAGTTAGCTGCTAAACTGTGTTCCTTGATAGATTATCTATTAACGACTCAAAGTCATCTCATTTTTTAGTTCATCTACGCCTTTAACAAAGATTCAGCTGAATGATCCCAATCTGATTTCAGATTAATTTTTTCTTTTGTTCAAGCCAAAATATGACTACAGATAGTCCTCGACTTATGACCACAATTGAAGCCCAAAATTTATGTTGCTAAGTGAGACATTTGTTAAGTGAGTTTCGCCCCATTCTACTCGGCCTCCTGCATCATGGTGGGAGGGGGCGTTTTTGCCCTCCCCAGGCTCTGGAGGGTTTCTTTGAGCCTCCGGGAGGGTGAAAACGGCCTCCCCTGGGCTCCGGAGGCCCTCCAGAGGATGGAAACGGGTCTTCCTGAAGTCTTCCAGACTTCCTGAACTTCCAGGAGGCCCGTTTTTTGCCCTCCCCGAGCCTCCGGAGCCTGGGGAGGCTGTTTTTGCCCTCCCAGAGGCTCGAGGAAAGCCTTGGGAGTCTGGGGAGGGCAAAAACGCCCTCCGCCATGGTGCAAGAGGCTGACTAAGCCACACCCACCATGGCCACACTCACCCAGCAACCGGGCCGTTGCTAAAATTTTTGAAGCTCACCCCTGCTTTGAGTAGCATATAGCCATCCTGACTCTCGGTCACCGATAACCTTATTCTAATTGCCTTTTATGGCTGTCTAAACTTGTATCCTGATTTCATAATTTACTCCTTATTTGCTTGATTGCATTGGTTCTGCAGAAATCCTTCACAAGCAATAGATATGAAAGGTCTTTGAAAAGGAGGCATAGGAAATAATAGAAAAAACATGAATAAGCAGGGAAGTAGTTTAAACTTTGTTTAAATTAAAAAAAATTAAAGTATATTTTGCAATAATGTAAAATGGTATCTCAGTACTCATCGTTAATTAGTTCTGGGTGATGCGATAAGTACCAAAAGCAATGAGTACCAAACAATTTTTCCCATAAGGAATAAGGTAGTGAGTCACAAGGCAGCTAACACAGACAAGTTCTAACTCGTACGTTGAGTACCAAACAAACAATGAGTACCGGGACAAACTTTTCACATCAAAATGTGTTGAGTACCAAATTCGATGAGTTTCAAAGCAATTGAGTACCAAGGTACCACTGTATATGCATTGTGAGGATGAACCAAAAGCTTCTTTGGAAAAATAAATTCTGATGATTCATTTATGGAAACGAGAGATATATCTGTAAGGAAATGTTATAACAGGAGACCAAGCTAGGCAAAGCAATCCACAAGGAATAATATGTGAAGCTGTTTCGGACTGCAGGAGTAGATCACATTGGAATTTAGAATACACACTGCTCCTATATATTGGTTATGGCATATAAAGAATGGATTGTATGTGTCTGGGTATATTTGAAGAACTGGTGTTTGAATCCACTGGACTATTTTGATGAAAGCTTCTCTTCCATTTATTCAGCATCATATTTCCTAAAAGAACATATGCTGTTAAATAATACAAGGTGTCTTGTGAAGGATGCTTAAAGTTATTTCTGGATTAAGGTCTTGCAAAAAAAGGTATTAATATTTTTATTCCTTTGGATTTTGTTCTGATCAAAAAACCAAACCCAGTGCTGATGAATACGCCAAAGTCTATGTGCATTTTCCCCGACATACTGAATAAATGTGGACTTGCTGTCTTTGGTGGGTTTCCTTTGTTACTATGAAATAGAAGTATCTTGCTGGAATACGTTAACAACATGTCCAACGACTGATAGAGATTAATACTGATGAATTTAGGGAAAAACACATGGAAGTTTAGGGAACTGCTACAAAAAGAAATCTAAAAAGAGTTATACCCCACTGTTGTTCATCAATCTTGGTAAAATGCAGATATTTTAATCATGGGAGTCTTGCGTTCAAGTTCCAGCTGGCTGCAGGTACTTATATAAAGTATCTCAGATGCTTCAGCTATCTGTGTCATCCAACACATATAGATTATGAGGTAAGAATCAGAAACAGATTGGTGTGGATGGGCCAGTCACCACTTAAGCCACCAAGGTAATGTATGAATCAGATTGCCTTCTTATACAGGTAATCCTCACTTAGCGGCCGCAATTGGCATTTCTGGTGCTAAGTGGTATGGTTGCTCAGCAGGGAATCACGAAAGTGTGATCGACTTATGACATCACTTCCCATTCAGTCATTCAGTGAACCAGAACGATCATTAAATGAAACATCACACAAGCACGATTTGTGATTTTAATTCCGCATTCTCCATCAACTCTACTTGCTGCATGCACAGTGGTACATGTGAAATGTTGCCCCCCCAAGCTGTTTTCTTTTACACCGTCATAACTTGAACATTGTTTAATGAGGCAGTCGTTGAGTGAGGACTATCTGTATCCAAATCAATGGGAGTCACCCAAGCTGAATTTCCAAGTCACTGGTCTTATTTTGGTATGGATGATATTGCTCTGATACAGTACACAAAGGTTGGCAGAGTTTTCATAAGCTGAATTTAGTTTGTTATCTTTAGATGACAACGACAGCAAGATTCTAAGAAAGCTTGGAGTGGTTGGGAAAGAGGGTGGGGTGGGATTCTGCAGCCATTGTTTCCTTAACTCTCTCTGCTCAGATATTGACCAGTGGAATAAGGTAATTGAACAGCTGGGAACTCCCTGTCCAGAATTCATGAAGAAACTCCAGCCCACAGTGCGGAACTACGTGGAAAACCGGCCTAAATACGCTGGCCTAACTTTCCCTAAACTTTTTCCAGACTCTCTTTTTCCAGCTGATTCAGAACACAACAAACTCAAAGGTAAGAACGACAGTGATGCGCGAAGCATGCATGAACTAGGACAGGGGTGTCAAACTGAAGGCCCGGGGGCTGGATCCGGCCTACGGGGTGCTTAGATTGGGCCCGCGGGGCCGCCCTGGAAACAGCATAGTGCCTCTGCCAACAAAAACGGACCTTGGGAGGGCCGCACACAGGGTTGCAGGAGACTGTTTTCGCTGGCAGAGCGCTCAGACTGCCATAGGCGCCCCTGACACAAGTGACGTCGAGCTGGCCACACGCACCTGCCCCCCCCAAAGTCAAACACCAACCTGATGCGGCGCTCAATGAAATTTAGTTTGACACCCTCGAACTAGGGCAATGATTGCAAGCTTGCCTTGCATTAGGAATGTATTTATTGAATTTACATCCAAGACTACTGCCAGGGTGAAACCCATGACAACATAGAATAGAATAGAATAGAATAGAATAGAATAGAATAGAATAGAATAGAATAGAATAGAATAGAATAGAATAGAATAGAATAGAACAACAGAACACAACAGAACACAACAGAACAGAATTCTTTATTGGCCAAGTGTGATTGGACACACAAGGAATTTGTCTTTGGTGCATAAGCTTTCAGTGTACGTAAAAGATACATTCATCAAGAATCATAAGGTACAACACTTAATGATGGTCATAGGGGTACAAATAAGCAATCAAAGCATATTAGGAAACAATCAATATCAATATAAATCGTAAGGATAAAAGCAACAAAGTTACAGTCATGAATGCACATGGGATCAGCCAGACAGTCTCCCTTCTGGTCACTGACTGGATCTGGATCTATTAAGCTTTACTAAGTGTCCTGCCTCATGTCAGAGGAGCGTTGCTAAATACATCTCCCACTCTCTGTTGATCCCAATGTGGGGAAAGGATCACTGCCACAATTTTGTTCCCTTTCTTTTCAGCCTTAAAAAAAATATTTACAGGTAGTCTTCGATTTATGACCATAATTGAGTCTCAGATTTATGCTGCTAAGCAAGACAGTCATTAAGGGAAGTTTGGCCCCATTTTATCACCTTTCTTGCCACAGGTGCATCACTGCAGTTGTTTAATTAGCAACCTGGCTGTTAAGTGAAACTGGCTTCCCCATTAGCTTTGCTTTAGGTCGCAAAGGGGAATCGCATGACACTACCCTTCATAAATATGAGCCACTTATTTGAATTTTGATCACATGAGTGGTTGTGCTGCAGTGGTTGTACGTGTGAAAACCAATCATATAAGTCACTTTTTTCAGTGCCATTGTAACTTCAAATGGTCACTAAATGAATGGTTATAAATCGAGGACTACCTGTACTCGGATTGACCCCAAATGATCTACTGTATTTTTCATGGTATAAGACGCTCTGGACTATAAGACGCACCTACCTTTTTTGGGGAGGAAAACAAGAAAAAAAAATCTGCCTCTGCCTCCCAGCAATTTGCCTCCTTGCAGCAAATAGCAAATAGCTTGCTTCAGTTTCATTTTCATTTTCAGCACAGCCTGATTAGCACAAGAAAAAAAAATTGCCTCTGCCTCCCAGCAATTTGCCTCCCTTGCAGCAAACAGCAAACAGCCCGTTTCAGCTTCAGCACAGCCTGATTAGCACAAGCAGCTGATTGTCGGTTGGATCGGCCTCCCGACAATCAGTTGTTTCAGGCTGTAGGGATTGCTATTGCCGCCTCCGCGCGCCCCATTTTCGCACTCCGCATCCTGTTTTCGGCCTCCACGCGCCCCATTTTTTACGGGGATCGGAATGGGCAATAGGCAATGGCAATTTTCACCCTCTTATAGGGGGTAAAAAGTTCGTCTTATACTCCAAAAAATATGGTAAATGGTGTTTTACATATCATACTTGAAAATGCTAAGCGGTGATGCCAAGAGGAGGCCAGATAGGTGAAAAAAAGTCAAGAAAGGGCCATAACGGTGTGCAATCAAAGCCTTCCTGGTCTTTTTTAATGTGCCTTGTATGTGGTATGTTTTTAAAGGGAAGTTCTTTGTGCAATTGTGACTTCATCTTGATTTTTTGATGTCCCAGGATGTGATAATGGCATCAGTCAACAATTATGACAGATTATCTTTTTCTAGTCTCCTCCCATCCCTTTTGATGATATATAGGTTAGTGTATCTACAAGGCAGGGATTATACATACACACGAACTCATACATATACATGCCTACTGGTGCTGCCAGCCATAATTTCTTTCTTATTTTTACACACCTGTCACCAGAATAGGGTCATGATTGTGTCGTCAAATGTCACAGGCTTGATTTAAAACCAGACTATAACACTGAAAGGTTGTAGATAAATTTAAATGAGTGGTGAGGATGTCCTTGGAAATATAATTGCGACATGAATATATGTGTTCCATCATCTACTATTTTATCCCCATCTGTTTTTTTTTTCCTGAAAATGTTTAATCCAAAGCTTACAATTCCTACTATCAAAGGAAGGCTACAATTAGGACTGTTAAATTTAATTACCAGGGATGGGTGGATTAAACTAGGCCTCTCCAGATGTGTAGGGACTGGAGAATTCTAGGAGTTGTAGTCCCAATACATCTGTTGCTGCCAGTTGGAGAAGGGTGGTGGAGGAGTCTGATTTCTGATTTGTTTCATTATGAAAAAGTTGTATTTTTACTGTGGGTGTTAGCTTAGGGCAGGGGTCTCCAACCTTGGCAACTTTAAGATTTGTGGACTTCAACTCCCAGAGTTCCTCAGCCAACTGACTGAGGAATTCTGGGAATTGAAGTCCACAAGTCTTAAAGCCAGCTGGCTGAGGAACTCTGGGAGTTGAAGTCCACAAGTCTTAAAGTTGCCAAGGTTGGAGACCCTTGGCTTAGGGCACTAACTAATTTTGAAATAAATACATGTGTAAATCCATTCTACTCCATTTCCATATGAAACTGCACCTAAATCTTACCTGAGCTTTAAATTTTCCAGTTTAACACAGAAAAGGAGTCAAATAGATGTATACGTATATTTGTTTGGACAAATTGTAAATGAATGCAGAAACAAAATATAACAATCAGTTTGTGTTAGCTATTTGGAAAGGTTTAATTGTTGAGAGGCCCCTTCAGACGATGAAGACCTAAGCTGTAACTTGCATGACTCTGAATCAATTCACGTGAAACTTTGGTAGAAATTGTGAAGGCCAATAATTCAAATTGGCTTGAATTGAACCTTTGTTAGTAGAAGGTATGCCACCTTCACTTTTGGCAGATTTAATACCGATAATTGAAAACCACCTTATAACCACAGTGCCAGATGAGATGTAGCCATTATCTGCAGAGGTTTGAATAGAGATGATTTAAATATAAAGGAATCCTGTGATTGTCTTCAACATGAAAATAAACGTCCTAAGAAAACATGGATTGAGGGAAAATGTTTTCATTTACAGCTCTGGAATCTACCAACTTAAAATGGATATCAATTTTGAAGGCATTAGATTCTTAAGGCTTTCTGCAGTGGCAACGCATAATGTTTGTTAATCCGCTACAATTTGCATGTCATTTATTTACACATATATTTATTTCCCTCTTGATTCCTTCCTCATCCAACTTCACTCCTGTGGTGAAACAAAAAAAAAAAAAAAAGGAGGTGGGATTGAACAGGGGATTTAAAGCATATGCACAGAAAAAAATGTGTTTTCTTTTGTTGCCTTCCTGAATTAAACTTGTAGATATGTTTTTATGTGCATGGATTATTCATCTAGTGTCAAAAAATGCTCCATCTCTGATAATGATACGACCCAAGAACAATAAAGAAAAGTATCATTCAAAAAACTATTCCAACGAATACTTAAATTTTTGTTAGACTCAATCAGGTTTGTGGTTGTGTAAATGATACTACCTATCCCATGCAGGTTAGCCTAAGCAGGAATTCTCACGTTCCTTACAATTGGGTAATTCTTCTGATGGATTGCAGTCTAAATTTTAGAGCAGCATATAATTCAGCAACAAAGCAGACTGTATCTATCTATCTATCTATCTATCTATCTATCTATCTATCTATCTATCTATCTATCTATCATTTATCCATCTATCTATCTATCATCTATTGTATCATCTATTTATCATCATCCATCATCCATCCATCCATCCATCCATCTATCTATCCATCTATCATCTATTGTATCATCTATCTATCTATCTATCTATCTATCTATCTATCTATCTATCTATCATTTATCATCTACTGTATCATCTATCTTTCTTTCTTTCTATCTATCTATCTATCTATCTATCTATCTATCTATCTATCTATCTATCTATCATTTATCCATCCATCTATCTATCATCTATTGTATCATCTATTTATCATCATCCATCATCCATCAATCCATCCATCCATCTATCTATCCATCTATCATCTATTGTATCATCTATCTATCTATCTATCTATCTATCTATCTATCTATCATTTATCATCTACTGTATCATCTATCTTTCTTTCTTTCTTTCTTTCTATCTATCTATCTATCTATCTATCTATCTATCTATCTATCTATCATTTATCATCTACCATATCATCTATCTTTCTAGCTCTATCTATCCATCCATCCATCCATCCATCCATCCATCCATCCATCTATCTATCTATCTATCTATCTATCTATCTATCTATCTATCTATCTATCTATCTACTCTATCTATCTATCTATCTATCTATCATTTATCCATCTATCATCTATTGTATCATCTATCTATAATCTGTCTGTCTGTCTGTCTGTCTGTCTGTCTGTCTGTCTGTCTATCTATCTATCTATCTATCTATCTATCTATCTATCTATCTACCTACCTACCTACCTACCTACCTACCTACCTACCTACCTACCTACCTACCTACCTTCCTACCTACCTACATACTTACATACCTACATACCTAAGCTCTTAAATGGTTAAACCAAGATCTGTTAGTTCTTTCTCAGCACATCTGAACTATTTTGAAATATGAACTAGTGGACCTATCAGGGAAAGTTGGGAAGAAATATTCTGAAATATTCCTGAAAGTGTGTGCATGTGTGTGTGTAATTTTATATAAATAATAATTAATGATTTTAGATATTTATTGTTGTAGTTTTCTTATATGTTACCCAGAGTCACTTGCTGTGTAAGATGGACAGCTATATAAATCAGATAAATTGGCACACACACACACATTCACACACAAAAATAAACCTGCATATTTTAGATTTTTAATGCAAAGTGCATTAAGGAAAATGTATATAAATACATGTCTATTGTATACAACTATTGAAAACACTGTATACAAATACATGTCTATTGTATACAACCATTGAAAAATAAAAATTCCAAACTGATGTAGAAAAAAAGAAATGAACTAAACAAAATAGGAAATGGAAAAAGGGGGGAAATGACCTTTGTTCCTAAGTCAGATATTCTAAAATATTAATTTTATAAACAGCTTCAACTTAAAATGGCTACTTCTGGCTTCCAAAAGATCTAACGGAACCATCTATAAACTTTCTTGTTCTTTAGCAAAAGTGAGTTCTGCAGAACATCTTCAAAATATGTATTGAAGCCACTGAATATGGCATTGTAAGTTATATCTCCATCCATTCTTTCCCATACTGATGCATTTTCTGTTTTCGTTGCTCCAGCTAGCCAAGCTAGGGACCTTTTATCAAAGATGCTAGTGATTGACCCAGCCAAACGGATATCAGTGGATGAAGCCTTACAACATCCGTATATCAATGTCTGGTATGACCCAGCAGAAGTGGAGGCGGTAAGTAGACCATTAACTTTGAAATTAGAACTTTGAATGTTTTAGAACTAACCTTCCTTGAACCTTCTTTCTGTTTGTTTTCTTTTTATCATTACAGTGTTTAGCAAAAGCAGCTCTTTTCAGTAGAATCTGTTGTTTCCCAAACCAATTGTTAACCAGTGCCACATATTGTACTTTATTATAAAACATGGGTGTTCTTCTTCCCAATAGTTTTTTAAAAAGTCTCAAAGTGGTTTGCGTTGTACTTTCTGTTCTAAAATGGTACTTTCAGCAAATCTTAGTCTTCAATTGGTCTAGAACAGGGGTCAGCAACCTGTGGCTCTGGAGCCGCATGTGGCTTTTTCACCCCTCTGCTGCAGCTCCCTGTCACTCAAAATATGTGTCACAACTGCCAATGTGCGACACCCACCGGTATGCAACTTATTGAGCTTTTCAACCCCCGGTAGGCCAACCATGGATAAATCCAAGAAAAGAAAAGTTTCAGAATGTTTAATTCAACTACATATGCTAATTTTGTGGCCGCTCAAGAAATAGTCAGGCACAGGAAGGGTTTTGTGGCTCCCAGTGTTTTCTTTTCTGTGGGAAATAGGTCCAAATGGCTCTTTGAGTGTTTAAGTTTGCAGACCCCTGGTCTAGAACAGCTGTCACGTCAAGAAGTAGGATTTCCAATGACAGAGATGGGCAACCTATTTTCTAGACTATGGACTTACTTTTTTGTAGTCCTTAGAGTTCACCCCAAGACCGCATCATTATATAATTACCAATAAATGGTGGCATTACTTTATGCCACCTTTATGATGAGAAACAGAAGAAGCATCACAAGACTCAAATAGATGTAGTAGTTTAAAAAATGAAGAGCTGGGGACCTTAGACTTAGAATAACTTTATTGTCATTTTGAATGTACACTAATTGCCATACATTAAAATGAAATTTTGTTGCATACAGCTCTCAAAGGGTCACCACCTCCATTATACATTACATAAACATGACAAAATAAATAAATAAATACAAAATTATACATATACCCACATATATTATAGGACACAGAGAAACAACACAGTTTAGGTCGGATGAATACATGTACATGGCGAGAAAAACGAATCTTGCGAGTTTACCAGACGGATGGCATAGGGAACTTAGCTGTTACAGAATCTGGTAGTCCTGCTAGAAATACTTTGAAACCTCCTCCCAGAGGGGAGCAACAGAAATAGGCCATGAAGTGGATGTGTGGGGTCGCTAACCATTCTTTGAGCTCTAAACACATAGCGCTTATAAGCAGTATCCTGAATAACAGGAAGCGAGCTTTCTGTGATCTTCTCGGCTGTCCTCACCACTCTCTGTATGGACTTTCTATCTGAGGCACTGCTGCCACCAAACCAAACAGTGATGCAGCAATTTGTTAAAACGCTCCCAATTGTTTACCAATGTAGGAAAAATACTCAAAAACCCTTCCTTTCAATGACAAGCATCTAGGTACATTAAGACTGCCTCCTTCATGTAGAACCAGCTGTCTAGTCTGTAAATATCTGAGTAGATATGTTGAGAGCAGGGCCGGATTTTCCTATAGGCTAACTAGGCTTCAGCCTAGGGCCTCAAGATCAAGAGGGGCCTACATTCAAATTGTTAGCAAAATTAAAATTACACTTTCACTATAGGTGAAAGGGCCTCATAAGTGGAATAGCCTAGGGCCTCTTTTCATCTAAATCCGGCCCTGGTTGAGAGTATCCCATAGGTGAGGTTTGGAGGGCAGGAAACAAGATTGTCAATAACACTTTCATCCTGGAATTCAATTCAATAGTTTTATTTCTGGAGCTTCTTACAGTAAGCGAGAAAGTGGTGAAGACTGAGCTAATTTGCTGGGCTTTAACTCAGAGACTTGCTAATACTAGACGCTGGTAGAGCAGTGGGTGGTTTCAATTTACTATATGGATTGGTTGTGTTGTTCTTAATGGATGCACTGCAAACTATAGCGTGCTGCAGTGGAGAAGTCTGAATCTATAAGAAGAATAAAATAAACAAAATAATAACACCATTATCTTCTCATTGGGTGTTTGGCTGCCAGAGTGAGGATAAAAGCTTGGGTTTGTCTGCTGAAAAAGTTTACTATCCTGATCAATTGATCTGACTTTAATCTCTTACGTCTGCCTCTGCATTTCTGTGCACCTGAAAGATGAGTCCACCAAGACTTTTATTTCACGGCTTGAATTATCGTACAGTCACAACTCCCAAAGTCTTATAGAACTCACATGTTAATGTCAGAGCCGAGGTGGCGCAGTGGTTAGAGTGCAGTACTGCAGTACTTCAGCTGACTGCTAGCTGCAGTTCAGCAGTTCAAATCTCACCAGGCTGAAGGTTGACTCAGCCTTCCATCCTTCCGAGGTGGGTAAAATGAGGACCCAGATTGTTGGGGGCAATAGGCTGACTCTGTAAACCGCTTAGTTTACAGACTGTAAAAGCACTGTGAAGCGGTATATAAGTCTTAAGTGCTATTGCTAATGCAAGACAATGATAGTCATTCTACCAAGTGAAAGTCTACAAAAGCTCTTCTCTGACATAAGAGATTGGGTTTCATGGGGAATAAACAAAAGCACGATTCCTCTGCTTGTCAATACGTGACAGGCAGCTATGACATTTGCTGGGTTTCAGGCAGTCTCTGAGAAGTATTGTAGGGAAAACCGTATTTCCCAGGAAAAAGAGCCTGGTTTAGCTCTGCAGACTAAAGCACCGTAATTAACATCCAGCTGTCTGCAATTACACCAGTTCGAATCTCCCCAGGCTCAAGGTTGACTCAGCCTTCCATCCTTTCTAAGGTAGGTGAAATGAGGACCCGGTTGTGGGGGCAATAAGCTGACTTTGTATAAATATACAAAAGTATGAAGGCTATTGCTTAATGCACTGTAAGCCGCCCTGAGTCTTCGGAGAAGGGCGGCATATAAATCAAATTAAAAAAAAAAAATACTGCTTGTAAGCTGGAACACTAAGTAGAGGTTTCTAAGTTACACCAGCAGTAGGAAATGATTCCCTCTCTTTGTTTTGTAGTGTCCTCGCACTTCCGCTTACTGCTGTTCATAAGTCAGTCCTTATCCCCAGATAGTTACGGGTTGTCCCCACTTCAAGGGATGAACCATCTCAGCAAGAAAGAGGCTAAGGGAGTGGTAGAAGATGGGATATAATGTTATATGTAGATGCAGAGATGCCCCCAGTTGCCTGAGGAAGTGCCAATCTTGGGGAGGGGGAAGGACTTCCAGATGTTCAGACTGGATTGGGCATTTGGCGACTCCTTCCCAAGGACCTGGGATAGGTAATAGAACAGAACAGAACAGAACAGAACAGAACCAGTGGTGGGCTGCTACATGGTCACAAGGGTTCGGGTGAACTCTTAGCTCTGATCACTGGCTGGGCCTACCTATCTGCCCCTGTTCTATGCTATCCATTTATAATTTACTTTCTGGCTCATTGGATGGCCCAGCTGCGTTCCGCGCCATTCCTGCTGTTCTCACCGGAGCTGCTGGAGCTGATTAGGAGCCTGTTTGAAGCTCTGTTTCTCTCCCAAAGGAGTACGTGCAAGCAAAGCAAGGCTCAGGCAGGAAAGCTTATACCATTTCGGACAAATGATTGTCCAATCTCTTCTTAAAAACTTCCAGTGGTGGAGCATTCACAACCTCTGGAGGCAAGTTGTTCCACTGATTAATTGTTCTCCTTAGTTCTAGGTTGTTTCCACCCATTGCTTCTTGTCCTGCCCTCAGGTGCTTTGGAGAATAGCTTGACTCCCTCTTCTTTGTGGCAGCCCCTGAGATATTGGATCACTGCTATCATGTCTCCCCTAGTCCTTCTTTTCATTAAACTAGGCATACCCAATTCCAGCAACTGTCCTTTATATGTTTTAGCCTCCAGTCCCTTAATCATCTTTATTGCTCTTCTCTGTACTCTTTCTAGAGTCTCAACATCTCAACCCTCAACTTAAGCGAGGGATAGTATCTTCAAGTCTATTTTGTCCTCCTCCGCTTCTCCTCTTTCTTCTTTTCATAAAAGACTCCTTAAATGTAAAGGTTCCCCTCGCACATATGTGCTAGTTGTTCTCGACTCTAGGGAATGATGCTCATCTCAGTTTCAAAGCCGAAGAGCCAGCAACTGTCCAAAGACGTCTCCGTGGTCATGTGGCCGGCACGACTAAATGCCAAAGGTGCATGGAACGCTGTTACCTTCCCACCAAAGGTGGTCCCTATTTTTCTACTTGCATTTTTTACGTGCTTTTGAACTGCTAGGTTGGCAGAAGCTGGGACAAGTAACGGGAGCTCACCCCGTTACGCGGCACTAGGGATTCGAACCGCTGAACTGCCGACCTTTCGATTGACAAGCTCAGCATCTTAGTCACTGAGCCACCGCATCTTAGACTCCTTAGAGTGGCTTTAAAAAATGAAAGGCAATCCCTGCTCTTGGGTTTACAAACTACAAGACAAAATAAAAATGGGAAAAGTATCGAGGAACTGAAAGATCTGAATAATCACAGAAATTATTTACAAAACACCCTGTTATTTACCAAACTGGAATAAAAATGGTTCAAGCAGAGCAGGAATCCAAATTCACTAAACTCTGAGCTTAGCCGATGGAAGGACATGCCTAATAGACACGTTGATAGCTGATGGATGGAGAGGCCACAGAGAGGCAGTTTCTCATTATCTTTGATGATAATCCTGCTTGCCCTTGACCCTCACTGCAGTCCAGAGGAATTAGATGTCAGATCCTTTGCCTGAATTATTCTAAGGATGTGCCCATATGATGGGATATCAAAATGTTCAACTCGTAAGCTTGGAGGAAAGATTAATGGGGTAACCTGATTCCTACACCAAGCTGGTAGAAGATTCTTCATCCATAATGTATCTAGTAGGAACGGGAATCAGCATGGTCCTTCTTCTATTCTAAAAACCATCTAAGCATCATTAACCCTCTTTTTCTCTGGTGAGGGTAAAGGTCAGGGGTTAGTACCCAGTTACAGGAGATGTAATGAATTACAGGAAGCCTCCTAAGGTCCCCTACAGCAGGGGTGTCAAACTCAAGGCCTGTGGGACAAATCCGGCCTACAGGGTGCTTAGTTCTGGCCCACAGGGCTACCCTGGAAACAGTGAAGGACCGGCCTGTGGTGCCTCTGCCAGTGAAAACAGAGCTCGGGAAGGCTGAACGTGGCCTGCCCGGCCTCCATTTTCTGCCGCGACGGCCTCCTGTAACATTTTACCACCTAAAATGGAGCCCAGGGAGGCTGAGCTTGGCCCTCCTGGGCTTTGTTTTTGGCTGCAACGGCCTCCTGCAGCCCTCTGCCAGTGAAATTGAAGCCCAGGGAGGCCGAGTGGCCACGCCCGTCCCCCATGCCCCCCCTCCGAAGTCAAACACAACCCTGATAAGGCCCTCAATGAAACCGAGTTTGACACCCCTGCCCTACAGAGAATCTTATAATCTTTCTCAGTGTTTGTGTTGCACTGGGAATGAATTCATTAGTGTTTATGTGATGCTTAATTGCCACTTGTGATGAGGCGTGGTATGGAAAGCTGGGTATAGACTGCAAGAGTGTTTTGACAACGAGACCCAGGAACTGTGGAGTTCTGAGTTGTACGCATGTGTGCATGAATGCACGCGGGCAACTTCTAATAATTTATTTTAGCATGTTGTAATAGAGTAATTCTATTATAAATTCTATTATTTTTATTATATATATTTATTATATTATTATATTTATTCTATTGTAAATAAAATAATGTTGTAATAGAATAATGTAATAGAGTAATAACAGCATTCTGTGCGCCTTTGGCGTTTAGTCATGCCAGCCACAGGACCACGGAGACGTCTTTGGAAAGCCCTGGCTTTTCAGTTTTGAAACGGAGATGAGCACCGCCCCCTAGAGTCGGGAATGACTAGCACATATGTGTGAGGGGAACCTTTACCTTTAATAGAGTAATTCAATTTCCTATTCTTTTAGGGTTTTGTAACTTCATCTTCTTCCCACTAACTTTTTTGTAGTTTCTAAAGGCCTTCCTAACTATTCCACCAACGTTGGAAACTTAATAGCAAAATAAATCAATAAAACAACAGTTTCTTGCAATTTTGAGTTGGAAAACACAAGAACCTCTCTAAAAAATCTCTCAAAAACAAGTGGAATTTTTAGTGATTTTTTTTCCCTTTTTATTTTCAGGAGATTATTTGACATGAGTAAATCCTTAAGGTTCTCTCCGTTAGAATTGCTAAGAGATTGGAACTTGCTCCTTAACTTTTTATTTATTTATATCTGAAGTTTAATCTTATTTTGGAGGGGGTGGAAGGAAAGGGGGAAGCTGGAGGGAAATCAGTCACAAGGGAGTTGACATTTAATTACTTGCTTGCTTCCCAGCTTTTTCCGTTCTCCGAACTCCCTAATTTTAATCCATCTTCGTATAAGCCTCTTCTATGTTTTGCTAAGGGAGATGTGCCTGCTTTTACTATTATAAGAGTTGCAGATGTTGTACAGCAATAAAAGTACCCCCCCAAAAAAATGAAAACAACCTACCAAACACCTTCACTTGAAATAGAAATGAAAGGTGAGAAATATATGACTTTGCAAACAAAAGCTGTGTTAAGTCAATGTAAAATCCTGGATACATGGCACTTCATTCTCTTGCGTCAAATAGATGATAACGTTGATGATGTGTGATGCTCTGATTTTGGCCGCCTTCAAAGAAGTGATTTTTTTCCTTTGGTTTTGAACTTAACCCTGATATTTAGACAATGTTCTTAGCTGAATTTTTTTAACTTAAAGCAGAATAGTAGTACAGTAGAAACTCTGCCTTTAAGAATTTGGAGCCAGCTATTAAGGTTTTAGATATAAACATCAGCATTTCTTCTCTGTAGGTGACACTACCTTAGCAGAATTTGTCTTACCTAGTAACTAAGTAGCAGTGGTCCTATATATTACATGAAAGGAAACCCTCCAGGCACAGGTGGTATTCAGCCGGTTTGTATCAGTTCCGGCGAACTGGTAGCGGCAATTGCGGTGGGCCCGCCCACCCGCCTCAGCATAATGCCGTACTATTTAGCCACGTTTTCAAGCAGGGTGCATGCGCGGAAGGCCGGGTGCATGCATGGAAGGCTGGGCGCGCGAGAAGCAAATTGGTGGTAAAAATATGTGAAATCCACTGCTGCCTCCAGAAAAAAGCAAGATTGTAGATTAGATTGGGAAATTGGGGAAGAAAAACGCACCCCTTAAGAAGACAAGGGCAAACCACATCTGTACTACTGCTAATAAAACAACATGGATGTCTTTATGAAGCCAGCAGGATGCATGTTTCAGTTGAGAGAGACTTTAACACTTTGAATAGGCTAGGAATAATGAATAATTCGACAAAGGAAAGTGGTTCTGTACAAATTTGACAAAGGAAAGTGGTTCTGTACAAATTGTAATGTAGCTCCACCTAGCTGAACCATTCAAAACTCTAGCAGTCAATTTTGAACATATTAAGGGCTTTTGCAGTATGTTTAAGGTCAGTCCCTTTGCGTACTGGTGCTTCATAACTCTATAAGCTATAAGAGGATTTCTTCCTTAGATGAGGAGGAAAAAAGCTTGAACATTAATTTGGTTTATTTTCAGGATCTCATCGTTTTAGTTTTTGTTTAATGCATTCTCTTTTGTCTATCAGTAATTATTAGAAACAGTTAAATCAAATGATAATTCTTCATGCATATCTGTCATTGAAACCTTCAATTTTCTGATGCTATTTTCCACAGTGCCTGTCTAGGATGGATCCACCATTCTTTAACAATCAGCAGGGATGCAAATAGGATGGCTTAGATAAAATACTTGTGATGGTAGGGGTCAGAGACCACATGGCTGGAGAACATTGTCTTCTCCTACAACAGGAGAATCGATATCCGGGCTGCAAAAACCTGCATGACCACTAGAGAGCAGTAAATATTTGCTATTGCTTGTCCTCTTCTCTTTACTGCCATCTAGTGTTTGCCTGCATTTGCGCTGCTCAAATATTTTTCATCTACCACATTCCTTCAGAGATAACTGGGACTGGATGCCAAACAAGCTGGGTAGAGCCCAGAACCCAAGATAGATGAGTTTACCATATTCTCTTGCCTCCATCCCAGTTTCTGATATTTCTTTCCAACCATTCATTGTCTTCTCCCTCCCCAAGAAGCAATTAGTCTGGGGGAAAAAATCCAATTTTGTCTGGATCAAAATACTGGTTGACGTTCATCCTTCCAGGCTAATAGAATATTATAATAGAATATAATATTTGTGCAAATACTCACTCCAAAGTCCTATGATGATTGTGGAAAGTTGCTATAATAAGCCTGGAATAGAAGCCACTGATAACAACTGTGCAACTAGAATGATGTCTAAACAAGTCTTACTTAATTTACCATTATTTCTGTTGGAGTCTCTGAAACTTCATTGGTGAAGAACATGTTAATTGTTTTATTCACAATTTTCTAGTTGCATCAAAGTTGTGTCCACTTGGTCCTCGGGAACCAAGACCAAGTGGTATTGTCAGTCAAGGTCTGGCATTTTGACTCCCAAGTATTGAAGTTCATAAGTAACATAATGATTATAAGATCAAAGACCAGCAACATTTAAAAATGTGCAACACAAAGGTAAAATCAAAGGGGTGAAATTAAATACTATCATGCACACACGTACACACACATGTATATATGTATGTATGTATATGTGTGTGTACACACACATACCACACATATACATACATACATACATACATACATACATACATACATACGTGTTTTTCTATCGAGACACCTGGTCTGCCCCAGCATGTGGGAGGGAGCACACTGCATCCCTTTTGCCTTTCAGCTCCAATCCAGGAGCCCTCAAGCAGTCGCATTCACGACAAACCATTTTATACCAAATGGTATAAACCATTTTATATCAGCGAAATATAAATTATATACATATATATATATATATATATATATATGTCTTCTCAAGTTTTTGCGGGTGTGTATATGTAAAAAGTTAAAATCTCGGATGTTTTCCCGCGTCATTAAAAGTCTGTTAATTGAAATACTTAAAATCTTGGCTAAAATCCCAGTTTAAAATCCTCCAAAATCCCAACAAAATACTTTGTAAGGTCTTTTGAGACTCTGGCTAAAATCCTAACCAACACTTTAAAAGTTTTCTTTTTGGCAACGTTTCGACAAGCTCTCTAACTTGTCATCATCGGGCCCCTACTTTCACTTTCTAAACTGTGTGTGTATACACACACACACACACATACACACACACACCAGGGATGGGTTCTACTTACCTTTACTACCAGTTTGCATCATGCCCACACACTCTTCTGCGCATGCGTAGAAGCTTCTGTGCATGCGCAGATCACCTATGATGACATCCGGATCAGTGGGCGGACCCTCTCGCCGGTTTAACTACCGGTTCTTGTGAACTGGGAGCAACCCACCACTGATATATACCCCGTTTCCCCCAAAATAAGACATCCCCTGATAATAAGCCCAATCAGGCTTTTGAGCGCATGGCAATAAGGCCAAGCACTTATTTCAGGGTTCAAAAAAATATAAGACAGGGTCTTATTTTAGAGGAAACACAGTATATACATACATAAATAAATACATACATACATACACACACATATATATAATACATACATACATGTGTGTGTGTGTGTGTATATATATATAATGTAAATATAATATAAAATGTACTATAATTATATATTATTTTACAATACATATATTCTTTTACAATACAGTAAAATATTACAAAGTACAAAATAAAAGTGCATATCCCCTAAAAAAGATAATTAACACATAATGAACTTGAAGTGGTGAATAAAACAGGTTTTCCTGTCATCCTTTATGCCTTCTTTTCATCATGGCAACACAGAATTTGGCTACTGCACAAGAGATGAATTATTTTGAATCTTCTAGGAGTTGATTCACATAGAAATAGTCTGACCTTCCTGGGAATTTACCTATTAGGGGCAAATGTAAGCTGACCCGATATCTCCGTGGAATTTGCAGTGTAATAGTATGTGAGAAATGGATTCAATTTTCTTGTCACCACCTGGGCAGGTACGCTTGGTTAATGGGATTTTGGAGTGTCTGCCTTGCTGGAATGTGATGCTAAGATATTATATCTGACTTTGAAAAATGGCATCTTCAGTCTGAGGAAAGTTAGATTTTGTAAGCATTTTGCTGGTTCCCAAGCGTTCTTGTTTATCTCATTTCTACCATGTTGAGGTAACTTATTAACTTTGGTACTCCATGTTTCTTATTCTTTGGGTGAACAATTATTTGGCTTGGTCATACCCTACAGAAATAAGGAATCATGTGGAAAATTAGGAATTGTGTAGAAACCTCTGCTCCATGGCTGATTCTGGGAAAAAGGAAAATTATCCATTAAAACTAGAGGAGTCGATCTCAGCAGAAAGAATTCAATTTTCAGCCGGTACTTTATCCTCCTTCTCCAATTTCCTGTGGGAAATGACCAGGCTGAGCCTGAGGCAGGGGTCAAACAAGTCATCAGTCATGGGTCCTTGCATGCTCACAAGAGATTTAAGTCCACCAAACCTTGAATTCCTTTCTATTTTTAACTCCCGCATCCTTTGTTTGCATCCTTTTTCACATACTGTAAAACAGGGGTCACCAACCTTGGCAACTTTATGATTGGAGGACTTCAACTCCCAGAATTAGCAAAGCTGGCGGGGGAATTCTGGGAGTTGAAGTCCTCCAGGCTTAAAGTTGTCAAGGTTGATGACCCCTGCTGTAAAGTCACACTTGTGTGCCATTAAGGATTTGAGCCAGGGGTGTCAAACTCAAGGCCCACAGGCCGGATCCGGCATGCAACTCTCCCAGGCTCCGTTTTTGGCCGCAATGGCCTCCTGCCGCCTGTGCCCCCCCCCCCGAGCTCCGTTTTCGCTTGGCAGAGGGTGGCAGAAGGCCATTGCAGCTGAAAACGGAGTTCAGGAGCCCATTTTCACTGGCAGAGTACTCGGGCCACCACAGACACCCCTGACACAAGTGACATCAAGCTGGCCACGTGCACCCTGGCCATGCCCATCCCAGTCCCCCGAGGTCAAACCCGACCCCGATGCGGCCCTCAATGAAATCGAGTTTGATACCTCTGATTTGAGCCAATGAATTGACCTCAAAAAGTTTTAATATTTCTGGAATTAATTGTCTCCCTCCATCCCATAAGGCATCCTGTGCTACTTATCCGAGTCTCCACTTAATGACCCATGAGATTGTTCAACATCTGCAATCTGGAGTGGCAGGATTGGGATTATTGAGCGAAGCAGTGATGTAATGTCTCACTGAATGGCTGCCTCATTGAATGACTGTGATTCTGGTCCCAATTGAGATTGTAAATTGAGGATGATCTGTAATGCAAATGCATTAAGGGAGCAGCAAATTAAACAGAAGGACAAAAATTTGATTTCAAGTATTTTGTGCCCACATATCTGATTTGGACACAAAACCATCAGAATAAGCTCCATAAATATTAGCAAGAGAGAGAGCAGGAGCATCAAAAATATAAAACTGTATTAGAAGAAATGCCTGTGGTTTTGTACCAAGAACTTAGCCTACAGGCAATGCCCCTATATGTAGATTCTTGGGATTTACGGTACCAGTCGTGTAAGTGAAGAGGTGGTAGGCTAGTTGGCATCTCATTTAAGAAGCAGAGACTTTATCCAACTAAAATTTCTTTTTATACGTCCATTAAAATTTTACGATCTTTTCACAGCCTGTAGAAGAGCAGTAAAATTAAGATGTCTCATTCAAAAAAGCAATGAGAATAACAAGGTAGGGAAATAGATGGGTGACAAGGCCCTTAGACTTTTGACAATTTTAAAACACGTAGACTCGGGTGGCTTTTCTTTAAATGCCAGGTGATAACCTATTGCTAATATGAATTATTGCTCAGAATGACTGAAGCGTAGGTCGAAGTCAGGATTTTCTCTTTAGAGACAGATTTGTAAGAAAGTCAATTCTAACCTGTCTTTGTGTCTGGCTATTTAAGAATAGATTGGCTTTGGACATACCAGGGATCTGTGTGCTCTTCTTGGCCATTTTATAAAATAACTGTTAAGCTTTTGAGATCTGGACAAGCTGAAGTTTTTCTAAATAGAATAGAATAGAATAGAATTCTTTATTGGTCAAGTATGATTGGACACACAAGGAATTTGTCTTTGGTGCATATGCTCACAGTGTACATAAAAAGAAAAGATACCTTCGTCAAGGTACAACACTTAATGATAGTCATAGGGTACAAATAAGCAATCAAATCATACTAGGAAACAATCATAAGGATACAAGCAACAAAGTTACAGTCATGCAGTCATAAATGGGAGGAGATGGGTGATAGGAACGATAGATTAATAGTACTGCAGATTTAGTGAATAGTTTGACAGTGTTGAGGGAATTATTTCTTCAGCAGAGTGATGGTGTTTGGGAAAAAACTGTTCTGGTGTCTAGTTGTTCTGGTGTGCAGTGCTCTATAGTGTCGTTTTGAGGGTAGGATTGAAACAATTTATGTCCAGGATGTGAGGGGTCTGTAGATATTTTCACAGCCCTCTTTTTGACTTGTGCAACCTCAATGGAAGGCAGGTTGGTAGCCATTGTTTTTTCTGCAGTTCTAATTATCCTCTGAAGTCTGGGTCTGTCTTGTTGGGTTGCAGAAACAAATTTGGTTTTACAGCCTTCTTTATGTTTCGTAGGGCATCATTTGTCAACATTATTCAGGTTGCGTAACTCAAGATTGCTTTGGGCTTGTCTTAACGAATAGTGACTTATTTATTTCCATATACGTGGAATAAAAGTTGAACTTTTGGAAAATAATTATTAAAATGTGTGCTATTGTGAACACACCTGACTTCTCAACTGCTCAGATTTGTTCCGATTCCCTTTTATAACGGCAAAAATAAGTTGCCCTCTGTGCAAGAAGATTTTAAGTAGCATTTAAGTGACAAAATGTGATTTTTGAAAGATGCCAGGATAGACCTGAGCTAGTGGGGATCTTCCTAATCATTCCGGAGGTACCAATAGACGAAAATATTTAGGTAACCTGTTTGGTCAATGAAACATCTGCAAGAAAAGAACCCACACTTGAAGAATGCCAAGTGCCCCACATTCAGGCAGCGGTTAATAGATTGGCAAAAGATCCCACCTCTAGCCAATTTACATATTTGCCCTTTTTAAATCCAGTTTGCTGTTAATTTTAATGTTTTAACATTTAATGTTCAATGTTTATAATGTTTTTAACATTCTAGTTCTTTTATATTGCTATTTTATGACTTAAGCTGCTAGAGTCACTTGATAATAGAATAAGCAGAATAGAGTAGAGTAGAGTAGAGTAGAGTAGAGTAGAATAAATAGCATAGCATAACATAGCATAGCATAGCATAGCATAGAACAGAACAGAACAGAACAGAACAGAACAGAACAGAACAGAACAGAACAGAACAGAATAATAATAGGATGGGATGGGCATAGAATAGAACACAACAAAACAAAACAGAACAGCTTTATTTGGCCAAGTGTGATTAGACAAACAAGGACATATTTGTTATAAACTTAACAAATAAAATAAAATGTAACATGAAGTCCGTTCCATTGTCCTACTCATGTACTATGGGCGTGTGGCCAAATGTGAAATAAATAAAGCCTTGAAACTTGCTTTCTCCTTATTGCCTTAATTTGCTTGTCTTACGTGCCAGCCTCTAGTGGGAGACGCCCATTTGGGGAAAAATTAAACTAGATGTATGACAGATATGTCCAAACAACCGAGCCAGATGACGGTGAATACCTTGCAGGGTTAAAGGATCAGTATCAGCCCTTTAAAAATGTGCTGGTTATTTTCATCTCAGTCTGTTTTCTGACAAAAAGTGCTCTTTGAGGAGTAATGAAGAAGACAGCGGCTGCTATGGCTGTGCGTGGATATAATTCAGGCATTGCGATTTTAAATGTTTGTTCAGCCATGAAATGCACTGGGTGGCTTCAGGCCAGCCATTGTCTCTTCAAATAATTCCTATTGCATAGTGATTGCTCTAGGACCTTTTTCAAGTTTTCTCCTCTTTTTTCTTTTTTTCCTTTTTAAAAGTCAGTACAAGACCAATTCTGACTTTCAAAGCACGTTTGTTAGGATGTGAAGAGTTTTGCTTTGACAGGTGATCAAGCTGAGTCATTTTCATGTTTGAGAAAAGCCAGGACAGTGGAGAAGTGGAGTAGCTGATTTTCTTAACAAAAAAATGATCTCGTACAGATAGAGCCATTCCATCCCTTATATGTATTTTTTATGGGCCAGAAAAGTATACTATTCGTCTCGATCTGTAAAATTATATATAGGTAATCCTCGATTTAGGTCCACAATTGAGCCCAAAATTTATGTTGCTAAGTGAGAAATTGGTTAAGTGAGTTAATGCCCCGTTTTACGACTTTTCTTGCCACATTTGTTAAGTGAATCACTGCAGTTGTTAAATGAGTAAACCCGGGTGTTAAGTGAATCTGGTTTTCTTCTTGACTTGGCTTGTCAGAAGGTTGCAAAAGGGGAACACCTGACCCCGGGACACTGTAACCGTCATAAATGTGAGTCAGTTGTCAAGCATCCGAATGTAAATCACAGGACCATGGGGATGCTGAAATGGTCATAAGTGTGAAAAACGTTCATAAATCACTTTTTTTTCAGTGGCGTTGTAACTTTGAGTGGTCACTAAGTGAACTGTTGTAAGTCAAGGACTACCCTTATTCCTTCTTGCATGCATCTGTGTTTAAACTTTTTAATCTAATATCTATTATTAGCAGCTCCTAGAAATTTCTTCAGTAAAATTGAACAATCTCTTCCTCCTCCTCCTCCTCCTCCTCCTCCTCCTCCTCCTCCTCCTCCTCCTCCTCCTCCTCCTCCTCCTCCTCCCCCCCCTCCTCCTCCTCCTCCTCCTCCTATTCTTCCTCCTCATCCCCCTCCCATCCTGTTCGGCCCCAGCTACGGACCCCAAACAAACTCTATACAAAGCTTATTTTACTCAAATAACTTAGTCTTTATCAATCAAAGGCTGCTAATAAACTGTCTTAACAGCCTACCAGAATTCTAAGATAAGGTAATCACAGTCTTACTAGAGTTGGCAGAAAGCCCAGAAGTAATTTTGCAGAGAATCCAGACGCGAAGGAGAGTGAACTAAAGTTGTTCTCTACAGCTTGTTGCAAGTGGCATTCCTTCTTAAATAGCCTAGGGGAGTGGCCAATTAGCCCCAAGCCTTACTCTCGAGGAGACCTCCTCCTGAGGAGCCACTCCTGCCTTTTGGCAGCTCTGCATGCCTGTGCATTGAGAAGAGGCTCCTCCTCTTCGTCCTCTTCACTTAAAGGAGCTTCTGGAGGTTCTGAAGGCCCTGGCTAAATCCCTGCCTCTGGCCCCACATCTTCTCCAGCCTCCTCACTGTCCGACTCGAGCGCCAGCTGCACAGGCTGCTGGCGCAGCACCACACCAGCCTCCTCATTGTCGGAATCAGCTACAATCCTCACAGGCCGCTAACGGGCCACAACACATCCTCCTCCTCTTCCTCCTCCTCTTCCTCCTCTTCCCCCTCCCCCCTCCTCCTCCTCCATTTTAGAAAGCATTTTAGAGTTGGTCAGGTAGATGGGCACAGAGGGGAAGCCAATGATAAAAATTATCAGATTCTATAAACATCTCTGGCTATGTACTTAAATTTAAATGACTCCGTATTATAGAGATTTGATTTTATCAAAGTTCTCATTCAACTTCAATTGCATTCTATTTGTATGCTATTTTTGGCTTTATGCCCTCTGTAACTATTTTTTTTGGATGAATTGCTCTGCAACTGTTATCTATGTCAGAAAACCTTCTTCTCTAAAAGTGTATTAAGTTACTTTTTGCTTCTTCTCGGTTCCCTTGCCTTCTTGCAGAAGAGTACCATTTAAAATTTTTAAAAACCCAATAAAATCATGAAGGGGAAAAAAAAACGGTAAAATCAAACCTTGGTCTCTTAAAGGGAAACGGAACCATTTTTTTCACCGTTCTATTATCGGAGACTGCAAGAAAGAAGCTATTCATTAAAGTTGCATGGTATCCTTGTAGAGAAGGATGTATCCATATACAGGTAGTCCTCGACTTACAACAGTTCATTTAGTGACCGAAGTTACAACGGCGCTGAAAAAAAAGCGACTTATGACTATTTTTCACACTTACAACCGTTGCAGCATCCTCATAGTCACATGATCAAAATTCATGGCCTTGGGGCCATGTGTTCAGTTTCTGTGACCTTCTTACCAAGCAAAATATAGGGAAAAATCAGATTCACTTAACAACCATGTGAGTAACTAAACAACTGCAGTTGTTAACAAATGTTTCACTTAGCCACAGAAATTTTGGACTCCGTTGCGGTCGTAAGTCGAGGACTACCTGTATATTATACAGAAAGACCTTGGCACTAGACCAAATCATTGCTTGATAATGTAGCACAATATGAAGTAATATGTTCAATCATTTTAATACTTGGAAGTGAATGTGGAAAAAATGGTGACTCAGCTAATTTAGTAACAAATGGGACCTGTCTTGGCTGCAGAGAAGATAGAGCTAATGGAGAAAAGGGCTATCGTTTTGATGTAGACCTATTCTTAAAATCAGATATGACCTTCTTAAAAAATCTACATATGGAATTAGAATTAGAATTAGAATTAGAATTAGAATTAGAATAGAATAGAATAGAATAGAATAGAATAGAATAGAATAGAATAGAATAGAATAGAATAGAATAGGACTCTTTATTGTCACTTTGAATGTACACTAATCAGCATACATTAAAATGAATTTTCATTGCATCTAGTTCTCAAAGGGTCACCACCTCCAATATACCTTACATAACCATGACAGAATAAATAAATACAAAATTATGCATATACCCACATATATTATGTGACACAAAGAAACAACACAGTCTGGTTCGGATGTTTACATGTAGATGGTGAGAAAAACGAATCTTGCAAGTTTACCAGACGGATGGCATAGGGAACTTAGCTATTACAGAATCTGGTAGTCCTGCTAGAAATACTTTGAAACCTCCTCCCAGAGGGGAGCACCAGAAACAGGCCATGAAGTGGGTGTGTGGGGTCTCTAACCATGCTTTGAACTCTAAACACATAGCACTTATAAGCAGTATCCTGAATAACAAGAAGCGAGCTTTCTGTAAACTTCTCAGCTGTCCTCACCACTCTCTGTATGGACTTTCTATCTGGGGCACTGCTGCCACGAAACCAAACAGTGATGCAGTTTGTTAAAACGCTCTCAGTCTTATAAGTTTATAAGCAGTATCCTGAATGATGGGAAGCAAGCTTCTAATATTCCTATACATACGTCTCCTTTGGCATCTCTCCATTGCTTTGACAAACATACCGCAGATACATGATCTCTATTTACAATAAATAACCTGTGAAGATGCTCACAAACATGCCTGCTTATCTTGAGAAGCAATTATGTATACATTCTGCATCACACTTGCCCTGTTTCCCCGGAGAATGGAGGGTGTTCTACATGTCTTTTTTTTTTTCCAGATTAAAAGTATATAAAATTTTATTACCCATTATATGAACACATTTAGTGTTTGCAATGTTGAAAGGATCTCAAATTCCAGGGGAAGGGAACTGGTCAAGCTAGAAGTCAATCCAGTCCCAAGGCTTTTTCCTTTTTATTTCCTTGGCAACGGTAACCATGGTTACCAGCATCTGTTTGAAGATGTAAGGGGCAAGCCAGTTCAACAGCAGCAGCAGCCAAGCCCATGAATTAATATAATTATTTTATAGTGTGTTGTTTTTATTCACCAAAATGTTTGGGTTAGGGTTCTGAGTTTAAAAAGGATTAAATGAAATTAAGCGGGGAGCAAGTTTTTGAAGGAAAAATATAAATTAGCAGAGAAGTCCTCAACTTACAGCCATTCCTTTAGCTACTTTTCAAAGTTACAAGAATACTTGAAAGTCCTCACATTTATGACCACCGCAGGTCAAAATTCAGCCGCTTGGCAACTGCAAGTATTTATAACAATTGCTGTTGATTGTCAAGATGGTTGTTAAGATTTAACAATGGCTTAACAACCACTTAAAAATTGTAAAAAAAAG
Source organism: Pantherophis guttatus (assembly GCF_059756535.1). Lineage (NCBI taxonomy): Eukaryota > Metazoa > Chordata > Lepidosauria > Squamata > Colubridae > Pantherophis > Pantherophis guttatus. The sequence goes on along the minus strand of NC_142070.1, from coordinate 13,330,293 downwards.
ATCATAAAATCGGCTGTAACTCATTTACCAATCACCTTACTTAGCAATAGAAATTATAGAATAGAATAGAACAGTGATGGCTAACCTTTTTGCCGGTGCGTGCCAAAAGCGGGGGGAGCACAGGGGGTTCACGCGTGTGCGTGCCCATACCCATAATTCAATGCCCTCATGTATGCGTGAGCGACCCCCCCACGCGACCCACGCTTTTGGCACACAATGGCACAGTGGGCTCGATAGGCCCATTTTTCACCCTCCCCAGGCTCCAGAGTCTGTCTTGGAGCCTGGGGAGGGTGAAAACGGCCTCCCCCCCCAGAAGCCCTCCGGAGGCCAGAAATGGCCCATTTCCTGACTTCCAGTGGGCCCGGAAGGCCTGAAAATCGGGTGGTCGGTGCACACATGTACACTGGTGCTGAGCTAGGGCAACGCTTGCGTGCCCACAGATATGGCTCTGTGTGCCACCTGTGGCACGCGTGCCATAGGTTCGCCATCACGGGAATAGAATAACAGAGTTATTAGAAATTATGGTCCCAGTTGTGGACTATCTATTCATGTAGCCCTCAACATACAATCAAAATTGAGCCCAAAATTTCTGTTGCTAACCAAAGCAGTTCTTGAGGGAGATTTGCCCCATTTTATGACCTCGTTGCTGCAGTTGTTAAGCGAATCATGCAATCGTTCCGTGAATCTGGTTTCCCCCCAGTAACTTTGCTTGTTGGGAGGTTACTAATGGTGATCACATGACCCCTGGGACAGTGCAACAATCATGTTGTACATGCCAGTTGCCAGGCGGCTGGATTTTGATCACGTGACCATGGGGATGCTGCATTAGTCATAAGTGTGTAAAATGGTCGTAAGTCACTTTTTTTCAGTGGCATGGCAACTTCAGTCACTAAATGAATGGTTTTAAGCCTTGGACTACCTTTACTTAATTTCCAATTATAACTCATGATGAAACCCCTGGTCTATAACGAATGCAAGGAAATGACTTCTCCATCTTGCATGCTTGCAATCTACGTGCGCTTAAAGATGCTACATTTTTGGCAGCCCCTGTCATAACCTGTTAAAATTGCTTCAAAAACTAGTGTGGCTCACAGTAAGCTCTTTCTGCTTCTCCTCCTCCTCTTCCTTTCTGAGAAAGATTTTCCAAAAGAAAAAGGCTACAGAGATCTTAAGCTTTTCCCTTTGCGTTACGTTTTTCCTCTTGAATGAACAATTTAGTGTCTTGGCTGATGTGACCCCTATTTAGTTCAGTCCAGCTTCCTCCTCCTCCTCCTCTATCCATGAGCTCAAAACCTAGAGAGGGGCTATCTCAGAAAGAAAGAGGAAACTACTGCATCATCTTGGATGAGATTTCACCTAATTATTATTTTGGTCTGGCTTTTCCATTACATCCCTCTCTCCTACTGCCCTGTGACTTGCACTCTCTGCTTTCTCACTCATTAATAAATGCTAACTATAGGTCTAGCAGAGTGTGAGAACCATCAGCTGTCAGACTTCACAGGACCAATCCCATATTTTCATCTGTCTGAGCCCGGCTTGCATGCTTCACTCTTTAGATGAGCAAAAGGCAGGGGTGAAATGCTCCCAGTTCGGACCGGTTCGACCGAAACGATAGCGATGGCGGCGTGAGGCTCCGCCCACCCGCCCAGTCCTCGTTACTTCCTGGTTTTAACCAGGAAGTAACCTGTTTTTTACCCTCTGCGCATGCGCAGAACGGTTTGCGCATGCACAGAGGGTCTGCGTGTGGCGCGTGCACTTCCGAACTGGTTGGGAAGGTAAGTAGATTTCAGCCCTGGCAAAAGGGCTTCACAAAATCATGAATAGGAATTCTCCGCCTGGGGTTTCAAGGACTAGATCTCGTTGAGGCACAGAATAGATTAGGTTAGGTTAGGTTAGGTTAGGTTAGGTTAGGTTAGGTTAGATTAGATTAGATTAGATTAGATTAGATTAGATTAGATTAGATTAGATTAGATTAGATTAGATTAACAGAGTTGGAAAGGACCTTGTAGGTCATCTAGTCCAACCCCCTGCCCAAGCAGGAGATCCTGCACCATTTCTGACAAATGGCAGTCCGATCTCTTCTTGAAAGCCTCCAGTGATGAAGCCCCCACAATGTCCGAAGGCAACTTCTGTTCCATGGGTTGATTGTTCTCACTGTCAGAAAATTTCTCCTTATTTCTATGTTGAATCTCTCCTTGATCAGTTTCCATCTATTATTCCTTGTCTGGCCTTCAGGTGCCTTGGAAAATAGCTTGTCCCCCTCCTCTCTGTGGTAGCCCCTCAAATACTGGGACACTGCTATCATGTCTCCCCTGGTCCTTCTCCTCACTAGACTAGCCATTCCCAGTTCCTGGAACAGTTCTTCATATGTTTTAATCTCCAGTCCCCTAATGGTCCTGGTTGCTCTTCTCTGCACCCTTTTTAGAGTCTCAACATCTTTTTTATAGTGTGGTGACCAAAACTGGATGCAGTATTCTAGGTGTGGTCTTACTAAGGCTTTATAAAGTGGTATTGGTACCTCACTTGATCTTGATTGTATCCCTCTGTTAATACAATTTAGGATTGCATTTGGCTTTTTTGGCTGCCTCTGCATAAATCATGCTTGGTTCATGTTTGCTGAGTTTTTCATTTTCTAACTATTTTGACACCCAAGTTAACTGAGCTCAAAACTTTTGGTTTATGTTCCCAATTTAACTTATTCCGTTGACCTCTCTATGTTTTAATTCACAGCCACCTCCACAGATCTATGACAAGCAGTTGGATGAAAGAGAACACACAATTGAAGAGTGGAAAGGTAATTTTTACCTATACAAGGTATAACATCTGATTCTGCACTTGATATCTGTCCTTGACCTCTGCCTCCCCGCCTCCTGATGCCTCCTGCACTCCATGGGGATTGCATATGTACCCAGAGCATGCTCAATAATTCTTGAGAAGTTTGAGAATGTGTTTGAATATTAGTAGTTTGGGTTAGTAGTTAGGCTGTTGGTTTGAGCTTCAAGCTTGGCAATTTGGTTGCACGTGTTTCATCACCATTCGAGGAGACATTGTCAGTGCCTTTTGAATTGTGCTCATCTGTCAGAATATAAGTCTTTAAAGATCTTTTTATGAGATGCAAATTAGTCTGAATGTTGTTTGTTCGGATATTTCTGAGTCATGGTCTGATTTTCAGACTGTTTGATTGGCTGGCTGTTGTTGGGCTGTAGTTAAGTACCATCTGTGTGGTGCAGATTAGGATTAGAGTTATTATCTCAGTGCCTCTGAGTCAGGGTCAGGTTTCGATTTGTTTGCAATCAGCCACTCAAACTATCAAAGAAGCTGAAACCAGACCATGATGTCTCTTCGAATGGTGACAAAACATTTGCAACCAAGTTTGAGAATCTTCCTTTACTTGTGTGGTTTTTTTTCCTCTTTCCAAAAAATGTTTTGTATCTCTTGAAAAACCTAGTGGTTTTTCCAGACCTACTAAGATGTTCTTCTGAAGATCTTCTGACTCAATGTTGTCATGTTGGCAGAAGAAGGATACACATCCTCCAGAGCCTGGGGAGGCTGTTTTCGCCCTCCTGGAGGCTCGAGGAAAGCTTCCGGAGCCCAGGGAGCCCAGGGAGGGCAAAAATGCCGCCACCACCCCGCTGTCGTGCAGGAGGCCAACTAGCCCACACCCACCATGGACATGCCCACCCAGCAACCAGGCAGAAAACCCCAACCCTGGTCATAAGTGTGGGAAAATGGTCATAAATCACTTTTTTCTGTGTGGTTGTAACTTTAATCTGTCATTAAATGAACAGTTGTAAAACGAGGGCTACCTGTAATTCTTCTGTTCTTCAAGGCAGTTGACTTGACTCAAGGGGAGGAGTAGGACAGATGATAGATGGGAAAAACATAGTTGGCTATTCATTTTTGTGGTCTTGTTTAGAAGGTTTTTATTCACTTTCAAGAGTGGTTTTAAATAATATGGGGAACTAATAAAACTTATTTTAATATGGGGAAGTAATAAAACATCTTTATAACATGCTCCTTTGTCTCTTGCAGAATTAATCTACAAGGAAGTAATGAATTCTGAAGAAAAGACTAAAAATGGTGTAGTAAAAGGACAACCTTCTCCCTCAGGTACTCAGTCCTAGTGAATGACAATATTTTACATGGTTACAGACCTTAAGGCAGATCCTTTTCTTCATCTAAATAATAATAATAATAATAATAACAATAACAATAATAATAATAATAATAATAATAATAATAATAATAATAATAATAAGTAACTTTATTGTCATTGTACGTATATACACAGTATACCGATACAACGAAATTCGCTTAACACCCAAAGACCAGGTCCAACACACATAACAATCCCCAAACTCCCCACCCACCCACCACAAATTCCCCACCCCTAAACCACCCAAACATCCATACAACAGACCAAGTAATGCTGTCCAACAGCTCACTGATGGTGGCCCTTTAGTTCATTGTTGAGTGCAGTTATAGCTCTGGGATAAAAACTATTCAGAAAACGTGGTCCAAGTTTTAATTCTTCTGTATCTTCTGCCCGAAGGCAACTAGAAATAGTACCTAAAAACAGTAGATTTTCATTGATTGGAAGCTAGGATGTATTCCAAGTAATTTTATAGTCTTTTCCAACCTGGTCCCTTTTAAATATATAGAGCTATGCAGATGTGTTTATGGACCCATAACTCCAGAATTCCCAGCTAGTATTTTGAGAAGTTGTAGAAGGCTGAGATAGAGCACAAGAAGAAGATAAGCTATATTAACTGAACTCGGTTAAAAAAAGACTTGTATTAACTCTCAGCTAATCCGTTTATCTAGGAATAAACCCTGCAGAATTAATTGGGGGCTTACTTCTAAATAACAATATATCAAACTGCACTGATTTGCTTTCAGAACTTTGAATGAATGAAGCTAGTTTTCCCATGTCGTGTATTAATTCAGTGTTCAATGAAACATTAAAGTTCTGTAATCAGTTCCTTAGCCATCATTAAGGGATTGACATACGGGTTTGTGGTATCTTGTGCCTATTCCCACACTCGTTTTTTTTTTTTTACTTCAGCTACAGGTTTATCGCATACTTTTCGTTGTTCTCCGTCATTATGTCAGAAATTATTTCTGCATTGTTTTTCTCAATTAATGTCAGGTCTACTCAATATTCAATTTAACGCGTTATGTATGTGACGTCCCAGAAGTTTGTTATATCTCCTTTATTTGTTTCTTTGTCTTTGCAGTTTGCTAGGAATATCAAAACTTGGTGTGTTTGTGGGCATGGGTCAGGGTGGATAAAAATCTATGCTTTTTAAAATCAATCAATCAATCAATCAATCAGATTATTTAAATTGGATTTTTTAAAATTTAAATCGGATTTATTTTTTTTAATCAAATTTATTTTAATAAAATGCTTTTGGAGTAAAAGTCTACTAAAGATAGTTTTCTATTTAAGATATATTAATAATTTAGTTTATTCAGCATGAAATGGAGCTTAGTTATGTAGCATGAGGCTGTATATTCTGCAATATTAGGACTGTCAGTGAGTCAACAGCGGATCAGAGGAGGAGCCGCTGTGGGACAGAGATGACAGTTGCTCTTCAAAAATTATGATTAAAATCGAGTTGATTTAAATCAAGCCTTTTTACTAGTGATTTAAATCACGATTTAAATCGTGATTTAAATCGACTTGATTTAAATCAAATCCACCCTGGCATTGGTAGAAGATTCAGACTTTCCTTTTTTGTTGTTGTTGTTGTTTTTTTTTGAGACTTCCCAATCATGGAAAACATGAGGCAAAATTAACATCCATATTCGTTTTCTTTGCCTCACTAATCTCCCTCCACCATATTGTTGCTCAGCACAGAAAAGCCAAAAGGAATTTCAGGGTAGATGCCTGGATTAGCATAAGACTTTCAGTACCACACATTTGTTTCAGTTATGTCAGAAAGGCCATTCAACAAGTCCTTACAGAGCCGAAAAGTGAGGGACAGAATACACAAATTTGATTTAGGAGCTTACTGAGCTGTGGCCCAGCATCATCATTCTTGAAGATGGAGTGGATGTCAGAATAAATCATTGTTCATGGGCAAATTTGTCATAGAAAGACCTGCCTTTTAGGTGATTTATGAGGAACAATAAATAGGATGTGCTGGTAGGGAGTAATAATATAGAAAGACTAATTAAACTCAGCTTTCACTTAAAATGGAGGATCAGCCTTATTATAAACTACTGTTTGTGGCTGGCAGAAAACACTTTATTTCCCTCTTTCCTGATAAACAGAGGACAAAGATAAACAGAGGTTTTAAACACTGATTTCCCTGCAATTGCAGGTAGTCCTCGACTTACAACCATTTGTTTAGTGACTGTCCACAGTTACAATGGAACTGAAAAAAGTGACATGACTAGTTTTCATATTTATGACCGTTGCCGCATCCCCATGGTCACTTGATCAAAATTCAAGCGCTTGGCAGTTAACATGTATTTATGACAGTTATCAATGGAGATTTTCAGTTATCCAGGTCATAGTTGTCCCAAAGATGCTTTTTAAAGAGGCCACTGGATTTTGTTTGTTATTCTTTGAAGACGTTTTGCTTCTCATCCAAGAAGTTTCTTCAGCTCCTATTCCCATCAGAGTGAGCTGGTTTCTCAGATAAACTTTTCTAATTTTCTAATTTTTCCTTTTAATGTTTTTAACAAATTGTAACCAACCAAAGCAGTGGTGGGTTCCTACCAGTTCAGTCCGGATCTTGTGAACCCGTTGTAGCAGCGGTGGGAGGCTCCGCCCACTTGCCCAACGTCATCACGGACGCTCTGCACATGCACAAAAGCGCCGTGCACAAGTGAAGCGAGTGCATGCGTGTGCTCCCATTGTGAACTGGTAGCGGAGGTAAGTGGAACCCACCCCTGAACCAGAGTCACTGAGAATATAAATTTAAATGTATAAATAACTAGTCAACACCTTGGAGAACTGAAGAAGCTTCTTGGATGAGAAGCGAAACCTCTTCAAAGAAAAACAAGAAAGTCCAGTGGCCTCTTGAAAAAGCACCTTTGGGACGGGGTGAAATCCAGCAGGTTCTGACAGGTTCTGGAGAACCGGTAGCGGAAATTTTAAGTAGTTCAGAGAACCAGCAAATATCACCTCTGGCTGGCCCCAGAATGGGGAGGGAATGGGGATTTTGCAGTATCCTTCCCCTGCCACTCCCACCAAGCTACTCCCACCAAGCCACACCACGCCCACCAAGCCACACCCACAGAACCGGTAGTAAAAATATTTGGATTTCACCATTGCTTTGGGACATGTATTTATGAGAGTTGCAGTGTCCTGGGCTCATGTAATCAACCATTTCTAACCTTCCAAGATGACTTCCAACAAGCAAAGTCAATTGGGGAAGCCAGATTTCTTTAATTACTGCATGATTAGCAGTTATGGCACAAAAAGGTTATAAAATGGGACAAAACTCAGTTAACAACTGCCTTGCTTAACAATGAAAATTTTAGTTGTTCCATTATGGTTGTAAATCAAGGACTACCTATACATATTTATTTTTAATTTCATAGAATTTTAAGTTGTATCATTTTTATTTTTATCAGGAATGATAAAATGAACCATGGCATAAAACAATAATTTTTCAGGATCCATCTTGAGAGGATTGTGTCCATAGAGAGAATTTTATCAACACCAAGAACCATGAACACCAAGATCATGCAATATAACTAATTAAAAATTAGAAAAATTAGAAAAGTTCTGTGACGGAGGGAGAGAAAAATCTTTTTTTATTATTATTATAACAAAAGAAACAGCTTGCTAATACAACTCTTCAGCCACAGCCTGCAGTAATTTGTGGCTATCAATCAAAGACTAGTTATTTATATATTTAAATTTATATTTTGTCTAACTCTCTGTGACTCTGGTTGGTTACAATTTGTTAAAAACATTAAAAAAAAGAAAATTAGAAAAGTTCATCTAAGAAACCAGCTCACCCCAATGGGAGCCCGCTCCACCTGTACCAGGAGAAGAGGCATACTGGAGACCTTGTCATCCAAGGAATTTTGGAGTCTGGGAGAAGGGCCTTTTCTGCTGTGGCTCCCACCCTCTGGAACGTCTTGCCCTGCCCACCCTGAGATCAGATCCACTTGCAAAAGTCCTTGAAGACAAGTCTGTGCCAACTAGCCTGGAGCCCCAATTGGGGTGCAGCACTTGGCTAATGGAGTAGAGAACACCCCACCTCCTCCATGTGTGCATTTTGCTCCCTTCCTCTCCATCCCGCTTAGTTTTATACTAATTGAATTTTAAATTTAAAATCCATATTTATTGTTTTAATGTTTTATAGTGCATTTTAACCTGTAAGCCGCCTAGAGTCACTTTTGGCAAGATTGGCAACATATAATTTTAATAATAAATAACAATAATAAAATTAAAAATCATAAAGAAACATAATAATATCAATAGCATTTATATACCGTTTCATAGTGCTTTACAGCCCTCTTTATACGATTTACTGAGTCAGCATATTGCCCCCAACAATCTAGGTCAGTGATGGCTAACCTTTTTGCCGTCACGTGCCAAAAGTGGGGGTCGTGTGGGGGGTTGTGGGTGTGTGTGCCCACATCCATAATTCAATCTGCCCACCCTCCCGTACATGTGCACGTGACCCCCCCACACACACACTTCCCCCTGCTTTTGGCACGCGATGGCACGGTGGGCCCAGTAGGCCCCTTTTTCCACTTCCCCAGGCTCCAGAGGCTTTCTAGGAGTCTGGGGAGGGCAAAAACAGCCTTCCCCATCCTTCTGGAGGCCGGAAACAGCCAGTTTCCCGACTTCCGGTGGGACCGGAAGGCCTGAAAGTCAGTTGGCCAGTGCATGCGTGCATGCTGGAGCTGAGTTAGGGCAACACTCACGTGCCCACCAATATGGCTCCGCGTGCCACCTGTGGCACCCGTGCCATAGGTTCGCCATCACGGATCTAGGTCCTCATTTTACTGTCCTCGGAAGGATGGAAGACTGAGTCAACTTTGTCAGGATCAAACTCCAGGCTGTGGGCAGAGTCTGCCTGCAATACTGCATTCTAACCACTGCACCACCATGGCTCCTAATAATAAGTGCAATTTCGCAGGTTGACGAGATCACTCCCCTACGGCTGCTGTGGGTAACCCTGGGAGACAGCCTTGAGAGAGATATGTCTGGAACGTGCTCCTGTCTTTGGCTGCTTCATTGGTTTCCCATCCCCCTTGCCTATGGCAACTCGAGAGCAGGCCAGGGATGCTTTGCGAGTTGACACCTGATGCGGCCCTCATAAAATCGAGTTTGCATCGATTTTAGAGCATCTGAGGAGCATCCGTCGCTCTCTTCTTCGATTCACTAAGGTTTAGTTTTTGTCCTTTAGAAAAAAAAAAGAAATGCCAGACAGCACTGGAGGGCTGGATCTGAGAGGGGCATGCCTTTATTCTTTTATTCTCGAGTGGTCTCTTGCTTCCAGGTTGAATCACGTCGGTGTTCGTTTTCTTAGCACAGGTGCAGCAGTGAACAGCAGCGAAAGCCTCCCTCCCTCCTCATCTGTCAATGACATTTCCTCCATGTCCACAGACCAGACCCTGGCATCGGACACTGACAGCAGTTTGGAAGCTTCTGCAGGACCCCTTGGTTGTTGCAGGTGACTAGCCGCCTGCCTGCGAAACCCGACGTTCTTCAGAAGATGATGCAGTTTGTAGGGAGACAAATCTATGGTGATTAGTGAAAGAATTTGATGATGGCAAGGAAGAGAGAGAGAGAGAGAGAGAGAGAGAGAGAGAGAGAGAGAGAGAGAGAGAGAGAGAGATCAAAATACACATACTGATTAAGCAAACAAAAAATCCCTTTCAGCCTGCTTCTAAAAAAAAAAAGAGAGTAATGTAAATGCAGCTAAGCTCACGTGTATATTTAACTTATAGTTGCTCTGCTTTGGTCTTCTTCCAACGATGCTTACTGCACAAAGAGAGAGAGAGAGAGAGAGAGAAAAGGGGGAAAAAATTAAGAAAAAGAGTGAGAAAAGAGGGGGGGGTTTAAAAGAGCTTTTTTCCACCCCACCCCCATTAAAAATGGCAAAAATTTTAATGGTTGTAAAATCAGCAATCTGCAACTGTCCTTTCTCATAATGGCATGACAAGGTGGACAGTCCCCCTCCCTTTCTGTGTATACATGTGTGCTTATTTAACTGCTCTCTGTTTCAGTTTTGGATAAATATACAGAGAACTGCACATGTATCTTGGTGTACATACATACATACATACAAATATGCATTTGAAGATAACAGTATACATGAAGCTGTGTGTATGCATAAACCGAAGAAGCGGGAGCCTTTTATGTCTACACGCAGCCTGCCGTGGAGAACAACCTCCTGTTGTCGTGTTTTTTAAATGACATTTTCATCTGTAATTATAATCTCAGTGTACAGTACAGCTTGTTTAGTTGTTCCATGGGTTAGTTTAAATTATTTTACGGCTAAAATCCTACAAAGCTCACTTCTGGAGTTGGGGGCTAAGCTGGAAGGAATTGTGTACAATCAGAATCAAAGTGAAGTTTTCTCAAAACCTTGACGGTGTAACATCTTAAAATTCCAGTGTTGTTTTAACAGCAACTTTTGGGGAGGAAAAAAATATAGGATGGTGACTCAACCAATTAGTTATTCATACCCACGACCGTAGGAATTGGTTTTTTAGAATATCCGTCTATGGAAATAGCATGTTTTTCTATGGACGTTGTTAGAAGAGAGCCCTGTTTCTATCGTATTGTTCATGTGAACTTTTTGGAAGCCCTTAGTTGGCTCCTTGTGGATCTTCTGATCCAATGTGTGTCATCTTAAGTGAAGAAGAGAGAATTACAATGCACCATCTTATCTACTGAAAGCGACCATCAGTTTTATTGAAAGGTGTTGTATAAATCAGACAAGTAATCCGTAGCCTCAGTCACATCCTCGGACTTATATCTTGGAAAAAAGTAGCATACTTCTGTCCTAATTTGATCTTGGGAAACTAAAATCCATTAAGCCTAAAAGGTTACAAGATTCTTCTCTTTGCAGAATTGTCATCAAACTGTCAAACAATGATCAGGTTCTACATCAGGGCAGATTGGATGATCTGCTAGGAAAATATGAGCCTTGGTTTTATTTCTTAGATCTGAATAGAGCACTATCACAATCTGGAAAATGTGTATTCCCTAAATGCAGAAACATAATGAAGTCCAATTACAAGAAGATAATATTGCAGGTCTGTTTATTTATAGCAATTTAGCAAATCTGGAGCAGGTCAGTCAATGTGTTTGAGGCTGTGAATGACTTCTTAATTTGGTTTAAAACTTCCTTTTATAAAAGTGTTGTGTATCTAACTACTTTGAGCTTTCATTTTTCCCTACTTGTACCTTTTCATCCAGACAATCTAAGCCAGAGTCAAAATATTCCAAGACATGCTTATGATATTAGTAACTTTAGCAACTTAGTGTTGTAAGATATATTACTTGAGCAAGAAGTTAAGGCAAAAATCTGCCTGCCTCACATGGGAAAATGTTCAAACATGTCATCTGAGGAGTTTGGGAGATGAACGAGCAAAAATGTTCTGGAATGATGAAGAAGCTCCAAAAGACTCCATCTATCTTCTCTGCACATATTCTATATCGCTCGTACCCTGTTTTCAGTCAGACCAATGGTATACTGTATCTGGTCATGAGGAGCAATGTCACAAACCTAGCTTTTTTTCAAAACTTAGGTGTTGAGTCTGTTGATACCTGAATGAATGGTAGGACGGTAGTCTTAACTTTTAAAGGAAATCCGAGATGTTATTAATTTCCCCTAAATGAAGCTAGAAATCAATGCTATGGATTAACCGGTACGGATTGCCATTAAGCCATGTTCGGAATGGCAGGAAATATGAACATCATTCGTTACGTTCCATTTTTGTTCATGAAAAACCTCAACCTTCTTACGTATCCAAGGGGTTAGAGGAATTCTGTTCAATTTCCCAGAGGGAGAGGGAAATTTTGGGAAGATTCATTCCCAAACAGAAGGGAGAAGTCCTTCTAAACAGAAGATGGAAGTCCAATGTCTTCTCCAAGGTTAGAGTCAGGGATTCAACTCTGGACGTTGAAATTCAAGCCCTTGTGTAGCCTTCGAAAACACAATCCCAGTTTACCTTTAACAACTGTCATGGTTAGATGATGTGAATCAAAACAAAATTAACTTTCTAGTTAATTTCAGCAAAGACAAATAAATATAAAAGTATGCACAATTAATACGCAGTTGCAAGTCACCCTAGTAAGCATGTTTAAGCCTATTCATATCACACCGATCTGAGTTCCATACAATACTTCTAGAAGTATTTTTAATAATGTAATGTAGTTTCAGTTGTTAAGTAAGTTAATGAGGGAGTAGATTTTTCTTTGAAGAAAAAGAATCAGAAAGTTTAGTTTGTGCAGTATGTATAACAGCAATAAGCAATAGGTTATTACTGCAAATATATATATATAGCTAGATACATATATATAGCAATATAGGGGACAATCTACTAAGTGCCACTATAAGTCATAGCCATGTGGGTAGTATGTGTACAAGAATCACATGCAACTTCCATACATGTCACAAAACAATGGTGCTTAATCTGTTGCCCCCATATTCTTCTCAAAGCCATGAAATGATATTATCTCATGTGGCATCAACCCAGCCTGGAAGAAATCCCAATACACAAGAAATTGTAGTATTTACAAGAAGGACAAGTGCGCGTTTGGGGATTCCATAAAGGCAATAACAGAGAAATGATGTTCTAAGCAATAATGGTGTTTGCTTGATGTGTATTTTCTTTCCTAATATCATGGGCAATTAAAAGCCACTTCTCCCCATCCGCCATTTTGGTGCTGACAGGATTAAAACCTGGGAGTTGTTTGGAATCACACATTATGATAAGATGTGATTGTTAACTATTACCAGAAATCACAATCAACAGCAAGGCAACTGAGTTTAGAGAAGATACTAAATCACTCAGGACAGTGAAATGCCAAGCAGCATTTATGAAAATAAATAAATAAATAAATAAAATCTCTCTCCACACTGGATATGGCAGATGAGATTTCCACAAAAGCACAAGGTGAGGATGTTAGGACCAAATCTAATCAGCGCATGAAGGATCTACAATTGCTTAAGAAAAATATCCACGAAACTTTGAGACAACAGTCATTACTAATTACTAACAAAAAGGATTTAAAATCAAGCAACTGGTGTCCTAAGCCTGTTGCATCATCTCTTGTCCACCCATCACTTAAAAGTACTGGATGCCATTCTGGGCAATTTATTTCAGAAAGGATATAACCACCATTGTTAAAAGAATGAGGGGTTGATGAATGAGGAATGATTTAAGGCAATCAGGTTCTTCTGAGGATATGTTGGTAAGCTTTGGACATTCACAAAGTGTATAAAGAGAGAAAGCGAAGAAAGATAATATTAAACAGTTGAATGCTCCAAATTATCTACAGAAATAATTGTAGTGGTTATAAATAAAGGGAAATAAGTATTGAACCATGGAACTATAATTAAGATGAAAATGGTTGCAGAATGGTTCAAGGTCAATTCAGAAAGATGATTCACTAAGGCCAGCAACTTTCTTAGTGTTCCAGATGTTTCAACATACATCAAAACTAGAAAATAATCAAGACAATGGCCAGAACATGTAGGATTTTATTGATTGATTGGTCAGTGAGGCTTGTTCATATCTTTTGTGAAGATAACTTCACATAAGTAAAGCAAATTACAATGTGTTCCACTTATTGTCAACTTCAAAATAGGAATGCTGGAATGCGTTACAGGCAACTTAGCTACCGGTAATTGCTGAACCTGAATTAAATAGATTTTCAGAATCACATCAAAATATGTGTACAGCAATGTTAATAACCAGTTGAATTATTGAATTGCAGATGGGAATGGAAGGGCATGCAAGGCTGATTTTTATGCAAAAAATTCTAGAGCTAACTAGGAGCAAAGTAATGATATGAAGCGTTTCATTTTATGAGAACTGACAGAAAGGATAATGTCCAACTGACATTATGTGTGTTTAAGATAGTATAATGCAGAATTCTTTATCGCTTGGTGGTTATAGGATGAACAATAGCCAGTTTGACTACAGTAGATATAGAAAGGTTGCAGAAATTGAGTAATTCACAAACAAAGCAATAATTTGCACTTCAGTGCCCTGCTTTAAAAGGCTACTTAAATTGTAGTGTTATTATCTAGTTCACAAAAAGAAATACCACAATCCTTGCCTTGAATTTGGTGCCCGGTTCTTGGATGACCAGTCGAAAAGGATATTAATATACTAGAATGTTTATGATGAAGTTCCCAGATACTGCACCCTAGAAAGAAATATTAAAGAATCGGGTATGGTTAGACTAGAGAAAAGAGTACGGAGAAGCAATCTAATAGCCAGATTCGAATATCTGAAGGGTTTTCAGAAAGATAAAGGGACAAATTGGCTTTTTATCACCATAGAACAGGGATTAATTATTTCCGTCTGCTGGAAACTATATAGGGCTTTGTACAGCAGGTCAAATTTGAAAGTAGAAAGAATTCAAAAGTGGCTCAGATTAGGGGTGGGATAGCATGGGGCAAGGTAGAGTTTTTTAAAGAGGTAAAATAAGTGTCTCCAAAAATTCCCCCATCAAAAAAGAAAAGAAAAGAAAGAAAAGACAAAAGGTGAACTAAACAGCCAAAAAGAAAGCAAAAAAAAAAAAAAGTCCTAATAAACTTCAGGAGGGCCACAAATGACACTGTTTTTGTAACCCAGCCCTAGAGGTTAGTAGCAAATTACAAATTACAAGAAAAGGATAATTCGCTCCTAATGCTGTAAATTATTTGGCAATGGCATGCATTGGATCTGGAGGTGCTGTGCTCTCCTTTTCTAGATTTTTAGTAAGACTGGATAGGCATCAATTAAGAATACTCTTGTGGAATCACTGCTCCAGAAACGATTTTGGATAAAACACCATGGAGGCATCTTTTAAGTGCCAAGATGTTTTATGAATCCAATGAAGTAGCGAATAATTCAAATTTACCATAATTTTACTTTTGAAACAGATCACTCTCAACAGCATCACATATCAGGGAGGGTATAACTAGAAACAAGGTTAAATGATGTGAAGAAAATACCCAGATATAATGATGCCTAAGAGAGCCACGTCTTTTAAGAGGCATATTTTCTTAGGCTTTTTAAAAAGTCTGCGCTTGCTGTCTTATTTTGCTCCAAAATTTTACCTAAGCATGGCAGAGTGATTGGGATGTGGTTCACAACTTCCTAGATCAGCTGTTCAAAGGCTGTGCAGCCCCCAAAAATATTTGGTTAGTCTTATATGCATTTTTAAAAAAATAAACCTCCCTCCGAATTCTCAGGGGTTTCTAGCTTTTATCCAAGTAAGTAGGTTCTAAACATATACTGAATTTCATTTTAGCTCCACTTCCCCTTGTTCCCAAAACATTTAAGTTGCTTTTACTAAACGAGGTTCAACTTTGGATTTTCAGATTTATAACAGTATGTTTGTTCACGAATCTGATATAAACTGAAGAGGGCATTTCGTGATTGAATTCACCAATCTAGACACACACACACACACAAATGAATTGTGAGCGTTCCAGTACTGGAGGTTTTTAAGAAGAAATTGGACAATCATTTGTCTGAAATGGTATTGGGTTTCTTGCCTGAGCCGGGGGTTGGACTGAAAGATCTCCAAGATCCCTTCCAACTCTATTATTCTGTCGTTCTGGATCTATGAGCTCAGAAGTTTCTCTCAGCCAACTCTGAATTGTCACAAAAACTTCTGAGGGCTTTTTAATATGGCATGGGTTTTGCAAGGAAGTATACTGCATTCATTGGTCAATGAGAAAAGCAAGTTCAGGTTACTAATAGAGCTCGTGCTCTAAAGAATCATTGACTATGTGCCATTGTCTATGGAGATTCTCAGTCATCCAGGTCATGGTTGTCCCAAAGGTGCTTTTTTCAAGAGGCAACTGGACTTCCTGGTTTTTTTTTTTTTGAAGACATTTCGCTTCTTCAGCTCAAGAAGCTTCTTGGATGAGAAGCTTCGCTTCAAGCTGAAGAAGCTTCTCGGATGAGAAGCGAAACGTCTTCAAAGAAAAACCAGAAAGTCCAGTTGCCTCTTGAAAAAAGCACCTTTGGGACATTATGTGCAGTTGTTTTTGACTCCTAGCATCTACCATAAAAAACGCCATCTTAAATTTTCATCCTCTGCTACTTGCAAAACCGCCAAAAACTGACAAGGCGAAGGAAAGCTCGGTTGCTTTTTTTTTCATTTCCTGAAGGCCAGTCCAATATTGGGATGAAATGGATTGTATCTTTCCACCCAAATCCACTGTAACCAATAATCAGCTAGGCTCTGTAGTGTGTTTATGATGCAAGTCATAAAAGTACTATAAGCAGGATCTTTGCAGATCCCCTCATATTGTAGGACGGCATGGCTAGAGAATCAGTGATTTTGGCAGAATGCATATTAAAGGAAATTTTGTTTCAAGTCCTTTTGTTGCTGAAAGCCATCCCTGTTGAATTTCAGTCTGCTATGCAGCTGTGAAAGATGCACCAGAAGTGGAAGTGAAGAAATATAATCTTCAGCCCTTGGCAAATACTCTGTAAAGATAACAATGTTGGTAGATTCTTCTGAGCATTTTGAAGATGCTTGTTTTTCTTCTTTAAATACCCGTTCAAAGGAATACTTGGTCTCACAGGGCAGATAGGTTTATATCTGTATGAATGTCACTTCAGATTGCAGGTGGGGCTGATAACACATTTCCATTTTAATTTAAAAAAAAACAAAAAACATCCCCGTATAGACAAAAACAATGTAACATAGTTCTAGTAAGATTTGAGAATCCTAAATTTCCCTACAGCCATCAAGGACACTAAGAAAACAATCAACCAATCAATCGTTATCTTCTTTTTAAAATTAATCTACCTCACAGGGTTACGCCTCAGAACAAAGGTGAGATATAAGTGTAATGAGTCATGTAAGATTATCTCTGAACTTTTAATTTCTAGACTATGTAATTTTATAAATGGCTTCGTCTATATAGTTTATTTGTTTGCTTCCATTTTAATTATGTTTAGAGTTTTGTTTTGTTTTTGTGTCTTTCAGTCAGTTTATAACTCCTGGCAACTTCCTACACAAACCCCTGCAGTTTTCTTGGCAAGGATTTTCAGAAGTGGTTTTTGCCCTTTCCTCCTCCCTGGGTTTGAGAGAGTATGACCGACTCAGGGTCACTCAGTTAGAGTACTTAAATCTGATTAAATCTGAATTAACCTGTCAGAATCCAGAACAACAATTTAAAGGACTTTCTCCCTTCCATCTGGTTCAAAATTGTGCAGATGTTTGAAATGTGTTTGAATATTAGTAGCTCGGGTTGGTAGTTAGACTGTTGGTTTGAGCTCCAAGCTTGGCAATTTGGTTGCAAACATTTCGTCACCATTCGAGGAGACATCGTCAGTGCGTTTTGAGTTGTGTTCGTCTGCCATGTTTCATCTATGACAAAATTTGTAACCAAATTGCCAAGCTCGGAGCTCAAACCTACATCATTGTGCAGATGTGTCAGAGTGAAACTTTCCCCACTTTTTTCAGAAAAAGTGCAAATACTTGCATCTGACAAGATGCAGTCTTCCACTTTACTTCAATACATTATTAGCAAAATTCTGTTGCCTATCAAATCTGCCATAGTGGGTTATCACGTAGTCAAGATGTAAGCCAAGAAGATTTCTTAGAGTAAGCTTTTGTGTGGAAAACTGGAGAAAAAAAGACAATTTGCTATTTATTTGGACTTGGCTGTTTACCTGTGTGGATTTTTTAAAAAAACCAGTTTCTGGTAGATGGTGGAAATGTTGGCTAGTTTGCTAAATTTAACCTGAATTTGTCTATTTAAAATGAAAACAATATGTTGTAATCTGGAATTGTTTTGAGTTTTGAGTGAGAAGACACAGTCCACTTGAATTGTTCTACATAACCTGTTTCCCCAAAATAAGACATCCTCTGATAATAAGCCCAATCAGGCTTTTGAGCGCATGGCAATAAGGCCAAGCGCTTATTTCCAGGTTCAAAAAAATATAAGACAGGGTCTTATTTTCGGGGAAACACAGTAAATATAAGATTGCATGAATGTGTTTCTGTGTGTGGTAAGGAGAAAAGAACTTGTTATTTCTTTTACTGATCTGTAAACAAAAATAGCCTTTTTCTTAAATTGTAATAGATTAGGTTTTGTTGCAAGATGTTTGCTTACCTTGTGGGCTGTATCTTAATTAAATTTCATCTCTGTTTAGTCCCAGTGGAAAATGGACTCTCCAATCAATTGCCCATCTAACTTGGAAAGTTTCTTTAAAGTGAAGAGCTCTGGAGAGGTTTAAGATTGAAGGTTAAAGTTATGCTGTAGAAAGAATTTTAACTAAAAAAAAATTGATTTAATTTATATAAATCTATAATGGTAGATGACGTCAAGCACTCTTCTATTTGCGGAATGCTTTTAAAATTTAATTGAAGATTAAATTGAAGCATGATTTTTTTTGGGATCAGTTGTTTATCATTTTACAGCAAAAAACAACATTAGAATACCTTTCCTACTGATTCGCTTAGGTGGGGATTATCGTTATCCAAATCTAACTTTAATATATTTCATTTTTAAAATGTCACTAGCAAAGGGAGAGGGCAGCAGCGAAGTGGCACTTTCAGTTGAGGATTTTCTGGCAGAAGCGAGATTAGGCTCTCTCTCTGTCTCCAATTACTTTTTGAAAATAGCACAAAAGGAATAAGGATGATGTAGCTTTGTTTCCAAGGAACAATTTTGCTTTGAAAAGGAAAGGAGTTAAGGAAAGGGGGAAAGGGTGATGCCTGCAGCCAGCAGCTTTATATCTTATCCCCGTGAAAATCTTTTTGAAATGTCATCAGTGAAGGCCCCTCTTGAGTGGTGCGGTGGCCTAGAGGTGGCACTCTCGCCTCACAATCAGGAAGGTGTGAGTTTGATCCTAGGGAGAGACAGATATTTCTCTCTCTGGGTGCAATGAGAATATATCTGCTGAACAAAACTCTGCATTGGGGATAGGAAGGGCATCCAGCCAGTAAACACTCTGCTAGCTCCATTCACTTGCCCAGTCCACCCCGCAAAAGATTATGGGGTCGTTAAAAGAAGAGGATGATCAGTGAAGGCCTCTGAAAAAGGCATAGGAAAAGCATTCTTTTTGCTCCAGTTGCATTCTTACATAGTGTTGATCGAAAACAATTCTGGATTGGACTTCATTATGGACCAAGGGTCAAAAAAAAAGAGATGCTGTTGGTCAGATAGATGAAATCAGAACCTTCTGCTCAGCCGTGATGAATTTTAACCCATGTACTGATCCCAGGATAAAAGTTAGTCCAAGAATGTCAAACATTTAAAGCAACTTGTGAAACTGATTCAGGTAAATTCTCTTTTAGTCTCAAGGAAATGAGCCAGCTATGAATCCAATATCCATTTTACCCAAGGCAAGTTTTCATTTTTATTTCAGTCACAAAAAATGGAAAGTTTTGCTTAGGATTATTATTGTTATTATTTGCAAAAAGCCTGTTGTGATAGGAACGCGTGTGTTTTTTTCCTCCTTCCCTCCCTAAAAAGTTCCATTTTTATACCTGTAGATTTTTGGATGACATTGCCACGTCCTTTGGAGACTGCAGAAAGTATAAGAAGGAATAGGGACTCATATCTAGCTTCGGTGTGAGAAGCAGTGCAAGTGAAGATATAAGGAGTATGTTCGTCAGATAAGTCCACCTGCACCCACCTCCACTGTGTGCATGAATGTCTTTTGCTGGCTTGGGCATAAGAGGTGGGGTTTTATTATGCTTGTTTCAATAATCATATTTACTTAGCCCAAGCTGCTAATTCAAGTATCTCTTAGAACAAATCAGGTGAGTTCTGTCTTGTTGAAGTCAGCAACCTAGTCTCAACTTCACTGGAATGAGTCTACCCTCAAGGGCATAACTATGTTGATTCTAAGATAGTAGAGCTTATTAAATAACGCTTTCTTTCTGTTGAACAGGGCTATGCAGTTCTATTTAGCAAGGAACATATTGTATGTAAATATTTGTACCGATTCCCCCTCCCTTTGTTTTTGTCACTTTCTTGTAACAAACCATCATTGTTCCTTCTGTACATTTCAAAGGCCACTGTATGCCTCCATGTGCTACCGCTGGCCATTTCCTCCGTTGGTATTCCTCCAGCGAGGAAAAGGCTTAAGGGTTTCAGCTGTATATAGAGTCATTTATGTATATTTAGCAAATTGAGTGGGACTTCTGGCCAGTAATATGTTTTGAAACAAGGATATCCCGGATCTCTGAATCCAAGTAGCAAAGTCAAACTGTTCACCTTGCCATGTCCATCGTGTAAGACCTAAATTGCATTTGCTATATTTTTGCACAATTGGCGTTTCACATATAATTTACAGCAACCAAGAGCATGACTTTTAGTGTTGAGGGGAAAAAAACACACCATTTTTTAAAACACCGTTTCTCTCTCTCCATATATATATATATATATTTATATATACTGTATGGAAGAAAAACAACAACAACACACAAAAATCCAAAGCCGCTTGTTCAGCATCAAGACTAGAAGAAGAAGAAGAAAAAGAAGACGAAGAAGACGTGTCCAATTTAATTTCCAAGATCTTAGTTTTGAACTTGATAAGTCACAAATAAGTGATGTGGATGAACTGACCAATGTAAAGCTTGAAAAGGAGATGAACATCATTACATTTTGTTTACTTCTTCAGCCATTTTACTTTCTACCTTTCATTGTTTCCTGTGGGTGGTAAGAGGGGGAAATGGAGGAATCTTGGCTTTGTTCATCAACCTTTTGTGGATCAATGTTGAGTCAATGCATTCTAACTTCTATTTGTTTTGAGTTATTAAAAGCAGAAGGGAGTCTATTTTCCCCTTTGTGCCAAAAAAAAAAAAATTTAAGGAAAAAAAATTCCTTTTGGAGTCTAAATATTTTTGCTTTGTTGTCTT
The DNA here is from genome assembly GCF_059756535.1 of Pantherophis guttatus. Lineage (NCBI taxonomy): Eukaryota > Metazoa > Chordata > Lepidosauria > Squamata > Colubridae > Pantherophis > Pantherophis guttatus. The sequence continues at coordinate 13,309,256 of NC_142070.1, read as the reverse complement.
GATTTTTTCCCGTGGTCTGTGGGGGGGGGGGGGATTTTATTCTCCAATTCAATATATTTCTCCAGGAGAGAAATCAAGCTAGCTTATCATCAGAATGTTATCTCTGAAGAACAAGAGATCTTTCCTGCAAACCTGTGGAGCTAAGAGGCACATGTACTGTATTTTTCGGAGTCTAAGACGCACCTTTCCCCCCCAAAAAAGAGGGTGAAAATCTGGGTGCGTCTTATATTCTGAATGTAGCCCCGCCTGGCTTCTCAAGCGGAGGTTTCAGAGGGTGAAAAAAACATCAGAAAAGAAGCTTCAGAAAAGAAGCCTCCAAACAGAGCTTCAGAAAAAAAGCCCCAGAGTTTCAGAGGCTTTTTTTCTGAAGCTGTTTTGGAGGCTTTCAGAGACAGAAAAAAAGTTTTTTTCTGAAACAGATTTCAGAAGTTTCAGAGGCAGGAAAAAAAAGCAAAAAAAAAAAAAAAAAGCAAGGCACAGAGCTCACAACCAAGGAACCTGTTGCTAAAATTCACCTCTGGGAACAGCTGTTTGGAGGTATTCCAGGAGGCCGATCCACCTGCCAATCAGCTTTTTTCTTATTTTCCTCCCCAAAAACTAAGGTGCATCTTATACTCTGGTGCGTCTAATACTCCGAAAAATACGGTATCGTTACTATATATTTAGGGCATTAATTTCATTTTTTAAATATAAATTTTAAACTTTCACCATGAAAGGATTTTTGAACAGATTTATGGGATTAAGATACACACACAAACACACACACACACATATATATATACCGAAATCAAATTGACACCATGAAATAATGCTGAGAAAGCAAAGCAACAAAAGTCAGAATTGTAGCAACAGACTTTCAACAGGAAAGGAAGCATAAAAGCAATTGAGAAGTAAAGCACAGCTCTACACACAGTTTTCAAACTCTTCTGGAATACCATAACAGGTAAATGTCTATGGAGACCCTCCATTTGGGTCCCACAACAGGTGGAAACCATTAGGATATTTTGAGTTGGGAGCAATATCAGTCCTAGATGAAGTTACTATAAAGGTAGTGACTTCTAGAATTTGGAATGCCCTATTAAAACTGTTCGCCAGTGCTCCTTATTATAGCTACCGAGGTGAAAATAAAGTCCAAAAACAGGTCCAACGTATGGACCTGATCTGTCAACCTACATTCACATTGCATTATACAGTATAGTTCATGCTAATCTTGGCTAGTGTCCAAAAGGATCTGCCTATTCAGGGGCGTCAAACTCAAGGCGCGTGGGCCAGATCCAGCCCATGGAGTGCTTAGATCTGGCCCATGAGACCAACCTGGAAACAGTGAAGGACCAGCCCGCGTGCCTCTGCCAGCGAAAACAGCTTGGGAGGGCCACAGGCAGCCCTCAGAGGCTCCATTTTCAGCTGTGACGGCCTCCTGCAGCCCTCTGCCAGCAACGCAGCCTCCCCGAGCTCCATTTTTGCTGGCAGAGGGCTACAGGAGGCCGTTGCAGCCGAAAATGGAGCCCGGGCGGGCCGAGTGACATCGAGTTGGTCACGCCTACCCTTTCCACGTCCACCCTGGCCACATACACCCAGCCCTCCCCTCCCCCGGCCTATATTATGTTTAAAATGATTGGCCAGCATCTGTTGAATTCCAGACACTGATCAGAACATGCCATTCTTCACGAGATTCCATTGCAGATCGACTGCTAGAAGACCAAAGTGGCTTTGGAGCCTCCTTAGGTCTAAAGCCGGAAAGAAGAGCATGCGTCCAAACAAATGGGAGCACTGAATGATTAAGTCCTGAGTAGCTTCACTTGCTAAGCAGTGGAATTCAATTATAGCCACAGTTTCTCAGTGTAAATTGCTCATCCACTTCCCCTTCTGCTTTGGATATGGCAGCATCAAAAACAACACCTTTGTCTCCCTCCAAAAACACACCTTCCAACACCTGCTAGATCAGGTAACTATGGCAACATAGGCCACAGAAGACCTGTGGACTTCCATGCTGGCTCAGGAATTCTGGGAGTTGAAGTCCACAGGTCGTAAAGTTGCCATAGGTGGTAGATGGTAACTTAGACCTCTACCTTCACAACATTCCAGGTATGTCGACCTACCCTTGACTGTAGTATCATTTCCATCCTGAGCAAGCTGGACAGATACATACTAGAATAGTCCAATTCACCCAGAATGAGAACAAAACATTAGAATGAAAGGTAATCTTCAATTTACAACCATTCATTAGGCAACTATTTGACGTTACAACAGCATTGAAAAAAGTGACTTACAACCAACCCTCACATTTACAACTGTCCCAGGATTCCTAGGTCATGCGATCGAAATTATGGTAACTCACATATATTTACCACACTTGCAATGTCTCGGGAACAGGCGATGGTCATTTGTGGCCTTTTTAGACAGCTTCTGACAAGTAAAGTCAATGGGGGAGGCTGGATTTGCTTAACAAATGCACAATTCGGTTAACAACTGACAAAAAGATCATACAATTAGGCCTGACTCATTTAACAACCGCTTTGCTTAGCAGAAATTTTAGTCCTGCTGGCTGGGGAATTCTGGGAGTTGAAGTCCACCAGCCTTAAAAGTTGCCCTTATGGGGGACACGTAGGAAAATTTTGGGAAATTAAAATGGTGGCTTAGTCTACTGGTACTCAACATAAAACCCTACTGCTGTCTGGCGACAGGGAGGACTAATAAACTCTATAAGGAGGATATGTAAAAGGCTAATCATAATTTATCAAAAAAGGGACTGGTACCCTATTCAATGCAGGACCCCTTCACTTGAGAAATGAATCAAATTTCCTTAGTGCCATTATCTTCCCTGAAATAATCATTATCTCCAGAAGAGAGAATATAGGAAGAATAGTACCTTGAAGGCTATTTTCTAAACTATTTTATGTTTAGTGCAAGAAGTTAAGGAATGTTCACAAGGATAGCTGTCCAGTGATCTGTTTAAAGCAGGGGTCAGCAACCTGTGGCTCTGGAGCCGCATGTGGCTCTTTCATCCCTCTCCTGCGGCTCCCTGTTTCTGGTCGGCTCCACAATTGATAGGGCTTTCGGTTAGGACAGGTAGAGGAAAAAGGATGCTGCACTAGGAGGAGACTCTATGGTGTGGGAACCGGACTTCTGATCAACAGCGGAAAAAGGACACCGCTCTAGGAGGGAACTATGATGGGGGAACTAGACTTCCGGTCGACTCCAGAATTGAACGGGGGCTTCCGATTAGGACCTTTGTAGTTCTTTGAGTGTTTAAGGTTGCCGATCCCTGGTTTAAAGCCTGAGAGCAAGGAAGATCTTCAAGTACATCAACCAACTTTTCTTTTTTGTTTTCCTTTAGTTGTCGAACAAAATCTACTTTTTAAAAGCTTTGGTCTTTAAACAAACCTTTTGTTTTGCCCAAGGAATCTGCCTATGTCTATTACACATATATATTACACACCAGCCTTGCTGGTACAGTGGTCTAAGCACCCTGTTATTAACACAGCTGCCTGCAATTTACTGCTGGTTCGAATCTCTCCAAGGCTCAAGGTTGACTCAGCCTTCCATCCTTTCTAAGGTAGGTGAAATGAGGACCCAGTTTGTGGGGGCAATAAGCTGACTTTGTATAAATATACAAAAGTATGAAGGCTATTGCTTAACGCATTGTAAGCCGCCCTGAGTCTCCGGAGAAGGGCGGCATATAAATCAAATTAAAACAAAAACAAACAAAAAAAAACCCATAACATTTCTGTATGTCTAAAGCAGCTTGGAAATGTCCTCTGTATAGGTAGTCCTCTACTTATAACCATTTATTTTGTGATCATTCGACATTGCAACGGCCCTGAAAAAAAATGACTTATGAACAGTGATTCACTTCACAATGGCGGCGAGAAAAGTCGTAAAATGGGGCAAAACTCAATAACAGTCTTGCTTAATGACAGAAATGTTGGGCTCAATTGTGCTCGTAAATTGTAGATGGGGGAAGTGAAAAAATGGTCAAAGTTTGCTCCACATGAAAGTTCACAACGGTGTTTCCATCAGAGTGAGAAGACACAAAATGTTTATGTCCCAGCTGGCAGTGATCAGGAATAGGATGTGGGTAATCAAGGATGCCATCTGCTGAGTCATTCATGTTACAGCGCCAAGCTGGCTCTGTGCCCACATCACAGCTAGTTTGCCATGGGGAGAGGGCTATGAAAAAAGCAGGAAAATGGTCAATTTAGCTCCAGCATTCGTTCCTGTAGCATCTTCTCAGCCCTTGTAGACATAATTGTAGACACTCATGCTGCTCTGTTTCAAACTTGTCATACTGAACATAATATATATCATGGGACTTCTCAGCTGTCAAGCATATCAAGTTGTGAGGTGCCTCGTCTATCAGAAGAATCACCATAAAGGCTGCCTTGATATGGGATGTCTTGGAATGAAGGTAGTCCTCACTGAATAACCAGTTGCTTGATGAGCACTCCAAGTTACAACGGACCCCCAAACAGTGGTGGGTTGCCCCCGGTTCAGACCGGTTCTATAGAACCGGTAGTAAAACCGGTGGGAGGCTCCGCCCACCAACCCCGACGTCATAAGGAAGCTTCTGCGCATGCGTGCGACCCCATTGCGAACCGGTAGTAAAGGTAAGTAGAACCCATCCCTGTCCCCAAACCGTTACTTATGACCTGTCCTCAAAGTTACAACTACCTCAGCAGTCATGTGATTGCAGTTTGTGTGTTTGGCAATCCGTTCACAAATTTTGACTGGTTGCATAATCCATAGCCATGTGACCATGATGTGCGACTTTTTTTTTTTTTTTTGCTTTCCAGCAAAAACAAAAACAAAAAAAACCCCACCCATTCAAGAGAATGGATTTGCTTAAGGACCATCATTACCATGGTAACAAGAATCAAGAGCATGGGAAGTATTAGTATTGTTTTATAAAACCCTAGTAAGACCACACCTGGACTGGGGGCTGGACTAGAAGACCTCCAAGGTCCTTTCCAGCTTGCTTGCTTATTATTTATTTATATTCATTCATTCATTCATTCATTCATTCATTCATTCATTCATTCATTCATTCATTCATTCCAAAATCACTATTTGTGATATTCCTCAGCTGGCTTTCAACAAGCAGAAGGGGGGGAATGAGGAAGCCAGATTTGTTTAACCATGTCCATGTCAGAGGTGGGTTTTAGCAGGTTCTGACCAGTTCTGGAGAACCGGTAAATACCATCTCTGACTGGCCCCGCCCCCATCTATTCTCTGCCTCCTGAGTCCCGGCTGATCAGGTAGAAATGGGGATTTTGCAGTAACCTTCCCCTGAAGTGGGGAGGGAATGGAGATTTTACAGTATCCTTCCCCTGCCATGCCCACCAAGTCACGCCCACAGAACCAGTAGTAAAAAAATTTGAATCCCACCACTGGTCCATGTGATTCAGTAAATGACTTAAGTGATTTGCTTAACGACCATAGCAAAAAAAAAGGATGTAGACTCGGCACACCTCACTTAACATCCACCTCACTTAGCGATGGTAGTTCTAGACCAATTGTGATCGCAAGTCAAGGATTTGCGGGATCTGTCCTCTGGGACAAAATTTTCTCTAAGATCTGGATGGCCCCAAGCTGCTGTTAATTAGAAGAGCCATGAAGAGCTGCCTCTTCACCCAGGATTTTGGCAAGGGAGAGTGATGCTCCTCACTTCATTCAGTCTTCATTCCAAGAATTCTGTCATTCTTGTCATCTTTTGCTTTTTGTTTTAGCTTTCCCCCACTTTTATTAGTTTTACTAGTTGGACGCCCATGTTTCACTATGAAACTATGTGATTGGGCATCATAAATTGACAAAGCCTGAAATTTAATGTAGAATGTGTAACTCTGTAGCATCAGAGCATGTTAATATAAGCCAACTGGCAGTTGGAACAGGGGGAGTAGAATATCTCAGCCTGCAGGCTGGATGTGTCACACGATGGCCACACCCATGCCTGGTTTAGCGAAGGGGTAGCATCAGTGTGTGTTAATATAAGGCTACTGGCAGTTGGAACAGAGTTCCTTTGATGTGGGAAGGGGGAGTAGAACGTCTAACTCCTTAGCATCAGAGCATGTGAATATAATGCTGTATATGAAATACTAATGATCTGATGATCATTTCGAAAAATCCTTTCTTAGCGAGTACCTAGAAGCCAAGAAGAACATACGTGCCAAATTTCAGGTTTGTAGGCTTTACCGTTCTGGAGATTCATGATGAGTGAGTGGTATTTCGCTTTTATATATACTGTATAGACTGTAATTTCTTTGTTTTGTTGTGAGAAAACTTATGACTGTTGCAGCATCCCCATGGCGACGTGATCAAAATTCAGATGCTTGATAACCAGCTCATAGTTATGATGGTTGCAGTGCCCCCAGGTCACATGATCTTTGGACAATCAAAGTCAATGAGGAAGCCAGATTCACTTAACAACCCTGTTACTAACTTAACGACTGCAGCAATTGGCTTAACATGTTGTAAAATGGGGCAAAACTCATTTAGCAACTGTTTTGTTTAGCAAAAAGTAGAAATTTTGGGATCCATTGTGGACGCAAGTCAAGAACTACTTTTTATCAGCTCTTAGAATATGGTGAATGGCTGGTTTTTTTTTTCCCCTGAGGTTAATCCTTTGGTACAAGTCAGTCAGTCATTTGGATAATGATCAGAATTTTTGTCAGGATCGTGATGTACAGTATCTTCTCCCCCTAAGATTGCCCACTCCCAGAATTCCAGTGCAAATTATGTGTATAATTAATGTTTGGATCTCGCGGGTACAACGCAGTGACCATAGGAGAGATTTTTGAAGATGTAAGTGCACAGGTCAGGATTGACAAGGTATAAATGAAATATTAGAAACACGAAGAAAAAAAGGGGAAAATAAAAACAAACATAGTCGATGCTCATGTTCTATATTTATAAAATTATTTACAGTTTTTTTTTTCCTTTCTGGGTTTCTTTTTGGTCATGGGCAACTCAATTGGCATAAACAGCACAATCACACAATACTTTTTTTTTTTCTCGTTTTAATAGCTAACATTTTATATATATACACACGCAAAGACACAGACTCGTGTGTGACGGTGTGTGTGTATAAATATACATATATATTATATATATATATATTATATATATAATTAATTCTGCAGTGACAGGGCAACCAAAGGGGGGGAGGGGAAATAATATACAAAATTAGCTGATTATAACACAAGGCCCAAAAAATAGCTTACTATGTTAAGTGCAAGGGAGAAAAAGCTGGATTGCAATGAAGTTTACCATTTGACAGTTTCAATATAAGACTTGCATTAAAATAATCTTTTGCCTCTTTCTATCGTACCCCGTGTCCCCCCCACCCCCGTCCCCCATAACCTATTTAAAATCTATATGCCCAAAGCCTGCTGCAACACTTAACAGTAGCATGATGATGGATTGAGGAGTAAGGATTTCTCAATTGAGAAGCAAACTTGCAGACATATGGTGGGTGGATGCAGTCATGAAGAGTGGAGGTCTCATAACATTACATTGAGTGCTAGCCTCAGTCAGGTGACCAGTCACCTGTTACAATAAAACAGTGTTTCTCAACCTTGGTGACTTGAAGATGCGTGGACTTCCATTCCCAGAATTCCCCAGCCAGCTATGGCTGGGGAATTCTGGGAGTGGAAGTCCACGCACCTTCAAGTCACCAAGGTTGAGAAACAATGCAATAAAATACCACACTATCCTCTTCCCAGAATCCCACAGTCTTCGTTGAGCGGCAGGAACAGCCCTCACTGGATCCATATGGTGTTCCCTCTCTCTGTCCTACGCGGCTCAACTGTCAGTTCCCCAAACGTTGAGAAAAACTGTTCCATCTCCTTCTGCAACATGTCGTTCCGTTTCTCCGCGTCGTCTTTGGCCCGCTCGGCATTGCGCATTTTGATCTCGACCATGGTGAACTTCTTCTTCTCTTGATCCAGTTCGTCGTGGAGGTTCATCATTTCGGTCTCCAGCGAGAGATTCCGCTGTTCAAGGCTGGGAACGGAAAGTGAGACAAAAGCTGAAGGTTACTTGGACAGATTTTTTCAGTTTGCTATCTTGGTACAATCAGCAGACTCTGCTCACTTGTTTGACTCTACTTTGGTGTCTTTTTAGGAATATAAATCTGTTCAATCTCTGGTGACTTTGTCGAGACTAGAGGTGGGTTTCAGCAGGTTCTGACCAGTTCTGGAGAACTGGTAGTGGAAATTTTGAGTAGTTCAGAGAACTAGTAGTAAAAATTCTGACTGGCCCTGCCCTCATCTATTCTCTGCCTTCCAAGTCCCAGCTGATCGGGAGGAAATGGGGATTTTGCATTAACCTTCCCCTGGATTGGGGACAGAATGGAGATTTTACAGTATCCTTCCCCTGGAGTGGGGTGGAAATGGAGATTTTACAGTATCCTTCCCTGCCATGCCCACCACGCCACGCCCACCAAGCCACGCCCAAAAAACCAGTAGTAAAATTTTTTTGAAACCCACCACTGGTAATATCACTGCTAGAAGGGACTGAGATTTGCTCTCTGTTTATGTGCAAGTGGCTAGCACTGATGATGTTATCCAGTTGAGTAATGAAACATCTGTTAAGGAAACAACCACGTTCACAGAACACCAAATACATCACAGTTCAACCCGGAGATATAAATATTTTCTTCTATTAGTCTCCTAACTCCTGTATGACTCTGGGTACCTTACAGGATAAAAAAAATAGAAAGTTTATGGCCTGTTATTCCTTGTGTTTTTATTCATGTCTATTTTCTCTTTTTCTTTTAGGGTATTTTGATTTTGATTTAATTTTCCCCCCTCTTTGTCCTTTGTGATTGTTTTAGACACCTGAATCTCAAAATTTCTTGCTGTAAGTTTTCTTGGTAGCCAGGATAGTTTTAATTAAAAAAAATAGGGAGGGAGGGAGGAAGGGAGGGAGGGAGGAAGGGAAACAGGAATGATTGAAGGAACTAGGTCAGTGGTGGGTTTCTACCGGTTCGCCCCAGTTGAGGCGAACTGGTAGCGGTGGTGGCAGGAGGCTCCGCCCACCTGCCCAGATGTCATCACGGACGTTCTGCACATGCGCGGAAGTGCCGCGCACGAGCTCACAGTTCCAAACTGGTAGCGAAGGTAAGTGAAACCCACTACCGAACTAGGTATGTCTACTTTGATGAACTAGGAACGATATGATAGCTGTCTTCCAATATTTGAGAGACTGTCACAGAGATGAAGAAGTCATTCTCCAAAGCAGCTGAGGGCAGGACAAAAAATAATGAGTGGAAGATCGTTAAAGAGAGATCCAACCTAGAACTAAAGAGAAATTTCCTGACAGTGAGAACAATCAACCAGTGGAACAACTTGCCTCCAGAAATTGTGAATGCTCCAACACTGGAAGTTTTTAAGAAGAGACTAGATAACCATTTGTCTGGAGTGGTGTAGGTTTCCTGCCTGGGAATGGGGTTGGACTAGAAGACCTCCAAGGTCCCTTCCAACTCTGTTATTCTATTCTATTCTCTCTATATATATAGAATAGAGTCCTTTCTGAACTCTACTTTCTGATGCTGTAGCTATGAACACCTACCAGCATATTTTGCTGAATAAAAATGCTTATTTATAAGCAAGATTTTCATACTCCCAAATTATTAGATTTCTTTCTTCTTATCATACCGGAAAGATGGCCATCAGATATTTATTACTTATGACCATGTGTGTAAAGCAATTGTCCTGACATAAGCTACTCCAACATTATTAAATCAGATATTCAGTGATAATAGAAACTCTGTTTTAAAATAAAACTCTTATGCAAAGATAAGAAAGAGGAAATTGATGTAAACAAGGTCAGTAGCAAATCCTTACATGAGTGCATACATTTTCTGCTATTATGTTGGACGCAATTTTATTGCAATTGCCATTTGAATGACTGCCATGGAAAACATACTGCAATACTTGAAACGAAGCATCTTATGAACAAGTATTTCAGGAGAGGTTTTTTTTTTTTTAATGTTATGGGGAATGGAAAACAAGGAAGACTGCCAATGTCATTATTTAGTGCAGGAATTATGTCACAGTTTTCTCACTAACTACCCATCCATTGTGGACTTGGCTAGACTTCAGAAAATAGGAGTGAGTTCTACCTACGTTTCCTGAATGTTTATATGCTTAATAAGGCATAAATAAACATATTTATTGTAGGCCACTTTTTAAAAAATTATACTGACTCATCACTTTGCCTTTTTAAAATATTTACGCTAAGGTCTTATGCTGTGCGTTCTTACAAATATTTCCAGACAAAATTGTATGTGTTGAGACAATTCTTCTACTGCTCAGCTCAGGAGAGACAAGCTCTGGTTACATCTTAAATATATCTTAAGGTAAAGGGAAAGATTCCCCTCGCACATATGTGCTAGTCGTTCCTGACTCTAGGGGGCAGTGCTCATCGCAGTGGTGTCTGAAGACGTCTCCGTGGTCATGTGGTCGGCATGACTAAACGCCGAAGGTGCACAGAACGCTGTTACCTTCCCATCAAAGATGGTCCCTGTTTTTCTACTTGCATTTTTTACGTGCTTTCGAATTGCTAGGTTGGCAGAAGCTGGGACAAGTAACGGGAGCTCACCCCATTATGTGGCACTAGGGATTCGAACCGCTGAACTGCTGACCTTTCGATTGACAAGCTCATCATCTTAGCCACTGAGCCACCGCGTCCCTTAAAATATATCTTATATACCCCAAAATAATGAATATCTATCCAAAATATGTCCCCCCCAAAACTCATGTACACAATTCAAAAACTGATCATGAAGAAGGCATAATTCCTCTATTCATAATGTAATGTGTGATCCAGTCAGATCAATGTGCTCCCAATTAACCAGATACCAATGAAGAAAAAAATCCATTCCTCTTTCTAGTAGTTGAATAGAATATGTTGACCATCCAAAATCCACCAAAAAGTTTCTTTTCCCATCTAGATTACTGCCAGGATGTTAGAAGTAGAAAGACAGAAGCTCAGGTGTACACAAATAAAAAAAAGAATGAAAAGAAACATGGAACCCAACTATAAAACTTATCTTTAACTAGTTACATTCTAGTATTTATCTTTGATAAAAATCTAACTGGAGCCCAAGCTAAGCGCACAAGTAGTGACTGGAAGGAGACTAGAAAAATTACACGGGTTCTCCATCACAGGCAGGATAAGCTCAGGATACAATTTTTTTACTTTTTTATTTATTTATTTATTAGATCTTTATCCCGTCTTTATTATTTTACACAGAATAAGAGGGCATTCAACATGAAGCTTGTCCCCTTAACTATAATTAAAGTATATGTGGCTTGCCAAACTAATTTGCTGCTAAACAAATAATTCCCTCAACAGTGTCACAACTAATGTTGTGGTCCACCAGCAGCCTGCGAAGCTGGCAATGGAGTTGGACAGTGAGGAGGCTGGGGAGGAACATGGGCCAGTCCTGGAGGCTGGGGAAGGCCCAGACGAGGGCTCTGCGTCGGAGGCAGAGATGGGGCCAGGGCCATCTGGGAGCGATGCGCGGACACCAGAGCCTTCAGAGGTAGACAGCAGAGAGGCAGAGGAACAGGAGGAGCCTGTTCCTAGTGCACACATGTGAAGAGCTGCCAGAAGGCAAGAGCAGCTAAAGCAAAAAGGATGACTCAGGAGTAAAGCCAGAAGATGATTGGCCACTCCCATAAAGCTTAAAAGAGCAGCAATGAGGCATTGGGTTCTTTGTAGAAAAGCTACGTTGATTTCCGTGCTTCTTGACAGCGTCTCTTGAACTTTGTGGGGGTTTTGCCAAGAAAAGCCTTTGGCAGGTTGCCAAAGATATCAAAGGTTGGCGATAAGGCCAACGGACTGGTTATTAAGAATTTTGTTTTGGACTAAGCTGAGAATGAATTAATTCTCAACTGTTTTAATAAAATAAGTTTGTTGAGGACTGAATTGTGTTTGGTAATCATTACTTGGGTCACAACAACTAAGTCTGCATTACTATTAATCTTCTCATCGTTCCTATCACCCATCTCCTCCCACTTATGACTGTATGACTGTAACCTTGTTGCAGGTATCCTTAAGATTTATATTGACTGTTTCCTAATATGATTTGATTGCTTATTTGTTCCCTATGACTATCATTAAGGGTTGTACCTTATGATTCTTGACAAATGTATCTTTTCTTTTATGTACACCGAGAGCGTAGGCACCAAAGACAAATTCCTTGTGTGTCCAATCACACTTGACCAATAAAGAATTCTATTCAACCACAAGAGGTTGGCAACTGTCTTAAAGATCCTTAAATCCAAATGAAAACAACTCCAAGAGAATAGAAAATTATCTTGTACTATGTAACCGTAACTAGAAACACTAAGGAAAATGACAAGCCAAGGCTTTTCCAGTGACGATAGAAAGCTTGTGTTAAGAACCCAACAGAACAAGGATTGGATAGGATTGCAGACGACAATGGAAACCTATTGTTACCTAGTCAATTCTCTTGATGTCACTTGTATGTCACTTGTATGTACATCACAACTCAGAATTACGCCGACTTCAGTCTGACCTTAGCATAGCTCATAAAATCATCTCCCACAATGTCCTTCCTGTCAATGACTACTTCAGCTTCAACCACAACAATACACGAGCAAATAATAGATACAAACTCAAGGTAAACCGCTCCAAACTCGATTGCAGAAAATACGACTTCAGCAACAGAGTGGTCAATGCCTGGAATGCACTACCTGATTCTGTAGTTTCTTCCCCAAACCTCCAAAACTTTAACCTTAAACTGTCTACTGTTGACCTCACCCCATTCCTAAGAGGTCTGTAAGGGGCCATGATTATGATTATGTTGCTCAGGATTCTTAAGCTCCTCCTAATGCAATTTTTAATTTTTTAAAATCTGCGTCTTTACTGCCCCCGGCTTTACACAGAACCATCTCATGACTGAAATGCTAAAGTCATTTATGAGGCTCATTTGCAATTTTCCATAAAGAAAGCAAAGCCCCACCCTCTCCTGAGCTCATTAAAACCTTGCTCTGAAGCAGCGATCTTTAGAGAGGGACTTTTCCACCGACGGCTGCTCTGAAAAGTCATTTCTTTTTCCAAGTGTCTTGAGCTCTGTCCCACCGGCATCCAACAAAATAAATGGTGGCATTCATTAGTATTCATGCCGGAGTTTTTAGATTACTTGGTGGCAGAATGGAAGATGTGAGTGATGTATAATCCCCTAAGAGATAAATTAAGCTGAATGCTGACCTTTCCCCCCCGCTTTGTCTCATTGTTCATGCAGTGCTTTATGTCATTGCATGTATAATTTAAATGATCCCCCCCTTCCATCTATCTGAAAGGATCATGTTGGGCCTGGTGGCTCAGCAGACTAATAGCATTGTGATTAACACCAGCTGTCTGCAATTACTGTAAGTTCGAATCTCACCAGGCTCAAGGTTGACTCAGCCTTCCATCCTTTCTAAGGTAGGTAAAATGAGGACCCAGTTTGTGGGGGCAATAAGCTGACTTTGTATAAATATACAAAAGTATGAAGGCTATTGCTTAACGCATTGTAAGCCGCCCTGAGTCTCCGGAGAAGGGCGGCATATAAATCAAATTAAAAAAAAAAAAAGTGTGCCACAATTCTAACTCACCTGTCTACAGGTAGTTCTTGCTTAACCAGTGCCCTGTTTAGAAACCATTTGAAGTTACAACGGTACTGAAAAAGTAACTTTATGACTAATCCTCACACTTAGGACTGCTGCCGCATTCTGTGGTCCCATGATCCCAATTCATACATTTCATAGCTGGCGTCTCACAAGCAGAGTCAATGGAGAAGTCAGCAGTGAAATCGCAAATTGCAATCACACGATGTCTTGCTTAACGACCAGGGCTCTTTTGCTTAAGAACCGAAGTGGAAGTGACATCGTAAATCTAAGTACTGTCACGTGACAAAGTTGCCAGTCTCAATTATGGTCATTAAGCAAAGACTATTTGTAGTAAATAATATATTGGCCTTTCCGAATATTTGGCCGGGAAGAAATGCAAACAACTCAAATTAAATTGTTTGTATTCAAAACAATGTTGGATTGTTTGATGTTAAACTGAGGTGTATCATGGTTAGTTGTGTGATGGCATCAGTGTCATATAAAAGCTACGTTTGCAACCCTTACTTGTGAATACCATCCCAATGCAGGGCAATTGAAGAAGGTAGCTTTGGTTAATCATAATGATAATGTATATTTAGTTCAATGAAAGACAGTAAGATTTATTGAAAACCAGCTGTGTGTAGACCAAATGGACTGACTGACTCTTTTTCTTTCTTTCTTTCTTTCTTTCTTTCTTTCTTTCTTTCTTTCTTTCTTTCTTTCTTTCTTTCTTTCTTTCTTTCTTTCTTTCTTTTTTCTTTCTTTCTTTCTTTTTTCTTTCTTTCTTCTTCCTTCCTTTCTTCCTTCCCTTCTTCCTCTCTCATTCATTCATTCATTCATTCATTCATTCATTCATTCATTCATTCATTCCATATTTCTAAACCATGCAAGAGGTGCTGATGGTTGGCACTACTGATGTATGTCAGGGGTGGATTCTAAATTTTTTTACTACTGGTTCTGTGGGCGTGGCTTATTTTGTGGGCGTGGTTTGATGGTCATGTGACAATTCTTTAGGATTTAGCAGAGGTACTAGTCTACCAGGCTTTTAACTGCTTGCAGAGCTGTAACGGTCTACCCATTTGTTTTTGGAGGCACCGGTCTACCTATTTGTTTTTGGAGGCACTGGTCTACCACCACACTGCCTTTTAACACTGATCAGCTGTAGGGCGGCCCTTTGAAGCCCACGGCAAGAGTTTAAACAGTTTTTTTCCTTCTAGCCGATCAGCTGGGACTCAGGAGGCAGCAATAGATTGGGGGTGGGGCCAAATAAAAGGTAAGAATAGCGCGGAGGGGGGCGGGGGGCGGGGGGCAGAACCGGTTCGGTGACATCATATCGTCACCGCTACCGGCTCGATGGAACCGGGAGGAACCCACCACTGATGTACTGTATGTTCTACAAGTTGTGACACTAGATCTACATGTGTGTGTGATCTAGGCAACCTGGAAGAGGGACTTAAGGACACATTTAGTCTTTGGTTTAGTTATGGCCACACTCTTAAAAACATATGAGCTTAGGGGAAAAATTGAATTTGATGTACTTAAATGTAAACTATGTCACCTTAATTTAATTCCCTACATGTTTTTAATAGTTTTCTCCATATGACCCATTCAAAATTAGAAATTGCTGGCAAGTTTTGGAAGGACTTGGGTTGAAGCTGACGTTTTTTGGGGGGATGATGTGCCATTTTGGGGACCTTGTCTGTGCCCTTGATCTAGATGGACCAATGGTCTCAGTATAAGCTCACTTGGTATAAGAATAATCTACCAGTTTGGTTGAAATTGAAGTTGGAATCTAACCCAATGAACAATTCCTTTGCCTTTGAGACAGGGATTTCTGTACCTCCAGCACTACCTTGTAAATCAGTCTTCCCTAAACTGCTATATGCTATACGTTCTGTTCTGTTCTTAATAGAATAGAATAGAATAGAATAGAATAGAATAGAATAGAATAGAATAGAATAGAATAGAATAGAATAGAATAGAATAGAATAGAATAACAGAGTTGGAAGGGACCTTGGAGGTCTTCTAGTCCAACCTACTTCCCAGGCAGGAAACCCTACACCACTCCAGACAAATGGTTATCTAACCTCTTCTTAAAAACTTCCAGTGTTGGAGCATTCACAACTTCTGGAGGCAAATTGTTCCACTGATTAATTGTTCTAACTGTCAGGAAATTTCCCCTTAGTTCTAAGTTGCTTCTCTCCTTGATTAGCTTCCACCCATTGTTTCTTGTCCTGCCCTCAGGTGCTTTGGAGAATAGCTTGACTCCCTCTTCTTTGTGGCAGCCCCTGAGATATTGGAAGACTGCTGTCATGTCACCCCTAGTCCTTCTTTTCATTAAACTAGACATACCCAGTTCCTGCAACCATTCTTCATGTTTTAGCTTCCAGCTCCCTAATCATCTCATCATCCCCAACCAACCTACCCCCTGGCTTCAGAAATTTCTTTCGCTGAAATCTTACCTTTTTATCCTCGTTTCGTACTCCAGCTTTTGTTTTGTCATTTCCTGCTTTAAGCTGGAAACCAGGCTGTGCAAAGCACTGTGATTGCCTGTGTTGTTCACAAATGTTTCACTGTTGTCACTGCTGCTCGTTGCCCTGCTGCTTCGGCCCCCCACGCTTCTCCGGTCAACTTTGCTCTCACACTCGGCCGGGTTCAGGAGATTGTCCTGTTGGGGCTCGTCTAAAACCGGGTCTTCAAAATTGCTCCCGTAAAAGTCTTGCTCAGGACACGTGGTGGTGGACGAGCGGCAGGAGTTGGAATGTTCAGGGAGGGATATCTCGCACGAGGACGTGGACCAAGTCGCGCTGTCCACGCTCTGCTTATCTTCGGCGTTCACTGCTGAGAACTGTTGGTGCACGTTGTCGTAAGTGGAAAGTCTGTTGTGCTGGCCTGAGTCACCCATAGGCTCCTTTTGCTTGTTGTCTCTCAAGGTCACGTACCCATTAGGCATCCAGCTCTGGCAACGGCTGTTCAAAGAGTTGCTGTGGGCATCAGTGCTGGAGATACCCATTCGTACCCCTCCGTTCGGCATGCTGTGCGTGCCCATTTTGGTTACTGGCCCTTTTAGAGATGATGTTCTTCTGGTCTGCAAGGTACCGTTGGATAGAGACGGTGACGTCTTCTCCTGACTCTCTACAGAACTGCTGAAGGACCCGTTGGTGACTATGCCGCTACCTTTATTAAATGCCGGGTTTTTTTTCACCGTAAGGGGTGGACTCCTGGTGATGTCCAGTTTGTGAATGCTGTTCCTTGGACTGTTCGATTTGCTTCCGGGCTGAGCTGTAGGAGATCCATTGTCCACCAGGGTTCTTTGAGGAGATTCAGGTTTGTCCCATGAACATCGCCTGACAGGGGACGACTCCTTGGTATTATTATTCTCTCTGTTCTGGAGCTGACCAATGATCACTTTCTTTTGGACCTCGTTGTTGTTATTGCAAACCTCTTGTCCGCTTTGAGGCTCCGCATCCTTGGGAAACAACAGCTCATGTTCGCTTATCATCATGGACATTAATTGCTGGACCACCACAGTACCTAATAGAAAATAACACAAACAAATCCAGGTTCAGCATGCCGTAACTTTTGAAAAAGAAATGCCATGTTTTGCATATACTTTGCATTCAAGGTTATCTTTGCATGAGATTCAATTTCTCGTGGTGGGTTTATTTTCCACTGGGGAAAAAAGTCTTTCTCATCTAGAAAGTTCTTGTAATCCTCGTTTGTCATGAGCAAAGCACCAATGATGCAGGATTCAATCTGGGTTGGTCATTGGGGCCAGAAGTTTAGTCTTCCAAGCTTTCGGATTCATACCGGAGCCCATCCTCAGGGAATTTCTCTCTCTCACCAGAATGTTGAGTGAGAGAGAATTCCCCAAGAAGAGGCTCCAACATGAGTCTGAAAGCTCAGAAAATTAAACCTCTGATCACAGTGACCGAATCAGATTGGATCCTACAATATTATCCTGGGATATGTATATTTTACTTCATTTGTGAAAGCACCGATATGTCAGACCTGGAAGCCATCTTTTTACATTTGGGCCTTCAGGCTTGCCACATATTCTTCTGTGGGAAAATGGGAGTGGGGATTGCATATAGTGTAGATGATATGTAGTCAAAATAACATTCCTTTCTCAGAGAGTCAAGGACGCTTTGCCCTGTTATCTGGAGTCAGATGACTGGGAGGTGTCTCCAGTTTGGACGGTGGATGATTGGACCATGTGATGGACATGTGGGTGCTGGGCAGGGTGGGGAAAACCTGGAAACTTTCAAATTTGGGTTTTCCCAGATGTGCCAATATGACATCTTCAATAAAAAGGAACTTTGAGGAACCTCAAGCCTTGGAGTTTTCTTTCGTTGGGGGTGTTACTTGGAACCCTGACGCGATGATGTTTATATCACATAAAATAATCTTTGTGCAAAATACCATAGATTCCCCCCCCTCTCCCTCCTTCCCCTCCTCCCTCCCTCCCTCTCCATCCATCCATCCATCCATCCGTTCCACTTTAAGAAGAGAGCAACCTAGGAAAAGAAATGATCAGCATCTGATTGTATAGCAAAATTATTCAACTAAAAAGTCTCATGATTTCCAGCAGTAAATGAAGTTTGACAGCCTGTCCGACTCTCCCAGTGAATGTTTTCCTGTAATTGGGTAGGAAGCGGGGAGTGTGAAGTGTTGAATCGAGGCAGCCATTATCTCTTTAAATAGATTTTATTAAATTACTTTAAAAGATAGGATAGATGGATAGATTTTAAGGGCTGGCTCACTTGTTTTTGCTTTATCTGGAGATGAAGCCAACGCTGTATGCTGAGGGCATCGAAGAAAAAATGACAAGAACTAAATATTGTTGACATGCTTCACTTGCCTATGAACTGCTCAGTTGCTTACATTAAGTGGGAAAACAGCATGAACCTTGCTTGATGCAGGATATGCTGTTACAGACTAGATAAAAAGATGATACATCAAGCTTCAAAACAGCTGGACTTGAATCCCTTCTGCTCTCGTTCTCATCTCTGATTCCATAATTTGCAAAATAAAAACCAATGTCTACAGTTTATATACACCTACAGGAGGTTCTCCGAGCCCCTCTGTCATTCCCCCCCCTCCCAACACAGCTGCCGACAAACCCCCACCAAAGAAAAATGTTCCCAATGGGGAGAGATGCCAGAACACACGGCGTATAGAAGGGTGGTGGCCTCAACAATCACCACCAGGCCCACAGGTGTGGCAAGCATGGCTGTTGTGGTAAGCACTGCTGGCAAGACAAGCAAAGCCGGCACAGCCTGTTCCTCCAGGAACAAAATCAAAACAGGTCCAAATCCACGACTGAAATGAAGTCCAGTCAAATCCAGGTTGGTGCTCACCTGGACATTCTTCTAAATTTCTGTAGAACTACGAGGACAATCCATCTGTGACTTCTGCTCTCTCTCTCTCTCTCTCTTTCTCTCTCTCTCTCTCTCTCTCTCTCTTTCTCTCTACCCCTCTCTCTTTCTTTCTCTTTCTCCCTCTCTCTTTCTCTTTTTCTTTCTTTCTCTCTCTCTCTCTCTCTGTCTCTCCCTCTCTCTTTCTCTCTACCCCTCTCTCTTTCTTTCTCTTTCTCTTTCTTTTCTTTCTCTCTCTCTCTTTCTCTCTTCTTATTTTTTATTTCTTTCTTTCTCTCTCTCTCTCTCCCTCCCTCTCTCTCTCTCCCTCTTTCTCTCTTCTTCTTTATTTCTTTCTCTTTCTCTCCCTTTCTCTTCTTCTTTCTTTTTCTTTGTCTCTCTCTTTCACTCTCTCCTTCTTTCTCTCTCTCTTTCCCCCTCTTTTTCTCTCTCTTCTTTCTTTCTCTCTCCCCCTCTTTCTCTCTTCTTCTCTCTCTTTTTCTCTCTTTCTTCTTCTCTTTCTCTCTTTCTTTCTCTCTCCCCCTCCCCCCTCTCTCTGTCTCTCTTTTTGTGTGTCTCTCTCTCCTATGTTTCCATTTATTAATGCCACATTTATTCTAACTATGTACCAATATTAAGGCCTGATCGTTGGGACTAAAATCCTCAGAATCGTCATTGAAATTAGCCCCACCGGTTTAGAATTCTGAAGGGTTGTAAGACAATGCAGCAGACTGAAGCCCATATTACACAGGACAAAACTCTACTCTTCTCGCATCCCTGTTCAGCCCATACAACGTGACCGGGGGTGGGTTCTAAATTTTTTTACTACCGGTTCTGTGGGCATGGCTTATTTTGTGGGTGTGGCTTGGAGGTCATGTGACTAGGTGGGCGTGGCTAGCTGGCCAGTCATTTCTGGAAGGTCCTCGCACTTACGACCAGTCCTCGCACTTACGACCCAACTCATTTGTTTGCTTTTAACACTGATCAGCTGTAGGGCGGCCCTTTGAAGCCCCAGGGCAAGAGTTTAAACAGTTTTTTTCCCTCTAGTCATCAGCTGGGACTCAGGAGGCAGCAATAGATTGGGGGTAAAAGGTAAGAATAACTTGGGGGGGGGGAGGTGGGAGGGCGGGGGGGGGGGAAAACCGGTTTGGTGATGTCATATCGTCACCGCTACCGGCTCAGCTGAACCGGACCGAACCGGGAGGAACCCACCACTGAATGTGACCCTCTATGGATTGCACAGTACGGGAAAGATGCATTTTTCACATCAGAACAAAACAAGTAACCAAAGAAGCCCTTAAGGAACTCTGGGGGGAAAACGGTGGGAGCAAAGCCATACGGAGCAGAGAGACGAATGGTCTTAATTAGAATTGTTGAAGTTCACTTCTAGATGGCTGGAGGGTCATTTGCCCTAGAGGAGGTCCACCTCAGAAACCTTCGGAAGGAAGAGGATGAAGCTCCCTGCCTCCCATTGCTACCAATTTAATTTTGTCGACTCTAACAGCATATTATAATGACAAGACCTGTAAAATTAATCTAATATCAATATAAATAAACACTCCGGCATGAAATTTGGAGCAGCCTCTAGAGTGCATCCCAATCTTTGAGGAGAGACTCTGCTGCTGCCGGTATTATAAATCAAAGTGAATTCTAGGAAGTCAGGAGGGGGGGATGTCATTCGAGATGCAGGTAATGAATCGGAAGCCTGCATTTTTCAGACACTCCTGGAAGCCAAACAGCACGGCTCCTTTTCTTTAATTTATGGAGCTTTCACGTGGAACATGGCATCTAGCACTTCACAGTCCTTCCCACCTTCTTCCGTATTTCTCGAAATAAAATTAGGGCGGTGTTCTTCGAGTGGCCATTTTAAGCATATTTTTAAAATGTTTTTGTTTTAATAGTATAAGCCAGGGGTGTCAAACTCGATTTCATTGAGGGCCTCATCAGAGTTGTTTTTGACCTCAGGGGGGAGGGGGGAGGGTGGCGTGGCCAGCTTGACGTCACTCGTGTCAGGAGCGCCTGTGGTGCTTTGCCAGGAAAATGGGCCGCTGGGGTAACACCTGGACCAGGAGTGGGTTCTACTTACCTTTATTACCGCTTTGCAATGGGATCGCGCGCATGCTTTGCTCACACGCGCGCCTTGCTTCTTTGCATGCACAGAAGCTTCTGCGCATACGCAGATCGCCGATGACAACATCCCAGGTGGTAGGTCGGGCCTCCCGCTGGTTTTACTACCGGTTCTTGTGAACTGGTCCGAACTGGAGGCAACCCACCACTGACCTGGACAATCTGAACATCTGCAGGCACAAGATAGATATGCCGATTCCACCCCCCCCGCTATTTTAATGGATTAGAAAGAGCCGCGGTGGCGCAGTGGTTAGAATGCGGTACTGCAGGGTATTTCTGCCGACTGCCGACTGCCTGCAATTTGCCAGTTTGAATCTCAAATTTGGCAAACAGGCTCATGGTTGACTCAGCCTTCCATCCTTCCGAGGTGGGTAAAATGAGGACTCAAGATTGTTGGGGGCAAGAGGCTGACTCTCTAAACCGCTTAGAGAGGGCTGTAAAAGCACTGTGAAGCAGTATATAAGCCTAAGTGGCTACTGCTAAAATGCATCTAAGATGAAAACTTAGATCCGGATCTTTGGAAGCAATTGAAGTGCTTTAACTTTCATAATTAGACTTTAATATTGTGACAGGAATGTTAGAGACTTATCTAATTGAGAGCTGGGGGGTCTTTAGGTGTGGAAGGAAGGATTCCGGTTTTTAACTAGAATCCAGAGCTCAATTAAAGTTGGAATAGAAGCACAGAGTTTGAAAGGATCATTTAGATCAGGGGTCTCCAACCTTAGCAACTTTAAGACTTGTGGACTTCAACTCTCAGAATTCCTCAGCCAGCAAAGCTTTGCTGGCTGAGGAATTCTGAGAGTTGAAGTCCACAAGTCTTAAAGCTGCCAAGGTTGGAGACCCCTGATTTAGATCACTAGATCCAACCATTTTCTTGGTGCAGGAATTTACACTCCTCTCAAATGTGTCTGCTTGAAGTCGTCTAGCAAAGCAGAGGCTACCACGTCCCTCCAGCATTTGGTTCCACTTTAAAATTAATTTTCCTGCACCTGTTCTTACATACATATTTAGAATTAATTCTAAGACTACCAATTTAGGGAGTCTACCAGAACTCAATTGAGTTCACAATTCTTCCGAGTCCCTTGTGTATTTATATTTATGTTTATTTATTTATCATTCCAGCAACATAAAGCAATGGACAAGCTCGTTAATATTGGTATTGTCAAACCACTGGAATGTAAAACATTTTCCCCAATATTCTAAATGACTAACTATGTGCAGGATATGCAGATCTGCATTCTGCCAACCCAGATCTAGTTTTTTTCCAATGATGTCCAGCTGGAATCATAGATCACTTGAGCTGGAAAGGGCTATGTAACAGTAAGAGAGAGGGCAAGGCTAGAAGGACAATAATTTTATCCCTCCTATTATCCTTAGAATCTGGCTTTCATTGAATGGAATTGAATTCCATAATTGTAAAGAAATGGGAGAAGAGGAGTTCATTTTAATTGCTTTTGTTGCTATATATACCGTATTTTTTGGAGTATAAGACGCTCCGGACTATAAGACGCACCTACCTTTTTTGGTGAGGAAAGCAAGAAAAAGAAATCTGCCTCTGCCTCCCAGCAATTTTGCCTCTTGCAGCAAACAGCAAACAGCTGGCTTTACTTTCATTTTCGTTTTCAACATAGCTTGATTAGCACAAGGAAAAAAAATCTGCTCTCAGTAATTTACCTCCTTGCAGCAAGCAGCAGAGGCCCCCGCAAAACAGCTGAGAGCAAAACAGCTGAGAGTCGGGAGGCTGATCCAATCAACTTGTGCTAATTAGGCTGTGCTGAAGCTGAAAGGAACTGTTTCTTCTTGCTGCTTGCTGCTGCAAGGAGGTAAATTGCTGGGAGGCAGAGGCCAAAAGGTGGGGGTCAGTGGGTGGGCAGGGCTACATTTGATGTATAAGACGCACCTAAATTTTCACCCCCTTTTAGGGGGGGGAAAGGTGCATCTTATACTCCAAAAAATATGGTAATCACTGTCTGGATTATTTAAGTAACACTTGGCAAATGAGAAGATCTATGTGAACTACCTTGTGAAGTAATCCAGGCAAGAGCCCAACTAGAATTACGAATTCTATCTTATTTGTAAGGTTATAGTAACAGAATCTTATAAGACGGTAAGTATTTTCCCCGCTCATCTACGGAGATAGTCATTCAAGTTGTCTCAAAGATGCTTCTTTAAAAGGCGACTGGACTTTCTATGTTCTTCCTTGAGGATGTTTCACTTCTCATCAGAACCGACGAGAAGCTTCTTGGATGACGACATCCAAACATCTTCAAGAGAAAGTCCAGTTGCCTTTTGAAACAGGACTTTTGAGATATTTCTCCATTCCTTTCATTTTACTTTCTAGAAAACTAGGGAGGGTCCTGTTCTGAGCTAGGCTTCCCCAGCAGCACGAAGCCCAAGTCCTCGTCCTGATAAACCCCTTTTATTTAATTTACAGTGAATTCCTCTCCGGCAAAGTCTTTCCTCTCCCACAGTCTTTCAAAATAGTTCACAATGACCAACGTTTATCAGGCTTGGAGAGTGGCCAGGCCGATATCTTTCAGACGCCGCAATACTTGGCAAGAATGCAGGAATGAATTAATTGTCTCCTGCAAACACCCCTCTCCTTTCGCTCCTCTTTTATTCCCTATGGGAGGGGCCCTTCATCATCCACCTGTGGCCTTACTCCCAAGTCGACCCTTGTTCTTTAGCTGTTCCCTTCTGTTGTGACCCCGACTCCCGAGCCTGTCCTCATGGAGGAAGAGGACTCAGAAGGTGATGGGGAGGAACTGACAAGGCCTCCCTCTCCAGGACCCTCCTTTCTGGCAATGCCTCAGGTTCCATCCGAAGGCCAGGAGGAACAGCCTGGGATGTGCCAGGAAGAAGGCATATCGGAGCACCAATTGATAGGGAGCGAGGATGATGAATCCTGGCTTGATCCCAGGCAGCGTTGGAGGAAGAAGCGTGCGCAGCAACGGAAGAGGCGTGGGAGGGCCAGAGATTGAGCTGAGTCACAGAGCCACGCCCCACCAGGAATAAAAGTGGGTGGGATTGCTCTTCAGGCTTTGCGACGGACAAAGTTAAACCCTGAAAGTCACATCGTGATCTCTGAAATTCGGCTTGGATATATTTTGGACTGAACATTGACTAAACTCTTGTCTCGTGGATAATTTGTTGCTCCTGGAATGGACTGAAGATAAGTCCTCTTCTGCTTTATGGGAGTGAAAACGGTCTTGGCAGGCATTCGGCAGTTTGCTGCCAAAACCTTGGTCTGCCAAGAATTCTAATCTGTTTACCTAATAAAATATTGGCAGGCATGCTTGGTATTACGTTTGCCTGTGTGAGGAAGGGGGACAGAACACCTTCATCAGGCAACTCTACGCATGCGCATACTGGGAACAGGCTCCAGCTGTTCGTCTGCCTCACTGATGTCTGACTCTAAAGGTAGCTGATATCTGTCATACGGCCCTGGCCTCATCTCTGCCTCCGATGCAGATCACTCGTCAGAGCCTTCCCTAGACTCCAGGACTGGCCCATGTTCCTCCCCAACCTCCTCACTGTCCAAATCTGCTGCCAGCTCTGCTGGCCACTGGCGATGTGGAGTGGCTGTTCCAATAATTACCCCATTACTATATCTGGAGTTTGCTATCTTTATTTCAATCTCTACAGCATTTAGACGGGCTCAGAAATTGGAATGTATGGATTATCGGCTTTAAATCCTTCTTGTCTGTAGAAACTCAAATGCTGAAATTAGCTATATTTTGTGATATGTAGCTGTTTTTCAGTGCGCGGGATGGATCCTTCATGTGCAGTACAGGCAGTCCTCGACTTATGATCATAACTGAGCCCAAATTATCTGTTGTTAAGTGAGACATGTGTTAAGTGAGTTTCCCCCCAGTTTACGACCTTTCTTGCCACAGTTGTTAAGTGAATCACTGCAGTTGATATGTTAGTAACCCGGTTGTTAAGTGAATCTGGCTTCATCATTGACTTTGCTTGTCAAAAGGTCTCAAAAGGGGATCCCATGACCCCGGGACTCTTCAACCATCATAAATATGAACCAGTGACCAAGTATCTGAATTTTGATCACATGATCATAAGGATGCTGGAAAAGTCGTAACTGTGAAAAACAGTCATAAGTCACTTTTTCCAGTGCCGTTGTAACTGTGAAGAGTCACTAAATGAACTGTTGTAAGTTGAGGACTACCTGTACTGGATAAGAGAATTTTACAATTTTGCCATGCCACCTAGCAAAGAATGTAATCTTCAAGCGTTTGCTTCAGATCATTTCTATGCATTTAGCGAAGCATGAGAAAAGAACATTCTACCCGTGCTGTATCTTAATCTTTCAAAACACTTCATGGAATTTGGACAATTTGCATTATCATTTTCACCCTCATCGACTTACCTTCCATGATTGTCAAAGGATCTTCTACTTTGGGACGGAGAATGTTGGGGCCAAACACGGTCGCCAGATTTTGCACACTCATTTTGTTGACTCCAGAATAGGACTGAACTTCATCCAGGAATCTATTCAGACATTCAAGGAACCAGGGGTAGGTAGGACAGGAGGAAAGTGAAAGTCCGGTATTCAGTCACATATGATGACAGGATCTCATTAGATAGAGGTAAAGGTAAAGGCTCCCCCGCACAAGCGTGCTAGTCGTTCCCAACTCTAGGGGGCGGTGCTCATCTCCGTTTCTAAGCCAAAGAGCCAGCGCTGTCCGAAGACGTCTCCGTGGTCATGTGGCCGGCATGATTCAACGCCAAAGGCGCACGGAACGCTGTTACCTTCCCACCAAAGGGGGTCCCTATTTTTCTACTTGCATTTTTTACATGCTTTCGAACTGCTAGGTTGGCAGAAGCTGGGACAAGTAACGGGAGCTCACTCCATTACTCAGCACTAGGGATTTGAACTGCTGAACTGCTGACCTTCTGATTGACAAACTCAGCATCTTAGCCACTGAGCCACCGCGTCCCTATTCTCATTAGACAAATCACGCTAAATAGAATTAGGAACCGCATACATAAATTCTCTTGAACTGGACTCCCTGTTCTATTCTCTGGAGCTGCTTTTATATTGGAAGCAGAGAAAAGACACAGAAAATATCTTTGGTGAAGAAATGGAGAAAGACAGATAATCCCTGAAGGAGGAACAGAAGATTAAAAAAAAAACCCTTATTCTCCAAGGATTGATCTGATTCTCATCTTTGAAACACCCATTGGTGCAATTGATTATATTATATTATAAAAGCAAAAAAAAAAAAAATGCTTTTAAAAGAAAACAAGAGCCTCCAATGATCAGGCAACTCAGTTGGGATCGTCAGAGGCTTTTAAAAGCATTTTTTTAATAACCTCTTCAGCCGAAGAGGTTGTAGAAAAAATGCTTTTAAAAGTTAAAAAAAAAAAAAAACAGGTGGCCATGCCCACCCAGTCACATTACCCCCCCCCCACCAAGTCACGCCCACAGAACCGGTAGTAACAAATTTTACATTTCACCACTGGATTGTAGTCTCCATATACCGTAGCCTCTCATACTTGTAATAAGGATTCAGAGACCAAAATAAATAAATAAATAAAAATCAACTAGTCTGCAATTATCCTAATGAAAGTGCTGTAAACAATTGAGCTGTCTAATGATATATGGTGCACAGGCATAGTATGGTTTGTTTGTTTGTTTTTGGATCAGGATGATTTACCTGCAAATGTACTTGAGTAGATTAAAGTTGACGAGCGGCAAATTCTTCACTTGCTTTGCTAATTCATTCAGGCCCTGTGTGAATATGTAAAAAAAAAAAAAAAAAAAAAGTGAAAATGGAGAAATATCCAGCACCCATGCAAATAATTAGGAACTAAATTCAGAGAGAAATCCCCAGATAAGGGGATTTGGGTACTAACATCAATCCAAACTGAGAGACCAAACTCACCGTTTCCTTTTCTTTGCTGAGCATTTTGGCACAGGAGAGAAACTCTTCATATTTGGAATACGGGATAACCGGCTCCGGCAACTCCCTGAGGTAGAGTTTCAACAATGAGGCCACTGTGTGTACATCTGTATTTCTGCAGGAATAGAACAGAAAATATCCAGTTGTAAACATAAGATTAAATCTCGGAACACCTCGTATCCATTTTGGACCTCTTTGGATGCTTCTAAAGCAGGGGGGATCAAACTTTATTTCATTGAGGGCCGCATCAGGGTTGTGTTTGACCTCGGGGGGGGGCAGGCTGGATGTGGGCAGGGTGGGCATGGCCAGCTTGACGTCACTCATGTTGGGGGCACCTGTGGTGGTCTGAGTGACAGCAAAAACGGGCTCCTGAGCTCTGTTTTCGGCTGCGATGGCCTCCTGCAATCCTCTGCCAGTGAAAATGGAGTTGTGACGGCTACACGTGGCCCTCACAAGCTCCATTTTCACTGGCAGAGGCACTGTGGGCCGGTCCTTTGCTGTTTCCAGGGTGGCCCCGCGGGCCAGATCGAAGCACCCCACAGGCTGGATTCGGCCCCCAGGCCTTGAGTTTGACACCCCTGTTCTAAAGCAAATCATATTACCTATTCAGAAAATCTATGTACAGCTAGTCCTCAACTTACAACAGTTCATTTAGTGACTGTTCGAAGTTACAATGATGCTAATTAAAATGAATTATGACTGTTTGCACACTTACGCATGCATCCCTGTGGTCCAATGAGCAAACTTCCAGCACTTAGCAACTGGCATGTATTCCTTGACTTATGACCATAAGGGAGTCTGCCCTCTTGCGGTTTTAAGTTGTGTTGGTCGTAACATGGGTCACGCACGTGACCAGCTTGATCTTACAGCCTTTATTGGTTGTAAGACACCATGGTCCTAAAGTGAAAGCATTGCTTGCTCTGGGCCATTTTTGCTGAAATGTTTTGGCAAAAGCTTCATCAACTGTGGTCATCTGAGCAGGACACTGCAAATAGTCATAAATTCAGGCCAGCTTCTGAGTGCCCAGAATGCAGTCATGTGATCCGGGGTGGGGGAGGGGTGGGGCTGAGGATGGCAGTGACCATCAGAACTTTGAATTCAGGTTGTAAGTACCTTTTGGGGGGTGGGGATTCTTAGTGACTTCAAATGGTTGGTGAGTGACTGATCATAAGTCAAGGACTAAAGTCTCCATCAAGTTGAATTAAGAGACACAATGATTTCATCAAAATTTTCACGTCCATACAGAGTTACAACAACAGTTCAGAGGTGGCTTACTATTGTCTTTTTCTAACTGACTATTTTTTGCTTACAGTGTAGTAGTCTATACCTCTGTAGCAGGGGTGAAATCCAAAATTTTTCCCTACTGGTTCTGTGGGCGTGGTTTGGTGGGCGTGGCAGGGGAAGGATATTGCAAAATCTCAATTCCCACCCCACTCTGGGGAAGGATACTGCAAAATCTCCATTCCCTCCCCTCCTGGGGGGAAGGATATTGCAAAATCTCCATTCCCCCCCCCCACTCTGGGACCAACCAGACATGGTATTTGCCGGTTCTCTGAACTACTCAAAATTTCCTTTACCAGTTCTCCAGAACCTGTTAGAACCTGCTGGATTTCACCCCTGCTCTGTAGTGTATTTCCAAAAGATTCCAAACCAAATCCTAAATTCTTCTGATATCACTTTATTTTTGAGATTGGAAAGTCAGCTAATTTTCTATCATGAAAATTACAATTAGTGTCGCTAAATCGGGTGACCCCAGGAAAAACCAAAATATCAACCAACCAACCAACCAACCAACCAACCAACCAACCAACCAACCAACCAACCAATCAATCTTTTTTTCCAGTAAGGCAGATAGCTGCGAGGGCGCACTAATGCAGGTTACTTCAGCTGACTGCTAGCTGCAGTTCGACAGTTCAAATCTCACCAGGCTCAAGGTTGACTCAGCCTTCCATCCTTCCGAGGTCAGTAAAATGAGGACCCCGATTGTTGGGGGTAATATGCTGACTTTGTAAACCGCTTAGAGAGGGCTGTAAAAGCACTGTAAAGCAGTATATAAGCCTAAGTGGCTACTGCTAAAATGCATCTAAGATGAAAACTTAGATCCGGATCTTTGGAAGCAATTGAAGTGCTTTAACTTTCCTAATTAGACTTTAATATTGTGACAGGAAGGTTAGAGACTTATCCAATTGAGAGCTGGGGAGTCTTTAGGTGTGGAAGGAAGGATTCCGGTTTTTAACTAGAATCCAGAGCTCAATTAAAGTTGGAATAGAAGCACAGAGTTTGAAAGGATCATTTAGATCAGGGGTCTCCAACCTTAGCAACTTTAAGACTTGTGGACTTCAACTCAAAGCTTTGCTGGCTGAGGAATTCTGAGAGTTGAAGTCCACAAGTCTTAAAGTTGCCAAGGTTGGAGACCCCTGATTTAGATCACTAGATCCAACCATTTTCTTGGTGCAGGAATTTACACTCCTCTCAAATGTGTCTGCTTGAAGTCGTCTAGCAAAGCAGAGGCTATCACGTCCCTCCAGCATTGGTTCCACTTTAAAATTAATTTTCATGCACCTGTTCTTACATACATATTTAGAATTAATTCTAAGACTACCAACTTAGGGAGTCTACCAGAACTCAATTGAGTTCACAATTCTTCCGAGTCCCTTGTGTATTTATGTTTATTTATTTATCATTCCAGCAGCATAAAGCAATGGACAAGCTCGTTAATATTGGTATTGTCAAACCACTGAAATGTAAAACATTTTCCCCAATATTCTAAATGACTAACTATGTGCAGGATCTGCAGATCTGCAGACTGTAAAGCACTGTAAAGCGGTATATAGGTCTAAGTGCTATTACTATTGCTATAGCTAAAGCCTTGGAAAATATGCTGGCACCCTCTACGCCCACTAGATGGTGCTCTTGTAAAATAAGACGGTAGAAATTATTGTAAGCTCAAAGTTTATTTATTCATGGCAGGGAATTACTGTTATACTGAATTTAATGGCCACCTTGAAGGCTGGATTTAAGTACATGGAATCATATGTGTTCTTTAATTTTTAAAAGAAGAACTTCCTGGAATGAAAGCTGAGACAGAATCATATTTCAGTAGTGAGGATTCCTCTGCTCTCGGATATTATATGAGTCTGATAACTGAAAAAGAGGAATTGCATCTTTTATAAAACATAAAAGAAAAATCATTTCCCCCCAAGTTAAAAACACTCTACATGGAGTACACATATTCTAATTTACTGGCTTGACACTGTGGGTTGTCAATTGTGGTTTATGGCATAGTATGGCATGCATGAACTAAGCCACTATGGCTTATTCGAAAATTGATGAAATACAGCATGGCTTATGGTGAGCCCACAATAAGGATAGCATGACCTTGACAAAATACGCTATACAATTTCCATGAATACCAAGACTGTTGCTGACACGACAAAGCTCACATATATTTCCAGAGACACCAGGTGAGAGACGCCTTATTAGAGATTAGGATGAAAATTAAAAGAAATTTCTATACAAAAATCCCCAGATGGATATCTACTATGGAAGCAATGGTCTACCCTAATTTAATTGATTTACAAAGAATAGTAACATATAAAGAGCTTCTAGATGGGCAAGGGAAACTTAAATCTAATCAGGGATTAACAACACAGGGAATTAAAATAGAACGGTGGCCTTACCTACAGATTCAAACAAGATATAAAAAAGATTCAGAACAACTGAATTGAAATTTTTCA
The DNA here is from genome assembly GCF_059756535.1 of Pantherophis guttatus. Lineage (NCBI taxonomy): Eukaryota > Metazoa > Chordata > Lepidosauria > Squamata > Colubridae > Pantherophis > Pantherophis guttatus. Next base: position 13,278,495 of record NC_142070.1, on the reverse strand, counting down.
ATTTTAAACAAAAATTCCTGGCTTTAAATGGCTCTCATCTGTGAATTACACACTGCCATCTCAGGTTGCTTCATTCCTCACGAAATATTAAATTGAACTTGTCTCATATCCCCTACATCAAGTTCTTTGGCCAAAACCCTTACAAAATATGTATTAAAAAATATGTGTGTAAGACTCAGGGCCATCTTTGGAGGAGCGACAGAATCTGCAAGATGGTGAGTGTTGAATCTTTATTGAAGACTTATCACTTTTATATCAAATTCATCAGGTAGGATATGAATCACCCATGCCTGCCCTCTGGCAAATTTTATATGTACACTGGACACCTTTGGTAGGACTGCTAACTATTAAATGCATTAAGTAGTGTCTACTGCTTTTAGCTAAAGCACCTTTTTCGTAACAGTATTCCGATGCATCCTGCTTCTCTTTCTCTTCTAATGTACCAACATGAAATTCGACCCATAACTGAGCTCTGTGAAATGCATTAATTGGAAAACTATCACCGGGCAGCTTTTAAGCCAAGCTGAATTTTTGCACAGAAACTCATTTTGCCAAAGTAATATTATTACACGGCTGCTTCAAAATTACCAGGGAGTATTGAACAATGACTGCTATTTTCTAAATTAGATTGATTTCCTCTCCATTTTCTGTGTAATTCAATGTTTTGCTCCTTTTTAACAGAAGCTACCCATTATATGCTGGCTAGCTGAACACATAAATATCCCCCCACCATTTTGAAATTTCAATTCATCTGGGCCATAGCTTAAGAGAATTGTGTATGGTATCTGGAGTTTTGTGGCTGGCATTTAACAGAATAAGAGAGTTGGAAGGAATCTTGAAGGTCTTCTGGTCCAACCCACTGCAAAAGCAGGAGACCATGTACCATTCCAGACAAGTGGTTGTCCAGTCTCTTCTTAAAAGCCTCCAGTGATGGAGCACCCACAAGTTCTGAAGGCAAACTGTTCCACTGGTTAATTGTTCTAACTGTCAGGAGCCTTGGTAGTACAGTGGTCTAAAGCACCCTGTTATTAAGACCAGCTGCCTGCAATTACTGCAGGTTCGAATCTCGCCAGACTCAAGGTTGACTCAGCCTTCCATCCTTTCTAAGGTAGGTAAATTGAGGACCCAGTTGTGGGGGCAATAAGCTGACTTTGTATAAATATACAAAAGGATGAAGGCTATTGTTTAGCGCACTGTAAGCCGCCCTGAGTCTCCGGAGAAGGGCGGCTTATAAATCAAGTTTTTTTTTAAAAAAAATTCTCCTCAGTTCTAGGTTGCTTCTCTCCTTGATTATTTTCTACCCATTGCTTTTTGTCCTGCCTTCTCGTGCTTTGGAAAATAGGCTGACCTCCTCTTCTTTGTGGCAGCCCCTCAAATATTGGAACACTGCTATCGTGTCACCCCTAGTTCTTTTTTTTCCATTAGACTAGACAAATCCAATTCCTGCAACCGTTCTTCAGATGTTTTAGCCTCTAGCCTTCTAATCGTCTTTGTTACTCATTTCTACGCTCTTTCCAGAATCTCTACATCTTTTTTATAATATGGTGACCAAAACTGGATGCAGTATTCTAAGTGTGGTCTTACTAAGGCTTTATAAAACAATACTGATACTTCACGTGATCTTCATTCTATCCCTCTGTTAATGCAACCTAGTGATTTTTTTTTAAAAAAAAGTCCCTTGGTTTTAGGGACTCAGAGGGAGACCTAACCAGAGGCAACAGGTTTCTGTTGTGGCCCGCCGGCAACTAGCAGAGTTGGCAGCAGAGTCAGACAGTGAGGAGGTTGTGGAGGAACATGGGCCAGTCCTGGAGTCTGGGGGAGGCTTGGATGAGGGCTCTGCATCGGAGGCAGAGATGGGGCCAGGGCCATCTGGTAGTTATGTGCTGCCTCCGGAGCCTCCAGAGTCTGACATCAGTGAGGCAGAAGAACAGTGTGAGCCTGTGCCCTGTTGTGGCCCCGCCCTCTGAGCCTATCTCATCGGAGGAAGAAAGCTCCGAACATGAGGAAGAGGAGTCAGCCAGGCCTCCCTCTCCAGACCCCTCCCCTCTGGCACTGTCTCAGGTGCTGGCCGAGGGAGAGGAGATTAGCCAGGAGCCAGGTGTCTCGGATGAGAGCGAAGGAGAGCCGTCATTCCTGGATGCACGCCAACGAAGGCGTGATAAACGGTTGCAGCAGTTAAGGAGGCGTGCTAGGGATTAGAACTGAGTCACTGGCCACACCCCAGAGACTATATAAGAGAGGGTGGTGGCTGGTAAAACTCCGTGACGAACAAAAACGAACTTTGGCTAGTCACTTGAACAATGTCTGAAGCTGCCGAAAGGGATTTTGTTTTGCTGGACTATTTGCAATGCGTATGTAATTTTATGTTATCTGTTGCAGTAAAAGCTCTTGGCAGATGGTGATTATATTGCTGCCAAGTTTGAGATAATGACCTGTGTGCGTGCCAAGTACTTTCTTAACCCTTGGCTGGCTGTGTTTGTGTGTGTGTGTGGATCATGCCCAGTGTGGATCATGCCCAGTGTGCGCATGCGCAGAGCTGCCTGAAGGCAAGAACAATTAAGAAAAAAAAGGGCGACTCGGGAGCAAGGCTTGGAGTTGATTGGTCCCTCCCATAAGACATAAAAGAGGAGCAAACGGACGTGAGCCTTTGTAGGAAGCAATTTGTTCATATAGTCGGTTCAAGCTCTGAGAAGTCCTGTTTGACTTTGTGCTACATTTGGCCTTGCAAAAAGCTAATTGGCAATTAGGTCTGTGGCAGCGTTTCAAGGGAGATAAAGATGGGTGCTTATCAACATTACCCTGAACGACTGTCAACTTGAGCAGGCATCTGTCGGAATCTGCACAGACTGTTTGTGAATCGTTATGGGCTGTGAATGACTATAATTCACAGCCGTCTCAATAAAAGAGGTTTTTTGGGGACTAAGATTGTGCTGTAATCCTAGGTCAGAACAGATTCCTCTCCTTTTCTAATGATATGTGAGATAGACTCTGAGAGATAGGGTGAAGAGATGCTGCCTAGAACACGGTCAGATAAAAGAGGGCATGGCGTGCAGCTGCATAATGGGTGGAAAAAGAGTCTCAGAAGAGACCTTTCCTAGCTTCACATGCTGTAAAGGAGACAGCGGAAGATTTGCACTTTTAGACCTGCAAGATTTTTTTTCAATGTAGCCTTACAATAACGTAAGACTACATTATAAGGTAAGCTCATCTGGTTATATCACCTATGTCACTTGGGAAGACTGACATCTCTACAAAGTGTTTTATGCTCTCAGCACAAGACAAAGAGAGAGAGAGGCATAAGGATTCTATGTTTGTTAGGAGAGAACCTAGAACTAGGATGAAATTCCTGACAGTTGGAACAATTAATCAGTGGAACAACTTGCCTCCAGAGGTTGTGGATATTCCAACACCGGAGTCCCAAGGGTGCTTTTGCAAGAGGCAACTGGACTTTCTGGTTTTTCCTTGAAGATGTTTCGCTTCTCATCCAAGAAGCTTCTTCAGCGACGACAGACACATATTCAACTTACCCTTAGGAGCTGCTAGATTGTAATGTTTCTGATACAGAGATAGAATTTAGGAGACAAGAGAAACACCCAGGACCTGGGATAGAATCATTCTGTTGTGACTCTGACCCCTGAGCCCATTTTATCGGAGGGAGAAGACTCCGAAGGTGAAGGAGAGGAGTTGGCCAGGCCTCCCTCTCCAGGATCCTCCTCTCTGGCAATGCCTCAGGTGTCTCCCGAGGGAGAAGAGATTGGCCAGGAGCCAGGTATCTCTGAACAGTCGCAGTTGGACAGTGACGGAGATAAGTCTTGGCTGGATCCACACCAGCGTCGGAGAGACAAGTGCATGCAGCAGAAAAGGAGGCGTGCCAGAGATTAAGATGAGTCACTGGACCACACCCCACAGGGGATAAAAGGGGATGTGGTGGTTATTCAGGCTCTATGACGGACAAAACTAAACAACTAGTGAGTTGCATTGTATCTCTGAAACTACGTTATCTGCCTGCCTTGGATTTAATACGGACTGGACTTGACAATTCTTTGACTTTGTGTATTTGTTTTGGTTTATCTGACAGAGGAGGAACACCTCCCTCTGTGAGTAAAGTTCTTGGCAAGCAGCTACTGGGTTCCTGCCAATCCTGTTATCGAAGGAATTTATTATCTGCAAGTTTTATTTAACCCCTGGCTGACTGTTTGTGTGCGTGTGTGAGACGGGGACAGAACACATTCTTTCATAATTTTGAAATGTGTTGCCTTTCTTGTTTTAATTCACCTTCCCGTGAATGTAAATTATAACACAAGAGCTAACTGGGAACATGCCGTTGATGGACACTTGTGGTCCAGCAGTTGGAAAAGAGCACGATATTACTAGATTTTGCTTACTTATTCCACCAGTGTTAAATCTTGAATCTTAAAGAAATGATGCATTTTGACCATTCATACTTGCATTCAAAGTGAATGAAGCTTTTGAAGGTGCACCTGCAAAAGCTGATAACTAGCCAGGGTACAAGTTTACAGAACATTTAATTAGATTGATCTATGTGGATGGAAAGCAACAAAAGAGAGCCATGGCAACACAGTTATGTTTTGTGCGACAGCCTGCTGGTGCATGTTTCAGGTAATTGCACATGGTATTAATGATCTGAACAAGCGACTTTCCATTTCCAAAAGCATAAGAAGCTTTGAAGTATAGGAGATGCAGAGTGTTCAGTCAAGGTGGCCTTGATTTCAAATCCTTCTTCAGAAGATGACGTTGAGATGGGCATTATGTTTTAGATTAATCCTAACTTCTTTTAGTTGTTGAGAGCATGCAAAAACATCACACTGATGACTCAGGAAAAAGACAGAGAAAAAGCTAGGGTACAATGTAATAGAGCATGATAAATACTTCTAGTTTTCTGATCACTTTCCACATGTAAACCTATGGATCTCTTTGCCTGGATCACACTTTATAATAAATCTGGCAATCCTATTCTCACAATGAGAGTTCTTGCAAGAGCACAAGGCTGCTACATTCTGGCTCTTATTGGGTTAATTTCAGTGGTGGGTTTCAAAATTTTTTACTACCGGTTCTGTGGGCATGGCTTGGTGGGCATGGTAGAGGAAGGATACTGTAAAATCTCCATTCTCTCCCCACTCCAGGGGAAGGTTACTGCAAAATCCTCATTTCCTCCCAATCAGCTGGGACTCGGGAGGCAGAGATTAGATGGGGGTAGGGCCAATCAGAGATGGTATTTACCAGTTCTCCGAACTACTCAAAATTTCCATTACTGGCTCTCCAGAATTGATCAGAACCTGCTGAAACCCACCTCTGGTTAATTTCCACAATGTCACTTCAATCTTAGATTTTATGCAGGTAAGATTATGAGGATTTAAGACATACATTTCAAAGTTTGTGACCAAATCTAATAATGTTGAAGCACCCAAGAACATGTGCTATTACCAACACAATGCAGTATTTCAATTAATGGCAGAACTTAAACTGTGTTGTGTTCATCTGATACTCAGTATTATTGAGATTTCTTGGCGGTAGACTCCATGTGCGGAATTATCTCAATTCCTGGCAAATAGATGGGGAAGAAATGGAGGTAGTGACAGATTTTATTTTCCTGGGCTCCAAGATCATTGTAGATGGGGACTACAGCCAAGAAATTAAAAGACGATTGCTCCTGGGGAGGAAAGCTATGGCAAATCTAGATAGCCTACTAATAAGCAGAGACATCACCCTGCCAACAAAAGTGCATATAGTCAAGGCTATGGTTTTCCCAGTTGCAATGTATGGTTCTGAAAGTTGGACCATAAGGAAGACTGAGCATCAAAGAATTGAGGCCTTTGAACTATGGTGCTGGAGAAGACTCCTGTGAGTCCCTTGGACTGCAAGGTGATCAAACTGGTCAGTCCTAGAGGAGATCAACCCTGACTGCTCTTTAGAAGGCCAGATCCTGAAAATGAAACTCAAATATTTTGGCCACCTAATGAGAAGGAAGGACTCACTGGAGAAGAGCCTAATGCTGGGAACGATTGAGGGCAAAAGAAGAAGGGGCACGGCAGAGAATGAGGTGGCTGGATGGAGGCACTGAAGCAGTAGGTGTGAGCTTAAATGGTCTCCAGGGGATGGTAGAGGACAGGAAGGCCTGGAGGGAAGTTGTCCATGGAGTCGCAATGGGTCACACATGACTTCACAACTAATAACAACATTATTATTATTATTATACTCTTCCAGTCAAACATCTGCAATCTCAGTTGGCTCACTCTTAAATTCTTCTGAGACCTACTTTTTCTGGAACCTTGGAAAGTTATTCCCATGTAAATATTAATAACATTATTGGTGACAGCTCAAGTATTTCCCTAGTCCAAAAATCTTCCCAATTCATGTAGCAATAACAATCAGAGAAGGGTCGAAAAGAAATTTCCTTCCCTTAAAAAAATCTTTAAAAAATAATATTACTTTCACAAACCATAAATCTTCCAATCGATTTCCTGTTTATTACTAAAAGTTTATATACCAACAAAAAGATGGTATTTCTAAAACATAAGCTCAAATTATCATTTCACTGGCTTCTCAAATAATATTGTAATGGAATATATATTTGAGCAGCAACTATTCAGCAATTGACAGAAACTATTCTGTCTTTCTTCAGGAAAGATGGAAAAGGGACTGTAAATTGGTATAATTGATATAGTTGGAGCCTGTGTTAAAATTTCCACTCAGCCATAAAGTAAACTACACATATACCTGTACAGTAGTGGCCAAAATTGTGGAAACCTTTTGGGAAAAGTGTATTTTTGAGGTTTGATGACTAATAACACTTTTTTTTTTTTTTGAGTTTCAAGATAATCATATTCCACTGCTGGAATGGCCTGGGAATAGCCCAGATCTTAACCCAGTTGAAAAGCTATGGAGCCAACTAAAGAAACTTGTTAGTCAGAAGAGACCCAGCAATAAAACCCAGTTAATAGAAGCAATCATTCAATCTTGGTTTCACATGATAACAGCTGCAGAACTAAAAGACTTGGTTAACTCCATGGGAAGACATTGTAAGGCCATAAGTCATGCTAAAGGTTACCCAACTAAATATTAACTGACATGGTGATAATTTTTGTATATCTCGTTTTTTCTACATGTTTCATTTTTTTTCTTTATACTGTAACTGCTATTCTAATAGCAAATCCTTCATAAAAGTTATTGCATTGCATTCTTGATTAAATTATCTTTCCATTGATATATAATTTTATGGTACTACTCCCCCAAAAAAGTGGTGTTATTAGCTAGTTTTAGAAAATACACTTTTCCCAAAAGGTTTCTACAATTTTGGCCAGTACTGTAGTTTCTCTCTCCTGACTTGACTTACCTCACAGTTATGACATGATGATAAAACAGGATAGAAAATGTCTTCCCTGAATTTCTTCAGGGATACGGTGAAAATCAAATAACTTGCAACCATTCATGGCTGTAGGTACAAATACCCTACTAATCCACAGAAATGGTTTGCAAAGGTCCATCACTACCCTACTTTCAATATCTGTTGCAGTGTAATGTATTAGTTAGCACTCTAACCAGTTCTTGCCCTGAATTCAAAATTAAATCTCTCTCTGAGAGTCAGTCCTCAAATATGGGCAGCTCATTATATACTACAAGTCATTTTAAAGATCTCTAAAATTATCCAGACAGTGTGTATTTTTTTTAAATATAGATTTGATTATTCTTATGCTGTTTTCAAATGTTGACTCTTATACACAGCCAGAATTGGTGGATTTGGGGATTATAAAGCTATGAATAAACAAAAACTAAATAAAAGTTTTGATTCTGTTGTGTTATGATAGTTACCTTATCTATTTTGTAGGTTAGGAAAGGAAGGGTATTAAGGCAGCTGGTAGGTAGGTAGATCCCTATTAATTGCCCTTCCTTTCATTAGTACTATTTCGTTCTTGCTTTCCATATCAATGACCATCGTTGTTTTCCTTTCAGCTTACCCCAGAATGTCTTTCTCCTTTATGTGCAACTCAGTAGACTCACAGTCCACCAAGTTATGTCTGGCTAGTTTAAAAAAAAAAGGTTGAATTATAGAGTTTTTGCAACCTATTGCACCAAGCAAAATTTAAAAAGAAAAAGAATTATGTCCCATGCACTTCCATATTTCTGCTCACATGACGCTTGGAACGTTTTACTAATTAATGTTTGCAAAGTGCTTTGAGGTTGTGTGATAAATTGTACTGCTAACCGGGAGCCAGCTATTTAATTATTAATTCTTCCAAGGGAGAATTTGCAAACCATTAACTAATCTGAGACTGGGAGCAACTTAAGTATACAGCTTATCCTGTGATGTTGGGTTCTCTGTCTTGCTTCCAATTTAATATGCACAATTCATTTCCTGAAGTCTTTGGCTGAAACTGGATAGAGAAATACAAAAATGCAGAGACAGCAGAACCTTGGACAGCAGCTACTTTCTGCATGGCTTCGTCTATGCTACAAATCATTCATTAGGTCAGCCGATGTTCACTAAGGGCATAGAATTAGTGGATACTAAGCACATCTCCAAAATTTCCATCTATCTGTTGATATCCTCTTTTCATGCTACACTTCGTAGCTTCTCACCTAAGAACCTGCAGTTGCCACCAGATTCATGCTATAGTTTTTTTTTAAAATTTGATTTATATGCTGCCCTTCTCTGAAGACTCAGGGCGGCTTACAATGCGTTAAGCAATAGCCTTCATACTTTTGCATATTTATACAAAGTCAGCTTATTGCCCCCACAATCTGGGTCCTCATTTTACCTACCTTAGAAAGGATGGAAGGCTAAGTCAACCTTGAGCCTTGGAGAGATTTGAACTTGCAGTAATTGCAGACAGCTGATGTTAGTAACAGTGCTTTAGTCTGCCGCGCTACCAGGGTTGGTATCATTTTGAGGGTAGTCCAAGGAGCCAATAAAAGGAGAGACAGAGCAAGACAGAGAGAGAAAGAGAAAGAGAGAAAGAGAGAGAGAGAAAGAGAAAGAGAGAGCCAGAGAGACACACACAGAGACACACACACACACACACAGAGAGAGAGAGAGACAGAGAGAGAGAGAAAGAAAGAGAGACAGAGACACAGAGAGAGAGAGAGAGAAAGAAAGAGAGGGGAGGGAGAGGGAGAGGGAGAGAGAGGGAGAGGGGGGGGCACTCCCTAATTTTTTCAGCCTGATTTTCAGACAGCAAAGTGTATGTAAGTGAATCAGGGCTATTTTAAGGTGGAAGGTAAACTACACCACTAGTAATGTAGGGCTGTGAAAGTTGGGTCATAAAGAAGGTTGAGCATTGAAGAATCGATGCTTTCAAATTGTGGTGCTGGAGAAGATCCTTGAGAGTATGTTGGACTGCAAGAAGATCAAATCAACCAACCCTAAAGGAAATCAACCTTGACTGTTCTTTGGAAGGACTGAAGCTGAAGCTCAAGTTCTTTGGCCACCAAATGAGAAGAGAGGACTCCTTGGAAAAGACTCTGATGTTGGGAAAGATGGAAAGCAAAAGGAGAAGGGGACGGCAGAGGAGGAGATGATTAGATAGCATCATCGACGCAACCAACATGAATTTGGGCAAACTCAGGGAGTCAATGGAGGAGAGGGGGCCTGGCATGCTATGGTCCATGGGACTGCGAACAGTCAAAATAGGAGTTGAATTGGACTGCCTTTAAATTCCATTTCAACTCTGATTCTGCAATGCAGCAATGTTCTAAATAAATGACGGTTACCAAATACAAGTTGAGTCACAGTCTTAATAAAAGTGGATGTAGAAAAGTACAGACAACAGGTGTACAGTTGAAACATCCTTATGGATTCATAAGGAGATGCTTTACATTGTAACTCTGAAATGAAATGGACAATCCTGGCACTTGCAAGATGAAGAGACAATATATAGGGTTTTAATCCAACATTTGCAGTATCTTCATCAAAATACAAACAATTTGTGTTTTGTCCACATCTTTTCGGAGTTAATAAATACAAGCAGTGGGAAAGATACAGTGGCCCACCCACCCTTCAGCCCACAAAGAGTTCCCTTGCGTTTCACCTCCCCCAACGGTATGCTTAAGAAGGGTGAAATCCAGAGATGGTATTCAGCCGGTTCAGACTGGTTCGCCCGAACCGGTAGCGGAAATGAAATCATGGGTGGACCTGCCCAACTGCCCTGGCTCTACGCCTTCCTATTTAGGCACATTTTTGAGGCTGGGCGCATGTGCAGAAGACACGTGCACCAGCAACATGCATGCACGGAAGGCCAGGCACATGCGTGGATGGGGACGTGCATGTGTGGACGCACGCCCGCGCGCTCACATTTCCGAACTGGTAGGGAAAGTAAGTGAATACCACCCCGATGAAATCTTGCATTTTCAGAAAGGAAATGTGAGCTTTGTTAACATCTCTAGCTCCTTAGCAGAGATTTTTTTTTAAAAAAACCCACACAATTAGAAGTTCCTAATTGTTGCACTGCTGAAACTAACATTCCTGCTCTAACTTCAAGGCACTCTTAAAACTGTAGCCAAAAACTAGTACGTGTTTTAGCTGTGATTTCGTCTTCGTTAATGAGAATGTTCAAGCGGAATTGGTTTCAGTGTGCACGTTATTACTGCTTCTTGAATAGACATGCATTCAAACTCTGGGAAATATATGTCATAGTTTTGTTTACTGGGAAGATGCATATCAATATAATCAGACCTGCTTGAATTCAGTCCCACCTCTTCACACTCCAGTTAGAAAGCTATAACATGTTATGTACTGTATCAAAGCAAAACAATAAAAGAAGTCAACTGTGGAAACCCATAAAAGTACAATTAAACAATAGAGCGCTTTGAAGCAATCCTGATTATGAATACAGAGAGGTTCTAAGTATTTATCTTCCGTTCTCCCTACATTGTATCGTTCATGGAATCCACCAGTGCTTTGTCTTCTTGCACACTGGATAATTTCCATGGGGAAGATTAAAAAAGTAAAGATATTGAAGATATAGTAGTGAACTAAAAAACCCTAACATACAGTAGTGGCCCAAATTGTGGAAACCTTTTGGGAAAAGTGTATTTTCTAAAACTAGTTAATAACACCAGTTTTCTTTTTGGAGTAGTACCATAAAATTATATATCAATGGAAAGATAATTTAATCAAGAATGTAATGCAATAACAGGAATGTGTGTTTGTGTTTATTGTATATGTGTGTTTGTGTGCTCTTTCTTTGTGTGAAACTGGGCTGCGTCTCAGAAAGAGATTGGTTGCCATACGCAGATAGAGAACAATTTTTGTAATTGGGACATTTCATTTTGCAAGAAATTAACTTTAATTGGTAGTTCTTAACTTAATTAATATATATTTGTTCTTGGCCCTACCCTTTTTTGGGGGGGGGAATGTATGCATGTACATGCAAATATGCGACATGCACATATTTCAGGTGTGCGCGAATGATTAATTTCAACTGAAACTGGCAACTATATTTTTGTTCCATTTTATTTTAAGGAAGATAATGGTACAATTCAGGACCATTCTTTGCAAATACATGCCTTGTATGGGTGCCTGTAATTTGCCACAGCGTGGAAAGGTTGAGCAGCTTGTGCCTTCAGGCAAGTACAGAATAGCAGGTCAGAAAGACATTGGAACAGCAAAACTCTGCAAAGATTCTTTTGCCGACTTGTGTTTTCCTGCAAGGTCCATTTTTAAGAATAGCCACCACTAACTGACAGTTGCTGAGCCCAGCAAAAATGTGCTTAATCTATACAATCGCAGGAGCTCAGCTGGAACTTTCTTTTCAGCATTATCTCTCTTGAGAAAACTCCTAGGCGTAGAATTGTTACAGAGTAAGGAGCGCACACCTGTACAAAAAAGGATTTCATATGGATATATTTTCACGCAAGCATTTCACTGTGGATTAAATTGATGCACAAACCATGTCAGGTCTAATTACAATGCCTAGAAGGTTAAACCACCAGCAGAGCTTATGAACTTCCAAACAGTGACTGATTCTTTCAACAAAAGATGGAGAAATGGGTTAAGACGAGTGGTGAGATTCAGCCAGTTCGCACCTATTCGGGAGAACCGGTTGTTGGAAGAAATCTTATTTTGTTTTTTTCCACTTTACAGGGCTAATCCTGTAAGGAAGGCAGGAAGGAAACATTCTGCTGTTGTTTCTAGACTAATCTTTATTGCCTTGTTTACAGAAACTGCCTCTCTGGTTAACCCTTATTACATTGTAACAGCTAAAGCGAAGCGCCCATCGACGTGAGTGATGTTGAGTTGGCCTCGTCCACATGGTCACATGACCACCGAGCCACGCTTACCCAGCTGGTCATTAGGGCAGAGAACTGGTTGTTAAATTGTTTGAATCCCACTACTGGTTAAGACCAATATCTGGGTCACAGTTGACCTAGGGGAATTACATCTACCGGTGAGTCTTTGTGTCAGGGAGGGGAAAAAACGAAGTGGAGTCCTTGGTGCTCTCTGAACTTGGTTGTTTTCTTGCAGACATTTCATTCCCATCCTGCTTACAATCTTTTTGGACTGTTGCCTTCTGGCAGAAGATACAGAACAATTAAAACTCGGACCACACGTTTTCTGAATAGTTTTTATCCCAGAGCTATAATTGCACTCAACAATGAACTAAAGGGCCACCATCAGTGAGCTGTTGGACAGCATTACTTGGTCTGTTGTGTGGATGTTTGGGTGGTTTAGGGGTGGGGAATTGTGGTGGTTGGGAGTGTGTTTGGGGATTGTTATGTGTGTTGGACCTGGTCTTTGGGTGTTAAGTGAATTTTGTTGTATCGGTATACTGTTTATACACGTACAATGACAATAAAGTTGTTGTTGTTGTTGTTGTTGTTGTTGTTGTTATTATTATTATTATTATTATTATTATTATTATTATTATTATTATTATTATTACCCAACTAGGTAACATCTGAAATATCTACATGAAAACAAACAAGTTCAGAGAGCACCAAGGACCCCTATCTTCTCTATCTTCTCTTCTGTTAAGAACTAAATTGTCTGAAATGCCACAGAATCCCAGTCATTGTCAGCAATACTGAACCAGATAGTGCCATAGCCTGACCCTTAATAAATGGTTATTATTTCATATGCACTGGCCTCATCCATCAAAATACAAACATATACTTTTGGCATTTTATTTTTAGCTATTTTCGTCTTATGAAAACTGACTGTTTAAATTGACAGCATGTACAGACAAGTTGCTCATTTCTGAGATATTATTATGACAATCACCTTATAGTTGGCCAGATGTGAGTAGGAGTTTTTGGGAAGAGAAAGGCAAGATGAACAGTCATAAAAAGAGAGCAATCGGCACACGAACAGAGTGAAAGGAAAAACATAAAATACTTCGCGAGACTAAAAAAATATATAGAATAACATGAAAGGTAGGAGGATTCTTGGTAGTGAAATATGAAATCACACATAACAGCTTGTTTTCCTGTTGCCTCCAGTTTTCAACATTCTGGAATTTTTAGTTTCAATATATCTAGTGACTATCAGATTGAAGGAACCTGCTCCATCTAATCAAGAATTCTTGGATAAAATGGAAGGTTATAATTTATTTATTTATAGCAATAACAATAGCACTTAGACTTATATACTGCTTCATAGTGCTTTACAGCCCTCTCTAAGCAGTTTACAGAGTCAGCATATTGCCCTCAACAATCTGGGTCCTCATTTTACCCACCTTGGAAGGATGGAAGGCTGAGTCAACCTTGAGCCTGGTGAGATTCGATCTGCCCAATTGCAGGCAGCTGCAGTCAGCAGAAGTAGCCTGCAGTACTGCATTCTAACCACTGCACCACCAAGGCTCTTATGGACAGACATCTCATAAGCAGTGACTCTGAGAGTTGTGCAACACTAACAATTCTTTAGAGAAAGGCCCAGGTTCTATCAGGTACTTCTGAAACAGTTTTGAAGGTGTAACGGAGACCCAAATCTCACATTCATTATTGATATAGTGAATAATTATTAATACATCTGAAAGATTTGGAAGGATTTATACCTGAGAATGAATTTGAATTAGACATTTCAAGTCGAAATCTCGTTTTATTATAAATTCCCATCATAGTAAGTTTTTAATACAATCTTTCCCAACCTGGTGTCTGACAAATGTGTGAGGATCACAACTCCCAGAATCTCCAGTCAACGTGACCATGTTGGATTGAATTTGTACTTGGCACTCATAGTACAAATGTGTGTGGAGTTACAATCAAAGAGACATGATGGCGGACTGTAGGGGAGGTTGCTTTGAGAGATGTGGTCTTTGAGTCCTGATAAGGTAAAGGTAAAAGTTCCCCTCACACATATGTGCTAGTCATTCCCGACTCTAGGGGGCGGTGCTCATCTCCGTTTCAAAGCCGAAGAGCCAGCACTGCCCAAAGACGTCTCCGTGGTCATGTGGCTGGCATGACTAAATGCCAAAGGTGCACGGAACGCTGTTACCTTCCCACCAAAGGTGGTCCCTATTTTTCTACTTGCATTTTTTACATGCTTTCGAACTGCTAGATTGGCAGAAGCTGGGACAAGTAACCGGAGCTCGCCCTGTTATGCAGCACTAGGGATTCAAACTGCTGAACTGCCGACCTTTCAATCAACAAGGTCAGCATCTTAGCCACTGAGCCACTGCGTCCCATTGTGCCCTGATAGAGAAAAGATACATTTGTGTATAAATGTATAAAAAGATACATTTGTGGTCTTACCTGTCAAACAGTGGCTTCTCTCCACAATCAAAGGCATCCTGTAACTCTTTGACGAGGTTAGCCTGGCCCGGCAATCGGAAAAGTCCTTCCTCCTTCAACCCCCGCAGACGAATAAAATCCACACACTGTTCTACCAGCAACGGAGCCAAATGGTTTCCATATCGTTTCTCATAACGAACGGTGTCTTCCAGCTTCTGCCCAAATATTCCTGTGTATGACAACAGTAGCTGTAAATACTCAAGGTGAACTCTTAACGGTAAATATGTCTTTCATTGCACCGTTTTACGTGGGCCTTGGGAAAACCCTAACACTAAAACTACATGATCTGTAATGATGTCAGATGCAAGAAGTCAGGAAGCAAAATAGAGTAGTACAAAAGTACTACAAGTGTATTTCACTACCTTGCGTAAGAAGAAAGGGTGAACAGAATGTACATAACTATATACATAAGTATAAGAAGTCTGGTAGAGCACAACATGAAGCTGATCTGCCACCAATAAGGGAAAATTTACTGTAGCTCCAGCTGCCTTCCCTTAAATGTTGCCATCTGGTGGGATCTCAGACACACCCACACCCACACACCCACAAAGGCAAACACACACACAAAGAGGACATTCAGAGGATCTCCATACTATTAATCTTCTAGTGGGCTGTAAAAACCGACTCTTTGCCTAGCATTTGGTCTAAGGTAAAAGGGTGCCCCCAAAATGCAGGACTATGTAGAGTTTATGGGAGGTTGAGACTATGTTAGGTTATCTATACACAAGAATCTGAACTACTAACAGTCAAGGTAAATTGGTGCCAGATAAGAGTCAACAGACTTCAAAGGGGGCTACATTTAGGACTCTTATGGGAGCACAGAGACTCCAAACTGATGGTGCATTTGACCCTGCCCTCAGACTCAGCCTGGTCTTCTCTACAAATTATTAAATAATTTAAGAGTAGCTCTTCCCATCTCCTCCATTCCAGACAGCCACAGACATATCAATATATATACAAGTAGTCCTCAGCTTGAAAAAGGGAACTTACAACCTGGATCCAAAGTTCCTACAGTTCTTCCTATCATGATCACATGACCACACTTTGGGCATTTGGCAACATGGCGGCATTTAGGGCCATTTGTCCATGGTCATGTGACAGTCTTTTACGATGGTTTTGCCCAAAGCTGGCAGTTACTTTTGGTTTTTGGCAAAACTTCCCCATAAAGAATAATGGGGAAGTTTTAATAATAAAATTAAATAAAAATAATTTAATAATAAAACTAAATAAAAATAATTATTTATTATAATAATAAATAATTAACAACAAAAGCATTTGTTTTACAACTTACCTGTTTGTTTAATGACTGCTACAAAAAAAGTCATAAAATTGGGTTGGTTATGCGACCAATTAGTTTTACAACTGTTATGAGCATAATGGGAAGACCCCATTATAGTCATAACTTGAGGATTATTTAAATATTTTTTTTCAGGGGACTGGGCCTGGCATGTAAGCATCACAAGATTCAATGAGCAGAAGGAAATTCTACTTTTTTTAAAAGAAAAAAAATAGCAGATTTCTTAGCATAAAACTGGAGGGCAAGGATGAAAAGAAGAAAGCCGAGATCATTTATCTTCGGCCCCAGATGAAATTCTACAACTTCCAGAGAAACAGAAAAGGAAAGTAGATAAAACTGAATTGGAAGGAACATCTAATTCATAATTCTGTTGTTTAGAAATAGAGAAATGTCAAGAATAGTGCTACATTTGCGAACCGGTAGTAAAGGTAAGTAGAACTCACCTCTGGCTGACTTCTACCTTAGACCAAATCCTAGGCAAAGAGTCATTTTCTAGAGCCCACCAGAAGGCCAATAGTATGGAGATCCTCTGAATGTCCTCTTTCTACGTTTGTGTGTTTGTCTTTGTATGTGTGCGTGAGTGTGAGATCCCATTAGATGGAAACATTTAAGGGAAGGTACCTGGAGCTACAGTAAGTTTCCCCTTATTGGTGGGAGATCAGCTTCATGTTATGGTCTACCAGATTTCTTATACTTATGTATATAGTTATTTCCATTCAGTTGGCCCTTTCTTCTTACACCATGCAGTCGCTGTACTCCTAGATTGGAACCACTCTGTTATTTTATATTTCACATTAGTTTCCCCCCATGATTACCAATACAGGGGGTATAGATGGCACACTTGCACATGTGTTTCCAAATAGGTCTACCGGAAGCCACAGTCCAGACAGAAAAGGTAAGGCCATGACAAACATAAAACAAACAAACAAACAAAAATAATTTAACTTGATACCCTTCTGCATAAATGAATCTTTCTCCACCTCATTCACATTTTTTTCACTGTGGTATACAGAAACCGACAAACAGAAATGCTCCCCCGTATACTCTCACCTCTTCTTCAAGCAGAAACAGCAAAAAAGAGAAAGAGGGAGAGAGAGAGAAAGAGAGAGGGGGGAGAGAGAGAGAGTGAGAGAGAGAGGGAAGGAAAGAAGGAAGGAAGGAAGGAAGGAAGGAAGGAAGGAAGGAAGGAAGGAAGGAAGGAGAGAAGCAAAACAAGAAACCAAGAGAAAGAAAGAAGGAAGAAAGGAAATAAGGAGAGAGGGAGAGAGAGAGAAAGAGAGAGGGGGAAAAAGAGAGGGGGAGAGAGAGGGGGGAAGGAAAGAAGGAAGGAAGGAAGGAAGGAAGGAAGGAAGGAAGGAAGGAAGGAAGGAAGGAAGGAGAGAGAAGCAAAGCAAGAAACCAAGAGAAAGAAGGAAGGAAGGAAATAAGGAGAGAGAGAGGGAGAGAGAGAAGCAAAATAAGAAATCAAGAGAGAATGAATGAATGAATGAATGAATGAATGAAGGAAGGAAGGAAGGAAGGAAGGAAGGAAGGAGAGAAAAAAACAAGAACAGGACAGAAATGCTATCGTTACTATTTAATAGAGTTGAAATCTCCTCATCTTGCTGGGTAAAAACAATATAATTCATCATTTAGAACTTTCAGTGTGATAAGGGAACGTCAAGTCATTTTTCTATATTGTTTGGGAGAAGTTTCTCATCCTTAAAAACCGAAATGCTCTGAATGTTGTACGCAAACAAAATGGGGGAAGCTCAAATGAAGTATCTGCAAAAGCAAAGCAGAGCAAAACAAACGTGAGCAAAAACCTTCATTATCTTAGTCCTGTGTTGGGAAATTGTTTCTTAAGGTGCTTTTGTCTAAATAGTCTGAGAGACCTGAGAGACCCAGGGATGCCGTCTTATCGTCTTATTCCTCTGCAACCCAAGTGAAGCTCCATCCGTGCCTAGTTCTGCTAGCTTCCTATGGAAGGGTGTCCTTCTTTTTCCCCATCATGTTTCTATTAGCAACCAACATTGCTTGTGTTGTATTTTAGCTGCACTTTCTTTTATCTTTCTGGCAAGGCTCTCAAGGACAAATCGGCTTCTGTTTGAAAAGGCAACCACTTGTTTATGTATAACTCTTTAGCCACGTCAGTCATAATGACGACCTAGAAGAAGATCTCTCTGTTTGGTTATACATGGTGATCCTCCAGACTAGGGGTCGGTAACCTTAAATACTCAAAGAGCCACAAATATCCTAACCGGAAGCCCCTCTTCAATTCTGGAGCCGACCGGAAGTCCGGTTCCCCCATCATAGTCTCCTCCTAGCACAGCGTCCTTTTTCCTCTGCTGACTGGAAGTCCGGTTCCCCCCACTATAGAGTCTCCTCCTAGCAAGGCATCCTTTTTCCTCTCCCTGTCCTAACTGAAAGCCCTATCAATTGTGGAGCCGACTAGCAACAGGGAGCCGCAGCAGAGGGATGAAAGAGCCACAAGAGGCTCCAGAGCCACGGGTTGCTGACCCCTGCTCCAGACCCTTCATCCATGCTAATTCCATAAACCGTACAGGTCCATTGTTTGATATTTCAAAACTGCAACGATGCTTGAATAATATGTTGGGTATGATTACAGAAGTTTGTTTGCTTTTTTTCCCAGGAGGAAGCGGTTTTACAGGTGCTGGAAGTTGAACAGAAGCAGGCTTTGTTTGAACATTAGCAGAAATGAATGCTGTGCTGAAGTCTGACGTTGAGTTTCTCAAAGGTTTCCTCCCTCAGTTCCTAGAAAAAATGTATTTTCATAATTCAGCAATTCCTTTTGATTTTAAACTCCCCCCCTCCATTTTTAAGCGTCTATGGCTACTTGTACTACCAAACTGTAAAGTCTCATGGATTGAACTCTTATGACAATCCTGGCCGTGGATTGAAATGTGGGAAGTCAGAGGTCTGTAGGAATGAAAGTACAATGAAAAACAGGGCATTTATACCTAACATTTGGTCAACGAGAAAGTAAACAAGTGCAAGAACACAATAGCCCATTCATCAGGATTTCACCAAAATCTAGATGAGATAGCTGCCAAGCCAAGCCAAGCCAAGCCAAGCCAAGCCAAGCCAAGCCAAGCCAAGCCAAGCCAAACCAAACCAAACCACATCAAAACATACATACACACACACATACATGTCATTCTCTTCTTTTAAGATATTTCAAAAGAAGACTGTATTTTCCATCCATTTGAAGGGATGGAGGGAAAATGAAGGAGACATTTTTGGTATGGCACCAGCATAAATATTCTAACAATAGAGCTGTTTCACAAGGAAGAGAATGCTTGGGAAATGGTTGAGTTTGCTATTAATGAAGATCTTTAATTCAGCACTCATTTGTCAGAGAAGCTATATCTCTTCTTAAGAATATGCTTAGGGTTAGGGTATTGAAGTATCTTGAACTTTTATATCAGTATGTGGGTTGGATGAATTTAAGAAGCTCAGAGAGTTGAATGAATGAACACTTCTTTTTTCCATAAAAACTTTTCATGATGAAAATGTTATAGATATGTAGAAAACCCCTTCTTAGCATTTTTCTCCTCTTTTTCTATTTCCTTTGTCTACTGCTTTGATACCCCCTTTTAAAACATGGACCAAACTTGGCTAAATGATTCCATTTCATATGATTTTGCAAAGCGGTGACATGAGAGCTTATGCACCGAAGACGAATTCCTTGTGTGTCCAATCACACTTGGCCAATAAAGAATTCTATTCTATTCTATTCTATTCTATTCTATTCTATTCTATTCTATTCTATTCTATTCTATTCTATTCTATTCTATTCTATTCTATATTATAATTCTATTCTATACTATTCTATTTTCCGATATTCTAGTCTAGTCTGGTCTATATTATAATTCTATTCTATTCTATTCTATTCTGTTCTATATTATAATTCTATTCTATACTATTCTATTCTATACTATTATATTCTATATTATAATTCTATTCTATTCTATTCTATTTTCCGATATCCTATTCTATCCTATCCTATCCTATCCTATCCTATCCTATCCTATCCTATCCTATCCCATCCCATCCCATCCCATCCTATCCTATCCTATCCTAGTCTAGTCAATGAGATCAAACTATCATAGCTCAATTTTCATTAAGGTTCACCCTAATCCTGCCAAATGTCCCTGGAAAGGTTCAGACTACATTTGCAAGCAGCTTGCTATACCAGGAACAAAAGCATCTCTATCTCATGGTGACCACATCCTCTGTTTGCTAATTTGCACTGTGGTGTTTTCCTTGCCACAGTGCATATAGTGTTATAAATCACAGACTACTTCTAGAGTGGAGTGGTGATGCTTTTTGATGGAGTGCGGAGACGATAATGAAACTCAGTCCCTCCTCTTAGTGAAGAATCGCTATACTCTCTTTGCAAGGACAATGAGGTTATGAACGGCGGCAAAATTCCTTGTAACTAGCTGTGACAGTTGCAGGCCCAGGAGACTCCTGGATTCTTCGCTTACTCAAGCAAGATGAAAAGAGTGTGACCTACAAAGCATACCATTGTCTGCTCCCCATTCCCCCCCCCACCCCAGGCAAAACAGCCAACTGCCACACTAATTATTTCAAATCATTCTCATCACTAATATTGAGTGTTTCACACCTATAAAACCTTCTAAGAAATTCATCGGTGGCCCACACTGCTCCATCTTGCTGGGTCTGTGTGTAGGATGCGAGAAGGAAATGTGTCTTTATTAAATCTGGATATACAGGCAGCGACTCGACTTACGACCACAATTGAGCTCAAAATTTTTGTCACTAAGCAAGACATTTGTTAAGCGAATTTGGCCCCCTTTTACCACCTTTCTAGCCACCGTTGTTAAGTGAATTACTGCAGTTAAATTAGTAACCCAGCTGTTAAATGAATCTGTCAGAGTTTCTTGCAAAAATCAAATCCAGAAGCGCACACAGGTAAACTGATTCAGCAGGATTCATTAACTTCTTTATATACATAATAACACATACAATAAATGTACAATACCAATATAGATTCTTTTTCAATGTAGTAGCAGTTACAAGCAAAACACAAACTGAGTACAGCAGACAAGTTTCATTTTAGATCTCAGAGCAGGCAAGTCCAGACTTGTTTAGTTTCTGTTTCAGAGCTTCTGCACGGACTCAGTTGCCTAAGCCATGCCCAGACTTCTTCCTTAAGTTTCTATTTCCAAAAAAAGCCCTCATTGGCTAACCTAGTTACCATGCCTATTCATTGGCTGACCTTGTTACTATGTCTCTGCCAGTTCCCATTGGCTGATCTATTCCAGTCCATGAATATTCATACTCTGACAGAATCTGGCTCCCCCCCCCATTGACTTTGCTGATCAGAAGGTGGCAAAAGGAGGAGTATATGACCCCAGAATACCGCAACCGTCATAAATATGAGTCAGTTGCCAAGCGTCTGAATTTTGATCACACGATCATGGGGATGCTGCAACAGTTGTGTGAAAAATGATCATAAGTCCCCTTTTTTCAGTGCCATTGTAACTTTGAACAGTCACTAAGTGAATGTTGTAAATTGAGGACTTCCTGCTTGCGAGGTTCTGGCAAAAATCCCACTATGTGGCCTCCTGCCCCCATTGCTTGGTTAGTAGCATTAGTCAACAGGATAAAATCTACATATAGTTTATATCCTGTCATTGTTGTTGTTAGTTGCAAAGTCGTGTCCGACCCAGCAGGACCCCATGGACAACATTCCTCCAGGCCTTCCTGTCCTCTACCATCCTCTGGAGTCCATTTAAACTCATGCCTACTGCTTCAATGACTCCATCCAGCCACCTCGTTCTCTGTCAACCCTTTCTTCTTTTGCCCTCAATCGTTCCCAGCATTAGGCTCTTCTCCAGTGAGTCCTTCCTTCTCATTAGGTGGCCAAAGTATCTGAGTTTCATCTTCAGGATCTGGACTTCTAAAGAGCAGCCAGGGTTGATCTCCTCTAGGACTGAACAGTTTGATGGCCTTGCAGTCCAAAGGACTCGCAGGCATCTTCTCCAGCACCATAGTTCTAAGGCCTCAATTCTTTATATATCCTGTCGTATTATCACAAAATACCCACTCTGTGATCGTCTCTGGGGAAAAAAGGTTTTGATGCCATTTATAGAAAAGGAATTACAGAAATATTGCTGATCTTATAATGGAGCAAAACCTGTACATGAGTATTGATTGCCTCCCTTTGTAGGGTATATAAAATTCTGTGAATTTTCCAAGACTATTTATAGTGTCCTTCGCCTCCTTCCTGCTATTAACACAACTCCATTCTTCAAAACTAATAGAAGAATCAGGAAGATAGAATCAAGTCAGCATTATTTTCTGCATAGCACACATTCTGTGGCTTTATCAACATGGGAGCAATATAGCAATACCCCGTCCCATCTGCAGAAATATCGGACAAAGAACGGATAAATTTGATGAATTATATTTCTGTCATTTTTTCAATTGTAATTAATTGTCTGCCGCTCATGGTGGACTTTTGTTTTTTTTTATTTTCAAAAAGAATCACTTGTACATTAATTTCACCAGTATGCATATTCTGCACATTTTTCTCATGGCATTCTTGCGTGCATATATATATATTTTTACTAAAGAACTGTAGGAGGTGACCAGGCTGAGCCAGAAGGAGAGGTCATACACATCGTAAGTCATGAATAAATATTTAACTGGACAACCAGTTAAATACGAGCCAACTGTGTGCAGTTATTATTATTATTATTATTATTATTATTATTATTATTATTATTATTATTATTATTATTATTAATTGGTTAATCTTTAGTGAGATTCACAGCCTTTGAGGCTGGTTAATAGCTCAGCAGCTCGAGTCCTAACCAAGGACCTAGGAACTGTTAAGGTATCGTCGGAGGATGTAAGCTGTTCCGAGTAAGGTGGTTTTTTGTAGAGTCAAAATGTTCAAGTCCGGCAAATTTAGAATTTCTAAATAGCGGGATAGCCCTTTGGGTATTGCTCCGAGGGCTGCAATTACAATCGGGACAACACACAATTTCTTTTTCCACAGTCGCTCAACTTCAATTTGTAAGTCCCGGTACTTTGTGATTTTTTCTTGCTGCTTATCTTCAATTCGTGCATCACCAGGTATTGCAATGTCAATGAACCATACTTTTTTCTTTTCAACTATTGTTATGTCAGGTGTGTTGTGGACCAAGTGCCTGTCAGTCTGAATCCTAAAGTCCCACAAGATCTTGAGTTTTATTATTTATTTATTTATTTATTTATTTATTTATTTATTTATTTATTTTTTATTTATTTATTTATTGTTTATTATTATTATTATTATTATTATTATTTATTGAATTTGTATATCGCCCTACTCCTGAAGGACTCAGGGCGGTGAACAGCCAAAAGATAAAATACATATAATACAAATGTTAAAAAACCATTAACAGAAGGATATAATCAAGATCAAGGGAGGTACTAATACCACTCTATAAAGCCTTAGTAAGACCGCACCTAGAGTACTGCATCCAGTTTTGGTCACCGCACTATAAAAAAAAGATGTTGAGACTCTAGAAAAAGTGCAGAGAAGAGCAACCAAGATGATTAGGGGACTGGAGGCTAAAACATACGATGAACGGTTGCAAATACTCAGTATGGTTAGTCTAGTGAAGAGAAGGACCAGTGGAGGCATGATAGCAGGCACCTGAAGGCCAGGCCTGAAGGCCAGACAATGGATGGAAAAAGTTTGCAAATCATAATCATGTGACTTCACAATGCTGCCGTTAGTCATAAATGTGAGCTAGTTGCCAAATGCCCAGGTTGGGAGTCCACACGGACATGGGAAAGGTGCAAAGGTCATAAGTGCAAGTACAGGTTAAGTCACTTTTTCCAAGGCACTGCAACTTTGAACTGTTGTTGAAAGAGTGGTCACAAGTCAAGAACTATTTGTACTCTTTTTTTTTTTATTTATTTATTTTTTTTAATTAATTCTTGTCAGCCCTGCAAGAACTATTTGTACTCTTAACTACAGACTGGCACTTATCTCAACTACATAGATCATTTCAACTTTTTCAACATTAGTCCCACCCAACAGAATTCATGGTGCTTCATAATCTTATTTTGTTGGTAATTTTTGGTTAGTGGGTTAGTTATTTTTTTGATATTTGATATTAATGGTGCAGTAGTAATATAGTACTATTTCCGCATTGGCAACAAGAAGGGCATCCCGCTAGTCAATAGTCAGCACCATTCAGTTGCCTAGACTCCACCCCGCAAGGGATTTTGGAGTCATTAAAAGGGGATGATGAGTAATATAGTACATATTCGTTTCATCACCTCTGTAATGAGCATATTAGTGAATATATTCTGAATTTAGAATATTAGCCAGTCTTCTTTTGTGTAAAATATTTCTGTGAAATGTGACCCTTGTGGTGCTTAACTATAACAGGTATTTGTTAATTAATTTTATGTCAGAATCCTACCCAGAATCAGGGGTGCTATTCAGCAGGTTCTGTCAAGTTCTGGAGAACCGGTAGCAGAAATTTTGAGTAGTTCGGAGAACTGCCAAATACCACCTCTGGCTGGCCCCAGAGTGGGGTGGGAATGGAGATTTTGCAATATCCTTCCCCCAGGAGTGGGGAGGGAATGGAGATTTTGCAGTATCCTTCACTGCCACGCCCACCAAGCCACACCACGCCCACCAAGCCACGCCCACAGAACCGGTAGTAAAAATATTTGAATCCCACCACTGTGTGCGCCACATTTCTGGGAGAAGATCCCTGCATATTTAATTTCATTACAATGTGTTGCTTATAGTTGTGAACAGTGATGTAATCCCAAACCTATGATTAAACTCTGAAAACAATATATCTGAAACTCTGAAAACATATAAAAATATTTTTATTGTCAAAAAGATAGGTTTTAGATTGTAAATCACTTTTTTAAAAAGGAAAAATAATGAAAACGAATGCAATATATAACTTAAATTACAGAGTCATATATCTAAGCAGATTAATTATAAATTGAGGACCAAGAAAAGGAGAGTTGGTTTTTTTTTTGTGTGTGCAAAGAATGCATGATGGATCTCATTAACTAATGCAACAGAGATAAATGGTGAATTCCATTAATATTTCAGAAATACTCTTATGGAATCTGAAACAACCCAGGCCTGACAGGTAACGATGACTGAATATCTCTTAAAGTTACAGAGTCCGTTTTCTTAGTTTAGCATAATCATTCCTCATTCTGGGGAAGACATCATGAAAAGACATTTGGATACATATACATATACATATGCATATACATATACATATACATATACATATATTACACCATTAACACTGCTAGCAACAACCAAAGTCTTCCGTTCACCAGATTGCCATTTTGTATTTATTTATTTTATTTATTTATTTATTGAATTTATATCCCGCCCTTCTCCCCGAAGGGACTCAGGGCAGTGAACAGCCGAAAATTAAAATAACATACAATGTAAAAGTTAAGATAGCTAAAAAATAAATTAAATTAATCGGCCTCTCAATTTAAAACCCCAAGCTATACAATTAAAAACTAACCCATAAAACCTATTCAGGCCAGGACGGCTTGCTGAAATAAAAACGTCTTCAGGGCCTTACAGAAAGTGCGGAGATCCGGAATCAGCCGTATTCCGGGAGGTAGCTCATTCCAGAGGGCGGGTGCTCCCACAGAGAAGGCTCTCCCCCTGGGGGCCGCCAGCCGACATTGCTTGACCGACGGCACCCTGAGAGGTATCTGCCACAATGCCCCCAATATAGCAAAATTCTAGGGCCGTGATGGCGAACCTATGGTGAACCAAAGGTGGCATGCAGAGCCCTCTCTGTGGGCACGCACACCGTCGTGAGCGCTCTTCTGGTTTCTGGAGTGCTGGAAAACAACCTGAAAATGGCCAAAACCCAGGCTTTTGGGGGAGCCATTTCCAGGCCTTTTTTGTGCCATTTTCCAGGCCGTTTTCAGACCATGTTTCGGGATGTTTTCAGGCCATTTTTGGAGGGGGCAAAAAAACAGGCACGTGCGCCCCGGACAGCTGGTCTTCAGGTTTCCAGTGCTCCGGTGTACGCACATGCACGCCCATTCCGGTTTGGGCACTCGGTGCCGAAAAGGTTTGCTATTACTGTTCTAGGATATTTTAGGACTATCCTGAACTGTCACACAAGAAAAAGTAAAACAAAATAGAAAATATTTTGACAAAATATATATATTTGGTAACAGGAGCATCCTAGAGAAAATGCCAGAATATGTTCCCTGAAAGGCCCTTTTTGAGAAAACTTTAGCACAAGTCAATATCCTGAAGCAATTCTACTGCAGATATTCCTCGACTTACGGCCGTAACTGAGCCCAGAATTACAATGGCAAGTCACTTATGGATTTATTTATTTATAAATTTTATTTATAAAATGTATTGGCCACCCATCTTATCACAGGGTAACTCTGGGTAGCTTACAGTCATATACAGGTAGTCCTCCTCGACTTACGACCACAATCGAGCCCAACATTTCTGTTCTTAAGTGAGACAATTGAGCTTTGCCCCATTTTACGACCTTTCTTGCCTCAGTTGTTAAGCGAATCACTGCAGTTGATAAGTTAGTAATCCGGTTGTTAAATGAATCCAGCTTTCCCATTGGCTTTGCTTGTCAGAAGGTCACAAAAGCGAATCATGTGACCCCGGGACACTGCAACCGTCGTAAATATGAACCAGTTGCCAAGAAGCTGAATTTTGATCACGTGACTATGGAGAGGCTGCAGTGGTTGTAAGCATGAAAAATAGTCACATCACTTTTTTCAATGCTGCTGTAACTTTGAATGGTTGTTAAATGGACTGTTATAAGTCGAGGACTACGTGCACTAACGAAGGAATGCAAATTGTACCCGTGTAAATTCCTTGGGATTGATCTGCAAAAACGAACCTGTTCCTTTTATTTATGGCATACTTCTAATTTAGTATTTTCGATAATTTTATCCCAACATAAAGGTAAAGGTTCCCCTCGCATATATGTGCTAGTCATTCCTGACTCTAGGGGGCGGTGCTCATCTCCGTTTCAGAACCAAAGAGCAGTGCTGTCCAAAGACGTCTCCGTGGTCATGTGGCTGGCATGACTCAATGCCAAAGGTGCACGGAACGCTGTTACCTTCCCACCAAAGGTGGTCCCTATTTTTTCTAATTGCATTTTTTTTAATGTGCTTTCGAACTGCTAGGTTGGCAGAAGCTGGGACGAATAACGGGAGCTCACCCCGTTACGCGGCACTAGGGATTCAAACCGCTGAACTGCCGACCTTTTGATCGACAAGCTCAGCGTCTTAGCCACTGAGCCACCGTTTCCCTTTATCCCAACATAATATATATTTATTTATATCGCCAGCCAAGTTTTTAAGCTTGCTTCTAAGCTCTGATGGGAGAGATATATATCTGGTGCAGTCGTGCAATGAAAGTACTGACAATTCTGTGCTTTGACCTTCCTTTAATATATAGACAAAGAAAGCTGTTCTCATTAACAGCTAATGCTTTCAGAACAGAGGGCCGATTCCTTGGCTGAATCCTGTAGGGTGATAAACAGCTGACAATCCTATTTTCTGATGAACATCCTGGGCAGATAATTAAAAAAAAACAAAAAAAAAACCGGGAAGGAGGTTGGAATGCCAAATTAAAGCGATATTTTTTTCTCAAGTTCTGAACATTCCAGGAACCTTTGCAAAGTGGAGAATAATAAAAGTGGAGAGCAGGGCAGTTCTGGGATCACAGCCTGGAACTGTTCCACTAATGCAGTATTTCTCGACCTTGGTAGCTTGAAGATGGGTGGACTTCAACT
Source organism: Pantherophis guttatus (assembly GCF_059756535.1). Classification (NCBI taxonomy): domain Eukaryota; kingdom Metazoa; phylum Chordata; class Lepidosauria; order Squamata; family Colubridae; genus Pantherophis; species Pantherophis guttatus. The sequence continues at coordinate 13,250,643 of NC_142070.1, read as the reverse complement.
CCCAGCTGGCTGGGGGATTCTGGGAGTTGAAGTCCACCCATCTTCAAGCTTCCAAGATTGACAAACACTGCACTAATGGGTATACTGGCAACGGGCCCAGTATCAATGGAGCAGGTGACTGCAGGTGAAGACATCCTATTGCTGGAGAAAGAGTTACTGAACTGCTTTGGAAGTCTTCTAGTTCAATCTGCTGCTTGGAGCAGGAGACCTACCATTCAGCCTTCCCAGTTAGGGGTAAGTTAATTAAGTTAACTTAATTACCAGTGAGTTGTCAAAATGTACAGTTTCAGTCACTAATTCTAGGTCAGGAGTCAGCAACCTAAAACACTCGAAGCCCCCGTTCAATTCTGCAGCCAACCGGAAGTCCAGTTCCCCCACCATAGAGTCTCCTCCTAGCATGGCATCCTTTTTCGTCTACCTGTCCTAACCGAAAGCCCTATCAATTGTGGAGCCGACCAGCAACAGGGAGCTGCAGCAGAGGGATGAAAGAGCTACATGTGGCTCCAGAGCCGCAGGTTGCTGATCCCTGTTCTAGGTCCTTCCTAAACTGTTTTGAGATCCACCTCTGCCTTGAGTAACTTAGCCTTTTGGAGTCTAGAGGCCAGATATCACTTTTAACAAATTAAGAGAGTTGGAAGGGACCCCCATTCTGATAAATGGCAGTCCAATCTCTTCTTGAAAGCCTCTAGTGATGAAGCTCCCACAACTTCCGAAGGCAACTTCTGTTCCGTTGGTTGATTGTTCCCACTGTCAGAAAATTTCTCCTTATTTCCAGGTTGAATCTCTCCTTGTTCAGTTTCCATCCATTATTCTTTGTCTGGCCTTCAGGTGCTTTGGAAAATAGGTTGACACCCTCCTCTCTGTGACAGTCCCTCAAATATTGGAAAACTGCTATCATGTCTCCCCTGGTCCTTCTCTTCACTAGACTAGCCATGCCCAGTTCCTGCAACCATTCTTCATATCCTTTAGCCTCCAGTCCAGGGGTGAAATGCTCCCGGTTTGGACCGGCTCGGGCGAGTAGGTAGCGATGGCAACAGGCAGTTCAGAGAACCGGTAGCAAAAATTCCTGCCCCCGCCCCCCATGCCCAGCTGAGTCGCGCAATCATCAGAGGCTTTTTTTTCTTTTAAATGGCTCTGACGATCCCAGCTGAGTTGCCTGCCGATCAGGCAACAGCTTGGATCGTCAGAGCCATTTAAAAGAAAAAAAGTTTTTTTTCTTTTAAATGGCTCTGACGATCCAAGCTCTGATGATCCCAGCTGAGTTGCCTGATCGGCAGAGGTTTTTTAAAAAACCTTCTGACGATCAGGCAACTCAGCTGGGATCGTCAGGGCCTTTTGAAAGCATTTTTTAATATGGTTTTACATGTAAAAAATGGTTTTAAAAGTAAAAAAAAATTGGCCACGCCTACCCAGTCACATTACCCCCCCCACCAAGCCACGCCCACAGAACCAGTAGTAACAAATTTTAGATTTCACCACTGCTCCAGTCCCCTAATCATCCTGGTTGCTCTTCTCTGTGTTCTTTCTAGAGTCTCCAAATCTTTTTTTTATAGTGTGGTGACCAAAACTGGGTGCAGTATTCTAGATGTGGTCTTACTTTATAGTGTATATGCATTATTGGATGAAAAGCTACAATTCAGTTAGTGGTTAATGAAAACAATTCCCCCCCACACACAAAAGGATCAAGACATTTTAGGGGAGTGAGTGAGACTGGATAAGGTTCCAAGGAAATCCAAAGGCAAGATAGGATAGGCTAGAAAGAGGGGATCCAACTCAATTTCTCTTGAAAAATGTAAACAGAATAACAGAGTTGGACGGGACCTTGGAGGTCTTCTAGTTCAGCACCCTGCTCAAGTAGGAGACCCTATACTATTTCGGGCAAATGGCTGTCCAATCTCTTCGGTAAACCTCCAATGATGCAGCACCCAACAACTTCTGGAGGCAAGTCGTTCCATCGATTAATTGTTCTCACTGTTAGGGAATTTCTCCTTCGTTCTAGATTGGGTCTCTCATGTGTCAGGTTTCGATGCCATCTCAAATAAAATAAATTGCATTTCCAAACAAGTAGTCTTTGATGAAATCTTTCATTTTATTAAGCGTGACAATCTGTCCCTGATCGTGGCGTAGCCAACACTGACGTCCTGACCCCAAACTTTCCCTTTCTGTTCCCCAATTCTCTGCATCTCATTGGCCATGTTCCAAATCACTCTCCCCATATCTACTATTTCAGCTCCCAGGAATGTCCCCCCTCCCATCTCATCTCCTAGGGGATATTATCTTCAGGGAAAATAAGTAGGTGAGAAGTCAAGCGTCCTCTTGCCAGCTGCCCCCTCTTCTCCTTCTTATGTCAGCAGTAGAGTAAATGCAGGTTGAAGTGCTGACATGTCAACGGCCTCCTGCAGCCCTTTGCCAGTGAAAACAGAACCTGGGGGAGCCATGCATGGCCTCCCCAGCAGAGGTGGGTTTCACATAATTTTACCACTGGTTCACCGTGCACCAAAAATGTAAGCGTGCGCCCCTTCCGCAGATGCGCGTGGCCTTCCGTGCATGCGCTTTGCTTGCACGATAACTTGCATGCATGCACATGGCTTAGAAAAACGTGGTTAAATAGGATGCCATAGCGCCGAAGCGGATAGGCGGGTGGGCGGGGCCACCCGCAGGTCGCCACGACCGGTTTGCCCAAACTGGTCCGAACTAGTTGAATACCACCACTGCTCCCCAGGCCCTGTTTTCAGCCTGGACAGCCAACTGCAACCATCTGACAGTGAAAACAGAGCCCAGGCTCTGTTTTTGCTGGCAGAGGCAGCACAGGCCGGTCCTTCACTGTTTCCATGGCAATCCTGCAGGCCAGATCTAAGCACCCCGCAGGCCGGATCTGGCCAGTGGGCCTTGAGTTTGACACCCATGACCTAGACCATTTTGTCTACACACTTTGCAAAACTGGGCAAAACTGGCCCAGGAAAGAAAGCACTGCCAAGTACCCTGTTTCCCCCAAAATAAGACATCCCCTGATAATAAGCCCAATCGGGCTTTTGAGTGCATGGCAATAAGGCAAAGCGCTTAGTTCAGGGTTCAAAAAAATATAAGACAGGGTCTTATTTTCGGGGAAACACGGTACCAGCAAAGAAAGGAAAAGAGGAGAAACTTCAGGAGAACATGAGAAAGAGGAAGGCAAACAGGAGAAAAAGACAGAAAGGAGAACACGGGGAATTTTATCCCCGAAGTATTTGAATGTATGCTTTCTGTTATGAATACATCTGTCAAACTGAATCTTGCCTAGTTTCCAAGGTCTCCATATTGAGTAAGCTTAAGTATATTTCCATTTTGCTTTGGGAATCTGCTATTTAAAAAAGCATGAAAAATTTCAAAACAGAGAACACTTTGGGGAAATCTGAACCCAAGAAGCTGATTTTGCATAGATGAAGATAGGCATCTAGTTATGTAATCAGACAAGGTAAGTTCACCGTTGGTTCACTAACATGTTGGATTTCATGGACATACGAGCCATACGGTTATCAAGCATTCAAGCTGTACTATTGATTTTCTGCAGACTGTTGACATACTCTTTTCAGAGGACGGAGTAAACCCATTAAGAAATGTAAGAAAACAGAGATCTGTCAGCTCTGGATTCGTCTGCCAGCAAAACGTCTAGATTAATTTTCAGCTTTTTAAAAAATGTTGTACTACGATCGGTCTTATTCGGGAGACCTGCTGTTGAACAGGAGTTTCAGGAGATGGTAAACTGGTAGAAGTCAGCAACTAGGATACCACTTAGTGCACAGAATTGGCACCACGTGACATCAGTGCTGAAAAAGCTGCTTGTGCAAATGTTCTGCTGCTTGCTAATTGTTTTCTGAGATCAATTTGAAACATTGATTTTAATCTTCAAAGCTCTGAGCAGCTTATGACCTGTCTTCATGGGGGACAGCCTATCTCATTATGAACCTATTCAATTATTAAGAACGCCTGGAAAAAAAAAAACAAGTCTTTTTGAAGATGTTGCCATTTCAGAAGCCCTTATCAATAAAGGAGAATATTTGTAGCTTCAGGGTTGATAGGAGGAGTCCTTGGTGCTCTCTGAGCTTGGTTGTTTTCTTGCTGACGTTTCATTACCAAAGTAGGTAACAACATCAGGCAGTTTGAGAAATGAAACATCTGCAAGAAAAAAAAGCAAGTCCAGAGAGCACCAAAGACCTCCCAGAAGCACATATGTCAGGCATAAAGAGGCAATATATATTTCCTTCAGATTTACAATTGTCCCAGAGGTGGTATTCAGCCAGTTCGGACCAGTTCAACTGAACTGGTAGCGGAAATCGCGGGTGGCCCCACCCACCCTCCCCAGCTCTATACCATCCTATTTAGGCATGTTTACGAGGCCAGGCGCATATGCGGAAGGCACGTGCACCAGCAAAGCACATGCACGGAAAGCCGGGTGCATACGTGGATGTGGCGCATGTGCTCACATTTGCAAACCGGTAGGGAAAGTAAATGAATACAACCCCTGAATTGCCCCCTACTCTCAGTAATCCTTGTTCGGTTTATCACCTAAAGTTTTTTTTAAAATTTAAAATTTTCTTTTAATACAAAACATTTCATCATTCATTAAACAGTGTGTCATCTGGGTACAATTTTTTTGTTTCATAACAGTTAAAGCTTACCACCATATTCATTATTTATATTTACTCTTATTTTAATATTAATACTTAACATATCTATTATCATAACATTTCTCTTCTTAACTTATTTAACTTATACATTACTTTCATATTTATTTTCTAACCATTGATAAAACAAATCCCCCCCCCAAAAAGAGCCTTGATAGTACAGTGGTCTACGCACCCTGTTATTAACACAGCTGCCTGCAATTTACTGCTGGTTCGAATCTCTCCAAAGCTCAAGATTGACTCAGCCTTCCATCCTTTCTAAGGTAGGTGAAATGAGGACCCAGTTTGTGGGGGCAATAAGCTGACTTCGTATAAATATACAAAAGGATGAAGGCTATTGCTTAATGCATTGTAAGCCGCCCTGAGTCTCCGGAGAAAGGCGGCATATAAATCAAACTAAAAAAAAAAAAGTCTAATAATCAGATTCTTCCTTCCCTTTAATTGCAAGTGTTAATCTATTCATTTCTGCACTTTCCAATATTTTCTTGATTATTCCTGTAATACCTGCGGCTAGAATTGTATTTGCACAGAATTGTAAAGGTGAAGAGATTCCTGCAGGTTTATCACCTAAAGTTATGAGAGCTTCAAACTGAGAGAAACAAGGGGTTGTGCAGCCTTAACTCATTCCACATGTCTTCACCAATCTTGCCAGTCCCATATTCTCCTGGATGTCTATTCATTTCACCTTGAAAGTTTGAAGGAAAATTGCACTTTCCATTTCTCTGAGTTCAAGCACTGGTACTCCTCGACTTAACAACCACAATTGAGCCTGGAATTTCTGTTGCTCAGCGAAACATTTGTGAAGTGAGTTTTGCTCCATCTAATGACCTTCCTTGCCATAGTTGTGAAGTTAATATCTGCAGTGGTGAATCAGTTAGTAACCCAGTTGTTAAGTGAATCTGGCTTCCCCATTGTCTTTGCTGGATAGAAGGCTGCAAAAGGGGATCACATGACCCCGGGATCCTGCAGCCGTCATAAATATGAGTCAGTTGTCAAGCGTCTGAATTTTGATCACATGACTGTGGGGATGCCACAATGGTCGTAAGTGAAAAATGGTCATAAGTCACTTTTCTTAGTGCTATTGTAACTTGAATGGTCACTAAATGAGGCTTGTAAATTGAGGACTACCTGTATGCGTTATGTGTGAGCAAAAATCCTAACAAGACAAGATCCCAGATTTCTTTAAATTTAGTTTGCATTTAAATAAATCCAAGGCCTTCATCAGGTCTGCTTATAGCCTCCATTGTGGTTGAAGGCAACATGAGGTGAGATGGGCAGACAGGGATTGTTGTTGTTAGTTGTGAAGTCGTGTCCGACCCATCGTGACCCCATGGACAACAGTCCTCCAGGCCTTCCTGTCCTCTACCATCCCCTGGAGTCCATCTAAGCTCACGCCGACTGCTTCAGTGACTCCATCCAGTCACCTCATTCTCTGTCATCCTCTTCTTCTTTTGCCCTCAATCGTTCCCAGCATTAGGCTTTTCTCCAGTGAGTCCTTCCTTCTCATTAGGTGGCCAAAGTATTTGAGTTTCTTGTTCAGGATCTGGCCTTCTAAAGAGCAGTCAGGGTTGATGTCCTCTAGGACTGACCGGTTTGATCGCCTTGCAGTCCAAGGGACTCGCAGGAGTCTTCTCCAGCACCATAGTTCAAAGGCCTCAATTCTTTGATGCTCAGCCTTCCTTATGGTCCAACTTTCACAGCCATATATTGCAACTGGGAAAACCATAGCCTTGCCTATACACACTTTTGTTGGCAGGGTGATGTCTCTGCTTTTTACTATACTGTCTAACTTTGCCATAGCTTTCCTCCCCAAGCGAAAGCGTCTTTTAATTTCTTGGCTATAGTCCCCATCTGCGGTGATCTTGCAGCCCAGGAAAATAAAATCTGTCACTACCTCCATTTCTTCCCCATCTATTTGCTGGGAATTGAGAGGGCCGGGAGCCATGATCTTAGTTTTCCTAATGTTGAGTTTCAAGCCAACATTTGCACTCTCCTCCTTTACCCGCATCAGAAGCCTCTTTAGTTCCTCTTCACTTTCTGCCATTAGAGTGGTATCAGACAGGGATAGAATGTGCAATCCAGTGGTGGGTTACCCCCGGTTTGGATCATTTCGCAAGAACTGGTAGTAAAACTGGCGGGAGGCTCTGCTCACCGACCCCGACATCATCAGGAGCGCCAGGGGTGGGTTCTACTTACCTTTACTACCAGTTCACATTGTGCTGGCGCGCACATGTGCAGATCAACTTTGATGACGTCCGGGTCAGTGGGCGGAGCCTCCCACCGGTTTTACTACCAGTTCTTGCGAACCGGTCCAAACCGGGGGCAACCCACCACCGGTGCATGCGCGGCCCCATTGCGAACCGGTAGTAAAGGCAAGTAGAACCTACCCATAGTGCAATCCCATTAAACAGACATAAGGAACATATAAAAATAGGTCTAATAAAAATAAATAAACTCTGCCTTCTAAACACCAGGCAAAAGGGGTGTGTCTTGGATATTTTTCTAAAGCAGAAAGGAGCCAAAGATTACTTCTCAGGCAATGCATTTAACAAATTGAATTTGCACATTCCTGTTTCCCTTGGATTCTAATTTTTCTGACGTTTAGTTTGTTTCAGCTATTAGTCTGTAAATTCATAAGAAAAAAAAAAGTCTTGGATGAAAATCTAAACTCATTGCTGCATTTTACCATTTGCAATTTTGTATTCTTTCTCATGTATTTTTTTGAAAATATAACTAATGTTGTACTTCTGTAAATATTTCCACACACTGTATTTAGTGAATATTTCCCTCTATAACATGGTTTTGATGAGCTTTTTTGATTTGCATATGCTATTAAATTTGGAATAGTGAGTATTTCAACACGCATGCATACTCAACCTTTAAGAACAAAACCTTATTCAGACTGAACTATTTTTAAAAAAAATCTTCAGTTTAGCTTTCAGCTTAGGACTTATGCTTTTAATACTTTATTTTTTGATTTGTTTGAATATGCAGTAATTATAAAGCTTTTTTTTTTTGTTTTTTTTTTGGTAGAGGGATGGTATAAAAACAAAGAAGCAAAACCACATTCCAAAATATTGGATTCTCTCGCCCAGCAGACAATCATATTCACTAGAATATAAATTAAACAAACCTCCCCAAAGCTTAAATCCCAATGATGTCAGAAAAGTAAAGTGTCTCAATCTATTCTATGTTACCTGGGCTAATATTTACAGTTTCCAATCTTTTCTTTATTTATTTTGTGGACTGCCACTGAAAGCATTTGCTGATCACCATGTAGAGTAGACAAATACTAGAACTTGAGTACCTCCTGAACTGGCATCTGTGAATAAAAAGATATTTTTAAAAATCTAAATGTTAAGGATCTTGTGAGATCACCAAATTCTGGGAGACTTAAGTGCAATGAAACTTCAGGGAAAGCAGAAAAGTCTCAAGATTTGGCCATTTTTTGAGACTTAATAAGAAACGCAGTGGCTCAGTGGCTAAGACGCTAAGCTTGTCGATCGAAAGGTTGGCAGTTCAGCAGTTCGAATCCCTAGTGCCGTGTAATGGGGTGAGTTCCCGTTACTTGTCCCAGCTTCTACCAAACTAGCAGTTCTAAAGTACGTAAAAAATGCAAGTAGAAAAATAGGGACCATCTTTGGTGGGAAGGTAACAGCGTTCCGTGCACCTTTGGCATTTAGTCCTGCCGGCCACATGACCACGGAGATGTCTTTGGACAGTGCTGGCGCTTCAGCTTTGAAATGGAGATGAGCACCACCCCCTAGAGTCAGGAACGACTAGCACATATGTGTGAGGGGAACTTTTACCTTTACCTTTAAAGGCACTATGGAAATTTGATCCATTTCTCAATGGGAGAATTAGGGGGTCCTTCACCGAACAGGCTACCAGTCACTCTTTTGATAAAGTATGATTAGCCTGCTACAAATCCTCCTTATAGATTTTATTAGTTCTCCCTCTGTTGCCAGACAGCAGTAGGCTCTAGATAGCACCAGGTTTTTATTTATTTATATATATTCTGGTGCAGAATTCTGCATTCTGGTCTTAATAGCTTCTGATCATTTTTCTCATAAAAAATCTAGAATACTGAATACCATCCCACCTCCTCTTCTTATGTCTTAACAAGAGTGCATGAGGAAGGATTCTTGATATAGTATCTGTTCTGGATATGAATTCAGGAAGGCTGAATGGTCATTTTTTGGTCTTGCTCATTGCTTGGATCCTCAAAATTCTGTGCTTGCTCTTTGCTTCAAAGCTTGCTGAGAAATGAGATATTTAATTCTGATTTAGTCAGATGTGGCAGATGAAATGCCATTTTTTTTGGTTCAGTAGGGTCTCTGATGTTCAGTTTTGAGCTAAAATTTTATCACAGCTGAGCTGAGTTGGCCCTGTTGCTCTGATTTTCACTATTTGGGTTGGAATCAGTTGAGGGAGTGGTCTGCATATCTCCAGCAATGTTATCCACATGCTGAAATGAATTCAATTGAAAAATATCCTCAGAAGAAATCTACCTTCAGTGGAATCTTCTAGTTCTGTAGCGTGCTTCAAGATGTCATTGGAGATGAATTTGGAGGCTCCTTTGTAGGAAAAAACTAAAGTTTAAATTCCCCCAAAAGCAAATGGTTTGTAAAAGACTCACTACCCACATGTCTCATATATCCCTTGAAGTCTCACTGAATTTTGCCTAGAGAAATTTTTTAAAAAAAATTACAAATGTATAAAAGGATGTCAGGAATGTTGAGATCATTTATTAAATTTCTGGAAAGTGACAGAAAGAAAGGTCTATACTTTAAAAAAAAAACATTTTAACAACAAAATCTGTAAAGAGTTCATTGCAATTGTATATAATCTCAAAACTTGCATTATAGCCAACCCATACATGTTCATGTTTTACCCAGCATGTTAAATACATCTAGGAAATGACATGATACACATGATACAATCCCTTGCCTACTTGGTCATTACACATAGAGTGAAACTTAGAAAATCTTTTCCTGCCCATTATTTATTCCATTTCTCCCAAGTTTCCCAAATGGAAATAAATTGAATGACGCTAGCAGAAGACTAACAATAAAGGAATCACGCGGTTCCTTTTGACCCAAGGCAGGATCTTATTTCTTAAGTCTTATCTCAGATCTGTACAATAAAGACATTTAGTGTCTTAGGTCCCCTCCTAACCTCCAAAAAAGCACACTGCCCCTTTTTATATTAATACCTGTATTTCAAGACTTAGTGCCAAAGAACATAGTGCCTCCAGAGACGGGAAGGCATTAACTGTCACAGGTAAGGGGAATGTAATTAAAACTAAACGGTCTGAAAATACTGGATCTTAAGGGAATTAGTAGAGTAGTACGTGCTTGCTCTTATGCCCTATTTCTGAGTGCCGTTGGGTTAGCCAACTGGATCAATTCTGTGGAATTCTTTTCTATGTTTTCCAAAACTAACACGAATGCTTGCCCTTCCCCTCAATAACACATTTTTCACTTCCACCACCAGCGGCTGTGTTAGACACACATGCATGCACACACATGCCCAGGGAAAATCCGATGCATTGATTAGAAGTGTAATAATTAAGCAAAGGGGGTGGGACGATCAGAATGAAAAGGGGTTTTCAGGTTGTTGGGGTTTTTTTTGCAGCAGGGAAAAAGAAAAGAAAAAAGAAACGAGCTCCAGAAACCATGCAAGCAAACTCGCAACAGCAAAATGTGAACAGAAAGGACCGGACTGGACTGCAAACCTCTACAGCTCACCAATCCTTTTCAGACACAAATGGTTCTCTGCCCACCCTGCTTTTTAAGCTATATCGCTGACCATTTCTTCCCTGCTTCAATGGAAGCAGGTGTCCTTGATGCCTGAATGATTTTTATAGCTCCCATGCACTGGGATTTTTAAACCCCGCTAAACCTTTTGCACGCTGTTTGTTTCCACTTCTGGGTCTGGAGGAAAAATAATGGCGACATAAACTTCCATCGTGAGGTGAAATCAACTTAAATCTGGCAAATCTTTCATTGCTTCGCCGCCTTTGTTTGTGAATTTTTATTAAAAAGGCATTTCTGCTCCTTTACATTCCCGAGCCCTTATGGAAAGGAAAAAAAGGGGGGGTGTACCTACCTTTTCGGAAGCTGAAACATCGCTTAATCCTCCTGTAAGTAGTTTTGGGAACAAAAGGAGACGATGCCAGGGTACCTGAGGCACGGACCCCCGTATTCCTGTCTTCAGGCATCATGCGGGCCTCAGAAAGAGTTGCTAGCCCCAAAGCAGATGCGAAGACTACTTTGTGATGTCATGGTGCCATCAATCATTCTTATTTACTACTGTTTTGTCTTCTCATCTTCACTCCTGAGTATCTGAGACTGTTGATGTTCTCCGCCTCAGGTGGCACACTTTCAAGAAAAAGGGGTTTGCCCTTTTCCTTCTTTGCCAGTGGTTTTCGGAGGGTTTCGTTTCACCCTTCCTATGTTCCTTCGCTTTGAGCTTCTGGTTTTATTTCCTGTGGAACGGTCGCAGTGTCCTACCACGTTGACGAAAGCATCTCAACCCTCATTGTTTGTGGAAGGTACCACAGGGGTGCTCCGTGGCACGGTTTGGGGGGGGGTGGTGGAAACCGTGCCTCTTCTCAGCTGGAACTGTACAGGGTGGAGCAACTGGGAAAGGGGTGGTGGTGGCAGAGACTCCCGTGCGAAAGGTCAGCGAATAGCAATGCATAAATGGAAGATGAGAACAATGACCAAAAATGGACCCCCCAAAGAATTGCGTCGGAGGTTCTTGGGATGATTCCTTTTTTATCTCGGTAAAGAGGGGACAAAAATCACGACAGCATCTCCCCAGAGGCTCCACTGGTCCATTAGAGATGCTCTTCAAAAAGCTGCTTCTTCCATACACACACCTTCATTATTATGCAAGAAAATGCTTTCCCTTCAGATAGTCTGGATGATTTCTTGCCTTCCTCTCTCCCGGCTCTTGTGGCAAAGGCATCCACTGTTCATCAGCACACTGCCTTCAAGTTCCTCGCTGGATTGGCTGAAGCACGCACGCCTCTTCCAAGGGATGTCACTGCCAAGCTTTTCCCCGTCCAACTAGTCTCAATGGAAAGGTTTCAAAGGCTGCGGCTGCGGCTGCTGTTGGCGCTGCTGTTTTCGACCACTGTTTGTTGTTGGGGTTTTTTTTTGCTTTCTGCTCCAGCCTGCTGCAAGCGTGTGGCAGGTGCGAGCAAAACAATATAAAGCAGGCATAAGCGAAGCCGAGCAGCCTCAGCAATGTTGATTTTCTAAAAATGTTGACTTTGACTTGACTTCAAAGAAATGTCACGTGTGTGAGTGTGTGTGTGTGTGTGTGTGTGTGGCAGTTTTAAGAGCCCCTTTGCTTCTGGCAGAGGCATCCCACTTCCCCCTCCCTCACTCGCCTGTCCCATTAATCTTTCCTGCTCCGGGGGTCCCCTTGAGTTCCACCCTATGTCGACTTTCATGCTGTGTAATCAAAGCTTGTTTTTACTCCTATCAAGAGCGGCAACAAAAAAATGTCACCTTCTAAATCTAATTAGGAAAGAATTTAATTCACCGGGAAACATTCAGGGAGCGAACTGGAATTCTTGCCAATGCTGTTAAGCCTGTTTTTGGTATCTTCTTTGTCCTCACCCTCCACAAACAATTATTTTTCAGAGGGTTTCTTTTCCAATCTACCCCCTTCCCTGGTACAAGTTAACATCACAGTTTAATAAACCAGTTAATAATTTGCAGAGCTCCTGCTCTGTGAGCAATTGCCTCTGCACTAGGCTTGCCAGAAGGTCACCCCAAATATTAGGGTTTTACCAAAGGGCACAGATGCATTTTTTTTTTCTCAACAGTTCAGAAAACATGCTTTTCATTCCAGCGAGATGGGATGATGGATGCAAGTCTTGAAACGCACACGCAAAGCAGATTTTTTTCTTCCAGGTTTTTTTCCCCCCTTCTTCTCTTGCTCCTTTCATTTCAAGCCAGATTTTTTTTTTTTTATCAAAGGCCAGCACAATTTGAAACCCATCACTGCTCTCCAGCTAGTCATGTCTAGTGATCCAGGACAAGGTTGATACATTCCTTATTTATTTTTTTTCTATCCCTATGCAGAATTTCAAAAACGATAGGAAGGCAGAGCTGGCAAGCAACCGAAAGGCAACCATAGATCAGTGGTGGGTTTCAAAAAAATTTACTACCAGTTCTGTGGATGTGGCTTGGTGGGCGTGGCTTGGTGGGTGTAGCAGGGGAAGGATACTGTAAAATCTCCATTCCCACCCCACTCCAGGGGAAGGTTACTGCAAAATCCCCATTTCCTCCCTTATCAGCTGGGACTTGGAAGGCAAAGAATAGATGGGGATGGGGCCAGTCAGAATTTTTACTACCGGTTCTCCGAACTAATCAAAATTTGTGCTCCCGGTTCTCCAGAACTGGTCAGTACCTGCTGAAACCCACCTCTGCCGTAGATGACTTAGTTTTGCTTAGTAGGTGAAATGTTGCAAGGCTAGGCTTAAATATATGGAAATTTAAAAGCGGAACGAGATGAGGAAAACAAAAGAGCATTTAAAATAATATCGGAAACCGCCTTTTGTCTAGGCAGATTATTTTGCCATCTAGCCCAGCCTTGCCAACTCTGAATGATGGCAGCTTTCCAGGGCCTGTGGCTAAGAAGTATCTTTGCCTCCACCTTCTATTTAGAATATCTTTTTTAGGAATATCCGACACTGAATCTGCAACCTCACTTATGCAAAACAATGCACAATCTCCACGAAATATGATGCATCCATAGAGCAAAAGAGAAGGCTGGATTATCTGCAGCTTCATGGCCCTGCCTGGATGCTGTTTTTTCCCATTTTTTAATACCGAAGACTCAGGAACATTTTTTTTTATTTTATTATTTTTTTATTTTTTTATTTTTTTATTTTTTTATTTTATTATTTTATTTTATTTTATTTTATTTTATTATTTTATTTTATTATTTTATTTTATTTTATTTTATTTTATTATTTTATTTTATTTTTTTATTTTATTATTTTATTTTATTTTATTTTATTTTATTTTATTATTTTATTTTATTTTATTTTATTTTATTTTATTTTATTATTTTATTATTTTATTTTATTTTATTTTATTTTATTTTATTTTATTTTATTTTATTTTATTTTATTTTATTATTTTATTTTATTTTATTTTATTTATATGCCGCCCTATCTCCGTAGGACTCAGGGCGGCTCACAACAATAAAATATCCAATAAAATGTGTTAAAATACATGTTAACCCCCCCAGTCCAGGTTGAACAACCATGTCTTTAATTTGCGGCGGAAGGTGCGGAGGTCAGGGGCCAACCGGAGCCCCAGAGGAAGTTGGTTCCAGAGGGTGGGAGCACCCACAGAGAAAGCTCTGCCTCTAGGGGTCGCCAGTCGACACTGTCTAGCCGACGGCACCCTGAGTAGGTCCTCCCTGTGAGAACGCACCGGGCGATGGGGAGCTGTTGCTGGTTGCAGATGGTCCGATAAATATCCTGGGCCTAAACCATGAAGGGCTTTATAGGTCATCACCAGCACCTTGAATCTCACCCAGAGGGCAACCGGCAACCAATGCAAGGCACGCAGGAGAGGTGTAACATGGGCGTATCGGGAACCACCCATCACGACCCATGGGTCTTCCACAAACACACATTTTATGTTGCTAACAAAAGGACTCCACTTATTTATTCAAGCAACATATTAGGGAAAACAGGAATGGAAGAAAATGACCGTGGTTTTAAAACTGGAGGAAGAAATATCAATAACCTGAATAATGCTGATGACTACCCCGGCAGCGTAAAATTCAGAGCATCTGCAAAATCAGATTGATTTAAAAATCAAAGGGTACAATGAAAAAAAATGGGACCAAGAGTAAATATAAATAAGACCAAACTAATGTCAACATGTAGCAAAAATAGCCTTAGAATTGGCAATGAAGATTTCAAAGTGGTGGATAGCGTCTGTCTTTTTAAATCAACCGTCAACAGTCAGACAAACACTTGGTAAGACGGCCACTTGGAAAAGATATTCTAATGCAGGGGTGGGATTCTACGGTTCAGTAGCTCCGACGATCAGCTGGGAGCGAACTGGTTCGCTCCGACGATCAGGTCAGCCCACCCACCCCGCCTCTGCACTTTACTTACCTTTATCTTCTCAGCTGATTGGCGCGGCAGAGCGGATTGCTGCGCCTCAGTTGTGTTACTCCCAATTGGTAACCTAGAAGGTTAGTATTTGTAAAACTGTGCATGCGCGCAAAGTGCGTGTGCGTGTGCAAAGCGTGTGATCACCAGACCGGTTGTTAAACTGGCAACATCCCACCACTGTTCAAATGCTATGATGTGTCGATACCCATAAAGCCCAGAATTACCTCGGACACTCTTTGGAAGCAAAAATTGGACTTTGAAGAAGCAAGATCGGGTGAGTATTGACACTTTTGAAGGTGGAGAAGACTCCTGAGAATTAATTTTTTTAAAGTTAATGAATTATTTAACAAGGGTTTGCAGTCTAAACTAAAAGACAGTACAGTCATGGAACAGACACCACAATTTCTTGGTTTCTCAAGACTGATGGCATGTCTAAGTTTTGAGGACCTTCTGGAAGGGCAGTAGGATTGGGGCAAGGGGTGGGATTGAAAAATTTTAGCAACCGGTTTTCTCCCCGGTTGCTGGGTGGGCATGGCCATGGGGGTGTGGCCTAATTGGCTTCCTGCATCACAGTGGAGGGGTGTTTTCACCCTCCCTAGGCTCCGGAGGCTTTCCTCAAGCCTCCGTGAGGGTGAAAATGGCCTCCCCCAGGCTCCGGAGGCCCTTCGGAGGCCAGAAATGGGCCTGTTTCCAGACTTTCAGGAGGTCCATTTTTTGCCCTCCCGAGGCTCCAGAGGCTTTTCTTGAGCCTCCGTGAGGCTGAAAATGGCCTCCCCTGGGCTCCGGAGGCCCTCCAGAGGCCCGTTTCCAGACATCCGGTACTTCCGGTAGGCTCATTTTTCTCCCTTCCCATACTCCAGAGGCTTTCCTTAAGCCTCCGGGAGGGCAAAAATGGCCTCCCCTGGGCTCCGGAGACCCTCCAGAGTACAGAAACCCCAAATATATAAAATCCCAGTCAAAGCTGTTCAATCTTTCCGGGGTTCAATCAAAGCTTGTTTTTCCCAATCCAGATCCCCACCAGCTTCCAGGCACTGGGAGAAGACATCAGCCACATCACTTAGCTGATCTGGTGTGAAGATCTATAGCTTACTTCTCTCCATGATGATAGATGATCTCATTCAGCAGCTTCATGTAGTTATTTAATAGTAGAAGAGAGAGTATTGAGCCCCTGGCTCTCCACATGATAGGTGCCAAGAGCTGCACTTCTTGCTTCCAATTACACCAATTACACTAATTGGAACTGGCCTTGGAGAAAGTGAACTGGTGCAATACAGTGTTACTCAGTCTCAATGTCCCAAAGTTAGTCCAGGAGAAAACTATGGTTGATAGTATCAGAAACCACTGAGAAGTCAAGTAGAGTCAAGATGGATGTCCAGTCAAGTTAATCTTTCGTTGATGTCTAGGAGGAGAAACTCTACTGTTTCCTGTTTTATCCCCCTCAGCTCTTCTGTAAATTATGGTGAGAGATGGGATCCATGGGAAAGAAGAGATTGCATGGCTGTGTTCTGACCCAAAGCCACAGTCATCCTCTCATTTTAAGTGGCAACCAGGAACAACCTTTAGCTCCCTCTGGAACCCTTCTGGGTCCATCAGATGCCAGAGTTGGATCAATCTAACATCTTCCATCTTCCTGAATGGGAGGGAAGCACCAGAGAATCTCATAGTCACCTGGGAGCTATGTGACAATGGCAGGGGTTCACAAAGAACTCCCCCAATTCCAGATCATGTTGCAACTGCCCTAAAGAGAAAACCCAATCAACTGTGAAACCATTGCCTTATGCCAGGCTCTGGATGACTTGAGATAGCCCCATGACTGTCTTGGTGGCCATGAACACCCAAGCCACTTCAATCTACCTCCAAGAGAAAGTACAGTAGTGGCCAAAATTGTGGAAACCTTTTGGGAAAAATGTATTTTTGAGGTTTGATGGCTAATAACACCACTTTTTTTTTGGAGTTTCAAGATAATCATATTCCACTGCTGGAATAGCCTGGGAATAGCCCAGACCTTAACCCAATTGAAAAGCTATGGAGCCGACTAAAGAAACTTGTAAGTCAGAAGCAACCCAGCAATAAAACCCAGTTAATAGAGGCAATCATTCAATCTTGGTTTCACATTGTAACAGCTGCAGAACTAAAAGACTTGGTTCACTCCATGGGAAGACGTTGTAAGGCCATAATTCATGCTAAAGGTTACCCAACTAAGTATTAACTGACATGGTGATAATTTTTGTATCTCATTTTTTCTATGGTGATATATTTGTATATCTCATTTTTACTACGTGTTTCACTTTGTTCTCACTGTCAGGAAATTTCTCCTTAGTTTTAAGTTGCTTCTCTCCCTGATTAGTTTCCACCCATTGCTTTTTGTCCTGTCCTCAGGTGCTTTGGAGAATAGCTTGATGCCCTCTTCTTTGTGGCAGACCCTGAGATATTGGAAGACTGCTATCATGTCTCCCCTAGTCCTTCTCTTCATTAAGCCAGACAAAGCCAGTTCCTGCCACCGTTCTTCATATGTTTTAGCTGTTGTGGCCCCGCCCTCTGAGCCTGTCCCATCGGAGGAAGAAAACTCCGAGCATGAGGAAGAGGAGTCAGCCAGGCCTCCCTCTCCAGGCCCCTCCCCTCTGGCATTGTCTCAGGTGCCGGCCGAGGGAAAGGAGATCAGCAGG
The DNA here is from genome assembly GCF_059756535.1 of Pantherophis guttatus. Lineage (NCBI taxonomy): Eukaryota > Metazoa > Chordata > Lepidosauria > Squamata > Colubridae > Pantherophis > Pantherophis guttatus. The sequence continues at coordinate 13,233,154 of NC_142070.1, read as the reverse complement.
GAGACAGCTGGCTCGGATGAGAGCGGAGGAGATTTGGACTCTTGAGTATTTATCTTTCTGTTTTTCTGTGGAAATAAAAGCACTTGGTAGACGGTGTGTATCGCTGCCAAGTTGGAGATAAAGAACTGGGTGTGTTCCAAAGTGTTTCCTTAACCCTCGGCTGGCTGTGTTTGTGTGTGTGTGTGGACGGGGACAGATCATTGGCCTCCAGTCCCCTAATCCTCTTTCTTGCTCTTCTCTGCACTCTTTCTGGAGTCTCAACATCTTTTTTACATCGTGGTGATCAAAGCTGAAAGTAGTATTCCAAGTGTGGCCTTACCAAGGCATTATAAAGTGGTATTAACATTTCACGTGATCTTGATTCTATCCCTCTGTTTATGCAGCCCAGAACTGTGTTGGCTTTTTTTGGCAGCTGCTGCACAAGGCTGGCTCATATCTAAATGGTTGTCCACTAGGACTCCAAGATCCCTCTCACAGTTACTACTATTGAGCAAGGTACCACATATACTGTACCTGTGCATTTTGTTTTTCTTGCCTAAATGTAGAACCTTACTTTTTTCACCACTGAATTTCATTTTGTTAGATAGTGCCCAATGTTCAAGTCTGAAATAGCAATTAATCTCCCCAGTCTTTCATATCTGAAATTGGGTATGGGAAATACATAAAATAAAATAAATTGTATGGAACACTCTATCAACAAACTTGAGTTAGAGGTAATTTAATTAAGTTAACTTAATTAAGTTGTAAAAATGTAACAGTTTCGGTTCCTTATTCTGTGTCCTACTTAAAGTACTTTTGAGATCCATCTCTGCCTTGTGTAACTAGCCCTGGGCATCCTACAGAAATGAATTTCAGTGATGTAGCAATAGACCTCCACGAATCACACTTGATCAGGCTAGCGGAAGCCCTTCTCTTCACAGAAATAAAAGCTCTCCCTTCGCAAAAAACCCGCCAAGATGCAGCCGATTTGCTTCATTTATCACTTCAGTTCAAAAGAACGGCTTCCCCGCAGGCATAAAAGCCCTTCTCATTGGCATGAAGTGATGTAAAGCATGTTATTTGCTCCAGCATTTACAAGACAAGCTACATCCTTTCACTCAGATCAAAGCAAAGCACCTACTGAACATTTGCAAATCCCCACTTAATACCAGTTAATACAATTAATGCGAAGCTCAGCTAGGGGGCAGCAACTAGCTGACCGTAGCGGATTTTGAAAAAAAAAAAATCTAAGCAGAATCAGATCTGGTTAATTGCTTCAATAAGGTACTTTCGGGAAGTTTATGGGTTATATATACTGTGGACTAGGATATTGAATACAAGCATCCTGAAATAAGTTAATGGCAAATCATTTCTATCATATTACAACAGATCTACATGGAAATGTTCATGCTGTCACTTAGAATTGAGTGCAAATCAAAGAAGTCTTTACCTTTTAATTTACATGTTGCAGGAATTTCCGAATCTAATACCAAACATCCAGGGGTGAAATCCAGCAGGTTCTAACAGGTTCTGGAGAACCGGTAGCAGAAATTTTGAGTTGTTCAGAGAACCAACAAATACCACCTCTGGCTGGCCCCAGAGTGGGGTGGGAATGGGGATTTTGCAGTATCCTTCCCCCATGAGTGGGGAGCGAATGGGGATTTTGCAGTAACCTTCCTCTGGAGTCGGGTGGGAATGGAGATTTACGCACCTTCCGCCGTGCCCTCAAGACCCATTTATTTCAACAGGCTGGCCTGGCCTAACTTCCCTTTTAATTGTAACTTTTAAAATTGGTTTTAAAACATTAGGGGTGTTTTAAATTGTTTTGGGCCAAATTATTTAATGGGTTTTTATATTGTTTTTTAAATTTTGTAGTTTGTGTGTTTTATCTTTCTGGCTGTTCACCGCCCTGAGTCCTTCAGGAGTAGGGCGGTATATAAATCTAATAAAATGAAAAATGAAAAATGAAAGGTAAGTTTTGATTGGTAGTTTATGCTGGAGTCTCCAATGGAAAGTGGATTCTTTTTTCTGATTCAGTAGATCCAAGCCAATCGTTACAATCTCATGTAGATTGTAGATTGGACATCCATTTGGTTGTCTGAGCAGGGGGTTGGACTAGAAGACCTCCAAGGTCCCTTCCAACTCTATTATTCTGTTATTCATGATGTTAATCCCTGATAACAGGTATTTTAGACCTGATGAACAGTCCGTCTCTGATTTCATTTCCACTTTTGTCGGCCCTCTGACCAACTGTATGAAACTGTCAGCTTTTCAAAGTACATCAGATTAGGATGTCAGAGTTATGAATGTTAATACAATTCTTATTTTAAGTTTAGAGTAACAGAATCTTGCAAGTCTGATTATATGCTTTCCCCCTCCTTCCCTTTATCTTTATGAGAATTAGGGCAGGTCATATCTGAGATGCTTATTCAAATTATATTTCTGGCCCAGACTCAGATTTCTTTTATCTGACTGTTGCCTATATTATGACTCTCCCTTAAAAGTTATTTCTATTCCCTGTTTCATCAGCAGTCTACATTTGCAAAAGTAAAGGTAAAGGTTCCCCTTGCACATATGTGCTAGTTGTTCCCAACTCTAGGGGGTGGTGCTCATCTCTGTTTCAAAGCCAAAGAGTGAGCACTCTCTGAAGACGTCTCCGTGGTCATGTGGCCGGCATAACTAAACACCAAAGGCGCACGGAACGCTGTTACCTTCCCACCAAAGGTGGTCCCTATTTTTCTACTTGCATTTTTTACGCGCTTTCAAACTGCTAGGTTGGCAGAAGCTGGGACAAGTAACGGGAGCTCACCCCATTACGCAGCACTAGGGATTTGAACCGATGAACTGCCGATCTTTCGATCGACAAGCTCAGCGTCTTAGCCACTGAGCACCGCATCCCTCTATATTTGCAAGCAATGTATTGAAATAATTTTGATCCCACTGACTTTTGCTGACTTCTATAAGTGATGTGGTGAGTAGATGCCTTGCTGGCTTTCACTAGTTACATGACAGCTTTTAGAATAGAATAGCATTCTTTATTGGCCAAGTGTGATTGGACACACAAGGAATTTGTCTTCGGTACCTACGCTCTCAGTGTACATAAAAGAAAAGATACATTCGTCAAGAATCATAAGGCACAACACTTAATGATAGTCATAGGGAACAAATAATTTTGGGAGAGGACTAGTCACTGGATGTTGGATCCAAGCCGGTGTAATTTATCCAGAACAAAACAGGTATAATTGAAAATTGTGGAGTGGATCATGGAAACTGTTGTTTTTATGATTGGTGATGAGTGGCCGAAAGTCAGGACTACATTGTTCACACTGGCAGAGTAGTCTTTATGGACACTAAGATCGACCAAGCTAAGTAAGATTAAATTATTTTGGGCACTTTTTTTGGATTATTTTTCTAATTATTTTTTGCATATTGGTCTGAAAAAGTAGTAGCAATAAGCACTTAGACTTACATACTACTTCACAGTGCTTGATAGCACTCTGTGAGCAGTTTACAACATCAGCATATTTTCCCCAACAATCTGGGTCCTCATTTCATCGACTTCAGAAGGATGGAAGGCTGAGTCAACCTTCAGCCCATCCGGATCAAACTCCAGTCTGTGGGCAAGAGTTTGCCTGCAATACTGCACTCTAGCCACTGCGCCACCAGGACTCAGTCAAAAGGGGAACTGTAATCACTAGTGAATTTATATCTCCTTATGGTGTAAATTTGATTTTAAAAGTTTTAAAAATATTTGATCTTTTTGTACCATGCAGCAAAAAGTGCTTTGGAAGGTTAATAATTAATTAAGGGGATTCATAGTTAGGAATGATACTTTTGAATTATTCAGAAAATGCTTTTACTGGGATAACGGAAATTGCTTTTGTTGGTTTTATGACCAGGAGACCTTAAAGATGGACACTAGAGTCAGAGGATAAAGAAAATGGAGAAATCCTGGGGGAAATTTGAACACTGATATCTGGTTCATCATCACAGTCTCACTAATGCCTAGTATTGAGCTTCTATGACAACTGTTCTTCTAGAATAGGTATAGTATAGTATAGTATAGTATAGTATAGTATAGTATAGTATAGTATAGTATAGTATAGTATAGTATAGTATAGTATAGTATAGGATAGGATAGGATAGGATAGGATAGGATAGGATAGGATAGGATAGGATAGCATAGCATAGCATAGCATAGCATAGCATAGCATAGCATAGCATAGCATAGCACAGTACCGTACAGAACAGAACAGAACAGAACAGAACAGAACAGAACAGAGCTGGAAAGGACCTTGGAGGTTTTCTAGTTTTCTAGTCCAGCCCCTTGCTCAAGTAGGAGAACCTATACTCTTTAATAATAAGTATTAGATAAATAGCTGTCTAGTCTCTTCTTAAAAGCCTCTAGTGTTGGAGCACTCACAACTTCTGAAGGCCAACTGTTCCATTGGTTGATAGTTCTTACTGTCAGGATTTTTTCCTTAATTCCAGGTTGCTTCTCTCTTTGATTAGTTTCCAACCATTGTTCCTTGTCTTGCCCTCTGATGCTTTGGAGAATAATTTGACCCTTTCTTCTTTGTGGCAGCCACTCAAATACTGGAATACTGCTATCATGTCGCTTCTAATTCTTCTTTTCTTTAGACAAGCCAAACCCAAATCCTGCAGCTGTTCTTCATATGTTTGACCACCCTTATTTATGAAAATACAACTTTGCTCGTTGATAAGAGTTTTCTGAAGAGAAATGCTATTTTCAGAACAATATACTGGCCACGCAAGTCCATCCAAATGACCCATGTACAATATTGAGTGTATATGTATGCGTAGACATACTCATGTGCACATATAATCATACACACACTACTAATATTGAAGGTTATTAAAGTCAAGGATGACCAGTGAAATAGTTTATTGACTATATTATTCTTGATTACCGGTACACATGAAATAAAGCCAATATATCTATTTTTTTTTATCCATACTAGAATTCTCATTTCATTTCATTTTATGGGGTCCTTGGTGCTCTCTGAGCTTAGTGTTTTGTTTTGTTTTAATTTGATTTATATGCTGCCCTTCTCCAGAGACTCAGGGCGGCTAAGCAATAGCCTTCATACTTTTGTATATTTATACAAAGTCAGCTTATTGCCCCCATAATCTGGGTCCTCATTTTACCTATCTTAGAAAGGATGGAAGGCTGAGTCAACCTTGAGCCTTGGAGAGATTTGAACTTGCAGTAATTGCAGGCAGCAGATGTAAGTGGATGTTAATTAGTCTGCTGAGCCACCAGAGCTCCTGGTGCAGATGTTTCATTACCAAATTAGGCAACGTCATCAGTGAGTCTAGCGCTGATGATTTTTCCCAGTTTGGTAATGAAACATCTGTAAAAAAAACAAACAGCCAAGCTCAGAGAACAGCAAGAGCTCCACAGTTCGACCCTGAGCTACGTCTATTTCCTTTTATGTTTCATTTTCATTACCAGCCTTTTCTAAGAAGTGGTTTAAAAAGAAGGAACTGCAGGCAGAATGAATGATTATTTCTCACCTCCTCCAAATGGCGCCCATATGACCCTGCGGATGGACCTCACCCAATCCTCCATGTCATTCTGAGTGCTGGCCATAAGGAGGTAAGTCTCATGGTTTGATGTCATTCGTTCTCTGTCTCCTCCTATGAAGAAAAGAACAACACCGTTAAGGAAAAAATGTTCTCTTTTGACCCAAATATTCATATTTAAATCACTGCTGGAAAACCCATCATCCCAGAATCACGGTCAAGTAGTTATAGAAACATGAATAGTTCATTACCCAAAAGGGGGGAAAAGAAACCCTTCTTACCGCTGGAATTCTAATTGCTTATTTATGAGGTATGAAGTCCTCTCTTTGTTTGCCAGAATGTTTTTCAAAATATATCTAATACTGGGGAACAGCGGTGGGTTTCACATTATATTACTAGTGGTTCGCCACGTGCGCACCTGCTCGCTTCATGCATGCATGCGCCCGGTTTGTGCACGCACCTGCCTTCCGCGCATATGCTTTGCTCGTGCGTGCGCCTTCCGTGCGCCGTGTATGTGCCTGGCCTCAAAACATGCCTAAATAGGATGACATAGAGCCTGGGCAAGTGTTGTGGCTCCGTTACCTGAGCCTGTGTTATCGGCAGGAGAGGACTATGAGAGTGAAGGAGAGGAGTTGGCAAGGCCTCCCTCTCCAGGACCCTCCTCTCTGGCAATGCCTTTGGTGTCCGCCGAAGGGCAAGAGATAGGGCCGGGGCCAAGCACGTCCATGCAGCCACAGGTGGACAGTGATGAGAGTAATGAGTCTTGGCTGGATCCATGCCAGCGTCGCAGAGATAAGCGCGTGCAACAGAAGAAAAGGCATGCCCAAGATTAGGCTGAGTCACTGGACCACACCCCACAGGGTATAAAAGGGAGCGTGGTGGCCACTCAAGCCTTGTGACGAACAAAGCTGAAAGCTTCCACGCCATTCTGCATTGCCGGACTTTTGCTATAGACTTTGTTGGATTATCTTTGGACTTGATTTACTCTGTAATTATTGAGCATTTTACTTTGATGTACCAGAAGCGGAGAGAAGTTATCTCTTTCCTTCGTAAGTAATAAACTCTTGGCAGGCAGCCACTAGGTTGCTGCCAAGTTCCATTATCATAAGGAAAAGGATTTTGTCGGCTGGTTTGGTCTTTAACTCTTGGATGTCTGTTGGTGTGTGTGCGTGTGGGACGGGGACAGAACAGCATGAGGGGGAGGGCAGGGGGGCGGGCCCACCTGCGATTTCCACTGCTGGTTCATGTGAACTGGTCTGAACCGGATGAATACCACCTCTGCTGGGGAAGTCTGGGGTGTTAAGAAGGTTCCATGAAAGATAACCTGCCTACATTTATTGCTTATCCCTTGGGGTACACGATTGCAAGATAACAATTATGGTGTAAACCAGAAGCAAATGTTCAGTTTGAATGTTCAGTTCTGCACAACATGTTTGGCAAATGAAATGCCTGAGAAGATTGGTTACAGGAACACTATTTTAAAAAAAGAGAGAGAGAGAGAGAGAATTGGGGTGGGGTCATAATGAAGAAATTGTCTCCTGCTCCAAGCAGCTCAGAAGAAGGCAGAATTGGTGGCCAATATTTCAACCATTTTAGAAATGTTATTCCCCTTGAAAATGCGCTCTGGCGGTTTAAGAATTCATTCATTTCATGATGGACATAGATGTGATGGCCAAGCCTGGTCACTGATCCAAGATGAATGAGTACATAACCCTAAAATGCATTGACCTCAGCTGGCAAATTACAGGTAGTCCTTGACTTATGACCACAAATGAGTCCAAAATTTCTGTTGTTAAGCGAGACAGTTGTTAAGTGAATATCGCCCCATTTTACGACTTTTCTTGCCACAGTTGTTAAGTGAATCACTGCAGTTGTTTTAAGTTAGTAACATGGTTGCTAAGTGAATCTGGCTTCCCCATTGACTTTGCTTGTCAGAAGGTCGCAACAGGGGATCACATGACCCTGGGACATTGCAACCATCATAAATATGAGGCCGTTGCCAAGCATCTGAATGTTGTATTTTTGAATGGTCACTAATTGAACTATTGTAAGTTGAGGTCTACCTGCATGGTAAAAAGGACTTTCTGAAGATAGAAAGTAGGGTTAGTGAGTTAATATTTCCTGCCAAAGACTCCTTCCTTCCTCCCCCATTCAGTAACAATCTCTCTCTCTCTCTCCCTCCCTCCCTCCTTCCCTCCCTCTCCCTCTCCCTCTCCATCTCTCTCTCTCATGTTTCCCACAAGTAAAATGATAGAAGTTCTGTTTCCAACACTGAGATCATTCCCATTTGCTAACATCTGATGGGAACAGTTCAGTGGTGGGTTTCTACCGGTTCGCCCCGGTTCGGGCAAACCAGTAATGGCAGCAGCGGGAGCCTCCGCCCACCCACCTGGATGTCATCACAGATGCTCTGCACATGCGCAGAAGGTTCTCACAGTTCTGGACCGGTAGTGAAGGTAAGTGGAACCCACTACTGGGACAATTGGGATATTAAATAAAAGAACCGTATATAGCTTTGATGGCGAACCTATGGCACACGTGCCACAGGTGGCACATGGAGTCATATTATGCAAGCGTTGCACTAGCTCAGCTCCAGCGTGCATGCGCGTGCCAGCCAGCAGATTTTCGGGCCTTCCGGGCCCATCGGAAGTTGGGAAACGGGTCGTTTCCTGCCTCCGGGGGTGGGTGGGGAAGGCCGTTTCTGCCCTCCCCAGGCTCCAAGAAAGCCTCTGGAGCCTGGGGAAGGAGAAAAACGGGCCTACTGGGCCCACCGTGCCATAAGTGGGGGGAGCATGGGGGGGTTTCATGTGTATGTGGAGGAGGGGCAGGGGGACATTGAATTATGGGTGTGGGCACACACGCGCATGACCCCCCGTGCTCCCCCCGCTTTTGGCACGCAGCGGCAAAAAGGTTAGCCATCACTGGTATATAGTTTTCTCTCTTAAAGCTCATCTGAGAAACAATTATGATTTTAGTAGATTGCATAGCTTCTGCTCCAGAATGCTGGTGAGAAAACACTTCCATATTGTGCAAGCTACATTATCACTAAAGTACAGTTTGCACATAAGAATGGCCTTCTCAAACACTTTTTATTGTATTTTGTTTTTGCATCTTTCACATGGGCTTCAAAGCAATTTGCATAAAAAGCATCAAACCCCACTTCATCCCTCTGTCAAATGAAATAATTTTAATTGAAATCTCAAAATTGGCAGGAGCAGAGGTAAAAGCTTCCCTTGTATATTAAGAGCCAGTGCGTGTTTAGCAAAATGAGAACATTTTCCCTGCTCAGCTGAACAACAAAGAAGGAGCTAATTATCGCATCTCATTTGGGAAGAAAGTCAGGTACAAATAAACAGGTAACCTGTGCCCCCATTTTATAGAATGGTTTTTGTTTTGTTTTTTAAAGAGGAGAGTGGTGTGAGTGTAGGACATGGCACGGTGGGACCAGGTTGCCCACCTGATCTTTGGAAACCCTCACTAAATAAAATAAAATAAATAAAATAAATCGAAAGCTTGCCAGATTGCAGAAGGACATGGCCTTGGTGCCTTGGTGGTGCAGCGGACTAAAGTGCTGTTAAGTAGCACTTAGCTGCCAGCTGCCTGCAGTTACTGCAAGTTCAAATCTCACCAGGCTCAAGATTGACTCAGCCTTCCATCCTTCCGAGGTAGGTAAAATGAGGACCCGGATTGTGGGGGCAATAAGCTGACTTTGTATAAAAAAGAACACCACTTAGGGGCCCCCGAAAGCCCTACTAAGCAGGTATATACAAAAGTATGAAGGCTATTGCTTAACGCATTGTAAGCCGCCCTGAGTCTCCGGAGAAAGGCAGCATATAAATTGAAACAATCAATCAATCAATCAATCAATCAATCAATCAATCAATGGCACGGTGGGACCAGGTTGCCCACCTGATCTTTTGAAACCCTCACTAAATAAAATAAATAAATAAAATAAATTGAAAGCTGGCCAGATTGCAGAAGGTCAGTCCCTCTCAGGCAAACACTTACATCAAAATCTCATCAAACCTTGGTAATCTGACACAAGATGGTCACCTTCAGTGGTGGGATTCAGTCGGTTCTGTTCGGTTCAGGCGAACCGGTAGCACCAACTGCGGTAGGCCCCGCCCACCTGCCCAGATGTAATGCCATCCTATTTCGCCACGTTTTGGAGGCCGTGTGCATGCACGGACGGCACGTGCACGAGCAAAGAGCTTGCACAGAAGGCCGTGCGTGCAAGCAAAGCGTGCAAACAAAGTGTGTGTGAGTGCACGCTCACATTTGCGAACCAGTAGGGAAGGTAAGTGAATCCTATCTCTGGTCACCATATTATAAAAAAAAAGATGTTGAGGCTCTGGAAAGAGCACAGAGAAGAGCAACAAAGATGATTAAGGACCTGGAGGCTAAAACATATGAAGACACGGTTGCAGGAACTGCAGAACTATTCTGTCCTGTCCTGTTAAGATCCTGCAGGATTTCTGCTTTTATTTCCTTTCGCACAGGTCATTGCATAAGAATGGACTTTGAAATCTGCAGGTCCAGAAAAGATTGTCCACCTTAACTGAATATTTTAACTGCAACTGTTTGTACATATGTTACAAACATCTGGAAGCTTCCGCAGGAAACACTGACTGAAACAAATAAAGACAGCAGCATTGAGGCAAAGGGAAATAGTTTTCATTTAAAGTCTCGATAATTATTAATAATATTAGGGTGGAACAGCCTACATTTATGGCCTGACATGATAAGCAGTGTGAGAGCCAATTTGGTGTAGTGGTTAAGATACCAAACTAGAGACTGTGAGTTCTAGTCTCGCCTCAGACACAAAGCCAGCTGGGTGGTCTTGAGCCAATTACTTTCTCTCAGCCCTAGGAAGGAGCCAATGGCAAACCATTTCTGAAAAATCTTGCAAAGAAAATTGGAGGGATTTTTCCAGGCAACCTCGGAGAAATCGGACATAATTGAACGAAAGGGGGGAAAAAAATCACCAGCAGCATTATTCTAGGAAATAGTTTCTTATGGATATCCTATAACCTGAAAATGAGATGCTGAGGAAAATCAGATGCTGAGGATTTCAAGATGCAGCTTAAGCCAGCTCCGAAACACTGCATGAACTGAACTCTTCCCAGAAAACCTTCATGGCTAAGTCCTGACTGACAGGTGATTTACCAACTGTATTGCTATATCCTCTGCTGTCTTTTTACGGCTCCACAGCATGACTCCGAAAGGCAGCTGCTGTAACATATGCTCAAGCAGAGGGGAAAGTGGCAATTTTCCTAGGTACTAAGAGCTCCTTTTAGATAGGCTCCAATTTTGTTTGACCACTAAGGGCTCAGTCAAGTTCACAATGGCACTGAAAAACAGTTCCAGGGTTTTGTACAAAGTTAGCATCCACCCCTCTCCTAGAAAAATGAAATATTTTAGGAAATATTAAAAAGGCAGAATATTATATTTCCCTGGATGAGAAATGGAGAAACATGTTCTTGGAAAGCAGTTCCCATCTTTCTTAATATCCCTCAGCAGGTGTCAGCACTTAAGAGATAAAGAGATAGCTCTATTCATAAGCGAATACCCTCACCCAAGATCCAACAAAGATAGGATTAGTCCTCAGCCACAATAGGAATTGCCCAAAGCCCCTTCATTGCATCATCTCACTTGCATCTCGGTTGCATCACCCCCAGCAAACTTCAACCAAACCTGGGAGCTCAGACAGTCTCAGCTATGACCCCTACATAACCCCTACATGACCCCATGGGAATCTGACAACAGCCAATAGAATACATGTTCTTGCACAGGAACAGGAAGTTCCACTTCAAAGAGAAGGTATAAAAACCCCTCACTCTCAACTCCATGTGGTCATCTACCTAGAACCCCTGTGGTTCTGCTTCATCGTTAAACCATCTTTCCAACCAGCCTCCATGTTTCCAGTGTCTTTCTCCCGGCTTGGAACTGAACCAGATGGATATTTCTTCCAACAGTTTCAGATCTGTCATCCAGGAACTTTCAACCTCCTAAAGGTGCTTTTTCAAGAGGCAACTGGACTTCCTGGTTTTTCTTTTGAAGACGTTTCGCTTCTTATCTGAAGAAGCTGAAGAAGAAGCTTCTTGGATAAGAAGTGAAATGTCTTCAGAAGTTAAGAAGTACTTAGTACTTACTTAGGAAGTTCGAATCTCTCCAAGGCTCAAGGTTGACTCAGCCTTCCATCCTTTCTAAGATAGGTGAAATGAGGACCCAGTTTGTGGGGGCAATAAGCTGACTTTGTATAAATATACAAAAGTATGAAGGCTATTGCTTAACGCATTGTAAGCCGCCCTGAGTCTCCGGAGAAGGGCGGCATATAAATCAAATTAAAAAAAAAAAAAGTACAAATATCTTTATTGCCCCTGAATGAGCTGACTTTCAACGGGGAGCTGATAAACACCAGCCTTTAGCTAGCATTCTTCGTCTTCTTCTCTCTTTTTTTGCAACAATGGCTCAGGGCTCTACAGAAAAAGAAAGAAACTTTTCATTAGGTTGCTTTCTGATAAATCCTTTAGATTGCAAAGCCCATGACGCCTTGCCATAGGCCATCCCAGACTAATGGTAGTTGAACTCCAAAAGATCTCAGGTTGCTTTTTCCCTTTAGTATAAAGGGAAATCTTCTGAAATATGATGAAGTTGCCTTTGGGATAAATAAACTTAGTACTTGGTTGACTTTGAACCTGCCCTTCCTCTTGTATCAAGTTAAAATGTTATAGAGTGGAACTTTTATTTTGGAGGGCTAGCCATTGTTTCTTAATGATATCAACATGTCTTTTCCACTCAGAATTGTATTTTTTTTTTTTTTGTCCCAGTTCTTCTACACGCTACAGATGAAAATAGGCTCGGAGGCAGACATTTTTACACATTGGAAAATCAATGGAGCATGAAGTCAATAGAAGATGCTTTTTCACAAGAAAACAGACTTGGGATAGAGATACCCAGGTTCATTTACAGGTAGTCCTTGGTTTACAACAGTTCATGTAGTGATTGTCCGAAGTTACAACAGTGCTGAACTAAAAGACTTATGACTGCTTTTCATGACTGACTGATATTTATGACAATTGCAGCGATCATCATTTTGTAACCTTCTGACAAGCGAAGTCAATGGGGAAACCAGATTCATTTAATCATGTTAGTAACTTAACAAGAGGCGGTTGCAGAAATGGACAGATTAACATTGAAGATAAAAGAAAAAGAAGACACAGAATATTTTCAAACTTTGGACTTGTTTTATCAATGGTTGGATAATAGAGGTAGAAATTAGGAGTTTAATATTGTCATGTAAACCAATTGATTCAGACAGTACACTGTTCACTGATCATTTAATTTATACAAAGAAAATATATATATATATTTAAAAAAAGAAGTGACAAGAAAGGCCATAAAATGGGCAAGGAAGGTCATAAAATGGACAAAACTCACTTAATAACTGTCTTGGCTTAGCAACAGTCATTTTGGGCTCAATTGTGGTTGTAAGCCGAGGACTACCTGTACTTATTTCAACAATCAAAGTCATCTCTCTCTCTCTCTCTCTCAGCCTAACCTATCTCATGGAACTGTAGATAGAGTAAAACTAAGGAAGACAGTATGTCACAAGTTAATTTGGTGTAGTGCAGCGGTCAGCAACCTGTGGCTCTGGAGCCGCATGTGGCTCTTTCATCCCTCTGCTGCAGCTCCATGTCGTTTTGGCCACTACTGTAAACTGAAATTCCACTGCCAGCCCACAGATGGATTAAGGGAACCTAATACAATAGCAATAATCCCCACTGACAGCCATTTGTCTGGGATGCAATAAATTCTCCTGCCTTGGGCAGGGGGTTGGACTAGAAGACCTCCAAGGTCCCTTCCAGCCCAATGATTCTCCACTCCGTGTCCTCTGCTGCTTAGAAAAGTTCAAGCCTTCCCACTCCTTCCCACCCATGGTTTATAAGTAATCCATTCTGGCTTGCTTTCCCTCTTCTGTAAACTCAGATGCACTCTGGTGCTTTAGTAAACAGACGGTGAAAGTTAGAGAGCCACTTGATCAGGCTTCCTCTAACCACTTCATCTCATTTTGGGTGCAGCTTTGTTCACCCAGCTGACCCTGTTTGGATGTGAGCATAAAATGTTAAAATGTCTGGCGAAAGAATAAAACATAATCACGAACGAAAAATGCCTTTTCAGGAAACCGGTTACAACTTGTCTGATTTCCCAATATTATGTCGCCCTTATTGCTGAAGGAATTTGTCCAAATAGGTAAGGAAAGATCAGATACATTTTTCTTTGCATTCCACCTCTTGCTATTGAGCACGTAAGGAAATAAAACAGGAAGGGATTTAAAGAACTTAAGTCATTGTTCACAAAAATTGTACTGGAAACTATCCATTGATATTTCCCTGGTAACATTAAACAGAGTTGTGCAATGATCTGAACTCAAAGGTGAAAAAGTGAACAGAAGGAGGAGGAGGAGGAGGAGAAAGAGGAGGTGGAAGGAGAAGAAGATGGTGATGAAGAAGAAGAATAAGAGGAGGAAGAAGATGAGAGAAGGAAGAGGAGGTGGAAGAAAGAAAAAGAAGAAGAATATAAAAATTAAAAAAAAATTGAAAAAGAAGAAGGAGAAGAGAAGAAAGAGGAGGTGGAAGAAGAAGAAGAGAGAAGGAAGAGGAGGTGGAAGAAGAGGAAGAGGGAGAAGAAGAAGAAGAAGAAGAAGAAGAAGGAGAAGGAGAAGGAGAAGGAGAAGGAGAAGGAGAAGGAGAAGGAGAAGGAGAAGAAGGAGAAGAAGGAGAAGAAGAAGAAAGAGGAGGTGGAATAAGAAGAAGAAGAGAGAAGGAAGGGAAGGTAGAAGAAAAAGAAGAAGAAGCACTCATATTTTCCCTTTAAATCTGGATCATACTAATCACAGGATTGAATTTATAGGAAAACAGCAGAATCTAAAATACTCCCCAGTTGGGACAAGCATAGAGATGTGATTGAACTCACTGTACCCCAGTGTTTCTGAACTTCAGCAGCTTTAAGATGAATGGCCCGCAACTTCCAGAATTCCCTAGCCAGCATATTACTGTAACCAATGGTGGTAAGCATAATTTGGGTGCTGCCCTGAGACCCATCAGCTCTCTTTTTCCTCCAGTTAGGCTGCTATTTCCTCTCCCCATAAAATTCTGGATACGGCAATGCTCCAAAATAACAGCAGAAGTCACAAAAATTATGGACCCTATAAAGCACTATGGACCGGTATATTAAGTCTAAGTGCTATTGCTATTGATTCAGATCCATTGCCCCAGCTAGGCTACTAACTGTCTATTCTAGAGGATGTTTGGGTTAAGAAAATAATTCTACTTCCTGAGTGCAAAAAATATGAACAGCCACAATGTTAAACACCATGTATGTATGTATGTATCAGGGGTGAAATGTTCCGGATTGGACTGGATTGCCCGATCCGGTAGCAATTTTTCCCTGTGGTTTGGCGATCCGGTAGTGATCGCTCCGCCCGGGTGTCATTACTTCCTGGTTTTAACACATGCACATGCGCGAGCGAAGCACTTCCGAACCGGTAAGGAAAGTAAGTAAATTTCAACCCTGGTGTGTATGTATGTATGTATGTATGTATGTATGTATGTATGTATGTATGTATTTGCGGTGTGGTGGTCTAGAGTGAAGCTCTCACCTCACAATCAGGAGGCTGCGAATTCAAGCCAAGATAGGAGCACATATTTCTCTCTCTGGGCGCAAAAGGAAAATAAATACTGTGAGCTCTGTGTAGGTGCCAGGAAGGGTATCCGGCCAGTAAACGCTCAGCTCCATTTAGTCACCCTGATTCCACCCCAATGCAAGGGATTGCAGGGTCATTAAAATGAAAAAAAAATTGTTTTGTTTTGTTTTGTTTGTTTTGTTGTTTTGTTTGTTTTGTTTTTTCATTCATTTATTCATTCATTCCACTTATATGCCTCCCATCTCACCACAGGAAACTCTAGGTGGCTTACATTCATTCAATCAAAATGCAATATGTAACATTAAAACAATAAATAGAGATTGTAAACTCATTGGAAATAAAATTGATCAAGAGGGGGAAGGAAGGGAGCAAAGTTCGCAGGGACAGGGGAGTGGGGTGTTATCTAATTAGGAATGGATTGAACAAGCAGCAATCTGAAACCCCAAGTATTGTCACTCATTCCTGCCTGGTGCCTGACCCCATGCGATGATTTCTGATCAAGATTGATGTCTCCCCGTGGAAGCAGCAGAATCTGTAGTATGGCCTGTATATCCATTAGGTGATCTTTGGGTTAGCAGTGGAGAATAGCATTACTAAGGCAAGATTCAAGGGCAGGTAAGAAGTCACATCTCCTTCCCTTTCAGCAATTCATAAAGTTCGCTGTTTGAATTACAATCCCTTGGAAATAAGTGGGGCTGAGAGAGTAACTTGCACAGTTTGAACAAGTGAGCTTCTATGGCTACGGAAGGACTTGACTATGGGTTTCTCAACTGCAGGCCAACTTAAACATGGCATCACATTGTCTCTCTTGATCTGCAGAGCCAGCTGATGGGTGTTCAGCTGAGAAAAATCAGCAGCATTTCCTAGACTTTTGCAGGCTACCCTGGAAATGGGCCGTTTCTGTTGCGCTGCTATAGTGTAAACCATCTTTGCTCTGAATGATGTTGGTGTCTTCTTTTTCCCCCAGGGATATTATCCTGCCCAAGATAACAAAGGTTGTATTACTTTAGAACGAAGCTATGTTTACTTTTAGTTGACATCTCACATTTATACTTGTGGTGGCACTGTGGTTAAAATGCAGTATTGCAAGCTAATTCTGCCAACTGCTAGCAGTTCAATCCTGACCAGCTTGACTCAGCCTTCCATCCTTCCGAGGCAGGTAAAATGAGGAGCCAGATTGTTGGGGGCAATAGGCTGACTCTGTAAATTGCTTAGAGTGGGCTGTAAAGCACTGTGAAGCGGTATATAAGTCTAAGCGCTATTGCTATACTGTATACACACATACATACGCATACATTGGCTACAAGAAGAACTCAAAACTCATTTTTCAGGACTGACATGCTACTTCAACTCTTCTCTTGTTGCTTCAATTATATAGCTTTGCACACTTCTGTTGGTGCCAGAGATGTCACTAAAACTCTACTTCCAACATATACATAAAGAGGTATATCCATGATGGCGAACCTATGGCACGCGTGCCACAGTGGCATGTAGAGCCCTCTCTGCAGGCACGCGAGCCATTGCCCCAGCTCAGCTCCGTTGCACATGTATGCATGCCTCCCATCAGCCAGCTGGTTTTCGGGTTTCTGCCATGCAGGGGCAGAGCCACATGCGGGAGACCCATGCACATGTGCGGGGAGTGGGGAGCAGGCACGGGGGATGCACCTGCATGCATGGGGTGTGTGTGGGGGGGTGTCATGCACATATGCGCGGGGGTGGGTTGCACACGGGGGTTGTGCATGCGTGCGGGGGGATAGGGCATGCGAGGGGAGGTTGCACACGCATTGCATTATGGGTGTGCATGCGCACGCTTACAGTACTCAGTGCCAAAAAGGTTAGCCATCACTGAGGTATATACTACGTATCTCCCTGGGATCATATGAGCGTACTTTTATGAACATGCATACTTCAGCCTGGAGTTGGCTCTCATCTAGAATTGTCCTCTTCCCTGCTAGTCAACGATGCACAATGCATCACAGCAAATCTGCTACAGAAGTACATTCACCATCATTGCATTATTTATGTGGCTTTCTCCTTGAACTCAAACTCAGGAAAGCAACCAAACTTGCCTTTTGCTTCGTAGAAAACATATTTCCCCACAAAACGGATGGATTGGCCCTTGTGAAAATGGTAGCACTGCCTCTCAAGAGTGCTAGGCCCAGGGCAGTTTAGCTGACTCTAGAATGGTTCACAAAGCCATTCCCTCCCTCAGAACCGGTTTTCAAAACGCAAAAGAAGGAGAGTAACAGCCTCTCGAAAGATAAATCAGTAACACAAACATTTGATTTAATTAAACAAAGGCTTGGTGCCCTTCTGAGATTTCTTCAGTGGCTTGAAGGAAAAGGATAGAAAATTGGAGGATATTAAGGAAAAAAAACAAACAAACAGGAATTGGAAATCAGTAGTGCAAGTTGAAGAATGTTCCTTTGCAAAAGCTGACTCCACAAGAAGGACACTCAATATATGATCTGCATCAGGAGGAACTCACTTAACCGTGTTAAACCTCTGATCTGCACTTAAGCTAGGAATTTGGCCGAGTTTCATTGCTATGTGCAATGCTTATTCTGTATTCTGAAAACCATGTTTTATTTATTTACTGCATCTGTCGATCCGTCAACCATGTATACATGTATGTGCACACATACACCTCACAAATTAGAGACTCAGTTCGCATAATATTTTTTGATTTATTCTCAGGTTCAAGTCCCCGCGTGGCCATTACAGGAGCTCAGGTAACTTTATATGTTGAGATGCCTACACAATTTCTCATGCCAGACATGCCTGCTTAACATTAGTGACACCATTAAGTGTGCTTAGATTAGTTCTCAGATGATGTATAGAGCCCACTTCTTTCCAGCAACCTGGGACTCAACCAACCGCCTATCCATTACAAGAGTCAATTGAGTGTTGTAAGAAAGACTAATAAGAAATACTAAAGGGGTCAATATGAAGAGGCTGAATATTTTCTTTCTTTTTCACATAAAAATTAAAAAAAAGTAATTTGCTACCCTTTGAAATTGGAGCTTGAGGACTGCTGCTGTCTAGCAATATTCTTAAGTAACTGTTGTGGTTCGCCAGCAGCCTGTGGAGCTGGCAGCAGAGTCGGACAATGAGGAGGCTGGGGAGGAACATGGGCCAGTCCTGGAGGCTGGGGAAGGCCTGGACAAGGGCTCTGCGTCGGAGGCAGAGAGGGGGCCAGGGCCATCTGGGAGTGATGCGCGGACTCCGGAGTTCCCAGAGATGGACAGCAGAGAGGCAGAGGAACAGGAGGAGCCTGTTCCTAGTGCATGCATGTGAAGAGCTGCCAGAAGGCAAGAGCAGCTAAAGCAAAAAGGACGACTCGGGAGTAAGGCCAGGAGATGATTGGCCCCTCCCAGAAGGCTTAAAAGAGCAGCAATGGCTCTTGAGATCTTTGTAGGAAAGCAACGTTGCTACATTTGTTTTTTGTCTTGCTACATTTATTTCTTGTCAGTGTCTCTTGCTTCTGAACTTTTGCCAAGAAAAGACTTTGGCAAGGGCCCAAGGGAGACAAAGGTTGGTGATAAGGCTGAAGGACTGTTTATGAATAATTTCTTTTGGACTTAATTTGGACTAAGCTGAGAATGAAGTAATTCTCAGCCGTTCTAATAAAACATGTTTGTTTAGGACTGATTGTGTCTGGTAATAACTACTTGGGCCTTGGTCACAACAGTAACATCCTCAATAATGTTACTGTAATGAGAGCAATAGTCAGCAACATTGGGAAAATCAAGGATTCTACAGTATTGTCTGTATTCCTACAGGGCACTAGCACTTAGACTTATATACTGCTTCACAGTGCTTTCCAGACCGCTCTAAGCAGTTTACAAAATCAGCCTCTTGCCCCCCAACAATCTGGGTCCTCATTTTACCGACCTTGGAAGGATGGAAGGCTGAGTCAACGTTGAGCCTGGTGTTGATTCAAACTGCCAAATTGCAGGCAGCCGGCAGAAGTAGCCTGCAGTACTGCATTCTAACCATTGCGCCACCACGAGCATTTTCATTTACGATCAGAAATACTACTGTCTGTTTCAAATTATCTAATCATCAATAGACGCCTAAGCAAGGTTCTGATTTTAAAGCTGAAACACAGGGTGGAAGGCAATTTGGGGCCTCTTGGATCTCAAGGAGCTGTGTCAAGTGAGGCATTGCACACAGATTCACTTTGTGCACTAATTTCACCCAGAAGTGGGTTCTACTTACCTTTACTACTGGTTCGCAATGGGAGTGTGCACACATGCTTCTGCGCATGCGCAGATTGTCAATTATGACATCCGGGCAGGTGGGCGGAGCCTCCCACCATTTTTACTACCAGTTCTAAAGAACCGGACAGAACCGGGAGCAACCCACCACTGAATTGCACCTATTCCTGACCCTTGCGTACCGTATGGTCACTCATGCAACCCAAAATGTCCATTATCAGCATTTCCTCTCCCAGTAAGAAGCACAACAATACCATTCTTATCTACAAACTATGAGGATCATCCTTAGGTGAGACTGGGATTTTTAATAGGCTGATAAGGAGTGAGTGCCAGCCATTTATCTAAAGTCTAGAGAGGAGAGATTTTAGCAACTGCTACAATCTTTTTCACCATCTGGGATGGTCAGGGCTGGAGGGTTAAGTAGACAATTGCCCATCAGGAACCAGAGGTGGGTTTCAGCAGGTTCTGACCAGTTCTAGAGAACCAGTGGTGGAAATTTTGAGTAGTTCAGAGAACCAGTAGTAATAATTCTGACTGGCCCTGCCCCCATCTATTCTCTGCCTCCCAAGTCCCAGCTGATTAGGAGGAAATGGGGATTTTGCAGTAACCTTTCCCTGCCACGCCCACCAAGCCACGCCAAGCCACACCCACAGAATCAGTAGTAAAAAAATTTTTGAAACCCACCACTGTTAGGAACTGCTGCTGAAGTGAGGATTTAAGAATCAGTTAATAGGTTATGACACTATTCCAGCAATACTACGAATTTCTGTACTTCTAAACAATCCATTTCTACTGTGGAACAGCATGAGTTTGTACCATGAGTGGGCTAACTCCAAACATAATTACATCAATTAAACCTTGAAAGAGCCTTGATAGTACAGTGGTTTAGTGCACCCTGTCATTAACACAGCTGCCTGCAATTTCTGCTGGTTCGAATCTCTCCAAGGCTCAAGGTTGACTCAGCCTTCCATCCTTTCTAAGGTAGGTGAAATGAGGACCCAGTTTGTGGGGGCAATAAGCTGACTTTGTATAAAATATACAAAAGAATGAAGGCTATTGCTTAACGCATTGTAAGCCGCCCTGAGTCTCCGGAGAAGGGTGGCATATAAATCAAATTTAAAAAAAAAAAAAAACACCTTCTTGCCTATGCACAAAGCTATCTAATGGAATGATTCCCTTATTCCCATTGGTGCATGGTCACTCTCTATTATGGAAAAGCATTCCCTAAATTCATGCCTTTTTTTTTTTTGTCAATTATTGCTAAAAACAAATGCAGTGATGGATTCTATAAAGCAGTACATGAAACTATTGTTATTCTTCTGTTTTCCCTTTTCTCAGAAGTGTTAAGAAGAGTTACGCAACTTAGTTAGACTTAGGTGTTCAGTTCTTATGAATGTAAATCATACAAAAGGTCTCTTAAGAATGCATGGATTAATTTACTCAGTATGTGTCTGAAAGGAACTACATGTATGGAGGTTTAGAGCTTTCTTTGTGGAGAATCTTGACCAACCAAAGCAGAGGTGGGTTTCAGCAGGTTCTGACCAGTTGTGGAGAACTGGTAGCGGAAATTTTGAGTAGTTTGGAGAACCGGTAGTAAAAAGTCTGTCTGGCCCCATCCCCATCTATTCTCTGCCTCCCAAGTTCCAGCTGATCGGGAGGAAATGGGGATTTCGCAGTAACCTTTCCCTGGAGTGGGGTGGGAATGGAGATTTTACAGTATCCTTCCCCTGCCACGCCCACCAAGCCACACCCACCAAGCCATGCCATGCCATGCTCACCAAGCCACGCCCACAGAACCGGTAGTAAAAAAATTTGAAACCCACCACTGAACCAAAGCTATTGAAGAGAAGAGAATATATATAGCTCAGGGCTGAATTGTGGAGTATAGAGGAGAACAAACTGGCTACAGCCATCCAGAACACCACAAAAAGGAAACAGACCTCCTATACAACATCTTTCAATGAAATGGATATCCATAAATGAAAAGCGCCTGACCTCTCAACCCACTACAGCTCAACCAATGCAAACCATGAAAAAGATAATACTGCCGTACATCAAAAACAGCTCAGAAACAACCAACAGATTGTTACAATCACATGGCATCATTGCTGCCCAGAAACCAATGAAAATCCTCCAAAATATCTTAGGTAAACCAAAAAACAACAAAAACAACAACCCAGTAACCCAAGAAGAAAATAGTAGTCATCTACAACACACACAATGTAAGGACTATAGGAGTCACTATGCAGGGCGAACAGGTAGAAGACTAATGAACCCAGTTAACAGTCAGAAGACATGATGAAAACTTCTTAATCACACAACACATGGACAAACTCAACCATCGTTCCAACTGGGAAACTGTGAGCATCCTAGACAAAGCTAAATCCAAAAAATGCTAGGGAAGCTTGGCATTCGGACAAATCATTGTTAGAGATAAGCCACATTTATGCAATTTAAAAGAGACAATTTTAAAAAAGGAAAGGAAAAGATCAGAACACATTTTTTCCAACAACCATCATTCAGATAAGCAGGGATTAACACCAGACAAACATTCAAGCAGAAAACAATATGCTAATTAAGAAGCTACTTCTTCTTAACACAGGCAGGGCAAGCTACTGTATATAAACAGGGAGAAAACCCCACACTCAATCACACTGATGGTGTTACTTTGAATGAAACATCTGCAGGCAAACAACCAAGTTCAGAGAGCACCAAGGACTCCACAAAGCTATTGCTCTTGAAGAGAGGGGACATATTATTGGGTTGGTAACGAATACAGCTCACATGTGTATGGGAGATACATTATACCATCTATTCTCTAAAAGGCCAATATAAATGTTGATTCCAAAGGCTCCTTAGAGCAGTGTTTCCCAAACTTGGGAACTTTAAGAAGTGTGGACTTCAACTCCCAGAATTCCCCATCCAGCATGGCTGGCTGTGGGATTTTGGGAGTTGAAGTCCATACATCTTGAAGTTCCCAAGTTTGGGAAACACTGCCTTAGAGAGACTGATACCTATACTCAAACTTCAATATTTTTTTTTTTGCTCAAAGTTTTTTTGATGACAATCCCTTCCAACAAAGTTGTCACTAGAGTTAGACACTAGAAAAACTGGTTAGGGGGAGCCAAGATAATTATGGGAACAAAGATGCTATGTATGATTGTATAGAATAATTAAAAGTTGGAGGAACAGGAAATAAGGTATCATTTTACATTATTTTAATGATTCTCAATTTTTTACGTGATGTTTGAGGCTCATTTGTGACAGGTTTCTCTTTGGTTCTATTGCCAAATAAAAGCAATTGATTGATGATTGATTGTATGCCATCAAGACAGCATTGATCCATAGATAGATTTTCTCTGGGAAAATAAGCTCATTATTGGTTATATATTTGTTGGTATATATTCAATTATTTTTTTTTTGCAAAACTGAATTTGTTTTTTGTACTTTATCCTATTTTATTACTCTTTTGCAATCCCTTTTAGGTTTTTTTTGCTAATAGAATTTTCTAAATCAATACAGAAACCATGTTTTCTTTGAACATTTCCTCAGGAGATTCATTTCAGAAAATGCAACAGGCATAAAAACAAATTTCTATTGGACCTTCTTTATTGGGTTCAGATTCCTTGTCTAAATATCCATGCAGTCAAATCTTCTTCTTCTTTTTTTTTAAATTTGATTTATATGCTGCCCTTCTCTGAAGACTCAGGGCGGCTTACAATGCGTTAAGCAATAGCCTTTATACTTTTGTATATTTATACAAAGTCAGCTTATTGCCCCCACAATCTGGGTCCTCATTTTACCTACCTTAGAAAGGATGGAAGGCTGAGTCAACCTTGAGCCTGGTGAGATTTGAACTTGCAGTAATTGCAGGCAGCTGATGTTAATAACAGTGCTTTAGTCTGCTGCGCTACCAGAGCTTTCTTGCCATAAATTCAGGCAGAGTTGCTAACAAAGGAATCTAGACAAGCTATTTGAACATTAATAAAAGCAATACAAATAAGGGGGCAGAACAGTTGAAGTCCAACGGCAAGACTTTGGGATTCATTACTGCTTTACCTGCTCTTCTACCCTTTTTTAAAATCAATTTGTATCCTTCCTTTATTATTTTTACAAATAACTCAAGGCAGTGAGTACATCAAACACGTTTTCCTCCTATTTGCTGGAAAAAAAATGATATACTACACTCCTGATTGTTGACCCAGATGTTTTATATAACTTCTCCTATTCAATCCATAGATTAATTACAGTAATGGCCAAAATTGTGGAAACCTTTTGGGAAAAGGGTATTTTCTAAAACTAGCTGATAACACCACTTTTTTTTTTTTTGAGTAGTACCACAAAATTATATAACAATGGAAAGATAATTTAATCAAGAATGTAATGCAATAACTTTTATGAAGGATTTGCTATTAGAATAGCAGTTACAGTATAAAGAAGAAAAGTGAAATACGTAGAAAAAATGATATATACAAAAATGATCACCAGTTAATACTTAGTTGGGTAACCTTTAGCATGACTTACGGCCTTACAACGTCTTCCCATGGAGTGAACCAAGTCTTTTAGTTCTGCAGCTGTTATCATGTGAAACCAAGATTGAATGATGGCTTCTATTAACTGGGTTTTATTGCTGGGTCGCTTCTGACTAACAAGTTTCTTTAGTTGGCTACATAGCTTTTCAATTGGGTGAAGGTCTGGGCTATTCCCAGATCATTCCAGCAGTGGAATATGATTAACTTGAAACTCCCCCCCAAAAAAGTGGTGTTATTAGCCATCAAACCTCAAAAATACACTTTTCCCAAAAGGTTTCCACAATTTTGGCCACTACTGTACTTTCTCTTGGAGGTAGATTGAAGTGGCTTGGGTGCTCATAGCCACCAAGACAGTCATGGGGCTATCTCAAGTCATCCAGAGCCTGGCATAAGGCAATGGTTTCACAGTTGATTGGGTTTTCTCCTTAGGGCAGTTGCAACATGATCTGGAATTGGGGGAGTTCTTTGTGAACCCCTGCCATTGTCACATAGCTCCCAAGTGACTATGAGATTCTCTGGTGCTTCCCTCCCATTTCAGGAAGATGGAAGATGTTAGATTGATCCAACTCTGGCATCTGATGGACCCAGAAGGGTTCCAGAGGGAGCTAAAGGTTGTTCCTGGTGGACAACTGCATGGTCCATCTGAGGCCTTAGTTGCCACTTAAAATGAGAAGATGACTGTGGCCTTGGGTCAGATCACAGCCATGCAATCTCTTCTTTCCCATGGATCCCATCTCTCACCGTAATTTACAGAAGAGCTGAGGGGGATAAAACAGGAAACAGTAGAGTTTCTCCTAGACATCAACAAAAGATGAACTTGGCTGGACATCCATCTTGACTCTACTTGACTTCTCAGTGGTTTTTGATACCATCAACCATAGTCTTCTCCTGGACTAACTTTGGGGCATTGAGACTGAGTAACACTGTATTGCACCAGTTCACTTTCACTACTGTATTCTTCACACTCCCAGTTCACAGGCTATTGCTCACCAGCCATGTTCTGAACAACAAAACGTGCTGGCAAAGAGCCTTTGGTGGCGCAGCTGACTAAGTGCTGTTAAAATAGCACCAGCTGCCTGCAATTACTGCAAGTTCAAATCTCACCAGGCTCAAAGTTGACTCAGCCTTCCATCCTTCCAAGGTAGGTAAAATGAGGACCCGGATTGTGGGGGCAATAAGATGACTTTGTATAAAAAAGAACACCACTTAGGGGCCCCCCGAAAGCCCTACTAAGCAGGTATATACAAAAGTATGAAGGCTATTGCTTAACACATTGTAAGCCGCCCTGAGTCTCCGGAGAAGGGCGGCATATAAATCGAACCAATAAATAAATAAACAAACAAACAAACAAACAAACAAACAAACAAACAAACAAACACACACACACACACACACACACACACACACACACACACACACACACACACTGACTGATTTTTGTAGGGAAAGTCAAAGACAGCAAGTCATTTTTGGTCTGACTTTCACTCACTCATTCAAAGACCAACACTTGCCAATTTGGAATTTATCTAGACTTTAAGACAATCTATTTCTAATCTATTGTCCTCCAAATGTTGGGGTTACATATCCCTCCATTGTCTCCAGGCAGTTTTCTGTCCAAGGAGACTTTGGGCAGGTAATCTCAACATCTATTCAGGTTGGTCCATTTATAGCCACCTCTCTCTTTCTTTGCCGATTTTCAGTTCTGGTACATACCAGAAATGTAATTAAAGCGGATGGGGGTTTAGAGTCAATAGTGCAGAACCGTTGGGTTTTCTAACCGTGTTCTTGATTGCATTTCTGGTACTGTCAATAAGGGATGCATTATTTACGAAATGGGTTTCAAAGAGGCAGAGTTATTAGGAGAGCCATTAAACGGAACTATATCTAAATATCTCAGTGAAAGCCAATACAGTGAGAAGGTACCTAGACAGTTATCATTTGATTCAATATGTTATTTGCTTAGCCACCTATTAAAATATCACAATAGCGTACCGAATGCATCAACTGAATCCTGTACAGACCTTTTAGGATGTACGTGTCATTAGGAGGGTGAAGGCAGTGGTGTTAATTACATAAAGAAAAGTTAGTTAGTTTTTTTTTTTTTAATTTGATTTATATGTTGCCCTTCTCCGGAGACTCAGGGCAGCTTACAATGCGCTAAGCAATAGCCTTCATACTTTTGTATATTTATACAAAGTCAGCTTATTGCCCCCACAATCTGGGTCCTTAATTTACCTACCTTAGAAAGGATGGAAGACTGAGTCAACCTTGAGCCTTGGCGAGATTCGAACTTGCAGTAATTGCAGGCAGCTGATGTTAATAACAGTGCTTTAGTCTGCTGCGCCACCAGAGCTCATTCAGTTAGAAATTCAGCAGAATTGAACCTCATCTCTGCATTGCAATAAATTCACCGGAGTTTATTAAGACAATTGTCCAGATTCCAAAGATAAAAACTCAGGGGTGCTATTCAGCAGGTTCTCACAAGTTCTGGAGAACCGGTAGTGGGAATTTTGAGTAGTTCGGAGAACCGGCAAATACCACCTCTGGCTGGCCCCAGAGTGGGGTGGGAATGGAGATTTTGCAGTATCCTTCCCCTGGAGTGGGGTGGGAATGGAGATTTTGCAGTATCCTTCCCCTGGAGTGGGGTGGGAATGGAGATTTTGCAGTATCCTTCCCCTGGAGTGGGGTGGGAATGGAGATTTTGCAGTATCCTTTCCCTGGAGTGGGGTGGGAATGGGGATTTTGCAGTATCCTTCCCCTGGAGTGGGGTGGGAATGGGAATTTTGCAGTATCCTTCCCCTGCCATGCCCACCAAGCCACACCACGCCCATCAAGCCACTCCACGTCCACCAATCCACACCCACAGAACCAGTAGTAAAAAAATTCCATCACTGTAAAAACTGCTGGATTCAACTGTTCAGTGATTGCATTGTTCCATCTTCTAGCAGTAGACAGCCAAATATTCAGGAAAACACATTCATAGACAAGACCATTGTTGCCCCACAAGGTTGTTGTGAGACTAAACATGAAAGATGTGATTTTCTGCCTCTTAATTGCTAGAGGCTGCCAATAGATCAATCCAGTACATTTTAAAACAATTTGAACAAGAGTTGTTGGAATGCAGCATTGCAGGCTAATTCTGCCGATTGACAGCAGTTTGATCCTGACTCAGCTTTCCATCCTTCCAAGGGCAGAAAAATGAGGACCCAGATTGTTGGGAGCAATATGCTGACTTTGTAAATTGCTTAGAGAGAAAGCACTGTGAAGCGGTATACAAGTCTAAGTGCTATTGCTATAAAATCTTGTAAATGGATTACAGGTACTCCTCGGCTTACGACCACAATTGAGCCCAAAATTTCTTTGGCTAAGCGAGACATTTGTTAAGTGAGTTTTGCCTCATTTTATGACCTTTTTTTGCCACAGTTGTTAAGTGAATCACTGCAGGTGTTATGTTAGTAACATGGTTGTTAAGTGAATCTGGCTTCCCCATTGACTTTGCTTGTCAGAAGGTCACAAAAAATGATCACATGACCCCGGGACATAAATATGAGTCAGGGGCCACGCGTCCAAATTTAGATCATGTGACCATAGGGGTGCTGCAACAGACGTAAGTGGAAAAAACGGTCATAACTCCCTTTTCTCAGTGCTGTTGTAACTTTGAATGGTCATTAAATGAACTGTTCTAAGTCGAGGACTACCCGTATGCTGTTTCTTTTGGCCTTAAATGTACTACTTATCCTAAGGTTTTTAAAAAGAGATGGGACAGTCACTTGTCTGAGATGTTATAGGTCTGTGATGGCAAACCTATGGCACATGTGATGGAAGTGGCACACAGAGCCATTGTCAGGGTTGATAGCAGTCAGGATGGAGAGCAACTTGAGAGCAGGCCAGGGATGCTTTGCGAGTTGGCAGCCATCTCTTCGGGCATGTGAGCCGTCACCCGTTGCTTTTCCGGGTTCCAGTGCGCCAGCCAGTTTTTTTTTTTTTTTTAATTTGATTTATATGCTGCCCTTCTCCGGAGACTCAGGGCAGCTTACAATGCGTTAAGCAATAGCCTTCATACTTTTGTATATTTATACAAAGTCAGCTTATTGCCCCCACAAACTGGGTCCTCAATTTACCTACCTTAGAAAGGATGGAAGGCTGAGTCAACCTTGAGCCTGGGGAGATTCGAACTAGCAAGTGTTGTGGCCCGTCAGCCGCCTGTGCAGCTAGTAGCTGATTCCGACAGCGAGGAGGCTGGTGTGGTGCTGCTCCAGCAGCCTGTGCAGCTGGCACTCAAGTCAGACAATGAGGAGGCTGGAGAAGATGTGGTGTCAGAGGCGAGGATTCAGCCAGGGCCTTCAGAACCTCCAGAAGCTCCCATAAGTGAAGAGGAAGAAAAGGAGGAGCCTCTTCTTCATGCAGGGGCGCGCAGAGCTGCCAAAAGACAGGAGTGGTTCCTCAGGAGGAGGTCTCCTTGAGACCTTGAGAGTAAGGCTTGGGGCTAATTGGCCACTCCCTTAGCCTATTTAAGGAAGGACGCCGACTGAGGCAATTTGCAGGGAACAACTTCATTCACTCTCCTTCGCATCTTGATCTTAGTTCTCTTATCAGTTTCCTGCAAATTGTTTCTGGGCTTTCTGCCAACCATAGTAAGATTACAATTATTTATTCTTTTGATTCTTGTAGGCTGTT
The DNA here is from genome assembly GCF_059756535.1 of Pantherophis guttatus. Classification (NCBI taxonomy): domain Eukaryota; kingdom Metazoa; phylum Chordata; class Lepidosauria; order Squamata; family Colubridae; genus Pantherophis; species Pantherophis guttatus. The sequence continues at coordinate 13,204,493 of NC_142070.1, read as the reverse complement.
AAGAAAGTTAATTATCAGCCTTTGTTTGAAAAAAGACTGATTTAATTTAGTAAACTAAGGTTTGTACAGACTTTGTGTGTGCTGCGTTCTTTGGGGTCCGTAGCTGGGGCAGAACAGTAAGTCTCTCTCTCTCTCTCTCTCTCTCACACACACACACACAGTTGTTGATTTCTTTGCCAGTCTCCTGTCTCTGCTAACGCATTCAAGGACAGATCTACAAAGTGTAACATGGAACGGAAGTCATAAATTTAATCACTGGAAACAGACTTTCTACTGGATAAATCTCCAGGGATTCATATTCAGATATTCATGATTTTTTAAAAATTTTACCTTATTTTGGGGGATTGAACACAACTCTATGGGTGGTCAGGAGACGGCAGAGGCTTTTTTCCACCATGGCGAACGTTTCCTCCTTGCCTTCTCAGCCGCCAATCTATTCTTTCCATTCTATTCTGAACTGAGCACTCTGACTTAGAGGCCATTCATCTGATGAAACAGCCAGCTTAAAAAAAAAAAAAATCCAAAAGCTGCAGCTTTCCTAAGTGCTTTAATGGAGGAGAGGAGGGGGAAAGAAAAAAAAGTAATTTCAGTTCAGTCCCTAGGTGGCATCAGATTACATCACAGTTCTTCGGGAATAAAGAAACACAACAAAAGGAAGAACAGGCTCATCGAGGGGCATAAATAAAATATGAGAGACTTCTGGTTAAGGGCTAAAGCACCGTCAGAGAAAAAAGGCTCATTATCCCAGAATAAAATCAATGCAATCCTGATACAAAAGAAGCACTTAGAGTGTACACCATCAAAGGAATCATATTTTATTTAAGACCTGTAGGAAGGACATACTATGGTCTAACATTGCCAGTCAGAGTGTTCTGTATAGCGTTGCTGTTGGGTCTTGCTAGTTCACTTACCTCTGGTTTATTTATTGATTTATTTATGAGGCTACTTCTTGCCTCTCCTCCAGGAATCCAAGGCAGTTTACATGGGAAACTCTGGAGTAAAGGGAACGGAAAGAGAATGGTTCCCAAATCCCCCAAGGTGTTTTCACAACTAATGATGGGCATGAATTTCAGTCTCTCTGATTCAAGAGCAACACCTTAACTCCAGAGATGGTATTCAGCTGGTTCGGATTGGTTCGCCCGAACCGGTAATAGCAACCTGCCCCCCCCCCATGCCGCCCCTATGCCGTCCTATTTAGGCACATTTTCAAGCTGCGCGCATGGGTGCAAGCCGTGCTTGCGAGCAAAGTGCTCACATTTGCAAATTGGTAGGGAAAGTAAGCGAATGCTACCCCTGCTTAGCCCATAATCACACTGGCTCTCCAATTGCTATTGCTCTCACTATCTTCCCTGAGTCATACTGTTGTTGATAAATGGAGGAGAATAAAATGCATAGCACACAACAGGAGAAGACAGGGGTATAGGTTGGTCAGTTAACAAACAAAGCCATCACTGAAAAATGCAAAACGGGAATATCTATGGAGTTTCTCAGTCATCCAGGTCCCAAAGGTGCCTTTTTTTTTTAAAGAGGCAACTGGACTCTCTTTCTTTTTATCTTGAAGACATTTCACTTCTCATGCAAGAAGCTTCTTCAGTTCTGACAAGCTTCTTGGATGAGAAGTGAAACCAGGGGTGAAATCTACTTATCTTCCTTACCGATTCGGAAGCACAAATAACTTAACAACCGGTTCTCTGCCCTAATGACCAGCTGGGTAGGTGTGGCTTGGTGGTCATGTAACCATGTGGGCATGGCCAACTCAACATCACTCATGTCGATGGGCGCTTCGCCTTAGCTGTTACAATGTAATAAAGGTCAACCAGAGAGGCAGTTTCTGTAAGCAGGGCAATAAAGATTAGGCTAGAAACAACGCCAGAATGTTTCCTTCCTGACTTCCTTACAGGATTAGCCCTGTAAAGTGGAAAAAAAACAAAAGGAGATTTCTTCCAATAACCGGTTCTCTGAACTGCTTAGAAAGTTAACAACCAGTTCTCCTGAATAGGTGCGAACTGGCTGAATCCCACCACTGCGCAGAAGTTAAAAAAGACATTACTTCCTGGTTAAAACTAGGAAGTGATGACACCCGGGTGGGTGGGCGGAGCTTTGCTCCGCCATCACTACCGGATCGCCAAACCATCAGCCAAGATCGCTACCGGATCGGGCGATCCAGTTCGATCTGGGAGCATTTCACCCCTGAGTGAAACGTCTTCAAGGAAGAACAAAGGAAGTCCAGTTGCCTCTTGAAAAAGCACCTTTGGGTAAAGTGGGAATACAAAAAAATGAGTTTTTAAAAATCCATTTCCTATTTTACTGTAGTCATCATCATATAACAATCTTGCCTTGAAACAGTCAGTCTTCTGAAAATATATAACATGGCTCTATCACGTCATGTTTGATTGTTTTTAGTAGATCATGAAGTTCCATAAAATGAAAAACCAGTACAGAGTAGAGAGTTAGGCAATATGGTGCCCTCCAAATATTTAGATAGGGCCATATGGGTAATCCTCAAGTTACGACTGCAACTAGAACTGGGGTTGCTGTCACTAAACAATGTGGTCGTAATGATGGTAATCCAGGCAGTCCTGATTGTCGTTGAAACCCAAAATGTGTGGCTTCTTAAGTGGGAAGCAGAGGGGGCTCCAAATATGGAAAATAGAGGTGCTACACTATGGTGGGGGAAACCCTGGGAGGTCTGATATAGGTTATATGCATGTTTTGGGGTCCCTGAAGAGCAATGTGTCAGGGTTCCCAGACACAATATGGGCTCAGAGAGTCTGAGGAAAGAGGATGCAGAATGTATGCAATCAAGGGAGGCCATAGAAAGAGGGTACAAGGCAGGGGTGAAATGCTCCCGGTTCAGAGCGGATCACCTGATCTGGTAGCGATGGCGGTGGGTGGTTCGGAGAACCGGTAGCAAAAATCCCTGCCCCCCCCCAACCATGCCCAGCTGAGCCGCACGATTATCAGAGGCTTTTTTTTTTTTACTTTTAAAAGCATTTTTTCTACAACCTCTTCCGACAAAAAATGCTTTTAAAAGCAAAAAAAAAAAAAAAAGCCTCTGATGATTGCACGGCTCAGCTGGGATCCTCAGAGGCTTTTCAAAGCATTTTTTTCTGCAACCTCTTGGCCGAAGAGATGGTAAAAAAAATGCTTTGAAAAGTCTCTGACGATCCCAGCTGAGTTGCCGGATCTGAAGAGAGGCTTTTCAAAGCATTTTTTTAAAAGCCTCTCTGACGATCCCAGCTGAGTTGCCTGATCGGCAGAGGCTTTTCAAAGCATTAGAAAAAATGCTTTGAAAAGTTAAAAAAAAAAAAAAGTTGGCCACGCCCACCCAGTCCCATTACCCCACTCACCCCCACCAAGCCACGCCCACAGAACTGGTAGTAACAAATTTTAAATTTCACCCCTGGTACAAGGTGTATGTGTGTGTATATGTGTGTAATCTCAAGGAGACCATGGAAACAGGGTGCAGGGTACATGCCTGCACCCAGGTGAGCACAGGTTGGTCAAGGAAAGAAGTGCAGGATGTGTGTGTGTGTGTGTGTGTGTGTGTGTGTGTGTGTGTGTGTGTGTGTGAACTATAGAAAGGCCATGCAAAGAGGGTGCAAGGTATCTATGAATGAAGGGGAGAAGGAGGATGTGGGGCACATGAACGAAGAAAGGAGGGACTTAGGTAAGTGACATGCAACTTTCCTTGCTGGCTTCCCCATTGACTTTGCTTCTGGGAAGCCACCAGAGAAGGTTTCAAGCACAGAATGGTGCAACTGTCATAAGCGTAAACTGGTTGCCAGGCCCCCAAATTTTGTTCAGAGACACTGCAGGGGCCAGAACTTCAACTCCTAGTTGTCAGTCCCTTCATTTAGTGTCTGTAGAGATTCTTAGTCATCCCGGTCATGGTTGTCCCAAAGGTGCTTTTTTTCAGGAGGCAACTGGACTTCCTGGTTTTGTCTTTGAAGGTCACGAATGTCACGAATATAAATCCTCCCATTCTCCACTATCCTGACAGAGCTGAAGAAGCTTCTTGGATGAGAAGCGAAACGTCTTCAAAGAAAAAGTCCAGTTGCCTCCTGAAAAAGCACCTTTGGGACAACCATGACCTGGATGATTGAGAATCTCTACAGACTTTTAGCTATACAATTTGGGATGAACATCCTTTGAATGGTGTAGGAGTAGAACTGGATTTCCAGAGAAAAAACTGCAGACTACAGGAACCAGGAGCACTACTCAGGTGCCCCTGAGGACACAAATAAACTTCCAAGTACTTCAACGACCAGCTGTCTGCAAGGAATATAAATCCTTCCATTCTCCACTATCCTGACAGAGCGGAAGAAGCTTCTTGGATGAGAAGCGAAATGTCTTCAAAAGAAAAAAACAAGGAAGTCAGTTGCCTCATGAAAAAGCACCTTTGGGATCTTCATCCAGTGCCATCATAACTTTAAATAGTCACTGAACAAATGGTTGCAACTCCAGGATGACCTGTACAGTTGTGATTGTAGTTCAGGGGTCGGCAACCTTAAACACTCAAAGAGCCACAAAGGTCCTAACCGGAAGCCTCCCATTCAATTCTGGAGCCGACCGGAAGTCTAGTTCCCCCACCATAGAGTCTCCTCCTAGCATGGCATCCTTTTTCCTCTGCCGACTGGAAGTCTGGTTCCCCCACCATAGAGTCTCCTCCTAGCAAGGCGTCCTTTTCCTCCACCTGTCCTAACCAAAAGCCCTATCAATTGTGGAACCGACCGGTGACAGGGACCCGCAGAAGAGGGATGAAAGAGCCACACGCGGCTCCAGAGCCGCAGGTTGCTGACCCTTGCCCAAGTTGGCTCAAGGGCCTGGTGGCTCAGCAGACTAAAAGCATTGTGATTAACACCAGCTGTCTGCAATTACTGTAAGTTCAAATCTCACCAGGCTCAAGGTTGACTCAGCCTTCCATCCTTTCTAAGGTAGGTAAAATGAGGACCCAGTTTGTGGGGGCAATAAGCTGACTTTGTATAAATATACAAAAGTATGAAGGCTATTGCTTAACTCATTGTAAGCCGCCCTGAGTCTCCGGAGAAAGGCGGCATCTAAATCAAATTAAAAAAAAAAAAAGTTCTTGGTGATGCAGAATGGATCCGATGGGAAGTGAAGTCCTACATTTCTAAAAGTTTTTGGACTTCCTCTCATTCTCACATCTGAACCACTGTTTGGGGGAAGAAAGAGGACGTGGGTACATGTGGGCAATTTTCAGTATCCAGAAAGGCAGTAATAATATTTTTGGTCAACAGGCGAATACAGAAAAATCTCAAAACTATCCACTTAACCATCTCTACTAATGGATAGTAAGGACTCCAAAAAGTGCATTGGGAAGAGTGCTTTCCATGTTACATCTGATAACAATACTTAATCATGCACATCAGTGTTTCTCAACCTCCACAAATTTGAGGTGTGTGGACTTCAACTCCCAGAATTCTTCAGCCCATATTCTGGCTAGGGAATTCTGGGAATCAAAGTCCATGCATCTTGAAGTTGCTGAGGTTGAGAAATACTGATGTATACCAATTATACCTCAGGCAGATTGGGAATAGCATATCAAAGATATTGACAACAATCCAAAGGTGATGAATAAGACCACCAGTAAATTAAACAGCTTTGTGTTATGTGTATTTAGTTTGTATTTAGCCAAGCGACAAAAAAAAAAAAAAAAAATGAGGGCAGAGGAATTTCTTACTAGCTGATTTATCATAAATATCCATCCATCCTTTTTCAGGAACGGACACACAGGAATGCCACCTAAGAGATGCAAAAGCAGAGGTGGGTTTCAGCAGATTCTGACCAGTTCTGGAGAACTGGTAGTGGAAATTTTGAGTAGTTCGGAGAATTGGTAAATACCACCTCTGACTGGCCCCACCCCCATCTATTCTCTGCCTCTCGAGTCCCACCTTATCGGGAGGAAATGGGGATTTTGCAGTAACCTTCCCCTGGAGTGGGGAGGGAATGGAGATGATCCTTGAGTTTTATTATTTTGATTGTTGTTGTTTTAATCTGGGTTTTAATTACCTACTTTTTATTATTGTATGTTTTTTAACTTGTGTTCGCCGCCCTGAGTCCTTAGGGAGAAGGGCGGCATATAAATTTTTGGTAAATAAAAAAAATAAATAAAAAATAAATAAAATTTACAGTATCCTTCCCCTGCCCCGCCCACCAAGCCACACCCACAAAACTGGTAGTAAAAAATTTGAATCCAACCACTGTACAAAACATTATATTTTTTTTAAAAAAATCATAGGAAATACATTTTGCCTTATGTTCAGGTACAATATCCAATATTAAACGGATTAGTGGAAATGTCATCTTTTCAGTGCCTATATGTATTGCATTTCATACGGGAGAAGAAGAATGGCTAAAGACAAGAGCAAGCTCTTTTCATTATGGTTTTTTTTAAAAGGAAGTGAACTTTGCCAAGTAGAGCAGGGTAGACTTCTCACTTCCAATGGCCTGACATAAAAAAAACCCTTCAGACATCTCATTAGCGTCACTAGCAAACTAAATCTGATCTTGGAAAAGAAGTGGTTTTGCCCCCAGGGTGACCAAATAATGAATGCCACATCTAACAAGGAAGGCAGTTAAGTGGCTGTTAATAATCTCAACTATCAACAAATCCTCATTAAAATATCAGGAGTTCATTATTGTGAAACCTGGAAGTGGGATCTTGGTGATACATCTGAATTTCTGATACACCTCACAAGTTGAGGCATGGGGCCGCCCAAATGATGTGGAAAAGATGAAGTGAGATGCAAGGGTAATTTTGAATAACCATCTACCAGTGATAGATGTCTACAAAAGGAATGCAAATGCAAATGACAGGATAATTACAGAGTTATTTCCTTCACTTTAGCAAACATCCAATTGCTGCTAGCTAGAATATCAGGCTCTATTAATTATTGCTGCTTGCTTTAGCCTCCTGTTTTAGTTATTATCTCCACACGATAAGCAGGGAATTATTGCAATTATTATTTTCTTGGGGAGGGGGGGCAAGATGACAGTTTAATACCTAATTCTTTAATGGAGAGAGTGAAATCTACTTCCAACACAAATCAGTTATTAAGAATGGAGGAAAAAAAGACAACTTTCTCTGCAATTGGTTGATGGTTTCTATCATGGCCAGATTGGATAGTATAAAAATTAAACCAGGTGCTTCAAAAATCCTGAGCTCGGAAGCTGATTTTCTTTCGGAATGAAAATGTAACATTGATTTTTAAGAATGATTCAATGATTGCTGGCACACCTGGGTTGGAATTTTTAATCTGATTTCACTACCAAATGCTATGTCAAGCACTAATGCTTTTGAACAAGGGAAGAAAGGAAGAACCTGCCAGATTCCTTGGAGAAAAAGTTTCCATAATGAAATAATCTGGGCAGATAAATAAGAAAGGCAGAGTTCAAATACATGATGATCAAAATACCTGGTTTGCAGCTGGGTTTTATTTCCATCTAGTGTAGAAATGCGTTTCCCGCTCATGGACAAGGTTGAAATGTTGAGAACATTGTTTATTTAAAGCTGAGGATTTAAAAAAATTCACTGCCACTCTACAAAACAGTGTTTTCCCACAGCAGCTTAAAATCAGAGTGTCAACTCGCAAAGCATCCCTGGCCTGCTCTCGAGTTGCCATTTGCAAGGGGGATGGGAAACTGACGAAACAGCATGGCAGCCAAGGACAGATGCACATTCCAGACTTATCTCTCCCAAGGCTGTCTCCCAGGGTTACCCACAGCGGACTGAGGGGATGGATCTCTACAACCCAGCATGGCAGCCAAAGACAGATGCACATTCCAGACTTATCTCTCTCAAGGCTGTCTCCCAGGGTTATCCACAGCGGCCCGAGGGGAGTGATCTCTACAACCCATGAAATTTCTCTGTTGGCAAATGTGATTGATGACACACCCTGGTGGGGGAGGGGGAAAACAGGGTCATGATTGGGGCGTAAATTACGTAGGGTCAGAGTTACGTAAATTCACTTGGGAACCTGCCAACATGAAGCTCCTAATAAATAACTGGATTTCTTTTGAAGCTTGGCTCGAGGCTCATGATTTAATTAGGGCATCAGTCGGAACCCTGACACAGAGCATGTTATAAATGCACTGAAAGAATAGCTCCAATTGGCTGGTTGACCATTTATAGAATGGCTTCCATAGATCACTGGTGTCAGAATACAAGCACAAAAAGCTAAGTTTGTGCTGTTTCAGTATCTTCTCTCTTTGTGCCAGATGGCTACCCCATGGAGTTGCTGCCATTTACGAAATGGCTGTCATGCTAGGCCTTGCCTGTCAATAAAACAACAATAATGAAAGAAATAAAACTTGCAGCTCAGAATCACTATTGTGAGATGGGTGACGCTATACAGTAAAACAAAACAATTCTCCAGCTTATATTTCTGTTTTTATAGGGAGGGGCAATTTTTCAAGTGAAGTATGAGTTCTAGTCCCTCATTAGGCATGAAAGCTGGCTGCATGACTTTGGGCCAGTCACTGTCTCTCACCCCAACCTACCTCATAGGATTGTTGTTGTGAGAAAAAGAGGAGGAGGAAGTATTAGGTGTTGCAGGATCCAATCTGAGTTGGTCACCGGGACTGAAGGTTTATTCTTCCAAGCTTTCAGGCTTGTGCTAGGAAGAATAACCCTTGTCACTGATTCAGACTGGATCCTGCAACATTATCCTGCAATGTATATTTATCTTTACTTGCAAGTATTAGGTGTGTTTGCCACCTTGAGTTACTTATAAAATCTAATAAATATACTTCAAGTAGTGGTGGAATTCAGCCGGTTTGGGCAAACCGGTTGTTAACTTGTTGGTTGCCCCTTCTCTCCCCTTCCAGGAATCCCCATGCACTCCATTTTGGCTCCCAGGTAAGTGCAGAGAGGCCTACTAGGCCCAAAACAGGGGGCAGGGGTGCAGGGCGGTCCCCCACGGCCCGTTTTTGCTCCCAGGGAGGTGCAGGAGGCCGAGTGCTGCCTGTCACACCCCTGGCCATGCCCACCATGACCACGCCCACCCAGCCGGTCATTAGGGCAGAGAACCAGTTGTTAGATTATTTGAATCCCACCACTGACCTCAAGGATTATACATTCCCCATTTGTGTTTCAGGATACCCATCCCCGGTACTCACAGGAAACTTTATTTGATAATTTTACATAGTACTCCAAAAATAATGTATCTTCAAAGGGGAAAATAAGAGGGGCTCAGATCTACATAAAATGTAGGTATCTTGATTTATAAAAATAGTACACACCTCAGCATTGTGTAGATAACTATGCCCAAGTGTGCTGGATATATACTTAATTCTTTATCCAAGTGTCAATTCTTGGCCTTCAGCTCCAAGATATTCACAGTCCTTTTAGTAACTATTACAAGATTAACCGGTCATTCAAACAGAAGAGGATCAGCAATACAATGTCTGTAGATACCAGGATATCCATTCCACCCCTAGAGGGCATCCAGGGACCACCAAAACTACAAGACTTTGATGTTCTCACACAAGATCTTGCTAAGAGTTTCCCCCATAATCTTGTAGTCTCATATTTTGGCATTTTTACATGTTATATGTACTAACACCTGGCACTTGACAAGATTATTGATCTTGAAATAACGACTGACTTCAAAAAAAGAGAGTATCCTCTGACAGCCGTTCAAATAGTAAAAATATAAAATAGGACACATGACAACCTCAGCAAAAGCATGATGGTTTGTGAGGCTTTTTATTATTATTATTATTCATATTTCTATGCCGCCCACTCTCCGAGGACTCTGGGCGGCTTACACCAAAGACAGTATACTAAATAGCATATTGCCCCCAACAATCTGGGTCCTCATTTTAATCCCGCTTTGAATAAACAACTCCTTTGCCATGAGCTGGCCTGGCTCTCTTTTCCCTGCCCTCTCACACATCATTCACTGACTTTAACACAACAAGCTGTCTAGTTCATTAGCGTTCAAAATAATTTTGAAATGGAAGGTCTGCACATTTTAACATGCCATGAAAGGCAACCATAGAAAAACGTTGACTGATTTACTCAGCTGGAAGGACTCTCAAATACAGACAGACAGCATATAATTAACCATGACAGAATTTGTCCAGATACTCTATAGTCACTGCCCCTTGTGTTGTGAAAACTGACACAAGTGCTGCAGTAGCATAGCCTGCAATCAAGATTCATTTCGGTAATCTCTGATCTGACTGAAGAGAAAGGGCAATGCTTTACATGCTACCCATGTTTCCCTGATAATACCCAGTCTTATTTTCTTTGGGGCTCCAAAATAGGCACTAGGTCTTATTTTTGGGGATGTCTTATTCCCCCCCCCATGTACGGGAGACCCACTTCTGCTTGTTTGCGACAGGGCAGAGTCTGTGGGGCACACCAGTGCTTCCGCTGCGAGGCAAGAGGAATGGAGCTGCTCCAGGCGCCATGCACCGGCTTACCTCAGGGCCCCCGCACCCAAGCCGCCCACACCCCGACACCTGCCTTGTCTTGCCGCACGTGGCTGCCGGCCCACTTCTTCAGCTTGCTCGTGGCTGCAATGGAGCAGGAGACTGAGCATGCGCAGATCACCCAGAATGACGTCATGGCGGGTGGGCGGAGTCTCCCACCGGTTTTACTGCCGGTTCTATAGAACCGGACTGAACCGGGGGCAAACCACCACTGTTAACTACTCTCAACAACACTGACAGGACAAGCTACTAGAATATAAACCGAGAGCAAAACCCATTCCTTACTAGCACTGATGATGTAACCTCATTTGCGCAATGAAATGTCTGCAAGTAAACAACCAAGCTCAGAGAATACAAAGGACCTGTCATTTCAACCAAGCTACAAATATTCTCCTTCATTGGTAAGACGTAGCAATATCCTGAATGATTGAAACTTCTGTTTTTACTTTCCCATCAGCTTACAACTTCTTTTTAGGAAAAAAAGAGAGCCCAGCAATTTATATATGTACATTTACATAAGCATGAAAATTCATATTTAAACTTGTATGAATTTTCCCCTTTTTTTATGGCTAATACATGTTTTGCACTGCTAATTCCCTAATAGAAGTACATTTTTATTTCCGTTATCCATTTTTAAACAAGAAGCACAACATTTCCGAGATATATAAGGCCAGTACGTTGCATTACAATTTGGAGATGAATTGAGAAAAGTGCAAATGATTCGGGTTGATTTTTTGCACACATATTAACCAAATGCATTTCTTCGCCATCCTGATAAATAAAAGAGAAGAAAGACAACCTATTAGACTAAATAACCTCAAGATATAATCTTCCCTCCCTTCTAGATGCTTCCATTAAGTTTTCTTTATGCTGGTTTATAACAAGAGTATACCTCTGTTCTGAATTTAGCAAAAAAAATATGTGTAGGTTCATATGCATAGGTTTGTTGGAAGAAATATCCATCTGCTTCAGTTCCAAGTGGGGAGAAAGACACTGGAAACATGGAGGCTGATTGGAAAGATAGTTTACTGATGGACAGGACCACATGGGTTTGAGGTCCTGGGCAGCTGACCACATGGAGTGGAGAGTGAGGGTTATTTATACCCTCTCTTGGGCCTTGCCCTTGAGCTTCTTGTTCCTGTGCAAGAAATGTATTCTATTGGTTGTTGTAGAAGTCACTGCTAACTTTGTAGGCTGTCCGAGTCCCAAGCTTGGTTGAAGCTTGCTGGGTAATGCAGTGGAGCGGCTCGTTTTGCCATGTGGTGAGCTCTGCTGCTGGATGGTAGAGGGCTAATCCTATTATGTCCTGAGGGGTCATGTCTTAATCCCATCACCCTGGAGCTGAAGGTCTTTTGTCTTGTAGATAAGCTGGCCCAGTCCTACTGGGGCTATTAAGAAAAGTGGGGGCTGTTTTCCAAGAGCATGTTTCTCCTTTAGGGAAATATAATATTCTGCCTTTTTTAATATTTCCCAAAAATACTTCATTCTTCTAGGAGAGGGGTGGCTGCTAATTTTCTACAGATTCAACTGGCATTCACACAGTAATAGGTAGGTCTTTGCTTAGCTTGTATGTGCCTGCAGATGTCTATGTGGTATTAAAAAGTAAATACACTTCCAATGTAAACAAGAATCTGTGATGGGTTTTTTTTCCCATCAACACTTAATGAAAAGAGCCAACGTAGAAGGGCACTATCAATTACACTCAAGAAAAGAGCTGAGATGAATATTTGTAGCAATCTTCATATCTAGTTAACGTCACTAATTTAAAAGGAAGCGAATGTGAAGCACTTGGGAGGCTCAAAGGAATGTTGAGTATGAAGAACAGAAGCATTTTGTAGGAGAGTCCAGAGCTCAGAGAAATGCTTTTCACAGCAATTTCAGGGCTACTCAAGGCTAATTGGACACTTGATTTTTTTTGCATTTCCAAGAATTATGTTCTAAAGTAATACTCAGGTCACTGTGATTTAAAAAATGGTTAGAGCTTTTTATTCCCTATTCAGATTCCTTGCTCCTCTTCATAAAGTTATTTGTGCTTCTAACATCTTGGCATTCTGTCTCCTGCAATTAGGAATCCATAATGTGGTATGAAGTGGAGAAAGGGGACCTGTGTTAACATCAAGCCGAGTTTTTACTATGTTACAAGAATCATGATTAAAATAACTGGCTCTTTGGGCACTGGGGCTGCGTATTTGATGGTCAGATCTCATTCAGAATTATGAAATGCCTTGTTTTCATGTCATAGAATCCTTGTTCATATCATAGTATGCCTTGTTGACATATCACAATAACCTTCTTCAACCACAATTGGCTTTGTTTTCGTATCGGAATATGAAAACAAGATATATGTAGGCAACACACATGAGCTCAGCAGCCATGAATTTAGGAAAATATGTCTGTAGTTTGCTTTGTAAAAAGGAAGCACACTCATGGGTCAAGAGTGAGTCCTTATAACTAAATCAATGCCATTTTCTTGGCAGTTACCAAAGACAATTGCCACTGCCTTTTTTTTTTTTTTTAAATTAGATTTATATGCCGTCCTTCTCCGGAGACTCAGGGCGGCTTACAATGCGTTAAGCAATAGCCTTCATACTTTTGTATATTTTATACAAAGTCAGCTTATTGCCCCCACAATCCAGGTCCTCATTTTACCTACCTTAGAAAGGATGGAAGGCTGAGTCAACCTTGAGCCTGGCGAGATTCGAACATGCAATAATTGCAGGCAGCTGAATGTTAATAACAGGCTTTAGTCTGTTGAGCTATCCAGGCTCTTTTCCCAGGTGATTTTTTATTTTTAACTTTTCAGGCTAACCAATAGCCTTCGTACACAACGGGGTGATGAAACTAATAAAGATAGTCCTCAGTTTACAACAATTTGCATAGTGACCGTTCGGATTTGCAACGGCACTGAAAAAAATGACTGTTCTGACCTGGCTCCCAAACACAACAACCCGTCTGTAGTTAAATAAATGTTCCCTTTATTAGGAGCGTCAACAGCCCCGACAAAAGGCCTCTCTCTCTCTCTCATTGCAGGCTAACAAGTCTGTCTGGCAGGGAGATGAATAGTTGTCTGCCACATCTATTCATCTCCACCCCTGCCTTTTATCCCCAGAGCTAGGATGGGGCTTCGCTAGCAGCGGTGGCTCTTCCATCCCAAGGACCGGCCCATAGATTTCCACTGCTCTCCTCTCCTCTGCCTTCTGCACATCCGCAAGTCAGGCACTGGACCTAGCTGTTCCTCCTCTTCCTCATCAGCCACCTCCAGACCTGGGGGCTGTTGACTCTCTATCTGAGGGCTGATGGATGGCCCAAGTTCTGCCTCTGTCTCTATCGCTCTGCCAGCTCCATTCCCTCTTCCCCCTCAGAGCTCTTGATGTTGGCCCTGACTCACACGTCATCTCGTCATCTGATTCGGCTGTTGGAGGTGCTGGCGGCCAAGAGGCCACAACAGGGACTTATGATCATTTTTCACACTTGCGGTCATTGCAGCATCCCCATAGTCACCTGATTTACATTCGGATGCTTGACAACTGACTCACATATATGACAGTTGCAGTGTGCCAGGGTCATGCAAACATCTTTTGCAACCTTCTGACAAGCAAAGTCAATGGGGAAATCAGATTCACTTAAGAACTGTGTTACTAATTTAACAACTGCAGGGAATTGCTTAACAAATGTGGCAAGAAAAGTTGTAAAATGGGGGCAAAATTCACTTAACAAATTTCTCTCTTAGCAACATAAACTTTGGGCACAACTGTGGTCGTACGTTGAGGACTACCTGTAGTTGACGAAACGAAAAACCAATAAACCAACAATGCAAAATAAAATTGGAGAAATGAGTAAAAATAACAAAATAGAATTGAGCAGAGACAAGATGACCTTCAATTCCTGCAGTCGGCAAAGAGTTGGACTTGCTACCTAGCTACTGTATTTTTTGGAGTATAAGACGCACCTCCCCCCCAAAGGGGGTGAAAATTTAGGTGCGTCTTATACACTGAATGTAGCCCCGCCCACCCACTGGCCCCCACCCTTTGGCCTCTGCCTCCCAGCAGTTTACCTCCTTGCAGCAAGAAGCAAGAAGAAACAGCTCGTTTCAGCTTCCGCACAGCCTAATTAGGACAAGTTGATTGGATCAGCCTCCAGACTCTCAGCTGTTTTGCTCGGGCCTCTGCTGCTTGCTGCAAGGAGGTAAATTGCTGGGAGGCAGAGGCAGATTTCTTTTTCTTGTTTTCCTCACCAAAAAAGGTAGGTGCATCTTATAGTCAGGATCGTCTTATACTCCGAAAAATATGGCAGTTCCTTCAAAGTCAGGATTGTGTGATACTGTATCACACACATACTGCCCTATGGGATGGAGAACAATCCCTATTTACTGAAGTATAATTTCAGTGGTTAATCCCACTTTCAACTTCTCATTTCCAAAAGTGACTCAGGGTGCTTAAATCCATATATACCGGGGCTGTCAAACTCGCGGCCCACGTCCTGGATGCGTCACGCGCTGGCCACGGTTTAGCGAAGGGGAGGGAAAGTTGCAATACGTCACATGACGACAACGACGTGATGACGCGAGGTTGACACCCCTGATATATACAGTATGTGCAATTAAGTAATAAATAATGTTAGTACATCAAAAAGGAGATAGACTCTACAGGTAGTCCTCAATTTAGGACCACAGTTGAGCCCAAAATTTGCGTTGCTAAGCAAGAGAGTTAAGTGAATTTTGCTCCATTTTATGACTTTTCTTGCCACAATTGTTAAGCTAACAAGTCTTGCCATGCAGTTGTTAAGTGAATCATGAGATTGTTAAGTGAATCTGGCTTCCTCCATTGACTTTGCTTGTCATAAAACAGCTAGGAAGATTACAGATTGTAATCTTTGTGACCGTCACAATGGTTGTAAGTGAGAAAAACAGTCATAACTCATTTTTTTTCAGTGCTGTTGTACTGTTGTACTTCAAACAGTCACTATGATTGTAAGTGAAGGCTACTGTATTATAGATAGAGGTAGATTTCCTTCTCTCCAGTGTAGATGGAGAAGTTAGAGGGAAATCTTCTCCAGAGGATGGCTAGAACAAAATCAAATCAGGGAACCCCAGCCATTTTCCTCCTCCTCTTTTTTTACAATTCATTTGTTTTCTTTCCAAATATTTCCTTTACTCCATTTTTCTCTTTTATAATCATAATCATCATATTCATAAGTTTATTTGTCAAGCATATATAAGATAACAGGTAAAAGTATAAACATAATTTGAATACATGAAAAGAGTAAGTAAAAAGGAATATTAGGACAGGGACAATAGGCACGCTGGTGCACTTATGCATGCCCCTTACAGACCTCTTAGGAATGGGGTGAGGTCAACAGTAGACTATCTAAGGTTAAAGGTTTTGGGGGTTTGGGGAAGAAACCACAGAGTCAGGTAGTGCATTCCAGGCATTGACCACTCTGTTGCTGAAGTCATATTTTCTGCAATCGAGTTTGGAACGGTTTACCTTGAGTTTGTATCTATTATTTGCTCGTGTATTGTTGTGGTTGAAGCTGAAGTAGTCATTGACAAGAAGGACATTGTGGCAGATAATTTTATGTACTATGCTTAGGTCAGACTGAAGTCGGCATAGTTCTAAGTTGTCTAAGCCCAAAATTTGGAGTCTGGTGGCATAAAGTATTTTATTGCGGTTAGAAGAATGGAGGAATCTTCTCGTGAAATATCTCTAACTCTCTCGATTGTATTTATGTCCAATATGCAGTGCGCGTTCCAGACAGATGAGCTGTATTCAAGAATTGGTCTAGCAAATGTTTTGTATGCTCTAGTTAGTAGTACAATATTATCAGAGAAAAAGCCAAGCAAGATTAAGTTAACAACTCTTAATGCCTTTTTGGCAATGTTGTTACAGTGGGCTCGGGCACTTAGATCTTTAGAAATGAGTACTCCAAGGTCCTTGACAGAGTGAGGGTCATCTACAAGGTCATGTCCGTCTAATTTGTATTTTATGTTTTGATTTGATTTTATTTTATTTGCCAATGTGCAAGACAGAGCATTTGTTGGTTGAGATTTGAAGTTGCCACTTGTTAGACCAATCTGACACATAGTCAAGGTCTTTTTGAAGGGTAGTTGCATTGTCGGTGGTGATGAATAGTTTTCTGACTCCCCATTCTCTCTTTTCTGCCATTCCCCCAGATGCAGCAAGTTATCAAAAATCCAGGTATTTAGAATCAACAGCTTATAGGGAATTTTTTTGAATTGGGCCAAGTATGTATAAATATAGGCTGAGGAGTGCATTGCATCCTGAGATGATTAAAATAACTTAGGAAAGGCTGTTGCCTTCATGCCCAGCTGGCAACTTCCCTGACTACTGATTCTGTATGAAAAGAAGCTGGACCTGATTTACTGGAATTCAATTGGAGTTTCCTTGCACTCCAACTATAGACACATGCGTGGAGAGGGGGGGGAGGCAGAGAGAGAGAGAGGGAGGAAGAGAGAGGAAGGGAGGGAGAGAGAGGGAGGCGGAGGGAGTGGAGAGAGAGAAGGAGAGAGGAAGGTAGAGAGAGAAAGAGAGGGAGGGAGGGAGAGAGAAGGAGAGAGGGAGAGCAGAGAGGGAGGGGAAGAGAGAGAAGGAGGGAGAGAGGTAGGGAGAGAGACAGTGAGGTGGAGAGAGAGAGGAAGAGGGAAAGGGAGAAAGGGAGAGAGGGAGGGGGAGGGAGGGAGGGAGGCAGAGGGAGTGGAGAGACAGAAGGAGAGAGGAAGGTAGAGAGAGAAAGAGAGGGAGGGAGGGAGGGAGAGAGAAGGAGAGAGGGAGAACAGAGAGGGAGGGGAAGAGAGAGAAGGAGGAGGGAGGGAGGGGGGGAGGGAGGGGGAGAGAGAGAAGGAGGGAGAGAGGTAGGGAGAGAGACAGTGAGGTGGAGAGAGGGAGGGAGGAAGAGGGAAAGGGAGAAAGGGAGAGAGGGAGGGGGAGGGAGGGAGGGAGAGAGAGGGAGGCAGAGGGAGTGGAGAGAGAGAAGGAGAGAGGTTAGAGAGAGAAAGAGAGGGAGGGAGGGAGAGAGGAGAGGGAGAGCAGAGAGGGAGGGGAAGAGAGAGAAGGAGGAGGGAGGGAGAGGGGGGAGGGAGGGGGAGAGAAAGAAGGAGGGAGAGAGGTAGGGAGAGAGACAGTGAGGTGGAGAGAGGGAGGGAGGAAGAGGGAAAGGGAGAAAGGGAGAGAGAGAGGGAGGGAGGGAGAGAGAGGGAAGGAGGGAGAGGAAGAGGGAGAGAGAGCGCTGTAGCAATGTTATATACTAGATCCTGAACAATGCAGGAGAAAACATTCTTGAGAATAGTCATCAGCAATCAAGGACAATTGATTTCTTATTAAAGACCAGAGCTAGAAACTAAGAATTACTGGAGGATATTCCCAAGAGCTTGGCCCTGTGTAATGTGATTTTTTTTTTAAAAAAGCATTCTTTTCTTTGCATAGCAGGCTCCACTTAGTGTATCAGAAACTGCTTTTCCAAACCCCCAGGTTTCAAAGCAATTTTTCCTACTGCGCTGTGATCCTTTGGATCTTGGCCCATTAATTTACATAATATTTATCTCAATGATACAGCTGGTTTAACATGTTACGATAATGGTCTTAGCAAATAATATACGAGATCTCATCAGCTTGGTGGGAAATGCACATTTGACGATTTGAGAGATGGTTTTCTCTTCCATCTCGTAGATTCTTGTCACGGAAAAAGACTCCCTATTTATTTATTTAGCAAAATTTACGCAGCCGCCCATCTCGCTGCATGTAATTTGGGTGGTAGACAACCAGCAATAATTAAAACAATACCACAATTAAGACCCTTGAAATATATAAACATGAATTACAAATAAACAAAAAGCTAGATGGGGGAGGATAATAGTATGTATAATCAGGAATTATCCAATAAAAACGGTCCTTCCAGTTTGATTGTTTCCTTCGTCACACAGGGTATAGGAACACTAGCATCCCAAAACCACATTCCTTCGCTCATGCATTTTCAAGCTTTACAAAACACAAGGTTTCATCACACACACTTTGCTAAAAAGAAAACAAAGGCTTCCAAAACACGTAATAGACAAGTAAATGATTCACTTTTGGAAAATGCAATTATTGATTGATTGTTTGGTTTCTCCAATTTATATTGTCACCCATTTTTCCAAGATAACCAGGGCAAGATAAGAATCCCCTTACACAAATAAACAAAAGACCCAAATAAACCCGTTTTGAGGTTCAGTAAAACCACAAAAACACTAATCATCTGCAGCCACGCCAGAGCCTCCATGCTAACATCCCAATCCCAATTATTCCACCAAGAGCCTTGGTGGTGCAGCAGACTAAAGCACTGTTAAGTAACACCAGCTGCCTGCAATTACTGCAAGTTCAAATCTCACCAGGCTCAAGGTTGACTCAGCCTTCCATCCTTTCGAGGTAGGTAAAATGAGGACCTGGTTTGTGGGGGCAATAAGCTGACTTTGTATAAAAAAGAACACCGCTTGGGGGCCTCCGAAAGCCCTACTAAGCAGGTATATACAAAAGTATGACGGCTATTGCTTAACACATTGTAAGCCGCCCTGAGTCTCTGGAAAAAAGCGGCATATAAATCGAACCAATCAATCAATCAATCAATCAATCAATCAGTCAATTTGTTAGTTCTTATGAAGCCAAATCTTCGATGCTTTCAGCATTAGAAGAAGGCAATGGAAGCTAGGTAAGCTCCAGCAGTAATACCTAACACAGATCAGGTAGGGAAAAAAAATCCAATTTTGGTCACTACATTACAAAAAAGTTGTTGATACTTTGGAAAAAGTTCAGTGAAGAGCAACTAAGATGATCAAAGGCCTGGAGACTAAAACATGTGAAGAACAGTTGCAGGAACTGGGTATGACTAGTCTAGAGAAAAGAAGGACTAGGAGGGACCTGATAGCAGTGTTCAAGTATTTCAGAGGCTGCCACAAAGAAGAGGGGCTCAATTTATTTTCCAAAGCACCTGAAGACAGGACAAGAAGCAATGGGTGGAAATAAATCAAGGAGAGAAGCAACCTGGAATTGAGGAGAAACTTCCTAATAGTGAGGACAATTAACTAGTGGAACAGTTTGCCTTCAGAAGTTATAAGTGTTTCATCACTGGAGGTTTTTAATACAAGACTGGATTGCCACCTGTCTGAAATTATATAGGGCAGTGATGGCTAACCTTTTTGCCGTCGCGTGCCAAAAGCGGGGGGAGCGTGGGGGGTTGCAGGTGTGGGTGCCCACATCCATAATTCAATGCGCCCCGTCCTCCCCCACATGCGCACGTGACCCCCCACACACACTTCCCCCTGCTTTTGGCACACGATGGCATGGTGGGCCCGGTGGGCCCGTTTTTCTACCTCCCCAGGCTCCAGAGGCTTTCTAGGAGCCTGGGGAGGGCAAAAACAGCCTTCCCCATCCCCCCGGAGGCTTCCAGAGGCCGGAATTAGCCAGTTTCCCAACTTCCGGTGGGACCAGAAGGCCTGAAAATCAGTTGGCCGGTACGCGCATGCACACTGGAACTGAGCTAGGGCAATACTTGCATGCCCACCAATATGGCTCCGCATGCCACCTGTGGCACCCGTGCCATAGGTTCGCCATCACGGATATAGGGTCTCCTGCTTGAGCAGGGGGTTGGACTAGAAGACCTCCAAGGTCCCTTCCAGCTGTATTCTGATTGAAGATGAGACGGCATCCTTGGCCCTTGTGAATTTAAAGAGCTCTGTTTCTCTTTCTAGGGGCCCTATGATATGAAAAACAATCATTCAGTGACAAAGTTAATTAGTGACTGCCTGGAACATAGAAAGTGTATTAGCTCAAAAGGATCACATTCAGCAAACATTCCCCAGCAGTAGACCGACCCCAGCTGCCCTTTATACAATCATTAACTCTTTCAAGACTCAATCTGGGTATAAGCTCTCGTTGACCCAACGGTTTGAATCCAGTTGTTCTGGATCACAGAACAACTGAGTCATGTCTAGGATCTGAACGACGAAGATGCATCGGAGAACACCTTTAAGAGAATTAGGGTAGTTCATTGGTTCAAATTTTAGACCGGGTCCAGGGACATCCAGATGATCAGGAAATTTCTCCTTAGTTCTAGGTTGCTTCAAGGAGAGAAGCAACCTAGAACTAAGGAGAAATTTCCTGACAGCTAGAACAATTAATCAGCGGAACAACTTGCCTCCAGAAGTTGTGAATTCTCCAACACTGGAAGTTTTTAAGATATTGGATAATCATTTGTCTGAAGTGTTGTTAGGGATAAGCAGGGGGTTGGACTAGAAGACCTCCAAGGTCCCTTCCAACTTTGTTATTCTGTTATCACAGAGCTGACTGGATGATTTTGGCTCAATCATTTTTTCACAGGAACAGGATTGTGGGGATAAAATGAAGAGAGATGCTTCATGTACTTCATCAAGATACAATAAATAAAGGAATATCTTGCCTCCATCTCTTGTTCCTTTCTCACAATTTATGAAGCATCTGTTCAATTGCTTCATAGCCATATTTTTAAAGTCTGCCTCAGGAGTATCGTATCTGGATATGATCATATCTCGTCCTATGTCAATGCCCAAATCTAATTCTATTTTGTATAACCCTGTCCTAGAATAAACAGCTTCGCAAGATTCCTTGTCTTACGGCCTAAACAAAGGCTGGGGATATATTTCAGATAAGAAGTTTTTTTTCAGGCTTATTCCGGAACAAACTTTTAAGACCTTTTCTTCTTATACTAAATTCGCACAAGTACACAGTGGCAGAAGATTATGGCAGATAATTGAGCAAAGAATGTGCTAAGAAACAAAAATTTACAGCAGCTCAGCAGCAATAATTCCTGCTGAAGTATCATTAACTTCCTCAGTGGGGTTTTGCTTGTCTCTAATTAAGCTCTCTAAAAGTTTGTTTTCCCTTGAACTTCCCTAACTTTGTGATCATTCCGGGTTTTCGAAAAGAACATTTTATGGCTTTTTAGAGACCATTCAAAAACTTGCCTTAATCCAGGTCAAATGATCTGTTCATTCAGCAGAATACTCTACAGTACTGGCTTATGATTTTAAATTCACTAAGCGTTACTGGTATGCTGCTCTTATTATTCCCAGCAAGGGAAGATGGGATTTGTTGTCCTTCATCTATGGTTTGAAACCATTTCTGACTGGACTCTTAGAGGACAGAATTTAGAGTGTTCTTCTAAAGAAAAACCAGTACCTAACGTTACAGAGTTGCTATGCAGCCTACATAAAGTAGGAAAATTCTTCTTTTTAAAAAATGATGATGATTATTGCTGTTCTTTTTTAAGTGTGATTAACTGAAGGTAGCAAACATATGTACCTTCAATTGAAGGTAGCAGGTATATTTGCTACCTTCAGTTGATCAAACTACAGGGGTGGCCAAAATTGTGGAAACCTTTTGGGAAAAGCGTGTTTTCTAAAACTAGCCAATAACACCACTTTTGTTTGGAGTAGTACCATAAAATTATATATCAGTGGAAAGATATTTTAATCAAGAATGTAATGCAATAACTTTTATGAAGGATTTGCTATTAGAATAGCAGTTACAGTATAAAGAAGAAAAGTGAAACATATAGAAAAAACGAGATATACAAAAATGATCACCATGTCAGTTAATCCTTAGTTGGGTAACCTTTAGCATGAATGACGGCCTTACAACGTCTTCCCATGGAGTGAACCAAGTCTTTTAGTTCTGCAGCTGTTATAATGTGAAACCAAAATTGAATGTTTGCTTCTATTAACTGGGTTTTATTGCTGGGTAGCTTCTGACCAGGAGTGAAATCCAGCAAGTTCTGACAGGTTCTGGAGAACCGGTAGTGGAAATTTTGAGCAGTTCGGAGAACTGGTAGCAAAAATTTTGAGTAGTTCAGAGAATTGGCAAATACCACCTCTGGCTGGCCCCAGAGCGGGATGGGAATGGAGATTTTGCAATATCCTTCCCCTGGAGTGGTGAGGGAATGGGGATTTTGCAGTATCCTTCTCCTGCCACGCCCACCAAGCCACGCCCACCAAGCCACACCATGTCCACCAAGCCACGCCCACAGAACCGGTAGTAAAAAAAATTGGATTTCACCACTGCTTCTGACTAACAAGTTTCTTTAGTCGGCTCCATAGATTTTCAATTGGGTGAAGGTCTGGGCTATTCCCAGGCCATTCCAGCAGTGGAATATGATTATCTTGAAACTCCCCCCCCCCAAAAAATGGTGTTATTAGCCATCAAACCTCAAAAACACACTTTTCCCAAAAGGTTTCCACAATTTTGGCCACTACTATACCTTCAGTTGATTAAAGCATTTTCCCCACCACAACCACCATCTTGTGAGGTGGGTTGGGCCAGTGGTAGGTTCCTCCCGGTTCAGTCTGGTTTGGCCGAGCCAGTAGCGGTGACGATATGATGTCACCGAACCGGTTCTCCCCCCCCCGCCGTCCCCACCCACCCACCCACGTTATTCTTACCTTTTATTTGGTCCCACCCCCAATCTATTGCTGCCTCCTGAGTCCCAGCTGATGACTAGAGGGAAAAAAACCTGTTTAAAATCTTGCTGGGGGGCTTCAAAGGGCCGTCCTATAGCTGATCAGTGTTAAAAGCAAACAAATGAGTCGGGTTGTAAGTGCGAGGACTGGTCATAAGTGTGAAGACCTTCCAGCAATGACTCTGACCAGCTAGCCACGCCCACCTAGTCACATGACCTCCAAGCCACGCCCACAAAATAAGCCACGCCCACAGAACCGGTAGTAAAAAAAATTAGAACCCATCCCTGGGTTGGGCTGAGAGCAAGTGACTGGCCCAAAATCTTGCAGGTGGCCTTCATGTCTGAGACAGGGAATAAAGTTCAGTCTCCTGGTTTCTAGGCCATTGCACCAGTGACTTTCCACTTATCTAAAAGACAGTCCAGTTCAAGGAGAGGTTAATGTTGTCCCGGAATGAGCCTTCTGCAGGTAAGGTTTTTCCCTTTTGCCTTATTTTCAGGGTTTTTGAACACATTTTTTTTTAATTTCTAGGAGTGTTCTTTGAGCTTAGGTTGCTGTTAGAAGTAGCAAAGACCAATGATATTCTTTTTTTTCTGCTATGCATCTCTCTTTTGCCCTGACATACATTTGGAATACAGGGTCAATTTTTCAAAAGAAGACAGCGATTTGTTAGAGGCTTCATGAGATAGATAGATAGATAGATAGATAGATAGATAGATAGATAGATAGATAGATAGATAGATAGATAGATAGATAGATAGATAGATAGAGGTTTGGAAACCAAACCCTAAGAGGAATGATTAAATAGGTGGATATGTTTAGGGTACAGAAGAAATGATTCTTCTGTAATATAATTTGAAGGGCTGTCATATAGAAGAGGGATTGGAGTTACTATCTTTTTTTACCCAAGAAGGCAAAACCAAACCAATGGGTTAAACCAGGGGTGGGCTGCTGGGGATCCGCAGGGGTTCAGGAGAACCGCGAGCTAAGATTCTGTGCTGTTTGGAGAACCCCCAAATCTCACTCCTGACTGGTCCCGCCCCCCCGCCCCACCCCTCCCAGGAGTCCCCACATGGCCCATTTTGGATGCAGGTAAGTGCAGGGCACGCGCGGAGGCTCGGGGAGGGCAAAAAACAGGCCTACCAGAAGTTCAAGAAGGCCGGAAATGGACCCGTTTCCAGAGGGCCTCTGGAACCTGGGGAGGCCATTTTCGCCCTCCCGGAGGCTCAAGAAAAGCCTCTGGAGCCCAGGGAGGGCAAAAATCCCCCCCCCTCCGCCATGATGCAGGAGGCCAACTAGGCCATGCCCACCCAGCAACTGGGCCGAGAACCCCTTGCTAAAATTTTTGAAGCCCACCCCTGGGTTAAACTACAAGGAATGAGGTATAACCAAGATATCTCATGAAGCTTCCTCACTGTAGATGAATCAATACAACTGGCGGCCTCGTGGTGTGGTGTAATTTTCTTCTCTAGAGGTTCTCAAACAAATGGAGGTGTCACAGATGGTAGAGTGGAGGGGTGTCAAACTCGATTTCATTGAGGGCCGCATCAGCGGTGTATTGACCTTGGGGGCCAGGGTGGGCATGGCCAGCTTGACATCAGTTGTGTCAGGGGTGCCTGTGGCGGCCCGAGCACTCTGCCAGAGAAAACGGGCTCCCAAACTCCGTTTTTGGCTGTGACAGCCTCCTGCAACCCCCTGCCAGTGAAAACAGAGCTCCATTTTCACTGGCAGAGGCACCACTGGCCAATCCTTCACTGTTTCCAGGGCGGCCCCTCGGGCCTCATCTAAGCACCCTGTGGGCCGGATCCAGCCCCCGGGCTGTGAGTTTGACACCCCTGGTATAGTGGAACCTTCACCAAACAGGGACTAGGACTATAAGGTCTCTAAGATACCTTGAAACCATAATCTTTCTAATATTCTGAAGTTTCTAACTGTCTACTGGGAAGGACATTTTTTTCAGTCCATGCTTCCACATGATCCAATCTGAGTCTTACTTCCTAGACTAAAATATGGATCAAAGCAGTGGTGAAATCCAGCAGGATCTATCTGGCTTGTGTGAACCAGTAGCGCCAGTGGCGGGAAGCTCCGCCCACCCACCGGGACGCCATTACATCCCTTTTTTGACCCTCTATGCATGTGCAGAAGAGGCGTGTGTGAGCACCCCCATTCCCGAACCGGTAGCAAAGGTAAGTGGATTTCACCGCTGGATCAAAATAATGCAATTGTTCAATAGTAGTTTTTATACTTCATTAAAGTTTCTGACCCAATTCAATTTAAATGCATTTTTAAAAACTATTTTGCAGAAAAAACTATGCTCAAAATAGGTGTTTAAAATTATGAACTTTAACATGCAAAGTAAGTACAGCTTTCATTATAGAAATATTAAATATCATGGCTGAGGGCAACTTTCTTGCTTCATTTTCAAATTTCTATTTGAAATATCACCTTCCATGTTTTGCATAAAGGAGCAACAGAGTTCAGGCTTAATTGTACTGGGAACAATGTTTAATTTCATCAATTGTGCCACTTCAGCTTAGACTACAATGCCAATAAAAAGATAACCTTTACAAAGGGCAAAATGAAGCTTGCAGGTAGCCCTTTGAGAATAGCTATTGTGTTGGCCATTGTGTCAATCAACAGACAATAAAGGTTGAGCAGTCACTTAGTAGGCAAAATACATTAAGTGCAAATTTCTAAACCTAAAGCCAAAATATTGACTGAGACTAAGTTTTGTGGATGGAAATCAAATCGAGAAAAAGCAACTCTTGCAAATTCTGGAACAGGCCAAATTATTGCAGGGAAGACACTAAGACATTAAATACTAACAATAAAATAAGATAATTATGATTCTGGAGCATTAAAATGAAACGTTTTCCATTTATTATTCAAATTGCTAAAAATACTGCTCAAAGCTCAATTAATGGCGTGAATGGTCTTATTTTATGGTGGATGCCCTGATTACAAACTCATGCAATATTTGTGCAAATATAAAAAGAGGTAGGTTCGTCACAGCCGAATATGACAAGTGGATAGCATACTTCTAGCATAATCATCGTGCTATAAGATCAAGTGCACTATATTGCTATGACAACACATTAAACTTGTAAATAGTCTTCCGGCTTTTATGAAACAAGGAGATATATATTAGGCTAGCAGCTACAGGATGAAGGTACTTGAGGTGACCAGCCTTGGTGCCTGCTGAGTCCCTCCTGTGCCCAAAAACAACTATGCAAACAAAAATCCACAGCACCATATTTATTTATTGGAAACCTAGGGGCCCATCGAGGACCTTACATACAGTGGTGGGATTCAGCCAGTTCGGGCCAGTTCAGGCGAACCGGTTGTTAAATTGCTGGCTGGCCCTGCCCCTCCCGGCCTTGCCCCTTCCAGGAGTCCCCATGCGCCCCGTTTTTGCTCCCAGGAGGCTGCAGGGAGGCCTACTAGGCCCAAAACGGGGCGCGGGAGGGCGGTGCCTCCCCCTCGCAGCCTGTTTTTGCACCCAGGGGGGTCCAGGAGGCCAAGTGCTACCTGTCACACACCCCGGGCCATGCCCACCCATTAGGACAGAGAACCGGTTGTTAAATTATTTGAATCCCACCACTGTGTGTAATAGAGGAGATGCAAAGTAATCTTTTGGGTTGGACTAGATAAGGGGTCAGCAACCTGCGGCTCTGGAGCCACATACTGCTCTTTGGGCCCTCTGTTCCCTGTCAGGTGATCCCACCATTGGCTGGCCCCGCCCCTTGCCCTCCCCTCCCAGTCACTCCTCTCCTGGCCTGAGAAGGTAAGGGCGACAGCGGGGGATGGGGAAGCGGCCAGAACAGAGACAGGGAGATACAGAGAGAGGGGGGAGAGAGGGAGGGAGTGGAGAGAGAGATATGTCAAAAGGATTGTGTGGTTCCCGGTGTTTTTTAACAACTGGTTCTCTGCCCTAATGACCGGCTGGGTAGGCGTGGCTTGGGGGGGTCATGTGACTGGTGGAAGTGAGTGACATCAAGTTGGCCACGCCCACCAAGGTTTTGTGGCGCCCGGTGTTTTCTTTTCTGTGGGAAACGGGTCCAAATGGCTCTTTGAGTATTTAAGGTTGCAGACCCTTGGACTAGATGACCTACAAGGTCCCTTCCAACTCTGTTAATCTGTCATCCTTTTTTCTCTTGCCAGCTCAATTCACTTGCTTGCCTTGATTTGTTAAAT
Source organism: Pantherophis guttatus (assembly GCF_059756535.1). Classification (NCBI taxonomy): domain Eukaryota; kingdom Metazoa; phylum Chordata; class Lepidosauria; order Squamata; family Colubridae; genus Pantherophis; species Pantherophis guttatus. Next base: position 13,177,360 of record NC_142070.1, on the reverse strand, counting down.
ATAAGGCAGCCATAAGTATTATCTTAAGAGATAATCACGAGAAAAAGCACAATAATATTGAAAAGGTAGTATCAGTTTCGGTGATGCTGGGTTTCAATCCCCAAAGCAAGAAAAGAATTTAAAAGCATAACAACCTAGCTTAAGTTTTAAACTAGCACTAAGTCCCAGTTTGAAACAATGCCCATGTAAGGCTAAATTACTAGGAGTACATTCATGAGTTGAGTGCTATGTAAGCAGAATGTCACTGAGATTAAACATCATCCACCCGACTTCCGGTTGGCGAGCTGCAGCGACATGGTGCTGAGTGAGTGACTGTCACCCCTCAACACCGTTTGTCACCGCGTTTTGGGGATCCCTTCGGGGGCGCGGGTCCTGGAGAGCCCCGCGGACAATAGAGAGAGTCGGGTGAGCGAGAAAGTGAAGCGCACACACTTCTCGCTAAACCGGGCGGCTCTGTCAAGCCAACGCGTGTGAAGTCAGCCTCTCAATGGCTGACCCGAAGCTGTGGTAGCTGACAACTAGACGGGAAGCAAGGAAGATCGGAGGCTGCAGTGTCGAGATCGAACCGTGTCCTCCCTGCCTACGCGTGAGTGAACATCAGGAAGGGGCCGGCGGAGTCGGGCGAGAAGGGCTTAAACAGAAAAAGAGCGGCGACGGAGAGTGGAGAACAGACGGAAAGATCACGGAGCTCGACAAGCCGGCACAGAGAATAAGAAATTGAGGTTGCTAAATTACCTGCGCAAGAAGGAGATCGGTGGGTAAAAGGAGTAAGGAAGCTAAAAGAACTCAGAAGAACTTCTCTTTTCTTTATTTGCTGGTTAAAGCAGAAAGATGAACTAAGTTGGAGATTGGACCCTATCTAATTGTGCCAGAGAACAGGAAGTGCAGCCATTGAAGAAGTCTGACAGAGCAAACTGAAAAGGACAGGCACGGAGACGATCTAGCTTCGAGGCTTACCATAGAGTTTTGACAGTTTTGACAGTGACAAAGTAAACGTGAGAAGAAGTTAGGACTGGATGAGACTGGCGGCTGAGTGAGAAAGAAAGAATATTGCCCCTTTGCTTTTGGGAAAATATTGCTTGCCCCCAACTAAAAACTTGGAGATTTTCCCCCCCCTTTTTCCTCTCTCTTCTGAAAAATCTTTTTTTCAATATTTTGATCCTCTGCATATTAACATTGTTATCAACAAGAAACGTAGATCTCTATATTAATTAATTGCTTATATACAAGATATATTCCTATAGAGCTTACTAGATTTATATCTACTTATTCAATCATTTAATTATATTTAATTATATTTATTTACATCTATATATATATCTGTACAAATAATATTTTCATATATTGCTACATTGTTATATTAGAATTATAATTCCTAAACATACTAACTTATTGATAATTAGAAGTATAGAAATTTGAATTAATAATTTTTTTTCTTTTAAGCAGTAATTTAAACATAAGAATTGCAGTTATAGAGCATAGATTTATCTAGGAGTATTGATAACGGGTTATTGATTAGAATTACCAGGTCTTGAATTAATTACGAATAAGTAGAAATAAGCCCCTATTAATCAATTACTATTTAATACACCAATTAATTATTATTTATTTAAGACATTGATGGAAAGTAATGTAGATTGAGGAATAGATATTGATGGTTAAGTTTATTTAAGATACATGTGACATAAGTGATAAATAGATATCGATCGAAAAAAAAAAAAAAAAAATCTCCCCCCTACACCTTGAAGAAGTATATATATATATATATATATATATATATATATATATATATATATATATATATAAAAAAAAAGGGTGACAGCTAGTGTATGAAAATTTGGAGAAATATCGAGAAAATAATTAGAGAACAAAAAATAATTTTGAAAGAAATGACGAGCATATCATCAACGATCCTGAAAACAGGGAAGAAGACCCCCTCAAATCCAACCATATCCATGACCTCCCCGGCTACCCAAAAATCAATGGAAGGACTACAAAAAACAGACAAGGCCATAGCAACACCAACATTATTAACAGTTCAGTCAACATTGACACTAATCCAAGAAACGATGATGGCCATGCAGGAAAAAATGTCCAATAACCACACTGAACTAAAAACAGATATCCACCAACTGGACCAGAAGATGAATGAGATTCAAGTCTCAATCTCGAACAACGAACAAAGGATCCAGAAGGCGGAGCAAAAAATAGAACAAAATGAGAAGAAACTGGACATGGTAGATCAGACGTTGACGATGCAAAATAAGGAATTAGAAGATTCATTAACACAATTAGAGATGGACAGGGCGTCGTTCTACTTGCGCTTTCAAAATGTGGAAGAAGGAAAAGACGAGGATTTGGGAGAGAAGATGGCGGAACTAATTGCAGAAGTACTCCAACAAGACAAACGCGAGATCATTAGAGAACTGGACGACGTCTATAGAGTCCAAACAAACTATGCGAGGAGGAACAGGCTCCCCAGAGAAGTCCACATTAGATTCGCAAGAAAAAAAGTAAAAGATACTTTATACAGTATGGCGAGGGATGGACAAATAACATACAGAGGAAAAGAAGTGATAATACTAAAACAGATCCCGAGAAGAGTGAGGGAGGTGAGAAAAGGATACAGATTTTTGGCTGTGCAATTGAATAAAAGAAATATATTATTCAGATGGCTCCTGCCAGAGGGGATGCTAATCACCTGGCAGGGGAGAAAAATAAAAATAGACAGCTTGAGCACAGCACAAGACTTTCTCGACCAGTTAAGAGGTGCAGAAGAAGAACAAAGTAGTAAGGAGGAAATAGAGGCGACAAATCTAGAAGAGGAAGAAACCGCGGAGGAGAAGAAGACCGAAGAAGAAGCTAAGGAGAAAAAAATAAGACCAGTAAGAGCCGTAAGACTAAATAAGAACTAAAGCCGAGCAAGGAAAACAGGAATGAAGGATTTGAAATTAATTTCAGTAAATGTCAATGGTTTAAATGACAGTAAAAAAAGGAAATTAACACTTACAAAGCTAGCAAAACAAAATATGGACATAATTTGCTTACAGGAGGTCCATATAAAAAAGGATGAGGGCAAATGTCTGGAGTATAAAAAATATGGCAAACTATTTACCTCATTAGCAGAAAAAAGAAAGAGAGGGGTAGCAATTTATGTTAAAAAAGGAATTGAAGCAGAATTGAAATATAATGATATAAAGGGCAGAATACTTATGGTTGAAGTTACGATAGAAAACTCTAAAATGTTACTAGTGGGCATTTATGCTCCAAACAAAAAACAAGGAGAATTTTTTCAAAAGTTACGTGAACAATTAGGGAATATGGAACATAATGAAATCTGCATGATAGGTGATTTCAATGGAATTGTAGACCCAGATAACGACCATAAAAGCAATAAAATGAATAAAAACAAAAGAGTGACTTTACCAAAAACCTTTTTCGATCTGGTGGAGGAAATGAATTTAATCGACATATGGCGAACTTTGCATCCAAGCGAAAGACAATTTACATTCTATTCCAACTCGCAACAGTCATGGTCGAGATTAGATATGGCTTGGGTCACCAGGACGCTGGGGTTAGAAATAGAGATGGCAGAAATTAGCCCAAACATTTGGGCAGACCACAATCCCCTGGAAATAAAATGGAGAAATGTAAAGAGAAAGAAACAACAGAGATGGAGGTTCAATACAAAACTATTATATGACAAAGAGTGCGTAGAAAAACTGAGAGGAGAAATAAAGACTTTTTTTGGAGAAAACGAGAATCAAGGGACACCCCGTGAAATAGTTTGGGACACAATAAAGGCCTACTTGAGGGGGGTAATAATATCCTATACCGCATATAAAAACAAACTAAAAAGAAAATCTAGGGAAGATCTCATTAAACAGCTAGATGAAGCAGAAAAGAAACTCCAGAAAATGCCTGGAGATACTGTAGTAAAAGAAAATTGGATGGTGTGGAGACATAAATTAAATATTCTAGATCAAGAAGAGCTAGCCCAAAAAATAAAAAGAACAAAACAGCACTATTTTGAGAATGCAAATAAATCGGGCAGGTGGCTGGCCTATAAATTAAAAAAGGAAAATGAAAAAGGGACAATTCAGATATTAGAAGATGCTGAGGGAAATCTCTTAAATAAAGAAGAAGATAAACTAGAAAGAGCGAGAGAGTACTATGAATCCTTATACAAAGAAGAGGAGACCTCGGAGGAAAAAATAGACCAATACTTGGCAAAGGCGGAGCTCCCGCAAATAACGGAGGAAGAGAAGGAGATGCTAAACGCTAAGATAACAACTGAAGAATTTAAAAAAGCCCTTTCCAAACTCAAAAATAACAAATCACCTGGCCCAGACGGATTTCCAGGAGAAATATATAAAAAATTGGAAGAAATCTTACAACCCAAATTAATGGAAATTTTTAACGAGGTATTGACGGGCTCAAAAATTCCTGATTCGTGGAGGGAAGCTCATGTCACACTACTGCCGAAAGAAGGTGCTGACCCCAAAAAAATTCAAAATTATAGACCGATCTCACTTCTAAACACTGACTACAAACTATTCATGTGTATAATGGCAGAAAGAACCAAAAAAATATTAAATAATTGGATTCATAAAGACCAAAATGGATTTCTCCCGGGACGACAAATTAGGGACAACTTGAGAATTGTATTAGATACTCTAGAGTACTACGAAGAACATCCAGAAAAGCAGCTGGCCTTAGTTTTTTTGGATGCCCAAAAGGCATTCGATAATCTAAACTGGAATTTTATGACTAAGCAAATTAAAATAATGGGATTCGGGCAAAACTTCGAAAAAATGATAAAAACTATCTATGATAATCAGAGGGCGAGCATTCTAGTAAATGGTGACAGGACAAGAATTTTTCAAATTAAGAAAGGTGTAAGGCAAGGCTGCCCTTTGTCACCGCTACTATTCATTTTGGCTCTGGAAGTTTTGCTACGGAACATTAGAAATAACGAGGAAATTAAAGGCCTAAAAATTAGAAAAGAGATCTATAAAACGCAAGCCTTTGCGGATGACGTGGCGTTAATATTAGAAGACCCATTAATATCTGGACAAAAAGTACTAGAGGAATTGGGCAAATACGGGGAGGTGGCAGGCTTTAAATTGAACAAATCTAAAACCAAAATACTTACTAAGAATGTAACTGAGATGCAGAAGAAAGAGATAGAAGAAACCTTGGGCTTACAAGTTGTCCCAAAAATAAAATACTTAGGAATTTGGCTAACCAAAAGGTGCTCATCTCTAAAAGAAGACAATTATACTCCATTAATTAATAAATTAAAACAAGATCTGGACAGATGGAAAAAGATCAAATTATCACTTATTGGCAAAATTGCGGCAATTAAGATGAGCATCCTCCCCAAGATCTTATTTTTATATCAAAATTTACCAGTAATTTTAAAGAAAAATTTTTTCTCAGAATTAAATAAGACCGTTAGGGAATTTGTTTGGGAGGGGAAAAAATCAAGGATCTCACTTAAAATTTTACAAGAAAAAAGGAATGTGGGAGGATTTGGACTTCCAAATTGGGAAATGTATTATAGAGCAGCAAAGCTGATATGGATAAAGGATTGGATCACCCTGGAGAATAAGAGAACCTTAGTGTTAGAAGGACACGACCTACAGAAAGGGTGGCATGCTTATCTATGGGACAAAGACAATAAAAAGAAAACCTATTTCCACAGGCATAAAATTAGAGACTCCCTAATACAAACGTGGGTGGGAATTAGGCAGAGATACTATTCAAAAGTCCCAAACTGGCTTTCCACGGCAGAGGCAATGATTTACCCCAACAGGTGGGGAATGGAGAAATTGTGCAGATACAAAGACATTGTCGATGGAGGGGGAAATATTAAATCTAATGAAGCCCTGAGAGACCAAGGTATAACTCTAGATTGGTGGACTTACCTGCAAATAAAATCAAGATACCAGAAAGATAAAGAAGAGTATGGCCTAGAATTAGGATATAATGGATTAGACAAAATTTTGATGGGACCAGGGAAAAAAGCGTTGGCCAAGCTGTATAACTATTTGTTAGAGGAAGACAGAGATGAGGATATAATTAGAAATCAATTGAGAGCATGGGAGAGAAATATTGGACACAGTTTGAATTTTAATGAATGGGAAGAAGCCTGGAATAAAAATTATAAATTAACTAGAGCAGCCACATATAAGGAAAATCACTACAAAATGCTTCATAGGTGGCATTTGGCACCTGCAAGATTAGCAAAGATGTTCCCCAATGCGCAGCCAAACTGTTGGAAATGTGGCCATGGCCATGGCACCTTCTTTCATACGTGGTGGACATGTCCCGAAGCAAAAAGGTTTTGGAGCAAAATTTGGAGATGGTTGAAAGACATACTTAAAGAAGACATTGATCTGAACCCAGAAATATTTCTCCTGGGAATGGTAAAGAAAGGATACGTAAAGGAAAAGGTCCACCTCCTAATACACATAACTACAGCTGCCAGACTAGCATATGCTCAATACTGGAAAAAGAAAGACCTACCACCAGATGACCTTATAATTAATAAAATATTAGAGTGTGCAGAGATAAGTAAATTAACTCATGAGATAAATGACGATGAAAATTCTGATTATGATACTGTGTGGGGAAGATGGTACGAATGGATAAATGGTAGAATTAAGGAAGAAACAAAAGGTGCAGAAATTAATTAGAAATGTATAGTATAACTGACACCAGACACTTATTCATGTATATATGTATAAACACTGCGAATCCGATGTTAAACAGAAATGTTATTATATTCTATTTGTGTATAAAAAAAAATTAATAAAATTATATTATAAAAAAAAAAAAAAATAAAATAAACATCATCCACCCAACAAATGCAACGTGAAGGAAAATATAGTTGGAAGGAGTATCCAGGTGTTTCCTTTAAGCAGTCTAATCATTTTGGAAAAGAAAGCCCAGGAGAAACACACCAAATGTTTTCCCCCCACCCCACCCTCTGACAGTAGGCTGCAATAGCCTCAAAAGCCTCAAAGCCTGTTCCATAAATTCTTAGCCATATTTGCAAACAACATCGTATATAGAAAACCTTCCAGATTATCTTCTTCAACAAAAAAAAAGGGAAAAAAATGTTTGTGGAGAATTCTGCATAGAATAGAATAGAATTCTTTATTGGCCAAATGTGATTGGACACACAAGGAATTTGTCTTTGGTGCATAAGCTCTCTGTGTACATAAAAAGAAAAGATACCTTCGTCAAGAATCATAAGGTACAACACTTAATGATAGCCATAGGGTACAAATAAGCAATCGAATCATATTAGGAAACAGTCAATATAAATCATAAGGATAGGATAGGATAGGATAGGGTAGGGTAGGGTAGGGTAGGGTAGGGTAGGGTAGAGTAGAGTAGAATAGAATAGAATAGAATAGAATAGAATAGAATAGAATAGAATAGAATAGAATAGAATAGAATAGAATAGAATAGAATAGAATTCTTTATTGGCCAAGTGTGATTGGACACAAAAGGAATTTGTCTTTGGTGCATAAGCTCTCTGTGTACATAAAAAGAAAAGATACCTTCGTCAAGAATCATAAGGTACAACACTTAATGATAGCCATAGGGTACAAATAAGCAATCGAATCATATTAGGAAACAGTCAATATAAATCATAAGGATAGGACAGGATAGGGTAGGGTAGGGTAGGGTAGGGTAGGGTAGGGTAGGGTAGGGTAGAGTAGAATAGAATAGAATAGAATAGAATAGAATAGAATAGAATAGAATAGAATAGAATAGAATAGAATAGAATAGAATAGAATAGAATAGAATTTTTTATTGGCCAAGTGTGATTGGACACACAAGGAATTTGTCTTTGGTGCATAAGCTCTCTGTGTACATAAAAAGAAAAGATACCTTCGTCAAGAATCATAAGGTACAACACTTAATGATAGCCATAGGGTACAAATAAGCAATCGAATCATATTAGGAAACAGTCAATATAAATCATAAGGATAGGATAGAATAGGGTAGGGTAGGGTAGGGTAGGGTAGGGTAGGGTAGAGTAGAATAGAATAGAATAGAATAGAATAGAATAGAATAGAATAGAATAGAATAGAATAGAATAGAATAGAATAGAATTCTTTATTGGCCAAGTGTGATTGGACACACAAGGAATTCGTCTTGGTGCATAAGCTCTTGGAGTACATAAAAGAAAAGATACATTTGTCAAGAATCATAAGGTACAACACTTAATGATAGCCATAGGGAAACAGTCAATATAAATCTTAAGGATACCAGCAACAAGGTTACAGTCATACAGTCATAAGTGGGAGGAGATGGGTGATAGGAACGATGAGAAGATTAATAGTAATAGTAATGCAGACTTAGTGAATAGTTTGATAGTGTTGAGGGAATTATTTGTTTAGCAGAGTGATGGCGTTCGGGGAAAAAACTGTCCTTGTGTCTAGTTGTTCTGGTGTGCAGGTAGAAGTTGGGACAATTTGTGTCCAGGATGCGAGGGGTTTGTAAATATTTTCACAGCCCTCTTTTTGACTTGTGCAGTATACAGGTCCTCAATGGAAGGCAGGTTGGTAGCAATTGTTTTTTCTGCAGTTCTAATTATCCTCTGAAGTCTCTGTCTGTCTGTCTGTCTGTCTGTCTGTCTGTCTGTCTGTCTGTCTTGTCTTGGTTGCTTCCAAATTATTCTACTCTTTCAGGTGACAAGAGGAGATTGTGGTGTTCACTTTCCAGCTGCCCAGTTCCAAATATAGGAATAAACTGGCAATGAAATCCTTGTGTCAGCAAAACTGACTCACTCCCATGGGCAACAGGCTGTTCAGGCAGGGTTTAGACAAAGCATACGACAAACCCAACAATATCCTACAACAAAAGGGAATCGTTGAGGGCTCAGGAGGAGCAGTTGAGAACATAAAGAAGCTATTTCCCTCTGACTCAGATAGGGCCACCACCTCTGATTTTGTTCCACTAAACCATGACGTGTTAATCCGGATATTATGATTTATAACCATTGTTCGTAGATTAGTGTATCTGTGAATTGGGCTATTCTACAATATTAAGTTTTGCGCTACAGGTAGTCCTCAACGTATGACCACAATTGAGCCCAAAATTTATGTTGCTAAGCAAGACAGTTATTGAGTGAGCGTGCCCCACATTATGACTTTTCTTGCCTCAGTTGTTAAGTGAATCACTGTAATTGTTAAGTTAGTAGCAAGACTTATATACCACTTCACAGTGCTTTACGGCCCTCTCTAAGCGGTTTGCAGAGTCGGCCTATTGCCCCCCAACAATCTGGCTCCTCATTTTACTGACCTCGGAAGGATGGAAGGCTGAGTCAACCTTGAGCCTGGTGAGATAATCTGTAGTAACCTGTTTGTTAAGTGAATCTGTCTTTCCCCATTGACCTTGCTTGTTGGAAACCAGTTTGACAAGGTTACAAATGGTGATCGCATCAGTCCTAGATACTGCAACCATCATGAATATATGCCAGTTGCCAAGCATCTGAATTTTTATCACGTGACCACAGCGATGCTGCAACAGTCATAAATGAAAAACGGTCCTAAGTGACTTTTTTCAATGTCGTTGTAACTTTGTCATGTTGGCGCAGTGGTTAGAATGCAGTATTGCAGACTGACTCTGCTCACCAATCAGGAGTTCGATCCTGATTGGCTCAAGGTTGACTCAGCCTTCCATCCTTCCGAGTCGGTAAAACAAGGACCCAGTTTGTTGGGGGAGAGAGAGAGAGAGAGAGAGCTGTAAAGCAATATGAAGCTGTGTATATATATATATATATATATATATATATATATATATATATATATATATATATATATATATATATATATACACACACATACATACATACATACATACATACATACATACATACATACATGTAGGTCTTTGGTTATTCGGGTCTTCTCCCACGTAAAATTACCCGAATAACCAAAGACCTACATACAAACACCCGCGAAAACCTGAGAAAACATATATATACATATGTATATATATGCTATTGCTATTCTATTTGCACAATCACTAAATGAAGTGTTGTAAATCAAGGACTATCTGTAATTGCTTTAGCTGGATATTAGGGATTTTTAATGTAAGCCATTTGTATTCTGTTATATTCAATAGGATTTATAGATGATATAAAACAACAAAAACAATCAGAATTAATTCATCCCAGCTTGGTAATTTTTTCCCTGTCAAATCCTGGTGGTTCATAACTTTACAAATTTCCAAGAAGAATTAATCTTCCTTTTGGGACAGGGGGAATGGGACTAGTTGCTACTGAAAAGGAAACAGCTGATTAAGCATCCCACAGAAACCAGTTCCAGCCTTATGTGAACGAAACACTGGAGAAGATATAAGAAACAGATGGCATTTAAAAGTTTGCAGTATTAACTATTTTTTTTAGAGGCACAATCTTGGGGCAAAGGATTCCCATTCCTTTCTTTTCGCCTCTTAAAGATCAGTCAAAGCCCCAATGAACAATTATTTTATGTTGCTAAATAAAAGAATCAACCAACTTTGTCTGGTGCAATGCAAACAATAAGCTTGACCTCGGAAAGAACCACAGTAAAAGTAGCTCCTCATTGGTTGCCCAAGATGAATATTCAATCAGCCAGAAGGTCATTTGGCATTTTTAAATAGAAATACCCTGGTTGATATATGGAATAACTCAGAAAACAAAGTTAGTGATAAATTGTCCATTATAAAAAATGTAGGAAACTCTAGCAAAAATGTTCTCGCTGCACAAATATAATGCTACACATATAGTCCTCGACTTATGACCACAATTGAGACTGAAATTTCCTCTGCTAAGAAAGACTCCACAACTTGCATTGGTTACCAGTGGTTACCGAGTGCAATTCAAGATATTGGCGATCACCTTTAAAGCTCTTCATGACATGGATCCAGATTACTTGAAGAACCATCTCATCCTATTGGGATTGTCCCATTACCACCATGCCGACAGAGGAAGCATGCTCGGGTTCTGTCAGCCTGATAATTCCAGATGGCTGGGTCCAGAACAGTGGTGGGATTCAGCTGGTTCACACCGGTTCAAGCGAACCGGTTGTTAAATCCCCACCACTAACAAAGTGGCTCCTGAGTGCTCTGCTGCAATGGAGAAACAGGCAACGGAGTGGCCGGCACGAGGGAAGGAGAAGGCCGCTTTCCCTCTTTCTTCTCCCTGCTCCTCCTCCTTCCCTTGTGCTGGCCGTTCCATTTCCTGTTTCTCCATTGCAGCGCAGCACCCAGGATCCACTTTGTTAGCGGTGGGGATTTAACAACCGGTTCGCCCAGGGTCAAGTTGGCCATTGCAGGAGGCTCATCCTGCATGTGCGGCGGAGCTGGAGAACAGGGATGGGCCGCGCCTCCCACGACAGCCAACCTGACCCTGGGTGAACTGGTTGTTAATTTATTTGAATCCCACCACTGGTCCAGGAGAAGGGCCTTCTCTGCTGTTGCCCCTGGCCTCTGGAACATCTTTCCCCCTGATGTGAGGTTGGCCCCAACCCAACTCAACCCCTTTCATAAGGGCCTAAAGACCCTTGGCTTAGGCCCTAGTGGAGGAGCAGCGCAATGGAGGTGGTTGATTTGAGTAATAACGGATCCCACCTCACCCTCATCCCATCCTCCCCATGTGTTTTAATGTCTGATTTTAACTTTTTATGTTTTAACTGTATTATGTAAGTCTAAGATGCCTAGAGTTACTCTATGGTAAGATGGGTGGTCAATCAATCAATCAATCAATCACTCTCTTCTTCAGCTGACTGGACCTTAAAGTTACTCATTCTAAAGTAAATTCTGAACTGCCTTTTACCTTGCAGTTTAAGATGTAAGAGTCAATCAGCCAGTTGTGTAAATGTATGCTTTTTTCTTCCACAGTTTGTAGTTTCTTGCCTGATATTTTTTTTTTTATCTTTGATCAATCCTTCAGATTACATGACTGTGCATGGTGACCGGATTGATAGATTAATGTAAATGAGAGATTCAAAAGCAAAGAGCAAAATGTAAGAAGCCAACCTACAGAGAAAATGAATAAAATGGAAAACTAACAAGCCTTAATTAATCATAGGAGACGTCCTTTTGCTTTCATAAACAAAGAAACAGAGAAAAACCATTACTACCCATGGGGTGGGGAGCGGGTTTTAAGACTTTTCTTGAAGAGTAATATGATTATTCCTTGTGAGTTTGTTCACATCTAGCGACACTGTCTTTACATTTCTTTTTTTTTAGGCAGGAACAGTTTTTCCCATTTGATGAACTGCATGAAATAAAATCTCATCAAGTGAAGAGATCTTTTGTATCACAAAATTTTACAAGTAACAGAAGTATTTAGCCATTGGCAGTGGTGGGTTGCCCCCGGTTCGCACCGGTTCTATAGAACCGGGAGTTAAAATCGGCAGGAGGCTCCGCCCACCGACCCCAACATCATCAAAACGCTTCTGCGTGTGCGGCCCCGCTGCGAACCGGTAGTAAAGGTAAGTAGAACCCACCCCTGGCCATTGGCCTTTTCTGAAGAATAGTTATCCTATTCTCAAAGCAATCTGGTACCCAGAAATGTTTTTAAAAATTCTACATAAGCATAGATTATATTCCTAAATAACAAGAATCTGTTTGTATTCGCTATTACCTGGATGCAGCAATAGTGGATGACTATACCGGAAGCTTCTGAATGCAGAAATTTAGCTATTAAAAAATGCAAAATAATGACAAACTCAGGTGTTATGTGCCAACAGCTTTGACAGTTCCTAATAGGGCTGCTGAGGAACATCTGAGGTACAAATTATAGGTTTGCTGGTTTGTTTATTTTATCAAATGTATATAACAATTTTAAATAGCAATAAATGGTGTAAACCAATATTTTTTGAAAAATCCCATCAAAATCTAAGAAAAAAGAGACTATATGATGTTTTATAACTATATAATTAGTAGCTAAAAATGGAAACCAGGGAAAGAAGGGATTAGAAGAAAAGTAAGGGCTCGTCAAAGACAAGTCCTGTGACAGCAAATTAGTTTTCTTCATAACAGTTTGAAAGTGCTTTCTCAAAAACATTCTTCCAGGATGATTTTCTTAGCCCAAACTACCCCAGAACCAGTGGGTGGGTTTCAAATTTTTTTACTACCAGTTCTGTGGGTGTGGCTTGGTGGGCGTGGCGTGGCTTGGTGGGCGTGGCGTGGCTTGGTGGGCATGGCAGGGGAAGGATACTATAAAATCTCTATTCCCACCCCACTCCAGGGGAAGGTTACTGCAAAATTCCCATTTCCTCCCGATCAGCTGGGACTCGGGAGGCAGAGAATAGATGGGGGCGGGGCCAGTCAGAATTTTTACTACCGGTTCTCTGAACTACTCAAAATTTCTGCTACCGGTTCTCCAGAACCGGTCAGAACCTGCTGAAACCCACCTCTACCCAGAACCCTCCTATCCTGATTTTCTGAATCAGCCAAGTACAGTAGAACCTCTGGTCACGAACACTTCTGACCAAGACCAAATCAGGTTCCGACCAAAAAATTCACATTTTTTTTCCTGCGGCTGATTTCCCCTTCTGCGCCATTTTTTTTTGTAAGCACCAAATTTCCAAAATTAGGTTCGGGTCACCACCAAATTGGGTTGCGACCAAAGTTATGGAACGAATTATGGTTGTGACCAGAGGTTCTACTGTACTGTTATTGGGAATTAGAGTACTCTTAAAAATTATTGGACACTGGAGAACTTCTGGTCAGCGCCAGGGTGATCTGATGTCCTACTGCCAATGGGACAACATTTATGAGGAAAATCTCAGTTGAATATTTTTGAATATCAAGACTGATCTTTGAAATTGCTTGATATGTTAACTAGATCATGTGTTAATGAAGTTATAGGAGAAGTGCTAGCTATACCGGATAAGTGTAAAATTAATTAGAATGTGGATTTAAATGTGTCAAGCAATGAGAAAAATATGGAGAAGGATGTACTGGATATACAAATGAAACCGGTAGCTGTTTCATTGCTTAAAGGAAATGTACAATTACTAAACCAGAAAACCAATTTGGATAACTTTCTCTTATTGGATGTTCAAAAGAGATCTGTTAAAGTCTTGACTGACTTTATGAGAAGTGATTAAAAAGGGGCAAATTTTACTTTCTGGGATGTACAAGAGAACTCTGCCAGTGTTCTGCAAGATTCTTTGGACAAAACAAAAAAAAATTAGAAATTAAGCTCTGAGACTATATTTGAAAGGGATAAAATTAAGATTGTTAAAACTATGGAAAGGAATACAGGTTTGGCTTATTTAATCAAGGTTAAAATAGAAAATTAATTGTATCTGGCTTCACATTTTTGCTGATAAAGAATGAATGACAAAGCTTTTGACTTTTGTTTTTTTAGTTAAGAGATTAGTTTTGGGGTGAATATATGTTGTACTCGGAGACACTGATAACTACTAAAATTATTTTTGTTGTTTTTACTTGCTGTGAAGAAGGGGGAAGTTACTTCTTTTCCTCTTTTTCCTCTTTTTCTTTTCTTTTTTTACACCTCTTTTCTTTATCTGTATTTTTTGGATTTCTATACTGCATTAGTTTTTATTCTTTTTCTCTGTAAATATTGAATTGTTTGAAAAATAAATTGGACCCCAGCAGATAGCATGATTGGCTGTGCAACAGATTGATACCTTGGACTGGAACATTATGATTAGAGATAATGCTGCATTACAACACTTAACTGCTCGTGAAGTGAATGAAGTACTGTTTATTTAGTCAGTGACTTTCGCCAAGCTGAGGATAGCATTTTTCAAAGCCAGACATAACATCTTACTATCCACATTGCTTCAAGGCAGATGCTCCAAATCCCATTAACCAAGCATACCTGCCCATGGGGTGACAAGGAGATCAAAACCATTTTGCAAGCATTATTTCATTGTAAATTCTACAAGGATATCAGATCCACTTATATTCTGCTCCTGGTAAGTACATTTCCACAAAGACCAGATCATTTCTATGTGAACCATCTTCCAAAAGATTCAAAATCCTTCATCCTTTGTGCAGTAGCCAAATTCTTGTAGCCATGATGAAAATAAAGCATAGTAGGTCACAGAATAACCATTTCTGATTTATTCATCACTTCAGGTTTAATATATATTAGCTGTCTTGTTTTAGTTGATATGCAATTTTACTTAATAGATTGTCCTATTTTAGATTTACCCTTGCGGAATGCACACTTGCACGATGCAATTAACACACCATCCTAATTTGTTAAAAAATTATTTATTCATTATTTTATCTTTGTTATGCTGGTATTTTATCTCATCCATTTGATTTTACTTTTGGGTTGTATACTGCATGTGTCAGGGGTGATATTCAGCAGGTTCTGACAGGTTCTGGAGAATCGGTAGCAGAAATTTTGAGTAGTTCGGAGAACCGGTAAATACCACCTCTGGCTGGCCCCAGAGTGGGAATGGAGATTTTGCAATATCCTTCCCCCAGGAGTGGGGAGGGAATGGGGATTTTGCAGTATCCTTCCCCTAGGAGTGGGGTGGGAATGGAGATTTTGCTGTATCCTTCCCCTGCCACTGCCACCAAGCCATGCCCACCAAGCCACACCAGGCCCACCAAGCCATGCCCACAGAACCGGTAGTAAAAAAAATTGAATTCCACCACTGGCATGTGTTATTCTATCCGCAAACAGCAACAGAACAAAGAACTTGAAAAGTATGAATAGTTAGAAGCTACTCTCTGAAGTTAGAATATATCTTCTTTACACATTTCTCTTTCACAACACATAATAGGAGACAACACTGATTTTGGCCCTCTTTCCATAGCCAGGAGACAGATCAAAACCAAGCATTTGGAAACTTTCAATTACTTTCTGTCAATGTCCATTCACCAACAACAAGGCAATCATATCCAGATGTTAAAATACTCACACTTGGTGATATCAATGGTGAATGACACTTATACACTATAAAAGTACAGTACAGGTAGTCCTCAATTACACAATCACAGTTGGAACTGGGATTGCTGTCACTAAGGGATGTTATTGTTGACTGAGTTGCACCTGATTTCATTTTTTGTTGCACTTAAGTGAATCACATGGTTGTTAAACAAATCCAGCTTTCCCTATTTGTCAGAAGCACCTGGAAAGGTTGCAGTTGGTGATAATGTGGCCTGGACATTGCAACCACCATAAATATATGGCAGTTTCCAAGTGCCTGAATTTTGATCATGTGACTGCTGCATACAATGACAGTAATAAGTGCAAGGACCAGTAGTAAGTTACTGTCAGCATCCATAAATAAAACTCCAGGTTCATTCCGTTTCCGAAAATCTTACTGTTTATTGAATACACTCCTTGGTAATGTCAAACCTAAACTAACTCTGAGGTTCTCAGACACCAGTTCACAGAATTAAACAATAATTTCTCCAGCCAAACCCCCAACCTTTCATGTAGTCCATGTAAATAATTCACTTTGTTATGGGAACCGTCTGCTTCAACTCCACACCTGCTACAATGTCCTTGGAAAGGTTTCAAGCTCTCTCGGTTTTTAGTGGAATCAAAGAGGTTTCGTTTCTCCATTTAACCCATTCTAATGTAACACCTCCCCCACTTTACTCTAATGGTAAGTTGAAACGAAGAGGCACATAGCTGCCAAAGTTTCATTCTTGACAGTTGCTTTCAGTACTAAGTCACTTTTTTCAGCACTGTCATATCTTTATTCTTTAAACAAATGGTCATAAATTGGAGAGTATCAGCAGGCCCATCTCAGATCATTCCAATAATCAGCAGTCAACATTATAGAGTGTGAATTCACACCTTAAGCTTCTTCTTCTTCGCCCACAGAAATGAGATTTTGATTTGATGTACAAAATATATTGCAATGTTGGAAGCCCAGACTCACTCTCCATCATAAATTTCATGTCTAGAAAAAGCATTTGTTATGGTGGAACATTAATAATAATGTAATATCAGAATATTACAGCAAGCGCTGTAGGCAATGCTGCATGTCTTTGGTGTCTTAAAATATAATAAATAAAAGCAAAACTCTGCCCTGAGATAGAGAAAATTCCACCTAGAGAAAATAAAATGCAATCAGCAGCCTATATAATTTATGGACAGTTAAGCAAAATTTTCTCTCTGTGTGTTGCTTTGCATAATTTATTTGCATTTGTCATGGCTTCTAGATTTTTAAGCCCTAGAAATTTTATTCTGCAACCTTTCTGGGCAATGAGATTTACTCAGATGATGCCAGATATATTCAAGCGTCTGTTACAAGAAGTAAAATGTTGAGAGAAACAGATGAACCAGTATAATGTAGTGGTTAAGATGTTGACCACACACCAGGAATTAGCTCTTCAAGTGTAGGCTACACAACAAGAAGGAATATCAGCTCCATCTTTATTGTAAGGTTACATTAACAGAATTTCACAAATCTGAGCATATTCCTCCCTTTCTCTTCTGGAAAATTAGGAAGGGTCATTTTCAGGAATGCAGCTGCCCCTAAAAATATGGAGCTACCTGAATAGAATCAGGACAGGCCATGCTGGAACTGAGGCAACGCTCTTTAAGTAGGGAATGGCTGAGAGCCCGCAATACGATTGTGGTGCTTGGGAACAAATTATAACACATATAGCTGAAGAATGTCCCCTCAGGAAATTTCAAGGAACCTGGGATGATCTCATCGCAGTCACACCAGAAGCAGTTAGATGGATAGTTTCCTTAGATATCGAATTATGACATCTACCCCATTGCAATTCTATGGTTCCATATCATGATGATTTGATTGTGGTTTTATCCAGGGGTGAAATCCAGCAGGTTCTGACAGGTTCTGGAGAACCAGTAGTGGGAATATTGAGCAGTTCGGAGAACCGGTAGCGGAAATTTTGAGTAGTTCCGAGAACCAGCATTTACCATCTCTGGCTGGCCCCAGAGTGGGATGGGAATGGAGATTTTGCAGTATCCTCCCCCTGCCATGCCCACCAAGCCACACCCACCAAGTCACACCACACCCACCAAGCCACGCCCACAGAACCGGTAGTAAAGAAATTTGGATTTCACTGTTGTAGCGTAGCTTATGTTTTTTTAAACATTATTCTGCCTTTGCCCATTAAAAATGTACTTGTTCTAGCCACAACTTTCCTCAATCAAACCTTTTTTGCTTCCTCTCACACATCCAGTTAAAGCATCTACTATTATTTTAATGAGGAGAGTAAAACAAATGTTGAACTTCTTAGTTAAGTTGCCAAAGCTTAGAAAAGAACGATTTTTGACAGCATGATTTAGTGGATCAATATAAATCTGATCCATTTTAATGTCCATCTTAATTCTAGTCTGCCAGGTATTTTAATTTGTAAAATTCCCTAGCATACAGAAATCTTCATACAAAATGCCCTATAACCAAGTATACATTAATATGCATTTATGACAGACAAGTTGAATATCCAAATTTCTCCGATGAAGCTTTTAAAGTATACATATCCCACAAAATATATTGTTTTAAAATAACCAGTGTCTGTTTTTATATAATTTTTTTTTCCAAATAATTTTATTGTTCAGATGAAAGGAGTGAGCAATATTGCTGTTTCTCCCATAAAACTATTTCCATAGTGGAAATATAAAATATATTCCTATTTTAGAATTGTAGTTCTGAAAATATTTCACTTTGGTCTATGAGGCAGGACATGAAGCCCTTCAGATGGGAAACGGATAGTGTTTAGGAACTTCATTAACATGTTATTTTCTTATTTACACCAGCAAAAGCAGGGGTGGGATTCAGCCGGTTCGCAGCAGTTTGGGTGAACCGGATGTTAATTTTAATCTGGTTCGCCGAACCGGTTGTTCCAAGGACTGGCTGACCACGCCCACCATGCCCCTCCCCTCCCAGGAGTCTCCACGCGGCCCGTTTTGGATGCCAGGTAAGTGCAGGGTGCGTGCAGAGGCTCTGGGAGGGTGAAAAACGGGCCTACCAGAAATCCGGAAACAGGCCTGTTTCCGGATTCCAGAGTACCTCTGGTGCCCGGGGGAGGCCGTTTTCGCCCTCCCGGAGGCTCCAAGAAAGCTTCTGGAGATGGGGAGGATGAAAAATGGACCTACCAGAAGTATCGGAAGAGTGGACCATTTCTGGCCTCCAGAGGGCACGCGAAGCAAACTGGTTGTTGCAATCGGTGAATCTTACCACTGAACAAAAGCATGTGTTGCCCCTAACCTTAACCCTATGCCTGACTGATGTAGCTATTGTAAGACCATTTTCTATGGTCTTTGACTCTATAAAATTCACTTTTGCCAAAAGTTAAATTATGGAGTCAGCCGCCACAGTTTAGAATCACACTGTGATGCATTGTTCAGTAAACTTTCATCTGCAATTTTTTTCCCCCCAAAAAAACAATAGACGACAAAATCCTCAGAGTCGATCTGTCCACTGGAGAGCAATTGTGTGTGCTCTCTTTCTGGAGAGAAAGCCGATTTTGACAAAGGCTTTGTTTACTGAAGGAAGGCTAAGCAAGTCTATCTTTTGTCTTTATATTAGCGATGGTGTAATCATTCCCTATAGCTGCACAAGACTGTGGTTCGAATTGGGAATAAAGGAACCAGCAGCCTTAGAGGATAAGTACAAATAGCCGTTCAAAGCTTCCTGATAGCTTTCTGTAATGAAGGAGCATGATGTCACTTCTCACTATTAGCTGCAATGATACCAGCAGCTGCTTTCATATTGATGGCAGGTTTATAGACTCGGAGAGCCATGCACATTCCCAAAGCTGCTTTTTCAAGAGGCAACTAGATTTTCTTGGTTTTTTTCTTGGAAGACGTTTCACATCTCATCCAAGAAGCTTCTTCAGATTTGAGCCGAAGAAGCTTCTTGGATGAGAAGTGAAATGTCTTCCAAGAAAAACCAGCAAGTCCAGCTGTCTCTTGAAAGCTGTCTCTTTGGGACAACCATGACCTGGATGTCTGAGAATCTCCATAAACAGAGCCATGGACAGTTTTATAGACTAATAGAGTCATGGTGTTAGTGGGACCATTCAGGTTATCCTAACTCAACGTCTCCAAACCTAACCAAAAGAAAATAAAGTGATACCCTCCTTTCCTGAGACCTGGGATAAACACTATACTTCTGTTGATGCAACTTAAATTTCATTTTCCTTTTTTGCAGTTGAACGACGCTTCAACCAAAATAATACAAGAGCACACAATAGATACAAACTCATTGTCAGGTTTCGATATCGTCTTCAAATAAAATAAATTGCATTTCCAAACAGATAGTCTTTGAAGAAATCTTTCATTTTATTAAGCACAACAATCTGGCCCCGATCGTGGCGTAGCCAGCTCTGGCTTCCTGACCCCAAACCCTCCCTTTCCGTTCCCCAAATCTCTGCGTCTCATTGGCCTTCTTCCAAATCACTCTCCCCATATCTGTGATTTACAACCAAATATTTGACAACTGGTTCATATTTATGACAGTGGCAGTGTCCCGGGGTCATGTGATCCCTTTTTGCGACCTTCTGGCAAGCAAAGTCAATGGGGAAGCCAGATTCACTTAATCACCGTGTTACTAATTTAACAACTGCAGTGATTCGCCTAACAAACGGGGCAAGAAAAATCGTAAAATGGAGCCAAACTCACTTAACAAATTTCTCACTTAGCAACATAAATGTTGGGCTCAGTTGTGGTCGTAAATCAAGGACTACCTGTACCTCATAAGCTGGAGGTAAATCAGAACTCCTATTGATTGACAAGGGGCTCTTTTTTTTTTGGCTGTTTTTGTGTCTGCCCGTCCAACAAACAAAATGGCTCTGACAGTTTTTATATTTTGTACAGGAGGAGAGAAAATAGGTATACCTTGCATTAGATCATGCTTGAGGGATGAGCTTCTGCTGGTGTCCAATTATTTCAATTGTCTAGTGCCAGTTACCAGTTGAACGGAGCTTCCATTTCTCAAAAAGTCCTTTACCAGCATTTTTCTATCTCTCCCTCTGCCCGTTCTCTCACAAACACACATATATACGCACTACCAATGATTGTATTAACAGCAGGCTCATAACTAGTTCTAAATCTAGCCAAATAATGAAGGTGGGGGGAACAGGGAGGCAATTCAGCCCTGTTAAGCAGCCTGACATATGTTAAGACAACAATGTAAATTTTTAATTAGAGCATTATTCTTGCAATGTATGTTCATTGTGCACTGAATTCTCTGGACACAGACAACAGACATCAACAACGCAGCATTAAAAAGTGAAAATGTACTAATTTCCCTCCACTGACTGGGTTCCTCTCCCTACTAGATAATGATGAGGATGATTTAAATTCTCATCTTCTTCCTGGCTACCAAAATATACCACTGACTTTCCTGAAATTGCTTGCTTCCTCTACGTACACTGTGTACTAATTTTATTGCCACGTCCACCCAAAAAGAACAAAAGAGATGAGGGAGAAATCCCATTTCCCTCCTACTCCCTCTCCCAAATTAATTAACTTATATTAAAAATGCCTCCTGGGCTTCCTGAACTCTTGGCGCCTCATTCACCCTAACTACCCTAGCTTCCATACAGGTAGTCCTCGATTTATGACCACAATTGAGCCCAACATTTCCGTTGTTAGGTGAGAAATTTGTTAAGTGAGTTTTGTCCCATTTTACGAACATTAAGAAACAAGAGAAAAGGCAGAGCACAGTTCCCTGGACACCAGAATAACAGAGTT
Source organism: Pantherophis guttatus (assembly GCF_059756535.1). Taxonomy (NCBI): domain Eukaryota; kingdom Metazoa; phylum Chordata; class Lepidosauria; order Squamata; family Colubridae; genus Pantherophis; species Pantherophis guttatus. The sequence continues at coordinate 13,155,672 of NC_142070.1, read as the reverse complement.
GGAAGGGACCTTGGAGGTCTCCTAATCCAACCCCCTGCTCAAGCAGGAAACCCTATACCCGTGATGGCGAACCTATGGCACGTGTGCCACAGGTGGCACGTGGAGCCATATCTGTGGGCACGCGAGTGTTGCCCTAGCTCAGCTCCAGCGTGTATGCGCGTGCCAACCAGCTGATTTTCGGGCCTTCTGGGCCCACCGGAAGTTGGGAAGTGGGCCATTTCTGGCCTCTGGAGAGCCTCCGGGGGGGTGGGGAAGGCCCATTTTTTGCCCTCCCCAGGCTCCAAGAAAGCCTCTGGAGCCTGGGGAGGGTAAAAAAATGGGCCTACCAGGCCTACCATGCCATTGTGTGCCAAAGCAGGGGAAGCATGGGGGGGTCACGTGTGCATGCGCAGGGGGGGTGGGGGGCATTGAATTATGGGTGTGGGCAATCACTCACATGACCCCCCCGTGCTCCCCCCATTTTTGGCACGTGACGGCGAAAAGGTTAGCCAATCCTGCCCTATACTATTTCTAACAAATGCAGCTGTCAATCACAGTCACACACAAACTTTAGACAGTTTCTTTCTCCCATTCTGCTTTTGCCATATCATTTAGGCAAAAGAAAATTGGGGACAGGAATAATAAATGTAGGATTCCAAGCCTTGTAGCTACAGCCTGATTAGCAGTTTGACCAGGCCCTCTGTCTATTGTAGGAACTGCAAAAGTACCAACTTCAATGGGGGAAAATGACTCCCATTCAAAATTACAAGTTCATAAGATCTTTACAATGGGATGTTTCTTGTAAAGTTAGTGTAAGTTCCTGCCTGTGTGGCTCTCTCCAGTTTATAGCATGTTGCACCTTATTTAAAGCCACCGGCAACAGATGCATTCAGTTGCCAGCACTGCAAATCCTACAGAAGATAAAAAAAGATGTAGAGATAGAGATAAGAGGTAAAGGGACACTTTTAAGGCTTAAGAAACTTACTAAAGCTCAGTCAATGGCAGAGCAAATCTTCTCATTGATCAGGGCCCAGTCCAGTTGAGTTCGAACATAAATTGGGGATTATGTGCCAAGAAAGAGAGCAAATTGAACTAGCACAATAGGGGATTTCCCAGAGCTCCCGAAGATTTAGCAGCTAATCTCCAAAAAGTTTTGGCAGAGATAATATTCACTTGATCCTTTCAGAAGCTACTTAACCGATCAGGGATCACATGATTAGCATGCAAGCATCATGGTGTCCTATAGTCAACCCATGATATTATCATATATGCAAACTGGAGTATAAATTTGAAGACTCTGGATATCTTCATTTTGAGTTGCTGGGGGGGGGGCAGGATTGGATCGCATTGGCAGATAGCTTGCAACTGGGATCAACACACATCTGATGTACACATAACCAATTGTGTGAAATGTTTATGTGATTGGAGCCGGCACTATCATATTGAGGGCTCACAGTGATGATGATTTCAGCCAACCCTTGCTGATCCAAAATGCAATTCCATTTCAATGAAATAATCTCCAAAAAACTATAATATCATCACATGTGTAGGTCTTGTGTGTATAATTCTATGTGTCCAGCAGGCCTTCAGTAGGTAATCAAATAAAGTGAGTAGGTCTCAACTAAGCAATAAGAAAATTGCCTTGAATGGATTTACACTTCAAGAGTAAAACTTAAATAGGTTTCACTCTTGTGAATCTAAATTGATAGCAGGCTCCTTTACACTGGGTGTTTTGATGAATTTTTTGATGAGGATGTTTAAGCCAAGGATATTGGGCACCAGAGAGTAGCTGAATTAAATGACCAATAGCAACCTAGCCATTAACTTGACAGAATATATGCAAATATTCAATGAGAGTTGAATGGAATGCTAACTCTAAGTAAAGGCAGATCCTAGGTAGTTTTTGTATATTATTTACACCACACACAAGGAAATAATCTGTCCTCTGAGATTTTTTTAAAAAAAAATTAAAAACATGTGACAAAAACTTAAAAGACGGCAGAAACATAGAAACAGAAATAGCAAAAGAATAAAAAGAGTAAAGAAAAAGAAAAAAGGATATCTAAAAAAACAACTTATGTTCTTTGCAGCAGTTACAAACAGGGCAATTATCATCTCCACCCTCCCATATTCCACATCATAGCTCACTTCTTTCACAAACAAACCTTTTTAATCAATAAACTCCAAAATCAGGTTCATTTTTATCCAATCAACTTTGTTCCAAGTATATTTACCCATGTAGTATGGCCGTATTACTATTACCCTTGTCATCTGTTCCACTACCTTCTCTAGGGAAATCATTTCATAAAAATTCTCTTTAAGTTTATAACATAGTGTAAATTATGAATATTATTACTTTGATATTATTGTCATTGTTTAATCACACTTGGCCAATAAAGCAATCTAATGATTCTAATTCTTTGGGGCAAGACAGGATAAAGCCCAGAGCTGGATAGGAGACAAAGTAAGAGAGTTAGAATAGCCACTCCTAGAATCTCTCAGGATATATTCATTGGGGTGAGAGTAGTAAAGTGTTAGTCTGGCAAGATTCTGGATGTAAGTAAATAAATGTAAGTAAATAAAAATAGATGTAAGTAAATAAAAATAGAGTTCTATGACTATTTCCCATTTCCATTTGTCCATTAATCCCAAACCAAAAAACAAAACAAAACAACTCTGGGTATCAATTGTATTTAAATCTTTTAAATTCTCTAATTCTGTATATATTTGAATCCAGAATTTTCTAGCTTTTTTACATGTCTACCAAATATGATTAAATGTCCTTTCATTTATGTTCACATTTCCAACATAAATCTGAAGCACCTTTATAGATTCTAGACAATTTCTCTAGGGAAATCATTTTATAAAAATCCTCTTTATGTTTATAACGTAGTGTAAATTTCAATCCTTTCAACCACATATTTCCCTTTGTTCCATCTGTATGTTTTAATCAAAATGTTTAGCCCATTTTATAATACATTCTGTCACTTGTCGTCCTTCTGTTTCAAATTTTAATAAAAGTTTATACTGTTCAGTAATTACCTGTTTATCATTTTGCATAACTCTACTTCAAACTCAGTATTACAAAGCCATAAATTCTTTTGTCTGCTTTAAGTTTTTCTAATCATGATAAAAAAGAAAACATTATATCCCTGCTCTGCCATCAGTTTTTCTCTTAATTTTATTTTCCATTCTCCTTGACAAAATTCTAATATCACACAATAAGTTAGCCATTTGTTTGTGCCTATTATATCTCATCTATAAAATGCTTTTTGTGCTGAGAGCAACAAAGATGTTTGCGGACCTAACCTAACCTAACCTGTATCTATTCCATATTCTCAGTATGGCTCATCTAAATGGTTTTTTAAATCCACATTAACCTTAGTTCAAACCTTGCTCTTCTTTAATGAAACTGCCATTTAATGAATAAATGTTAAATACTGAGGAAAAAAATAGAATCCTTGTACATCTCAAAATCCTGAAGTAAAGCAAGGAAAAGGATTTTTGTTATTAAGGAAATATTTGAGTGTTTATCCTGACAAAAAGTAATTTGACCTAATACAGGTAATGCCTCAACTTACATCTACAGTTGAGCCCAACATTTTTGTAGCTAAGGAAGATCGTTGTTAAGTGTTTTGTCCCATTTTCACACCTTTCTAACCACAGTTGTTAAGCACATCACTGCACGTATTTTAAGTGGATCTGGCTTCCCAATGGACTTTATTGAAGTGGTGTAGGGTTTCCTGCCTAAGCAGGGGGTTGGACTAGAAGACCTCCAAGGTCCCTTTCAATTGTTATTCTATTCTATTCTATTCTATTCTATTCTATTCTATTCTATTCTATTCTATTCTATTCTATTCTATTCATGTCAGAAGGTTGCAAAAGATGATCACATGGCCCTAGGACACTGCAACCATCATAAACACGAGCCAGTTGCCAAGCGTCCAAATTGTGATCATGTTACCATGGGGATGCTGCAACGATTGTAAGTGTGAAAAATGGTTAAAGGCCACTTTTTTTCAGTGCTATTGTAACTTCGAATGAATGGTTATAAGTCAAAGACTACCTGCAATGGCTTAATCAAAATCACCTCATCCAGAGACTCCACTTCTAAATGTTAATGATTCCTAGGCTAGAATCAGGTACTGTCCTAATACAACATCCAAAATCTCTACTCTGTAAGGCAAAAGACAGCACCGTTGATGTATGGCTTGTTATAAAAGCTGTAATTTAAGAGGCTGAAAATTAATCTCTTAAATATCGATCAACAATGCTTTATAATCCATTTAGTGCTTATCCTGCAAGATACTCAACAGCTCTTGTCCCATACTTTTTAAAGAACTTGTTAATGTTTTTAGTAATAAATTGGTATATGCCACAACCAAACCTTACACTTTCGTCACTTGTGAAGGCCTCTGCCTCTCCTACAGTTAGATTGATGAGAAATATGAGGTTTGTGTGAGTGTTTCCACATGCATGCAGATGTGTTTGAGAATGCATAAATAATTCTCTAAAGAGGTGCACTCCACTTCGTCCCAGCAACATTGCTTTCAGGATCCAGATGTGGAGTTAAGACGTCAAAGCTAACAAGACTGAAAACAGAATTAAAAGCCATCTCTTGAGTTCAGCCAACAGCACATCCAATAACATGTTTAGATATGAACTTCATACCTCAAAGATAGGAAAAAGAAAATGAGTTTTCAAATAGACAATATAGCACAAATATCTCTTTGTGCTATTTGATTGCAAGGCTAAAGCTTGGCTCACCTATAGTATCTTGTGATTTCCTTCCACCATTTGATAGTTATTAAGATGGTTATTAAGACCAGATGCCTGCAATTACTGCAGGTTCGAATCTCGCCAAGGCTCAAGGTTGACTCAGCCTTCCATCCTTTCTAAGGTAGGTAAATTGAGGACCCAGTTGTGGGGGCAATAAGCTGACTTTGTATAAATATACAAAAGAATGAAGGCTATTGCTTAGCGCATTGTAAGCCGCCCTGAGTCTCTGGAGAAGGGCGGCATATAAATCAAATTTAAAAAAAAATAATCTCCAGATGTGTTGGCCATTCACAGTCGTAGGTTCACCTGGAATGTTTTTTGGCCATATAGGTCAGGATTAAGAAGGAAGACCACATACTTTATGGAAGACTTTCATTTTTTTTAAAGGTCCCCTGCCTTATGGACTTTACTAATAGCCATCTTGAGTTACTGCTGTCTATACAGTGAGGATCATCTTTCTTTCAAGAAGTTGTCCAAAGTCCAAACCACAAAGAGATTATGGCCTTTTATGACAGCAGTTGTTACTACTATTTCAGGCATATTCTAAAATAGTTGGAATTATTATTAGATCATACTCATTCTTTTACTAAGCTTTAATCATTCTTTAATCATTTAATCATATAGGGTTTTTCCCCCTATTTTTACTATTTATTTCATCAGTGGATGCAGCATAATGAGCTAGGTGGAGGAAGGAATTAAATTCAATTCAGTAAGCAAAGCTATACCTAATATTACTTTTCTGGTTAATATGAAATAAACGAAGACTGGGGAACAAATCCTTGTAAAAGCAGAGAGATTCCTGTTTTTTTTAATCTGGTTTATGAATCGGTGGTGAAATCCAAACTTTTTTACTACTGGTTCTGTGGGCGTGGCTTGGTGGACCTGGCGTAGCTTGGTGGACAAAGCTTGGTGGGCATGACAGGGGAAGGTACTGCAAAATCTCCATTCCCACCCCACTCTGGGGCCAGACAGAGGTGGTATTTGCCAGTTCTCCAAACTACTCCAAATTTCCACTACCAGTTCTCCAGAACCTGTCAGAACCTGCTGGATTTCACCCCTGTGATGAATAAGTTAATGGATGAGAGGCTGCTTTTGAATTTTATGTAAGTCTCCTTGAAGTCTTAAAGAAATACACAATATAAATAAAGTAATAGCAGATACAGATTGATTACATGCTAAGTGTTCTGAGAAGTAATTAAGGAGTGCTCTATCCAATGCTTCTTAGATCACCCTGGCTGCAGGTCTAGTTTACCTTTTCAGGTCTACAACCTGGTGTGATCTGGTGGAGATTACAGCTCTCAGAATTCTCAGCTGGCCAATGAGCATGCTGATGGAGATACCTGTGGATGGTAGTCTTAACAAATTTGGAAGGATAGGGAAGGGTGAATGCATTAAATCTTCGTAAGACAATTAAGTCCACAGTCTAACGTTGCATAGTTTGCACTTCTGTAAGGAATTAGCTCTTCAAACATAACACCCTGAATTTTAAACATGGGAGACTTAATTTTGTAACATTTTGAACAGGAGATATAAAGCTATTTATTAATCCCTTCTAATGTTTCGTACTAGGTTGCCATGAAGCCTGTAAGTAATTCAGAATTAATGAATACACTGCCTATTGGCACGTCTCTAATACAATTTTTTTTAATGAATTGCCTTTCAGGCTCATAGAGTAGAAAACATCTTACTTACTGCAGGGCATAATTCCTGCATTGGTAAAGAGTTGAGAGACCCCCCTGTGCTTCCCCCCCCCAATTCCATGGACAGGTAGCTGATCAAGAATATATTTATTCAATTATTATGAGTGTCCATGTGTTTTATTGCCCTGTAGGAACAATATGCTGCTTCTTTAACTTTTTATTAGCCTTGAGTGGTATCTGACTTACTCAATATTCTGTTCATTAATTTGAATAGATTAGCCAAAATGATTTGATGATATGAATAATCAAATCAATCTGATTCAGGGATTTGATAAAAAGTGTGCATTCACATGTGCCAAAGTCAGTTGAATCATTGACCAGATTAACAGAGTTGGAAAGGACCTTTTATTTATTTTATTATTTTATTAGTCATATTTCTATGCCACCCACTCTCCGAGGACTCTGGGCGGCTTACACCAAAGACAGTATACTAAATAGCATATTGCCCCCTAACAATCTGGGTCCTCATTTTACCCACCTCGGAAGGATGGAAGGCTGAGTCAACCTTGAGCCGGTGAGATTTGATCCGCTGATCTGCTGAACTAGCAGTCAGCTGAAGTAGCTGCAGTACTGCACTCTAACCACTGCGCCACCTCGGCTCATAGAAGACCTTGTAGGTCATCTAGTCCAATCCTCCGCCCAAGCAGACCAGTTTGAAGTTATCCAATTTGAGGCATCAGACTGATCTGGCAATTCAATCCAAAAGGGCCATTGGGCTGAATCTTCTTCAAACACAATCTTCCAATCACATTTACCCTTCAGCCATAACCTTCTCCACTTTAGAAAAGTTTAATATTGTTTAGTTCCTGCTTTCCCCAAAGAACGTGCAAACAGCGCCAACATTATGCAAGTAGAAAACAATATTTTACTTTCTTGGCTGATCAATTTATTGGTAAGAAGGGGGTGTGATGGCTCAGTGGTTAAAGACACTGAGCTGGTCAGCAGGAGAGCTGACAGTCCAGGTTCGATTCCCGGGTTCCATGCAATGGGATGAGCTCCCGTTACTTGCCTCAGCTCCTGACTACCTAGCAGTTCAAAGGCAGGTGAATGCAAGTAGATAAACATGTACCATTTTGGTGGGAAAGTAACAGCATTCTGTGTGCCTTTAGCATATAGCCATTTGGCCACATGACCACAGAAATTGTCTTCCAACGATGCTGGCTCCCTCAGCCAAGAAATGGAAATGAACAACATGCACTAGAGTTGGACAGGACCGACAAAGAAATCTTCACCTTTTTATACTGGTAAGAGCATTCTAAATTCCATAAAGCAGAGGAAATGGTTGTTGGCTGCCTAAAGAAAAAAAAAAAGCTTTACAATCCAATTAATTTCACTGTTGATTCACAATTTCATTTCTTCCATCAAAGAAAAGGTTTAGTTGGAAAAAACGCCCCACCAGTTTATGGATCATTGCCCCTTAATGGGTCTTGTCACCTAAATCTGTATTAGCCTCTATATATCTATTGAAAATGATTTAGTGTATCCTTTGTTTTAGATCTTTTCTTCATTTCTTTGACCCCATATTTCTAAGCCTCTGATCCAAGTTTTACTTCTAAAGAAAGAAGATCTAAAGATAAGCAATCATTTTGTTTTACTTCATACCAGCTAGAGATCAAAGCGACAAGCGAGCAGACTCCATGAAAACAAAATTAAGTGCCTTTTTTTCATTCTGGTCTGATAATGTCCACTCTTCTTCAGACTTAACACTTAACTCCATTTTCTATAATCTATTAAGCAAGCACTGCAGAGTTGATGCATTTTATATGAAGCCACAGCATGTGATGTTCAATCTTTGATTTAAAAGATACTGGATCCTCTTCTGAATTAAATTTGAAGTCTCACATCTTTTAAAATCCAAAATGCCAAAAGGTATCATTAATCTGAATAAACCTCATTGAAATGACTACAAAAGGAACGTAGAAAGTTATTTTGTATTGGGTCAGACCATTCATCACTAATCCATGATTGCCTCTACTCTTTGACAGTAGTGGCACTTTCAGATATATGGAATTTCCACTCTCTTTGGTTTTTCCAGGATGAGAAGATGGGTGAGATTCAGCCGGTTTTGACCAGTTCAGGTGAACCGGTAGCTCCGACAATCAGCTGAGAGCGAACCAATTTGCTCCGACAATCAGCTGGGGCTGACCCACCCGCCCCTGCGCTATATCGATCTATATTTCTTTTGTTTGAAGCCCAGCTGATAGGCGCGGCAGAGTCAATTGCTGCGCCTCAGCTGTTTTACTCACCGGGGCTGCAGTAGAAGGTAGGTTTTAGTGATGTTTTCAAATGCACTGCATGTGCGCGGAGCGTGTGTTTGGCACGTGCTCAGCGAACTGGTTGTTACACCTGTTGAATCCCACCACTGGAAGATGGCCTGTCTCTGGGATGCCCAGATGCTGTTCTAACTAGGTCTTCTTCCATTCTGAGCAAAGCCACAATGTACCATCATCGCAAAAAGCTGAGTCAAGTTGCCCACCACCAGAAACTCATGTCTAGTAAACACAACCATTTCTTGTGTATTTTTGCTCTGGGAAATCTGTCTATGCTGTTGTCATGAGCTTCTATTATAAGGTGGTATCATGGTCATAAATTATTTCACTGCTTAGTCATATCATGATACACTTTATTTACTCTACTCTTTCCAAGTCTGAGACAAGGCTTTCTATAGTTTGTAAGAAAGACTTTCCTGGACTGAATCCAAGCGTCCATCTATTTCTTTCCACAATTGCTGGCCACATGCTTCTGGGAAGTTTATTAATAGAGCTTGAGGGATGTAGCTTTTCAGTAAATAAGCAAACGAGCCCAATATTTCACTTTTTGTTTTGTTTACTGCCTTCAAATCAGTTTTGATTCCTGGTGGCTGCCTGGATGAGTTCCTTCACTTTTCTTGGCAAGGTTTTTTTTGGAAGTGGCTTACAAATATAATATTGTATCTCACTTGGCCTCAGTAAGGTTAGTCTTTCTAATACTAATTGGAAAATGTCCAGATCTAGAAATGATCTATTTAGAAGATAGACTCAGAAGGAAACAAAACATTACAAAACCAACCATAAAACCTTGCATATAGGATAATCTGAAAAATGTATTTCTCTTCCAAAGTCTGGTACAACAAGGGTGTACTTTTTTGTAATTAGTCAAAATTTTTTACATCAGCTATTTTCCAACAACAGAACAAACTCCATCGATGTAGATGCAGAAGCCAAGATCTGTGATGAGACTAAATTGCTTATTTTTTCCTATAACTTATTAGATATTTCAAGATTTAATAATGTCAACCACAATCTCATGGATTCATAATGCCTACCTTCCAACTTGAGAAATACTATTGTTATTCAATACAGTTAGTCCTCGACTTATAACTATTTGCTTAATGACCATTACAATGGCATTGAAAAAAACTGACTTATGAGCTGTTTTCACACTTACGACCATTGCATCCCCGTGGTCGTATGATCAAAATTCAGATGCTTGACAACTAGCTCATACTTATGACGGTTGCAGTGTCTCACTGTACAGGTAGTCCTCAAGTTTGAACAACTCATTTAGTGACCATTCAAAGTTACAATGGCACTGTAAAAAGTGACTTATAAGAAAAAATAAGTTTTTCACACTTATGACAGTTGCAGCATCCCTCTGGTTATGGGATCAAAATCTGGATCCTTGGCAACTTGCATATATTTACAATAGTTTTAGTGTCCCAGGGACCTGCGATCACATTTTTCAACCTTCTGACAAGCAAAGTCATTGGGAAACCCAGATTCACTTTACAACCATGTTGCTAACTTAAAAACTGTGGTCACTCACTTAACAACTGTGGCAAGAAAGGTTGTAAAATGGGGCAAACTTCATTTAACAACTGTCTTGCTTAGCAACAGAAATTTCAGGCTCAGTTGTGGTCATAAGTTGAGGACTACCTGTATTGCCTACACAAGATATCTGCATAGGATACAAGTATTAAATACTTTCATATCTAAAGTAAAAATGAAATTTATCATCTCCCAGTTTCTTGACTTTAACCATCACATCAAACTGGTTCTCAACCTTGGTAGTTTGAAGATGTTGGCAGCGCTGGCTGGGGGATTCTGGGAGTTGAAGTCCACCCATCTTCAAGCTACCAAGGTTGAGAAACACTGATCTAGAAGGACCTACAGAGTGAGTGCTGGGAGTGATAATGCAATTTTGTAAAATTTGTCTTTCAAAACTTAATTTGGGCCCCAGTTATGGCTAGAATGGTTTGAGTTTCTTGAAAGCAGTGTGATTATGTTCTATTTCATCTGCCACCTGGTGGCTAATAGTAAACGGGATGACAAATAAATGAATGCCTTTATATAATTTTATCATGCTTTTCCAAATCCAAATAAAATACCCATCACATTCTAAAGTAATATTGCAAGACACTGTGGCATGATTAATTTGAATATTGCATATAGTTATTTTAATGCAATCTATTTTTTCCAAACATTACTTGCAGAGGACATATGTTTCTTTCTTTTTTCTATCCCCCCCCCAAATTCAAGCACTGAATTCAAGTGCATTCAATCCTCCATAGAGCAAACTATAACCTTCCTTCCTCCCTCCCTCCCTCCCTCCCTCCCTCCCTCCCTTCCTTCCTTCCTTCCTTCCTTCCTTCCTTTCTTCCTTCCTTCCTTCCTTCCTGGGGATGAATGGCCATTATGTTTTCAGAGTGGTGGAAAGCAACTATTTTTCTTGATTACTGAATGCTAGGTGTTAAAGTGACAACATCAACATCTACCTCATGTTTCATCCAGACCCCGTCTTTAAATTGCAGCTCTCTTGGCTGTGAACTTCTGGCATAAATTTTTTGTTAACAAAAAATGAGAGAGAGAACACAAATCTGGAGAAATCAAGAGTTACATATTCTTCTACATACACTGTTTCCAGTGGTGGGTTTCAAAAAATTTTATTACCGGTTCTGTGGGTGTGGCTTAGTGGCAGTGGTGGGATTCAAGTAATTTAACAACCGGTTCTGTGCCCTAATGATTTCTTCCAACAACCAATTTGCCAAACTATTCAGAAAGTTAACAATCGGTTCTCCCGAAGTGGTGCGAACTGGCTGAATCCCACCACTGCTTAGTGGGTGTGGCTTGGTGGCCGTGGCATTGGAAGGATACTGTAAAATCTCCATTCCCACCCCACTCCAGGGGAAGGATACTGTCAAATCTCTATTCCCTCCCCAATCCAGAGGAAAATTACTGCAAAATCCCCATTTCCTCCCAATCAGCTGGGACTCAGGAGGCAGAAGTAGATAGGGGCGGGGTCAGTCAGAATTTTTACTACCGTTCTCTGAACTACTCAAAATTTCTGCTACTGGTTCTCCAGAACCAGTCAGAACCTGCTGAAACCACCTCTGCCTGTTTCCCCAAAAATAAGACATCCCCTGATAATAAGCCCAAGAGGGCTTTTGAGGCCATGCGCTAAAAAATAAGCCTCCCCCCAAAAATAAGCCCTCCCCAAAAATATTTAAACTCAGAGCTGGAAATCAGGTAAGATGGCAAGAGGAGCCCCATCTTGCTCCACGTGCCCCAAAATAATAAGACCTCCTCGAAAATAAGATCAAGCACTTATTTCAGGGTTCCAAAAAATATAAGACAGGGTCTTATTTTCGAGGAAACATGGTAATTTTTATTGGACCCAATAAGACCATATGCTCTAAAGTTGTACTTTTATCTGTGTGGACTTCTACACCACCTCATCAGCATGGCTACTACTGAAAATTCTGGAAAATGAATTTTATACGCAAGGAATAGTATTAGGAATACATATACACCTTATTTTTCCACTTTCATCTCCTGATTGGTGCATTTCAGTGGTGGTATTCAGCAGATTCTATCCGGCTCAGGCGACCCAGTAATGGCGGCTGCGGGAGGCTCCGCCCACCCGCCCAGATGTCATCACGTCCCGTTTTTGACCCTCTGCGTATACGTGGAGGTGCGCGCTCACATTTGCAAACCGGTAAGGAAGGTAAGTGAATACCACCCCTGGTGCATTTCCTCCTGTTTGTTGTTTGTACTAAGGTTTACCCAACTATGAATTTTGGACTAATTAAAAATATTAATAAAATAAGGAAGACTCAAAATACTTCATAATATGGAATAGATGGTACCAGTGGATAAATCAGAGGAAGGGGAATGGTTAAATATGAAATTCAGAAGAAATCAATATAATTAACAACTGCACTGTCAGATAGATAGAAAAGGAAATAAGCCACTGTGCATATGTATATATGTATATATAATAATAGAAAGTAGTCAATAGATGAAGTTGAGTACTGTATATGTACTGTATATGTATATGTAATTTGTGTTTTTGATTAAGAGAAATTTGTTTGTTTTTCTTATATTTGTTTTAAATGTTTTTTAAATACGAATAAAGTTTGTTTTTAAAATTAGAAAAATATATATATATTAATAAAATAAATAACAAAACAATAAACAATGAGGGGTTCTTTGTGCTCCTGAGCTTGATCGTTTTCTTGCAGATGTTTCATCACCAAACTACGTAATATCATCAGTGCTGGAAGAGAGTGGGGTTTGCTCTCTGTTTATATACTAATGATGTTACTTGGTTTGGTAATGAAATGACTGCAAGAAAACAACCAAGTTCAGAGAGCACCAAGGACCCTTCATTTCAACACTGAGCTCCCAGCAGCTCCCTGTCCCCCCACCTTTGTCAATGGGCCATTAAGGCCTCAGCATCTCATCTGCAACATAAAGGACCCATCTAGCAAAACTTACCACATGGCAAGGCTCAAGCAAGCTTGGGAGACAACCTACAGGGTTAGCTAAGACCCCCACCCCCTGAGGGGTCTCACAACCAATCAGGATACATTTCTTATACAGAAACAGGAAACACTTAGAGGTGGGGCCCAACAGAGGGCATAAAACCAAGGCACTCCCAGCATCTCACCTCCTTTTTTTCTACTCAGGAACTCAAGCCATGTGATTCCTGTCTACCGTTAAACCATCTTTTCAAGCAGTCTCCATGTTTCCAGTGTCTTTTTCCCCACTTGGAACTGAACCCAGAAAGATATTTCTTCCAATACTCCTTTACCAGTACAATAAACAGTATAAAGTTGCTCGTTTAGGGATAGCAGTATCATCATGCAAAGGAGGAAGAAACAAACGTGCTTTTTAATTGTAGTCACTGACGCTAAAATACCTACCGGTAATACAGGGGTGAAATGCTCCCAGTTCGGACCGGCTCGGGCGAGTAGGTAGCGATGGCGGCGGGCAGTTCGGAGAACCGGTAGCAAAACTCCCTGCCCCCGCCCCCCATGCCCAGCTGAGCCACGCGATCATCAGAGGCTTTTTTTCCTTTTAAATGGCTCTGACACGCCAAGCTCTGACGATCCAGACTCTGACGATCCCAGCTGAGTTGCCTGCTAATCAGGCAACGCAGTTTAGATCGTCAGAGCAATTTAAAAGAAAAAAAGTTTTTTTCTTTTAAATGGCTCTGACGATCCAAGCTCTGACGATCCCAGCTGAGTTGCCTGATCGTCAGAGGGTTTTTTAAAAACCCTCTGACGATCAGGCAACTCAGCTGGGATCGTCAGAGCCTTTTGAAAGCATTTTTTTAATATGGTTTTACGTGTAAAAAATGGTTTTAAAAGTAAAAAAAAAAAATTGGCCACGCCCACCCAGTCACATTAACACCCCCCCACCAAGCCACGCCCACAGAACCAGTAGTAACAAATTTTAGATTTCACCACTGCGGTAATAGTGGCAAAGTTAATTCAAGAACATTCTAGAATAAAACTGCCTCAAAATGGGGTGCAATGTGTCTTTGTTGAAATCCTCATAACCTTGCAAGATCAACGGATGAAGAAATTATCAAGATCTTCAACTACAGCATGAACTTCAGGTCCATTCTACTAAGAGGCTTGTGGCTTGCAGCACAGATGCTGTCTTTGAAGAAATGTAATGAAAGTGTTTAAAGTCTTCCAGCGTCAGCGAGATAAGAAAAGCAGAGCAACTGGAAACATCTGAAACAATGATTTCAGTGTCAAAAGATGCCTTACAGAATTTGTCTGATCTGAATGTCAACAGTAACGTTTTTGGAAATATTCCCTCAATCTGGTGCCAGACTCTTCTAAATTTAAGGGCTGGGAATTCGAATCCCAACGTATCTGAAAGACGCATCTCCAGGTCGGAGAAGACTAAGGTATTTTAGCCTAAGGTATGGAAATGCCACCCAGTTCCAAAACTCTGAGAATGGTCTGATTTAATTGAGGTGGAGATAATTTAATCTGACTGGATGCTTTGTTTGGGAAAACTATTTCATTTTCCCACAGATTTGCACAGGAAAAAAAATATATACATTCCAAAAAACCTTTGTTTTCTTCTTCTTTAAAATGATAAGATGGAATATTTTAAAAACAAATTTCACTGAGAAGACCAAAATTTCATGGAGCTTCACAGTGGGAAGACCCATCCAATCTGACCAGATAAATGAAATTCTATTTAGAAGCAAAAAGCTGTAACAGAATTTTGGATTGTTTATATGAAAAATATCTACGCAGGCATTTCCACTGTTGATGTGAGGACTTCAATTCCCAGGATTCTCGTCAAAAACTATACTGGCTGGAAAATTTTGGGACCAATCAGAAGGTAGGAAGGTTGTCCTTTGTTTATAACCCAATGAATACATGCTCCTACTGCAGAAGAGCAAACTTTGCTGAATCCTGCAGCTGCAAAAGGACCAATCCATATATTATTAAAACCACTGTGTCTGTTTGATACTTTGCTACCTTTAATTGGGTGAAATGGGTCATCATAGAGCAGCTATTTTTGAATCAACATATGTCAAATGGACTACATACAAAATGCACCAAAAATCTGGGACCCATGACTCTCATGGGGCAGAAACCTGGCAAAGTTGTGACTGCTTCAGTGCCACCATGCCTTTCAACTACACTTCCCAGAAACCTGTAGGCTGTGTGGTACAAGGGATATCGGAGGGGCATATCTCCATCCTCCTTCCTGCCTCCTTTGACTCCCTATTCCCAATTGGGTGAGCAGCTATAGGCTGTTTTGAAACTGAGGCTGCAAATTAAAATCTCTTAATGGTGGAGGCCAATGAAGGAAGAATGGAGGAGAGGGGTAGGGCTGACTAGAGCCATCAGTTGAAGAGAGCCCTCTTCCTTCCTGGACAGAGGGCCCTTTGGGGACATCAGAGGTGGGTTTCAGCAGGTTCTGACCAGTTCTGGAGAACCGGTAGCAGGAATTTTAACTAGATCGGAGAACCGGTAAATACCACCTCTGACTGACCCCATCTATTCTCTGCCTCCCGAGTCCCAGCTGATCGGGAGGAAATGGGGATTTTGCAGTAACCTTCCCCTGGAGTGACAGTATCCTTCCCCTGCCACGCCCACCAAGCCATGCCATGCCACGCCCACCAAGCCATGCCATGCCACCAAGCCACACCCACAGAACTGGTAGTAAATGGGATGCATGGGTGCAGTTTTCCTCATGGTCACTTGGTTCCCCTCCCCCCAGCAAAGTGGCAAGCATTGTTCCACAAGTCAACCAAGGAGGAGGAAGAGGAGGAAGAAGATGACTTCACTGGGGCTCTTCTGAGGATCATGAGAAGAGGAGAAACAGCACCAGCTTGTATTATATGTGGAAAGAGGAAGGACAAGGGAGGGACTGGAATGCCTGCTGGTGAAGTAGGGCTGGCTAGAGGGTAATGGTGATGCATTGGAGAGACAAGGTTCTTGGGTACTGCCTGGAATGGGGAGCCGTTTTTCTTCACAATCCACCCCCTCTTCCTCCACCAAGTGGTAGGCAGTTCTGCAAGTCGGTTGAAGAAGAGGAAGAGGAATAAGAAGAGGAGACAGCTTCACCAGGATGGGAAGGGAAACAGTATAAACTAATATGTGAAAAAAGAAGAATGACCCAATGGGTCCCAGGTTGTTTAATATACCAATATTAATATGATTTTTTTAAAATTTGATTTATATGCTGCCCTTCTCCGGAGACTCAGGGCGGCTTACAATGTGCTAAGCAATAGCCTTCATTCTTTTGTATATTTATACAAAGTCAGCTTATTGCCCCCACAAACTGGGTCCTCAATTTACCTACCTTAGAAAGGATGGAAGGCTGAGTCAACCTTGAGCCTGGCGAGATTCGAACCTGCAGTAATTGCAGGCATCTGGTCTTAGTAACAGGGTGCCTTAGACCACTGTACCTCCTCCTCCTCCTCCTCCTCCTCCTCTTCTCCTTCCTCCTCCTCCTCCTCCTCCTCTCCCATTGTGCTAATAATAAAAGTGTTACCACCGAGCAATTACTTTGCTTCTTCATTTGGAATTCAAAAGGTTGAGCTGACTTTTGCAAGAGTGAAAGTGTTAGCAATCCATTCCAAAGTCACCCTCTCTGGATGCTCTAAATTCACTCAACAAAACTAGACTACCGAAAACAAAGCAGAACCATGACAAATGACAGAATAGCCTCTCTCTCTCTCTCTCTCTCTCTCTCTCTCTTTTGGTTTCTAGACAAAGGCAGGAGCAGTGGAGCAGCAACAGCTCTTATTAGAGGGAAAAGTGGACGAACGTGCCCTTTGAGGTTAGTAAATCTTAACTAAGGACTAAACATCATTCATGCATATATAAATAAAGCCGAAAACATTTACAGTAACTAGGCAATGCATAATGAGATGGGGCATTTGGGCTCTAGCAATTCTAATTAACCTTTTTTTTTTTTTAAATGGCTTTTATTTTCCTGAAGTGTTTCAGTTATGTTTGTGTAGCGCGGTATACTTAATGGTAATCTCTTTCAAATGTTTGCATGACTTGTCAAAGTGGGTACGTTGTTTTAAAGAGAAACTCCATTCTCAGACAGTGGAATAAAAAAAATAAAGCTGGTATTGCATTCTGGATCTTTCTTTCATATGTATAGCCAACTGGCCCCCCATCAAAAGTAGGCATAATAATTGGGAACCAGTCCAAGATTGTTTCAGAATTGGACTTAGGAAAGTTGAGTGTAGGACAGATAGGACAAGAAAAAAAAAGAGCATACAGCGTAAGACAGAAAAACATCATCTCTTTTTAGGCCCTGTATATTCCTGTTTACCTAAGTTTTGTTTTTTAGAGCAAATGAGCAATACAGGCAGTCCTCAACTTACAACAGTTCATTTAGTGACCATTTGAAGTTACAACAGCATTGAAAAAAAGAGACTTCTGACTGTTTTCCACACTTTCAACTGTGTCACGTGATCAAAATTCAGACACTTGACAACTGACTCGTATTTATGACCATTGCCGTGTCCTGGAGTCACATGGTCCCCTTTTGTGACCTTCTGACAAGCAAAGTCAATGGGGAAGCCGGATTCACTTAACAACTGTGTGACTAACTTAACAACTGCAATGATTCACTTAACAACCGTAGCAAGAAAGGTTATAAAATGGAGCAGAATTCACTTAACAAATATCTCGCTTAGCAACAGAAATTTTGGACTCAATTGTAAGTCGAGGACTACCTGTATTTCAGCAAGATATCCTTATTGGTGCATGTCAGTGAGCCTCATTTATACCTGTAAATATTCACCTTTCTTTCTTTTTCTTCTTCTTTCTTTGCACTTGGAAGCATCTTGTCAGTGCCACAGGCTTTGAAGAACAGGATGTTTAATATATCTATGCATGTTGATTTTTAAAAGTTCAATTGCTAACAGCAAAATTGTTTTCTGGTAAGCAATAATAAAAAAAAACAACACATTCAAGTGGAAGCCGCATGACAGAAATGTATTACTGCACTTTTCTTCTGATCAACATTAACAAGATTAGGAAGGCAACAAAAGGTATTGGCTATGAACGTTAGCTACCTCCTAAAAATCTCACATATCCAAAATTGTTTCTATCAGGATGGCAAGATAGTGACATCCTTCACTATCTACTGTACTTGATTGTCCAATTCTGCCGTACCTATGAAATAACCACTTCTGTAAAGTACTCTGGCCAAGTTTCCATACAGTTGAATTCTTATCAAAAACAGAAAATATTATGTTTTGTACAGATGGGCAGATTTTGCTCATGGCACAGCTGAATATCATTACAGCCCTTCCTAATAACATCACTAAATGCAAATGATTTTGTTTTTGTAAGAAATGCTTTTATTAATGGCTATTAACCCAACTCTGTATAGTTTCAAATGTTATTAATTATAGTTTACTGTTTTCTGCACACCTGACTATACATTAGGTATAGGCAATGTGTTGGAATAATACATTATTATTATTATTATATTACATGCAGATGGAATTGAGTTTAGGAAGAACATCTCTTGCTATGTCAGATATTACAGCTCTCTTGCCATATGGAGAGGGATTTGTTCACCTTTTCAATGGGCCATTGCATCCTTTTGTACCATAAGACCAGGGTTGCAATTTTAAGAACTTCATATTTTTATTGATTTTCCAGATACACATTTTAAGGTTGGATAATGGCAGTCTGTGAGTCATCTAAAATCAAGGAATCAAACAGTCCTAGTGCTGAAATATACTTACCTACCTACCTACCTTTGTATTATCTGAAACTGCTGCCCAAATCTCAAGCACTAAGAATTTTGTCCTGTCCCCACTTTCCTTTCTAGCAACCTTTGGTAACAGGCATCCCAAACACTATCAGCCATTTCTATAACTTCTATTTGGTGGATCAATGTCTCAGAACTTCAAACATGTTCTTATAAGGAGAAATAAACTAAGGAGAAATTTTCTGACAATAAGAACAATCAACCAATGGAACACCTTGCCTTCAGAAGTTGTGGGAGCTCCATCACTGGAGGGTTTCAAGAAGAGATTGGACTGCCATTTGTCAGAAATGGTGGAGGGTCTCCTGCTTGGGCAGGGGGTTGGACTAAATTACCTACAAGGTCCCATCTAACACTGTTAATCTGTTAATTTGTAGGAGATGACTAAATTGAGCCCGAAGGCAGGGTCAGATGCATCATCAGTCTGCAGTTTTTATGCCTCCAAAAAAGATCTATGTCCACCTCCCTTGAAGTCCATTGACCCTATCCTGGCTCCTGGTTTCTTGCCCCTTCTCATTCAATCTGAAGAAAATATTATTTCAAAAGAGAACAGAAGTTCATTGAGATTTCAAGATGGTTGACGTCTATGTGCATGATGTTACTATCAGTGCTGAAGAGGGAGACCTGTCCTTGAATATGGATCTGAAGACTCCAAAAACAATACTTTTGCCTAGTTCTATAACACAATTGGAAACGGGCTTTTGTGAGGCCTGTATGAAATGGCTTTTGGCTCACCTTGGCAAAGAGCTTCACGCCATGTGATTGTTTTAATCAGTAACACGATTTGTTTTGACAAGGCATGTCTCTTCACCTCAAAGACTTGACCTGCCATGTCCAATAGCCAGAAGAGGTTTCAACACATGAGCTGCGCATACTTAGAAACCTATTTCAGCTCTTTGAACTAGTAAAGGGTTTCAAAGGAGAGGCATAGCGAAGCCATCCAATTTTAAGAAGACAAAACTATTGAGGGTGGTCCTGTCTCTCTTTTAAAACTCATAGTAAGATTTAAAAAATTATCCTTAGGGCTTGACAGAGTGAGATGACATTAGATTGAATTATTAACCAGCTGTCTAGAAATCTCTTTCTCCTCCTTTTTTGCAGGGAGTCTTTGAAGGTTGAAATCAATCAACTTGATCACCCAGTTCCTATGAAATCAGTCAATCGCCTACCCAACATATCTATATATCTACCGGTATCTATCTATCTATCTATCTATCTATCTATCTATCTATCTATCTATCTATCTGTCATCCATCTATAATCTGTCTACCTCATACTACTCATTCCAGCCAATCTTTCACTACATTCCATTAACCTACTATGCTTATTGAATGAGCAAAATTTAACTATTAAAATTGGACTGTTAATTTAATTTACCGGTAATGGCCTAAAATAATTTTAACTCAAACCTAAGTGATGCTCTTCCTGGTGCTCTAGATTTTCACATAGATTTGATTAATTGTCAATCAATCTAGTGATAAAAAGGTCTAAGGACTTTACCTAGGGAGTGCAACATATTAGTAGGCACAACATGGATACACACTTTCAATACATCACAAATCAGCCCCAAATGCACACTGTTTTTCCAAACATCCAATGTCCATCATACTTGCAAATCTAATCCAGTCCAGTCCAGTCCAATATAATATAATGACCAAAGGCCAGCAAACAACATATTTGCAAGCAACGTGCTAATTTAAAATAAAACCACAAATTAGCAGACTGAGTGCGGGACGATATATAGAAGTACAGGATACAATGGCCATGTGGATATGATCAATATCCTTCATGTAAAAATGCCTCCTATCATATTCCCATGTCTCCCAACTCTATATGCCTGGGTTGGGATACACCTGTTATACACCTGTTTGTCTGCTCTACCAATTTATAGTTTCGATGTTCTTGACTTACATCATGACAAAAATTAGAAACAACTCTAAACACTGAATGGGGGAAGCCAAACCACCAGCAAAACTGAAACAGTTATGAAACAGCACAAATGTCTTGAATTTGCATAATTTAAACCCCATTTTTCTCTTAGTAAGAGTTCTGAATGCATGTATACAGCTCTAGGCCCATTCTCTTTGCCAGGAACAAATATACAAATCGGCAGGGCTGATATTTAGGAAATTGCACTATCAATTCCAAAAGAATACTGGGAATAAATTATTCCAGAAATGTTATTGCAATGAATAACATCTGTGTCTGAGTTTTCCTGCTAGTGAAACTAAAGAATGTATTTACAAAGGCACACTATGTTAAACAATAGGTTCTTATTTCGTTGTTAAAGGTCTGTTTGGGTATAGGTTTCATTTGCAGGACTCAGATTTTACAAGGATTCATGGGCTACAACCATAATATAGATTGTTACTTGGATTACCAGAATACTATTTAAACCTTTTATGTTATATTTACTTTGAATTTATTGGGACTCGGATTTTACAAAGAATCATGGAAGAAGCCCATTGGTTTAGAAAAAAAGAGGCAGGAAATCCTGTTCTTCAAAGTTTGGATTTTGGCTTAAAGCAAAGATCATAATCATTGTGTGATGTGAAAAATGAGACAGCTCCAAAATGATAACTGAAGTAAAATTATCAGAAGACGGGGGCTTCAGCCGCCTAGGAGATAAATAAATTAGTAAAAAGTTACTTTCAGACAGAATTATTCAGTTTCACTAAAAGGTCACATCACTTTAAAAACAAAGAACAAACCAAATCCATCACCTAGCAACTTTCAAAACCTTGAGTAGCAGATCCCAATCAGGAAGGAGTAAGGCTTCCAAGATTTGTGCAAGAAATGTTCTTAAGAGCAGCATTCAGAATGCGTTAGATGTAAATTAGAAAAGAGAGGGGCAAGCTCTCGCCTGATCCCCGCTGCTCACTCCCTGCAGCTGGAAACAAGCAAGTTTAATTTATCCAAAGCAAGTCTCACCTTACTCCTACAAGTGCTCCAGGGGAAGATCCAGCTCCAGATGTAGAGGCTTCCAGCTTTGCCAACCAGAGCTCCGGCTGCTACGGGCTGCTTCCCAGCCCAGCCAGCTTTGTGGCTTGCCCCCTTTACTATCTGTGTGCTCGCTGCAATTTCTCCCATGACTCCATCACATAGGAATGGCAACAACTTTTCTCTCTCTAACACCGGTGCTGCAGGGACACACACACAAACATTCGCAGGCATACACAAAGAGGCTAAAGCTGCTGAAGTTAGGGAGGAAAAAAAGAACACAAGGACGGCACAAGGTGAACGGAATCGAAACAGGAAAAAGATACATACGCACATACAAATCCTTTGGACTGGCTTGCCTTTGGAAGTGGCACTAAGTGATATAAATCACAGCATGGAAAAAAAAACCCAGGAGGTCAGAAGAGCAGTGAATCAGAGAATCGGAGAAGGGCATAGACTCTGAAGCCAGCCTTCCCTGAGCTCCAGTCATAAACAAAACAAAGAAGTATATATTTTGACTACAAAGGTTTATTTTTAGACTCAGTGGATGTTTAGATGTGAGCCAGAGAAGGAGAAGTAAAGGGAAAGGATTAAAATTTCAGCTCTCAGACTAAGAAAAATTCAACCCCAAAGATCCAGAAATCAGCCTTCCTTCCTTCCTTCCTTCCTTCTTTCCCCTTCCTTCCTTCCTTCCTCTTTCTTTCTTTTTCTTTCTTTCTTTCTTTCTTTCTTTCTTTCTTTCTTTCTTTCTTTCTTTCTTTCTTTCCTTCCTTCTTCCTTCCTTCCTTCCTTCCTTCCTTCCTTCCTTCCTTCCTTCCTTCCTTCCTTCCCCTTCCTGCCTTCCTTCCATCCATCCATCTTCCTTCCTTCCATTTCTAAAACTCCCAATATGTAAGGAAAGATCTTTTTAAAAATCCTCCACTTGTACTGGGTTGATGTTTTGATCCTGCAAAAAAAATTTCTTTTTTCTTTAAGATCCTTTTGCAAGATCTGAGTCAAACAATCGTGTTAGAAGGAAGGGGTGGATTTTTAAAACACACATAGACGCAGGCACTGACAGACACACTTAAAGTAGAAAGGATAGAAGTAATGGCTGATGGTGGTAGAAAGGAATTTATGGAATGAAATCATGAAAGTCTTAATCAGATACCAACAAAGGCTGTGTGCTAAACATACTCATATTTCTTATTTGGATACAGGATATGGGGTCAATTAATTTCAGTGAGCATTTCATGGGGAAACAATCTGGTGAGCTGGAATCCATATGACAAGGAGAACAATTTATAGGAAAACAGAGTGTGTGTGTGGGGGGGAGCAATATGTAAATTGTGAAGAGTTGACTATAGCCCAGAAAACAGCACTAGTGGCATAGTATGGCATAATATTTACTATTGTTGATACAGGTTTATCCTGGTTTTTTTTCAATTTTTTTAAAAAAAATCTCAAAGCAAAAGTATTTTACGATTAATATAGTCAATAAGTATTGATATTGTTTCCCATGGACTTATTGAACTTTTTAATAATCATCCCCTGTTAATTTGATGCAAAATCAGCCTTCTTTCACCTGCTTGTTGTAAACTAAAAATAGATTTTTAGAATGGAATTAAATATGTTTTAAGATAGGTGCCTAAAATCAACCCTTCGGCTGATTCTCACAGGGTCTAGCTATAAACTAGCAATAGGAGACAGTGCAATTCAGGATTTTGTCAAAAAAAAAAACTAGTAAAAGTGAAGGTTTCCACTGTCCAGTTGTGTCTGACTTTAGGGGGCTGTGCTCATCTCAGTTTTATTAATTTATTTATTATTTATTAATTTAATTTGTATACCGCCCTTCTCCCAAAGGGACTCAGGCCAGTGAACAGCCAAAATTAAAATACATACAATACAAAAGTTAAGCTAATTAAAAAAGATTAAATCAATCGGCCTCCCATTTTAAAACCCCAAGTCTATAAAATTTTAAAAATCCCATTAAAAACTCTTTAGGCTAGGCCAGCTTGCTGGAATAAATAAGTCTTCAGGGCCTTACTCAGTTTCTTAGCTGAGTGAGCCAGTGTTGTCCGAAGACAATTTGGTGGTCATGTGGCCAGCATGTCTATACGCTGAAAGCAGTGGTGGGATTCAAATAATTTAACAACCGGTTCTCTGCCTTAATGATTTCTTCCAACAACCAGTTCACCAAACTGCTCAGAAAGTTAACAACCGGTTCTCCCGAAGTGGTGCGAACTGGCTGAATCCCATCACTGGCTGAAAGGCATAGTAAACTTTCTAGAGAGATAGAAAGATGTTCTGAAGTCAAGTTCAACTCTTAGGGATTGGGGGTTTTGATGTCATTACCGAAGTGACTGGCATTGCCTTCTGGGATATTTCCACCAACAGGTCTCTGTTTTGACCTAGGCTTCCCTAAAAAGCATGAAGCAGAGTCTTGGTCCTGGCAAAATCCCTTTTATTTACACGACTGTGAATTCCTTTCATTCACAGTCAGCAAGGCCTGACAAACAGTTTTTCAGAGGAATATTTATCAACACAGACCTTATCTCGCTTGGAAAGCTGCCATGTCAATAGTTTCCAAACGCAGTGCAAGGCAAAACTTGGCACAGAGTCTCTGGGAGTCACGGACAGATCTTTCCACTCTTGAAACGACTGAACGAACAAATTGTTTCCTGCAAAAGCCCACTCCTTGTTCGCTCCTCTTTTGTTTCCTATAGGAAGGGCCAATCACCTCCAAGGTGTGGCTTTATTCCCAAGTCGACCCTGCTTTCTTAGTTGTTCTTGTCTTCTGGCAGCTCTGTGCATGTGCACACTGGTAATGGGCTTCAGCTGTTCCTCTGCCTCACTGCTGTCTAGCTCCCTCTCTGCCTCCAACACAGAACCCTCATCTGAGCTTTCCCCAACCCTCAGGATTGGCCCATGTTCCTCCCCAACCTCCTCACTGTATGACTCTGCTGCCAGCTCTGCTAGCCAAAACAGTCTCCCATTGAGATACTAAGACCAACCATGTTTATGTTTTAGTCGTTTATTTCTATCTGCTGAGACTTAAAATCCTTTCTCAGAGACCTCCATAGACCTTGCACTGTTGTCCCTAGTCTTCTAAAACCTCAATTTACCTTTGCCTTTTTTTCCTAGATAGGTGTGCACTCTTCCAAAGAGATGGGACACCTAAAAATGCTTGAAAAAATAGAAAGTGCCATCGGCTGACATATGGCCCAGTAGCATCTCATCTTATCATTTAGTGGGGGGGGGGGGGGAAACCAATTCACACATAAAATAAGCCTGCATTTGTTCCATAATTCCTTACTTATTTGCAAACTTTAACACCTGTTAGCAGCATAAAGCCAACAAATTACGAGGACTGGGAGCCAGATTCCATTCTAGTTTGTGCACAGATTGACTGTTAAAGACACTAAAAGAATGTATATGGATTTCACATCTATACACTGTAAATTCCACAGGAATTGATTGGTGTGCAATTGCAAATATTTAGTAGACACCAAGGTCAAGAATGAAGAGAAAGGAGGCTAATTGCAAAATGGGTAAGTTTGCCCTTAAAGTAATTCTGTGCTCACAGTTTCTCCTTTAGCTTACTCTTGGAAATAGAGAAGTGTCTTATCACTGTGCTTTTCTTTTCTCTTGCACAACTTTTTATCACTCTCAAGTGTCCCTGACTGCTTACACTTTCCAGGCTGAAAAAGGCCCAAGGGAAGAATTTTCTCTTGACGTTTCCTCTTGGGATTGAACGGCAGGGTTGGAAGCTGGAAAAATTGCAGGATGTTGGCAGAATGGGTTGGCTAATAACAAAGAGATATTTACAGACATATTCCTTCTCTTATCTATTATTTTTATTCTAGTCATCAAAACCATATCATGACTTGATTTTTCCCCCTCTTTCCCACTAAAGGCCAATAAAGGCTTTTCAATCACTGTTAAATTTAGACAAGGTGCTGTCTTTAATTAAAGCAGTCAATTCAGCCATCTCAACAAAGTTCCATCATTGTCACTATCCCTCCCTCCATGATGAATAAAATTGAATCTTTCCATGTTTGTGAATACAGGTAATCCTTGATTTACAACTGGTTGCTTAGCAATCTTTGAAGTTATGAGGGACCTCCGCCCTTCCAAAATGGACACATAACCTAATTTTGAAGTTCTGACATGACCCCTGTGGTCACATGACTGCATTAATAGATGTTTGCAGCACCCTATGGTCGTGTGAGCACAATTTATGATGGTTTTGCTGGAAACCAGCGTTTACTTATGGTTTCCAGTAAAACACAGCCCATAGTGAACAATAGGTTCACTTAGCAACCACAGTGTTCGCTTTATAACTGCGGCATTTGCTTAGCAACTGCCCTGCAATACTTGTAAAAATGGATCCGGATCTACTTTACAACTTTCATGACTTATGATGATAATTGCCAGATTATTACCATGGTAACTTGAGGACTCCCTATATTTATTTATTTTTATTTATTTGTTTATTTTTATCCTGCCTTTATTATTTTCACAAATAACTCACGGTGGCAAGCATATCCAATATATCACCTTCTTCCTATTTTTCCCATAACAACAATCCTGTGAGGTGGGTTTGTCTGAGAGGGTTTGAATCACCCAAAGTCACCCAGCTGGCTTTCATGGCTAAGGTAGGACTTGAATTTACAATCTCCTGCTTTCTAGCCTGGTGCCTTAACCACTAAACCAAACTGGCTTATAATAACCTCTTAACCCTATAATAGTAGTCTTTCTGCAGTTGCCATAAAGTTCCATTATTTGTTTTCCCGCTGTTTGTTCACAATTCCCCCCAAAATGCATCTGGTTTCAATTGTACATGAATCTTTAAAATCATCTGTATTTATTTTGTATGTAATTGAGCCAAAAAATTTCTTTCTTGTTTATACATCCACCAAGCACAATAGAAGGTCCTTTTTTGTTCTTTCAAAGTATCAACAGTAGAGACCTTCAAATTTCTAGGTTTTACCATATCTCACGACCTAAAATGGACATCAAAAACGTCATCAAAAAAGCACAACAAAGAATGTTCTTTCCGAGCCAACTGAGAAAGCTCAAACTGCCCAAGAAGCTGCTGATACAGTTCTACAGAGAAATTATTGAGTAAGAACCCCCATCTCAATGGGTCCCTTGCTATTATCTCTCCCCATATGGGCATCTCAGGAATATCTGCTTTGCTGGTACTGCTAAGATAAAGGTAACGGTTCCCATTGTACATATGTGCTAGTCGTTCCCGACTCTAGGGGGCGGTGCTCATCTCCGTTTCAAAGCCAAAGAGCCAGCGCTGTCTGAAGACGTCTCCGTGGTCACGTGGCCAGCATGACTAAAGGCACACGGAATGCTGTTACCTTCCCACCAAAGGTGGTCCCTATTTTTCTATGTGCTTTCGAACTGCTAGGTTGGCAGAAGCTGGGCCAAGTAACTGGAGCTCACCCCATTACGCGGCACTAGGGATTTGAACCACTGAACTGCCGACCTTTCAATCGACAAGCTCAGCATCTTAGCCACTGAGCCACCATGCTCCCTACTACTAAGATACTATACTAGATAACCTTCTCTTTAGGAAGTTGGGATAACCTTCGGAAGACTAACTGAATCATACCTGAGTAGGCTGGGCCAGTGAGATCCCTTCTCTATTCACAGAAAGAATACTATAGAGGATGCAACAGTGATTTACCAGAAAATTATTTTTTCTGGGTCTCTTTCCTAAAGGTGGAAAAGAGTGTAGATCTGAGTGTAGGAAGGGGAGGTGGGGAGAGAGAGAGAGAGAAATGAACCATTAAGAGATGAGGGGAAAATAGTTCAGTCCTGAGAAAGCAGAAGGAGTGATAAAGCATCCCAGAATAGCCCACCTTGATATTCTTCGATAAGATAAGAGTCGAGAGGAACACTGATGGGCTTTCAAGATTCTTTTATTCTACTCCACAGCAATAAAAAGCATCGTGAAACCCCTGCTGCTCCTGTTTCTTGACCTTGCCTTCCTTGAAGGGCTAACCAACAGGCCTTCTATTATTCCTGTTTAACTCAGTCCTTTTTTCTAGGCGTCAGTGACAGCTCAGTCAAAGCTCTGAAGTGCAGCTGCCTGTCCTTTTTATTTTCCAATAATGCTTTTAGGTCCCACTCAGGGTTTAAAGACACTCTGGAAATAAAGATGGTTTTTTTGGGAGGTTGGTGCTTTACTTTACAATATTCCACTTTCCCATTTTCGTATATATATATATATATATATATATTCCCTTCAAAATGATTATAAAATAGTTCTATTTTCTATTTTTTTAATGAAAAAGAAGACAAGAAGAAGTCTTGCATAGAATGCAAGAATAACGCTGATAAGTGATATATTGGGAACACTTGTCTTACAATTACAATGAAATATAAATGTATAACTAGCGGCCTATTATAATAGCAGTAGCCACTGGAGGCTGAGGCAAAACTGAGTTGGGAAGCGACCATTTTGTTAAGCCTGTGCAAGGTAGCTTCAATTTGTCCTGACAAAGATGTTCATGCTATGAAGACAATATGATTTTCTCTTTTGAGGTGAAAAGGTGAGACAATTTGTCACAAGCTTTGCAGACTTGATCTGGCATTTCCAATGGCTCAAATGCCTGTGCTTGTTCATATAGAAGTCTTTTCTAGTTATTGAAACTGCTAGCAGGAACCTCAGAAGAGAGGTGAAGCATAGCCATCTCATTCCCCTCTTCTTGTACGAAATTGAAAAATAAAGATAGCCCAACCATTGTTTGAAACCACCAATAAGGGCAAAATTATTCTTATGCCTTGGCCTTGACCTTGGGTGAGGCACAATCAAATGAGGTTACGTGAGACCCTCTGAAGCAAAAATCAAGTTTTTAACCTGTAATAATTTGCAAAATTGTACTCATGTCTATAACTAACCAGGGAGTTAGTTGGCTCTAAGAACATGGTAAAGCCATATTTTGGACACATCTGTGAACTAATCAGAAGATGGACTATGTAGAACCAACACATTTATGACAAAGGTGATTTTTTTTTCATGAAGATCCTTAAAAATGGCAATCCAAATGTCTATTAAATATCTAATTTTATACAGAAAATTATACAGAAAAAGGTAAAGTCACTGAAGCAGTCAGCATGAGCTTAAATGGACTCCAGAGGATGGTAGAGGACAGGAAGAATGTTGTCCATGGAGGAATGTTGTCCATGGGGTCATGATGGATCAGACACAACTTCGCAACTAACAACAACAATACAGAAAAAAAGAGAAGATTCTACTAGCAACTGAGGTGGAAAAGCATACATGCAAGATTCATCCTTTACACCCAGCCTTAACCTTGACATTGGGCTGACCATCCAAAAGTGCAGTAACATGTATTTTAATGAAAGCACAAATAGTTAAGATTAGTTTGACAAAATCAAAACACTATTGTCTACCACCTGTTTCATTTAAGATTTGGAACGTACTTCCTATAGGTATAAATAAAGTTAAATGAAAGTAAACATATGAGACCATTCCTCCTTGAATCCATTTTTAAGGTAACACCATTTCAGGTGATCTGGTATTTAAGTACGGTCAAAACTCTAGTAAATACTCTGAAGTACAAAATATTATAACATGCTATTTATTTACTAAGGACAATCAATTCTTGGCTAATTCCTTTTAAAATGAACTTTAGAACCAGATAGATTGGATAGCTAAAGAGAGAGAGAGAGACAGAGAGAGACAGAGAGAGACAGAGACAGAGACAGAGCGAGACAGACAGACAGACATATCTACATCTATATCTATATCTATATCTATCCCTCCCTCCCTCTCTCTCTCTCTCCCCAGTATATAAAGCCTATGCATTATTATTGATTGGCACATAGCCAATCCCCAAAATATTCATTTATATTTGGTATTTTTTCCATAGAATAATCTGGTTAGGGATAGCAATAGATTTCTTTTATTTCTAAGACAACTCATTTCACCTGCTATATTTTTTAAAAAAGAAAAAAACACAGGTTTGCTAATAAGATGGTGAGTACTGCTGAAATGTGGGATAATCATTTTTTTTTAAAGTCCATTTTTTCCTGGCAATATAGGGAAAAAAGAAATACTATTTTTAATAACAGTTGCTTTCACTTTTACCTCAGAAAGTGCTAAGGAGCCAAGCTATGTAGGAAGTCATTATTTATTAATTCCAATTGCTGAAAGCAAGGAATCCTCTACCGTATTTTTGCATTGGAGCGGTTTATGAAAGTTTGTTTCTGCGTTTAATTTTTGTGGGTTTTTTGCAAATATAATAGCAGTTTGATAGTAAAGCCTCTAACCTGTGTTCCAGAGCGAGAAGAAACCTGTTAATCTATGCTTAAAAAAGGAAGGCTTTGGATTCACAATGTGTTGTGTGAGCTACTCATGTTTGGTTTCTCTTTAAACTATTTTCATGGGACTCCAAAATCGTGGAACATTATAAAGAGCTTATGAGAGATGCTATGGGTGTCTCCTCCCACCGTTCCATATCATCATTTTGCCTTTAAATCCTGAATACTTCATGGCCTTGTAAAAATACCCATGAGATACACTGAAGTCTTGCTGTCAGGTCTCTCAAGAGACATATAGCGTGAACAGCACAATGATTTCTTGCTGCATCATTTATTCTGACCACAGCTAAGCCCTGGTTTCATTTTGTAACACCATCTGCCAGCACAGCCCTATGTGAGAAGATTTCCATTTGCTATTAATGGGAAACCATTTAAAAGACATTCTAAAAAACAAAAAAACCACAGTTGTCCTTTTATCCCTTCTCTGAAATCGCAGAGTTCTTCCTTTCAAAACGAGCCAGGTTGTTATTGCTAATTCTAAGGAAAAACCCAACCGTCCTTCAGAGGCCTGTTCTTATTAAGTGTTGGTTATAAAAGAATTTTTGAAAGTTCCTTGTCCTCTGTATTAATGGTAGAATCATTCTCTTGAATGACAATGTGAGGTAACTTCGAAGTGCAATTAGGTTTCCTTTGTTTTATCTGTTTGGAGAACCATTGTAATGGCAACAAAACAGCAGAGTTTTTATATATAAAATACATTTTTTAAGAAAATAAAGCCAGAGATGGGGGAAGGCCTAAAGCCACCTTATACTGTAGGCTTCCAGATATGCTAAATCAGCTCAAGGAGTAAAAATAGCTATTAGGGAGGACTGAGACAACATGCCTAGGTGGCTCAGTGGCTAAGACACTGAGCTTGTCGATCAGAAAGGTTGGCAGCTCGGCAGTTCGAATCCCTAATACAGGTCTCCTGCGTGAGCAGGGGGTTGGACTAGATAATCTCCAAGGTCCCTTCCAACTCTGTTACTGTTAAAAAAAAGTGAATTGCTCAAGGATAGAACTGAATATCTATTTCCATCTTCCAAAATGGCCGACCAGCCGGAATCCTGAACTGAAGTTACTCCATCTTGCAACATTTTATGATGGGTTTTCTTTATTATTACTCGTAAATGTCAGTGAAAAATGCTCCAAAGTTTGGCTTTGGGAATCCCATCAGCGAAAGCTGTCTCTTCCTGCCACGTCCACTTTCACTTTCTTTTGCTGGTCTAAAAAGAAGAATAGGGTTTACATTTGCAAAGGATGACTAAAGAAAACACAGACGCTTCCAAATCAGGCTGCTGATCTGAAGCTTTCATTTAAAGGCCCAATTCTGCATTACTCTCTTACAGCTGGGACAGTGTTTATTTATTTATTTGCAAATAAATTGTAAAAGGAAGACAGAAAGAAAATTGACTTCTCTGAACTGTGGTGCTGCAGAGGTTCCTGTGTATTCCTTGGACAGCAATTATGTTTGGAAGAGTTAAGGAAACAGATTGCCAAAGAATATGGTGGCTGGACACTGTCAAAACTGACACCAACAAGAGCATAGAAAAACTCAAAGAAGTAGTGGAAGATTGGAAGATGTGGAGAGACCTGGCCCATAAAATCGCCAAGAGTCAGACATGATTCAATGGATACCATCATCATGCCTTCCATTTAGCCTTAGTTTTAACCTTTGTTTTCTCAGACTCAGGCTGATTTTGCTGCGAAGAGGGGAAGGCCTTTTCATGTATGATCTTTGATGCTTTTTTGGAGAGGAATTTGAAACCAAGGATCTCTGCAAAAGCCACATTTGGAACAGATTTGGCTTTAGGGCTGTGGGGAACATTTTGTTTGAATCAGGAGACTTCGCAGCATAAGAATTCTCACCCCCTCGACGTCAATAGGCAAGAAAAGCCTGGTGTCACAAAGAAGAAAAGTGATGAGAACGCATGCATTTTGGGTTTCTTCACGAAGAACTTTCTCACACATTCCCACATGGTATTTTTATTTGATGTCTACATGTGGGGAGCAACCTAAAATTGAAGCTCTGCGAGATATCTTTGCATTTAGTTCTGAAGTTTTGTCTACTCAAAAACCGATTTCAGATTCTGCTCTCCATATGCGATTCCAAGTTTCATACTTGAAATAGAAAAATATGGATTTTTTTTTACATGTGTCAGTAACCTGACAAACTGATTTACAAGGTTTGCGGACGGACAATTACCACACTCCAACCTTACAAAATCCGGAAGGAATAGATGTGAATCCTTCTCAGAAAAGGTCTTACATTGTTACTCCTTTACCACCAGATTAGCTAATTACTCTTCATGGCAGTGGTGAAATTCAATTTTTTTTACTACTGGTTCTGTGGGCGTGGCTTGGGTGTGTGGCAGAAGAAGGATACTGCAAAATCTCCATTTCCATCCCACTCCAGGGGAAGGATACTGCAAAATCTCCATTCTCACCCCACTCTGGGGCCAGCCAGAGGTGGTATTTGCCGGTTCTCCGAACTACTCAAAATTTCTGCTACCGGTTCTCCAGAACCTGTCAGAACCTGCTGGATTTCACCCCTGCTTCATGGGTATTTTTGGTGACCTAATTGTGATGGGTATTAAAGGTAATGCAACTAGACCAGTACAAGTAATCTTCAACTTACAGCAGTTCAAAGTTACAATGGCACTGAAAAAGTGACTTATGACCATTTTTCACACTTATGACCATTGCAGCATCCCCATGGTCACATGATCAAAATTCGGATGCCTGGCAACTGACTCATATTTATGACGGTTGCAGTGTCCTGGGTCATGAGATCGCCTTTTGCAACCTTCTGACAAGCAAAGTCAAGGAAGAAGTCATATTCACTTAATCGCTGTGTTACTAACTTAACTGCAGTGATTCACTTAACAACTATCGTTTGTTATAAGGTTATAAATGGGGCAAAATTCGCTTAGCAAATGTCTCACTTAGCAACAGAAAGTTTGGGCTGAATTGTGGTCATAAGTCAAGGACTACCTGTGTATTGCCTCTAATACTTGATAGACAAGGTGAATCGAGATGGAGAGACGGAAAGTGACAAGCACTCCAGACTTGCATTGCAGCTTATCAGGGGTGGGTTTCACTTACCTTTACCACCAGTTCGCCCCGTATCTGCCCAGCCTTCCCTGCATGTGCTTTTCTCATTCATGTGCCTTCCTCGCATGCGCCCAGTCTAAAAAACGTGCCTAAATAGCATGACTTGGAGCCGGGGTGGGGCTGCGGGCCCACCTGCGATCGCTGCTACCAGTTCGCCCGAACAGGTGCGAACTGGCTGAGTACCACCTCTGGAGCTTATACACATATGGTGACAGGGGTGGGTTCTACTTATCTTTACTACTGGTTTGCAGCGGGGCCTCGCACGCGCGCTCTTCTGCGCAAGCGCAGAAGCATTTTGATAATGTCGGGGTCGGTGGTGGGGCCTCCCATCGGTTTTACTACCAGTTCTATAGAACTGGTGCGAACCGGGCGCAACCCACCACTATATGGTGATAATCCTTATATAATAACTTCACAAACTTCAGAATTATATCTATGAATCCTCAGTGTTAGATTTTTAAAATATGGTTAGTAACTTATTTGTGCCTGAAATAGAAACTGTTCTGCATTGTTATATATAAACAGTCACAAAGTTCTTCAGAGAGTTTCTACATTCCTGAGGAAATATTGCCCCAGTCACATTTGGAATATTCATTGCGACAAATGCATAAAATCTGCAAAGGTCTGAAAAAGAAAAGCAAACTAAGTTATTTTTCTGAACCTCAGAACACTGAAGAGTATATATGAGTGACAATAAATGCCCTGAATTTAGATACTTTTATTAATTTTGTGACCATTCCCTAACATATAGGGTGATGAATATAGAACCATCATTTATAGCATGTACAAATTCTGTAGTACATGATTTCAACTTGATTTTTGAAACATTCCTCAAGATGCTCTTTAAATAAGTTTATGCCTTTCCCCTGCTGTCAAATATTTGGAAAAGAATCTTGAGTGCATCAAACTGACACAAATTGTACTCAGTACATTGTGCAGAAATCCTTTCAGGCTTAACTGTCACGACCCCATAACGTCAAACAAAATATCCATTGCGCTGACCAAGCAAGTTTCAACATAACGGTGCAAAGAAACTGTCACCAATGTTAGTAGGTATAGTCCTGAAATTCTATTCCCATGCTATTGTACCTATCAAACAACCTCCAGTGATGCAGTGCAAATAAAGAAAGTAAGAGTACTAGTTAAAAATGGATTTTAAGTATGTTTAAAAGGTGCTCCCACATCATCAGTGTTTTCTCTGTTCTGTATAGAGCAGAATACTTTATTTGGCCAATATTTGTGGTTTAGACCAGGGGTGGGTTCTACTTACCTTTACCACCGGTTCACAACGGGATCGCACACGCGAGCAAAGCTCGCATGCGTGCCTTGCTTCTGCGCAAGCGCAGATTGATGATGATGACATCCAGGGCAGTGAGCGGGGCCTCCTGCCGGTTTTACTACCGGTTCTTGCGAACCGGTCCGAACCGGGGGCAACCCATCACTGGTTTAGACACCCAAGATATTTGTCTCCGGTACTCAGTGTATTTGTAAAACAACAGACATAATAATAATAAATTATAAAATGACAGAGATAATCCAAATAAATAAATAAATAAATAAATAAATAAATAAATAAATAAATAAATAAATAAATAAATAAATAAATAAATAAATAAATAAATAAATAAATAAATAGCAACAACACCTTCAAACATCCTTTTCTGCCTATCCTAGGTCCTTGGGAAGGACTTGATAAGTGGATAAAAACGCCAAAACCATTCTGAACATCTGGTTGACTGTGTGACAAATCATTATAATAATAGTAAAAGTCTGCAACAGTAAAAGGGGGAAATGAGATGTAATAAAAAAGGATAAATAATACTGTAACCACATTCTAACCCACATATACATTAGACAGAACTTAGTAATCATCGTGTTTCTCAAGTGCAAATATTAGGTGTTCAGCAGAGTGATAGCACTTGAGGGGGGAAAAAACCCCTGTCCCTGTGTCTAGTTGTTTTGGCATGCAATGCCCTATAGTGTTGTCCCAATGGAAGGAACGGAAACGGTTGCTGGAATTGGGTATGTCTAATGAAAAGAAGTGACATGGTAGCAGTGCTCCAATATTTAAGAGGCTGCCACAAAGAAGAGGAAATCAACCTATTTTCCAAAGCACCTGAACAATGGATAGAACTTAATCAAGGAGAGAAGCAACCTAGAATGAAGGAGAAATTTCCTGACAGTTAGAATAATTAATCGGTGAAACAATTTGCCTCCAGAAGTTGTGGATGCTCCAACACTGGAGGTTTTTAAGAAGAGATTGGACAACCATTTATCTGAAATGGTATAGTAATTTGTAATAGTAAAATGGTAATTTGTAATAGTAAAGCAGTAATTTCCTGCTTGAGCAGGATGTTGGACTAGAAGACCTCCAAGGTGCCTTCCAACTCTCTCGTTCTGTTATATGTGTAGAGGAAAGAAGGACTTGCTGTAAATAATTTGCTTTATTCCTTCAGCAGAAATCTGCCTCAGGCAGAGTTTGGTTCATAGAAAAAAAGTGGGACTTTCATGTCAATGTCATGCCTGCCCTCATCTTGCAGATTTTGATCCCAGGCCTCGTTGGGACATTCCTCTGTGCTTCACCCAGTTTCTTTCGCAAACTGTTTCACTTTTCCAGTAGAAAGGTAGATAATGATGAATGACAGGAAACCTCACAGAACAATAAGACATTGCTGTAAGATTTATAAGCTATTAACGCCGATAAGGCTGTTTGGCACAGGATGCGATAGAGTCCTGAAAGATCACCAGATGTCCATAAGCTTAAAGACCCACGTACAGAGGAGCACATGCAGTTCCATTTCCTTCTCCAAGAGAAGTATATGAATAAATTTTGGATTCATAAATTCAGAGGAAGAATGTGAGTATGCAAAGATTGCTGAATAGAAAATTGCTAGTCTGAAGCAGGTAGACAAAGGGTGGCATTATTTCATTCACTTTGGCAGCTGTTTCCAAAGGTAGTTTGTAAACTGAGCTCGGAAAGGCCTTGCATGTGTTATGAGGATGTCTTAGCATGTGATATATTACATACCCCCATCTTCTTCCCCCACTCCGTCACTGAAGATCCTCATTCATTGTTGACTTATTAATAACAGGATGCCTTTGGTGCTATAAATCAGCTGGTAGCCTCCGCAAAGGCCTATTACAATGCACTCTATATAGGGCTGGCTTGATTTGAGATATGGATTTCAGTTTGAAAGTCAGGAAGCACTTGAAGACCTGTCTGTTCTCCCAAACCTTGGAGCAGATCATCAGTATCAGATCTGCAGTCAACATCTCCCAACATGTCATAGATCCAGTGATTCTTCCAATTAATATACAATATTGAAGAAAACATGATACAATGCATGTACCCCAATGTACCCCACGCTAATTGCAGTGTTATTACAGCTCTGCTCTGCTTACATAATGCTATTTCACTAAGGCATCTCCTGTTAAATTTTAGCAGAGAACAGTCCTCCATCTGAATGTCTCTCTCTCTCTCTCTCTCTCTCTCTCTCTCTCTCTCTCTCTCTCTCTCTCTCTCTCTCTCTCTCTCTCTGAAAGAAGGGCCAAGTCAAATTCAGGTTCAAGATCAAAAGCTAAATTAATGGAAGGCAGAGGATTTGAAATTGTTGCTTATCGGTAGTTAACCCCTAACCAGGTTGTCTACAGGGTTGTATTCAAATGTGGAAAACAGGAAATCCAGGCAGTTCAAATGAATGTGAGAATTTATTGCAAGCTTAAAATCTCTACAAGTATCTAAGCTAGTAACAGTCAAAGTGTATTGGTGGTAGATAAGAGTTAATGGAATTTAAGATGGACTGGATTTAGATCTTTTGTGGATGCACAGGGATTCATGGTTTATGATGCATTTGACCCTTCCCTTGGGCTCAGCCTAGTCATCTCCTACATATTGCAAGCTTAAGCTTTCTACAAGAATCTGAACTACTAAGGGTCAAAGCAAATTGGCGGTAGATAAGAGTTAACGGAATTCAAGGAGGACTGGATTTAGATCTCTTGTGGGCAAAAAAGGGACTTGAGACTGATGGCATGTTTGACCCTTCCCTTGGGCTAAATCTCCCTTGATCAACTCCTATAGTTGTATGTCAACAGTCAACATGTGGCTACAGTCATGTGATTGAAACTGTCATCTTGATTTTTTGATCTCTTCTTGAAGATATCCCTGCCCCAGCTCACAGACTGAGCAGATTTTAAACACATTACTTGGTTGCAACTTTGTATATTGCGAACAATATATTTCATTAAAAAATATAACCAGTATTTCTATATCTGCTTTATCTTTCCCAATTAGCATATGCACAATCTACTCTAATTATTTATATAATCACCCAGTGGCTAACTGCATTATTAATAAAAGTCTATTATTATTATTAATAATAGGTCTATTATTTAGAAATAACTTTTAAAAAATCTGTGTTAAATTCTCTATACTGGCTTTTCTTTATCTATTTAGTCCTTACCCTGAACCTAAAATGGATCTGCAGAAATAATTCTGTTATATTTGTGAGAAAAATAAAGCATGCGTCCCGCATATATACTTATGTCATACATTTAAGAGAATAGTTCTTTTTCATAGAATGTTCTACTTTCCATCATTGATAGCAAGGTTCTTTTGGTGTTCAGAAATTTACTTCTACTAGACTATGGTTACTAGCAGAGTGAGCTAGTTTGTTTCTTTAAACTGCACAGATACATGCACACATGCCAGTTTTCATTTTCATGGCAAAATGCTATAAAGTCCGTCAGGAAAAAAAAAAAAAAAAAACCCACACAAATTGACAATACCAGAATCACTAGGGGCAGCTACTATAATTACAAAAATATCAGTTCAAGCAGGTTTATCTACAGTTGCTGGCGGAAATTCCCACACAGGGAGCCCACCACTGTGGACAGCTCATTCACACAATGAAATCCACAGGGATCAATCTTTTTCTTGGGTCATTATTAAACAAGTATCATTAAGCCTTGCTGCAACAAATGAAACATCCTTGATAAAGATTTAATTGGAACTTACGGAAAAAGACTTTTTCCTCCATGCCTTGAAAACATAAAGCTAAACATCAATGAGATTTTTCACAGATTCAGCAAAAGGTGAATGAGTTGAATTAGTTATCTGCAGCATGAAAACATAGGTGGCTACCTAAGTTAAATGCTTGCTTAAAAATTCATTTCACTAATTGCCAGTACTATAAAAATAGAAAATCCAAAGGATACTACTATTGCTTGAGGCATGAAAAAAAAAAAAAACCCAGTTGGAATAGAATGCATTAGGAATTATGTTTTGCTAAAGCAGATGCTTCTTTATGGTGCTGAATCAGCAGCTCTAGCAAAGATAATCCCAATTGATTTCACATTAAAATTACCCATTGATTTCCTTCTTGGTTTTCCAGAGGATTGAGTCTGTCTGTGCAATTAATGTGTGCAAAGATTTCCTCTTAATCCATGAAAGGTGCTTATTTACAGATCTGTATCTCAGTGATAATCAACCAGGTCTAATCCAGCACAGAATTGATAAACTGTCTTGCCATTTGTGCCCCATACATAAAATCAATGCATGAGGTTTTTTTTCCTTTTTTTTCAGCATTTGCAATTTGAAGCGGGGTGGGGGGGGTGGGGGTGGAGAGAAGAAATCAGCTTCAGCGTTTGAATTGATAGGATCAATCCATTCCTCTGCATTACTGTTCTTGAAGAAAGTCAACGGAATTATTTTAGAAAGTCCAACAATTTTAGTTTGTCTTAGTCCTTGGTATAAATGGTGATTTCATTAAATTCGACATCGAAGATATTGCATAAGCTAAGGAAAAGAGGGCTAAAAGGCCTGGAAAATTGGCCAATTGTGATTGGACACACAAGGAATTTGTCTTTGGTGCATATGCTCTCAGTGCACATAAAAAGAAATGATACACTTGTTAAGAATCATAAGGTACAACACTTAATGATAGTCACAGGGTACAAATAAGCAATCAAATCATACTAGGAAACAATCAATATTGATTGATATATTCAATCAATATTTTTTGATTACAGCAATCAAAATTGCTGTAAGGATACAGCAACAAGTTACAGTCATAAGTGGGAGGAGATGGGTTATAGGAACGATGAGAAGATTAATATTAATAGTAATAACTATTTTATTTTTATAAAAAGCAAAAGCAAAGCATCACAAATGCAGAATTCTATCTCTTGTCTCCAACTGCCACATACCCGATGAGCATGACCATCGTACCACTTTCCCTCCCCCCGGAGAAAAACAAAATGATTTTTGTGCCTGTTTTAGAAAAAAAAAAAACCCTGCTTAAAAGTGCCTAAAAAGTCCTCACTCCACATTAAAACTGGCCAGTGTTTTTCAAAACACAGTGGGAGTGAAAGAAAAGTAGCTTCCATTGCCACATAATATCACCCACTTTCCAAGACATCTTGTGCCTTTCTTTGATTGAGAAAAAGTGGCAAAAGGGCTTTTTGCTTTCTTTTTTTGGAAGCCTATAACTCTTCCTTCCCTTCCCCAGTCCCCTTTCCTAAGGGTCATTCCTCCAAACTGGCCCTGATATGATCAAGGTTTTCAGAGAGATGATGCTCAGCTGCTTTTCTATGTTGCAATGAAAAGAATGAAAAGTGTTCATAGCTTTGTAACCTTAATGCTAGATGGAGTTTATGAAAGTTGAGGTCGAACACATTTTGTTGTGGTCCGCTAGCAGCCTGCAGAGCTGGCAGTGGAGTCGGACAGTGAGGAGGCTGGGGAGGAACATGGGCCAGTCCTGGGGAAGGCTCGGATGAGGGCTCTGCATTGGAGGCAGAGAAAGGGCCATCGGGGGAGGTACGTGCTGCCTCTGGAGCCTCCAGAATCGGACCTCAGCGAGGCAGAGGAACAGGGGGAACCTGTTCCCAGTGTGGGCATGCGCAGAGCTGCCAGAAGCCAAGAACAGTTAAAACAAAAGGGACAACTCTGGAGTAGGGCTTGGAGATGATTGGCCCCTCCCATAAGACTTAAAAGAGGAGCAAAGGGACATGGGCCTTTGCAGGAAGCAACGTTGTTAATTCTGTGCAGTTTAAAGTCTGAAGCTCTGTTTGATTCTGGACTCCATGTGGCTTTGCCAATTAGGTCTTTGGCAGCGTGTCAAGGGAGATAAAGGTGGGTGATTATCAGCCTTATCCCAAAGGACTCTTTACAACTATTTGGGACTCATCTGTGAATAAACAGAATTCACAGCTGTTAAAATAAAACAGGTTTTTGGGACTACTCGTGTGTTTTATTGACTCAGGAAGCCTAGGTCAGAACACATTCCTGGAATACCAGGTTGAGAAAAGTATTGTTTCATATATACAGTATCATAAATGTATGCAAATTGGATTAATGGAATTATATGCCACTTGTCAGGGAACATTTATAGCAGGACTACCATCTGGTAAATTCGCAAAATTCATTTTTCTCGCCGTGTACATATATATGCCCGAACAAGACTGTGTTGTTTCTCTGTATCACATATGTGGGTATATACATAATTTTGTATTTATTTATTTAGTCATGTTTATGTAGTGTGTATTGGAGGTGGTGACCCTTTGAGAGCTGCATGCAACAAAATTTCATTTTAATGTATGCTGATTAGTGTACATTCAAAGTGACAATAAAGTTATTCTTCTCTTCTCTTTATTGGATTAATAGTAATTATATGGCACTTGTCAGGGAATTGGGCAGCCAGTGCCTGAATGGAGACAGAGTCGCTGACACAAACTTGTAATTTTATATAAATATATTTTACGTTTATATTTGCAGTAAACAAGATAGTCAGGCACATCACTACATCCTGAGGTAAATCATCAATCACAGAACAGCATACAGAGCACACAGAAGAAAAAGGCAAAACTTCCCCTTTACACCCAGCAACCAATCATAACATTGCCTCATGCAGGAGCCTGCACTCTCCAACCAATCAACTACAACTGTGTGTTCTGGCCCATTGTACACTAATAGTTCCAGCTATTAAATTAAATATATAATGCTTTTGGTCCATAGGGAAGTCACCCCAAAAGAGTAAGAATAGACAAAAAAGAATGATACAGATTTTAAAAAACCCTTTAAGTCCCAGTTGCTCCACCTCAACACACGTTTCTCCTCAATAAGTGAACATGAATTCATGAACGGGGTGCATACAGTATACCTGTCCGAAACAATGGAGAAGGGAAAAATCAAACAATGAATAATAATTGTATTGCTAATCAACTAAAATCA
This sequence comes from Pantherophis guttatus, assembly GCF_059756535.1. NCBI lineage: Eukaryota > Metazoa > Chordata > Lepidosauria > Squamata > Colubridae > Pantherophis > Pantherophis guttatus. Next base: position 13,114,075 of record NC_142070.1, on the reverse strand, counting down.
ATTGCCAGTAAGATGCTGTAAGTTATCTTCACCATTTCATGGACAACTGAAGATATAATTATCATGTTATCCAAGAGACATACAGTATCTTCACGGAACAGTTTATTCTATGGCCTATTCTTGTCTTGCCCATGGTGATTTTCTATTGTTGTGGCAACAGCAGTTAATTATTTCCATAGCGAAGCAACATGTAATATTTTAAGACATTTTCAAAAGTACTTTATTTGCTTAGGGCATTCAAAGCAACTACCCATGACCATGGATTCATTTAGTTAAGAACTAGGGTTTTAAATTGCTACCTGCTGGGAATAATCTCTCTTTCCCATCAGTAATCCTATCTTCTGTGTATCATTTTCTTTTCTTCTTTTTCCCCCCCCAGTTCTTCATTAACTGTGTCATTAACTAATCAGAAGCATTCTTCATATTAAACCTCTTTTAATTAGGACATTTGTACCCTGGAAACCTTTTAAATGACCCATGCTTAATTCCATAATTTATGCCATTCACTGCTATGGCTTTGTGGCTATTGAAATGTCTTGTAAGTATATCGTTGTAAGCACAGAGCGTTCTTCAATTAGCAAACTTTGAAAAGAAAGCTTGGCCTTGAGTAATGATATTAAAATCATTACACCATATAGGAGGGCCAGAGATAAAGAATTGAAATGGTTTCTGAAATATATATACATGAGAGAAACCATTAAAATCGCTTTTTCCTAGCCCACCTATATGGTGTAATGATTTTATACATACATACATATACATACATACATACATACATACATACATACACACACACACACACACACACACACACATCTATAATCTTAAATAGTATCAGATTACAAATCTGATCTTGAAAATCTTGAGAACATGTTTTATGAATTTTATTATTATTATTTGGCAATTTAACTTCTGCTTCAGGGGCTGGCAGTTTTTTGCCAACATTGCTAGAGGAACAATGATTACAATTAAGGCATCCTCCAACTCATTACCGAACAAGAATTTTTGAACATTAATGGATGTTACATAATTAGTAGTTAATAACGGAGATTACCAGATGGCTTGGTACAAATCTCTGTGTCCAAATAAGTACAACCTGGAAACATTATATGCCTCTTTTTGCCAACATTTGTGGTTTATAGTGGTCCAGATAATGTGAGGCAGGGAACATACCCAACAGTTCTTCCTCCTATTTTCTCCACAGTAGCAACTCAGTGAGATGAGTTGGTCTAAGAGAGAATGAAAGCCCCAGCAGGCTTTCATAGCTAAGGCAGAACTAGAAGTCACAGTCTCCTGGTGATTGGCCCAAGGTCATCCAGGCAGCTTTCATCCCTCAGGCAGGAGTAGAACTCTTCTCAGTCTCCTGGTTTCTAGCCTTGTGTCTTAACTACTAGACCTGTGATGGCGAACCTATGGCACGCATGCCACAGGTGGCACGTGGAGCCATATCTGTGGGCACGTGAGCGTTGCCCTAGCTCAGCTCCAGCGCGCATGTGTGCACTGGCCAGCTAATTTTCGGGCCTTCCAGGCCCACTGGAAGTCAGGAAATAGGCTGTTTCTGGCCTCCAGGGGGTGGGGAAGGCTGTTTTTGCCCTCCTCAGGCTCCAAGAAAACCTCTGGAGCCTGGGGAGAGCAAAAAATGGGCTTTCTGGGCCCACCGGAAGTCAGGAAATGGGCTGTTTCCGGCCTCCCAAGGGCCTCCGGGGGGGGGGGGGGAAGGCCGTTTTCGCCCTCCTCAGGCTCCAAGAAAACCTCTGGAACGTGGGGAGGGAGAAAAACAGGTCTGCCATGCCCACCGGTAACCTTTTTGTCATCACATGCCAAAAGCTGGGGAAGAGCGAGGGGAGAGCGTGCCCATGCATGGAGGTGCGGGGTGTGAGGGGCATTGAATTATAGGTGTAGGCACATGCGTGCGTGACCACCCCCCGCGCTCCCCCCACTTTTGGCACACAATGGCAAAAAGGTTAGCCATCACTGTACTAGACCAAACTAGCTCTACAAACATACATTTATGTATGTTATATATAGATTAAGGTGACCAGACGTCCCGCTTTTGGCGGGACAGTCCCGCTTTTGAGCAATTTGTCCCGCGTCCCGCGGCGTTTTAAAAAAGTCCCGATTTTTCATTCTGCCTGCCTCCTGAATCCCCGCTGATGGCTAGAGGGAAAAAAAACTCTTTAAACTCTTGCTGCCGGGCTTCAAAGGGCCGACCTACAGCTGATCAGTGTTAAAAAAAAATGAATAGACCCATGCCTGCAAAAATAGAAAAAACAGCCCCTGTTAACAGCTTCCGCTAGGTTAATTAGCTGCAAAAAGCTGCAAAAAGTTCCTGGAGCAGATTTTTTCCCCCCTAGCTATACTGAAAACAAAGGCGAAAGCGAAACTAAACCTGCAACGTGACAAAATGAGGCAGAGAGAGATTTCTTTCTTTTTCTTTTTCTTTTTCCTCACCAAAAAAGGTAGGTACAAAACTGCAAACAATGGGACATTTTGGGCAAAAGAGGAGAGTTCAAGATTTTAAAACACAAAAGAAAAAAAGCTCTATTTAACTAGGGAATTGTAATAATTGAGATACTATTAATAATTGTATATTGTGTTGAAAGCAGAATATGGTTAAGTTGTGGTTTGGAGGAATATATGGGGGAAATTATTTGGTTTATTATTATTGGTAAATATAATTAATTGATTTGTAAGAAATTGGATTGCATGGAAATAATTGGAATATTCATGTTCATATTGATTAATATACAAAAAAGATAGTTATATAACTAATTGATTTATATTAAAATGTTGAATTTGTATTAAACAACTGTATTACATAATTACATAATTAACCAATGTGAGGATGGATATAAAAATAGATGACAATGGGAAGGGGTATAATATAGAATAGAAGGGAAAAATTGAATTTGATTAAGATTAGAGATGAGGATGAAGGGTAATATTGTTTTTTTTAAAAAAATAGATGAGGAATAAATATGGCAAAAAGGAAATATAGAAATTGTAAATTTAATTGAAATGACTAAACACTGTTTAAATTTGTGAACCAGCCAAATATTCTGTTCAAAGAAAATACATTGTATGTTTGTATGTGTGTTTCTAATTATTGCCATTTATTCATATTTGTTCTCTTTTATTCTTTAAAGTTTAACCATTCATTCTTTATCTTAATATCTTTATATTTGCTTGGGGTTGGCTTTCTTCCCTTTCATCTTTTTTATTGTACAGCAATCTTTCTCCTCAAACCTACCACCACTCTCTTTTCTTTCCTTCTTACTTTCTCTTCCCCCCACCCTCTTTTTCTCCTCCCTACTTCCTCTTCCTTTCTCCTTCTCCTCCTCTCTTCCTCCCTCTCTTACCCTCACTCCTACTCTAATTTCCATTCCTTCATCCCTCTCTATTGCTGTATCCTTTAATGCATATGGACTACTCAGAGGGCTGAAAAAGTTATTTTTGACTGGTCCTCACACTTTTGACCAGTCCTTGAACTTATGACTGTCCTCACATTTTACATTTTTGCCCTATCTTGTCATCATGGTGAAGAGAAGCAGTTGTGAAATGAGTGACATGGTTGTTAAGAATGCTGCATGGGCATAAATATGAGGATGGTCATAAGTGTGAGGACCAGTCAAAAGTGCGAGGACCTGTCAGAAATGACTTTTTTCAGCCCTCTGGTTAGTCCTTTTGTGCATATGGACTACTCAGAGGGCTGAAAAAGTTATTTTTGACTGGTCCTCACACTTTTGACCAGTCCTCGAACTTACGACTGTCCTCACATTTTACATTTTTGCCCTATCTTGTCACCATGGTGAAGAGAAGCAGTTGTGAAATGAGTGACATGGTTGTTAAGAATACTGCACGGGCATAAATGTGAGGATGGTCATAAGTGTGAGGACCAGTCAAAAGTGTGAGGACCTGTCAGAAATGACTTTTCAGCCCTCTGAGTAGTCCCTATACACATAGCCATGGCCACCCGGTCACATGACCAGCTAGCCACGCCCACCCAGTCACATGGCCTCCAAGCCACGCCCACGCAATAAGTCACGCCCACAATGGTGTCCTTCTTACCAATGTTAAAATCTGTTCACCTTACCCTATACACATAGCCATGGCCACCCGGTCACATGACCAGCTAGCCACGCCCACCCAGTCACATGACCAGCTAGCCACGCCCACCCAGTCACATGACCAGATATCCACGCCCACAAAATAAGCCACGCCCACAATGTCCCTCTTTACCAATGTTAAAATCTGGTCACCTTAATATAGATAGATATGTTTTTCAAACCAACAGAGGATGATGTGAGGGTCATGTAGCCCAAACACACATGTGAGACAGGTGTATAAATAAACAAATAAATACTAGTAATAATAGCAATGATAATTGTTTAGAATCAGAGGTGAAATGCTACCGGTTCGCACTAGTTCAGCCGAACTGGTAGCAGCAGCGAGGTGGTGGTTTGGAGAACTGGTAGCGGCGGCAGCACGAGGCTCCGCCCACCTGCCCAGATGTCATTACTTTCTGGTTTTAACCAGGAAGTAACCTGTTTTTAACCTTCTGCGCATGCACACAGGGTCCAAAATTGCATGTTACATGCGCCCGAGCGCACTTCTGAACCGGTAGGGAAGGTAAGTAGATTTCACCCCTGTTTAGAATGCTTTTGAAGCATTTACATTAATACCTTATGCTTCTTGAAGAAAAACATGGGATACAATGTGAAAAAATGAGAAAAGGAAGCAAAAGAAGCTTTGAATATATATGCTAGAAATCACACTTTGGAAACATACAAATTAAAGCTTGATCAATTAGAGCATGAACAATTGTATGTTTTGAATACTGAATATTCATTCAAGTAAAAGTCTTGGGAAGAAATGGAAAGGACCCAGCCTCTGTGTGTGTGTGTGTGTGTGTGTGTGTGTGTGTGTGTGTGTGTGTTTTATTAGAGTTTCTTTGGGGGTAATTCATAACCATTATAATGAAATTAATTCTCTTATAACATTTATTGAGTTTTAAAAAGATTTAATATTCTGTTAATATAGAGATCCCATTGAGTAGGGAGGCCTGTTTTAAAAATGGAATTAATCTTCCAGAAATTTTAGGTGCACATTCAACACATCACGCTATATTGCAGATATATTGCATAGATAACATTTATTTTAAAAATAAAATGGACTGTGTGGGTTATTCCCCTATATCTTTACCAAAAGTTGATGCCAAGTTTTTAATACCTACTTTGGCACATAGATTGCAAACAGCATTACTCACAATTGTTTATTTTGTGCAGTTGGGTTTTATGAAAAATAATCAAATCCCAAATAATATTAGATTACTGATATTATATGAGCATTCTAGGCTAATAAAAACAAAACAGCTGTTTGAGCTTCATTAGAGGGGGAAAAACACTTTGCTAGGATGCAAATTATGTTTTGGGAACAAGTTATGAAGACAAGTAGACTTGCAGATAATTTATTTCTTGGATAAAAATTATTCTCCTAATTCTTCTGCTTGGCTAACTGCTAATAGGATTATCTCTTCTCTGCAATCAAGATGAGATATAGAAAATGTCAAGGTGCCTTTAATATCTCCTTTAATACTTAGCTTGTTTCTGGAACCATTGGTGTCTTTAATAAGACAATATGGCAATATTCAGCCGGGCATGGAACTGAAAGTAAATTCAAGTTACTCTGATATGCAGATGACATTTTTTCATCTTTTTAATAATTAGTTTGGTTTTTTTTACTCAGAACTGTTGGAATGGCACAGCAATATAGTAACTCCTTGGCGTATACAGCAGTGGTGGGTTGCTACGGGTTCACCCTGAATTGGGCGAACTGGTAGCGGCGGAGCCAGGAGGCTCCACCCACCTGCCTGGATGCTTCTGTGCAGAAGTGTCACGCGCAAGCGTGAGTGTGCAAGCACGCACAAGCGAACCAGTAGCAAACTAAATTGAAACCCACTACTGGTATACACTTAGTTGGATTAGGTTTAATAATGCTATTGGTAATTCAGAGCTGAAGAAGCTTCTTGGATGAGAAGCGAAACATTTTTAAAGAAAAACAAGGAAGTCTAGCTGCCTCTTGAAAAAGCACCTTTGGGACAGCTATGACCTGGATGATTGAGAATCTTCATAGACATTTTAGCTCTTGGTAATACAATACCTATGGAAGTGTAGGAAATAATCAGGCTGAGCCCGAGGGAGAGGTCAAACACATCATCAGTCATGAGTCCCTGCATGACCACAAGAGATCTAAGTCCAGCCCATCTTGAATTCCTTTCATTCTTAGCAATAGCAATAGCACTTCGACTTATATACAGTTCACAGTGCTTTACAGCCCTCTCTAAGCAGTTTACAGAGTCAGCATATTAGCCCCAACAACTGGGTCCTCATTTTACCAACCTTGGAATGATGGAAGGCTGAATCAAACTTGAGCCTGGTGAGATTTGAGCTGCCAAATTGCAGGCAGCCGGCAGTCAGTAGAAGTAGCCTGCAGTACTGCATTCTAACCACTGTTCCACCATGGCTCTTTCTATTCTTAACTCTTGCTAATTTCCCTTGACCGTTAGTAGTTCAGATTCTTGTAGAGAGCATAAACTTGCAATAAATCTTTCTTCTCATTTGAACTGCTGGAATCCCCTGATTTCCCCATGTTTGATGGGGAAATAAATAGGAAGCAGCTATTTTTACCCCAGATTATATTAAATGTAAAGGATGACCTGGTTCCTGCTCAGCAGAGAATAGGTCGCAAGACTTTCTGCAGGACTGTTGTGAGAAATATTCTAAGATGAGGATTTGTGTGTGTGTGTGTGATAATGATGCTAAGATCCACATTGAGATGGACTCAGATTGGGCAAATCCAGACAAGGTACAGGATGCACAATCTGATGGTATCATCTTAGTTTAAGAGAGTAACCCTTGAGGAAGTGGGCAGGATCTTTGTGCTATTAGTTTGACCATATCCTTGTTGGAACAAGGATTATATATGCAATGCAATTAAACAGAAATTAAAGCTGTTGCGAATTAAGGGAACTATATATTTCAATATGTTCCTTGATTGCAGCCCACTTTGTTTATCCTGCTGTGATAATCACCTCATCCATTTTTTAAAAAAATGATAATTAATTTGAAAGACGTTGCTTGCAAAGTTATTGTTAATCCTTTTTCTTTTCGAATGTGTACCATACTATCCAGTTTAACATTAGATTGTAGCCGAGTTAGAATCTTTCCTTTCTCTTCATGCCTCAATGTCGTATTATTATTGCACGTCCCATCAACTATACTCATGGGAGTGTAGACTCCCAAATGAGCCATCCATGACAGATAGATCATAGAGGAAGGATGATCAGACTAAATAAAGTCTACTGAAAAAGGAACTGCCAGCCTACTCTGATATTCTGCCCTGAACATAATACCATGACGTCCAAGATTTGGGGTAGGATTAGCTGAGGCCCCAGTTTATCAGCTATAGAAGATTTCAGTTCTGAGTATCATTTTGATATTTCAGAGCAGGGGTCTCCAACCTTGGCAGCTTTGTGGACTTCAACTCCCAGAATTCCTTAGCCAGCAAGTCTTAAAGTTGCCAAGGTTGGAGACCCCTGCTTCAGAGGGTTAAAGAGATTTGCATACTATATTAGTAGACTACAGCCCTTTTCCTTTATTCCTTGTACAGTTACTCCTCAGCTTATGACCACAACTGAGCCCAAACATTCCATTGCTAAGCAAGACAGTGGTTAAGTGGGTTTGGCCTCATTTTACAGCCTTTCTTGCCACAGTTGTTAAGTGAATCACTGCAGCTCTTAAATTAGTAATAGGATTGTTAAGTGAATCTGTTTTCCCCATTTGACTTCGAATGTCAGAAGTTCGCAAAAGGTGATCACATAACCTTAGGACACAGCAAACATCATAAATGTGAACCAGTTGCCAAGGGTTCAAATTTTGATTATATGCCCATGGGGATGCTGCAATGGTTTTAAGTATGAAAAAATGGTCATAAGTCACTTTTTTCAGTGCCACCGTAACAGTAGTGAAATCTAAAATTTGTTACTACTGGTTCTGTAGGCGTGGCTTGGTGGTGGTGGGTAATGTGACTGGGTGGGCGTGGCCAATTTGGTTTTTTTTTTTTTACTTTTAAAACCTTTTTCGGTGAAGAGGTTGTACAAAAATGCTTTCAAAAGGCTCTGACGATCCCAGCTGAGTTGCCTGACTGGCAGAGGCTTTTTTTTCTTTTAAATGCCTCTGACGATCAGGCAACTCAGCTTGGATCGTCAGAGGCATTTAAAAGAAAAAAAGGGTTTTAAAAGTTAAAAAAAAAAAGCCTCTGATGATTGTGCGACTCAGCTGGGCATGTGGGGGGGGGGCAGGGATTTTTGCTACCGGTTCTCCGAACCACCTGCCTCCATCGCTATCGGATCAGGCAATCCGGTCCAAACCGGGAGCATTTCACCCCTGCACCGTAACTCTGAACAGTCACTAAAGGAATTGAAGGCTATCTGTACATATTGTGTAGCCATATAGAAGTTTAAGAAACTAGTAAGCAAATAAATAAATGGATATTCACAAAAAGAACAATGTCGACTTGATACAGGTAGTCCTCAATTTACAACAGTTTGTTTAATGTCCGTTTAAAGTTACAACGGCACTGGAAAAAGTGACTTGTGACCGTTGCTCACACTTATGACTATTACAGCATTCCCATGGTCATGTGATAAAAATTCAGATATTTGGCAACTGACTCATATTTCTGATGGTTGCAGCATCCTGACCTAAGTCTTTCACCTTTTTAAAAAGAAATTTTAAATTTGGTTTTAAATTATTGGGGTTTTAAATTTGTTCAGCCAAATTATTTAATTCGTTTTATTCTATTTTAAATTTTGTATTTATATGTTTTATTCTATGGCTGTTCACCGCCCTGAGTCCTTCGGGAGTAGGGCGGTATACAAATTCAATAAAATAAAAATAAATAAAATAAATAAATCCCAGAGTCATGAAATCATCTTTTGTGACCTTCTGACAAGCAAAACCAATGAGGAAGCCAGATTCACTTAAAAACTGCAGTGTTACTAACTTAACAACTGCGGTAATTCACTTAACAACCGTGGCAAGAAAGGTCATAAAATGGGGCAAACCTCACTGAACCACTGTCACGCTTAGCCACAGAAATTTTGGACTCAATTACGGGCATAGGTCAAGGAGTACCTGTCGAAATAAAGAAGAAATGATATGAATACACAGAGGTATACAAAAAATATTGCCAAATTCATGCAGCACACAAAGATTTCGGTCCCTGGATTAGAAATAAAGAATCAAGTTAACTCTTCATTAGCTGCAATGCGAGCATTAACTATGCTATAGAAAAATCACTTAAACATTAATACCGTTGTACAACTAAAATACTGTGGAATAGTTATTTGTGTGAATCCTGTTTCAGAAATTTAGCAACCACAAAATGTCCACATTAAATGTAGACCCCCCCAAATCCTGGGAGCAAACTTGTCTGCAACCGATCCCAAATGAAATATCATCCTTTGGTCAAAGGTGCATCTTCTTATCTGATGCTGGTAGCTGAATGCAGAGTGAAAAAGATGATATGTTATTTCAAATATGCTGAGATATTTCAGAACAACTCCTTGACCCTGGGTGTGCTTATCTTTCATAACAGGGTTCACTCAAATCATTTTCCCACAGTATTTAAACTGTAGGACAATATTTAGTCTGGAGTAATTTTTCTACAGCATTGTTTATCGTAGGCTTACATTCCAACCAATAAGGAGTTAATTCATGCTTTGGTTTTATGATATTTATCAGGTTTTATCAACTTGTTTTGATACTGAATTAGAGAAGACTTTCTGGAACAGGGAGTCAAATTGGCCCTAGAAAAAAATTGCTAATTTACAAAGCTTCAAGTGCTGATAAAAGACAAAGCAGAACTGTATAAAATCTTGACAATGCAGTTTAAAATGCTGCTTGCAGCTTTGCGAGGATGGAAAATTCAGAAGTGACCCAGGGACTGTAAAAAATGAATTTATATTCCATACTTAAAAAAGAAAAAAGAAAAAAAGCTACTGCCAAAGAATAGTCAGTGCGCCTCTCACGTGCAAATAACACTCGCGATTTAGGCTTCAATAGCATATGGAATTAGAATTGCCAACAGTGTCTTGCTAATTTTGTTAGAATGTTGAAAACTTGGGAGGTTGTGATGGATGCAGAAAAGAGCTGGATTATGCATTGTAATGCTGTGACTCTCCCCCGTTATCCCGATCCCTGTAAAGACACTGACTGCCAGATGTACAAACTGAATTTAGAAGAAACTGAGGCATCTGAAATCAAGCCACTAACATTTGAAAGAAGATGAAAAAGGCAAGCAAGTTTTTTAAAAAACTTCTTCTTAGAATAGAATAGAACAACAGAGTTGGAAGGGACCTTGGAGGTTTTCTAGTCCAACCCCCTGCCCAGGCAGGAAATCCTACACCACTTCAGACAAATGGTTATCCAACATCTTCTTAAAAACTTCCAGTGTTGGAGCATTCACAACTTCTGGAGGCAAGTTGTTCCACTGATTAATTGTTCTAACTGTCAGGAAATTTCTCCTTAGTTCTAAGTTGCTTCTCTCCTTGATTAGTTTCCACCCATTGCTTCTTGTCCTGCCCTCAGGTGCTTTGGAGAATAGCTTGACTCCCTCTTCTTTGTGGCAGCCCCTGAGATATTGGAAGACTGCTATCATGTCTCCCCTAGGCCTTCTTTTCATTAAACTAGACAGACCCAGTTCCTCAACCGCTCTTCATATGTTTTAGCCTCCAGTCCCCTAATCCTCTTTGTTGCTCTTCTCTGCACTCTTTCTAGAGTCTCAACATCTTTTTTACATCGTGGCGACCAAAACTGAATGCAATATTCCAAGTGTAGCCTTACCAAGGCATTATAAAGTGGTATTAACACTTCACGTGATCTTGATTCTATCCCTCTGTTTATGCAGCCCAGAACTGTGTTGGCTTTTTTGGCAGCTGCTCCACACTGCTGGCTCATATCTAAATTCTTCTTCTTCTTCTTCTTCTTCTTCTTCTTCTTCTTCTTCTTCTTCTTCTTCTTCTTCTTCTTCTTCTTCTTCTTCTTCTCCTTCTCCTTCTCCTTCTCCTTCTCCTTCTCCTCCTCCTCCTCCTCCTCCTCCTTCTCCTCCTCCTCCTCCTCCTCCTCCTTTCAAACATAGACTAGACAACCATTTGACAGGGATGGTATAAGACTCCTGACTTGAGCAGGGTGTTGATCTGATGCCCCTTCCAGCCCTGTGATTCTATTGATTATACCAGGGGTCTCCAACCTTAAACACTCAAAGAGCCATTTGGACCCATTTCCCATAGAAAAGAAAACACCAGGAGCCACAAAACCCTTCCCATGCCTGACTATTTCTTGAGCGGCCACAAAACGTAGTTGAAATTAAACGTTCTGTTTTCTTCTGAAACTTTTCTTTTCTTGGATTTATCCATGGTTGGCCTACCAGGGGTTGAAAAGCTCAATAAATCACATGCCAGCGGGTGTCATACATTGGCGGTTGTGACGCATATTTTGAGTGACAGGGAGCCGCAGCAGAGGGGTGAAAGAGCCACATGCAGCTCCAGAGCCGCAGGTTGCTGACCCCTGGATTATATCAAGGTTTCCAACTGTTGTAGACCACAGCAAATTGTGGCAACCCCTTTGAAACCTAGATAGACTGGGCCACCTCATCTTCCTACTGAACAGGATGGCTACTATAATAGTAGTATAATAATATACTATGCAATATAAACTATATAATATACACTATAATAATTATTATAATGGACTTAAGGAATGTCTTGTTAAGAAAGTGCAACAGTGGTCTGTCCCTCAATATTAAAAGCACCAACCCAATGCACAAGAGTAGAGAAGCTGAACTACTGTAGTATTTTCTACTCTCAAAAATTCATAGGGTTGGTAACGTGAAATAAAGAGATGCAGAAACACCATACCGCTAAAAAAAGAAGAAGCTCCCAGCCTATTATTGTTGTTGTCATTTACATAGTTTACATCCAATTTCAGAGTCCAGGTGGCTCATATAAAACATCATAAATATCAAAGAAATGCCATCAAAACAATCAATTAAACTAACAGGCATTGAAACACCGTGACATACTGGCACCTGAAGCTCCAAAAGCCTGCAAACAGCAGTGTCCTTTTTTTTTCACCACCTTTCTTAAATCCTAAAAATGAGGTGGCCAATAAGATCTTTGGTGATATATCCAAAGTGATGGGCTGCCATAGTAACAGCCTGTTTCTATGCCTTTTCCGTTCTGACATCCTCAAGAGAAGAAAGGAAGCACTGTGTCCCTGATTGAATGGACAAACTGCTTAAAACTGCTTGTAAATAACATGCACTCAAGGATTTATTTATAAAGAAGATCTAGTGGTTGCCTGGATTTTTGCAGTCCAGGCCTGATGAATCTAACAAAAGTGCTACTCTTCTCTTTTATCTTCAACAAGAGGCTAAATAAAATTTGTTTTTTTTTAAAATCAGTTTCTCCAAGCAAATCCAGACTTTCTGGGTCTTTGTTACCAACCTAGATTATCTGGTCAGCCATAATCAGATGATCAGCATTTCCAGCATTTCCTGACAACTTCCCACAAATCAATAGGAAAACTGGCAGGAAATGTAAACTCAGTCGTTATTATTGTTGTTGTTGTTGTTGTTGTTGTTGTTGTTATTATTATTATTATTATTATTATTATTATTATTATTATTATTAATCATATTTCTATGCCGCCCACTCTCCGAGGACTCTGGGCGGTTTACAACAATCGACAGTATACTAAATAGCATCTTGCCCCCAACAATCTGGGTCCTCATTTTACCCACCTCGGAAGGATGGAAGGATGAGTCAACCTTGAACCGGTGAGATTTGATCTGCTGATCTGCTGAACTAGCAGTCAGCTGAAGTAGCTGCAGTACAGCACTCTAATCACTGCGCCACCTCAGCTCTTACTCATGATTACATAAGTCTCCCCAACTTATGCAACCTCTCCAGCCCCTCTGAACGCATACTATGATGGCCACTTGCGTATTCCCACACACTTTTTCCAACATGTGCCATATCCACTGGTGGGATTCAGCCAGTTTGCACCACTTCGGGAGAACTGGTTGTTAACTTTCTAAGTAGTTTGGTGTGAACTGGTTGTTGGAAGAAATCATTAGGGCAGAGAACCGGTTGTTAAATTATTTGAACCCCACCACTGGCCATATCCCCATGGATCCTCCTTGTTTCATGCAGCATCTATTGTTTATTAAGTCAATGGGGAAGCCAGCAGGAAGTCTAAACCCAATGTGGCATTAAAAAAGAAAGAAGGGAGGGAGGAAAGGAGGAAGAAGGAAGGAAGGAAGGAAGGAAGGAAGGAAGGAAGGAAGGAAGGAAGGAAGGAAGGAAGGAAGGAAGGAAGGAGCAGAGGGAGAGAGGGGGAAGGGAGGGAAGGTTTATATTGTTCCCTGCTAATTTCCCACAAGGAAACTCAATACAGACACCAACAAGAAATCAGAAACTGCTTCTCCTCCCACTGATTTTTTTAGTCCATCCGTGGTCATTAGATAAGAAAATGTTTCTGGAAGAAAGACTCCTCAGGTCATGTGTTATCTAGTGAGATTTAAAAGCCTTCTTTAAAAGAAAGATGATGCCAGAGATTAATGCCAAAGGAGATTGTTGACAGGACCTTGTGCCCAACAATATTCTGTCATTTATTTCTGGAGAAGAAGATGGCCGGTTTGTTGATCTCTGAACTACTATAGAAAAGGATCATTATATTTATTTGTGATATAGATCTGCACAGGCTTGTATCTACAGACACCTCGCCATCCTACCATCGTAAGGGTTCCTTGTTATCATGAATTCATTTCAAGAACTGCCCACAGAAGAAGCCGTACCAGGTTGCAAAGAGTAACAGTTTTGTTCACTCTTGGGTTGGATCCAGAAGTAAATTAATGCCATGGGGAGTTAAATCATGATTTCAGATGGTTTTATTCTTGTGGATTTCACCCAATGGTTTTGATTCCAGCGTTTTTGAATGGATGCAAAAATGTGGCTTTCTAATATAAAAGCTGGTACATAACAGCCTGCCCTTTTTCCCATGCAAGAGGACAACAAATACAGAATTCTATAACAACCTTCTGTAAAGCAGAATGTTCACATAGGTTTCTCTAGTGTTCTATTACTTTTCTCAAAGGTGACTTTTCCTCCCACTCTGCAAAGGTCTTACAAAGCTTGGCCTTTTGTAATTACAAACTAATAGCCTACTTCACAATTAAGAAGCAAATTACATTAAAAAGGTGTACTAGCTGTACCAAACCATTTATCTTACTTCTTTACATAGAGCCAAGAAAGACGGGCATCTTGGGTAACGTTTTAATTAAAAAAATATTCCTTTTAGATTGAACCAATAGTTCTTTTATTTTTTCCCCAAGATTTTTGTTTAACTATTGTGACCACCACGATCTTTGAAGTTCGTTTATTATTAATATTTAATTATGGAAGTGTTGGCACTTTTTATTGTAAAAAAGAAACACAACAAAATAAAATACTCTTGTCTAAGCAATATTTTAAAAGGAAACCAATTTAAGGTCATATTTTCTGATAGATGATATAGATTGACTATATATGAATATGTATTATAATGTTATTTTCCAGGCTATAATTCTTCACACTCAGACATCATCTAAATCAAAGTTGGATTTGGTTTTTAAAGTTGAATAGAATACAGAATAACAGAGTTGGAAGGGATTTTGGAGATCTTCTAATCCTACCCCCTGAGTAAGCAGGAGACCCTGTACCATTCCAGACAAATGACTAGACAATCTCTTCTTTAAAACCTCCAGTAATGGTGCACTCCATCAGTTATAGAGGTAAGATGTTCCACTGATTTATTGTTCTCACCAACAGGAAATTTCTTCTTAATTCTGGGTTAGATCTTTATTTGGTAAGCTTCTATCCATTACTTCTTGTCCTGCCATCCGATGCTTTGGAGAATAGCTTGACCCCCTCTTTCTCTGTGACAGCCCCTCAAATATTGGAAGACTGCTATCATTTCATTCCTACTCCTTCTCTTTGTTTGACTAGACATAGCCAGTTCCCGCTACTGTTCATCTACGAGTCTCTTAATCCAGGGGTGAAATCCAGCAGGTTCTGACAGGTTCTGGAGAACCAGTAGCGGAAATTTTGAGCAGTTCGGAGAACCGGTAGCAGAAATGTTGAGTAGTTCGGAGAACCAGCAAATACCACCTCTGGCTGGCCCCAGAGTGGGGTGGGAATCAGGGGTGGGTTCTAAATTTTTTTACTACCGATTCTGTGGGTGTGGCTTATTTTGTGGGTGTGGCTTGATGGTCATGTGACAATTCTTTAGGATTTAGCAGAGGTAATGGTCTACCATTTAACTGCTTGCAGAGCTGTACCGGTCTACTCATTTGTTTTTGGAGGCACCGGTCTACCCATTTGTTTTTGGAGGCACTGGTCTACCCATTTATTTTTGCAGGCACTGGTCTACTCATTTATTTTTGCAGGCACTGGTCTACTCATTTGTTTTTGGAGGCACTGGTCTACCCATTTATTTTTGCAGGCACCGGTCTACTCATTTGTTTTTGGAGGCACCGGTCTACCACCACACTGCCTTTTAACACTGATCAGCTGTAGGGCGGCCCTTTGAAGCCCCGTGAGTTTAAGTAGTTTTTTCCTTCTAGC
This sequence comes from Pantherophis guttatus, assembly GCF_059756535.1. Lineage (NCBI taxonomy): Eukaryota > Metazoa > Chordata > Lepidosauria > Squamata > Colubridae > Pantherophis > Pantherophis guttatus. The sequence goes on along the minus strand of NC_142070.1, from coordinate 13,098,351 downwards.
TGATCAGCTGGGACTCAGGAGGCAGCAATAGATTGGGAGTGGGGCCAAATAAAAGGTAAGAATAACGCGGGGGGGATCGGGGGTGGGGGGGTGAGGGGGCAGAACCGGTTCGGTGATGTCATATCGTCACCGCTACCAGCTCAGCGAAACCGGGCGGAACCGGGAGGAACCCACCACTAGTGGGAATGGAGATTTTGTAGTATCCTTCCCCTGCCATGCCTACCAAGCCACACCACGCCTACCAAGCCATGCCCACAGAACCGATAGTAAAAAAAAATTGGATTTCACCACTGTCTTAATCATCTTTGTTGCTCTTCGCTGCACATTTTCTAGGGTCTCAGTATTTATTTATTTTTTGCATCGTGGTGACCAAAACTGGACCCAATATTCTGAGTGTGGTCTTACCAGTGCAGTATAAAGCAGTATTAGAACTTCACATGATCTTGATACTATATCTCTATGGATGCAACCTAGGACTGCATTGGCTTTTTTGGCAACTGTTGCACACTGCTGGCTCATGCTTAAGTGATTGTCAATTAGGACTCTAGATCCTGTTCACAGCTACTGCTCTTAAGCCAAGGACCATCTGTTATTCTATACCTGTGCATTTGATTTTTCCTGCCTAAGTATAAGTCCTTACTTTTCTCACCACTGAACTGAATTTTGTTGAATAATGCCCAGTGTTCTGACAAGGTCCTTTTGGATGTATGGTGTATGCACTTTTTAAAACATGTCTTCTGACAAACTAACAGTTATAGAAGAAAAAGGACCATGCATGAAAGGGTTTGAATTACATGCCACAAAGAACTAAGCATCAAACTCATGTAATGAACAGCTTATATATTTTTCGTTACAGTACTTCATGAACTAACTAAAACGTAAAAACAATAATTTACTGAGTTCTAATTGGAGGAATGATACAACTATAGAGAGAATTCCTCTGTCACTCTGATAGCTTTCTAACTTTCGATAGCTATAGTGACCTGTTGATGGAGCCAACATATATATATATATATATATATTAAAATAGGTCAAACAGAAGAGAAAACAAAGCTCATATAAGAGGCATCACATAGACATGGAGACTTCTATGATTTTCTGATGTTGTTCCTCATTTTGCCTTTCTGTCACTCCAGAAATATTTCTGTCCAGGCTCTGGGTCAAGGTTTTGCTTCTGCTGTTTTATTGTATCTTGCCTTTTAAAATACCTTATCTGCCTTTCCAGCAAATAGTTTGTAATACCTCTGTGGAATATTTTGATTTCCCTGTTTAAAATTTGTTTCACACTCTGAACCTGCCATGTCCAAGCTTCCAGTATCATATCCAAGAATTGCCACGTTTTGAAACGGGACAAAAAACAGAACCAGCTTCTGAATGTTTGGGAAAATATATTGATGCTTCTCACTCCATCTTACGAAACAGTCTTCACTATTTATCTCAGCTGAAGCTTAAATATTCAGCTCTCCTCTGATTACTTGTCTTCTTGTTCAAGGCTTTACAAGAATCCCAATCCCTTCAGTCTCCTAAGAAAACCACATGTGTGAAGGACATGCTTATAATTATAGTATAATAATTATAATTATAGTGCAGTTCAAGTTGTTAGTTATGACCTTTAAAGCCGTTAATGGCATAGGTCCAGGCTACCTGATAAACTGACTCATTCGACTAGGACAAATTCACTCCACTCATGCCAGCAGAGAGGGCCTAGTGCACATCCTGTTGATCAAAAATCTCCTACTATTGGGATCCAGAAGAGTCTTTACTCCAAAGGGCGGCACTGTGGCCACCCTTTAGAGCCTCCTACCCTCCAAGGTGAGATCTACCTCCACTCTCCTATTCTTCTGCAAAAGGTAATGGTAAAGGTTCCCCTCGCACATATGTGCTAGTCGGCCCTGACTCTAGGGGGCAGTGCTCATCTCCGTTTCAAAGCCAAAGAGCCAGCACTGTCCGAAGACGTCTCTGTGGTCGTGTGGCCAGCATCACTCAATGCCAAAGGTGCATGGAACGCTGTTACCTTCCCACCAAAGGTGGTCCCTGTTTTTCTACTTGCATTTTTTACATGCTTTCAAACTGCTAGGTTGGCAGAAGCTGGGACAAGTAACAGGAGCTCACTCTGTTACACGGCACTAAGGATTCAAACCACTGAACTTTCGATCGACAAGCTCAGCGTCCTAGCCACTGAGCCACTGCGTCCCTTCTTATCCTTCTGTAAGAGCCTGAAAATCCTGGCTCTGCTGTTTGCTCTGGTGACCCATATGGTGTGGTGAACCATAATAATGGCCTCTTTCATGGATGAAGGTGAATATATGTGTCCCAGGACAATGTTGCAGAATCCAATCTGGGTCAGTCACCGGGACCTGAGGTTTTGTCTTCTGAGCTTTGGGAGTTGTGCTCTTCAAGATATTTTTCTCTAGCCTAAAGAAATGTCCTCTTTAGATATTGCTTGGAAGAAGACAAAGAGTTGAAATCATAGGATCATGGAATTGTAGTGCTGGGAAGGACTACAAGAATTCTGTAACTAAGTAATCTAACTAATATCTAAGTGCAACTAAGATCTAAGTGCCCAAGCCCACTGTAACAACATTGCCAAAAAGGCATTAAGAGTTGTTAACCCAGTCTTGCATAGCTTCTTCTCTGGTAATGTTGTACCACTAACTATAGCATACAAAACATTTTTTAGACCAATTCTTGAATACAGCTCATCTGTCTGGAACCCGCACTGCATATCGGACATAAATACAATCGAGAGAGTCCAGAGATATTTTACGAGAAGAGTCCTCCATTCCTCTAACCGCAATAAAATACCTTATGCCACCAGATTTCAAATTTTGGGTTTAGACAACTTAGAACTATGCCGACTTCAGTCTGACCTAAGCATAGTACATAAAATTATCTGCCACAATGTCCTTCCTGTAAATGACTACTTCAGCTTCAACCACAACAATACATGAGCAAATAATAGATACAAACTCAAGGTAAACCATTCCAAACTCGATTGCAGAAAATATGACTTCAGTGCATGCCTGGAATGCACTACCTGACTCTGTAGTTTCTTCCCCAAACCCCCAAAACGTTAACCTTAAACTGTCTACTGTTGACCTCACCCCATTCCTAAGAGGTCTGTAAGGGGCCTGCATAAGTGCACCAGCGTGCCTATTGTCCCTGTCCTAATATTCCTTTTTACTTACTCTTTTCATGTATTCAAATTATGTTTATACTTTAACTATTATCTTATATATACTTGACAAATAAACTTATGATTATGATTATAACATGATCCTTTGCAAAACAAAGGAAAAGCAACTAAACCCTCCTGGAAAGCTAGCTGTCCAGCTTCTTTTTACACACCATCAGAAATGGAGAGCATGCCCAATACACAGACTCTTCCACTTAATATCATCTAAGCTTTAAGCAATCAGGCAAGTCTGATTGCTTAATTTACTTTACTTGGTAGTACAGTGGTCTAAAGCACCCTGTTATTAAGACCAGCTGCCTGCAATTACTGCAGGTTCGAATCTCGTCCGGCTCAAGGTTGACTCAGCCTTCCATCCTTTCTAAGGTAGGTAAATTGAGGACCCAGTTGTGGGGGCAATAAGCTGACTTTGTATAAATATACAAAAGGATGAAGGCTATTGTTTAGCGCATTGTAAGCCGCCCTGAGTCTCCGGAGAAGGGCGGCATATAAATCAAATAAAAACAAAAAAAAAGTCTCAAAAGTTATTTTTTTCATAAAGCATTTGAGTGCATAAACCGTAAAGGAATAAAAAAAAGAGCTTTGTACTTTGGCTGACCACTTTCCGATTTGTGTTACAGATTGAAATCGCCTTCAATATGCCATTAATTGGAAAGGTCTTTGGCTTTTTTCCCAGACATAAAATTTTAAAGTCTGGTAAAGCAAGATGAGAGGAGGAAAATATAAAAAGATAACAAAGGGAGAACTATCTGATCATAATTCTTTTGAAGAAACAGCTATTGAGGAATGGCCAGATATAAACAAGCAGGCACTGACAAACAGCTATGGGTTTCGAGAAGGGGAGCATTGCCGCACAGTAGGACACTAATAAAATCTGGATGCAAATGTGATGGATTTTTTTCACCTACCTATGAATGCCCAATTACCCATGAACGCAACAAGCAGCTTGGCTTCCATCTGGAATTTGACACCCAATTTACGCAGACTAAAACAAGTACAAAGACAACAAAACATGAAGTTGAGGGAAGAGACCCAGAAAGAGAAACCTTTGGATTTCCATAGTTATTGCTTACAGTCAATAGATTTAGCCAACCAGGAAATGAGATTAATTTGTAGAACAAAAAAGAAAAAGAAAAAGAAAGCTTCTCTTCCCACAGTAAAAGCACTCTCTTGGGTCAGGGACAAATGGAATAAGAGTCCTACTGGATTAGTCCAAAGATCTAACCGAAATAACCACTGGCAATAAAAGATTGACATTTGGATCAGAGGTGGGTTTCAGGAGGTTCTGACCAGTTCTGGAGAACCGGTAGTGGAAATTTTGAGTAGTTTGGAGAACCGGTAAATACCATCTCTGACTGGCCCCGCCCCCATCTATTCTCTTCTTCCCGAGTCCCAGCTGATCAAGTGGAAATGGGGATTTTGCAGTAACCTTTCCTGGAGTGGGGAGGGAAAGGAAATTTTACAGCATCCTTCCCCTGCCACACCCACCAAGCCACGCCCACCATGCCAAGCCACGCCCACAGAACCGGTAGTAAAATAATTTGAATTCCACCACTGAAACTCATGCAATTATCAACGTTGATAATGTCCTATGCTTATCTACTATTTTAAAGCGACAGGTTTTGAGGGGGGGGTTGAGTCACTTGAGACATGGACTTCCTCCATATAATCATAACTGTTGTGAGTGGATCACCTGGCTACACAACCACATGTGAAAGTCATGATGTGCACATAGAAAGCCATGCAATAGTTAGACACAGGAAGTAACAGGCTTCCAGATAGAATATACACCAGAACTGTTTCTTCTAGGGATAATGAAAAAGAAATATGAAAAAACAACAACATATATTATTCTATAAATGACAACGGCGGCAAGATTGGCATTTGTGCAATGTTGGAGAAGTTCAAACACACCCTCTGAAGATTTAATAATTAGAAAGATATTAGATTGCACCGAGATGGATAAAATGACATTGGAACTGAAAAGACTGATGGATTCGGACTTTTACGTAATATGGGAGAAATGGTATAATTGGATTGAAGATAGAAAAAGAGGGAAATAACAGATAGTAGATTTTGTAAAATTATATAGAGTATAGGAGAACATTAATGTGATGATATGTAAATGGTCACAGTCATGCACAAGAGTTGAATTAGAATTGTTTAATTGTTAAAACCCAATAAAAAATAAAATTAAAAAAAAAAGAAAGCCATGCAAAACTCAAGTTGAACAATCTTTTGGAAATAGAAATTCACAGTTGTTATTGAAAGATGAGGACAGCATCTGATATGATGTTTATGCAAATTGGGTCTATCGTAACACAATCAAGCAGAATCTTCTTTCTACCCCACTCACAGCTCTGTTTACATTTTAACTACGTTTCATGCATTTCTAGCTCCAGAACGACAAAAATTTTAGAAGTACAATTGAAACATTAAGGGCTACACAAAAGAAAGTACTCTAGCATCTAAGCTACAGACAAAAAGTGAAAGGGCATAAAGAGTGAGCACAAATTACAAGTGTCTCCTTAATGTCAGAATGCAAAATCTTAAATGGATCTCACTCTCAGTGTGACATGTGCAACATTTTGTTGTAATGTTATTAATATCAACATTTATCCATAGAGAAATTAAGACAATGGCATTAGCTTCTTTGATCATTGCAATATTTGGGAATACCTAAATATCAAATGATATTTATCAGGGGTGGGTTCTACCTACCTTTACTACCGGTTTGCAACGGGGCCACGCGAGCACGCTCGCTTCGATCGTGCGCCCACGCACTCTTCTGAGCATGTGCAGAAGCATTTTGATGACATCGGGGTCAGTGGGCAGAGCCTCCCGTCAGTTTTACTACCGGTTCTATAGAACCGGTGCGAACCGGGGGCAACCCCCCACTGATATTTATAAGTAATAACTCACAGTCTAATATCTAATTATCATGCAGAAGTACCTCATGATCTTTAAAAGTGTGATTGTTTCTCTTAATGGAATAGTTATTATTGTTATTTTGTAAATAATACAACTGTAATGGTAGATTTGTTAAGGAAAGAAGGAAGGAAGGAAGGAAGGAAGGAAGGAAGGAAGGAAGGAAGGAAGGAAGGAATTTACCTTGAGTCAAGCTCAGTTCTTGATGACTAGCATCCATATAGTCACAAAGAGCTGAGCTTGATTGAAGAATGAATTCCATTGAGTTTTCTGGTCTATAATAACAGAAGTAGTTCCCTACTATTGCCTTTTTCCATGACTATTTTATTAATTCCAACCCAACAGAACGTCGGAAATAAATTATGTAAACAAGGTCAGGACCATCCCTACATCTGCCATGATAACAACCCTGCAAATATTGAACAGAATGGGACAACATTTGGGAGGGGGAAAAGCTGGCAAAAGAAAAATCATGGACAAATCTAGAGAAAAACGTCTTGAGAAATTCCATGGATGGCTTCTCTGTTATAATCTCCCTTCCTCCTATCTCATAGTTACATATCTCAGAGAAGAGCACATTCTACCTACTCTTTGCTTCCGAAATACCTATAGATATGAATGTACAATCACTTATCAGTAAAAGATTTGGGGAAAAAAAGAAAAAATTGGGTCGTCTTCCATTCCAGTTTTAACAGATCCAAACCTGCTAGTCTTTTTCAAGATCAGCCATGGTTGATATCAACTCTTTAGATCCAACTCAACTCTATATCCAACTTGGCAACATTCTCACAGAGCCTTCTTTTTTTTTTTTTTTCTTAGCAAAATGTATTGAAGGGATTAAGGGGAAGAGATAAAGTTTCAGAAATGTCAACAACTGGATTACTTTGTTTTATAACCCAATTTATCTTTTTCTCTCCTCATTGCAACTGAGATGTCTTCAGTTTTTAATGCCTCTTCTCTGAACTAGTAGACTGGCTGCTCTTTCTCCAAAAAACTGGGGAATATATGAGAATAGGAACTGTGGGGTGCAGTGCTAGAATGCAGTATCTTTCAAACCAGTGATCCTCTCTGTCCAAAATATGGACTTCGTTGTCTTCAAAAGATTCATAAATGCATGGCACAACATAGAAGAACAAACATATCAGGACTAGATTCAGCAGTCCATCTGCATTTAAAAGACACAGGCCACTCTTTTGAAGACAACAAAATCCATATTTTGGACAGAGGAGATCACTGGTTTGAAAGAGGGGTTAAAGAGGACATCTATGTCAAAATTGAACAGCCCTCTCTCAACAGAGGGAGAGGGATACTGTCAGAATCTGTAGTTATCCAGCCAGCACACAAGTAACTAATTCAGCAGGATTCATTTATAGAAGGAACCTCTTTATGTACAATAATATAAAACAAGATGCATGTATACAATACCTATGCAGCTCTTGCAACGTGGTAGAGATAAGAAGTAGTAAGTACAAGGACAGGAAGTAGGAGCAAGGAGCAAACAAACTCTTATATACACAGAACAGTTAAGCTAAGCCCCGCTCAGGCTCCGAGCTGTGGCTCACAACAAATCCTGTGTCTCAGTCACCAAACAGTTCTCATTGGCTGACTTGTGGTTATGGCTATTCCAGTTCATACATTCTTATACACTGACAGATACGTCATCATCTATCTCCAGTCTACAACACAGTCCTTTCAACAGTTCCAAGAAGGCTCCACCCCATTTGCACCACTCAGGTGACCTGATGACACAGATAAACCTCCAGGTGATGTTAACAATATGCTAAAAGAATGCAAATGACCAGCTGTCTGCAAGGAGTATAAATCCTTCCATTCCCCACCATCCAGTCAGAGCTGAAGAAGCTTCTTGGATGAGAAGCAAAATGTCTTCAAAGAAAAACCAGAAAGTCCAATTGCCTCTTGAGAAAAACCAGAAAGTCCAATTGCCTCTCAAAAAAAACCACCTGTGGGAGAATCCTCTGAATTCTTCTCGTGCTGGGATCACACTATTACAGTTGATTTAGCTATTTAAATTTAGCCAGGACACTAAAAGGATACAATTGTTTTATTGTTTTATTCTAGGCTACCTGAAGGTGATTATTATTTTTTTCTTATTCCATCTTTTGTTATTCTAAGCATAGTCAAGAGGCAAATATTCAGGCCGAAAAACAGAGCTCAGATAATTTCAATATAGTTTGTTTAGTTATTTGTTAGAGCTATATTCTGTTTTCCTCTAGGAACACAATACATTCCACCTTTTCCTCCATTTTCCCCTCATCAACCTTGTGAGTCAGGTTGGATTGTGAAAAGGTGACTGACCCAAAGTCAGCTAATGAGTCCTCCCGGCTAAGGGTGGACTTGAACTTGGTCTCTGATTTTAATCCATCATCTTAACTGCAAGAACATCCTGGCTTTCTAAGAGCACCAGGTGGCTCCAACTACAGGTGTAAATAGGCATGTTAAGACAGGATTCCTATTCTTCCTTCTGTGAAGAACTTGTGGGGACTGAAGAAAACATGTTTGGTTTCACTAGCAAAATTGAAAGGCATCCTCATTGACCATGGATTTAGAAATAGATACAGAATAGTAACAGAGGTCCCTACTCTCCTTAAACAAATATTCCATTAATTTCTGTACGGGTATATATTGATAGGAACTGCTGAGTGGTTAAGTATTTTACTAGACTCTCCAAAAAATCTTGCTCTACTCTAAAACTGATGTCTTACAAACAACAAGGTCTCCAAATTGTTGTATGTTGTTTAAGAATAAATTTGTGTTCCTCGATTGTTTCTTGATATAATTCTTACAACAAACGTTTAGATGTCAGTAGATTGTAGATGTCCAGTAGGATACGAACAGCTTGGAAACCAATTATTGACATTTCATCTGTAAGAAATCTATACAGGTAGTCCTCGACGTTCGACCACAAGAGCCTTGATAGTACAGTGGTCTGCGCACCCTGTTATTAACACAGCTGCTTGCAATTTACTGCTAGTTCGAATCTCTCCAAGGCTCAAGGTTGACTCAGCCTTCCATCCTTTCTAAGGTAGGTGAAATGAGGACCCAGTTTGTGGGGGCAATAAGCTGACTTTGTATAAATATACAAAAGTATGAAGGCTATTGCTTAACGCATTGTAAGCCGCCCTGAGTCTCCGGAGAAGGGCGGCATATAAATCAAATTAAAAAAAAAAAAATTGAGCCCAGAATTTATGTTAAGTGAGTTTTGATCCATTTTATGACTTTCCTTTCCACATTTGTTAAGTGAATCACTGCAGTTGTTAAATTAGTAACATGGTTGTTAAGTGAATCTGGCTTCTCCATTGACTTTGCTTATCAGAAGATGATCATGTGACCCACTGCAGCCGTCATAAATATGAACCAGTTGTCAAGCATCCAAATCATGTGACCGCGAGGATGCCGCAATGGTCATAAATGTTAAAAATGGTCACAAGTAACTTTTTTTCAGGGCCGTTGTAACTTCAAATTGTCATTAATTGCACTGTTGTAAACCGAGGACTACCTGTATAACAGGGGTGAAATTCAGCTGGTTCTACCCAGCTTGGGCAACCGGTAGTGGCGGCTGCGGGAGGCTCCGCCCACCCACGTGGACATCATGAGGTCACTTTTTTGAGACATTTTAGGCCTCTGCGCATGTGCGTGCACATTTGCGAACCGGTAGGGAAGGTAAGTGAATTTCACCCCTGCTGTATAACATGGAAACCATTTCTATGCCTAGAACACACCATTCTGTGATGTTAATTCTGTGTTGGACTCTATGTAAAGTCTTTGGAGAAGACAAATTCTCTAAAATGTTTTGATGCACTATTACTTTAAGATACAAGGACAAAACTCTAGAGAAGCAATGATTCACCATTCTTGACTTTTCAGTTACAATTATCAAAATTTCCCTATACTTTATCAACAAGATTTTTTTTTTTGCTGCTGTTGTGTCTATAATTATTATGTAACACAGCATCTTTCTCAAGAAGTGTTTTTGCATCTCTTTGTAGTAACTCATTAATGTATGTACGATATTATTGGTAACATAAACCACCTCCTGTCTAGAAGTCACTGCTCTAAGGTTATATTGATTGAACATGCTCCAATTTAGTCTTTTTAGTAGGGCTTAAATTGCATTTTTGCCCTAGCAGTCTTTTATTTTATGCAAGCATCTGATTGAGCTGGTATAATTTGATTTTAGGAACAGGTTATGATGGCCTTAGTATTGTTTGCCTTGCTAATGTATGATTTTGTGTTTTGCATTCGGTCAAGTACAAACACTGAATTGACCTGACAAAATGATCATCCCATTTGGTGTCCAAGAAATTATAGATAGATGTAAAGAGAAAAGAAGATCCAGATTGTGACTTCAGAGGGAAAAGGGTGATCTTTTGATGAGGATCAGTGGTGGACAGGTGAGAATATAGGTGGAGTATCTAGAAAGTTGCAGGCTGCATTTTAAACATATTGATCCTGCCGACATTATTTTATGTGGTGTTCTTGAACTTTTATTCATTTGTCTACGTTTCTTTTTTGCTTACATGTTAGAAAGCATTCACTGATTTTTTTTCCAACAAAATTTAAAAAGATTGTATAGTTGTTCTAAGATTACTGTCATTATTAAAGAACAAGGGCATCCCTAGAGTCAAAAAAGTCAAGATTATAATTGAAACTATATGAGAGAAACCTTGTCCCTTTATATGTGCTTCACATGTGGACATTCCCTGTTCAAGAGGACTTTGTATCAAGTTGCTTATATGTATGTATGTATGTATGTATGTATGTATGTATGTATGTATGTATGTATAGAAACCAGTTCTCTTTCTTTCCCTATAATATTAATTGGATAGAAATGGAACATATCTTCAGAGCTAAGAAGGCAAGGAATTGTATCTTCTGGTATTGCCAGCGTAGGAAATATCTTGTAGACGACCCTCACCCTGTCAAGGACCTAGGAGTACTCAACTCAAATGATCTAAGCCCCAGAGCTCATTGTAACAGCATTGCCAAAAAGGCATTAAGAATTGTTAACCTAATCTTGCGAAGCTTCTTCTCCGGTAACATTGTATTGCTAACTAGGGCATACAAAACCTTTGCCAGACCAATTCTCGAATACAGCTCATCTGCCTGGAATCCACACTGTATACCAGATATTAATACAATTGAGTGGGTCCAGTGGCATTTCACGAGAAGAGTACTCCACTCCTCTACTCACAATAAAATCCCTTATGCCACCAGGCTTGAAATTTTGGGCTTAACCAATCTGGAACTGCGCCGCCTGCGATCTGATCTAGTACACAAAATTGTCTGCTACAACGTCTTATCTGTCAACAACTTCTTCAGCTTCAACCACAATAATACATAGGCAAACAATCGATACAAACTCAAGGTAAACCGCTCCAAACTCGATTGTAGAAAATATGACTTGAGCAACAGAGCGGTCAATGCCTGGAATGCTCTACCCGACTCCGTTGTTACATCCTCAAACCCCCACAACTTCAACCTCAAACTGTCTACCGTGGACCTCACTCCATTCCTAAGAGGTCCGTAAAGGGGGCGTGCATAAGCGCACCAGCGTGCCTACCGTCCCTGTCCTACTGTCCCCATTTATCAGTATTCATTTTCTTCCTTCATGTACATGTTCATATTTATACCTGCTATCTTGTACATGTTTCACAAACTAATAAATAAATAAATAAATAAAAAGATAGATCAATGAATTGTATGACTTGGCTTACATAATGGTCTAGTCCAAGATTTTTCAAACTGTGTTCCATGGAATGCAATGATGATTGATTAAGGCAAAAACCCACTCCTTCCCCCATAGTTCCTGAATGAAGCCAATTTCTTCTCTCACTAGAGCTTTGCCATGGATTCCAGGTTTATTTAAAACTAGAGGTTCTGCAGCCTCAAAACATTTGAAAAACCCTATTCTGGTCCAAGTCAGCATATTTTTTGTTACTTCCTGGAATCATAGTAGTTCTTTCTCAGTATATTTGAAAATTATTAAATATGAAAAGAAACAGATGCATTTTGTGAATGCATACACTACTTCTCATATTCCAAAATTGGTGCTCCACGTAGACATTTTTATGTTGCTGTTTTGAAAATGTATATTTTCTTAATATATATTTCTGGACTTTTGAAATACATGAATTAAATTTAAACTGTTTACTCCCCTAGAAGTTTGATGCCAGCCTTCAATTTTCAATAGGTTGATTTGATCAATAAGTTAGTCAGCAAGAGGCCATTACATCAGAATCAATGTTATGCGTGTTTATATTCCTGAATGATTCTTTTTATTTGTCGGTATAAGTAACAACTTCCTGCTTTGAAAACAATGGGAATTGCTGTAGTGTGTGAAAATTTCATTTTCCATTACTTTTAATAATGGGTGAACGTTCCAGCTAACAGTGCTTTAATTCATGGTCCAATCAGACAATTTCATTTCTTCCCATCTGGCTTGCCAGTTGCTAGCCAGCCAACCTGCAATCGTGGCCAGAGCTGAATTCCCCAAATGTTCCATTTCAACAATTACCAAGACTGTCCAGCTGTTTTTCTATGTGCAAATGGAGCCAACCTTCCCATCACTGGATAAGGAAGGAAGGAAGGACAATGAATGAACTATAGTCAATGGAGAAGCACTCACATAGAAGAAAGGATGAATTAGAGCCAAGCTCCAGAGGGAAACAGCTTGCTCACCAAATGGAGCTGCGATACTCTGAACACTTAGACATTGCACTGAATTAACATTCATTTCAGGAGCCTGGATAGCTCAACAGACTAAAAGCCTGTTATTAACATTCAGCTGTCTGCAATTACTGCAAGTTCGAAACTCACCAGGCTCAAGGTTGACTCAGCCTTCCATCCTTTCTAAGGTAGGTAAATTGAGGACCCAGTTTGTGGGGGCAATAAGTTGACTTTGTATAAAATATACAAAAGTATGAAGGCTAATGCTTAACGCATTGTAAGCCGCCCTGAGTCTCCGGAGAAGGGTAGCATATAAATCAAATTTAAAAAAAAACATATTTCAATATAAAATTCTGCTGGAATGTAATGAAAGTTGTCCCTAAACACTTCTGTATTACATCTAATTCAGGGTTATGATCAAACGGGCATGAATTTGTTTCTAGGAAAGTATGTATAGTATGTCTATAGTAAATCACAGTGGAACAGCGAGCAAGAGCATGCTGACTGATCCTTGCAGATGGAGGAGTGAATCGTTCCAGAATCAGCCTGTAAGTGATCAGGTTTTGAAGAGGGACCATATGTTGCTAAGTAAATTCCGTGCCTAGATCTTGGACTGATTTATTTGTTGCATTCAAAACTGTTTTTGTAGGCCAAAGTAAATGTGGTGTCGATGGTATAACTGCAATTGTTTCATAGGCAAAGAGCAGCAGAGAAGAGCCCGAGCAAAAGAGATTGGATGGAGGAATTAATCTCCTGTGCACACACCTCTTTTCTGGACCTGTCAAAATCCATACCCCCTGCCAGCTCTTGATTGGTATGAAGTGGAAAGCTGGCGTTAGTGGAGATGATGTCTTTGAACATGTGGGAGCTAAAAGGATTGTTTTCCTTTGAAACAAGGATATGGGGGAATGGGGTAACCTGGAGCAGAAGATCAGTGGCCCACATGGGATCCGTATTGTCCCCTTTTATTTAATTAATTTAAAGTCATTCATCATCTTCTTTTAACGACCCCATAATCCCTTGCAGGGTGGAGTCTGGGCAACTGAATGGAGCTAGCAGAGTGTTTTAACTGGCCGGATGCCCTTCCTGTCACCAATTTGGAGTTTTGTTCAGCAGATATATTCTCAGTGTGCCCAGAGAGAGAAACGTCTCCCTCTACCTAGGATCGAACTCACAGCCTCCTGATTGTGAGGTGAGAGCTCCACCTCTAGGTCACCGCACCACTCCAATTACCGTATTTTTCGGAGTATAAAACGCACCTTCCCCCCAAAAAGGGGGTGAAAATTTAGGTGCGTCTTATACACCGAATGTAGCCCCGCCTACCCACTGGCCCCCACCCTTTGGCCTCTGCCTCGGAGCAGTTACTTCCTTGCAAACAAACAGCAAGAAAAAACAGCTCCGTTCAGCTTCAGCACAGGCTAATTAGCACAAGTTGATTGGATCGGCCTCTCAACTCTCAGCTGATTTGCTCTCAGCTGTTTTGCACAGGGCTCTGCTGCTTGCTGCAAAGAGGTAAATTGCTGGAGCAGATTTTTTTTTCCTTGTGCTAAGCAAGCTATGCTGAAAACGAAAATGAAAGTAAAGCAGGCTGTTTGCTGTTTGCTGCAATGAGGCAAAATTGCTCAGAGGCAGAGGGAGATTTCTTTTTCTTCTTTTCCTCACCAAAAAAGGTAGGTGCGTCTTATACTCTGGTGCATCTTATACTCCGGTGCATCTTATACTCCAAAAAATAGGGTAGTTTAAAGTCATTAAATGATAATAACTTTATTCTTATATGCTAATTAATAGAGGTAAAGATTTGCCCTATCCAGTTGTGTCTGACTTTAGGGGCGATGCTCATCTCCATTTCCTAGCAGAGGGAACCAGTGTTATCTGAAGACACTTCTCTGGTCATGTGGCTTTCATAATGATATGTCAGAGTGCACAGAACAAAGAGCCTTGATAGTACAGTGGTTTAGTGCACCCTGTCATTAACACAGCTGTCTGCAATCTCTGCTGGTTCGAATCTCTCCAAGGCTCAAGGTTGACTCAGCCTTCCATCCTTTCTAAGGTAGGTGAAATGAGGACCCAGTTTGTGGGGGCAATAAGCTGACTTTGTATAAAATATACAAAAGAATGAAGGCTATTGCTTAACGCATTGTAAGCCGCCCTGAGTCTCCGGAGAAGGGCGGCATATAAATCAAATTTAAAAAAAAATGTTCCCTTCCCACCGAAGTGGTACCTATTTATCTACTCGCATTTGCATGCTTTGGAACTGCTAGCGAGGCAGGAGCTGGGGCAAGGAACCCCACATCGCACGGCACTCAGGGGTCTCAAACCCAGGCTGTCAGCTTTCCAGCTTCTAAACCTAACTCTAACCCTAACCCTCACCCTTCCAGCTGACAAGCTCAGAGTCTTTAACTGCTGAGCCATCGCGCCCCTATGAAAATTAATATTTTATTATTATTCTGTCGGCCCATGACCTTGTTTTAAATTTTAATGATGAACTTTCCATATTTTAAAAGGGAACTGCCATTCTGCTGGATAACATTTCTGTGTTTTCTGCAAGTATTTTTTTTTTTCCTTTCTGGAAAGGTGTCTTCATTATTATTGTTTTTTTCAGCGTTCCCCATTTTCCCTTCATTTCATGCCGTGGGCATCATGATCCCACTCATTACTGGCTTCTGGCCTGTTCCAGAGTTTCCAAGGGACTCTATTGCTGAAAAATAAAGATAAAGACGTCCTTGGGCAGGAACACTTTTCCTTATCTCTAGTGTGAATTTTTTCATCTCCTGTGGCTGCAGGGTCTTTTATATAACAAAACTGCACACATCTAAGTTGTAACACAGTCGCCTTGGAGATCATGCGACTGACAAGCATGAGGCAAGTGCCCATGGTAGACAGGCTTCTATTTTGTGCAGCGTTAATCATGCAAGTTCACCAGGAAATTTTCATACGGGCAGAAATGAGACCCTGCCAGACCCTGACGAGTGACTCCTTATCTTCCACATTTTATTTGCTGAGGAACGCCGAAATAAATAAATAAATAAAAAATATCCTGCATTAACAATGACTACCTCCCCTCTGGCTCAGTAAGTGTGGAAGCCATAACTACATGTTTCATTGCTTTCCAGCTGCTGTAAAAGCACTTGCTCCCCCTATTTTCATTTCCAATGGGCTGAAAGATAAACAGGTGAAAATGTACAGGGATGCATTGCATTCGTTTTTAGGGGAACAAGACACTGGAAAGATCGTTTATAGCACATCATCAGTGATCCTTGAGCCGAGGAACAAAAAGAAAGAAAACAAATACCGAGTATTCCTTTTAATAAATCAAATAAAAGGCAAAATGTCCAAGGAGATTTTCAATCATCCAGATCATGGTTGTCCGAAAGGTGCTTTTTTCAAAAGACAACTGTGCTTTCTTGGCTTTTTCCTTGAAAACATTTTTGCTTCTCATCCAAGAAGCTTGTTCAGTTCTGAGGAACTAAGAAGCTTCTTGAATGAGAAGCAAAATGTTTTCAAGGAATAGAAAAACAATAGAATAGAATAGAATAGAATAGAATAGAATAGAATAGAATAGAATAGAATAGAATAGAATAGAATAGAACAGAACAGAACAGAACAGAATAGAATAAAGAGAAGAAGAGAAGAGAAGAGAAGAGTAGAGTAGAGTTGAGTTGAGTTGAGTTGAGTTGGAAGGGACTTTCGAGGTCTTCAAGCCCAAACCTCTGCTCAGGCAGGAAGCCTTATACCTGTGATGGTGAACCTATGGCACGCATGCCACAGGTGGCACGCGGAGCCATATCTGTGGGCACGCAAGGGTTGCCCTAGTTCAGCTCCAGCGTGTGTATGTGCACCGGCCAGCTGATTTTTGGGCCTTCCGGGCCCACCGGAAGTCGGGAAACAGGCCGTTTCCAGCCTCCAGAGGGCCTCCACGGGGGTGGGGAAGGCCGTTTTCGCCCTCCCCAGGCTCCAAGAAAGGCTCTGGAGCCTGGGGAGGGCAAAAAATGGGCCTACCAGGCCCACTGTGCCATCACATGCCAAAAGTGGGGGGGAGCACGGGGAGTCACGCGTGCATTTGTGGGGGAGGGCGCATTGAATTTTGGGTGTGGGCACACACGTGCATGATCCCCCCCCCATGCGACCTCTGTTTTTGGCACGCGATGGCAAAAAGGTTAGCCATCACTGCCCTATACCGTTTAGACAAATGGTTGTCCAATCTCTTCTTAAAAACTTCCAGTGTTGGAGCATTCATAACTTCTGGAGGCAAGTTGTTTCACTGGTTAATTGTTCTAACTGTCAGGAAATTTCTCCTTAGTTCTGGGTTGCTTCTCTCCATGATTAGTTTCCACCCATTGCTTCTTGTCTTGCCCTCTTGTGCTTTGGAGAATAGCTTGACCCCCTCTTCTTTGTGGCAGCCCCTGAGATATTGGAACACAGCTATCATGTCTCCCCTAGGCCTTCTTTTCATTAAACTAGACATACCCAGTTCCAGCAACCGTTCTTCATATGTTTTAGCCTTCAGTTCCCTAATCACCTTTGTTGCTCTTCTCTGCACTCTTTCTAGAGTCTCCACATTTTTTTTACATCGTGGCGGCCAAAACTGAAAGCAGTATTCCAAGAAAAACAAGAAAGTCCAGTTGCCTTTTGGAAAAGCACTTTTGGGACAAATGAAGAGCATTTATCCAAATTTCAACCATTGTATGGCATTGGTGTTACATTTATATAAGAGCCTTGGTGGCGCAGTGGACTAAAGTGCTGTTAAATAGCACCAGCTGCCTGCAATTACTGCAAGTTCAAATCTCACCAGGCTCAAGGTTGACACAGCCTTCCATCCTTTCGAGGTAGGTAAAATGAGGACCCGGATTGTGGGGGCAATAAGCTGACTTCGTATAAAAAAGAACACTGCTTAGGGAGGGCCGAAAGCCCTACTAAGCAGGTATATACAAAAGTATGAAGGCTATTGCTTAACGCATTGTAAGCCGCCCTGAGTCTCTGGAGAAGGGCGGCATATAAATTGAATCAATCAATCAATCAATGTTTGACAAAATGGGGTGTTTGAATGCATAGATGTATTATGTCTATATGTATTAGATGTATATGTAAGCAGGTTTTGATGGTTTGGGCTGTTGCAAGACATGGAGTATTCTTGATCTATAAATATCATATCATTTGACAATTGAAAAAGATACAATTGAAGATCAACAAAATGTTGACGTCAAATGAAATACTTTGTGGTTTTTCCCAGCGGTAACCCATTTTTATTAATCAATTTGTTTGGGCTGCTAGTGGAACAACCTTGCCGATAGTTCAGCTCTCTTATAACTAGGTGAAGGAAGCTATATCACCAATGGATGTCTTGGGCTCAGGAGAAAGTTTAATGATGCATAAGTTATTAATTTAAGTGCGCAGGAAATATGCCCTTAGGGTATCTATTGCCTGACCCGCATCTTTAAAATAAATGAAAACTTTTTCCCTGCCCCCATTTTAAATGAAAACATGTTATGTAGAGGCACAACATCAGGAATTATTCATTTTGGCAAGTTTATTGCAATATGCAGGAAGGCGGATTGCAAGGAGCTTTGTCAACAAGCTGAGGGAGCATATATGACCGAGCGCTACGGAGCTGCAGATGGGTAACAGTTCACTGGTCAAATTTATCTAGCTGGATTAGCAATCAGGTGCTGAAGATTTTATACTGCAATCTTGTACATTAAATGGGGTATCTTTAGGTCTCAAAAGCAGACATTCACTTTAATAATAGAAGGTGTTGGACTACTATCCAAAATAAGCAAAATGTCAGCCCCCGGTTCGCCAGCCGGCCCGGGGCTGCCATTTGAGAGGGGAAGGTGAGCCTCCAGCTGGGAAGCGCGCCCAAGCCTCCTGCTGCCCATGCCCACTGATGCCCACGGACACCGAACACCTGCATACCGCACAGCTGAGCCCTACAGAGGGCATGCATGCTGCAGGGACACTGCAGAAAGCCTGCTGCATCTACGGAGCCCTCAAACAGACAGCTGAGCTGCAGGCTTAGCAAACAGCTGATTCGCCGCCGAACAGCTGAGCGGCAGAGCGCGCGCAGGGTGCATGGCATGCTGGAAAAGAACATCGCGTGCCGGACGAGAAGCTCTGACACTGCAAGGATGCAGCCAGCAAATTATTGGCATGTGAGGGGTGGGAAGTATATGGGGCAAGGCCCAGGGGGTGGAACCACGGGGCGTGGTAGAGAGCATTTAAGAGGTGGAGGGTTAAACCTCAGTAGCACTGACTTTGTTTTCTTCATTGTTTGCCACTCCGTGCCGGGTTTCACGCTTGCAAGATAAACAGTGCCACACTTAACTGCGTTGCCTGCATTTCTTGTCTGCTAAACGCTGGAACGTGACACAAAGCGCAGTCAGGTTGGCTGAGAATTCTGAGACTGTTAATCCAGTATATCAGAAAGGTTTTCGATTTTAGACAAGTGCTCAATACCCACAGCTCTTTATTAATGTGAATGGAAGAGTTATGTCTCTATGTGTTATGTCTTCTGTGGGGTTTGGCCAGGTTACCCCTCCCTTTCCTGGTTTATTCTGTATTTTTTTTTAATCATATAGTTGTATATTATGAACCTATCTACAGACAGTCTAGTGCAGGAGTAAAATCCAGCAGGTTCTGACAGGTTCTGGGGAACCAGAAGCAGAAATTTTGAGCAGTTCAGAGAACCGGTAGCGGTAATTTTGAGTAGTTCGAACAACCGGCAAATGCCACCTCTGGCTGGCCCCAGAGTGGGATGGGAATGGAGATTTTGCAGTATCCTTCCCCTGGAGTGGAGTGGGAATGGAGATTTTGCAGTATCCTTCCCCTGCCACGCCCAGCAAGCTATGCCCACCAAGCCACACCATGCCCACTAAGCCATGCCCACAGAACCGGTAGTAAAAAAAAAATGGATTTCATCACTGGTCTAGTGTCTCGGTTAAACAAATAAATAAAATTAATTCAAGCAGTTTAAAGTCAGCAATTTTAAGTCTAGACATAACACCAGCAATGTATGCCTTCAAAATTGCAACCTAAGTTTTACAGACTGAAATCTTTGGAGGAAAAAAAAAATCAATGTATGCTATATGTGAAAAGTGAGTTATGACTATAGCTTAACAACTATTGACAACAAAAAGTCTTATGCCAATTTAAACAGAAACACATTCTATAATCATATTTTTGTAGATCACTGTCTAGTTTGTCAGATATGCAGCCTGACACAAGATACACAATCTACTTGGCAGATTCCTTATGTTCTTAACCAAAGACCTTTGCAAGACCTATAGGGGAAATCTGTATGGAAAGAATCAACACACGTGAAGTTTGCCCATATATTACCACTCAACACTTTTAATTCTCATGTATGTATCCTCTTCCAGTGATCAATTATTTTTACCCCTCACTTTTTTCTATTCATTCTTTTGTTCATTCATTCATTCATTCATTCATTCATTCATTCATTCATTCATTCATATGAATAAATACCGTATCAGCTATATGATCTATATGAGCTATGCAATCACTCATTGTGCCCAGAGAGAGAAATATCTGATCAAACTCACACCTCCTGATTGGGAGGCGAGAGCTTCAGCTCTGGGCCATCATGCAGCTCTACCTGCTCGATCAATAATCTTCCCTTATCTAAAAAAAAAAACCTAAGCAGGATTGGATTTAGTTAAAATGTGTAGGAGAGACAATGTTGCAAAACCAATCAGAATTGGTTTTCCCTATGACAGCCCATGGAAGAGGAAGTTGGGTTTGAAGCCATAGAATAAAAAGAGTAACCATGCCTTTGAAGTTTGGTGTTGGAGAAGATCATTGAAAATACCAGGAATAGCCAAGAAAGCAAACAAATGGATCATAGAGCAAATCAATCCAGAGTCCTCACTTGAGGCACAAATGATCATTTGTGCAATGATCATATGTTGGCCACATTATGTGAAGACCTAGCTGTCTAGAGAAGATGATCATGCTCGGAAAGATAGAAGGGAACAGAAAAGGAGGACAAGCAGCAGCAAGATGGATGAACTCAATTAGAGTAGTGATGTAGTATGTGCAACATTGGAACAGCTTAAGGACCAGGCTGAGTACAGATCATCCTGGAAATAACCTACATGGTCTCTAAGATCAACACTAACTTGATGGCATATCATCATCATCATCATCATCATCATCATCATCATCATCATCATCATCAAGATTGACTGAAAAGTTAAAAAAAGAAGGAAGAACTTGATCACAAATCATTCCATATTGTTTCCAAGAAACCTACACAGGCACGTACATTAAATCACCTAGTCACAACTTTAACTCAAGTAAACTTCCCTTTTTTTTCCTCCCTCATCTAGCATTTTGGAGAAAATATGTCTTGAAAAGGGGGTACATATGAGGCAGGGGGTGGGGGTTGTATGTGTGTGGGAGAGCCAGCAACCATGACCCCATGAGAAAGTCTATTCCCATTATTATATAGCATAAGAAGAATGTAATGTATGCAATTGCATTGACTGGAGGAGAGAAATGAAATGGCAACGAGAAGTACATTGGGTTTATAATTCCAATCAGATCATCTCCCAAACAAGATGTCTACCTCTGATCTCCATTCTTGGCATGTGTTAATTTATTCAGATCTAGGGTCAGTGGTGGGATTCAATCGGTGTAACAACTTACCTTCTACTGCAGCCCCGGTGAGTAAAACATCTGAGGAGAGACAATCCGCTCTGCCGTGCCTATCAGCTGGGCTTCAAACAAAGGAAATATAGGTTGGTATAGTGCAGGGGCAGGCGGACGGGCCCAGCTGATCATCGGAGTGAACCGGTTTGCTCTCAGCTGATTGTCAGAGCTACCAGTTTGCCCGAACTGGTCTGAACCGGCTGAATCCCACCCCTGTCTAGAATGCTTTCAGACTCCTAGCACCAAAAATGAATTGGTAGGTAAGACAAGGAGAGCAATTTTATTTCAAGGTGGTGCAAAGCTTCCACCATGGATGCTAGAGATTCTTCAGCAAATTAGCCTTCTTGTATTATCACCTCTCAAGCTCCTCTCCTCCTCAACTACACATGACTTAAAAGGTAGCTAAAATGCATACTTGTTAATGCAAATTCTGTTAAGGAATTAACAGAGCAAGTAGTTCATACATCTGCTTAACTACACTTGTCCATTCATAGTTGCAGGCTTAACAAACATGAACTTTATATCCTCCAGACCAAATATGTTTTTTTTTAAAAAAAACCTTTCATCAACCTTATTCTAACAAGTTCACTCTTTCCTTCCTTTCTATCACTACCCAGGAAAAAAAATAATCTTTAACATGACCTGGAAATGAGAACCGTTTCTCATGTGACTTCTCTGCAGCCCCCAAACCAGAAATAAATCACATGCACTCAAGTCACCCAAGAAAATAAAATTTTATACAGAAAATCTGCTTGGTATAAGAAACCCTAACATGTCTCTTTGGTTGGACAGGATTATGATGAAAACTGTGCGGAGAAGATTAAAAAAAAATCACATAAATTCAACCCAAGTCCAATATTAAAGTAATATGATAGTTGATAGAAAGATAAAATAAAGGTACCTTGATTTTAATAAGTCTGACCGTTTTGGCATAGATTTTTTTCGTCTCCAGTACAGCTATCTCAACTTCCTAAACCTGCAGTTCAAATGAAATGGTTTGGTTTGTTCATCTGACAAGCAATGGCAAAGTAATTTTTTTTACTCCTGGAAAAAAAAATGGAGTTGGATCTAAGCCACTGTAGTTACTATTTATTTTAAGCACTTGGGGGCCAATGGGGAAATAAAACCCATATTTCCTCCTCTTATGGCTTAGCCAACATCTATTCTCCCATGGCTTTAAGAGAGAAAGAACAAGAAAGAATTTGATGCTATAAATAAGCGGAATGCACAAATGCTGTAAATTTTGCTATTTTACAGGAGCTTTAGCTACAGCCAAATCCAGGTTTTTCTGAACAGAAAATATGCTTGAAAAATATTGTGCAATGGCTGGTAGGTTCAAATTATTCTTGGGTGAAACAGGCTTTCTGGATATTGTGTTTCCCCGAAAATAAGACCCACCTCAAAAACAAGCCCTAGCCTGATTTTTTGGGGTGGGCCTAATATAAACTCGATCCCAAAAATAAGCCCTGGGGATGGGCGTGGCCAGCATGAAAGGCGAAGAGCATGTGGGGGCTGATGGTGTCTAGCCGCAGCCCGCCAGACCTTTGGTGCAGGGCAAATACTATTAATTCCATATATTTCAACTGGGGTTTATGCCTGTTTTTCCTCCCACTGAAATTGCCTTGTTTAACCCATCGGATTATTATTGCTGAAAGAGAGGCAGAGGGAATGGAACCCTTCTGGTTCTCTTTGACCTTTCAATGGCTTTCTTTCAATTCTTCTACAGATGTTTTCCTAGCCTTGATATGATTCCACTCCTAACTAGATGGCTCTCCCCTAAAATATGATGCTCCTGAGTCAGTAGAAGGGTTTCCGCTCAATTCCATAGGATATACTCTGTGAGGTGCCACATGGTTCCATTTTTATCTCTATCTTCTTCAGTAACTACATCAGGGGTGTCAAACTCAAGGCCCGGGGGCCAAATCTGGCACGCGGGGTGCTTAGATCTGGCCCATGGGGCTGCCCTGGAAACAGAAAAGGATCGGACCATGGTTCATCTGCCAAGAAAAATGGAGCTGAGGAGGTTGCCCATGTGAGCTCCGTTTTCGCTGGCAGAGGGATGCAAGAGGCCATCACAGCCAAAAACGGAGCTCAGGAGCCAATTTTTACTGGCAGAGTGCTTGGGCTGCCACAAATGCCCCCAACATGAGTGACATCGAGGTGACCACGCCCACCTGGGTCACTCCCACCCTGGCCCCCCGAGGTCAAACACAACCCTGATGCAGCCCTCAATGAAATCGAGTTTGACACCCCTGATCTACATCAACTATTGAATGAGCTCATTCAGAGGTAGCTTGTCATTATATCCTGATGACACCTAGCTCTGTTTCTTTCATTGGATTCAGATGAAGATGAAATTATAGAATCCGTTCCTAGCTGCCTAATGGTCTGGATGAAGCCCAACAAACTGAAGCTCAGTCCAGACAAGACAGTGAATAGTTATCTCCCTGAGTGATAGTCAAATTGTTTGGAATAGAGCTGTATTCTTCTAGTATTCTGTATTCTGTATTCTTTCCGGGTCGGGCAAACTGGTAGCAGCAACTGCGGAAGGCTCCGCCCACTCACCCGGATGTAATGCGCGAGCACTGCACATGCACAGAAGCCCGTGCGCGTGCGCAGACAAGGTGCATCTGCTCACATTTGTAGACCGGTAGGGAAGGTAAGTGAATCCCACCACTGCACTGATCTAATAATCATATCACCCTATCTGCTCTATAGGTAGTCACTGAGCCAGTGGCCATATGGTGAAATTACTAATGCTTAGTAATTCTTCACACACAAATGCAACCACAGAACATTTATGCATCCTACTTTGCGGATACTGGTTCTTCATTTAAAGAATCTTTCATTTGGTGGGCCATCACAGCAAAGTTAGACTCAGCGTTTCCAATTGTGATGAAACATATTGGATTTCTAGTTAAATGATATTACGTATTTCTAAAATCACATCTTTTTTACAAACATTAACATTTCTGAAGTTCCCTGAAAGATCATGAATGGGTAGCCAGGCCAGCTACACAATTGATTTACACCAACAATACATTTCTTCTTAGTTCATGTTCCTAGATTAATTTAAAAATAAAATTGAATTATATTAAATAGAATTAGGGCAAAAAAAATAGGACAACTTATTGTTTGGGGATGTTTAGTAGGCTTCCCAAATTTTACTTAAATGTGTTGTTATTGGAGAAGGATTTTCAGCTTTGGGATTTCATTTGATTAAGAAATCAAAAGTATCTTTTGTGTGTATTCATTCTTCCACAATGGAAAATAGGTCTAAGAAGCCTCTTATTCTCTGCTTCAAGGAACTATTTCTTATTTAGAATGTAATTTCCCCTTTCAGATTAATAAGAAATACAGTTAATTTGTTTTGTGTTTGGATTGGGGTGATAAGAAGGAAGCGCAAAAGCAATTTAGTGAAACTAATTATTACATGAATTATACCATTAATTTCAGAAAGAATATTGACCAAGCCTCAACGATACTCATGAATACTATTGTATTTACTGTTATTTTTCAGTGTCTTTTACATAGTGAACTGCCCAGAATTACTGGGAGCCAAACAGTCAATGAATGAATGAATGAATGAATGAATCAATCAATCAATCAATCAATCAATCAATCCATGTCACAAATAACTGTCTTAGAAAGGGCAGCATATTAGATTTTAATAAGTAGTGCATGTTAACATATTCATGTCTGTCTTTTGATCTAGCTTTTCACAAGTAGTAGTTGTGCCATAACTGAATCCCAAGAACCTGGGAACGAAGATATTATCTCCACATCTGCAGCTTGCAGATGAGGTTTTATGTTTACAAATATAGGAGGGGCACAAGCTGGTCACGATCTAAGATCTTGAGGTTGCCACCAGGGGTGGGTTCTACTTACCTTTACTACCGGTTCGCAATGGGATCGCGCACTCACTCGCTTCACTCGCATGTACGCCTTGCTTCTGCGCATGCGCAGATCGCTGATGATGAGATCCGGGGTGGTAGGCAGGGCCTCCCACTGGTTTTACTACCGGTTCTTGCGAACCGGTCTGAACCAGGGGCAACCCACCACTGGTTGCCACCTGGCCAAATGATTCTTCCCAAGCAAAAACACAACAAGTGTTTGTGTACAAAAGCATCATTAGCCAAGTGAAAAATTTCAGACCAAAATACTTATTTTCATCATTCTTTCCGGCACGCATCTCTGTGAAAGTGGCCTTCACGCTGTTTTTGTTCTGGCTTCCATAAAAATTGGGAACCTGTTTATTTCATGCATCTAAAAATTTAAAAGTTTAATAAATCTGGCAGGCACCCTGAATGTTAGATTGCAATCCAAGTTCCATTGACTGTAGAGCAGCCATATTCATGCTGTAAATAAGCATGCCAGACATTATCTCTCTGTGCTCCTTAGGATGTTGTAATGAGATCAATCAGAAATCTGCTCACATCAGGAAGGCACATTTGAGACTCTTTTGCATCATTTACACAACATTTAACAACTTCTAAGAGAGACTAATGATGCTTAGCTTTATTGCACTTGTCCAAGCTTCCTCATTTAACTGATTTCCTGAACTGCATAAGTTGCATTCATTTTAACTGCCGATATACCTTGCAATCTATCCGGTTTTGCTAAAATTGATTCCACCTGCCACTTCATCAGATAGAACTGTGTATGATTGGATCTAAAACCTGTGGTTTTTCCCAAAATAAGGAAGAATCCAAGACCATGCTTTTCACATAGGTAGCACTGAAGATCTTGGAGCCTTAGTAGACAACCATTAAATATGAGCCAGAAGTGTGCAGCGGCAGCCAAAAAAGCCAATGCAATCCTAAAATGTGTTTAATTAAAAAAAAAATAAAACCAACTAAATTGCATTAACAGAGGTATACAATCAAGATCAAGTGAGGTACTAATACCGCTCTATAAAGCCTTAGTAAGACCACACCTAGAATACTGCATCCAGTTTTGGTCATCACACTATAAAAAAGATGTTGAGACTCTAGAAAGAGTGCAGAGAAGAGCAACCAGGATGATTAGAGGACTGGAGACTAAAACATATGAAGAACAGGAACTGGGCCTGGCTAGTCTAGTGAAGAGAAGGACCAGGGGAGACATGATAGCAGTCTTCCAATAGTTGAGGGGCTGCCACAGAGAGGAGGGGATCAAGTTATTTTCCAAGGCACCTGAAGGCCAGACAAGGAATAATGGATGGAAACTGATCAAGGAGAGATTCAACCTGTCAATAAGGAAAAAATTTCTGACAGTGAGAACAATCAACCAGTGGAACAGAAGTTGCCTTCGGAGGTTGTGGGAGCTTCATCACTGGAGGCTTTCAAGAAAAGATTGGACTGCCATTTGTCAGAAATGATGTCGGGTCTCCTGCTTGGGCAGGGGGTTGGACTAGATGACCTACAAGGTCCCTTCCAACTCTGTTAATCTGTAATCTGAAGATTGTTCACCACCTAGAGTCACTTGCTGAGATGGAAAACCATAGACATTGACTGAATAAATAAATAGATTGAAGGTAATTTTACTGTATTATCGAACCCAATCAAGATTTTTATCAGTTTGAAATTCCCAGGAAATCTGTAAAACACCCCTCACTTTTCCTAATTATTCACTTTTAATGATAGGTTGCAAAGATCACAAGGTTTTTTTCACCTATCTTCTATAAATTATATAAATTATTTTAATTTTCTATATAAAATAACCATATATATATATCCCTGATCACATTGGCTATTACAATTTGAAGATGCGCAGCAGAATTAAATCTTTCTAATTTGCTTATCGGGTACCCTGAACATGAATCCGGTCTTAGAAACAGGAGAGATCACACGCCTCAGAAATTCAAATGGTCCATGGGATTCTCAGTCCAAAAGAGATGTTAGATACACTATCTGAAGATCCTCTTTAAAAGTGATGATTGTATCTTTTAGAATGCATAATCATACCAGATCTCATCAGATTCACTCATACCAGTGAATCAAATGAGAATGTATGATATGAACTGTGCTCAGGGATAAGTTTCAGGACTAATGCACACGCTTTAAGATCTACCTGGATTATGCATTTAATCTATCGTATTTTTCAGAGTATAAGACGCACCTTCCCCCCCCAAAAGGGGGTGAAAATTTAGGTGCATACCGAATGTAGCCCCGCCCACCCACTGGCCCCCACCCTTTGGCCTCTGCCTCACAGCAGTTACCTCCTTGCAAACAAACAGCAAGAAAAAACAGCTCCTTTCAGCTTCAGCACAGCCTAATTAGCACAAGTTGATTGGATCGGCCTCCTGACTCTCAGCTGTTTTGCTCTCAGCTGTTTTGCCCAGGCCTCTGCTGCTTGCTGCAAGGAGGTAAATTGCTGGAGCAGATTTTTTTTTTCCTTGTGCTAATCAAGCTATGCTGAAAACGAAAATGAAAGTAAAGCAGGCTGTTTGCTGTTTGTTGCAAGGAGGAAAATTGCTCAGAGCCAGAGGGAGATTTCTTTTTCTTCTTTTCCTCACCCAAAAAGGTAGGTGCGTCTTATACTCCGAAAAATATGGTATTAATTCTAGTGACAAAAATTTTGAACTAAAAATTGCTACTATTGTCATCTAGTATTTGAAAAAAAAAAGTCTAAACATTACTGGGTCAGATATAACTTTAATACAGGTATTAAAGTTGCGTGGAAGGCGGGCGCGAGCAAGGCGCATGCACGAAAGGCGAACCGGTCCTAACAATACGTGAAACCCACCTCTGCATGGTTACAAAATCATCATTTTAAAACATTTGTTTTAAAGCCTAGGAGTTGATTTCCTCTTTCAAATAACAAATCAATAATGAATTCATCTCTAGCTGCCACTTTTTCATTTGGGGAGATTTATTAAGAATTTTAAATCCCCAAATCAAGCATATTACCATTTTCTCATTCCTAATTTTTGGATATTTGAATAAGCAGTTTCGTATTCAACCACTTGGGATGCAGATCAAATAGAAACACAACTCCCATCCACCCCCAATAATGCTGCATACATTCCTGGAAACTGCATGATTTACTTATTGGGTAATCAATTTTTAAGCAGATCTGAAGACAATATTTATCATCTTCCTATTAAAAGGCAGAGTACAGGAGACAGGCAGCAGGATTTTTTTTTTCCTACTGGCTGAAGCCATCATTTTTTCAATTATTATTATCAGCAATTTCTTTGAAAGGTATTGTGAGTCTCTACAATTGCCACCGCTTATCAAACCCAGAGTTAATTAAGCAAAATTAAAACCTGAAATAATTTACTTATAAGGTTTTCTTAAAACTGATTTTTTCCCAAGGAGCTAAATTCTCCATTTTTAAATATTGCTTTCCTATGTCTATGGAGATTCACAGTCATCCAGGTCATGGTGAAGACACAGATAAACTCTGAGGACACAGATAAACCTCCCAAGTGGCCCCAATGACTCTCTAAAAGAATGCAAACAACCAGCTATCTGCAAGGAATATAAATCCTTCCATTCCCTGCCATCCAGTCAGAGCTGAAGAAGCTTCTTGGATGAGAAGTGAAACGTCTTCAGAGAAAACCAGAAAGCCCAGTTGCCTCTTGAAAAAAAAAAAAAAAGCACCTCTAGGATTACCGTATTTTTCGGACTATAAAACACACTTTTTTGTCTCCCAAAAGAGGATAAAAATGTCTGTGTGTCTTATAGACCGAATATTGCTGAAGCCCCGCCCACCCACCGACTGTTTTTTATTTTCAGGCCTGTTTTCAGGCCTTCTTTCAGCCCATTTTCGGGGCTTTTTTCAGTCTGTTTTCAAGGCTTTTTTTTAGCCTGTTTTTTTCCCAAAAAAATAGGCTGACAAAAGCCTCAATAACGGGCCAAAACAAGTCTCGAAAATGGGCTGAAAAAAGCCTTGAAAACAGGCAGAAAAAAGGCTGGAAAAGGGCAAAAAAATAAAAGCCCGAAAAAAAGGCCGAAAATGGGATGCGTGGAAGCCAAAAACTTTTTTTGTTGTTGTTTTCCTCTTCTAAATTTAGGTGCGTCCAGGGGTGGGTTCTAAATTTTTTTACTACCGGTTCTGTGGGCGTGGCTTATTTTGTGGGTGTGGCTTGGAGGTCATGTGACTAGGTGGGCGTGGCTAGCTGGTCAGAGTCATTTCTGGAAGGTCCTCGCACTTACGACCAGCCCTCGCACTTACGACCCGACCCATTTGTTTGCTTTTAACACTGATCAGCTGTAGGACGGCCCTTTGAAGCCCCAGGCAAGAGTTTAAACAGTTTTTTTCCCTCTAGTCATCAGCTGGGACTCAGGAGGCAGCAATAGATTGGGGGTGGGACCAAATTAAAGGTAAGAATAACATGGGTGGGTGGGTGGGTGGGGGAGAACCGGTTCGGTGACGTCATATCGGCCGAATCGGACCGAACCGGGAGGAACCCACCACTGGGTGCATCTTATAGTCCAAAAAACATGGTAGTCTCCTATCTCCATTCCATTAAACCACTGTTTTTCAACCATGGCAACTTTAAGATGCGTGGACTTGAAGTCCATGCATCTTAAAGTTGCCAAGGTTGAGAAACACTGCATTATACTAAGCAAATGTTCTCAGTGTGTGATTTAACACCAGAATGAAATATTTTGAAGCGTGTGGAGGAAAATGAGTGAGGCATTTCAGGCACAGAAAGTTTATCTCCCCTTTTCTTTCTTTCTTTCTTTCTTTCTTTCTTTCTTTCTTTCTTTCTTTCTTTCTTTCTTTCTTTCTTTTTCTTTCTTTTCCTTTCCTTTCTTTCTTTTTCTTTCCTTCCTTTCTTTCTTTCTTTCTTTCTTTTTTAAGAGAAAAACCATTTCTGCTGATTTCTTACTTCGTTGGAAAGCTTCCTAATGTTTATTTGACTTGTCACAACTCAAGTGTTTTGGCACAGACAACTTCAATTTGTCATTTTCTGTTGCTCTTGATGACTGTTAGAGCTCTCAGCCACCAAGGGCTGTATATCATTCAGTGAGGTTATGAAAAAGAGAACAAGGATGGAGGGAAAGAGTGGGAAAAATATCAAATTCATTGTCCAATCATAATTCATAGCTGGATTCGAAGGGGAAGCTAAGCAATTGTTTTATATGGCCCATTCTAAAGCTCGACAACCACAGGTTTTTCCTGCATTGTCATTTTACAACTAAATTGGACAAATGGGAGCTATCTTGATGAGAAAAAACCCAGAGGCAGGTGGACAAATATGAGATAGTGGGCTCATTTTTCTGCCCTATTTCATAGTGAAGGTTGGAAGGCTTGGCAAATAGTACACAGCAGTGGAGAAATAGGGAATTACTCTGAGTGAACTCCACCTTATTCCAGTTACTAAGCGTTCTTGAACTTTTGAAAACAACAATGCATTTGCCATGTAGAAATATATAGAACTAATAATTTCAATAAAAGTTCCAATAAAGGAGAATAGAGTAAGGTTCTATATCTAGGCAAGAAAAACCAAATGCACAGGTATAGTATAGGTCAGGGGTGTCAAACTCGATTTCATTGAAGGCCACATCAGGGTTGTGTTTGACCTTGGGGGCCAGGATGGGCATGGCCAGGGTGGATGTGGTCAGGTCGACATCATTTGCGTTGGGGGCACCTGTGGTGGCCTGAGTGATCTGCTAGCAAAAACGGGCTCCCGAGCGCCATTTTAACCTGCAATGGCCTCCTGCAACCTTCTGCCAGTGAAAATGAAGCTTGGGAGGGCCACCTGTGGCCCGTTTTAGGCTGCGACGGTTCCTGCAACCCTCTGCCAGCGAAAACGGAGCCACCCTCCTGAGTTCCATTTTCACTGGCAGACGCACCACGGGCCGGTCCTTTGCTGTTTCCAGGGCAGTCCCGTGGGCCACATCTAAGCACCCCATGGACCGGATTCAGTCCCCAGGCCTTGAGTTTTACACCCCTGGTATAGGTGGTACCTCGCTCAATAGTAGTAACTGTGAGAGGGATCTTGGAGTCCTAACGGACAATCACTTTAATATGTGAATTGCAGCAGCCAAAAAGGCTAATGCAATCCTAGGCACACTTGGAATTCTGCATCCAGTTTTGCTCGCCATAATGTAAAAAAAGATGTTCAGACTCTAGAAAGAGTGCAGAGAACAGCAACAAAGATCACTGGGGACTGGAGGATAAAACATATAAAGAATGGTTGGTGGAATTGGGTATGTCTAGTTTGATGAAAAGAAGGACTAGGGGTGACAAAAAGAAGAGGGAATCAACCTATTCCCAAAGCACCTGAAGGCAGGAAAAGAAGCAATGGGTGGAAACTAATCAAGGAGAGAAGCAACCTAGAACTAAGGAGAAATTTCCTGACAGTTTGAACAATTAATAAGTGGAACAACTTGCCTCCAGAGGTTGTGACTGCTCCAACACTGGAAGTTTTTAAGAAGAGATTAGACAACTCACTTGCCTGAAATGGTAGAGGGCAGGTATGCAACCTTTTTGCCATCATGTGCCAAAAGCGGGGGAAGCACGGGGGGGGTCATGTGCATGCATGCCCACACCCATAATTCTTTGTGCCCCACTCCTGAGCATGTGTGCGTGACCCCCCCCCCCGCGCTTCCCCTGGTTTTGGCATGCAATGGCACGGTGGGCCCGGTAGGCCTGTTTTTCACCCTCCCAGGCTCCAGAGTCTTTCTAGGAGACTGGGGAGGGCGAAAACAGCTTTCCCCACCTCCCCCCGGAGGCCCTTTGAAGGCCAGAAATCACCTATTTGCTGACTTTCAGTGGGCCCAGAAGGCCTAAAAATCAGCTGGTCGGTGCGCGCATGTGTGTCGGAGCTGAGCTCGTGTGCCCACCGATATGGCTCAATATGCCACCTGTGGCACGCGTGCCATAGGTTCGCCATCACAGGTATTAGATTTCCCGCCTGAGCAGGGGGTTGGACTAGAAGACCTCCAAGGTCCCTTCCAACTCTGTTATTCTGTTATTTGTAGCTCTTGGTTTACATGAGGGGTCCTCAATGTTCTTTGAGCTTGATTGTTTTCTTGGAGATGTTTCATTATCCAAACTAGGTAACATCATCCATGTTACCTAGTCAGCACTCAGCACGGATGATGTCATGTTATATAGTTTGGGTAACGAAACATCTGAAAACCAACTAAGTTCAGAAAGCACCAAGGGCTCCTCAGATCTAAAGTTAGTTGCAGCTCCCTCTGGATCATATTAACTCCAATGTAATGGAAATGGTGACTCTGACATCAGCCCATTCTTACTTAAAAGTCATTTCGATCCAAATCGCTTCAAGCATACTTTTCAAGGTTGTCCATAAAGTGTCTTCAACATGGCTCATTTAAAGATAAAATGTACTGCCAACTGGACAGTTTACGGCATCTAGTTTTCTATCCACTTCACTTGTGTTGGTCAACAACCTTAGTTTTTTCAGTGAATGGTCTCATTCGAGACAATGATGAATTCGCATACAGACGGGAGGTTGAACAACTAGCCTCGTGGTGCGACCGGAACAATCTGGAACTGAACACACTCAAAACCATAGAAATTGTGGTAGATTTTAGGAGAAACCCTCCCATACTTCCACCTCTCACAATACTAGACAACACAGTATCAACAGTAGAGACCTTCAAATTTCTAGGTTCTACCATATCGCAAGATCTAAAATGGACAGCTAACATCAAAAACATCATCAAAAAAGGACAACAAAGAATGTTCTTTGAACTCAGAAAGCTCAAACTGCCTAAGGAGCTGCTGATCCAGTTCTACAGAGGAATTTTTGAGTCTGTCATCTGCACCTCTATAACTCTCTGGTTTGGCTCTGCAACCCAACAAGATAGACACAGACTTCAAAGGATAATTAGAACTGCAGAAAAAAACAATTGCTACCAACCTGCCTTCCATTGAGGACCTGTATACTGCACGAGTCAAAAAGAGGGCTGTGAAAATATTTACAGACCCCTCGCATCCTGGACATAAACTGTTTCAACTCCTACCCTCAAAATGACTCTATAGAGCACTGCACACCAGAACAACTAGACACAAGAACAGTTTTTCCCCGAACGCCATCACTCTGCTAAACAAATAATTCCCTCAACACTGTCAAACTATTTACTAAATCTGCACTACTATTAATCTCATCATTCCCATCACCCATCTCCTTCCACTTATGACTGTATGACTGTAACTTTGTTGCTTGTATCCTTACGATTTATATTGATATTGATTGTTTCCTGATTACTTATGTGTACCCTATGACTATCATTAAGTATTGTACCTTAAGCACCCGGAGGCTCCAACTGGCGCAGAGTGCGGCTGCACGGGTGGTAATGGGAGCGACATGGCGCTCCCATGTAACACCTCTCCTGCGCGAGCTGCACTGGCTCCCGGTGGTCTTCCGGGTGCGCTTCAAGGTTTTGGTTACCACCTTTAAAGCGCTCCATGGCTTAGGACCTGGTTATCT
The DNA here is from genome assembly GCF_059756535.1 of Pantherophis guttatus. Lineage (NCBI taxonomy): Eukaryota > Metazoa > Chordata > Lepidosauria > Squamata > Colubridae > Pantherophis > Pantherophis guttatus. The sequence goes on along the minus strand of NC_142070.1, from coordinate 13,064,479 downwards.
ATGGGACCGCCTACTACCACCAATAGCCTCCCACCGGCCAGTACGCTCTCATAGAGAGGGACTCCTCCGGGTGCCGGCAGCCAAACAGTGTCGACTGGCGGCCCCTAGAGGGAGAGCCTTCTCTGTGGGGGCACCTACCATCTGGAATGAGCTCCCCCCGGAGATACGGATGATCCCAGATCTGCGCACCTTCCGCCGCGCTGTGAAGACCTTTTTATTCCATCAGGCGGGCTTGGCCTAATCTCTTCCCTTTTTTAAATATGTAAATTTTAATCTGTTTTTAAATTATTGGGGTGTTTTAATCTGTCTGGGCCAAAATGATTTAATTTGATTTTATCTGGTTTTTAAATTTTTTGTATCTATGTATTTTATTGTTTGGCTGTTCACCGCCCTGAGTCCTTCAGGAATAGGGCGGTATACAAATCAAATAAACTAAACTAAACTAAACTAAACTAAACTAAACTAAACCTTAGAATTCTTGATGAACGTATCTTTTCTTTTTTGTACACTGAAAGCATATGCACCAAGACAAATTCCTTGTGTGTCCAATCACACTTGGCCAATAAAATTCTATGGTTCTACTGCCAACTGGGCAGTTTATAGCATCTCAACAACCTTCGTTTTTTCAGTTCTAAGCCAGCATCAAAATCAAGACCTACTAGAAATCTGTACAAGATGGTTACTGGGCCTCATTTCACTAGATTTTTGGTAACTTGTACGCACCTGATACTGTGATAGAAAATTAAATATGGAGAAGTATTGTAAAACCACATTCGGCAAAAATCAAAGAAGCCATAATACTTAACAAGCTGTTTTGGTTTGGTTCGCATTCTCTTGTGCACATTAATTCTACACTTTGTGGCAATAAATGCAAAACAAAAATGTTCAGGCCAGCAGTCTCATTACTGCCTGAAGTTCATTAAAAAAAAAAAAAGACTTTGATGACATAAACAATTTGACGCTAACTACTTTGCTCTCAGAGCTAAATCAATAGCATGGTAGTTGCTAAAAGGGTAGCGTCAAACTACAGTTTGTCTCTGGCTAATGGTGTCAGTAAAAGGTGATCTCAGAGTAGGATACAAAAGGTCATAACCAAATTATTCCGGATCAATCCGAGCATCATCGCTTGGGAAGATTCCCATTGATTGTGTACATTTGGGTTTTATGAGCTTCTAGATATCTTTTAAATTCTGTGAGCTCATTATATCAAGTGACAACAGTACTTCTTTGTCAGTATTTAGAATAATAATAATGAAAAAAAGATAAATCCCCGAAAAAGATTATAATTTAGCATTTCAATTGCAAACAGATTTCCAAATAGCCACTGGATCAGGGGTGAAATCCAGCAGGTTCTGACAGGTTCTGGAGAACCGGTAGCAGAAATTTTAAGTAGTTTGGAGAACCAGCAAATACTACTTCTGGCTGGCCCCAGAGTGGGGAGGGAATGGAGATTTTGCAGTATCCTTCCCCCAGGAAGGATTTTGCAGTATCCTTCCCCTGGATTGGGGTGCGAATGGAGATTTTGCAGTATCCTTCCCCTGCCACGCCCACCAAGCCACGTCCACCAAGCCATGCCCACAGAACCGGTAGTAAAAAAATTTGGATTTCACTATTGCACTGGATGTATGTGGGTGATTAAGAAAAAAGAAGAAGCTTTTATTGGAGAAATGAAACTAAATATATTGAGAAGATAAAAGGTAACGGTAAAGGTTCCCTTCGCACAAATGTGCTAGTCATTACCAACTCTAGGGGGTGGTGCTCATTTCCGTTTCAAAGCCGAAGAGCCAGCACTGTCTGAAGATGTCTCCGTGGTCATGTGGCTGGCATGACTAAACGCCAAAAGCGTATGGAACGCTGTTACCTTCCCACCAAAGGTGGTTCCTATTTTTCTATTTGCATTTTTTACGTGCTTTCGAACTGCTAGGTTGGCAGAAGCTGGGACAAGTAATGGGAGCTCACCCCGTTACGTGGCACTAGGGATTCGAACCGCTGATCGACAAGCTCAGCATCCTAGCCACTGAGCCACTGCGTCCCTTATTGAGAAGATAGTGCTGCAGTTTTTCTCTTGGTATGAAGAGAATGGACATGGTTAAGTCTTTTTTTCTCTCTCTCTCTCTCTGATCTATCCTGGTTTAATAGAGAAATTCAATCCATTTTAAAGCCCAGCTCTAGGGAAAGATTTCGCATCTGGTAGACGTTCAGGCTGTTTTTGAAATAAAAGTCTGTGTAAAATTTCTCAGATTAGACTTGGGAGGGATCGTGAATATTTTATAAACTTCTAAAGCAGCAGAATGCTTCCTTTTATTTTTTACTTTTTTATTTTTTAGAAGAAACATTTTAAAAGCCTGGGCACCTGTATTAGAACCAGGCACCTCAAAAAAAAAAAAAAAATGCAGGCCAAGAGACCATGTAAAGCTGTGTGACCATATGGCCATCTCAGGAAGAACATTTTGTTAAATGCTATAAGCAGGCTGCACTGTATATTTTAGGCTTTATAAAATGGAAGAAAACAGTTTAAAAAGAAAAATTTCTCAGTTACTGTATTTTTCGGAGTATAAAATGCACCTTTTTCCCCCCTAAAAGGGGGTGAAAATTTAGGTGCGTCTTATACACCGAATGTAGCCCCGCCCACCCACTGGACCCCCATCCTTTGGCCTCTGCCTCGCAGCAGTTACCTCCTTGCATGCAAACAGCAAGAAGAAGCAGCTCCTTTCAGCTTCAGCACAGCCTAATTAGCACAAGTTGATTGGATCGGCCTCCCGACTCTCAGCTGATTTGCTCTCAGCTGTTTTCCACAGGGCTCTGCTGCTTGCTGCAAAGAGGTAAATTGCTGGAGCATTTTTTTTTTCCTTGCGCTAATCAAGCTATGCTGAAAACGAAAATGAAAGTAAAGCAGGCTGTTTGCTGTTTGCAGCAACGAGGCAAAATTGCTCAGAGGCAGAGGGAGATTTCTTTTTCTTCTTTTCCTGACCAAAAAAGATAAGTGTGCTTTATACTCCAGTGCGTCTTATACTCCGAAAAATATGGTATCTCCTACAGATGCAGTTCAGACAGTAACTGTAACGCCAATCTGTTACCACCATCAATTTTTTTTTTCAAGGGAAGATGTACTACTAGTTGGAAATCTTTCTCACTGGCTTCTTTCCCACCATCCCATGGCAGCAAAATAATCAGATTTGCATTTTTTCCCACATTCTGGGTAATATCCATTTTATTCCCTTCTGATAGTAAAAGAAATTGGGGTCATAACATAAAAAAAAACTTGAGTCCAAGATAGACCAAAGGAAGCATTTTTCTCATAAATTGCATAAATATAGCTAGATGGTTTACCATACTTGATTAGTCACCGATTTAAATTGTTTTTTAAAAAAAGTTAGAAAATTTTATGGAAGCAAAAGTGTTTATGGGTAATCATTATGATAGGGCGCTATGATGACGTAGTGGTTAGAATGGAGTATTGCTGGCTAACTGTTGTGGCCTGTCGGCTGCCAGCCCCTCCAAGAGCTGAATCAGAGGAGTAGGAGGAGGCATGGGAGTCAGGATCAGAATTGGGGCAACCTGGGAGCTCCAGGAGTGAAGAGGAAATGGAGCTGGCAGAGAGAGAGAGACAGAGGCAGAGCCTTGGCCATCCATCAGCCCTCAGATGGAGAGTCAACAGCCCCCAGGTCTGGAGGTGGTTGATGAAGAAGAAGAGGAACAGCTGGGTCCAGTGCCTGACACGCAGAGAAGCCAGAGGAGAGGAGAGCAGTGGAAATCTGTGGGCTGATCCTTGGGACGGAAGAGCCACCGCTGCTAGCGAGACCCCACTCTAGCTCTGGGGATAAAAGGCAGGGGGCGGAGATGAATAGGTGTGGCAGACAACTATTCATCTTTCGGCCAGCTGGACTTGTTAGCCTGCGAGAGAAATTTTTTGCCGGGGCTGCCAGCATTCCTAATAAAGGAATCTTTTGAGTTCATGTCAGAGGGTTCGTCGTGTTTGGGGAGCTGGGTCAGAACACTAACTCTACCCACAGCCTGGGGTTCAATCCTGACCAGGCTTAAGGTTCACTCACCTTCCATCCTTCCAAGATAGGTAAAATGAGGACCCAGATTGTTGGGGACAATATGCAGATAATCCTTTGACATTGTAAACTGCTATAAAGCACTATGGGTCAGTATATAAGTTTAAGTGCTGTTGCTATAATGAAGATTATGAATGTCATTTAATAGACAGCAATAGTGGAAGAGATCTAGTCTCTTCGGGCATCTTCAGATTATTTATTTATTATTTTATTTTTCAGATTTCTATACCGCCCTTCTCCTTTCGGACTCAGGGCGGTGAACAGCCAAGATAAAAAACATTTATACATAAAAGTTAAAATAGATTTAAAATAATTAAATAAATTTGGCCCGTAATTTAAAACATTTCAATTAAAATCCATATCAAATTTTAAAACCAACCATAAAATCAGGACAGCCTGGCTAACTGAAAAAAATAGGTTTTTAGGGCCCGACGAAAAGTCCGGAGGTCGGAGATCACTCGTATCTCTGGGGGTAGATTGTTCCAGAGGGTAGGTGCCACCACAGAGAAGACTCTCCCCCTTGATTGAAATTAATTTCAATTTCAAGATTGAAATTAAGTTTATCTAGATCAGGGGTCTCCAACCTTGGCAACTTTAAGACTTGTGGACTTCAATTCCCAGAGTCCTGGGAGTTGAAGTCCACAAGTCTTCTGGGAGTTGAGGTCCACAAGAATTCTGGGAGTTGAAGTCCACAAGTCTTAAAGTTGCCAAGGTTGGAGACCCCTGATCTAGATGAACAAAGTCAGCGGTGGTACAGCTGGTACAAGTTGGAACATACTTGTGTCATTCCACACAGGATGCGTCAGATCTGGTACAACATAACACTGTGAAGGAATTTAGTCCTGATGACAAGCTTCTTTCCTGGAAGCTGAACTAGAAACAAACAAGCATACAAAGCAGGGGTGGGTTTTACTTACCTTTACTACCAGTTCACAATGGGATCACGCATGCACACTTCGCTCGTGTGCGCCTTGCTTCTGCGCATGCGCAGATCACTGATGATGACATCTGGGGCGGTGGGCGGGGCTCCCGCCGGTTTAACTATCGGTTCTTGTGAACCGGTCCGAACCGGGGACAACCTTCCACTGATACGAAGGCCAGGAACTTCTTTAAATAAATCCATTTAAGAGACGAAACTACCTAGCTCTGAATTAGAGTCATTCATGCAAATTATACACATGGTCAACAAGAATGGTATTCACCTTTTTTCTTGTTCAGCCTGACTATTGTTGTGTTAACATAATGTGTAACTGGCCACTTACAAAGCACGGGTCCAGATAAAACTACTTTTATTAAGTTAGAGTCTGCAACCTTTTGAGCTCCATAAAGTTTTATCAGGAGCAAGTCTGGGAGGTTTGGGTATGTTTTTTTGTATTTCATCAATGGTTTTATGGTATGATGTAGCTATGTGTGACTGTTGAGCAGAGCTTCTGTCCTGGAACATTATCTTCAATATTAATTTCTTCCTGCCTTGGGCAGCCCTGCCTATGGTTTTCCAGTTATTCCATCAGTACTCAAGTGAATCTAATTACATTGCTGTGAGCTATTGAACTAATAGGCTTCATCATCTAGGATGCCCCGTGCCAGCTGTTTATCTTGGTGGGGTTTGAAAGCATCAAGCAACTTCTCCTTAATCATTTTGATTAAAAATGGGGAACACTGTGGGATTTAGAAGTGGGAAATGCCGTATCCAGAATTTTCTTGCTTCTATTGGTGAAGTGGTGCAGGGTTTTCTGCCTAAGCAGGGGTTGGACTAGAAGACCTCCAAGGTCCCTTCCAACTCTTGTCATCCTATTCTAAAATGGAAAAGTATTTAGGGTGAATGCTGACAATTACCTTGTCCTAATATGGCAATTCATGGAAGACACAGCCTATAATGCACTGCCTTTCGTGGAGAATATGGTTCTCGTTGATTTCCTATTATAGTGGTTATTCTTTTATATTTGGAGTAATTTACTATTAGGAGTAATTTGCTACATGGAACAATTTACTAGGGATTCATTATTATTCTAGACCTAGTAGAATTGGAGCTAAATGGCAGGGCATGGTTCCCACCTATTTCTTTAAAAAAATGGTAATTCTTTTCTATTTGGAATAATTACTATTAGGAGTAACTATTCAGCCGGTTTTATGCCATCAGGGGTGATCTGATTTAATTGGTGGCTAGGTGGCAGTTCTGGAGAACCGGTAGTGGAAATTTTGAGTAGTTCGGAGAACCGGTAGTAAAAATTCTTACTGGCACCACCCCCATCTATTCTTGTGTAACAAGCGTGTTAAGGATAGCATTTTGAAGAGATCGCTGTGAAGAAATGGCTTTTGTTTCTGTGAACTGCCATTATCTTTTTTTCTCCCCCTTAAAAGTAATGCTTTCCCAACCAGCACAAACTGCCAGGACTGTATGTATACTGTATATAATAAATTCTATTTCTCTGAGTTTTCGATCATTTGATTGTACAGTGTCTAGATCAACCTTTTCCTTGAATTTTCTTCCAAGTAATGTTACAAGGGGTTTTATCTTACCCGCCACATTCACCTACCTACTCCAGTATAGTTGTTGACTCTCAGCGTTTTAATTTCTTACTTACTAAATGGTCTAAATGTAAGAGGCCCAATCGTCCTCTTTTAGGTAGCATTATATCCTCCAATTTTTCACAGAATTGCTAAAGGAAATAGATCTTAGCCAAAAGATGGTTCAAAATCCCCAGAAAGAGGAGCTTTCTTAGATGAAATTCCTCCCATGGAACTTTCTTAGCTCCTAGATTTGAACCTAAACTTCTCCAATTCTAGGCTAAAACTTTAATCACTGCAGGTCGTTTTTTCTATTCTAACTAGGAAACATTCTTTGCAGGTTCACCATGAAAGAAGTCCCCATAATCTGCTCTCCAACATATTTAATTGGACAGATCAAGAACTGAAATCAGGAGCTTCTCCATGAAAAATCTCTTCTCTAAAGGAGCCGTTTATTATGCTGGGTCCATGGATTTTTTCTTTTTAGCTTTTTGAGAGAGACTCTATCAGCAAAACATGATGTTCAAAAAAAAAAAAAAAGGAGAAATCTCTGTGGGTCAAAGAAGTAAATAGTCCTCGCTATTTGCATTTAAATTAGAAGACTTATTTTTGAAATCAAAAATCACTGATCTGTACAGGCATAACGTTATTATAAAAAATGTCAAAAGTTTAAAATTAGATCTCATTACAGTGATGTGTTTTGCCACTTTCACTTGCTTACAAAAATGTTTCCTATTAATTTATAGGTATAGGCATTAAAAGCTTCTTAATTGCAATCTTTGGTGTCCATCTCTTCGTAAAATAATTTTTTTTTTTAAAAAAAAGAGGAATGATATTTCAAGCCCATTAAAGCCCCCCAGGAAGCCTCTTAGTCAAAGCAAGGAACAGAATGCTGTAATCAACTCTTCTGAAAAAAGAAGTCAAGCGAAGCTTCGTAGGGATGATATAATTTTAAATGGTCAAAGAAGGCTCAGGATTCAGAACTTCGTTGCAATGAAATAACAGAATAACAGAGTTGGAAGGGACCTTAGAGGTCTTCTAGTCCAACCCCCTGCTCAAGCAGGAGAACCAATACCATTTCAGGCAAAAGACTGTCCAATCTTTAAAAAAAAAAAAAACTCCAGTGATGGAGCACTCACAACTTCTGGAGGCAAGCGGTTCCACTGATTAATTGTTCTCACAGTCTCCTTAGTTCTAGGTTGCTTCTCTCCTTGTTTAGTTTCCAGCCATTGCTTGTTGTGCTGCCTTCATGTATTTCGGAGAATAGGTTGACACTGTCCTAGCTTCTTTCTAGCAGTCATTTAAATAATGGAATACTGCTATCATGTCACCCCCTAGTTATTCTTTTCATTAGACTAGACCAGTGATGGCAAACCTTTTCGGCACCGAGTGCCCAAACTGGAATGCGCGCACCATCACGGGACTAGACATAACCAATTTCTGCAAAAAGCTAAAAAAAGCTTTTAAAAGTCCATTCATCATATGTTTTTAGCCTCCAATCCAGTGGTGGGTTGCTCCTGGTTTGGAACTGTTCGCAAGAACCGGTAGTAAAACCAGCCGGAGGCCCCACCCACTGCCCTGGATGTTGTCATCAGTGATCGGCGCATGTGCAGAAGCAAGGCGGACGCCAGCGGTGGGTTCTAAATTTTTTTACTACCGGTTCTGTGGGCGTGGCTTATTTTGTGGGCGTGGTTTGATGGTCATGTGACAATTCTTTAGGATTTAGCAGAGGTACTGGTCTACCAGGCTTTTAACTGCTTGCAGAGCTGTGCTGGTCTACCCATTTGTTCTTGGAGCATTCCGGTCTACCCATTTGTTTTTAGAGGCACCGGTCTACTCATTTATTTTTGGAGGCACCGGTCTACTCGTTTTTGGAGGCACCGGTCTACCACCACACTGCCTTTTAACACTGATCAGCTGTAGGGCGGCCCTTTGAAGCCCCGCGGCAAGAGTTTAAACAGTTTTTTTCCTTCTAGCCGATCAGCTGGGACTTGGGAGGCAGCGAATAGATTGGGGGCGGGGCCAAATAAAAGGTAAGAATAATAGGGGGGCGGGAGGGCCCAGTTCCCGAACAAAGAGAACCAGTTCGGTGACGTCATATCGTCACCGCTACCAGCTCGGCCGAACCGGGCTGAACCGGGAGGAACCCACCACTGGCGCACGCGCTAGTGAAGGAAGCACGCGAGTGCAATCCCATTGCAATCCTGTTGAGAACTGGTGGTAAAGGTAAGTAGAACCCACCCCTGCTCTAATCCCCTAATTACTTTGTGTTTCAGCATAACTTTGAATAGTTACTATAGCTAACAAAATTCCTATTCTGGTGGTGTGTTTTTCTTGTTCCTAGTTGTTAACTAAAATATATACTCTCTTTGGTCCTGATGGCCACACTTGGCCAGGATGGCATTAAATGAGTACAAGTAAAGCAACGAAATGGGACCAAAATATGAATCAGCAGTATCATGTGGATGTACACATGATGATTTATGCTGCAGGAACAGAAATACGGTTTCCAAATTGAAAAGGGGGGAAAAAAACAGTTTTACTATTCTGAGCTTTGGTCAAAGCCACCAAAAGCAATATGTCCACTTTAAGGATTCCAACAAGTGAAATAATTAGAATTAGAATTCTTTATTGACCAAGTGTGATTAGACACACAAGAATTTTTTCTCCGCTGCAAAAGTTCTCAGTGTACATACAACAATAGTGATAGATCATTATCATAGTCATTGTAAAAATACATTCATCATAAAACATTAGATACAACACTTAGTGATAGTCATGGATACTAAATAAGGTTACAAGGTTGATCAGGGGATTAGACGTAGAACTGTATAAAAAGAAAAGACAAGTGAGTAGGATGTGACAGCCCTCCTCCAATACTTGAAGGAATGTCACATTGAAGAAAGTCAAGAGAATATAGAATGAAGAATTCATGTTAAAAGAAAGCTCATTTTAACTGAATGATTCCTAAAAATAACAATACTTTGGCAGTAAAACCAATTACCCAGTCAGCCTAGATGTGTTCAGTTGTAGTTCTATAATAGAGGTACTACTATTGAGAAGACTATACCCTTGTCTATTGAGCTATGAGGGGACGCACTGGCTCAGTGACTAAGACGCTGAGCTTGTCGATCGAAAGGTCAGCGGTTCAGCGGTTCGAATCCCTAGTGCCGCATAACAGGGTGAGCTCCCGTTACTTGTCCCAGCTTCTGCCAACCTAGCAGTTTAAAAGCACGTAAAAAATGCAAGGAGAAAAATAGGGACCACCTTTGGTGGGAAGGTAACAGCGTTCCGGGCGCCTTTGGCATTTAGTCATGCCGGCCACATGACCACGGAGACGTTTTTGGACAGCGCTGGCTCTTTGGCTTTGAAACGGAGATGAACACCGCCCCCTAGAGTCGGGAACAACTAGCACATATATGCGAGGGGAACCTTTACCTTATTGAGCTACGAGAAGAATCTATGACCTGGATCTTCCCTGCTGACTGCAAGGTACAAATTGTACGATACTGGGGAATGCAGTTTTTTTTTAAAAAAAATAAAAATTGGGGTGGTTAGGTCCTAATTTATTTATATACTAATGTCCGGTTCTCTAAGCTGGGCTTGATAGATGACAACCAACCAATACAGTCCTCCAGCGTTGTCCTTTTAAGGTAGGAATTATACCTGTTGATTTATTACACTTCTAATCTCTATAGATCACTGAGCTCCAGGCAATGTACCAAATATGAAAATAAAACAATATAACAGCCAATATAGAGAATAGCACAAGAATCGATACAACATCAAAAACAAAAACTCCTTTTCAATCAAGATGAAGTATAGTTTGCTACATCAGCTATCAAGCGGTGTGATGGAACCCACAAAGCATCTAAACCTGAAGAGTTAAGGGATTAAATTTATCCTAACAAGAAGTAAATGCTACATAGAAAGTCGTAGCAATTATTTCTAAAATAATCTATAGTTAAATTAGCATATGCAGATTGGGTGTACATATGCTCCTCGGTCTTCCTTTTTTGTGAAATGTAGTGAGCATACGATTTCTATCCGCTTGGATAGAAATTGGATGCATCTAGTTTAATGAAATTTATTTATTTATTTAGCGTATGGCTGGTCACACTCAATATTAAAACACTTCATTTTTACAGGTTAAAACAATTAAAACAATAAAAAAAAGCAGTAAGAAAACCTAAAAGGAAAACAGAAATAACATTTCAGAGTTTAATGTCGAGTTTGGAGATCCAGTCAGTAGCTGTCGTTGTTACTTTATTTATTTATTTATTTATTTATTTATTTATTTATTTATTTATTTATTTATTTATTTATTTATTTACTTACTTACTTACTTACTTACTTACTTACTTACTTATTTATTTATTTATTTATTTATTTATTTATTTTTAGATTTGTATACCGCCCTTCTCCCTGAAGACTCAGGGCGGTGAACAGCCAAGTAAAAGCATAAACTACAAACATTAAAATACAATTAAAAAGATATATATAAATTTGGCCCCATAATTAAAAACAATAACAAACAATTAAAAACATTTTAAAAAGTGTTAGGCCAGCCCGGCTTGCTGGAAAAAGAAGGTTTTAAGGGCATGGCGGAAGGCACCGAGATCTTGGATTCTCCTTATCTCTGGGGGCAGCTGATTCCAGAGGGTAGGTGCCCCCACAGAGAAGGCCCTCCCCCTGGGGGGTCACCAGCCTACATTGTTTGGCTGATGGCAACCCGAGGAGGCCCTCTCTGTGGGAGCGCATGGGTTGATGGGAGGCCATCAGTAACAGCAGGTGGTCTCGCAGAGGAAGTCCCTAGAATCTCCTGGATACCTTCTGTTAGAGCATTTCCTCATTATATGTTGGATAGTCTGTCGAGGAGCCCCGCAATCACATTGTGCTGAAGGTGTCTTTCCCCATTTATACATGGGGAAATGCTTAAAGTCAAGAAACCCACCACTCTTGACAGCGCTTAAGTTGATGGCTGATCATCAGAACACCACACAAAAGTGGATGGAAGCGTGGATGGAAGCTTAACGCATTGTAAGCCGCCCTGAGTCTCCAGAGAAGGGCGGCATATAAATTAAAGCAAAAAAAAAAAAGGGAGTCGGCACACACCCCATGAGTCTTTCTAATTCTGTTATATGTCACCCATATGTGTTGGGGTAGGTTAAATCCTGGAGGTATATTATTAAGATTAATATGCTCAGAGATATCTTTGGGGGGAATAGCTACTCCACGCTTCCATCCACTTTTGTGTGGTGTTCTGATGATCAGCCATCAACTTAAGCGCTGTCAAGAGTGGTGGGTTTCTTGACTTTAATTTAATGAAATTAATTAATTAATTAAACTTCAGTTTAATGAAAAGAGGGATATGATAGCAGTGTTCCAATATCTAAGGGGCTGCCACAAAGAAGAGGGGATCAACCTCTTCTCCACAGAACATGGATGGAAACTAATCAAGGAGAGAACCAACCTAGAATTAGGAAGAAATTTCCCGACAGAACAATTAATCAGTGGAACAACTTGCCTCCCAGAAGTTGTGGGTGCTCCAACATTGGAGGTTTTTAAGAAGAGATCGGACAAGGATTTGTCAGGCAGGGTTTCCTGCCTGAGCAAAGAGTTGAACTAGAAGTCCTTTAAAGTCCCTTTCAACTCTGTCATTTTGTCATTCTGTATTCATCTACAGAGATATCTATAACATCCATTAACAAGAGCAAAAAAAAAAAAAGTTGGCATAGCTAAGTCAAATTTCTCTATTGTTTAGTTCTCAAGATGTATTGAGATTGGGACTTGAGATCCAGCACATTTGGAAAACGCCTGATTACAGAAGTCTGCTTTTTAGAAACCACATCAGATTTCAGAATGGTGAATCATTTTTCTCTTTCATGATGTTCCTTATGTTACCGGTATGTGTATGAAAAAATAATAAACCTATGGGATGCTTCAGTCAGCAACATTATGCCATGTTGTTATACTGATCTGCCTTGATTAATTGGTCTTGTAGTTGAACCAGGAGTGAAATGCTACTGGTTCGGTCCGGTTCGCTCAAACCGGTAGTAAAAAATGTAAAAAAAAAAGTTCCAACTATCAGCTGTTGGAACTTTTTTAAAAAACTTTTTAACCATTTTTTAAAAATGGTTGAAATGGTAGTTAAAAATGCTTTAAAAAGTAAAAAAAAAAGTTCCGACAATCGCACGTCGCTCAGCTGATCGTCAGAACTTTTTTTACTTTTTAGGCATTTTTTTTACTACCGGTTCGGGTGAATAAGTAGTAAAAATGCTTTTAAAAAGTTTTAAAAAAAGGCTCCGATGATGAGAGCTGTGGCACGCGATCGTCAGAGCCTTTTTTAAAACTTTTTTAAAGCATTTTTTTTTACTCTGAGAACATTCAGCCCTCTGTATCTATTGAATGCTTCCTTTCTAACTCCCTCCCAAAATTCCCAACAATGACACATTCAGAAGTGGTATTCAGCCGGTTCGCACCAGTTCGCCCAAACCAGTAGCAGAAATCGCAGGTGGGTCTGCCTACGTGCCCTGGCTCTATGCCATCCTATTTAGGCACCTTTTTGAGGTTGGGTACATGCACAGAAGGTGTCCACACCAGCAAAGCATGTGCGTGGAAGGCCGGGCACATGCGTGGATGGTAGGGACATTTGTGCGCGCACATTTGCGAACCAGTAGGAAAAGTAAGTGAATACCACCCCTAGACACATTGATAGGAATGCTGGGACCTGTAGTAAAAAGGAACCAGATTTATAAAGCTGAATTGGGCTCTTTAAATATTTAAGTCTACAATCCTTTCTTGGATTGGATCCTCCTTGGGTTTCCACTGTTTTTCTTTCTTCAACCATCTCTTTCCCTTGATTAGGATCAGATTTAACATAGCCAGACCCCTTGTCTCTTCTGGAAAATGAATTAGTTAGCAATATTATTGAAGAATTCAGGGGACGTTGGCCAAATTGATTTTCCAACAGATACCTGGATAAGTCTCACATTGTTAATCTATCTCTCGACCCCCAAAATTCTGTAATATGATCCAAGGAGGCATTATCCAGTATGAGTTTGGTGATCATCAAAATATCCCTGTCTATAGTGGCTCTTGCTTACCCCAGGTTCATTGTGGACCTGGTAGCAAACACTCCCTCTTGACTCCCTCTCTTTATAATATACATGGATAAAAGTTTTGAATTAATGGTTGTGTATGTATATTATCCTTATGAGGTAGAATTATGATTCTTAATAGGTGGCAGGAGAATCATAAAAAGAAGAACTATGAGTGGCATGATAGCAGTGTTCCAATATCTCAGGGGCTGCCACAGAGAATAGGGAGTCAAGCTATTCTCCAAAGCATCTGAGGGCAGGATAAGAGGCAATGGGTGGAAACTAATCAAGGAGAGAAACAACTTAGAACTAAGGAGAAATTTCCTGACAGTTAGAGCAATTAATAAGTGGAACAACTTGCCTGCAGAAGTTGTGAATGCTCCAACACTGGAAGTTTTTAAGAAGAGATTGAACAACCATTTGTCTGAAATAGTATAGAGTTTTCTGCCTGAGCAGGGGATTGGACTAGAAGATCTCCAAGATCCCTTCCAACGCTGATATTCTAATTCTTTTTAAAAATCTGGTTTAAGTTTGTGATTTTAAGAGATCTCAGCTGATGGAATTCTGCAGATTTCAAACTTCCTCTTCCAGAAACCTTATGACCTCCTACTTTGCAATAACAACTTGCTAGCTAGTTCCTCCTACCATAATCTATTTTCCTGATGGCGCCTTGCCTCTAACTCTTCTGTGCTGGCATGGCTGAGTATCAGTGAGTAAATTGGAATCTCCCCGGGGCCAAATAAAAGCAGACTCATGTTCTTTTACGACTAGTAAAAGACTGAAGTAAAGCAGTCTTTATGGAAAAATAGTACCTCTGCACTGCACTCCCAATCCAAATAAGCAACTCTGAGTCAAATGGCAAATCAGTCCAAAGAAGAAGCAACAGACCAGTTGAGATAAAATCTGACATCCCAACCATGGCAAAACAGTCTATTCACAAATAACATCTGAGTTTCCTACAGGTTGTTCTCAGCACCGTCTTGAGCAGTGGTAGGATGCTGCCGGTTTAACAACCGGTTCGGTGAGTGTGCGGTTTGCGCATGCATGTGCCTAAGGTGCTTGCGCACAGCGCTGAAAATGGAACATTTAGAAGCTCAGCTGCTTACCTTCCAAGTCAGCAACGGTAAGTAGAACAGCGAAGTGGGGGGAATCAGCTGTGCTGCACAATTGAGATGAGCTTCAAAGCAGGAAATAAAGGACAGGATAGAGCGGGGGCGGGTGGGCGGAGTCAACTGATTGTTGGAGTACCGGTTCGTCCAAATTGGTCCGAACCGGCTGAATACCACCTCTAGTCTTGAGCAAGTGGGCACAGTAAATAAACCAGGGGTGAAATCCAGCAGGTTCTGACAGGTTCTGGAGAACCGGTAGCAGAAATTTTGAGCAGTTCAGACAACCGGTAGCGGAAATTTTGAGTAGTTCGGAGAACCGGCAAATACCACCTCTGGCTGGCCCCAGAGTGGGATGGGAATGGGGATTTTGCAGTATCCTTCCCCTGGAGTGGGGTGGGAATGGGGATTTTGCAGTATCCTTCCCCTGGAGCGCAGTGTGAATGGAGATTTTGCAGTATCCTTCCCCTGGAGTGGGGTGGGAATGGAGATTTTGCAATATCCTTCCCCTACCACGGCCACCAAGCCACAGCCACCAAGCCACACCATGCCCACCAAGCCATGCCCACAGAACCGGTCATAAAAAAATTTGGATTTCACCACTGAAAGAAACCAAGCAGAACACATAGCTGAGATCTGTCAGACATTACCTGGCTTGATATATCTCAGATCTCAAACAGAAATTTCTCTCTTATTAACATTCACTTGCCTTTTGGCTAACCTCTTGGATCCATGAAGTCCAGCTTTCCGATCCTAAATCTTCATTAAATGCCTCTGCCTAGGACCAACTGATTGAATTTCTGAGATGCAGGAAAGGGGTCCTGTGAGCTCGCTGGATCTGTCCAAACCAAAGTAGTATTGTTGGCTCTGTTACAACTTGGATCTCCAGCAAAAGAATGGCCGCCAGTTATTTTCCCTGGCTCTGATTTCCCACCTCCTCTTATCCAAAGACACATTCCCTAGCAGAGCCATGATTTGGACCTGGTCTGTGAGCGTCAGCACTTCCAAGCAAATGCAGTCAAAAGCACAAGAAATGCAGTGATTGTATTCTCTTGATGTAGAATATAAAATAAAACCTTGAAAGTCCAACTAAATTTCCCTTCCCTTCCCTTTTATAACCAAGAGAAATAAGGAAGGCCATTCTTAAATTTCTTCTGCATCCCTTCCTATCTCCCTGAGCTAAGCTAATGCCTTTGTAACACTCCGCAAGGCTATCTTTATATTTTCTAAAATGAAAGATTTAAAGATTTCACACGACGGGCTGCTTTTCTAGCAAGGAAGAAGTTCAACCAATCAGAATACAGCTGGAAGGGACCTTGGAAGTCTTCTAGTCCAGCCCCCTGCTCAAGCAAGAGAACCTATACCATTTCAGACAAGTGACTGTCTAGTCCCGTGATGGCGAATATATGGCACAGGTGCCACAGGTGGCACATGGAGTCATATCTGTGGGCCCGCGACAGTTGCCGTAGCTCAGCTCCAGCACGCATGCTTGCACTGGCCAGCTGATTTTTGGGCCTTCCGGTCCCACCGGAAGTTGGGAAATTGGCTGTTTCCAGCCTCTGGAGGGCCTCAGGGGGTGTGGGGAAGGCTGTTTTTGCCCTCCCCAGACTCCTAGAAAGCCTCTGGAGCCTGGGGAGGGTGAAAAACTGGCCTACCGGGCCCGCGGTGCCATCGTGTGCTAAAAGCAGGGGGCGCGTATATCCGCAAGGGTGGGCACATTGAATTATGGGTATGTGGGCATGCATGTGGGCGACCTCCCGCCATTTTTGGCACACAATGGCGAAAAGGTTAGCCACCCCACACGTCTCGTGCCCTCCTTACCTAACAGTGACAGTCACAGCAGGCAATTCCGCCCACTGTTCTGCCCCAGCTCTGGATTTCCGAGGATATTGTCACACACCAATGGTCCTTATCAAATTTATTAAGTAGCAAGAATAAACAAGATCGGCAAAGGTTGGCAACCAGCCCAGAAAACAAGATATGATAAACCAAAATACTCTGATAATAAATACGAGTTGTTTCCAGCAAGAAAGCACTAGCTGTGTGCGACTTAAATAGGCTAAGGGAGTGGCCAATTATCCTCAAGCCCTACTCTCGAGTAGACCTCCTCCTCCTGAGTAGCCACTCCTGCCTTTTGGCAGCCCTGAATGCTCGAGCATTGAGGAGAGGCTCCTCCACTTCGCTCACTCCACTTGAAGGAACCTCTGGAGGTTCTGAAGGCCCTGGCTGAGTCTCTGCCTCTGGCACCACATCCTCTTCAGCCTCCTCACTGTCCAACGTGAGCGCCGGCTGCGCAGGCTGCTGGCGCAACATCACACCAGCCTCCTCTTCATCGTAATCAGCCATGATCTGCGCAGGCCGCTGGCGGGCCACAACACCCACGGAATAGCTGCCTCATGGGTGCCATTCAGGCCACCGTCTCCAGCAAGCACGGCCACTTTTGCAGCCAATTGAGGCCCACCCCAAAAATCAGGCTTGGTCTTATTTTCGGGACATGTCATATTTTCAGGGAAATACGGTAGTAGAGTGCTTCAGTTTGGCAAGATTCTGTCTCTAGATGTGAAACAATATAGAACTCAACTTGGAAAAACCATCACGGGTTATTCTTGGTTTGGGGGTCCAAACCAAGTTATATAACTGCTCAGATTATGAGTAAAAGCCCTTAGTTTTTAAAAAGTACAAAAGAAAATTAAAAACCAAGCATGTCTCTGGTCGCCATTCAATCTCTTGGTTGAATGCTTGCTCTGCTCCAAACCGGAAAATATTTAAAAAGATTCATGGTACCTTGCATTACACATTATCACAGCAGCGAGATTAACATATGCTCAATTCTGGAAAGATAAAAATACCCCATCAGAGGAAGCAATTATAAAGAAGATTTTGGATTGTGCGGAAGCAGATAAATTGACTAAAAAACTGAAAGGTAGAGACCAAACACAAACATGTTTATCTTGGGAAAAACTATATATTTGGCTATCAAAGAGAAAACTATAACCCAAACCAGATTAGGAGTTTTATTTATTGAAAAATTTATATTATACAAGTAAAGTGAGGTCGGATAGACCTACTTGATTTACAAATTTAAATTAGGTTGTTCTGCCTCCCCCGGAAAGTAACATAGATATATTGTACCGAATATTAAGTTTTTTTTTTTATTTGATTTATATGCTTTATATGCCGCCCTTCTCCGGAGACTCAGGGCGTCTTACAGTGCGTTAAGCAATAGCCTTCATACTTTTGTATATTTATACAAAGTCAGCTTATTGCCCCCACAAACAGGGTCCTCAATTTACCTACCTTAGAAAGGATGGAAGGCTGAGTCAACCTTGAGCCTGGCGAGATTCGAACTTACAGTAATTGCAGACAGCTGGAGTTAAATTACAATGCATTAGTCTGCTAAGCTATCCAGGCTTAAGTTATTAAGGTACTACTTATAGGCATGTATGTTATTTGTTTTGTTGTTCTGTTTGTCATTTATCTGGTGTGTTGTCTTCTTTTTTAATGATAAATGTAAATAAAGATTTTTTTTTTTAAAAGAAAATTAAAAACCAGTTTGGTGTACTGGTAAATATGCTAGGCTGGAGGCAAGGAGAGGATAGAATTATAGTTCCGAATAGGTAGCAAGATTGAAACAATGCATTTGTGATATTTGAGGGCAAAATATGTGGGATTATGTTTCATAGATCATTACAGTCTCAATTTTCTAGCTTCAAAAATACAATTAAGGACACAGTGTAATTTCGGTAATATTCTTAAACCTTTCAAATATATGGACGCATGGTTAAGAAAAGTTAAATTTCCCTTTCTCTCTCCCATTACTTTTAACATTCAAAGTAAAACAATCCTTACAGTTAAATCAATAGTACTTTTTGAGCAACAAAGTCGTGAAATTTGTTCCTGTGTGTTTAAATTGGCTTTTATTATTACTACTGTAAAGAGTTATATTTTAGTGGATCAGTCCCTTCTGAGCTTTTGTGACCCAATGGACAGGATTTCAGCAGAAGAATCTGTCGGTAATTACTTCTTTGAGTTCTTGTGAGCTCCTGCCTGGGTTATTCACAATGATAACTAATTATGTTGTCTTCTGTTGGCCTCTGTTTCAATTGCCTTTAATTTTTCCACGCATAGAACCTTCTTCATGGCCTTCACGTTATCTGTTATGTCCACAATATCTGAGCTTTTGCTTCCTTAAGTAGTACCTCCAGTAAGTACCCTTATACTATAGAACACGGGTGTCAAACTCAAGACTTGCCTCCTGCAGTTCTCTGTCAGCAAAAATGGAGCTGGGGGGGGGGGGCGCACATCCCCCCCAGGCCCCGTTTTCAGCCGCGACGGCCTCCTGCAACCCTTTGCCAGCAAAAATGAAGCTTGGGGAAAACGGGGAAGCTTGAAGTTCCATTTTTGCTGGCAGAGGGCTGCAGGAAGCTGTCATGGCTGAAAATGGGGCCGGGAGTGGGGGGCTGCATGTGGCCCCCACCGAGCTCCATTTTCACTGGCAGAGGGCTGGCAAAACAAACTGAAAACAAAACAAGAGGAGAAATGTTTCCCCTTTTGCATTTGAGCATGCAAGAAGGGACAGGAAAGGAGAAAGGGAATGAGGAAAGAAAAAGAAAAAGAAGGCAAGATGGGAAGAGAGCAAGGAAGGAAAAAGAAGGAAAGAGGGTAAGGAAGAAGAATGAAAAGGAACAAGAAGAAAAGGAAGGAAGGAAGGAAGGAAGGAAGGAAGGAAGGAAGGAAGGAAGGAAGGAAGGAAGGAAGGAAGGAAGGAAGGAAGGAAGGAAGGAAGATTATAATAAGAGTGAAGGAGGATCTGAAGGAAGTCCTGCCTTAGCACTTGGCCACCACAGGTGCCCCTGACACGAGTGACGTCGAGCTGGTCATGCCCATCCTGGCCATACCCACCCTGACCACGCCTACCCCAGCCACGCCCCTCAAAACCTCCCAAGGTCCAACAGAATCCTAATGTGGCCCTCAATGAAATTGAGTTTGACACCCCTGTTATAGAACATTACTTTCATTATTTCTCTAAGGAGCACGGCGGCTCGAGCAGTTGGAACACTGAGCAGGAGGTTAGCAAGCCTAGGTTCAAGACCTGAGAGATGCCATGGAGTGGGGTTGAGCTCTCGTCCTTCACTCCAGCTCCTGCCAGGGACATGAAAGGAACCCTCAACTGGACATCGCTAGGGCAGCGGTAATGTCACCGGCTAATCCTTTTAACCGAGAAGCACCTCGGCGCTTCTAGTGCAAATTATTTCTCTGCTCCTTCCTACGTCCTACTCTATTTGATGGACAAAATAATATTT
This sequence comes from Pantherophis guttatus, assembly GCF_059756535.1. Taxonomy (NCBI): domain Eukaryota; kingdom Metazoa; phylum Chordata; class Lepidosauria; order Squamata; family Colubridae; genus Pantherophis; species Pantherophis guttatus. Next base: position 13,044,401 of record NC_142070.1, on the reverse strand, counting down.
GGCCACAAATCAATCAACACATTATCTGGCAACCCTTGCCAGAATGTGGAAAGGAGATCCCATTTGTCTACACCTCCGTTTCTTCTGAAAATGCCTTTGCGTGATTAAACATGCCGCAACATCAGTGGTGAGTTGCTACCGGTTCGCCCCGGTTCGGGAGAACCGGTAACAGCGGTGGCGGGAGGCTCCACCCACCCACCCGGACGTTATTAAATATGCTTTGCGCATGCACACGAGCGAACCGGTAGCAAAGGTAAGTGAAACCCACCCCTGCGCAACATCTGTATGAAAATATACCAGTGGAAACTGCGGGGAAACAGGTTTTAAAGACGATAAAAATACACGACTCAGAAAAGGAAGCTTCTGGGATAGATGAACGCATGAAACACCCATAAAGACATTCATAAATATGAAGTTCCCCGTGAACTTCTATGAAAGATTGCATCGTATAGCTCACTTTTTTCAGCTTGATGCAATAGTAAAAAAAAATGTTCAATCTCCTGCTGTCTACTGCATGTGTATTTGCTCAGCTCTTGCGGTGAGCCGTGCTGGGGAAAGAAGAGAAACAATGGGCTCTTTCTGTGGGGATGATATGACGGAGATAAAAGTTGATTCTAACCATAAACTAGCAAGAGATGAAAATATATCAATATAACACGATAGCAGAAAAGAGTAGCCTCTTTTGTCAAACTCAGCTCGTGAGGAATCCAAGGGCATGTTGCTTTCTTAACAATAACGTTGTCAAGTCAACTAAGGCTGAGTTTATTTGATTATGAGCCCTGGTGACGCAGTAGTTGGAATGCAGACCTGCAGGCTACTTCCGCTGCCCGCCAGCTGCCTGCTGCTGCCTGCCGGCTTCCTACAATTTGGCAGTTCAAATCTCACCAGGCTCAAGGTTGACTCAGCCTTCCATCCTTCCGAGGTTGGTAAAATGAGGACCCAAATTGTTGGGGGCAAGATGCTGATTCTGTAAACCGCTTAGAGAGGGCTGTAAAAGCACTATGAAGTGGTATATAAGTCTAAGTGCTATTGCTATAAGAACCAGTGGTGGGATTCAGCCGGTTCGGGCCAGTTCGGGTGAACCAGTAATTAAATTGCTGGCTGACTCTGCCCCTCCCCGCTCCTCCCTTTCCAGGAATCCCAACACGCCCTGTTTTGGTTCCCAGGTAAGTGCAGAGAGGCCTCCTAGGCCCAAAACGGGGCGTAGGGGGGGTGCAGTATCCCCCCACGGGCCGTTTTCGCTCCCAGAAGGCTTCAGGGATACCTTCTTTTTTGGCTCCCGGGGGGTGCAGGAGGCCGAGTGCTGCCTGTCACACCCCCTGGCCACTCCCACCATGGCCACGCCCACCCAGCTTGTCATTAGGGCAGAAAACCGGTTGTTAAATTATTTGAATCCCACCACTGATAATAACCCATCACAATTGGAGTGAAAGAAAAAAGGATCACATATACAAAATTATATTAAAATGCTGCATGTAAAACTCCAAGACCAATATAAGATTACAAATTTTCTAAAGTTTTAAATATACAGATAGACCTCGACTTACAACAGTTCATTTAATGACTGTTCGAAGTTACAACAGCACTGAAAAAAGAGACTTATGACCGTTTTTCACACTTATGACCATTGCAGCATTCCCATGGTCATGTGCTTTACAGATGCTTGACAACTGGTTCCTATTTATGACGGTTGCAGTGTCCTGGGGTCCTGTGATCACATTTTGCAACCTTCTGACAAGCAAGGTCAACGGAGAAGCCAGATTCATTTAACAACCATGTTACTAATTTAACAACTGCAGTGATTCACTTAACAAATCTGGCAAGGAAAGTTGTAAAATGGGGGCAAAACTCACTGAACAAATTTCTCAATTAGCAAGATAAATTCTGGGCTCAATTGTGGTCGTAAGTCGAGGACTACCTGCCATTATACGAGCCAAATTATACAAGAAGTTAAACCAAGTATGCATAATGTTAATCTATTTCATCGTGACATGAATAATAAAATATGCCTAAATATGCAGTCTACCTAAATATGCAGTCATACAATGCTAGTTGAAATTGCCTGTATTGCTATTAAATGTAAGTTGCTTTGCTTTGACAATAACCCAGAAATGATTTGTTACAAGTAGTCCTTGACTTACAACCATTCGTTTAGTGATGGTTGTAAGTTCAAAGTTACAATCGCACTGAAAAAAAATGACTTAGGACTGTTTTTCACGCTTACGACCACAGCAACATCCCCGTGGTCACAGGATCTAAACTTGGATGTTTGGGAACTGGCTCACATTTATGACCGTTGTAGTGTCCTGGGGTCATGCGATCACCTTTTGCGAACTTCTGATGAGCAAAGTCAATGGGGAAGCCAGATTCGCTTAACAACCGTGTCACTATCTCAACCACTACAGTGATTCACTTAACATCTGCGGTAAGAAAGGTCGTAAAATGGGGCAAAACTCACTTAATAACTGTCTTACCTAGCAACAGAAATTGTGGGCTCAATTGTGGCTATAAGTCAAGGACTACCTATACTGCTATTGTCTTCTGGGAGGGTGATTGCCCAGTTCAGCCTACCGAATAGTGGTTTTTTTTTCCCCGTCAAAAGTCCTGGTTAGCTTTTTGGAGAAAAGGAGAAAAAATAGCTAAATCTTAGTTCTTAGGCCCATTTTACTCAAGCATTTGGTTTCAAACAGTTACCCTCACAACTACTTACAAGCTATCAGCTGCCGTGCCACACTATGATAATTGTGAGGTTAACTGTGTGAACCAAATGCTGGACTAAAACGGGCCTAAGCCTTAGGTCTTGATTCATCTGCCATTTGGCCCCCATCATATGGAGACCAACTGTCCTACATCTACTAGTAAGGTTCCAGATATATTAGTTTGGTAATTGTACATTTCATCTATCTATCTATCTATCTATCTATCTATCTATCTATCTATCTATCTATCTATCTATCTATCTATCTATCTATCTATCTATCTATCTATCTATCTATCTATCTATCTATCTATCTATCTATCTATCTATCTATCCATCCATCCATCCATCCACCTACCTACCTACCTACCTACCTACCTACCTACCTACCTATCCAATCTATCTCTTTACAAACTATTCTAAAAATATGTGTTTTTTATAGTGTGGTGACCAAAACTGGATACAGTATTCTAAGTGTGGTCTTACTAAGGCTTTATAGAGTGGTATTAGTATCTCATTTGATCTTGATTGTATCCCTCTGTTAATGCAATTTAGGATTGCATTGGCTTTTTTGGCTGCCGCTGCACACTGCTGGCTCATATTTAACTGGTCGCCCACTAAGACTCCAAATTCTTTGCTGCCATCTGGATTTTGGCAACCTGGATGATAAATTCTTTGGCAAACTATTCACTGTGGATTCATGGACAAGGTGGACCGTGGCTTAGCTCAGCGCGGTAGTTATTTGGCATTTAAAAAGTCTCATGCCTTAATCAGCTGCAAGCGCTGTGCATTTAAGAAATTCTCCCTCTCTTTTGCAGTTGCTGGTTTTTTTTTGTTTTTTTTTTTTTTGCTTTTTGTAGGATCAAAGGACAGAGAATAGGCTCTCTCTCCCTCCGTTCCTTCCCTGTGTCTCCTTGAAGGCGGCAGACTCGTGGGCTCGACACCAAGTTTTTTTCTGCCAGCCAGGAACAATAGCAAGCTCTGTTCGCCCGAGGAGCAGTCATGCCAAAAAGCAGCAGATGGCACTGCCTGATTCTGCAGACATTGTACCACAGCTGGCAAGCTACAAAAGGCCAACCTCCCTGGGCAATTTCTCTCCGACTTGCCTTGCTTTGGCAAACAACGCAAAGTCTTGAGAGCCTAGGCATTTTTCATAATGACCACCAGGGAGAGAGGTTTTTAAAAATATAGATTCACCTTCTGGCCCCTGGCAGAGGAGCAACCACAAAAAGCAAGAGCAGCTTCAGGAAATGTGCCGCACTTAACAATGACAAGAAGCAGCCATCTGCCTAAAATCAATGGCTTCTGGAGAGCAAATTGTTCCTTCTTTTCTAGCAAAAGTCTTCCATTTTTTTTTTCAAGCCCTCCAAGGCCTGGGAGGCCTCCAATTACCTTCAAATGAGTCTGACATATGCTTTCCATTCTGGGCTTTTAGTTTATAAAGTTGTCCTGGTTGCATTTGCAAGTATTTCTCAATTGCTAACAAAAGGAAGGCTGGTCAGGAAAGAAAGAAGGAAGAATCAAATTGCACCGTGAAGTTAATTGCAATAGACTGTAGAACACGCAAGTGGAGTTTCTGGGCTCCTGACAATTTTTCTGATTAATTTTTATAATAAGAAAGCAGTTTTTCCTCTCGTTCTCTCTGATAATGTGATGGGCCAATCTTAAATACGATTCCCCCTACTTCACCTCTTTTCCTTTCACATTCATTACTCAGTAAAATTACTCAGATAATGTATTTTATCAATTAGGTCTGGAGGTTTAATTGGTGAATCATTAAAAGCCTTTGATGGACCAAAGATCAAGCTTGATTAATCCAGTGACATTTTTAAAAAAAAACACATTATTAGAAATTGCAGATGGGATTTTTTTTTTTAATCCCTTCATTCTTTTCTATTGCAAGAGAGAAAAGGTCATTTTTAAGGTAATGTCAGCTGCCATATAAACATGGATCTTCCAGGGAAAGGATCTATCGGCACATGTGTGTTTTTCTCTTACAATAATTGTTTTTACTCTTATGCAAATTTAATTAAGTAGGCATGATGGTAATGATACATTCAATTTATAGGGCTGCAGTGCCTAAATCTTCAAAGCGGTATACAGTGAGTTTAAAAACATAATTAAAAGCAATATAAGGCCAAGTATAATAAAAGAGCAAATTAAGCAATATACCAAAAATAAATAAATAAATACAATTCTTGAAGTGAGTTTTCAACTCTTTCTGGCCCAGGTCTTGCTGGAAAAAAAAATCCAGATTTTTAATTTCAGCCATCCTATTCTGGATCAGCTATAGTTCCCAAGTGGTTTTCAAAGATTATTCCACGTTGAAGGTATTCCAGTACTCCGAACATAAGGTGAATGTTAAGTATAGATAACAGTAAAAGGATCTGTTGGTCCAGAAAGAAGTGCAACCAGCACAAAATGAATCTGTGTGATAGTCTTTCTAGCCACAGCTTCTATAGCTGAAAATCTAGGAGGACCCCAAACATGCTCAAGTATTAAGGACGAAAAATGCTTGGGCAGATGCAATCCCTGATCCCAAAGTCAACTGGTTCTGCTAAAATTGAGCCTGAATCTGTTCCTCACCAAATCTTCACAACCTCCAAAGTCTCGACAAGGATTCAAGCATCTCAACAGCATCACTTGGTTGTCAGGAAGGATCAAAACACTGAGCTGAGTATCATCAACATTTCTGATGTTACCTGACCCTTATCATCAGACGCCCTTTCTCTGTCTCACATAGATTTGAAATTGGAGAATGTGTCAAGTCCCGAGGAAGCTCACAAAGCAAGGCTCTTGAACTCTGAAATGTATTTGAATATTAGTAGCTCGGGTCGATAGTTGGGCTGTTGGTTTGAGCTCCGAGCTTGGCAATTTGGTTGCAAACGTTTCGTCAACATTCGAGGAGACATCGTCAGTGCATTTTGAATTGTGCTCGTCTGTCCACACACTGGCCTTTAAATACCAATTTATGTGATACAAATTAGCATGAATGTAGTTTGTTTGGATGCTTCTTTTTTATTTATTTATTTATTTATTTATTTAAAACAGTACATCAAACAAAAAAGAAATAGTCAAACAAACGATCGCGACAGAAACTTTACATGATATTTACACTTTCTACGGTATGTAGGCTTCAGTCAAATTTACAAATATTAAGCATAGTCCTGGTTATACTTGACTTTTTGGGTGTCTGCTTCTGAGTCATGGTCGGAGTCATGGCTGAACAAACAACATTCATACTAATTTGCATCACATAAATTGGTATTTAAAGGCCAGCGCTCTGACAGATGAGCACAATTCAAAACGCACTGACAATGTCTCCGCGAATGGCGACGAAACGTTTGCAACCAAATTGCCACGCTCGGAGCTCAAACTAACAGCTCAACTCTTGAACTCTCCCCACCAACAAAAACCAGAACCAAGCAAGGAGAAAGGAAAACCACTGCAGAACACTGTCCTCCATTCCTAGATTCTAAAACCCATCCAGAAGAATACCATGATCCATGGCACTAAAAGCCACCAAGAAGTCAAACAAGATCAGGAGAGTCGGTCACCCAGATCTCAAGGATCTGCAGCCATAATGTATCATCCATTTAATTTCATTAACTAAGATTTCATTAACTTTGAAGCAAAGACATAAAGTGAAGCAGAGACTGTATTGTAACTGATGGAGCATAGCAGTCCCTTCACATCGCTTGAAGTAAGTTCTTCGTGGTGTTTATAGCTGGAGAGGCAGGTTGATTCATTGAGATAGATTTGTTCCCCCTCCATATCGATCAGTATGGAGCGACACAACCCCAACATGCAAAACGCCTTCTTGAGGCTGAATGCCTGCGATTTGAATGGCCTATAGATTTAAATCATAGATATTCTCTTTTTCTCTCTGTTTCTCGTCCTATAAAGTGGAAAGGATAGCTATTTTTGCAAATTCCAAACATTGGCACAGAGGTTTTGTCAGAGTTTCTTGCAGCACACACAATGGCACAATTAAATAATTCTGCACGATTCAACTACCGTATTTTTCGGCGCATAAGACGCACCTTTTCCCCCATAAAAGGGGGTGAAAATTTGGGTGCATCTTATACACCAAATGTAGCCCCGCCCACACACTGGCCCCCACCCTTTGGTCTCTGCCTCCCAGCAATTTACCTCCTTTCAGCAAGCAGCAAGAAGAAACAGCCCATTTCAGCTTCAGCACAGCCTAATTAGCACAAGTTGATCAGCCTCCCAACTCGCAGCTGTTTCAGGCTACAGGGATTGCCACTGCCTATTGCTGCGTGGGCCTCTGCTGCTTGCTGCAAGGAGGTAAATTGCTGGGAGCAGATTTTTTTTTCTTGTGCTAATCAAGCTATGCTGAAAACGAAAATGAAAGTAAAGCAGGCTATTTGCTGCAACGAGGCAAAATTGCTGGGAGGCAGAGGCAGATTTCTTTTTCTTGTTTTCCTCACCAAAAAAGGTAGGTGCGTCTTATAGTCCGGAGCGTCTTATACGCCAGAAAATACGGTACATATAAGAAACTTCTTTATCTACAATACCAAACAGCAGAAATCAGCATACAATATCAGGAACACAGAAGCAATATTCATAGAAGTAAGTCATTACAGAGTAGAGAGATACAGAGGCTAATATATTGTACAGAGGTTGACATTACAGAGGCCAAAGCAACTCTTATATACAGTTCAGCAAGTCTAAGTCACGCCCAGGCTCCAAACTGTCTCTTATGGCCCCATACAAACAAATACTATGTTTCAGTTTCCAAACAGTCCCCATTGGCTGACCTGTTACCATGTTTATCCAAACAGTCCCCATTGGCTGATCTATTGCCTATTCCAATCTATGAATATTCATACTCTGACAGGTTTGCCTGTATTTTCACCTGTTTTACTCTTCATATAAACACTTCCATGCATTTTTCTTCATTTACAGATAGTCCTTGACTTACAACCAGTTGTTGGACTACCATTCAGAATTACAACCACATTTCAGGCATTTGTAAATGCCTCAAATTTATGACTGGTTGCAGAATCCCGCAATCATGTGGCCACAATTTGCTATGGGTGTTGACAGTTTTTAGCTAAAAAAAACATCCATTCAGGAAAAGGCATTCAGACTTTTGACTGTGTGATTCGCTTAATGACCACAATAAAAAGAGATGCAAAATAGAGCCTGTAAGTCAAGACTTACAACCAGAATTCTGATCCCAATTACAGTCATAAGTCAAGGACTACCTGTTTATATATATTTTAAATTATTTTTCATTATACTTGCTGGTTTGCTAGCTGCTTCCTTCCGCTATATGAGATGATAGTTATTGATCTGAAAAGCAGACCCTGCACTTACAGGAAAAGACTAGAAAGAAGAAAAAGAAAATTCAGTATGTTTATTCCTCCTGGTAATATATTCCATATTTTGTGCACTGCTGTCTAATATAGACATTTATTGGATTCTTTATTTCAAGTTCTAAGTTGAAATAACTTAGAATAAATATTTCTAAGTTCTACACAACTTAGAAATATTGTATATATATTCATTTCAGTTCTACGAGTTAATGGTGAGTGAGCATAATAATAAAGTTTTACCAAAAACATTCAGATTGATTGGAATTGCTCATTTACTCTTCAACCTCTGGCTGAATTCAGTGTGACAGATAGAGATTCAGGAGAAAGATAGTCCATCTATACTTCCAACAAACTCATCTCATGTATTTTGCTGCAATTGGATGCAGTAAATTAGGTAGGGCATATCTTTGCATACTTTGAAAGAAAGAAAACCCAGGGCTTTTAAGTTAAGAGACCTTTTTCAGAAAAGCTACAGCAGGTCTCTACTCTGGCTTGTTTCTAACAGTTCAAACTCATATTATATAGGTGCTAATACTCTCTCTCTCTTTTGGCCTCCTTTCCAAAATTGTCTAACATCTCACGGCGCTGCCAAAACTCATGAGATTTTATTATTCCCACATGGCTTTCTTTCTTTGCTTCCCTCTTCCTCCTTCTCCCTCTCTACTTCCTTTTTTAAATAAAATTTTAGCATTTATAAAAGTGATTTTATTTGAGGTGTCAGTATAGGCAAATAGATGTAATATATGACACACCTCTGCATTCTACTAACCATCCAGTATTCTAAAATCAGTTATATTTAAGGGTGTCCGTCTACACATAGGCACATTGTGTGTGTGTGTGTGTATATGTGTGTGTGTGTAACTTTATGTGTGTGTGTGTGTGTAACTTTATGTGTGTGTGAGAGAGAGACAGAGAGAGGGAGAAGGAGAGGGAGAGAGAGAGGGAAAGAGAGAGAGATTGAGGGGGAGAGAGAGAGATTGAGGGAGAGAGATTGAAGGAGAGAGAGATTGAGAGAGAGAGATTGAGGGGGAGAGAGAGATTGAGGGAGAGAGATTGAAGGAGAGAGAGAGAGATTGAGGGAAAGAGAGATTGAGGGAGAGAGATTGAAGAAGAGAGAGAGAGATTGAGGGAGAGAGATTGAGGGAGAGAGATTGAGGGAGAGAGAGAAAGATTGAGGGGGAGAGAGAGAGGGTGAGGGAGAGAGATTGAGGGAGAGAGAGATTGAGGGAGGGAGAGATTGAGGGAGAGAGATTGAGGGAGAGAGAGAGAAATTGAGGGAAAGAGATTGAGGGAGGCAGGGAGGGAGAGAGAGAGAGAGATTTCATCAACACAGTTAAGAAGACCAGCAGCTTTTAAGAGCATTAAGCCTACCACAGTGCAGGACCATGATATTAATTTGACTTAATTTTAGGCTGAAACATTCCAGTTTAGCACTTGTGCTTTTTTCACAACATATAGCACAAATCACCTGATTTCTGTGCATTTGCTCAGTTGGTGGTCGGACATTAATTGTTTCATGCAGTAACAGCCCAGAGGCCTTTTTCCTCACATCAGATTTTTTTTCAAAAGGAAAGCTGGGATAGTGGAAAAGAAGAGTAAAGGAAGTAGCCAAGAGGACCACCTGCCCATGAAGGTCCAGAATCATAACCCAAAGTAAGTCCATCCTTCATTTAGCACAAAGGTCAGCATTTTTTCTGATGAGAGATAGTTCAGCAGACTAAAAGTATGTCTCTATTTCCTCTAACGGGAAGAGGATTTGCCATGACCATTAATACAATTTTGCCCTTTTCCTCCTTCTCTACTTTTTGGGGGGCTATGTCCCAGGATGGCTGTTTATACTACTCATGTTTCTTTTCTAATGATTTTTGCACCTATTCACACAGACAAATGTTTAATGTATGCCACTCTTCGGCACGGTCGATGACAGGATAGCCTTTGCCTCATGAACGGGGAGAAGAAATCACGTCTTCGGTCAACCCCAACTTGGTGTTCCTCTAATGTGTTGACCTATTACCGCTTTAATAAGACATAAATAACAATAACATAATGAGAGGTTGCCAAGTTGTACATCATCATGGGAACATACATGGAAAAGCCAACATACATCAGCATAGGAACGTATAGAATATATGTTTAATAGATCTCTCTCTCTCTCTCTCTCTCTCTCTCTCTCTATATATATATATATATATATATATATATATTCTCAGGTTTTTGCGGGTGTTTGTATGTAGGTCTTTGGTTATTCGGGTCTTCTCCCATGTAAAATTGGAAGTGTCTTGGCGACGTTTCGACGAAGACTCATTCGTCATCTTCAGGAGAAGACCCGAATAACCAAAGACCTACATATATATTGCTCCTGGAAGCACGAAGCTGAGAACACCAGCCTGAAGATGATGAATGAGACTTCGTTGAAACGTCGCCAAGACATTTCCAATTTTACGTGGGAGAAGACCCGAATAACCAAAGACCTACATACAAACACCCGCGAAAACCCAGTAGGCACACTGGTGCACTTATTAGTTGTTAAGTAGAATAATATATGTTCTCTCTCTCTCTCTCTCTCTCTCTCTCTATATATATATATATATATATATATATATATAGAGAGAGAGAGAGAGAGAGAGAGAGAGAGAGAGAGAACATATATTATTCTACTTAACAACTAATAAGTGCACCAGTGTGCCTACTGTTCCTGTTCTAATATTCCTTTTTACTTACTCTTTTCATGTATTCCAATTATGTTTGTACTTTTTACCTGTAATATTATATATGCTTGCCAAATAAATAAACTTAAACTTAAAGTCAAATAACTTACTAAGATGTATTACTATTATTCTTCTCTCCCTTCCTAGTATCTATCTCTTCCCACTTATGATTATAACCATGTTGCTTGTATCTTTCAATTTATATTATTTTATTTGTTTATTAGTACGATTTGATAGCTTACTGGTAACCTTGACAAGCACTAAGTGTTGTATCTTTTAATTCTTGATGAATGTATTTTTATTCTCCTCATGTACACTGAGAGCATATACACCTAAGACAAATTCCTTGTGTGTCCAATCACACTTGGCCAAGAAAGAATTCTATTCTATTCTATTCTATTCTATTCTATTCTATTCTATTCTATTCTATTCTATTCTATTCTATTCTATTCTATTCTATTCCATTCCATTCCATTCCATTCCATTCCATTCCATTCTATAAGACCGGACCATTTCATTCATCTGCAGTTCTAATTTACTTATAGCTTCACCGTTTCAGTCGTGAACAGCCCGTTCTGTCACAATCAAATTTCAACCAGGTGTAAACGTCAAACCACATCTGCACTGTGGACTATGTACATGATGGGCTATGTACAATGCCTAGCAGGATGTATTGATTAATTTAGCTATCCGTCGAGAATAATAATAATAATAATAATGCTTAACAACTGTGGCAAGAAAGGTCCTTAAATGGGGCAAATCTCACTTAATGAGAAGGAAGGAAAGCAGCCCAGGCACCTGCTATTTTCCAAGCAGCCTCCTCTTTCATAGTATATTGGTATATTTGGTGTCCCAATCTGAACAGTTTATACATTACAAACAATTAAACTGTTTGTCGTTAAACTGACTTGAATGCATCCAACTCAAGGGAGACATTTCCCACATAGGTACATGTCACTCGAATGGCCCCTATCAACCTATAATATATAAAGAACAATTGCACAAGCTGGGTATATCTACCCTGTTTCCCTGAAAATAAGATCTCCCTGGATAATAAGGCCAATCGGGCTTTTGAGCACATGTGCTAAAATAAGCCCTCCCCAAGAATAATCCCTCCCCAAAAATATTAAAACGCATATGCAGCTGGTCCCCGCCATTTCCTCTGGCTAGGGTTAGGGAGACAGAGCTGGAAATCAGGTAAGACGGCAAGAGGAGCCCCGTCTTGCCCCAAAATAATAAGACCTCCCCGAAAATAAGGCCAAGCGCTTATTTTGGGGTTCAAAAAATATAAGACAGGGTCTTATTTTCGGAGAAACACTGTACTCTAATGAAAAGAAGGACCATGGATGACATGATAGCAGTCTTCCAGTACTTGAAGAGCTGCCACCAGGAAGAGAGGGCCAATTTATTTACTAAAGCACCTGAAGGCAAGACATGAAACAATGGATGGAAACTAATCAAGGAGAGAAGCAACCGAGAACTAAAGAGAAACTTCCTAACAGTGAGGACAATTCACCAGTGGAACAGATTGTCTTTGGAAGTTGTGGGTGTCCCATCACTGGAGGCTTTTAAGAAGAAACTGGACAGCCACTTTGTCTGAAACGGTACAGGGGAGCTGGACAAGATGACCTCCGTTACTCTGACTGAACCTAAACTGAATAAGCCCCACTTGAGATTCAATCTGAACTAAATCCAGATTGATTTGAATCTATTTGGCTTGATCGTCACACACCCCTGTTGGTTAGGCTCAGAAAAGATGAACCATCCAAGGGTGTCCAATGAGATCCAGGCCTGATCTCTACAATCTAAACCCAACTTTTAGGTTGCCATGGTTACCTATCCCACATGGTCAGCGATAGGCTAGGAATAAAAGCCAAAACATGCTAATGAGCAAGAGATAGGAAGATGATTGTTTCCCATATAATATCACAGTAGGAGCACGGATAATGGGCCGTTCCTCCTGTTAAGAAGAAAAATAACTAGCTAATAGATATTTGAAATGCCCCTCTTTCCTAGCTATAAAAGAGGAGGTTTCTGAATCTCTTTCTATGCCAGAATTTTGATAGTTTATTATATGCAGTGTCACAGAATGAATGTGTTTATTTGGGGGAGTGGTAGACTTCATTCTTCCGTTCCACTCCTACTAAGCTTCCAGGATGATCTCTACCAACTCAGCTTAATTTTAACATTTTTTTCCTCAGTTTGTAAGTACAGATAGTCCTCAACGGACGACCACAATTGAGCCCAATGTTTTCTGTCGATAAGCAAGGCAGTTGTTCGGTGAGTTTTGCCCCATTTTACGATCTTTCTGGCCACAGTTGTGAAGTGCCATAAGTTAGTAACACGGTTGTTAAATGAATCTCACCTCCCCATTGATGCTGCTTGTTGGAAGGTTGCAAAAAGTGATTGATCATGTGACCCTGGGACATTACATCCGTCATAAATATGAGCCAGTTGCCAAGCTGAATTTTGATCAGGTGACCAAATGCTGCACTGGTGGTCCGTGAGAAAATTTTTGTGGTCCGCAGAAAAAAATATTTGCATTTTTTATATTGCATTAAATCAGGGGTCAGGGGTCATCAAACTACGGCCCCTGGGACAGATACAAACACAAACCATGAATGTTTGTGTTACTGCAGAGAGTCTTCCCCTTTAGGGTCTTTTTCTGTGGGTTGGAGGGGGGGGAGAAATTCTGATCTGGGGTCTGCTTCAGTCCCCTGGTGCGAGGCTTTGGCGAAGGCTGGAGGGAAGTGCCGCTGGTGGCAAAGAGAAGAGGGCCTTGTTCCAGTGGGACTGCATCATGGCCTGGAACTGGCTGACCATTTCAGCCCACTGAGCCTCCAGGTGCCTGTACCTGGCCTTGCACTCCCGCAGGTCTTCCCTCTGTTTGGAAAGCCTATGCTCGTACTCCTCAGTGAGGTGCTTCTGCTGAGCCTCCTTCTCGGTCAGATCCAATTTGAACTGAGCCAGCTGTTTTTCCAACTCTTTCTCATGGTGGCTGCTTAGCTCCAACAACTGCTTCCTGTTGGGACCCTAAGGAGCCCGGGCGGGCAGGGGAGTAGTGTCTGGGAGGGAAGGGGCAAGTAGAGGCTGGCGAGGCGCCCCTTGACGTGAGTGACATCGAGTTGGCCACACCCACCCAGTCACATGACCACCTAACCATGCCCACCCAGCCAGTCATTAGGCAGATCATATTAGTGATCCACAGGATTTAAAATTATGAAATTAGTGGTCCCTGAGGTCTGAAAGATTGGTGACTTCTGGACTAGAAGACCTCCAAGGTCCCTTCCAACTCTGTTATTCTGTTATTCCAGAATCATCTTTATTTCCAAGAATGACGAGGAGCCCCACATACGCATTCACAGAAGATAAAATTTGTTCATTTGTTTTTATTTTATATTTTAATGATACCTAAATACTTGGAAAACAGTGTATTATCGGGGTCCATTTCATTTAGCAGAGAAATAACAGATGTTTTGATATTAATAATAATAGTAAAAATCATAATTATAATAACAAAGATATTTATGTTAACTTATTTATATTCATCGTCATACTAATTCATCTTTTACTTATACATAGTAATATTATTTCTTCTTCTCATTTCTACCTCTTGTATCTAACCACTGGTAAAACATATCCCATGTTAAGTAATATTCTGTATCTGCTTTATCTTTTATTTTTAATGTCAATCTATCCATCTCTGAACAGTCTAATATTTTCTGAATTATATTTTCATCCAGGGGGGTGTGTGTCCTCGTTTTTCCAATATTGTGCAAATACAATTCTCGCTGCTGTCAACACATGAATTATTAAATATGTAGTCCCTTTATTGTAGCTTTCTGGTAGTATACCTAAGAAGAATATTTCTGATACTCTGATATTCTGACAAAATTTGTGAGAGCCCCCCAAAAGCATTCTTGAAAGCCAGAAGAGGTAGCCCTCAACTTACAATCATTCATTTAGTGACCATTTGAAGTTACAACAGGATTGAAAAAAAATGATTTATGACAGTGGTCCATGGACCACCAGTTGGTGACCGCTGTTCTAGTCCAACCCCTTGCCCAGGCAGGAAACTACATGTTGCTTTGCAGCAGTGGTTTCACTTACCTTTGCTACTGGTTCGCTCGAAGCTTCTGCACATGCGCAGATCGTATTTGATGACATCCAGGCGGGTGGGAGGAGCCTCCCACCGCCGCTGCTACTGGTTCGCCCGAACCGGGGCGAACCGGTAGCAACCCACCACTGCTGCTTTGTAAGTTGGTGTTCTGTCCCCGTCTCACACACACACACACACACACACACAGACAGCCGGGGGTTAAATAAACTGGCAGACAACCAATTCTTCCAATAAGATGCTTGACAGCAACCCAGTAGCTGTTTGCCAAGAACTTTTATTCAATAAACAAAATACCCACAGTCAAGAATTGTCCAGTTCGTAAAATAAATCCAAGGCTGATAATGTTGTTTCCAAAGATGCAGTGTGACTCGATAGTAGTTCGTTTTGTCCATCACAGAGTCTGAATGGCCACCTCACCCCCTTTTATATCCTGTGGGGTGTGGTCCAGTGACTCGGCCTAATCTCTGGCACGCCTTTTCTTCTGTTGCGCGCACTTATCGCTGCGACGCTGCCAGGGATCCAGCCAAGACACATTACCCTCATCACTGTCCACCTGTGGCTGCGTGGACGTGCTTGGCCGTGGCCCTATCTCTTGCCCTTTGGCGGACACTGAAGGCATTGCCAGAGAGGAGGGTCCTGGAGAGGGAGGCCTTGCCAACTCCTCTCCTTCACTCTCAGAGTCCTCTTCTGCTGATGACACAGGCTCAGGTAACGGAGCCACAACAGTTGGACTCTAACTTTGAAAGTTACATGCTTTTTAGTTTGCCAGGTTTTTTTTTTACTTCCTTTGATGGGAATTTTGCATCTGGATAGCAAGCTGAAAAAAACCATATCCTTATGTGTATAAACTGCATGCGGTGGGGGACGATCAGTTTTTCTTCCGTTTCTCTTTATGATAGGGTGACAAAGAGGAATGGCAGCAAAAAAAAAAAAATCATTCAGAGGACTCAATGATTTCAGTCTGTGTATAAGGTTTAGTAGTGGCAAAACAATGGAACGACACCTTGCCGTGCGATAAATAACCTTTCTTCTCCCTGTACAAAACATCACAGGTAAAATTAGTTCTGCTGAAGTCTCACCGATGCCCTTGAGGTTTGGGGCTCCTGGCAACTAATGAAGAAGTACTGCTGACTGTCAGCGAGCAGTGTGGGAGGCATTCATCTTTATGGCAGAAGCAATTAAATCCGCTCAGCTCTTGGAGCATGACGCACATGGAGGCCCCCAGACTTTGTTTTCCTTAAAGGAAGTTTTAGGGGCGGCTGACATATGAAGATAAGCATCTCGGAAATGTCAATTTGGCTCAGACATCCTTTGATAGCTCCTGGAAAGGGTGGAACGGGAGCTCTCATCTATCCCCGTATGAGGACACAATAAATCCTTGGAGAACATGGCTAGGATAATAGACTTTTCAGACAAATGTTGCTGCTGGGTTTTCAATTGCTCAGCTGGCGAAAGGATGGGATGGGATGGTTACAGTGCTCTGCATCCGAGATGTTTACTTCGCTGAAGGAGCCACTGTAATCATTCAATTTACTATCTTTGGTTAACAGATCTTTAGCGGGTCATTGGCTTAAGAAGGTTGGAGTTAGAACTGGAGAGATTCATGATGAAATTGCTGAGGACGCTAAAATTTATTGGATGGCTTTGGGCCAGTGGCTAATTCCTAGCTTCTCCTTCACCATAGAGCAGTGTTTCTCAACCTTGGAAGCTTGAAGATGGGTGGACTTCAACTCCCAGAATCCCCCAGCCAGCGCTGCTGGCTGGGGGATTCTGGGAGTTGAAGTCCACCCATCTTCAAGCTACCAAGGTTGAGAAACACTGCCATAGAGCAAGAGGTTGTCAAACTTGATTTCATTGAGGTCCGCATCAGGGTTGTGTTTGACCTCGGGGGGGGGGGCTGGGAGGGGCATGGCCAGCTCAATGTCACTCATGTGAGGGGGCACCTGTGGTGGACCGAGTGCTCTGCTAGCGAAAACAGGCTCCCGAGCTCCATTTCGGTTACGACGGCTTCCTGCAACCCTCTGCCAGTGAAAACGGAGTTGAGAGTGCTACCTGCGGCCCTCTCAAGCTCCATTTTTGGCTGCGACAGCTCTGTTTTTGCTGGCAGAGGCACTGCGGGCTAGTCCTTTGTTGTTTCCAGGGCAGCCCCACGGGCCAGATCTAAGCACCCCGTGGGCCGGATCAAAAGGTCGATCTATAAGTGTTAAGCAGAGGTTGTGTGTGAGCCAGCTCATAATTTTTTTTTATACAAATACAAACCAGTGGTGGGTTTCAAAATTTTTTACTACCGGTTCTGTGGGTGTGGCTTGATGGGCATGACATGGCTTGGTGGACGTGGCTTGGTGGGCATGGCAGGGGAAGGATACTGTAAAATCTCCATTCTCACCCCACTCCCGGGGAAGGATACTGTAAAATCTCCATTCCGTCTCCTATCCAGGGGAAGGTTACTGCAAAATCCCCATTTCCTCCCGATCAGTTGGGACTCAGGAGGCAGAGAATAGATGGGGGCAGGGCCAGTCAGAATTTTTACTATCGGTTCTCCGAACTACTCAAAATTTCCGCTACTGGTTCTCCAGAACTGGTCAGAACCTGCTGAAACCCACCTCTGATACAAACCAGAGAAAGAGGTATCATATATTCAACTTCTCGTTCAAAATAAGTTTTGGGAACTCCATCACTGGTGGCTTTTATGAAGAGACCAGACAGCCATTTGTCTGAAATAGGATAGGGTTTTCTGCTTGAGCAGAGGGTTGGACTAGAAGACCTCCAAGGTCCCGTCCAACCCTATTATTCTTTTCCGCCATCTAAGGATCATCCATTTTTTTGGGCAGCCTGGATTACCTGACTTTGGTAAAATATTCATTGTGGTTTCATGGACAAGGTGGACAGTGGTCCATTAAGATTTTTCCTGAAGCAGTAATCAAAGATTAAAAACGATACTAAAATTGAAATATAGCAATTGCTAAAGAGTAAGCAACACCTCATTTTAATTAGTCACCTTTGGAATAAGGCATCTCTGAAGCACCTTTGAAAGTTATGGCTCTCTCCAAAGGCAGGAAGCATTATAGACAGCTCTATCGAAAGGACAATTCCTTGTAATCATCAACCTCAAACAGAGCAAAGAATCTCAGGGCGTATAAATATTAATATGAGAGCTGATCAGTCTATCTTTTCTGTCAAGTCACCTGAGATGGTGCAACCTTTTAAATATTTCAAAGGATGTCTTATTTAAAATGAACATGCCATTTTCCTTTCGGGTTAAGAAGGAATGCAGTTTCTTCTTTTTACTATCAATGGGCCTTAAGGGGAGATGCACTATAAAACAACTTTAATTTAACTTGCTATTTACTTACACTGATTGAGATTCTCTCCTTATCCAGATCTGGCATTACATTACAATATCAAAATTGTTATTGTGATTTAGTCCTGAGACAAAGTTACCCAGGCAGGGGTGGGCTGCTGGAGGTTCGAGAGAACCTCTAGCTAAGATTCTGTGCAGTTTGGAGAACCCCCAAATTCCACTCCTGGCTAGCCACGCCTACCCCACCCCATCCCGTATGGGGAGTCCCCATACAGCCCGTTTTGGATGCAGGTAAGTGCAGGGCGCGCATGGAGGCTTGGGGAGGATGAAAAACGGGCCTACTGGAAATTTGGGAAGGTGGGGAATGGGCCTGCTTCTGGCCTCCAGAGGGCGTCCGGAGTCTGGGGAGGCCGTTTTCGCCCTCCCAGAGGCTCAAGGAAAGCCTCCAGAGCCTGGGGAGGGCAAAATGCCCCCCCATGGTAGGCCATGCCCACCCAGGAACTGGGCAATGAACCCCTTGCTAAAATTTTTGAAGCCCACCCCTGTACCCAGGTCTGTGACTAAAACCAGTGAATAGAATACAACAGAATACAATAGCTGATTTCTGTTGATTTCAGAGAAACTTAATTATGACTGAACTTCCCAAAATTCTAGAAACAGCTTAGAAACACTGTGTGTACATTGAATTCATTATCATACATTCTACGGTTAAAAAAATGCACTACAGATAATCCTCGATTTATGGCCACAATTGTCCCCCAAATTTCTGTTCCTAAGTGAGACATTGGTTCAGCGAGTTTTGCCCCTCAATTTTGCGCCTCAATTTTGATCACATGACCACGGGGATGCTGCACCAATCATAAATGTGAAAAGCGGTCATGACACTTTTCAGTGCTAACTGGGGCTTATTTTGGGGAGTAGGGCTTATATTACGAGCATCCTGAAAAATCATGCTAGGACTTATTTTCCGGTTGGGTCTTATTTTCGGGGAAACAGGGTATTTCCTATTCTATGTTAGTTAAAGATGGTCTCTACTGTAATCTGCCACATAACTAATTTCCTTGGGGGGCTGCCTAGAGATGGCATAGTTGCATATTCTTCTCCTATATCCCTACAAGGGAATTCCCATGAGTGTTTTGCTTTATTTATATTGCTCATATTCAATTGTTCATATTCTGAACCAGTGGAATATTAGATATTGCGAATGCATATATATATATATTACTGCATTACATTCAAGGCATTATTTCAACAATAGGGAAGACAGTTACTTTCGAGCAACGATATTTCCAACGGGAACCAAGAGCAAAATTATATTTTGCCATACATGCTGAAGCAGTCCAAGAAGAAGCATTTTAGTTTAAAAACCAACAGACCATCACATCTGTCATGGTAATTACTCACTTCAAACTCTTTGTGCCAAGAGCGGCCAATTTTACCCTTTCTCACATTTTGAGCTCGGGAAAAATGGGGGGGAGAAGAAAAGACTTTCTGAAGAATGAAAACATCTCCAAAATAATCTGACACATCATATCGAAACTCCACAGGCCAGATTGCGTTATTTTGCATAGACTGCAATTAAGCACCATTTCAGAACCATATGTTTTCTCAACCTTTTTGCTCCAAATTTAGCCTGGCATTTTATTTCCTAAGCACCCCAGAAAGAATCCAGAAAAAGTCAGTTTTACTTAATTCTCCTCGAACGCAATAGAGTTTTCAGCCAAATCCTCTATTTGTGTTCAATGGAAAGCTGAACTCATAGCTTTACCAGAGTCTGATTTCTTACTTGTCGCTATGATTATTATGTATCATAAATATTGCATATTTAAACATAAGTGATTTTCATCATAATGAAGACCATGATCTATGCTGTTTTCTTGATTTTAGAGGCTGCTGATGGACAACCTCAAAGTCTTTAGTAACTCACTCTTTGAATACCTTATCAATAAATCAGACTTTGGATACACTTATTGTAATGTACTCAAATCAGAGGGTTATTATAGGCCTTAAGCAGGGGTGGGTTCTACTTACCTTTACTACTGGTTCGCAATGGGATCACACGCGCACCAAGCTTCTGCGCCTGCACAGATCGCCTATGACGACATCCAGGGCGGTGGGCGGAGCCTCCCGCAGGTTTTACTACCGGTTCTTGTGAACCGGTCTGAACCGGGGCAACCCACCACTGGCCTTAAGATACATCACATACAGGCAGTCTCAACTTACAATCACAATTGAGCCCAAATTACTGTTGTTAAGTGAGACATTAGTTGAGTGAGCTTTGCCCCATTTCACACCTTTTCTTACAATAGTTGTTAAGTGAATCAGGCATCCACATTGACTTTGCTCATCAGAAGGTCACAAAAGATGATCACAGGATCCCACAACACTGCAACCATCTTAAATATAAATCAGTTGCCGTGTGCCTGAATTTTGATTACATAATCATAAGGATGCTGCACAGAAGTGGGCTTCACATTCTGTCACTACCGATTCACCCAGCACTGGAAATGTGAGCATGGATGCACACCATCCACGCATGCGTGCGATGTCAAACAACATGAGAATTTGCTCATGCATGCCATCTGTGCATGTGTGCGATGTCAAAACCACAGCAATATAGGATGGGATTGCGCCCGGGTGGGTAGGCAGGCCGGGCCCAGGCCCACCTGCAGGTCACTACTGCTTCGCCCGAACCGGCTGAATACCACCTCTGATGCTGCAACAGTTGTATGTGTGAAAAATGGTCATAATTAATTTTTTCAATGCCGTTATAACAGTCAGTAAATGAACTATTGTAAGTCAAAGGCTATCTGTATAGGATTTCACTGTACTATTTACATCCTTTGATACCAACAAAGCCAATTATATGAGTTACCTAAGACTGGTTGCGATGGGACAGAAACAGAGATTTAATATTTCTACAGCTAAATCATCAGTTTAAAAACCTAAGTTTTGAAACAACGAATGTCTTGAAACTCCGAGACATTAACATGGATAGGAAGTAAAATCTGCATCTATATTCATGGGAGGGAAAGACAAAATAATTTATACTGCTAATTAAAAATGTAAATCCAATACAATTCTATATACATTTTCAGTGTATCAGAACAACTGCATTCATTTTTGCCAAGATTTTTTTTTTTATTCCTGGATTCAGCATTCAAATACCGTGTGACACCCACTTGCATTCTCCCAAAATTTTTAAAATGTATTGCCAATAAATAAACCAGAAAAAAGAGATGTTTTGGATACTGGCCACAGATTTGACATACAAATGCAAGTTCGTCGCCAGCTGCCTTTAGAATGATAAGAGAAACACAATTGTATACATAATGCAAACTTAACAGACTCGGAGAAAGAGCCAGTTTCAATGATCAGCAAAAACAATATATTGTGATATATTGGTTAATCTGAAGTCTTTGTTCCTATATGCAAGCACAGTCAAATTCTAATGCACTCATATTTGAGGGCCTGCAATGGCTCTCGGTAGGATAACGTTTCTTCCCACTCCCCCATTTCTCTGAACAGCCATGGCCTATTGCTACAGGTAGTCCTCAACTTACTACAAGTGACTATCAAGCAAAGGAAAACAGGAGACCAGACGATACAAGTGAATATAGGTTTATTTTATGCTAATGCTCTCTACAAGAATTTGAATTACTAATAGTCAAAGCAAATTGGCAGTAGATAAGTCAAGAGAATTCAGGGTGGGCTGGATCTATATCTCTTGTGAGTGTGAAGGGATTTGAGACTGATGAAGCGTTTGACCCAGTGGTGGGATTCATCTGGTTCACACTGGTTCAGGCAAACCGGTTGTTAAATTACCCACCCCCTGCTATCAAAGGGATCCTGGGAGCAATGGAGAACGGGCAATAGAGCGGCCGGTGTGAGGGAAGGAGAAGGCCGCTTTCCCTCTTTCTTCTCCCTGCTCCTCCTCCTTCCCTCATGCCGGCCACTCCATTTCCCATTTCTCTATTGCAGCGCAGTGCCCAGGATCCACTTTGATAGTTTGTGTTTGTGGGGGGCGTTAATTTAACAACCGGTTTGCCCAGGATGTCATCCCTGGAGGCCATCTTTTTCTTTGGACCTTCAGGGCTGCCACACTTGGTGCTGTGGGAAACTGGGAGGGGAGGATTGCATAGAGCGGTGGAGATATTTACTTTATTCAAATTTCTATACCGCCCTTCTCCTTTCGGACTCAGGGCGGTATAATAACATTCCTTTCTCTGAGAGTCAAGGACATCTTGCCCCGCACCTGGAGTGGCATGACTGAGAGGCATCTCCTGTTGGGACGGTGCATTGATTGGACCATGTGATGGACATGTGGGTGCAGGGGAAGGGACTTGTACTCTCTTTTAGGTGGGGAAAACCTGGAAGCTTTCAGATTCGGGTTTTCCCGGATGTGCCATCTCTAATAAAATGGAACTTTGAGGAACTTCTAGCCTTGGAGTCTTCTTTCATTGGGGGTGTTACTTGGAACCCTGACATTGGGTCAGGTTGGCCGTCATGGGATGCTTGTCCTGCATGTGTGACGGGAGCTGGAGGCCGGGGATGGGCCGTGCCTCCCACAAGAGCCAACCTGACCTTGGGCAAAACGGTTGTTAAATTATTTGAATCCCATCACTGGCTTGATCCATTTCATGGATGCATTGATGCATTTCAATAAAAAGCAAGGAACTAAATAGAGTGAACCTACAACTAAATTAAGTGGTACATACAGTCCCACACACTCTGGCTGTGTTTACGTTTTGTGCAAAGTCATGGTTTGGTTTAAGTGTGGTTTACTGAGTAAGCTGTGATTTCTGTGTTCCCACATCACACTATGACGTACATCATAGTTGGGGTAAATCAGTTTACCTCAAGTTTACATAACAAAACGTGATGTCTAAGCATGACTGGTGAATGTGTTGGTTTGCAATGCATTGGATTTCTAAAGTGATATGTAATCAATTAAAGTGAAGAAAATATAAACCAGCATTTTAATATCTCAAATGTGTGGGTTTTTTTCTT
The DNA here is from genome assembly GCF_059756535.1 of Pantherophis guttatus. Taxonomy (NCBI): domain Eukaryota; kingdom Metazoa; phylum Chordata; class Lepidosauria; order Squamata; family Colubridae; genus Pantherophis; species Pantherophis guttatus. The sequence goes on along the minus strand of NC_142070.1, from coordinate 13,021,222 downwards.
CAAAAAGAACTAATCCTTCCATTCCCCCCCCCCAAATTCAGTCAGAACTGATGAAGCTTCTTGGATGAGAAGCGACATGTCTTCTTCTTCAAGGAATTTTTTTCTTCTTCTTAAAGGACAAAAAAGCACCTTTGAGACAACTGTGGCCTGAACAACTGAGAATCTCCATTCACATTCAGCATTTTAATAACACCATTTGTATCCGTTTTCAATCCTTTAGGAAAAGATGATTAAAAGCATTGTTTCCATCTCTAACAGGGGTGGGCTTCAAAAATTTTAGCAAGGGGTTCTCTGCCCAGTTGCTGGGTGGGTGTGGCCATGGTGGGCATGGCTTAGTCAGCCTCCTGCACCAACGGGGGGGCATTTTTGCCCTCCCTGGGCTCCGGAAGCTTTCGAGCCTCTGGGTGGCCTTCCCAAACTTCCAGTAAGCCTGTTTTTCGCCCTCCCCGAGCCTCCATGTGCACCCTGCACTTACCTGCATCCAAAACGGGCCGCATGGGGACTCCTGGGAGGGGAGGGGTGGGCAGGGCCAGCCACAAATGGGATTTGGGGGTTCTCTGAACTGCACAGAATATTAGCTAGAGGTTCTCCCAAACCCCTTCGAACTCCCAGCAGCCCACCCCTGCTCTCTAATTCAAAGCATACATTCTTGGGAATAAAGCTTGCACATAGAAAGTTATGTAATCTATATGCCAACGTAGATGTGGGTGGAGAAAGTCGAATAAGGCCAAGTGTTTATATCTATTCTCCAGGAAAACAATAACCAAACCCTTCTGACTAAATTCTCTGTCCTTCGGCCGCATCCATTAACATTTAGCCATGGATTCCATTGTAAATCAGCCCACACTGGTCCATATTGCATTGCGAAAATATTTTCATGCCTCAAATGCCTTGCTTTTTAAATCTGGAGAGAGAAAAATCTCGGCATTATTATGTGTTGCATGAGTATTTGCCAAGATGATAAGAGCTGCGTATAAACAAAACAACGGCCAAATAGTGTTACAGAAGTCAGAATTGTATTCCCACTTGATAAATTCAGTGGGGCCAAGGCTGCATTCCTAATTACAGGAGACTAAATCTTGCTAAACTCAATGAACAAAAAGTGTGTGAAATAATTGCCTGGCAATTGAGGTCGTCTCTTGTAATTAGCTTAAAATTGCAATGCAGTGGGAGTAGGATTTTTTTTTTAAGATGGGGGTGAAACTACAGGTATTAGGATGCTTACCAGCAGGTGGAGCAATACCACTGCAAAAACAATTGGCAGGAAATGGGTTAAAACAGACCAGTTGATTGTCTACTGCACCTTTTCAGGATTCTCCCTAAATGTTAATTTTCTAGAGAAGGTGCAGAACAGTCCTACCAAAACAGGAATTAAAAGTTACAAATACAGCATTTTCTATATTTGCCAAATTGTCTCCCTACCTCGGAACTAAAATACTTTCTCATCTCTATGGATAAAATACTTTCTCATGTCTATAGAGATTCTCAGTCATCCAGGTCATGGTTGTCCCAAAGGTGCTTTTTCAAGAGGCAACTGGACTTTCTTTTCATCCAAGAAGCTTCTTCAGCTCTGAAAGATGCTTCTTGGATGAGAAGTGAAACGTCTTCATAGAAAAACCAGAAAGTCCAGTTGCCTCTTGAAAAAAGTGCCTTTGGGTTTCTCATTTCATCCATTCCTGGAAGTTTCTGAATTGTTTCCCGTAAGTTGTATGTTGCAATGAGGACATATCAGGCAACGTCAACTGAAGCATCCTAGAGTACCAGATCTAAGATGACCTTCTAGGGCCACCTGAAGGCAACAAAGAAATCCAGTTTTCTGCATCTCTGTGACACCATTTATGGTCAACCAAATGATCTGCAGACCAATTAGCCCTAGTAGCCCCATTCCTCCTAAGAAACAGTGATTCCAGAAAGTCAGAAATTCATATATCCTTAGCCATCTCTTCCAACTCAATTCTTAGCAAATAAAAAAAATTAAAAAATAAATCTGCTTTCCTTCTTCATAATATTCTGCCCAAGGTGAGTGCTAACTTTTTGCAAACAAGGTTTTGTTGCTGATCCTCTTGCTGATGGCCATCTGCATTGGACTGATCCACTAGTAGTAACTTTGTATAGAACATGAATTTCTCGTGACCTAGAAGAGGAATCCCCAATGTTTTGTGCTAGCGGGCACCACTAATGTATATCGTCTTGCAAAAAGAGCCTTGGTAGTACAGTGGTCTAAGGCACCCTGTTATTAAGCTGGTTATTAAGACCAGCTGCCTGCAATTACTGCAGGTTCGAATCTCGCCAAGGCTCAAGGTTGACTCAGCCTTCCATCCTTTCTAAGGTAGGTAAACTGAGGACCCAGTTGTGGGGGCAATAAGCTGACTTTGTATAAATATACAAAAGAATGAAGGCTATTGCTTAGCGCATTGTAAGCCGCCCTGAGTCTCTGGAGAAGGGCGGCATATAAATCAATTTTTTTAAAAAAATGATGGTTAGGGTTCTTATCTATTCGCAAAATGTGAATATTGATGTAGCAGGGACCTAACAAAGCACAGAGCATTGATTTATCTGAATGCAACCCACCAAATCTTGGACTCTCATCTCTTGAAAGATGCTGCACATAACTCCTGCTTGTGGTTGACCTTTTCCCAGTCAGGTGAGCTTGCTATCAAACAAAGTTCAAGGCTCCAATCACCTTTCGTTCTAATTTTCTGTTGGGTTAACTTGAGGTCAGGAAGCATCCTTGACAATAAAGTTGTGTCTGGATGTGGGGGGGAGGTCAGAGAGCTTATGGGCACCAAAGGAGTTGTCTGCAGTCATATTTATATTGCTGGATGCCATGGGGGGAACTAAGGCCTAGTAACTGTCAAAGGACAGCAAAAAGATTTCGCAGAACAGGAAGCAGAATATGAAAAATTGTATTTCCCTGCTGAGCATTAAAAATGAGAAAAAGCCTGCATTAATTGAGATGAATGGGAACAATTTCTTTACTGTCTTTTTGTTCTTTTGTTCCTTCAATTTTTATATGCTGCTTTCCTTCTAGACCAATAGATCTGCCAAAGACAATGAGAAAATCCTCTTTTCTACAAATTGGCAGTGTGCAAAGCGACACACACTATGCAGTCCTGCCACAGGGACATGCGTAGGACAAAAATAAGGTATATGGGTATTCTTAGTACCTTGCAAACATTTGAATTCTTGTTGAAGGAGGCATGGCTTTGATTCTGGTAAAGGAATAAGTGAATGTGGATTGTTGCCATAGACCCTGAGAAAGCTACCTAGAACGGAGGGCACTCGTGTGCATGTGCAAAACTCCATTTGCACGAATGCACATAGGTGCCCTCCGCTCACATGAGTGGAGCTTCACGCACAACCATAAGAGCCTTCCGCTCGCATGAGAGGAGCGTCACGTGCAAGCAGAAGGGCACACCGCTGACGTGAGTGGAGCTTCATGCGTGCACGCTTCCCCAATGCTCGTGCAAGTGGACCTTTGCGCACACATGCCCATTGCTTATGCAACTCAGTTTGAAACAGGCCACAGCCTGGTAGTGGGCTGCAGCCTGGTGTTCTGACCTAGCTTCCTTAGAAAGTATACAGCACAATCTTAGTCCTGGCAAACCTCTTTTATTCATATGGCTATGAATTATTGTCATTCCCAGTCCGAAAGGCTTCTCAAACCGTCTTTCAGGGAAGTGTTTACAAACACCCACCTTATCTCCCTTGGAATGCTGCCAGAGAGCTAATTGCAGGACAAGACCAAAGTTAGCACAGAGTCAAACAGAACTTTCCCAAAGCTTTTACCGACCAGATGAACTAATTGTTTCCTGCAAAAGCTCACATTCCGTTTATTTCTCTTTTATGTCTTATGGGAGGGGCCAGTCATCTCCAATCCTTACTCCCAAGTCGACCCTGTTTTCTTAATTGTTCCTGTCTTCTGGCAGCTCTGCGCAAGTGCACACTGGGAACAGGTTCCCGCTGTTCTTCTGCCTCGCTGATGTCAGACTCCGGAGACTCCAGAGGCAGCAAAGAACTACCAGATGGCCTTGACCCCCTCTCTGCCTCCAATTCAGAGCCCTCATCCGAGCCTTCCCCAGACTCCAGGTCTGGCCCATGTTCCTCTCCAACTTCCTCACTGTCCAAATCTGCTGCCAGCTCTGCTGGCTGCTGGCGGGCCACAACACCTGGGGGTTGGGGACCCCTGCTTTACACCATCCTTGGTTTCAGTTTATTCATTTTCATCTATCTTTCTTCTCAGGGTCACCAATCCTGAAAAATCACTACGTATTGATCAACAGCTTCCTTCAAGGTATTCTCTAATAATAACACATCAAGCCTTTCAAGTGATCTGTGTGTTTATTTGGTGCTTTTGAGTCGGTGTTAATTCCTGGAGACCGCCTAGATTAGTCCTTGCAGTTCTCTTGGCAAGATTTCAGAAGTCTACACTAAATTAGGTCTCTCCTATTTAATTACTGACAAAAAATGTCATATAAACCAGAGTACACAGTTCTAAACACATGCACAAACAAAATAGTAACCTTTAAAAAGAGTTGCTTTTTAATTTTGAAGTTTTAAAAAAACTTTTTAAAGAAACCAGTCCACTATGTTTATCAGTAACACTATCATTACTAAAAATGTCTGAACTCCCTGTTTATATAAAATTGAATTATTAATATTCTTCAATCTATAAACAAGGATGAACATTGCATAGACATTAGACTATCAGTGAACACCATAAAAGATTCACAGTGAATAAAGAAACTTACCTGGAATCACTTCAAAAAGGAACTTTCCTGGGTTTTCGTCGCTGGAAGGATGCTCAATCACACGATTTCCAGGTAAGAATATGGTACCCTTAAAATTAGGAGAAAGGACAAGATGAAATGTTTAGATAAAAGGAAAAAACAGTTGAGTTGGATCATTAGGGATACACTTCCCCCAATCAGGTCTCAAGTAAGATCATTCACTATGGTAGAACAAGGAACATTTTCTCTTTCCTCTAATAAAAAGAATCAGATAATCAGCTCTTGTGAAGGCACTTTGTAGCTTTTCTCCCTATCTCAAAAATCTTATGAAGGTTGGAGAGTGGACAGTAATTGCCAGATCCAGGAAGGCCTCTTTCAAGACTGCTGGCATCATTCTCTCTTAAAGGCAACAACCTTCTGGATACAGATTGTCGTGCTTCCTCCAGGTAAGAATTGGGAGGTGATAGAGGTCATTCCAGAAAGCACTGAGAGAGATACAACCTAGAAGTAAGGAGAAATGTTCTGACAGTGAGAACAATTAATCAATAGAATATTTTGCCACTCAGAATTGTGGGTTCTCCATCACAAAAATAAATTGATAATAAATTGGATCCTGGATTTGACCAGGATGATATAAGACCGTGATGGTGAACCTATGGCATGCATGCCAGAAGTGGCATACAGAGCCATCTCTCCAGGCACACCAGCCGTTGCCTGTTGCTCTTCTGGGTTCTGCTGGTAAGCTGGTCTTTGCACACACGGAAGTGCCAGAAACCGGAAGAGCAGCTCCCTGGAGCTCTGGGAAGCTTCTGGTTTCTGGCATGCGCATGCATGGCAGCCAGCTGGTCTTTGCGCACGCACTCACACAAGAAACCGGAAGACCAGGTAACCGGCACGCATGTGTACTCCGGAAACCAGAAGTTTACCTTACTGGAGCGTGCCTGTCTGCCGGGGAACTGTTCTTCCAGTTTCCGGCGCTCGTACACGTGCCCACCAGAGAGCTGCTATTCTGGTTTCTGGTGCTCCCCCACATGCTCCTGTTTTGGCACTCGGTGCCAAAAAGGTTCGCCAACACTGGTATAAGATCTCCTGCCTTGAGCAGGGGATTGGATTAGAGTACTCTGAAGTCCCTTCCAACCCTGTGATTCTGTAATTTTCTTTAAGAGCCATGGTGGCGCAGGCTCTGCTTTCACTCAGAAGGCCTTCAGGCCTTCCATCCTTCCGAGGTCGGTAGAATGAGGATTCAGATTGTTGAGGGCAATAGGCTGACTCTGTAAAACCACTTAGAGAGGGCTGTAAAGCAGTGTGAAGCGGTCTATAAGTCTAAGTGCTATTGCTGAGTGTTATTTCATAGTATTCTGCAGATCAAAATCCACCTCAGATAAAATGGCAGGTGGATGCCATAGCAGTGGATTCAGCCCAGAAAGAAACAAGACAGGCAAACTGAAACAACTTTAGCAACAAAACTACAGAGTGGCCAGGTGCAAAATCTTGATGACATCTTTCCCCCCAACCTGAAAAAAAAACCCCAAGGCTGCCAGAAGCCCCCTAACCCACTAAAAGTATTGTCAGTGATACACCACTAATAAAAAGCAAATGCAATTTACAATGAAATTGATTTGGCTTGAACCCTATTTGCTGTCTCGATTCACAGTTCATGTTTAACCAGTTTTTTTTTTTTTTTTTGCAAGACACACTAGCCTGGCTCATTGTTTTATCCATGGGGGGGAGGGGGGAATCATGGCTTGCCCTCTTAAGTATAACTCTTCAACGAGTGTAACCGAAACTTTAGTGTACAAATTACATCCAGCCAATAATCCCCTTCTACAACCAGTCCTCCATCCTAGTTTTGATTTCCAGAGTTGACAAAAATCTCCATTGGAGTTAAGGAGATCAAATTATGATTCATGGTTATTAGCTCTGTGCACAGTCTCGGACAGAAATGGGGAGAGGGGCGGGGGGCTCTTTCAGGAATGCATGAAGAAATAGTTTAATATTTAAAGTCGACATTTAGTAGAACTATGCAGTGGTTAGGTTTCTCTATAAATACAGCTGAAACTGAAGCTGAGGCTCCATCTTGTTTGCTGATGATCGATCGGGGACTTCTGTTTTCTCTGCCATCTGCAGGCCTGGGGCTTGCAGAGTATAGATTTTCATTTTGACATCATTAATAGACGTATTTTCTCCAGCAAACATTGCACAGCGAGGCAATAGAACCAGCATCGAGGGGATGAAATATTTCTCTGCCTTGATACCCCAAGTATCCAATTACTCAATTCCTTATCTTTCTCCTACCCCAGATTTTTTTTTATTACAGACATAAGTATGCATTTTCCTTTCCTTCTTTCCTTTCCTTTCCTTTCCTTTCCTTTCCTTTCCTTTCCTTTTCTCCCCTCCCCTTTCCTCCCCTCCCCTCTCCTTCCCTCTCTTCTCTTCTCCTCCCCTTCTCCTTCCTTTCCTTTCCTTCCCTTTCCTCCTCTCCCCTCCTCTTCCCTTTCCTCCCCTCCCCTCCCCTCTCCTCCCCTTCCTTCTCTTCTCTTCTCTTCTCTTCTCTCCTCTCCACCCCTTCTCCTTCTCCTTCCCTTCCCTTCCCTTCCCTTCCCTTCCCTTTCCTTTCCTTTCCTTTCCTTTCCTTTCCTTTCCTTTCCTTTCCTTTCCTTCCCTTCCCTTCCCTTTCCTTTCCTTTCCTCTCCTCTCCTCTCCTCTCCTCCCCACCTCTCCTCTCCCCTCCCCTTCCCTTCCCTTCATTCCATAACAGCATCATCGAATAGAGTGGCAGATCAGTGATGGTTATGCCTATCTTTATGCCTTAAGATAGTAACTAAGATTAATTGAACAGGCTGGGCAGCTGCCATGGATGAATTTATCCTATTACTTTCTGGATGCTTTTTGAAGCAGACAATTCTTTTGTTTCTAGGACAGTTTAGAATTTTTCATATTAATGTGAACGTTCACACGATTGTTATTTTCAATTTTCTTTAACACACACACACACACACACACACACACACACATACTGTAAGGGAAATTGGCAGGTGCATTTTCCTTACATACCCTTTACTCATCCTATGGATGTCTTTTTGTGTGTGCATTTCCTTTTATGAACACGTTTTTATATGCATCTTTAATGGAGAACTGTTTAAAAACCGGAGAGAAATTGGAGGGGGGGGGGGGGAAATCAAGAAGATCAGTTAAAATGAGGAGCAAAAAAAATTCACTTCTCTCTCTTATATCTGGCTTAGTAAAGCTAGATTTCTTCAATCTTCAGCATTACAATATTACAGTTGCAGGCCTGAATTTTTATTTATTTATTTATTGAGGTGGATTTGAAACAAAACGAGAGACTTCTTGTTGTTTTTTTAATCCATTTATCTTATCTTGTCCCTTCTAATTATTTTATCTTCCATTATCAGCACGAGCTGTCTTTATTTTCAGATTTCACAAAATTTTACACACTGCCACTCAGTTCTAATCTTTAAAATAAATGTATCTGTCTGGAATGGAATCTGAATTGAGGTAGGTGTGTGTGGGGTGTGGGGGGCAGTGGTGGGTCGCTACCTGTTCGTCCTGGATCGGGCAAACTGGTAGCGTGGCGGTGGGAGGCTCTGCCCACCCACCCGGACATCTCTGCACATGCCCATGAGTGAACCTGTAGCGGCTGGAATTGAAACCCACTACTGATGTGTGTGGGGAAGGTGGGGGTGGATTTACAGCATGAAGTATTTGGATAAGAACTAGTGAGCCCAGTACGCTCACATAGGACTGTCCTCCTCCGGGTGCCAGCAGCCAGACAATGTTGGCCGGCGACCCCCAGGATGAGGGCGTTCTCTGTGGTCGCACCGACCCTCTGGAATGGGTTACCCACCGGGCTCTGCACGGCCCCCGACCTTCGCACTTTCCACGCCGACCTGAAGACATGGCTTTTTCAGCAAATTCCCTGATCTGCTGCAAAGTTTTAATTGTCTGGGGATTTTAAATTGGTTTGTTTTAGCACTATTTTATTGTTATGTTGTTTTTATTCTGTGAGCTGCCCCGAGTCCTACGGGAGAAGGGTGGCATATAAATTTGATTTAAAAAAAAATGTTTACCAGTGAGACCACAACTGAACCAGAAGAAGATAGGCAAATGTGGTGTTGATGGAGCCACGAAACAAAGTCTACAAAGCAATGGATAGCTTAACTAGTTGGCTGAATAGATGACAATTAAACCCTCATGAATGTGCAGTCTCTGGGGACTAAAAGATTGAATTGGACTTTGCATGGCATGTCACGGACCTCAGTCAAAAAGTGGATGTTACTAAGACCAACAATAGTTCTGATTTAACAACCATAGTCTAAGTCAGGGGTGTCAAACTCAAGGCCCGCGGGCCACATCTGGCCTACGGGGTGCTTAAATCTGGCCCACCGGGCCAGCCTGGAAATATCAAAGGTCCAATCCTCGGTGCCTCTACTGGCAAAAATGGGTGGGGGCCTCCATGCGGCCCATTTTTAGCCAGCAGAGTGCTGCTAGAGGGCGGGAAGGCCAAAAACAGGCCACACGGGGGCCTCACAGGGCCTCCATGCTCCCTGTTTTGGCCGGCAAAGTGCTGCAGGAGGCCATGGAGGCCAAAACAGGGGCAGAGAGGGCTGCATGCGGTCCTCCCATGCACCGTTTTGGCTGGCAGGGTGCTGCAGGAGGTGTCTGTCCCATCTCTCCCCTCACTCCCTGCCCCCCTCCTCTTGCCAGCCCATGGAGAAGAACTACAATACTGATCCAGTCTTCAAAGAAATCCAGTTTGACACCCCTGGTGCAAGGAATGCCTTCAGCCTCTACCTTTTAAAATCCTCCCCAATCTCCCAAACATTAGGACAATATTTTTGCCTGTATCACCCTTGGAGCTCCCAGGAGCCTGAAAGAGGTACTGGCATCCACTTTGTCACTGTGTCTTACGCCATAAATATTTGTTTGCGAAGTACAACAGCTAGGTTTACACAACTTTATTTGTTTTATTATTAAGCTTCTATGCCTCCCATCTCACCAATGCAGGTGCCATTGACTTACGACTGTAACGGAGGCTATCTATTATGGTCATAAGCAGGGGTGAAATCCAGCAGGTTCTGACATGTTCTGGAGAACCGGTAGCAGAAATTTTGAGCAGTTCTGAGAACCGGCAAATACCACCTCTGGCTGGCCCTAGAGTGGGGGCGGGAATGGAGATTTTACAGTATCCTTCTCCTGGAATGGGGAGGGAATGGAGATTTTGCAGTATCCTTCCCCTACCACGCCCACCAAGCCACACCATGCCCACCAAGCCACACCCACACAACCGGTAGTAAAAAAATTTGGATTTCACCACTGGTCATAAGTCATGATGGTCCTAAATCATTTACCCATGTGACCAATCCAATTTTATGATATTTCAAGTGGTAGACGTAAAGCAAATGCTCTGGTTGTTAAGCGAAGCCACAGTCCTTAAGTGAACCCATTTTGTGTTATGGAGGATTTTTGCTGAACACCAGACATAAATGCCATTTTTTAGCAAAAATGGTGTAAATCAGTCATGTGACCAATTGTTGTGGCCCGTCAGCAGCCTGTGCGGATTGTAGCTGATTCTGACAGCGAGGAGGCTGGTGTGGTGCTGTGCCAGCAGCCTGTGCAGCTGGCACTCGAGTCAGACAATGAGGAGGCTGGAGAAGATGTGGTGCCAGAGGCAGGGATTCAGCCAGGGCCTTCAGAACCTCCAGAAGCTCCTTTAAGTGAAGAGGAGGAAGAGGAGGAGCCTCTTCTCGATGCACGGGCGCGCAGAGCGGCCAAAAGGCAGGAGTGGCTCCTCAGGTGGAGGTCTCCTCAAGAGTAAGGTTTGGGGCTAATTGGCCACTCCCTTAGCCTATTTAAGGAGGAACGCCGACTGAAGCAAGTTGTAGGGAACAACTTTAGTTCACTCTACTTCGCGTCTGGATTCTCTGCAAAATTGCTTCTGGGCTTTCTGCCAACCTTAGTAAGATTGTGATTACTTTATCTTTGGTTTCTTGTAGGCTGTTAAGAAAGTTTATTAACAGCCTTTGTTCTGAAAAAGACTGAGTTATTTTAGTAAATTAAGTTTTGTACAAACTTTGTGTGTGCTGTATTCTTTGGGGTCCGTAGCTGGGGCAGAACACCAATGCTGCAAACTGCCGTAAGTGTAGGTCAGTTGCTGAATGCCCGAAATGTAGTCATTGACTGTGGGGGGGCAGGGGGGCTGGGACCACTATTGGAACTTCAGAACTGGAGTGTAAGTACCTTTTGGGGGGTGGACCTCCATTGGAACTTTGAACGGTCACTAAGTGACCAGTCATAAGTTGAGGACTACCAGTAAGCCAAAATCAAATAAACTAATTTATGGCTTAGCCTGACATCTCAATGTAGTCCTTCGGTTTGTGCAACATTTTATACAAATTTAGGTTCCCGGTTCTATATGTAAGGCAAAGCTGAGCAGTGTGTGTGAAATTTGCCGTCTTTAGGATGTTGTGATATGGTTTATAACCAAAATATACCCACTCTGGGACAAATATGAAATCCAGAGTGGCTTGCATTTGGGAAAAGGCAAAACGAAGCAAAAGAGAAATACACTTTCGCCTATTCCCAGTTTTGTGGGCAATATGAGGAAACAACACTTAAGAACTATCTCTCTGATAAATACCCCGTATGCATAGCTATCATTGGCTCTGAGGATAAAATTAGACAGCCAGTCTAATAAATCATTAAAGCTTACAATTAAGTGTCAGCTATTACACTTACATTACAACGTTGCTCAACATTAATTAACAGTTACTGATTTTTAAAATATTCTCAACGCATTGTTTTGACTTCTGCTTTCACCATCAATCATGTACAGTATTAATCACCTACGAAGCTTCAATCTCTCTCGTTCAATTGCACCGTAGTTGCTCATGGCAACTGAAATGCGCACAAGACATCGTCGCCTTCTCAAAAGTCTTTCTTTCTTTTTTAAAGAAAGATAAACGAACAGTTTATTTCCACAGCAACTTGGTGGTTTGAGCTGAAAACAAATAATTAAAAATACTAAACTCTTACCACCAATGTATCAAGGATCTAAGGTTCTCAGTATAGGAAGTCTTACGACCACAACTGAACCTAAAATTTCTGTTGCTAAGTGAGACAGTTGTTAAGTGAGTTTTGCCCCATTTTAGAATCGAATAGAATAACAGAATTGGAAGGGACCTTGGAGGTTTTCTAGTCCAGCGCTCACCAACTGGTGGTCCGTGGACCACTGGTGGCCTGTGAAAAATTTTTGGTGGTCCACAGAAAAATCTTTGCATTTTTGCATTTTTTATATTGCACTAAATCAGGGATCCTCAAACTATGGCCCCTGGGCCGGATTAATTAATTAATCCCACTTGCTGATGGGATAGGGTCCTTCAGGCATTTAGCTTGGCTGCCTGTTTAGTAGTTCCAGCCCCTCCCTCCTTCCCTCCTTGGGAGTCCAGGTGCTTCAGTGAGTGGTGCATGAAACTTCTGCTGGGCTCCTCGAGAGACAGAGTTTGCAGAGGGGTGCGGGGGGTGATCTAGTGCCCGGGCTGGCTACAAAACAAACATTCATTCTTGCTTGTATTTGAGATTCCTAGCTGCAATGGACAGCAAAGCTAGGGTTGACCCCGGGCACTTCTCTTTGCTAATAAGCAGCCACTCTAAGTGCCTGAAGGACCCCATCCCGTCACTAATTCAAATTAGTGGTCCGCGGGATTTAAAGTTATGAATTTAGTGGTCCCTGAGATCCGAAAGATTGGTGATCCTCTATTTAGGCAGGAAACCCTACACTATTTCAGACAAATGGTTAGTCAAACATCTTCTTAAAAACTTCCAGTGTTGGAACTTTCACAACTTCTGGAGGCAAGTTGTTCCACGACATTTTACAACCTTTCTTGCCACCATTGTTAAGTGAATCACTGCAGTTGTTAAGATAGAGACACAGCTGTTAAGTGAATCTGGCTTTGCTGGTTAGAGGGTCGCAATAAGGGATCATATGATCCTGAAACACTGCAACTGTCATAAATGTGGACCATTTGCCAAGCATCCAAATTTTGATCGCACGATCATGTGGAAGCTGCAATGGTTGCATGAAAAACAATCCTAAGTCACTTTTTTCAGTGCCCTTGTAACTTCAAATGGTCACTAAACAAATGGTTATAAGTCAAGGACTACCTGTATAAGTGATAAACAGCTAGTAGAAAAGCTAAAGAGGGAAAGAAAACAGATAGCATGTAAAACACTCCCCCCTCTTGGAAAAGAAGAAAATAATGAACAGAACAGAACAGAACAGAACAGAACAGAAAGATACTAGATTGTGCAAAAATGGATAGATTGACATTGAAAATTAAACAGAAAGAAGATGTAGAATATTATCAAACATGGAATCTATTTTACCAATGATTGGAAAAAAGGGGTGGAGATTAAGAATGTAAATTTGTATTGTTAAGCAAATTAAATACTCAGACAATACAATGTTTATTAAGCACTAAGAAGTGTATTTAATAGAAAACCAATTTAATTTTTTTTTAAAAAAAGAATAGAATAACAGAGTTGGAAGGGACCTTGGAGGTCTTCTAGTCCAACCCACTGCTTAGGCAGGAAACCCTATAGCATTTCAGACAAATGGTTGTCCAATCTCTTCTTAAAAACTTCCAGTGTTGGACCATTCACAACTTCTGGAGGCAAGTTGTTCCACTGAGTAATTGTTCTAACTGTCAGGAAATTTCTCCTTAGTTCTAAGTTGCTTCTCTCCTTGATTAGTTTCCACCCATAGCTTCTTGTCCTGCCCTCAGGTGCTTTGGAGAATAGATATCAGAGATATCGGAGATATCGGAATACTGCTATCATGTCACCCCTGGTCCTTCTTTTCATTAAATGGAACTAAGGAAGTTGACTAGGCGCAAGGCCAGCTGTTTCATAAAAATCAGACGATTGTTAGGAAAGGATCCATTCCGATACAATATTATTTTCAAATGTGTTCCTGACAGCTATTTGGATCTTCTCAGGCTACTAGAGATATTTTCTATTTTGTAGAAATTCTCTGGAAAAGCCCTTGAACTTGGCAGCCTGCCCACTGCTTTGTAAACTTTTAGTAGATATAATAAATTTATTATCTGCTCCCCCACAAACATTTTCCATGCTTTTACTTTTCAAGTAAGCAGTGATTCCTGGAAAGTGATTGGACAAGTTCCCTGCAGTTTTCTTGCCAAGGTTTCAGAAATGTTCTGCCCTTGCTTTCTTCCTAGGGCTGAGAGAGAGCGACCGGCCCACGTTCAGCCAGCTGGCTTTGTGTCTGTGGCAGGACTAGAAACATGGGTCTCCCAGTTTCTAGCCTGGTACTTTAACCACTATACCATGTTCAGGGCCGGATTTTCCTATAGGCTAACTAGGCTTCAGCCTAGGGCCTCAAGATCAAGAGGGGCCTACACAGTGGTGGGATTCTGGGGGTTTTAGGGGGTTCGGCTGAGCCCTTTGTTAAATTGCTGGCTCGCCCACCCCTCGCCTCCCACCCGCGCAGCGCCAGCCTACCGTAGCCAGGGGTAGGCAATTGTGGCTCTTTTACAACCTGTGGACTTCAACTTCCAGAATTCCTGATGCAGCTTGGCTGTCTGAGGAATTCTGGGAGTTGAAGGCCACAGGTTGTAAAAGAGCCACAATTGTCCACCCCTTCCCTAGCCTGTGTTCCGCTGCCTGGGATCCACGTGGGCTGCCACGTGGTTCCCCACCGGCTCCAGACGCAAGAGAGCAGGATGGAGAAAGCAGCTTCCACGCCTTCACTCACCCTCACTCTCTGCTCTGTTGGATCGCCGGCCGTTCGCTTACCCCGCCCACTCCCCATCTATTGCTGCCTCCGATGGCTAGAGGAAAAAAAAACTTCAAATTCTTGCCGCGGGGCTTCAAAGGGCCGCCCTAGAGCCAGTGGTGCAGCTGAACCCTTTGTTAAATTGCTGGCTTGCCCCGCCCCTCCGCACCACTATTTATTGCCAATAAATAGTGGTGGGCGAGGGGCGGGGCAAGCCAGCAATTTAACAAATGGTTCGGTGTTTTTTTTGTAATTTTATTGGCCCAGGGAGCTTCAGCATAGGCTAATTGGCCTCCCAGCTCTCAGCTGATTTGTCTCAGCTGTTTTGCTCAAGGCTCTTCTGCTTCCGTGCAAAGAGTGCTGATTTTTTTTCCCCTACCTATGCTGAGAAACGAAACTGAAACTGCTTTGCTCTTGCTGCAAGGTTGGAAAATTAGGCAGGCAGAATTCTTTTCTTTTTCCTCACCAAAAAAGGTAGGTGCAAACAATGGGAAATTTAGGGAAAAAGAGGAGACTTCAGGATTTTAAAACACAAAAGAAAAAAAGCTCTATTTAACTAGGGAATGGTAATAATTGAGATACTATTAATTGTATATTTCTGAAAGCAGAAATGGTTAAGTTGTGGTTTGGAGGAATATATGGGGGAAATTATTTGGTTTATTATTATTGGTAAATATAATTAATTGATTTGTAAGAAATTGGATTGCATGGAAATAATTGGAATATTCATGTTCATATTGATTAATATACAAAAAAGGTAGTTATATAACTAATTGATTTATATTAAAATGTTGAATTTATATTAAACAACTAATATTACATAATTAACCAATGTGAGGATGGATATAAAAATAGATGACAATGGGAAGGGGTATAATATAGAATAGAAGGGAAAAATTGAATTTGATTAAGATTAGAGATGAGGATGAAGGGTAATATTGGTTTTTTACAAAAATAGATGAGGAATAAATATGGCAAAAAGGAAATATAGAAATTGTAAATTTAATTGAAATGACTAAACACTGTTTAAATTTGTGAACCGGCCAAATACTCTGTTCAAAGAAAATACATTGTATGTTTGTATGTGTGTTTCTAATTATTGTTATTTATTCATATTTGTTCTCTTTTATTCTTTAAAGTTTAACCATTCATTCTTTATCTTAATATCTTTATATTTGTTTGGGGTTGGCTTTCTTCCCTTTCATCTTTTTTATTGTACAGCAATCTTTCTCCTCAAACCTACCACCTCTCTCTTTTCTTTCCTTCTTACTTTCTCTTCCTCCCCCTCTTCTCCTCCCTACTTCCTCTTCCTTTCTCCTTCTCCTCCTCTCTTCCTCCCTCTCTTACTCTCCCTCCTACTCTAATTTCCCTTCCCTTCCTTCATCCCTCTCTATTGCTGTATCCTTTTATGCATATGGACTACTCAGAGGGCTGAAAAAGTTATTTTTTACTGGTCCTCGCACTTTTGACCAGTCCTCGAACTTACGACTGTCCTCACATTTTACGTTTTTGTCCTATCTTGTCACCATGGTGAAGAGAAGCAGTTGTGAAATGAGTGACATGGTTGTTAAGAATGGTACAATGGGCATAAATGATGACCAGTCATAAGTGCGAAGACTGGTCAAAAGTGCGAGGACCTGTCAGAAATCACTTTTTTCAGCCCTCTGGGTAGTCCTTTTGTGCATATGGACTACTCAGAGGGCTGAAAAAGTTATTTTTGACTGGTCCTCACACTTTTGACCAGTCCTCGAACTTACGACTGTCCTCACATTTTATGTTTTTGCCCTATCTTGTCACCATGGTGAAGAGAAGCAGTTGTGAAATGAGTGACATGGTTGTTAAGAAAGCTGCACGGGCATAAATGTAAGGATGGTCATAAGTGTGAGGACCAGTCAAAAGTGCGAGGCTCAGTCAGAAATGACTTTTTTCAGCCCTCTGAGTAGTCCCTATGCACATAGCCACGCCCACCCGGTCACATGACAAGCTACCCACGCCTACACAGTCACATGATTGCCAAGCCACACCCCCAACTAAGCCACGCCCACAGAACCTGTTGTTAAAAAAATTGAATCCCACCACTGGTGAAAGGGCCTCATAAGTGGAATAGCCTAGGGCCTCTTTTCATCTAAATCCGGCCCTGACCATGTTGCCTCTTTTTTCCATAACTAGCAAACCTGAATTTTGTACACCACCACAGTGTGACCATAAGAAAGGCTGAGCGCCAAAGAATTGAGGCTTTTGAACTATGGTGCTGGAGAAGACTCCTGCGAGTCCTTGGACTGCAAGGCGATCAAACCGGTCAGTCCTAGAGGAGATCAACCCTGACTGCTCTTTAGAAGGCCAGATCCTGAAGAGGAAACTCAAATACTTTGGCCACCTAATGAGAAGGAAGGACTCACTGGAGAAGAGCCTAATGCTGGGAAAGACTGAGCGCAAAAGAAGAAAGGGACGACAGAGAATGAGGTGGCTGGATGGAGTCACTGAAGCAGTCAGCATGAGCTTAAATGGACTCCAGAGGATAGTAGAGGACAGGAAGGCCTGGAGGAATGTTTTCCATGAGATTGCGATAGGTGGGACACGACTTCGCAATTAACAACAACAACAACAACAACAGTGCAAATGTTCTTCAGAAGAAACTTAATATTTTAACAGTAGAAGCATCTCTAATGTAATACCTACATCTCTAAACTGAAATTGCATGGTCCATCATTTTCATTTAGTGTATGGCATCTACAGAGGTTATGTAATCACTGATATACAAATTTAATTTAAATAAAGCATCAGCAAATAGATGATAGATAGATAGATAGATAGATAGATAGATAGATAGATAGATAGATAGATAGATAGATAGATAGATAGATAGATAGATAGATAGATAGATAGATAGATAGAACAGTGGAACAGCTTGCCTCCAGAAATCGTGGGCACTCCATCACTGGTGGTTTTTAAGAAGAGACTGGTCTCTTTTCAGGAGGTTGGACTAGAAGACCTCCAAGGTCCCTTCCAGTTCTATTCTATTCTATTCTATTCTATTCTATTCTATTTCGCTCTGCTATCTACCCTCGCCTCTCTCTTGTAAGTGGACAATACAATAATAGGAGATAAAATATTAAATTAAGATGAAACCATAATAGCATCACCAGAATACAGAGCCGTAGAATTGCAATGGGATGGATGTTATAATTCAATATCTAAAGAAGCTAACCATCTATCTGCTTCTGATGTGGCTGCGATGAGATCATCCCAGGTGCCTTGAAATTTCCTGAGGAGATATTCTTGAACTAGACAGGGACTCCAGAAACACAGAAGGACAAGAGAGATTCTTAGGACTGTAATCTTAGAAAGCCCACAGACTTAAAATGGAAGATTCTGGATAAACCACTTTTAGTTTGTGCTTCAAAGGAAACAATAACAGCTGTTGTAGTATCAAATCTCTCTTTCCCCCTGCAGAGCCTCTTCCAATTAATTCTCTCCATATTTAAGAAAATGCTCTTGCTACATTTCACACATAGTTAGCATCTGAAATCAGTTGACTTCATGGGAAAAATGACTGTGAATGGTTCTGAAAAAGATGTCCTTCAAACAGTTTAGAGAATAAATGTTGGGCCATCATCTCATGCTGTGATAAATTATTCCTTGCTAAATTTACCAACTCTAAAAATCAGGTATTCAAAAAAGGCAGCTAAAAGAACAGCACCAGCCCAGGTGAACCTATCTATAATCTAGATTTAGGAATCAATGCTTGGGGATTAAACCAAAAGGAATGGAATTAATTAAATTTAAGACTTTTACCTGAAATATGTAATAATCCAGTGAATCTTTGTTTACCACATGGGAAATTTCTAGCCCTCCCTCAAATGAAATTTGTATCTGCCTTGTTGAGTGTAACTCAGTGGTGGGATTCAAATTTTTCTACTACCAGTTCTGTGGGCATGGCTTGGTGGGCATGGCTTGGTGGGCGTGACAAGGGAAGGATACTGTAAAATCTCCATTCCCACCCCACTCCAGTGGAAGGTTACTGCAAAATCCCCATTTCCTTCCGATCAGCTGGGACTCAGGAGGCAGTGAATAGATGGGGGCAGGGCCAATCAGAGGTGGTATTTACTGGTTCTCCGAACTACTCAAAATTTCTGCTACCAGTCTCCAGAACTGGTCAGAATCTGCTGAATACCACCTCTGGTGTAACTGTAGACATCCGCTTGAAGTTCCTCCTAAACCCTGTCCCTGACAGAATGATGGGTTTGGTGGTGCTTCAGGAAGAAAATTGTCCATCATATTAGCTTTCTATGCCACCAAATCATACAGAACTCAAGATTCGAGATTGTCACTAAATTGAAAAAACATATGCAAGATGGTGTGTTTTTTCCACATATTTTAGTGATTGTTATACACATATGAAAAAGAAAACAAAAAAAGCCAAAAGTCAAAAACCCAACCCAACCAAACCAAACCAAATCAAATCAGAAGAATATATTTAGGAAACTGAGTCTCAGAATAGCCAGGAATATATTAATGGCGTGGAACTCAAAATTCAATTTTCAAGCCACTCTCCAATTAACCTCACCATAAACTCCTTAACATTACAGGGAACGTAATCATGTTCTTAACTCAACTGACTTCATGAGATGTGTTGGCACCATAGATTGTTGTGTTAGTGGAATGCAAGTAAAGGATTAACTTTAAGAAAAGGAAACATAAAAATAAAAGGAATTTGAAGGGGGAGGACAGAGGACAGAAAGAGAAGAGCTAAGAGAAAAATAAAAATAAAGGAAGAAGATAAAAATAAAGAGAAAGGAATAAGAGAAAAGGCAAGAAATGTATGTACGGATGTGTGTATATAGATATGCATACATGTATGTATGTATGTATGTAGGAAATACTGGTAATATTAGTACTAATCTTTCTATAATTAAGTATCGAGAAGCAGTTTTCTTGATGAATCTTTAAACAGATAATATTGATATCCTATACTTTCTAGTTATATAATGTTATTGTTAAATAAAGTTTTAATTGTTCATAATTATTGAAATTCTATTCTATTCTATTCTATTCTATTCTAGTCTAGTCTAGTCTAGTCTAGTCTAGTCTAGTCTAGTCTAGTCTAGTCTAGTCTAGTCTAGTCTATTGCCACTCCACTCCACTCCACTCCACTCCATTCCATTCCATTCCATTCTATATACCAAGATGACCATAGCCAATCTGAAAGAGGTGGTGCGAGACAGAGTGTCATGGGATGTGCTGATCCATAGAGTGGCCGAGAGTTGGACATGACTGAATGGCTGACGACGCTCACTATGCATTACAGAAATGGATGACTCTACAGAAGGACATGAACCAGGGGTGAAATCCAGCAGTTTCTGACAGGTTCTGGAGAACTGGTAGTGGAAATTTTGAGTAGTTCAGAGAACCGATAGCGGAAATTTTGAGTAGTTCAGAGAATCGGTAGCAGAAATTTTGAGTACTTCGGAGAACCGGTAGCGAAAATTTTGAGTAGTTCGTAGAACCAGCAAATACCACCTCTGGCTGACCCCAGAGTGGGATGGGAATGGAGATTTTGCAATATCCTTCCCCCAGGAGTGGGGAGGGAATGGAGATTTTGCAGTATCCTTCCCCTGAGCGGGGTGGGAATGGGGATTTTGCAGCATTCTTCCCCTGCCACACCCACCAAGCCACGAACCTGTAGTAAAAAAATTTGAATTTCACCACTGACATGAACCTCTGTAATTATAGGCTGGTCACAAATCTGGCAATATATACAGACTGTTTTCTCTTCGAAAGCAAGAAGTGTCTGGTACCTTGAAGATTAAGCTTCTCTGGACAATAGTCCAAACCATTAAATGTTTATCCTAAAAAGTATTAACTGGATTTAACTTGAGCAAGTACTCAGGCGTCTTCTTTGCTGCAATCCCTGCCCTGCAGCGCTCTGAATCTCAGAAATGTTGCTATAATATATGATCTTAGCACTCTCCTTCCCTATTTCATTGCTCCTCGGAAACCTGGAGAAGAGCTTAGTTTCCATGGTGCCTGAAGAAGGGGAAGTAATTGTATCAGTGGTTCATTCTATCTCATCATTCCACAGTCCCATTAGGGCAATGACAGGAGCACTGGCTCAGGCTTCCCCCCAGAGCATTTCCTCCCCCCCCCCAGAGCATTCAGTAATCTATCAGATTCTTGAAGTCCCACAAACAAAGAAGATGTGTAGCTTAGGGCTAAACTCTGGAGACCTTGGTGCTCTCCGAGTTTGGTTGTTTGCTTGCAGAGATTTCATTACGAAACTAGGCAGGGGTGGGATTCAAAAAAATTACCAACTGGTTCTCTGCCTGGTTGCTGGGTGGGCATGGCCATGGTGGGCGTGGCCTACTCGACCTCCTGCACCGTGGCCGGGGGGGGTGTTTTCGCCCTCCCCAGGCTCTGGAGGCTTTCCTTGAGCCTCCGGGAGGGTGAAAATGGCCTCCCCTAGGCTCCGGAGGCCCTCCAGAGGCCGGAAATGGGTCCGTTTCTTCCGGGAGGCCCATTTTTCGCCCTCCAAGAGCCTCTGCGTGGGTGCTGCATTTACCTGGCATCCAAAATGGGCTACGTGGAGACTCCTGAGAGGGATGGGGTGGGCAGGGCCAGCTAGTCTGTGCAACTACTGGTTTGGTGAACCAGATGTAAAATTAGCATCTGGTTCACTTGAACTGGTCTGAACTGGCTGAATCCCACCCCTGAAACTAGGTGACATCATCAGCACAAGGATGCAAAGCAAACAACTAAACACAGAGGCCATCAAGGACTCTATGATAGCAATAGCACTTAGTCTTATATGCCTCTTCACAGTCCTTTACAGCCTTCTCTAAGCGGTTAACAGAGTCAGCATATTGCCCCCAACAATCTGGGTCCTCATTTTACCCACCTCGGAAGGATGGAAGGCTCAGTCAACCTTGAGCCCCATCAGGATCGAACTCCAGGCTGTGGGCAGAGTTTGCCTGCAATACTGCATTCTAACCACTGTGCCACCATGGTTCCTGATTCTGTCAGTTTCTAGGGAAAACCATCTAGTATTAATTGCCACAGTGGGTCCAAGTGTCAGTTGATCAGTGCTTCTTAAACTGCTTGATTCGATTACCCCTTTTCCCAACCTCAAATAACATCATTACCCCTACAAAAACCAGATTCCATTGTTTTACACAAGCATTTTGGCAGTGGTAATCCCAAACTGGGTCCTTGGACTCACAAACAAACAATTGCAAATTGTTTCCAGGATGTGCTATAGTTTAAAATCACTATACTTGAAGGTGGCCTGATTATGACCATATGGTAAACCTTGGCCACTTTACTCATTATCCAAGCCAAAAAACTAATTTCTAAAAAGGTCAAGATATGTCTCCTCTAACTGCAGAATTCAGGACACAGATTATTTCTGTCACAGAGTGGTAGATTCCAATTCCATGTTAAGGTGAAAAAAGCTTACTAACATGAAGAGTAGTTGAAGAGGTCAACTAATTTTTCTGACATGTGATGGAATTCCTTTTAATGGGTGTGTTCATTTATTTATTTATTTATATTTATATACCGCTCTTCTCCCGAAGGACTCGGGGCAGTGAACAGCCAACAGATAAAACACAAGAAATACAAAATTTAAAAACAGTATTAAAATCCAATTAAATTAATTTGGCCCACAATTAAAACAGCCCTATATTAAGACCGATAATTAACAATTTAAGAATTAAAACAATTTAAAAGAGTTAGGCCAGTTCATGAAGAAAACAGGCAACCATCCAGATCAGGGGTGTCGAACACAAGGCCTGAGGGCCGGATCCAGCCCTCAATGTGGTTAGATCTGGCCCACAGGACTGCCCTAGAAACAGCGAAGGAATGGCCCATGGCGCCTCAGCCCAACCCAGGCCAGCTGAGCACTGATCTACAACTTGGTGGCAGCCATTCAGGCCAATATGCAGTCAACCTTAAATCCGTGGGGCTGCCCTGGAGCTAGCAAGAGGCTTCCCCCACCCCAGCCCCTGGGCACATGCTGGAGACAATGGTTCCCGCAGTCCTGCCCAGGCCACCACAGGTGCCCACAACATGAGCGACATTGTGCTAGCCACTAACACCCTGGCCACACCCACCCAGTCAGCTGAAACCACCCCCCAACCCCCCTGAAGTCAACCACAACCCTGATGCGGCCCTCAATGAAATCGAGTTTGACACCCCTGATCTAGATGTTGTAATCTGATTTGCTGCACAAAGCAAGGTATCATTTGGATAGCCTAAATCAGGGAGGGGTGTCAAATTGGATTTCTTCGAGGGGCGGATCAGCACTGTAGTTCTCCTCTGTGAGCCAGCTGGTGGGAGGGAGAAAGACGGGAAGGATGCCTCCTGCAGCACTTTGCCAGCCAAAACAGGGCACGAGGGGGCAAGTGCTCTCCCCCATGCCCCGTTTTCGGCCTGGACAGCCTCCTGCAGCACTCTGCTGGCCAAAACGGGGTACAGGAGGGGGGTGCTCTGCTTTGGCTGCCGGAAGCACCGCGGTCCACTCCTTTGCTATTTCCAGGCCAGCCCTATGGGCCTTGAGTTTAACACCCCTGGCCTAAATGGACGCTTCCATCATTATAATCTTAGACTGACAGTGTATTCTATCTTATATGCAGGCTGATGGCCCGCACCTGGTCTGAGAGAGTCCAGATAGATAGACATCATGCAGAGCACAAAATCCAATAATAGTTCAATAAAAATGCAGGGATGATAACATTTTCCAATGTATTTCTGTGGTTATTTTGAGAATAAAATGAGGGGACCCCCCCCACCTACCCTGAATGTAAGATTTCTTAAATTATCAAGGGAAGAGTAGAATAAAGACATATTGAGCCAAATAAAGTAAATAAAGAAGCTGGATTAGACAAACTCATAACCTGATCAATAAGGGCTCTTTTAAAGGCCAGGTTCTCCACAGAGAATTAGATTTGGGTCCATGTTCTTCCTCAGTTTCCAAGGTTGATACTCCACATTTTATTCCTGACTGCTTTTCTCTACCTTCTAATCTCCTTTCTCAATCTTTTTTTCTGTCTGAACAATCTTCTGACAGAGATTTATCATGGCACAATAGCTTTTTGTGAATCGAAGCCAACCACTATTCCATTCCAATAAAAGCTCATCCTATGATAAATATGTCTACACTGCCCCAACATGCATTATTCTGTTGCTGGAATTCATTGCGCATCTAGGATTCTCTCCTAGAAATTCGTAGAAGCAAACAAAAGAATCCTACACAGTGTTACTGGCCAGGCACCAGAAATTTTTCCTGATAATAAAGTTAATTGATAAGTATCTTTTAAAAAAAAGGCTTGCAAGGCCACTGAAGAACAGAGGTGAAAGCAGTGGTGGGATTCAGCCGGTTCGGGTCGGTTCAAAAGAACCGGTAGTTTAATTGCTGGCTGGCCCTGCCCCTTCCCACTCCTTCCAGAAGTCCCCATGTACCCCATTTTGGGTCCCAGATAAGTGCAGGAAGGCCTCCTAGCCCCAAAATGGGGTGCGGGGTGGGCGGGGCGCGGCATGCCCCCTCCCCACATGCCATTTTCACTCCCAGGAGGCTTCAGGGAGGCCTCCTAGGCCCAAAATTGTTAAATTATTCGAATCCCACCACTGGGTGGGATAAGTTCCACTTTATTCATGTACCACAAAATAACCACTGTTTTCCCTTTCAGTACTAATTTAAAAGGTTGCATCATTTAACCAATTTGGGGCAAAATTTCTCAGAGGGGGTAAAAAAAAATGGAATGAAATACTATAGCCAAGGAAAACGATAGCATTAATTTACTGAGTTTCCCAGTCCTAAAAAATTCATTTTAATGAATTCTTCATTAAAATCCTAAACAGGTGGCATCTTTGGCACCTTGTCTCTGTGTGTGCCAGAGACAGATTTATTATGCCTTTCATTTTTTAAATATTTATGCAAGGAGAGAAGGCAAGGCAAAATGTCTTTGGTTATCAAAACATCCTTTTCAAAACGGCAGCAAAATCTGGCAAACCCCAGTCAAAGGAGAGCATTGTACTGCCAATTTTTCAATCATTTTCTGTATAAAAGAGAAAGATGCAGTTTCTTCTTTCAAAGGGCCACATTTCTTATAAAGATAAAACCTAGAACAGGTTAGGTTTGGTTAATACAGTATCCCTTGAATTGCAACAGTTCATTTAATGACTGTTCATCACTGAAAAAAGTGACTTATGACCATTTTCCACACTTGCGACCATTGCAGCCTCCCCCTGGTCACATGATCAAAATTCAGATGCTGGGCAACTGACTCATATTTATGACGATTGTAGTGTCCCATGGTCACTTTTTGCGACCTTCTGACGAGCAAAACAATTGCTACCAACCTGCCTTCCATTGAGGACCTGTAGACTGCACAAGTCAAAAAGAGGGCTGTGAAAATATCTACAGACCCCTCACATCCTGGACATAAATTGTTTCAACTTCTACTGTCAAAACAATGCTATAGAGCACTGCACACCAGAACAACTAGACACAAGGACAGTTTTTCCCCGCATGCCATCACTCTGCTAAACAACTAATTCTCACAACAGTCAAACTATTTACTAAATACTAAGTATTATTATTATTATTATTCTCATCTTTCCTATTACCTATCTCCTCCCACTTATGACTATAACCTTGTTGCTTGTATCTTTACGATTTATATTGTTTTAATTTAGTTTCCTTGTATGATTTGATTGCTTATTTAGTATCCTATGACTATCACTAAGTGCTGTATCTTATGATTCTTGATGAATGTATTTTTTTATGTACACTGAGAGCTTATGCACTGAAGACAAATTCCTTGTGTGTCCAATCACACTTGGCCAATAAAGAATTCTATTCTATTCTATTCTATTCTATTCTATTCTATTCTATTCTATTCTATTCTATTCTATTCTATTCTATTCTAGTCAAGGGGGAAGCCAGATTCACTTAACAACCATGCTACTAATTTAACAACTTAAATTGCTGTTAAGTGATTCACTTAACAACGGTGGCAAGCAAGATCTCAAAATGGGGCAAAACTCACTGAACAAATGTCTCACTTAACGACAGAAATGTTAGGATCAATTGCGGTCGTAAGTTGAGGACTTACCTATAAAAAGGCTCCTGTCTCTTGCATACCTGAAAATCAATACAGGTAGTTTCGATTTGATTTGATAAACTCTATTTGAGCCAATCCAGGAATCCAGGCGGTTCTGTTTTATGCAATAGAGGCCAAAACATGGCTTGTTTTTATGTGCTTTGGGAAAACCATTCATAATCAGGAGTCAGGTTGTACTTCAGGGGTGTCAAACTCAGTTTCATTGAGGGCCGCATCAGGGTTGTGTTTGACCTCGGGGGGGAGGGGCGTGGCCAGGGGACGTGGCCAGCTTGACATCACTCACCAAGGTTCCTTTTTCAGGCACGACGGCCCTCCCGTACTCCGTTTTCTGCCGCAATGGCCTCCTGCAACCCTCTGCCAGCAAAAACGGAGCTTAGGGAGGCCATGCACAGCCCACTTGGGCTCCGTTTTCAGCTGTGACAGCCTCCTGCAGCCTTCTGCCAATGAAAAGGGAACTCGGGAGTGCCTGCGTGGCCTCCCAGAGCTCCGTTTCCACTGGTAGAGGGTTGCAGAAGGCTGTTATTTCTGAAAAAGGAACCTGGGAGGGCTACGAGCTCCCTTTTCACTGGCAGAGGCACCAGGGGCCGGTCTTTTGCTGTTTCCAGGGTGGCCCACAGGCCAGATCTAAGCACCCCGTGGGCCAGATCCAGCCCGCGGGCCTTAAATTTGACACCCCTATTATATGTGAAATTCCTCTTCTATGGCCCAGGATCAATTGCACAATTTGGAAAAAGTAGTTGAACCGGCTGTTTGAAGTGATTTATATGCAAGTAGAAAAAAAAAATGTGAAAGAGAATAAACAACTGGTAAAGCAATGCTATATAAAATGGTTACAGTCCAGCCAGATTTAATTGCATTTACAATTACTAGAGACCATATATGAAGCTTACTTACAGTTAATGAGGGTACTGGAGCTGGCTTGCGCTGACTTGCAAGGCCCAAGTGTAAAATTTTCTGGAATTTTGTGAGCTTTTGGAGAGCAAAGCTTAGCCAAAATGCTTAAAAGTGGCAATCAGTGTTTTATAGCTAGTAGCACAGCCAACAGCAACGGAGCTGGCATAGCCGGTTTTTACCTGCACGTTACTGCCCACAGTGTAAAACCTGTTCAAAATGTCCATTGCTAATTAAAGTAGGGTTCACAAATCATAATTTCTGAGTTTTCATAATACATTGAACAAAATCCAAACAAATCAGGGCAATGCATAAACATTTTACTGGTAAAGTCCAACATCTGCTTAATTTGCTTCCATTGCGGTATGTAAAGTGTAAAAATGGTCCACAAAGTTAAATTGTTCCAATAGAACAAACCTTCGTAACAATATCATAAATATTGCTTTAAATACAGCTCGGATCGTATTCCTTAGTATTCTTTTATAAAAGCTTATTTAAAAAAGCAGCAAAGAACAACAAAGAAATCACTGTAATTGCCTAATTTTATCCAGTTCAAACAAGTGCGTAAGCCTGCCCAATTAAATGCCACAAGTTTTTTTTTTTAGAAAAAACAACAACAGTGTAGCTTTAAGGTTATTCATTTTTTCCCCCTTGTTTTAGGAGTCAATGCATTTGGCAAGGAAATTACTAATAAAATTTCTACCCATAGCAACAAGTCCTCTTCTGGTGGCTTATTCAACTGAAAATACTGCTTTTATCTCGGATGTAACGGAGAGAGAATTCCCTTGAGCACTTTAGAAGCTACAAGAATTTGATTTTTGTTTCATTCTCAGCTACAAATGAATGAAAGTGGTCTCAGAGATTTTGCTTTGCCAGTTCAATTGCCATGTAGGGCTTATCTAAAAGGACCCATTTGGGGGTTATGTCTCCCTCCCCACAAAAGAAGAGGTTGATTCAATGTGTTGTGGTTACAGCTATCAGAATTCCCACCTAACACAAGAAACTCAGTGATGGTATTCAGCCGGTTCTAACCAGTTCAGGTGAACTCGTAGCGGCCGCTTCGGGAGACCCCGCCCACCCATCCGGACATCATCACGTCCCGTTTTGACCCTCTGCGTATGCGCGTGCTCTCTTTTGCGAAGCGGTAGCGAAGAAACTGAAGAAACTGCTTTAAAGGAATGGTAAAACTATCTGTTTTGGGGATTGTAGAAAGTTAGCACCCACCCCTCTCCTGGAAGAATGAAATATTTTGGGAAATATTAAAAAGGCAAATTATTATATTTCCCAAAGGGAGAAATGGAGAAACATGCTCTTGGAAACATAAAGCAGCCCCCACGTTCCTTAAGGTGTAACACACACACCCACTCTCCACTCCATGTGTTCAGCTGCACCAAGATTTCAAACCAATGTGGTTCTACTTCATCATTAAACCATCTTTCCAATCAGCCTCCATGTTTCCAGTGTCTTTCTCCTGGATTGGAACTGAACCAGATGGATATTTCTTCCCACAGGATAATGGAGCAACAAAACCAAGGCTCACTCCATCCTGCTTTGCTATTATCCAAGGGCATCCATGGGGAAGAGAGGGTCAAGATGGCAACTGTGACCACTTGACGAACTGTGGACTTCAACTCCCAGAATTCCTGAGCCAGCATGGAAACCGTCAAATCTGGGAGTTGAAGTCCACAGGGTCAAGTGGCCACCAGAACACCTAGACACAAGAACAGTTTTTTCCCGAACACCATCACTCTGCTAAACAAATAATTCCCTCAACACTGTCAAACTATTTACCCAAGTCTGCACTACTATTAATCTTCTCATCGTTCCTATCATCCATCTCCTCCCACTGTATGACTGTATGACTGTAACCTTGTTGCTGGTATCCTTACGATTTATATTGATATTGTTTCCCGATTGCTTATTTGTACCCTATGACCATCATTAAGTGTTGTACCTTATGATTCTTGACAAATGTATCTTTTCTTTTATGTACACTGAGAGCACCAAGACAAATTCCTTGTGTGCCCAATCACACTTGGCCAATAAAAAAATTCTATTCTATTCTATTCATTAGTTGCCCACATCTGATCTTGGTGTTTATGATGCCCACCAGATGCTGCTACCATCTCTTATTCCTTTTAAAATATCCCTGAATTGCCAAATGACTTGCATTGTTACGTTCTGTTTGATACAACCAAATGAGTTTATGGTACTCCATTTTATTCCATGTTATTTGTTCTTTGCAGAAGGAATGTTCAGCGCTTGGACCAACTCTCCATTTACCAAACCCTAAATCCAGTTGTCTAAATATTTTGCTGTGTCCAAAAAAAAATCAGATAACACCTTTGGAACTCAATAATTCACCAATCAATGAAGAAATATCAGTATGTCACCATCAATCACTATATAACAAAAAGTGCTATTTATTTACTTTTTTTTTTTTTTTTTTTTTTTGCAGCTTGTCTTGCCAAGGACTGCCAATCATCCTCGGGTGCCTTTTTCTCTAGCAGAGTTTTAATGCAGCTCTTTGCAGCCAACGTGGCAGTTTGAAAGGATGAAGACAGCATGAGAAGAAACATTTAAAAACTAAATTCCTGAACCATGATCCGACAAAACCAAACAGCCCCAATTTAAAGATGGTTAAAGGGTTCCTCCACCTTGCTTAATTCCACCCCCTAATAAGAACAGGTAGGCAATTGTTTCTGGAGGGCAGAAATATATAACATCTCCCTGTATTAATCCCTCACTCGCCATCAAAGTGACCCCTGAATCAGGGGTGAAATCCAGCAGATTCTGACAGGTTCTGGAGAACCGGTAGTGGAAATTTTGAGTAATTCAGAGAACCAGCAAATACTACCTCTGGCTGGCCCCAGAGTGGGGTGGGAATGGAGATTTTGCAATATCCTTCCACCAGGAGTGGGGTGGGAAGGGGGATTTTGCTATATCCTTCCCCTGGAGTGGGGTGGGAATGGAGATTTTGCAGTATCCTTCCCCTGACACACCCACCAAGTCACGCCCACCAAGCCACAACCACAGAACCGGTAGTAAATAAATTTGGATTTCACCACTGCCCTGAATGTATTCTTCAGTTACACTCCATAACTCTTATCATGTTGTCTTGAGTTTTCCTGTCCATTTGAAATAGTGCTCTTCAGCTTGTTGCAGCCCAGACTTGGCTGTTCATTAGTTACTTTGCAAAGGAACAAGTCCCACTTCGGTACTTTTCATATGCTCCAATAAGTTCTATAATTTACTTTACTTCAACAATGCTGCAGAAGTAGCACAGAGCTTGTGATCTTTGCTTAGCACGGAGACGGTTGCTGGTTGAAAAAGAAAGTGTCAGAGAAACTGCGAACACTTCCCAGGTCTGGAGGTTTTCTCTCCCGATTAAACTGAATTTTCAAAGCAAATTACATTTACGGTTTTAAGGCAGCTTTCCCTAAAATGAGAATCTTCTACATCAAGGATCTCCAAACTTAGCGACTTTAAGACTTGTGCCAAAGTTGCTTTTCAAATGGCAACTGGACCAGTGGTGAAATCCAATTTTTTTTACTACCGGTTCTGTGGGTGTGGCTTGGTGGGCGTGGCTTGGTGGGCATGACAGGGGAAGGATACTGCAAAATCTCCATTCCCTCCCCACTCCTGGAGGTGTTCTGTCCCCGTCTCCACACACACACACACACACACACACACAGCCAGCCGAGGGTTAAAGGAAGCACTTGGCACGCACAGTTTGTTATCAAAAACTTGGCAGCAATACGAGCACCGACTGCCAAGTGCTTTTTACTTAATATCCCTTCACCAGATAAACAGAAATACACACAGTTTGCAAATAGTCCAGTTCAAAACAAGAAACCTTCGGCAGATTTAAGCGTTGTTCAAAGTGACTAGCCAGAGTTAGTTTTTGTCCGTCACAGAGTCTTAAATGGCCACCACACTCTCTTATATAGTCTCTGGGGTGTGGTCCAGTGACTCAGCCTAATCCCTGGCACGCCTCCTCAACTGCTGCAACCGTTTATCAGGCCTTCGTTGGCGTGGATCCAGGAACGACAGATCGCCTCCATCGCTATCATCAGAGACACCTGGCTCCTGGCTAATCTCCTCTTCCTCGGCCGGCACCTGAGGCAGTGCCAGAGAGGAGGGGCTTGGAGAGGGAGGCCTGGCCGACTCCTCTCCTTCATGTTCGGAGCCTTCTCCCTCTGATAAGATAGGCTCGGAGGACGGAGCCACAACAGGAGGAAGGATATTGCAATATCTCCATTCCCACCCCACTCTGGAGCCAGCCAGAGGTGGTATTTGCCCGTTCTCTGAACTGCTCAAAATTTCTCCTCCTGGTTCTCCAGAACCTGTCAGAACCTGCTGGATTTCACCCCTGAACTGGACTTTCTTGGATTTTTTTCCCCTTGAAAATGTTTAGCTTCTCATCCAAGAATCTTCTTCAGTTTTTTGCAAGAGGGGAAAAAAAACCCCAAGAAAATCCAAGAAAAGTGCCTTGGTAGTACAGTGGTCTAAGGCACCCTGTTATTAAGCTGGTTATTAAGACCAGATGCCTGCAATTACTGCAGGTTCGAATCTCGCCAAGGCTCAAGGTTGGCTCAGCCTTCCATCCTTTCTAAGGTAGGTAAATTGAGGACCCAGTTTGTGGGGGCAATAAGCTGACTTTGTATAAATATACAAAAGAATGAAGGCTATTGCTTAGCGCATTGTAAGCCACCCTGAGACTCCGGAGAAGGGCGGCATATAAATCAAATTTTTTTTTTAAAAAAAATTGCCTTTTGAAAAGCACTTTTGGGACAATCATAACCTGGATGACTGAGAAGCTCCATAGATCAGGGGTGTCAAACTCACGGCCCATGGGCCAGACGCGTCATGCGCTGGCCACGCCCACCCCCAGTTTAGTGAAGGAGAAAAATGTTGCGATACGTCACGTGATGACAATGTGATGCCGCGAGTTTGACACCCCTGCCATAGACATTTAAGTTTGTGAATTTCAATTCCAGAATTCCTTAGCCATGGTCATGCCGGCTGGGGAATTCTGGGAGTTGAAGTCCACAAGTCTTAAAATTGCCAAATTTGGAGATCCCTTGCCTAGATGTGTGGACTTCAAGTCCCAGAATGCTCAGCCATGGTCATGCTGACTGCAAATTATATAAGTTGAAATCCATGCACCTAGAATGTGCCTAAATTGCAAAAGGCTGTAGATATTTATGTATTTCCCCATTATCTAAATAAGTGAACCTTTATTTATAGCAAGGGTGTTCAAACCTTTACTTGCCTGGGTTGCATTGAGTAAAGAGGAATTGTCTTGGGACGCATGTAACATATATAATATAGTTAATAGTTAAAAATCATATAATAATGTTAACCGTTTATGATCTTGTGGAGCCACATCATTAACTGTTCATGACCGCATGTGGCCTGCAGCTTGGACACACCCAATTTATAGTTTTGGCCATACCTGTGTTTGAAAAAAGGAAACATTTTTGTTTCTATTTGTGTCATACAAATAGAAGCAAAACCCTAACTTATTTATAAACCACAACTAGTGACTGTATGACTTAGTTATTAAATAATCAATCGATTGTTTGTACAACACACAAAGTCATAAACAAGATAACTGCAAGGGGATGGAAACTTAGCACAGGATGGTCCAAAAACTCATTCATTGTTATGTTCTTATGCATTTTTTATTATCAGTTTTTAATAGCTTGATCTGGGGCCAAACAATCAGTAAGCGCCACTCTATTCCCTGTATTGCTTTAAAATGAAGCATTCAGATCAATTGTCTCCTTCATTTCTGATTTTTTTTAAAAAAAACTTCATCTGATTAATGTGAGACCAGAATAGCTTTATTCTCTGCCAGCGGCATAATATAAGTTAATAACACTTGAATATCACTTTACTGTTATATAGCTACAGTAAATTTTCTTCGATCCAACTCATGACTGATAGAGTAATCGCCATCAAGTTAGAAGTCTTTTCATGTCCTGTTCAGAAAACAGAAATGTTATTTTTACAGCCAGACTGAGATCTTAGACTCAGTTGATGACATCCTAAAGAAGTCCAGGGAGAGGACTTTTTCAGTAACTCCTAACTCAACTTCAGAGTCATCTCATAGGCAGGGTCCACAGGACAGACTAGACTGATTCATAACTAGGCAATCACTGTTTTGGCATTATAGATAAAGGATAATATTTGTAACTCAGACAGTTAGTTAGTTAGTTAGTTAGTTTACTTTATTATCATTGCACCTTGTACAATGAAATTAAATGCCATCTTCAGGAGGGGGGAAATGAAAAAAAAGGTACTATATAAATGTATGTTAAGGATGATATATGTCTAACCAGCAAAATAGAAAAGAAATTGAAAGGAAAATATGAAGAATGCTTGCAGGAATTGGGTATGTCTAGTTTAATGAAAAGAAGGACTGGGGTGACATGCTAGCAGTGTTCCAATATTTTTTTAATATATTAATATTAAAATATTAATTAATTGCCAAAAAGGCATTAAGAGTTGTTAACCTAATCTTGCGTAGCTTCTTCTCTGGTAATATTGTACTACTAATTAGAGCATACAAAACATTTGCTAGACCAATTCTCAAATACAGCTCATCTGTCTGGAACCCGCACTGCATATTGGACATAAATACAATTGAGAGAGTCCAGAGATATTTTACGAGAAGATTCCTCCATTCCTCTACCCGCAATAAAATACCTTATGCCACCAGACTTCAAATTTTAGATTTAGACAACTTAGAACTACACCGACTTCTGTCTGACTTAAGTGTAGTACATAAAATTATCTGCCACAATGTCCTTCCTGTAAATGACTACTTCAGCTTCAACCACAACAATACACGAGTAAATAATAGATACAAACTCAAGGTAAACCACTCCAAACTTGATTGCAGAAAATACGACTTCAGTAACAGAGTTGTTAATGCCTGGAGTGCACTACCTGACTCTGTAGTTTCTTTCCCAAACCCCCAAAACTTTAACCTTAAACTGTCTACTGTTAACCTCACGCCATTCCTAAGAGGTCTGTAAGGGGCATGCATAAGTACACCAGTGTGCCTACCGTCCCTGTCCTAATATTCCTTTCTACTTACTCTTTTCATGTATTCAAATTATGTTTATACCTTTACCTGTTATCTTATATATGCTTGACAAATAAATAAATAAAATAAATAAATCTGAGGGGCTGCCACAAAGAAGAGAGGGGGTCAACCTATTCTCCAAAGCACCTGAGGGCAGGACAAGAAGCAATGGGTGGAAACTAATCAAGGAGAGAAGCAACCTAGAACTAAGGAGACATTTCCTGACAGTGAGAACAATTAATCAGTGGAACAAATTGCCTCCAGAAGTTTTAGGTGTTCCAACACTGGAGGTTTTAAAGAAGAGATTGGACAGCCATTTGCCTGAAATGTTATAGAGTTTCCTGCTTGAGCAGGCAGTTGGAGTAGAAGACCTCCAAGGTCCCTTCCAACTCTGATACTCTCGCTATTATTAAAATATGTCTTGGCTGCCAGGATCTGTAACTGAATTTTTGCAAACAAAATAAATAACACCCCCCTCTCTCTATTCCTTTGGACATCCCGCCGCTATTAATACTTGATGGAATTTGTTAAAACTGTTTTTGTGCTTTTGCAGTATCAAATCTGGCCTGTAACATTGTTTGGCTTTCTGCAGAGGAATCAATCTCTGAGAGGGGCTTCTGTGCTCCAATTCAAGCACTAATAAATGGAGCTTCTGCTGCTAATCCTCAGAGGTCAGTTGCTGGCAGACTGACTCGCCTGGCTAGTTTAGCTCATATTTAGTGTTTTCCTTTGAGGGGTTAAGGCAGAGCAAGTTGATTTTTGTAAGACACAATCAGGGTTGTTTGCAGGATATGGTCATAAAAGTCCTAGAACTAAGGAGAAATTTCCTGACAGTTGGAACAATTAACCAGCGGAACAACTTGCCTCCAGAAGTTGTGAATTCCCCAACACTGGAAGTTTTTAAGAAGAGATTGAACAACCATTTGTCTGAAATGGTATAGGGTTTCCTGGCTGAGAAGGGGGTTGGACTAGAAGACCTCCAAGGTCCCTTCCAACTCCTCTCCTCTCCTCTCCTCCCCCTCCCCTCCCCTTCTCCTCTCCTCTCCACTCTTCCCCTCTTCTCTCCTCTCCTCTCCTCTCCTCTCCATTCTTCTCCTCTCCTCACTTTTCCTCTCCTCTCCTCTCCCCTCCCCTCCCCTCCTCTTTTCTCCTCTCCTCTTCGGAATATGATAGATTGCAGCGCTATCATTTTTATGTACATACATAAAGAACAAGCAGAATTTCAACCATGCCATTGTGTCCACTATCGTGACAGTTGGGCTACCTCTTTGGTCAGTATGCTGCTTTCCATCAAACCATGTCAAGCATTTGGATCAGGCAACACGTCATGACGGAGAAGAGAGGCTTTGCACCAGCTAGCAAATGGCACGCTCCCTCAGTCAAAGAGCACACAATCCAAACCACACAAGTTATTTCGGCAGCAAAATTAAAATGAAGTAGTAGAATAATTAGTGTCAGGCTAATGAAGGATCGTGACCACAGGTTAAGTTCGAGTTGAGATGATTTATTGCTTATGCCTATTCAAAAGAATCCAGTCAACTAACAGTCAGCACTAAATTAGCGCCAGATAAGAGTGAACAGAATTCAAGGGAGGCTGAATTTGGATCGCTTGTGGGAACGTCAGGACTCTAAACTGATTCCCCTCTTGACTCCCCCTGCAGGCTCTCCAAAATTAGCAATGTTTGCTGATTTTTTTTCATGATAGTATAAGAAGTGATAATTGAAATGGCTACCTTATTTTGGCTAATGTTTGGGGTGGGTCTAAGGAATATTGTGATATACCATGTTTCGCTGAAAATAGGACTGGGTCTTATATTAATTTTTGCTCCAAAAGACTCATTAGGTTTTATTTTCTGGAACATATGGTACTAAATGTGTCCGTCTGGCTGACAATCTTAACTGGGGCTTATTTTGGGGGTAGGGTTTATATTTCAAGCACCCTGAAAAAATCATGCTAGGGCTTATTTTCCAGTTAGGTCTTATTTTTGGGGAGAGACAGTAAATATCCCTGTTGCCCATGCAGACACTAGTATTCATATAATCCATGTTATAAAGGAATAGCCTGTAATAAAACACGAGTGTAAAATGTGATCAAGGAGAATCATCTGTCATGTTTATTTATTTGATTTATACCCCAGCTTTCCTTGAGTAGCTCAGGGTATCATACACAGTGCTATCTCTTATTTGTTTCTAAAAACAACATTGTAAGTTAAGATGGGGCAGGAAAGTAAGTGCCTAGTCCAAAGTTATCTAGTAAACTGAAGGTGGACTTAAACATGGGTCTCCCTGCTTCTAAAAGCACCACTGTTGAAACACTGGCTCACAAAAATCTGTTTCAGATAAAATTTGATGGTGTTTTTAGGTAGTTAAGAATGAAAAATATGTCCAACACAATTCACTTTACCAGAAGAAGAATATATATATATAGCTCATGGTTGAACTTGAGTTCTTACAGACATTTCATTACCCAACTAGGTAACATCTTCAGTGCTAGAAGGTTTGGTTATATAGTAGCTTGCCCTCTCAGTGTTCATGGGAGTGATTAGACTGTTGTTTATTGTGGAACTACCAACACAGTTATAGTCAAGCACTTCCCCAGATCTTAAAATTGCCATGGTTGAGAAACACTGGTCAAGACAATGGGTGAGTGTATTAATTTCTAGAGCAAGAGTGTCAATAGATCTCAAATTATGATTTACACAACAAACAATAATATTTAGAATTTATTGGACTCTGTTATGTTTAGAATAGGCTGCATAGAATGGATTTTCTACAGTACAGAAAACAGCTTTTTGTTGAAGATGGAACGAGGCTAATGCATCTTTAAAACATGTGTTTCTACAATGTCCTATACTTATCCAGTTTTGAGACAAAATATTGCATTATATAAATATGATTGTGCAACAAAATCCAAAATGTCCAGGGAATAATATTCCTTTCAACTCTGGACCTAGTACATGGAATTTGACAACTGGGCAACGTAAATAGATTTTCTCTGCCCTTACTTTGGCTAAAAGACTGATATCGCAGCACTGAAAAGATAAGTG
This sequence comes from Pantherophis guttatus, assembly GCF_059756535.1. Lineage (NCBI taxonomy): Eukaryota > Metazoa > Chordata > Lepidosauria > Squamata > Colubridae > Pantherophis > Pantherophis guttatus. The sequence goes on along the minus strand of NC_142070.1, from coordinate 12,984,527 downwards.
TGTAGCTCAATTTATTCAATGAAGACTTGAATGCACTTATGTGCAGACTGCCTATAGATGTAGACTTTATATAGACAAGAGTAGTGAAATATGGGACTCATTTATGCAGAATACATTAGTTAAAAAAAAGACAGACATATAAATGTATTATAAATATATGTGTATTGCATTAGACATACATAGCATTGTAATTGCATTGCAGTTTTTATTGGGTTTTTCTTTTGCATTTTCATTAAACGCTTTTTCTGTATATATCTCCGTCCTTGTGTTTTGCTCCTTTTTTCATTATAAATTTAAAAAGCAATAAAATGGGGATAAGTTTTAAAAGCCTTGCTCATCGTTAAGTAGAACATTGCACCAGATTACACATTGTATGGTAAATATGGTTAATTTTGAGGGGTCATGTTAAAAGTGGCAAACTATCAGCCTAAAGATTATCCAGTCACAGTTGTTGAGTATTTGGTATTTGTCTTTGTTTTTAAACCAAATTATGGATTTGGGGAATTCTGTGCCACTCAGTCTGATTGGAGCCATTCACAAGTGCTGTAAGTGTGTGTATATTTACATAAGATTTAAAGTACCTTAAACATTCCTCTCCCATTGTAAAATACACAGAGGGAGAAAGGGGTCAGTATGGGGCAGAAAACAGAATGTTTAAAAAGTCAGCAGACAGTTGTCATAATAATACATGTATCATCAGAGAAACTTTTTTGTCTGGCTGGAGGATAGCCAGAATTAAGAAGTGTACCCATCCAAGCATAAAAGTAAAACCTATTTTTTTCCCCACCTATATCATTCTTTCTGCAGCAAAGATTTTCTATTTCATCAAAGGCAACAGTCCATAAAGCAATATCCGCCAACAGATTTAGAAAACAATGCATTGCTAAGTACAGTGGCAAAATTATATTTTTTGCTACTTGCAATTCAGTAAAATGATCTTGTGTCAAAGCAGAGAGGGGGGAAAAAATAGCTCAAATATTATCCAGGCAAAGTTTTATTTAATACATAAAGATCAATTGTCCTTTCCTGTATGTTCAAAAGTATTCTGTAAATATTTATTCAGTGTATTGTAAGTCAATCTATAATTAAAACAGGCAATCCATTTAACTTTATAGCAGTGAAGAAACTCTTGGGTGAAAAAATGTATTCCCTGAAAGGAAATTATTAAGGGCCACAATAGTAGACTTATAATCAAAACTGAGTGATGAGGCTTTCCATTTATTCATCCATCAACAGGTAACAATGTTCCTGAAACAGCAATATTCAGATATAAGAGAAAGAAACTGGAAGGGGACCAAACCAGTAGTGGGATTCAACCAGTTCTGTCTGGTTCGGGTGAAACGGTAGTGGCGACTGCGGGAGGCTCCGCCTACCCACCTGGACGTAATGCGCGAGCACTGCGCATACGCTGAACGCCGTGCGCATGCACAGAGGAGGCGCGTGCGAGCACATTTGCGAACCGGTACGGAAGGTAAGTGAATCCCACCTCTGGACCAAACAGAAGCTACACTTTCATGCAAAAGCCATATGTAACCTACAAACATATAGGAAGTCCTCAACTTATAACCAGAGTTGGAACCAGAATTTCAATTGTTACATGCTAGGTGCCAGACGCCGAAATTCAATCACCTGGGGATGGGGTTGTAAGTATGAAGATTGGTCCTAAGTCACTTTTTTCAGTGCTGTTCTTATTTGAATGGTCGCTAAATTGTTGCAAGTCGAGAAATAGAGACATGATACTGGCCTTCTAAACTTGTATTGGGTTAATCTTTATTTGGAAGATACTCCATCGCCTTCCTATTCATTGTAAGAGAATATGTTACCTATAATCACCCACACAGTGGTGGGTTGCTGCTGGTTCGCACCGGTTCGCAAGAACCGGTAGGAAAAATTTGTAGTAGTTCGGAGAACCGGTAATAACATTGGCTCGCCACGCCCCCGAACCGGTCCCCAGCCCGGTCACCGCTCGCTTATCCCACCCACCTCATCAGAGGCTTTTTTTTTTTTTACTTTTAAAAGCATGTTTTCTACAACCTCTTCGGCCGAAAAAATGCTTTTAAAAGTTAAAAAAAAAAAAAGCCTCTGATGATCGCGTGGCTCAGCTGGGATTGTCAGAGGCTTCTGAAAACATTTTTTCTGCAACCTCTTCAGCTGGAGGTTGTAGAAAAAAAATGCCTTTAAAAGCTTCTGGCAATCCCAGCTGAGTTGCCTGATTGTCAGAGGCTTTTAAAAGCATTTTTTTCTGCAACCTCTTAAGGTTGTAGAAAAAATGCTTTTAAAAGTAAAAAAGAAAAGAAAAGTTGGCCATGCCCACCCAGCCACATTACCCCCCACCAAGCCATGCCCACAAAATAAGCCACGCCCACAGAACCGGTAGTAAAAAAATTTAGAACCCACCCTTGCACCCACAGTCTTCTCTCTAGACCAAAAAATATATAACAAGTTCAAAATGATGAGTAGGCCAACCTTCTCTAACCTTTTCCAACCGGATGAACTATTCCCGAACATTCTTTGCTCTCATTAGTTGGAAATCACAAAGATGCATTTCAACAGATCTGTCAGGTACCAGGCTAGGGAAGAATAATGTAGTCGTGAATCATAATTATTTCCATGTGATTGGTTTCCTAATTACTGACTACAAATTTGATCTTTTCAATCATGCTGGCTGGGGAATTTTAGGAATCGAAGACAGCATACCTTAAAGTTGCCACGGTTGAGAAGCCTTGATCTACATTTATTCATATTTTTTTTCTGAAGAGACAAAAAGCACGTGGATTGGTCAGCGATTCTAATAAAGATTCTTGGCTCGACAAAAAAAGCATCCAAACACAAGCATGATGTCTAAACACTGGACCAATTCACAAAAGGCTTCAATGTGTAATTGGTTTAGCACATCAAGCTGCTTGAACTTAGATGCCAGAGAAATTGCTTCAGGAGCCAATCAATCAGAGATTGCGTATGACGGCTGTATCACGCTGCTCGCCCAGGTAAAGGCTAAGAAACTGATAGCAGACGGCAAAAGAAAATTAGCTGTCAGAGTAATTACTGCTGGGACGGCAATAAATAGAAGCTGCTACCTGCAACATCTGACCAATTCCTCAAATGGCTTCCTCATAGGTGAGTGCTTTTTTGATTGCCTATGTTGTGGTCCGCCAGCAGCCTGCGGAACTGGCAGCGGAGTCGGACAGTGAGGAGGCTGAGGAGGAACATGGGCCAGTCCTGGAGTCTGGGGAAGGCCCGGATGAGGGCTCTGCGTCGGAGGCAGAGATGGGGCCAGGGCCATCTGGGACTGATGCGTGGACACTGGAGCCCCCAGAGTCGGACAGCAGAGAGGCAGAGGAACAGGAGGAGCCTGTTCCTAGTGCACGCATGCACAGAGCTGTCAGAAGGCAAGAGCATCTAAAGCTAAAGGGACAACTCGGGAGTAAGGCCAGGAGATGATTGCCCCTCCCATAAGGTTTAAAAGAGAAACAGAGGCAGTTGGGGTCTTTTGCAGGAAAGCAACGTTGCTAACTCTGTTTCCAGTCGGCATCTCTTGTTTGTTTCTGAACTTCATGGGGCTTTGCCAACTAAGGCCTTTGGCAGGGTGTCAAAGAAGATAAAGATTGGTGATTATCCCGAAGGATTTCTTCCGAAGGACTTGTTTTGCAACTAATTGGGACTCAGCTGGGAATGAACGTAATTCTCAGCTGTCACAATAAAATAGATTTGTTTGGGACTAATTGTGTCTTGTAGTGACTCGGTAAGCCTAGGTCACAACAGCCTACAATTCTCTGGTTATCATTGCCACATGCTGAACTGAATTAAAGGAAGTGATGGAGGAAAGCAGGGGTGCCAAACTCATGATGACACATGGTCATCACATGACGTATCACAACTTCCCCCCTCGCTAAAATGGGGGTGGGCGTGGCCAGAGCATGACGCATCCGTCCTGCGGGCCGTGAGTTTCACACTCCTGGAGTACAGGTAGTCCTTGACTTACGACCACAATTGAGCCCAACGTTTCTGTTGCTAAATTCCTTTGTTAAGTGAATTTTGCCCCAGTGTACAACCTTCCTTGCCACAGTTGTTAAATGAATCACTGCACTTATTAACTTAATAACACAGTTGTTAAATGAATCTGGCTCCCCCATTGACTTTGCTTGTTGGAAGGCAGCCAAAGGAGATCACATGACCTTGAGACCACAGCAACCGACATAAACATGAGTCAGTTGCCCAGAGTTTGAATTTTGATCACATGACCATGGGGATGCTGCAACAGTTGTAAGTGTAAACAACGGTCACTAGTCACTTTTTCCAGTGCCGTTGTATCTTTGAACTGTCACTATATGAACTGTTGTAAGTAGAGGACTTCCTACCTATATAGGAAGACAAGGCAAACAGTGACTCATCTGGATTCAGCAATCATTTTACTCCCTAAATCAGTGCTTCTGAACTGAGTGGTGTGGTGTCCTAGAGGTAGAGTTCTCGCCTCACAATCAGGAGGCTATGAGTTCGATCCTAGGTAGAGGCAGATATTTCTCTCTCTGGGCACAATGAGAATATATCAGCTGAACAAAAGTCCGCATTGGCGACAGGAAGGGCATCCGGCCAGTAAATACTCAGCTCCATTCAGTTGCCCAGGCTCCACCCCGCAAAGGATTATGGGATCATTAAAAGGAGATGATCAGTTCTTTTGAACCTCAGAAAGTTCAAGATGTATGGACTTCAACTCCCAGAATTTCCCAGCCAGAAATGGTAGCTGGGGAATTCTGGGAGTTGAAGTCCACACATTTTAAGTTTGCTGAGGTTGAGAAACACTTCCCTAGAGTCTAAGGACTCACTAAGACCAACTAAAGACTTGCCTAGGGAAAATAATACGTTCCCTAGGAATCCATGTATGATTTATTGAAATCACAGTTATTATAATCGGAGCTTCATTTAGTATCCCCATAGCTGAAAAAAAAAGAAAGAAAACCAGTACTGAAGTGATTGAAGAATAGAATGGATTGGTATATATCTTATACCAGTGCTTTTCAAACTATATAACTTTAAGATCTGTGGACTTCAACCCTTAGAATGCTGGCTGGGGAATTCTGAAAATAGAAGTCTGTACATCTTAAAGATTTCAAGTTTGGAAAAAAAAACCCCACTATTTTATAGGAAGACTTGATTGGCTGGAAAGGTAGAATTTTTCCTTTCAATCCTCTTCAAATACAAAAGTAAGTTTTGGGGGTTTTTTACCACATCCAAAATAGAGTGGGGTTTTTTCCTCTCTAACCTCTCCTCTCCTCTCCAATGTATTACTGGTGCATGCAAATAGACTGCAAAGTGATGAATAAAAATGATTGAAAACACCAACAGGCCCCCTGTTTTCTTAGGAGCAGCTAAACAGACAGAGCCATCAATCCCCCTAACTGCAATTAAGCAGCATGCTAGAAACATTTAAAGGAATACTGCATCCTGAAAATTACATGCACTTTCTCCAGAGAGTGTTTTCTGCAGCCTTTATTTAGCAATGGTTAAATAAAGCCATTTGTTATAAATTCTTAAGATGCTTCTAACCGGCAACAGGATTCCCTCAGAAAAAAAATTCTACAAGGTGTAAATTTGTCAGATTATTCATGAACTGGCAGAGACATGGTAACAAGGTCAGCCAATGAATAGGCATAGCAACTAAATCAGCCAATGGGAGCTGAAACAGTTTGGAGGCTGGGCGAGGCTCAACTCTGTGCTGTGCTGAGAAACGAAACTGAAACCAGTTTGGACTTGCATCTCTGCTGTACCGCTGCCTTGTGTTTTGCTTGTAACTGCTACTACGTTGAAGAAGAATCTATATTGGTATTGTACATTTATCTTCATGTGTTATTATGTATTGTAGGAAGTTAGCACCCACCCCTTCTCCTACAAGAATGAAATATTTTGGGAAATATTAAAAAGGTAGAATATATTTCCCTGGATGAGAAATGGAGAAACATGTTTTAAAGACAAAGCAGCTTCCACCTTCCTGCCCCCCCGCCCCCGGTTTGTCAATGGGCCAGAGGCAGAAACTCAATCTTTGTCAATGGATCATCATCTGCAACACAATAGGACCCATCTAGCAACAGAAACTAACACAATAGGACCCATCTAGCAACAGAAACTCCCCACATGGCACCTGGAGAGATTACATCAGCCAACAAGGCTAGCTATGACTTCTAACATAGGATCAGGATACTCTTCCTGTGCCCCAGGAAGTTCAAAGCCAAAGAGGATATAAAACCCAGGGACTCTCAGCATCTCGGCCCTTTTCTGCTCAGGAACTCAAATCATGTGATCCTGTCCACCATTAAACCATCTTTCCAAGCAGTCTCCATGTTTCCAGTGTCTTTTTTCCCCACTTGGAACTGAACCCAGAAAGATATTTCTTCCAACAGTATATAAAGACGTTAATAAATCCTGCTGCATCAGTCTGCCTGTGTGAGCTTTCTGGATTTGATTTTTTCAAGAAACTCCGACAAATTCTCAGATGCTGGAGGCAAAGGGGTTCAAACTGTTGAGGTACCCTTATTGTTGTCTGGGGAGTAACCATCTTTTGTCCTGTTCTGATTTAGATTGATTTTATAGGTTTTCGAAGCACTACAAAAATATAGAAATTTGTTTGGTTCCCTTCCATGACAAATGTACTAAAAAGCCATATAGGAGTCCCCACTTAGTAACCATCTGAAGATACCATAGCTGCACACAGACCTGTAATCACATGACTGATTAGATTGATAGAAAGAGTGCAGGGAAGAGCAACAATGATGATTAGGGGATTGGAGGCTAAAACATATGAAGAACGGTTACACAGGAACTGGGCATGGCTAGTCTAGTGAAGAGGAGGACCAGGGGAGACATGATAGCGTTCCAATATTTGAGGGGCTGCCACAGAGAGAAAGGGGTCAATCTATTTTCCAAGGCACCCAAAGGCCAAGTAAGGAATAATGGATGGAAACTGAACAAGGAGAGATTCAAGCTGGAAATAAGGACGAATTTTTTGACGGTGAGAACAATCAACCAATGGAACAGAACTTGCCTTCAGAAGTTGTGGGAGCTTCATCCCTGGATGCTTTCAAGAAGAGTCTGGATTGCCCTCTGTCAGAAATGATGTAAGGCAGGCCTGTCAAACTGGCGGATGCATCACGCATAGGCCACGCCCACCCCGGCTCCGCAAAGGCAAAAAAGTCATGATACGTCACAATACGTCACATGATGCCATCAAGTTTGACACCCGTGATGTAAAATCTCCTGCTTGGACGGGGTGAGGGGGGGGTTGGACTAGATGACCTACAAGATCCCTTCCAACTCTGTTAATCTGTTAATCTGACGGCACTCAAGTGTTTGGTAGCCAGTCTGCCTTTATAGCCAGGAAAATGCTTCCTGCCAGATTCCCACAAGGAAACTCAGTGGGGAAACTGGAAGGAAAGTGGAAGTTGCTTCTGCTCCCACTGCTTTTTTGCCCACCCTTGGTCATCCTGTTGCTCTATTTAAGATAAGGAAATATCTCTGAAACAATGCTCCAACAGGCCATGGGTTATCTAGGTTGTATCTAAAATGTGGCAGAGTCCAGGGTGAAGAAACGGTGTTTCATTAAAAAAACCAGTGCTGCATCCATCTGCCTCAGCATCTGTCAACTCAGCACGCTTACATACGGTGATCTGTGTTTTATACCTTTAATTAAACATTTCAATGCACAATGATCCCGACGCAAATCAAAGTGCGAACCTGTGTAGATGAAGACACTGCTCTGGCCCACTGCTTCATTGGAAGTCTACCCCTTTATCCAAAGGGAGAGTATAAAAAACATAAAACTAAATAGGGTGTTGTGAAGAGCACGGCAGGGTTGAGGAGATAATAGCAGTGCAAACACTAGTTTCCCGTTCAGTAAATTGATGGTTTGTGACTCCTGACATCTTTGAGAAGAAGTAAACATCACCACAGCACTTTTTTGGAGAGGCTGTTTGTGAGATGTTCTCAAAATTCCAAAGATTCTTCTCCAAGGAAAGTCCCCAGACTAAGGGGGTTCATCACCCTGGTTCATCACCCAGACTAAGTCCCTCAAGATTTAAAGATTGCAGTGACCTTAGATCAGGGGTGTCAAACTCAAGGCATGGGGGCCAGATCCGGCCTGCGGGTGCTTAGATCTGGCCCGTGTGGCTGCCCTAGAAACAGCAAAGGACCAGCCCACAGTGCCTCTGTCAGCAAAAATGGAGTTCGGGAGGGTCGCAGGCTCCATTTTTGCTGGCAGAGTATTTCAGGAGGCCATCACAACCGAAAACAGAGTTTGGGAGCCCATTTTCATTAGCAGAGTGTTCGGGCCACCGCAGGTGCCCCCGACACAAGTAACGTTGAGCTGGCCATGCCCATCCCAGGCCCCCAAGATCAAACACAACCCTGATGTGGCCCTCAAATGAAATTGAGTTTAACACCCCTGCCTTAGACAATAAAACTCACAGGAAATGAATCAAGATCTTGTTCTGTCCCCATCTCACACACACACACACACACACAAACAGACAGCCAGGGGTTAAATAAACTGGCAGACAACCAATTCTTCCGATAAGATGCTTGGCAGCAACCCAGTAGCTGCTTGCCAAGAACTTTTACTCAATAAACAAAATACCCATAGTCAAGAATTGTCCAGTTCGTAAAATAAATCCAAGGCCGATAATGTTGTTTCCAAAAATGCAGTGTGACTCGATAGTAGTTAGTTTTGTCCGTCACAGAGTCTGAATGGCCACCTCACCCCCTTTTATATCCTGTGGGGTGTGGTCCAGTGACTCAGCCTAATCTCTGGCACGCCTTTTCTTCTGTTGTGTGCGCTTATCTCTGCGACACTGCCGAGGATCCAGCCAAGACTCATTACCCTCATCACTGTCCACCTGTGGCTGCATGGACGTGCTTGGCCCCAGCCCTATCTCTTGCCCTTCGGCGGACACTGAAGGCATTGCCAGAGAGGAGGGTCCTGGAGAAGGAGGCCTTGCCAACTCCTCTCCTTCACTCTCGGAGTCCTCTCCTGCCGATGACACAGGCTCAGGTAATGGAGCCACAACAGATCTTTTAATATTGATCAGATACGTCCCACACAATCGAGCAGAAATACAAACTGTTGGAGCAGATTTTATCCTTGTTCAGTAATTGGGTTCTTTCTAATACCACAGAAGAGTAATACATTCTTATTTTAAACTTTAGACTTAGACTTAGAATAACTTTATTGTCACTTTGAATCAGAGGTGGTATTCAGCAGGTTCTGACCAGTTTTGGAGAACCGGTAGCGGAAATTTTGAGTAGTTCGGAGAACCGGTAAATACCACCTCTGACTGGCCCTGCCCACATCTATTCTCTGAGTCCCAGATGATCGGGAGGAAATGGAGATTTTGCAGTAACCTTCACCTGGAGTGGGGAGGGAATGGAGATTTTGCAATATCCTTGCCCTGGAGTGGGGTGGGAATGGAGATTTTACAGTAACCTTGCCCTGCCATGCCCACCAAGCCATGCCCACAGAACCAGTAGTAAAAATTTTTGAATCCCACCACTGCTTTGAATGTACACTAATCAGCATACATTAAAATGAAATTTCTTTGAATACAGTTCTCAAAGGGGCACCACCTTCATATATACACTACATAAACATGACAAAATAAATAAATAGATACAAAATTATGCATACACCCACATATATGATATGACACAAAGAAGCACCACAGTCTAGTTCGGATGTAGACATGTACATGGCAAGAGAAACGAATCTTGCGAGTTTGCCAGATGGATGGCATAGGGCAGTGGTGAAATGTAAAATTCGTTACTACTGGATCTGTGGGCGTGGCTTGGTGGGTGGTGGTAATGTGACTGGGTGGGCGTGGCCAACTTTTTTTTTTTTTACTTATAAAGCATTTTTTCTACAACCTCTTCGGCCGAAGAGGTTGTTAAAAAAATGCTTTTAAAATGCTCTGACGATCCCAGCTGAGCCGCACGATCATCAGAGGCTTTTTTTTTTTTTACTTTTACTTTTAAAAGCATTTTTTCAGCTGAAGAAAAAATGCTTTTAAAAGTAAAAAAAAAAAGCCTCTGATGATCGTGTGGCTCAGCTGGGCATGGGGGCGAGCAGGGATTTTTGCTACCAGTTCTCCGAACCACCCGCCGCCATCACTACTGGATTGGGCGATCCAGTCCAAACCGGGAGCATTTCACCCCTGCATAGGGGAACAAAGCTGTTACAGAATCTGGTAGTCCTGCTAGAAATACTTTGAAACCTCATCCCAGAGGGGAGCAACAGAAACAGACCGTAAAGTGGGTGTGCGGGGTCTCTAACATTGCTTTGAGCTCTAAGCACATAGCGCTTATCAGCAATATCCTGAATAACGGGGTAAAAACTTTGCTTTTGCTTTGTAATATCCACTACTATTTGAACAAAGAATAAGAGAAATAGAAAGAGTGAGAAAGTAGAGTTGGCTTTAGATTTTATTCATAGGGAAAAGAAAAATCCATCTGCAAACTGAAGTTTATACGCCTGAATTGTTCTGCCACTGTTTTATGCAAACTTATGCTCTTTGGAGGTGCCAGATACAATACAAAGTTAGGTAAATATAAGGTATCATATCAGTGATGAACAGATCTTTGAAACTGTTTAAAAAAAAGATGATCAAAATGTAGGATATATTTCATAAGCAAATTTAATAAGTAATAACTTCATTTCCCCCACCCCCATTCTGTCTCTTTTATCTCCTTATTCTCTTTCCCAGGCAGAATTAGACATTTATTTTTTTAAAAGAAAGGATGGGAAAAAAACCTCTAGTCCTTGACTTACAACAGTTCGTTTAGTGACTCTTCAAAGTTAACAACGGTACTGAAAAAAGTGACATGACCGTTTTTCACACTTATGACCGTTGCAGCATCCCTAGGGCCATGTGGTTTACATTTGGATGCTTGACAATTGATTCGTATTTATGACGGTTGCAGTGTGTCTGGGGTCTTGTGATCCCCTCTTGCGACCATTCTGACAAGCTAAGTCAATGGGGAAGCCAGATTCACTTAACAACCGGGTTACTAACTTAACAACTGCAGCGATTCCCTTAACAAATGTGGCAAGAGAGGTTGTAAAATGGGACAAAAAACCCACTTAACAAATCTCTGACTTAGCCACATAAATCTTGGGCTCAGTTGTGGTCGTAAGTCGAGGACGGCCTGTATGTAGCGTTGAATTTGTGATCATTGTACCTGAGTCCATTGATCTGAATCTTGCAAGGTCATTTCAGAAAGCTTTGGTTTAAATAGATTATCCTATGATAAATAGGTAAGATTAAAGGTTATTGCATCCAGGTTTGCCATGCCATGGATCTAGGCTTATCAGCAGCCAAGGAGGCATTTAATTTCCATTTAGTATCAGATGGTTAATATAAATCAGAGTTCTATTTTTCTTTCAATTTGCAACCAAGATTTAATTAATAAACAGATCATTTTTAAAATTTCTTTTTACAAATGGATTTACATTTTTGGCAGAAGGACACATCCTCAAATTGAGTGTAATAATTCCAAATAAATTAAACACTATTTTGGGCTGTTAAAATGCATAACATCTGTTCTCTTGCAAAGGGAAAAATATCTCGTTTGGAGTTCTAAAACATTCCTGTTTCCCAAATGGCACCCATATACAGAAAAAGGTACTAGGGAGGCCAAATAACATATGGGCTCTCTGAAATTGAAATAGCAAAGCTAAATAAAACAGATAGTTACAAACCCTTTGCAGGCAACGGTAGTGTAATCTGACTTTTATACTAATAAATGGAACAGAAGATATCTAGGCAACATTGTATTGACAAAAATAAAAACAGAAACAGCTCTTGTTATATTAAGAAGAAGAAAAAACAAGCATTAAGAGGATGGATGGCATCACCCTTCACCATATTCAAGTTAAAAAGAGAAGAATTTTATTTATAGTAGATACTAATACTTAAGTACCTTTTCTTAACTTAGTCTTTCATTGACAGTGTTTCGCAACCTTAACAACTTTAAGATGTCTGGACTTCATCTTCCAGAATTCCTTAGCCAGCATGCTTAAAGACATCTTAGACCAGGAATGTCAAAGTCAAGACCCGCGGGCCGGATCCGGCCCACGGGGTGGTTAGATCTGGCCCGTGGGGCTGGCCTGGAAATAGCAAAGGACCAGCACGAAGTGCCTCTGGCAGCCAAAATGGGGTGCAGGGGGGACTTGTGTGGGGCTCCCGTGGCCCATTTTCGGGCTGGATGGCCTCCTGCACCACTCTGGCAGCCAAAATGGGGCATGGGGGGGGGGCTCACACGGCCACCCCGTGCCCCGTTTTGGCTGTTAGTATGCTACAGGAGGCATCCCTCCCTCCCCCCCCGCCAACTGGCCCGCAGAGGACAACTACAATGCTGATCCAGCCCTCGAAGAAATCCAGTTTGACACCCCTGTCTTAGACATTATAAAGACATCTCCAGACATCTTAAAGTTGCAGAGGTTGAAAAACTCTGTTCTATATTTTCCAGAACCTGGGAGGGAGGTCTCAATTGAAATGTCTATCACAGAGACGGGAAGTCTGATAAGTCTGATAAAAATTAGGACACTCTTATTCAATTCTTATCTTGTCTTATTTTTCTGGTAGAGTTTTGGGGACAGAACAGGTAGGGAGCAGCCAAACTTTATACCACGTTGTCCATGGTGATTCTGAGGATTCTGAAATTATTCCGTTTTATTTTTTAGAGTGAATTTTGAAAAGGGAAACTGGTCAACCACTTCGTACGTGACTAAGGTACAGACCAAAATGGTCATAAGTGGTTTACATTTGTTACTGTAGTTTCTAGAAATACATATATGTCCAGTAAACAGGAGAATCTCTGGAGATTTGCGGCTGTAGGTAGGTAAATTGTCCTGCCAATGTGGTTAGGTTGAAGTTTCTTCCTTGATGATTCCTTGATTAGGTTGTGGTTTCTTCTCTGAACTGGTGCTATTCCCTATTTATTTGAGAACATCAAAGGGGAAGAATGATATCCTAATCAAGGAATCATCAAGAAAGAAACCAAAGTTGAACCAAGATTGGCCGGGCAATCTATATATAAACAGCCAGGAGCTCCACTCTTCCATGCACTGTTTATGTTATCTACTGTTGGAAGAAATATCCTTGTGGGTTCAATTCCAAGTGGGGGAAAAGACACTGGATTCATGGAAGTTGCTTGGAAAGAAGGTTTATTGATGAACAGGATCACATGCCTTCGAGAGCTTGGGCCAAAAAAAGGGAAAAGATGCTGAGAGTCCCTGGTTTTATACCCTCTCTGGCTTTGAACTTCCTGTGGCACAGGAAGAATATCCTGATTGGTTGCTGTCAGAGGTCATAGCTAGCCTTTTAGGTTGTCTCTGTGTTACGTTTGGTTGAATCTTGCTGGGTGATGCAATGAAGGGCAATTAAATGGCTCTGCCTGAAGGAGGGAGATCTTTGTTATGTAGAATGGACTGGCTCAGGCCTTAATAACCCATTAACAAAGGTGGGGGGGGCTGAGTTTCTGCCTCCCTTTTAGGGGAGATATTCTGCCCTTTTAATATTTCCTAAAATATTTCATTTTTCTACGAGAGAGGGGTGGGTTTTAACTTCCTACACTACCTAGAAATATCTGCGAGAAAACCATCATGCTCGGCGAATATCAAGAACCCAACCATTCAATTTCCAGTTAGATATATTCTCTATTGCTAGAGGTGTCTATCTTAGCACTGACATGTAGGAAGGTCAATGCTGGATGCCCTTTGGGCGGGGGGGTGGAACGATATACCATGGGTCACCATGTTGATTTGGGACTTATAGGTATAGGCCAGGAGTCAGCAACCTGTGGCTCTGGAGCCGCATGTGGCTCTTTCATCCCTCTGCTGTGGCTCCCTGTCGCCAGTCAGCTCCACAATTGATAGGGCTTTCAGTTAGGATAGGTAGAGGAAAAAGGATGCCAAGCTAGGAGGAGACACTATGGTGGGAGAACCGGGCTTCCGGTTGGCAGAGGAAAAAGGACGCCGAGCTAGGAGGAGACACTATTGTGGGGGGAACCGGACTTCCGGTTGGCTCTAGAATTGAACGGGGGGCTTCCAATTAGGGACTTTGTGGCTCTTTGAGTGTTTAAGGTTGCCAACCCCTGGTGTAGGCCCTGGGTACAATAAAAAAGACACCAGATCTGGGAAGGCTGCATGACATCTTCCCCGGCAGCTTTTCGGACAAACCAAACCATAGCACGCTAGATAACAAGGTGGTCCTTGTGTCCTCTTCCTTTTAGGGGAAGCAATAAAAGCTTATATTTCTAGCAGGAAGCAATTAGAGGGGCCATCATCTTAATGTTCTCAAAGACTAGGGATACATTAATGAACTCCAAAGGGCTCCTTTTCTGAGTAAGAGGTGATCTTCAGAGCCGTATGACACAAAATAGTACCATTCTTCGTGTGTTTGCAATACCCGAGGGATATGCTAAATACAAATCTTTCTGCGGTATAGATTTCAGTCTGCCCGAACTACTCTATATATGCATGACTCTCTTAAGTAGGCTTCATTCTTTAGTTGCCAGATATCTTGTCCCTGGCATTAGGACTAATTAACAAGCAGCAGACATATGCTTTAATGGCTCAGAAAAGCCTTATTGATCTTCCTTTGGGTTTTTGGAGGTTTGTTTCTTTTTTTTTTTTTTGATACTCTACTGCTTGACCAAGTTTGGTTTTATTTAGAATTTCTTGTAATGATTGTGATCCCAAGGAAACCTGATATATGATTGTAGGAAGTTAGCACCCAACCCCCTCCTAGAAGAATGAAATATTCTAGGACAATGATGGGTGAACCTTTTAGACATATATTGCATATATGTAGAAAGAAGGAATTGGTTGTAAATAAAGTAGCTAAATGAGCAATACATGTTTAAAATTAAAAAGACAGAAAATGAATTTGTTGGAAAATAATTGGTTTGGAAGTAGGTAAAAAAGGTGTTTTTTTTCAAGTGGCAACTGAACTTTCTGGTTTTTCTCTGAAGACGTTTCACTTCTCATCCAAGAAGCTTCTTCAGCTCTGAGTTGAAGAAGCTTCTTGGATGAGTAGCGAAATGTCTTCAAAGAAAAACCAGAAAGTCCTGTTGCCTCTTGAAAAAGCACCTTTGGGACAACCATGACCTGGATGACTGAGAATCTCCATAGACATTTAGGTAAAAAGAGCTAAACCAGAAGTCTCCAGAAACTTAAATTAAAAGAAAGAAAAACTGGAAATAAAAGTAGTAAAAGAATTTGGGTTTAAACTGAAGTGCAGGAATGTTGGAATTTCTCAAAGAGTGGAGTTGAAATGAGTATTGAAACTATAGTGCTCAAGGTTAAAAAATGACAGGGAGAAAAAGCCATAAATGCTGTAAGAACGTTGAAATATGTAAAGCTGCAGGAATACCTTGTGCAGTTTAATACATCTTAAAATATTGATGTGGTTTGCTCATGAAATAGAACAGAATAATACGGCTTGAAGAGATTCAAGCTTGGAGGCCTTCTACTCCAACCTCCTCCCCCTGACAGGAAATCCTATGCCATTTTAGACAAATGGCTGTCAAGTTTCTTCTTGAAAGCCTCCAGTGATGGAGCACCCACAACTTCTGGGGGCAAGGCATTCCACTGATTAATTGTTCTTGCTGCCAGGAAATTTCTCGTTAGGTCTAGGCTGAATCTCCCTTTAATGATCTTCTGTCAGTTACGTCTTGTCCTGCCCTCAGGTGCTTTGGAGAATAAGTTGATCCTATCCTGTCCTGTCCTGTCCTGTCCTGTCCCGTCCCGTCCCGTCCCGTCCCGTCCCGTCCCGTCCTGTCCTGTCCTGTCCCCTGTTCCCTATTCCCTATTCCCCTACCCTACCCTACCCTACCCTACGCTATCCCATTCCCTATTCCCTATTCCCCTATCCCATCCCCTATCCTATCCTGTCCTGTCCTGTCCTGTCCTGTTCCCTGTTCCCTGTTCCCTATTCCCCTCCCGTCCACTCCCTTACCCTCCCCTCCCCTATCCCATTCCCTATTCCCTATTCCCTATTCCCCTATCCCATCCCCTATCCTATCCTATCCTATCCTAACCTTTTCTAAGTTGCGAAGTCATGTCCAACCCATCGTGACCCCATGGACAACGTTCCTCCAAGCCTTCCTGTCCTCTACCATCCCCCAGAGACCATTTAAGTTCACGCCAACTGCTTCAGTGACTCCATCCAGCCACCTCATTCTCTGCCGTCCCCTTCTTCTTTTGCCCTCAATCGTTCTCAGCATTAGGTTCTTCTCCAGTGAGTCCTTCCTTCTCATTCCTATCCTATCCATTCCCTATTCCCCTATCCATATCCCATCCTGACAATTGGAAGAATTTTACCATTGTTCCTCTATCCAAAGAGAAAAGTGGCAAGACTGAAAAACTCCAGGGAATGAGTTTATCGAATATGCTGTAAAAAGTGTGGTTGAATTTTAATCCAAAGGGTGCAAGAGCTGCCACAAGTCATCTTTGGGAATTGCTGGATGGCTTAATGCCAGTATCAGAGGAAGACCACATTTTTTGCTTTTTTAGAAATAAATAAATGTGAGGGGGGAAAAAAACTTCATTGTACTTTAAAAAAAAAAAGAATTAACCATTCTAAATTATGGGATGTTTTTATTAGTATGGAGCTGAAGGATGACTGCTTAATGTGATAAGAATAGGTAGCATTTCATGAGAATAAACATGGGTGAAAATATATAGAATGCTTAGCAAATAGTTGAACCCTGAGCAGAGAATTATACAAGAACGTGCAATGGCCCCTTGGTTATTTCCTGTATTTGCTGATATATGGAATGCTTGGGGTGACATTAAATTTGTTGGTTGGGGAATGAGAATATCCATGTATTCTGGATGCAGTTGATGTCAGCTGCTGGCTGGGAAAACCATATAATTTACAGCAAATGTTCTACTTTATAATAATTCAAGGAGGTCAGGTCTGAAAAATGAAGCATTCAAAGAAAGAATAACAGAACAGAGTTGGAAGAGACTTTGGAGGTCTTCTAGTCCAACTCATTGAACAAGCAGGAGACCCTGGACTATTCTGGACTATCCAATAAATGGCTATCCAATTTTTTCTTAAAAACCTCCAGTGATGAAGCTCCCAAGATTTCTGAAGGCAACCCGTTCCACTGGTTAATGGTTTCCACTGTCAGGAAATTTCTCCTTAGTTCTAGGTTGCTTCTCTTCTTGATTAGTTTCCATCCATTGCTTCTTGTCCTGCCCTCAGGTGCTTTGGAGAATAGCTTGACACCCACCCACCCCCCTTCTGTGTCAGCTCTGGACATTGGGAAAGAACATTCATAGCATTTCTTGGATGGTAGAGATAAAGCTAATACCTCATCCCAAACCATCAGGTGACCTTGCCCAATGGCTTCACGTAGAGGTTAAGCTAGATCAAGAATGAATGAGTGCTGAATGAATGTTGATTGAATATAAAAGAGTGCAAAAGAAATACATTGAAGTATATTGATCATACAGTGAAGTGGAAAGAAGACTGGTTTGCAAAAATATATGAAGAACAAGGAAGGAAGGGAAGACTAAGAAAGTTGGAAGTAAATGGAGATGATGAGATCTTTAATAAATTGAGGTATATTGGAGGCAATGAGACTTTTAAATGGAGACAACGAGATCTTTAATAAGTTGAAAAACCAGGTATCAGTACCAAAAGGGAAGATTTCTTCCAGTTTAAAGTAGAAGGAATAACTGTTCAGCAATATATCTATTCAAGAAAATACAATTGCTCAATCAAGACATAAGCGTAGCAGGATAATATATTTTTCTTTTCATTCAGGCAATATTTGCTGGCAGCAGTGCCTCAGATAGAAAGTCCATATAGAAAGTGGTAAGGACAACCGAGAAGATTATAGGAAATTCACTTCCTGTCATTCAAGATTCTGTTTATAAACACTATGTGATTAGAGCTCAAAGCATTGTTAGAGACCCCACACACTCGCTTTACGGTCTGTTTCTGTTGCTTCCTTCTGGGAGGAGGTTTCAAAGTATTTCTAGCAGGACTACTAGATTCTGTAACAGCTTTGTTCCCTATGCTATCCGTCTGGTAAACTCACAAGATTCGTTTCTCTCGCTATATACATATATACATCCGGAGTAGACTATTATTTTCTCTGTGTCATATTATGTGGCATATTCTCTGTGTTATATTATATATGTGGGTATATGCCAGTGGTGGCATTCAGCCGGTTCTACCTGGTTTGGGTGAACCAGTAGTGAACGCAGCAGGCTCCGCCCACCCACCCTGACATCATCATGTCCCGTTTTTGATGTTCTGTGCATGCGCGGAAGGTCCTGTACACACGCGCTCACATTTGCAAACCAGTAGCGAAGGTAAGTGAATACCACCCCTGGTATATGCATAATTTTGTATGTATGTATGAATGTATGTATGTATTTATTTATTTATTTATTAGTTATTTAGCCATATTTATGTAGTGTATATTGGAAGTGGTGACCCTTTGAGAGCTGTGTGCAATGAAATTTCATTTTAATGTATGCTGATTAGTGTACATTCAAAGTGACAATAAAGTTATTATTCTATTCTATATCCTAGCCTAGCCTAGCCTAGCCTAACCTATCCTTCCTATCCTATCCTATCCTAGCCTATCCTACTCTACTCTATACATAGCACTCTGACTTCCAACTTTTCCTTATCTTTCAACCAAGTTACCCTGAGAAAGACTGACTGACCCAAATCAACCAATTCATGGGAACCTGGATCTTCTCAGTCTAAATTCAAAACCATTACCTTATTAGCTCATTATTCTCTGTTATAGTCCAGAAAGACACAATTGCCAGTCTGAATAGGGCTGATTGGTTTACAGAAAACTAAAGTTTCTTTCTTATGGCAGCACAATTTATATGGCAAACCATATTGCTGTGTATAAGAGCATATTTCTGCACTATTTGCCAAAGGCTGGGAATCATTTAAGGATGTGAAATTTCCAACGAAGTCACAGGCACTTTTACTCCCCAACTAAGGTGGAGTTAGAAAAAATGATTGCAATCTAGGCAGAATCCCATCCTGAATTAGGAATCTTTATACTACATTAAAGAAATGCAACAGCCATATTGCCTGATTGCAGCTACTTCATTATCTGGAGTCTTCTGATATTGTATGCAGCTAGTCCCATTTATAATCCTAAAGTAGGAAATGAGTATGGTGTCCCCAGTTCTTAACCAGAAGTGCTTGGCAGCCATTCAAAAAACCCCAGTTTCTATGCTATCGGCATTTAAGAAATGAAATTTCATTTGAAAATATGCTGAACATGATCCATAATTTTGCATCAAGAGAAGAATTAATGACATATGAAAAATAATCACAGTGTCAGGGCTCTTGACGAATGCCCTAATTAACCCATGAACCTCGAGCCAAGTTTCAAAAGAAATCCAGTTATTTATTATGAGCAACATGTCGGCAGCTTCCCATGTGTAGTCAACTCTGCCACACGTAATTTACAGTAATGACCCTGCTTCCCCCCTCCTCTCAGGCTGTGTCATAAATCACATTCTCCAACAAGGCACTTTCGCGGGCTCACAAACTGGCTCTGGTAATCTCAGAGCCAACCTTGGAGGAAGGTATGCGTGGAATGTGCTTGTGAACGTGGCTGCTGAACTGCTCCGACAGATCTCCCTCCCTTCTGCCCATGACAACTCAAGAGCAGACTAGAAATGCTTTGCGAGTTGACACAACAGTTTGTTCTTTCAATAACTTAGTTTTTAGCTTTTGTGCTGGCTATGCACTCTGGAAACAGTGGCCAAATACAGGAACAGAGTACAGGTAGTCTTCAACTTATGACCACAGAGGAGCCCAAAATTTCTGTTGTTAAGTGAGACATTTGTTAAGTGAGTTCCACCCCCATTTTACGGCTTTCCTTGCCTCAGCTGTTAAGTGAATCATTGTGGTTGATAAGTTAGTATCCTGGTTTTTAAGTGAATCTCGCTTCCCCATTGACTTTGCTTGTTAGAAGGTCACAAAAGGTGATCACTTGACATAGCAACAGTTATAAATATGAACCAGTTGCCAAGCGTCTGAGGATGCTGCAAAGGTCGCAACTGTGAAAAATGGTTATGTTTTTTTTTTTTCAGTGCCGTTGTAACTTTGAACCAGAGGTGGTATTCAGCAGGTTCTGACCAGTTCTGGAGAACCGGTAGCAGAAATTTTGAGTAGTTCGGAGAACCGGTAAATACTACCTCTGACTGGCCCTGCCTCCATCTATTCTCTGCCTCCCGAGTCCAAGCTGATCGGAAGGGAATCGAGATTTTACAGTATCCTTCCCCTGCCATGCCCAGCAAGCCACACCCACCAAGCCATGCCACGCCCACCAAGCCACACCCACAGCACCGGTAGTAAAAAAATTTAAATCTCACCACTGCTTTGAACATTTACTAAGTGAATTGTTGTAAGTTGAGGGGTACCTGTAGTGGCTCATTATAACCCTATTCACATCTGAATAGAAGTTTAGTGGTGAACCATAGCTGCAGTTTTTTACACATAGCTACTTTTTAATACAATGTACACAGCTCATATCCATAGTGCAAAATGATTTCAAACTTCCCAAACAGGCAGAATAATTCATAACACAGGGTTTGTAACGAGCTACTGCATGATTCAGAATGCCAGATACATTAGCTTTCAAACTCTTTGTCTCCGAAATAAATGCCAGAAAGAATATTACAACAAGATGCAATAGGATATAGTTACTTCCAACAGGTTTTTCGTAGCCTAGAATTGATCCTATTCAATGAGCTGAGTTGCGTACTCAACAACTTTTAAGAAACAAGGTTGGAACACTCAGAGGGGGGGAAAAGAAGCTTTTCAAGTCCAATTTCTATATCTGTAATGGACATTTATCTAAGTGCCGGTATTGTGTGATATAATACCACGTCTCTCACATTCAGAATAAGTGGATGTTCAGTACTTAGAAACATGAAAGTGCAAAAAGGATATTGAGTTAAACAAAGAAGCTCAGGAAGGCTACTCTTGGTGAACGTATACTCAAATTCTCCATTAAAACATCACATGGAGAAGAAAATGAAATAATACAACCAAATAACCAGGGAATTAATTAGAAAGAAGATTGCATCACCTAAGCTTGGATGAAAAGAAACAGGGTACAGGTGACATTGTCCTCAATTCAGTTTTGATTCTAGATGCTCCAAATCATTTCTAAAGTAGAAAAATGTGTTTAAAAGAGTGTAACTTTGTTATCTGCAACCATTAAAGAAAAAAAAATATTTTACTTTCACAGAAAATTGAAAAGGATGTTAAGATTGAGTAGATGTTCCTCAAACACTCAAAAGGAAAATAAAATTAAGAACATTGTATTCACTAGCAATGAGGATGTTTTGTTACTCTTTCAAATAAATGTTTAGCAGTTTATGGAATTCTTGGAAAATGCGAGAAAGCTCACAATGCTTGGAAATTAACTAAAGCAGGGATTAAACTTTGTTGTAGAAGTTATTTTTCTTAGCTCACACGATCAGTGGTTGCAATCCGACAGTTTCGGAAGAGTTACATTCGCTTTATTCCCAAACTATTAATTCAAATATCTGAAAACTTAAGCATCTATGAAGCAACTTAATAAAATGCCACAAAAGTCTATTAATCAAACTTACTTCTAATTCAGAATACTATGATTGCCTTGTACATCCATGTGTTTCTTTTTCTGGAGTAAAGGTAAAGGTTCCCCTCGCACATATGTGCTAGTTGTTCCCGACTCTAGGGGGCGGTGCTCATCTTCGTTTCAAAGCCGAAGAGCCAGCGCTGTCCGAAGACCTTTCCATGGTCATGTGGCCGGCATGACTAAATGCCAAAGGCACACAGAACGCTGTTACCTTCCCGCCAAAGATGGTCCCTATTTTTCTACTTGCATTTTTTTAACGTGCTTTCGAACTGCTAGGTTGGCAGAAGCTGGGACAAGTAACAGGAGCTCACCCCATTAAGCAGCACTAGGGATTCGAACCGCTGAACTGCCGACCTTACGATCGACAAGCTCAGCATCTTATCCACTGAGCCACCACATCCCTGAAGAGTTACACTCGCTTTATTCCCAAACTATTAATTCAAATATCTGAAAACTTAAGCATCTTTGAAGCGACTTCAAATAAAATGCCACAAAAGTCTATTAATCAAACTTACTTCTATTTCAGAATACTACGAATGCCTTGTACTTCCATGTGTTTATTTTCCTGGATTGGTTTGCTCTAATCCATTTTCTCTCAAATGTGGTAAAGTGGAAAGAGAAAATAAAAAATGATTGCTATAATTGTTTCCCTGAACATTAATATTTTATTACAAGCCAGCTGGGAAGTCATAAATGGAGACCAAGTCAATGGTGGAAAGATGGATTTCCTTAATAACTATGTGTTTCACTTAACAACTGTGGCCAAAGAGGTTGTAAAATGAGCCATACCTCACTTAACAACCATCTTGCTTAGTAATAGAAGTTCTGGTCTTAATCGTGGTCCTACGTTGAGGACTACCTATATTGTACTAGAAGCCCCAATATAGGCTTCACATAATTTTTAAGGAATTTTTAAGATCCTCCCTCCAAACTCAAGAAACCTCATAGCACTTTTTAGATGTTTTCACCCACTTTGCACAATTACATCTTACAGTGTTGCCGTCATTCCAACGAAATTAAGAAAAAAAGAAAGCAAATGAAAAGAATAAAAATTTTTAAAAAATGAAAATGCAAACCCATGAGTGGATAGATGTTTGTTTGTTTATTTGTGTCAGAAGCATCGCAATTAAAAGAAGATATACCATACAACATAACATTTAGAACATAAAATACAAGATTAAAATATGTACAGATTAAACAGATTAAACTAGCATCATTAATTGTGTCTGTCACACTGCCATGATATTCTCAAGTGTACACTGATTGGGGCAGAAAAGGCCCCAATCCATATGTGTTGTTGTCTGCATGTCACCACAATCGCAAAGAGCAGAAGCATCTGGATAGCCCCATTTGTTCAGAATGTCTCTGGCTCTTGTTGTACCCGTGCAGAGTCTATTCAGCAATTTCCATCCTTCACAGCTTTTATCACACCGGGATGCCAGCTCCTCCGTTGGTCCCACCCAGATTGGCTGTGATGATCCTTCGCGCACCACACTTTTAATGTTGTCAGATAAATGGATTGTTTTGATTCATGGCGAAATTGGACCTATTATCACAAAACCTTTTTGCCACTAATGGAAAGGAAAATCTTGATTGCTATTTTAAAACAGGATTGCTGAAATTCCTGGGTGCTGGTTTTGGAATATAAATATAACACCCACATATAATTGGAGCAGAAGGAAAGGTCTTTGTCTTTCGCAGTAACAACCAGCACACAACAAGAAATAATGAGGTGCGGTTTTCATTTACAGCGTGGCCAACCATGGAGAGATCAAATAATCTCTAGCAGGCACAGATGACATGCAAAAGATGCATCTCTTTCCCATCTTCTATACCAAGAACATTGAAAACTATGGAATAATTTTTTTAAAAAATTTAGGCCTGCATGTATGTACATAAACATTTATTCTTTTTTTCAATGGCTTGTAAAATAACAATAAAAAAGCAAAGGAAAAAGAGCAGAACATACACACAAAAAAAATATTGTGATAGAAATATAGAAATTGTCAAAGGAAAGGGAAAAAAAATAACACATAGAAAATGCTTTTTTGAAAAGGTGGAAAAAAATACAAAAAATAAAAGGAAAAATATTGTATGATATATCATTTTAACACTAAATTGTTATAATTCTATAATTCTGCATATATAATTGTGTGTGTGTGTGTGTGTGTGGCTTAGCTTGGAAATACGCAGAAGGGTCCTTCATCCTGCAGTGGATAGACAATGGCTAAAATAAGTGTGTGTGTGTGTGTGTGTGTGTGTGTGTGTGTGTGTGTGTGTGTGAAAGTTGGACCATAAGGAAGGCTGAGCGTCAAAGAATTGAGGCCTTTGAACTTTGGTGCTGGAGAAGACTCCTGAGAGACCGGTTGGATCCCGCAAGGCGATCCAACCGGTCAGTCCTAGAGGAAATCAACCCTGACTGCTGTTTAGAAGGCCAGATCCTGAAGATGAAACTCAAATACTTTGGCCACCTAATGAGAAGGAAGGACTCACTGGAGAAGATCCTAATGCTGGGAAAGATTGAGGGCAAAAGAAGAAGAGGACGACAGAGAATGAGGTGGCTGAATGTCACTGAAGCAGTCGGCATGATCTTAAATGGACTCCAGAGGATGGTAGAGGACAGGAAGGCCTGGAGGAACGTTGTTCATGGGGTTGCAATGGCTCGGACACGACTTTACAACTAACAACTAAAAACAATACATACATATACACTATATATATATATATTGTATATTGTAAAGCTTCTAAACTGAAAGTAGGGGCCCGATGATGACAAGTTAGAGAGTTTGTCGAAACGTTGCCAAAAAGAAAACTTTTAAAGTGTTGGTTAGGATTTTAGCCAGAGTTTCAAAAGACCTTACAAAGTGTTTTGTTGGGATTTTGGAGGATTTTAAACTGGGATTTTAGCCAGGATTTTAAGCATTTTAACTAACAGACTTTTAATGACGCGGGAAAACACCCAAGATTTTAACTTTTTACATATATATACTGCTCAAAAAAATAAAGGGAACACAAGCAGAAGACATCCGAGATCTGAATGAATGAAATAGGCTTATTAAATACTTTATTCGTTACATACAGTAGTTTTGTGTTCCCTTTAGTTGTTTGAGCAGTGTATAAACTACTGTATGTAAAGAACAAAGTATTTAATAAGGCTATTTCATTCATTCAGATCTTGGATGTCTTCTGCTTGTGTTCCCTTTATTTTTTTGAGCAGTGTGTGTGTATATGTGTGTATCAGTGGTGGGTTCCTCCCAGTTCGGTCCGGTTCGGCCGAGCCGATAGCGGTGACGATATGACATCACCGAACCGGTTCTCCCCCCCGCCCTCCCACCCCCCACCCACGTTATTCTTACCTTTTATTTGGTCCCACCCCCAATCTATTGCTGCCTCCTGAGTCCCAGCTGATGACTAGAGGGAAAAAAACTGTTTAAACTCTTGCCGCGGGGCTTCAAAGGGCCGCCCTACAGCTGATCAGTGTTAAAAGCAAACAAATGAATCGGGTCGTCAGTGCGAGGACTGGTCGTAAGTGCGAGGACCTTCCAGAAATGACTCTGACCAGCTAGCCACACCCACCTAGTCACATGACCTCCAAGCCACATCCACAAAATAAGCCATGCCCACAGAACCGGTAGTAAAAAAATTTAGAACCCACCCCTGGTGTATATATATATATGTTTTCTGAGGTTTTCGCGGGATTTTACGTGGGAGAAAACCCAAATAACCAAAGACATATATAAATAAATAAATAAATAAATAAATAAATAAATATATATAAGATCTTTATATTCTTAACACCAGAAGTGTAAAGTCTTTTGAACAATCTAAATGCATCTTTGAACTTTCTGCTAAAATGTCATTTTCTTATGGTGAGGCTTTTCAGACAATTGTCCACTTCAAATTCTCTTTTAGAGCCATCACTCTCCACCCCCACCTTATATTCCCTTTCAGAGAGCACAACACTTATCTGATATTAAATGGCATTAAAAGGGGATAACCTAATCCTGACAAAATGTCGGAGATAAGATTTATTATGACTATATTTTCCCTGCCTTCCGTGAAGGAAAAGACTGCTTCAGGAGAAAGGATATTAATATGCAACATCCTTTTCTATTACTGAACAGTAGAAAGCCTGAGGAGATTTCCCTGTTATTTCTTTTACCGCAATGCTATTTAATCTCTCCTAAAATCTGTCAATCAAGAGTTCTACTCATCTTGGAATTCTCTGACTAACTTAGAGTAGGGATTCAATTCTTTCCCCCTTCAAATAAGAGAGGGACACTGAATAAAAATCTATAGACTAGGGTTATACTATCTGTGGCACCAAGGTTCCCTCACCAGAAGTTTTGAGCGTAACTCAAAATTATTAGATACATGGGGAATCACGGTATTGTTATTAAATTTAAATTTTGGAGTCAGACCTATTCATTTTTCTGAAGCATAGTCCCTGGTCAAGTATAGCTTTCAGCCTCCTCCCCACCCATCCAATCCCCCTCACCCAAAGAAGCTGTGCATTTCTGCTTCAGAACAAGAGTGAAAGTCCAAGGATAATTCATGTGAATCGTTCATT
Source organism: Pantherophis guttatus (assembly GCF_059756535.1). Lineage (NCBI taxonomy): Eukaryota > Metazoa > Chordata > Lepidosauria > Squamata > Colubridae > Pantherophis > Pantherophis guttatus. The sequence goes on along the minus strand of NC_142070.1, from coordinate 12,958,291 downwards.
CAAAATAAGGTAAAGGTTCCCCTCGCACATATGTGCTAGTCGTTCCTGACTCTAGGGGGCGGTGCTCATCTCCGTTTCAAAACCGAACAGCCAGAGCTGTCCGAAGACGTCTCCGTGGTCATGTGGCCGGCATGACTAAATGCCAAAGGCACACGGAACGCTGTTACCTTCCCACCAAAGGTGGTCCCTATTTTTCTACTTGCATTTTTTGTGTGCTTTCGAACTGCTAGGTTGGCAGAAGCTGGGACAAGTAATGGGAGCTCACCCTGTTACGCAGCACTAGGGATTCGAACCGCTGAACTGCTGACCTTTCGATTGACAAGCTCGGTGTCATAGCCACTGAGCCACTGCATCCCTTTATTCAAAATAGGAAGGACTTAATCAACTGGTGAAATGACCCAGAGGTTTCTCTCTTTCTAATAGACCTTTTGAGGAGAATATTTGTAGCTCAGGGTTGAAATGAGGGGTCCTTGGTTATCTCTGAGCTTGGTTGTTTTCTTGCAGTTGTTTCATTACCAAACTAGGTAATATCATCAATTCTAGAAGGCAACAGCCATTATGTAGGACAAACAGGCAGAAGCCTATTCATAAACACCAAATAGTAGTCAGAAACACAATGAAAACTCCTTAATTTCACAACACAAGGAGAGACTTAACCATAGTTTCAACTGGGAAATTAACCATTGTAGATCAAGCTAAGTCAAAAAACACTAGAGAATTCCTGGAAGCCTGACACTCAGACCAATCAGACATCAACAGACACATAGAGATAAACAACATCTACATACCATTCAAAAGAGACAACCAACAAGCCAAAAAGGGAACAAAAAGAATCACCTCCCCACCAGCAATCAACACCCAGATGTGCAGAGATTAATATTAGACTAACAATCAAGAAGCAACAAATACTCCAATCAAGAAACTGCTAAACAAACTAACAGTAAACAACCAAATAACCATCAAGACCACTCCCACCAACACAGGCAGAACAAGCAACTAGAATATAAAATGAGAGCAAACCCAACTCCCTGCTTTCACTGATGATGTTACCTAGTTTGGTAATGAAACGTCTCCAAGAAAACAACCAAGCTCAGAGAGCACCAGAAGTAGTATTCAGCCGGTTTGGAGAAGTTCAAGTGAACTGGTAGCGGAAATCGGCCCCCTTGAAGGGTGTTTTCTCCAATAAAGTCTACTTTAAAGTTTTTAAAAATTAGAACCTGATTTCAATATGCTTCTGTTTGGAGGATTCAGGAAGGTGTATCTGCCATAGTGAAGAAGAATTCCCATAAAACCAGGGATGGGCTTCTGGGGGCTTGCAGGGGTTCAGGAGAACCTGCAGGTAAGATTCTGTGCAGTTTGAAGAACCCCCAAATCCCACTCCTGGCTGGCCCCACTCACCTTGCCCCTCCCAGGAGTTCCCACGCAGCCCGTTTTGGATGCAGGTAAGTGCAGGGCACGTGCGGAGGCTCGGGGAGGGCGAAAAATGGGCCTACTGGAATTTCAGGAAGGCTGGAAATGGGCCTGTTACTGGCCTTCAGATGGCCTCTAGAGCCTGGGGAGGCTGTTTTCGCCCTCCCAGAGGCTTGACAAAAGCCTCTGGAGCCTGGGGAGGGCAAAAATGCCACCCACCCCCCCGCTGTGGTGCAGCAGACCAACTAAGCCACGCCCACCCAGCAACTGGGCAGACAACCCCTTGCTAAAATTTTTGGAGCCCACCCCTGCATAAAACTGCTTACAATCTTGAGTAGCTGGATTCCAAACTAAACGTAGAGTGTGTGATGATTAATACGAGCACAAATGTTACACATTCCAATACAATATAAGAACGTTACGGATGAGAGCTACCATTTTAAATAAAACTTGCGAATCTGAAGGAATTTTCAAAGTTGACTTCACCTGTGAGTGTTCCTTCTGCCTTCTCCAGAAATAATCTTGACTTTGCCAAACCATGTTTGAAAAAAAAAAAAATTAGGATCGTGGCTCACACAGGTAGGGTTTAAGCCAACCGCACGGTATACAATCCGATTTGGCAGGAATAATACAACCAGCCACATCTTGGCATCAGTGCCTGGTGCTGTCAATTAGCCCTCCAACACTTCTGATGTGGTTCCAAATATGACAAAGTGGAAGTGAAAGCAATATTATCTTATACGAAACATTAGAAAAAGAAAATTAAATGTTCAAAGTCGAATGCGGCATTGTAGATACTGTCTCGTTACTTCCCTGCTGGATTCCATCTCATTTTTCATATTCCCAGTGTTACCCAGCCATAACAAGAGCTCCTTCTTCAAAATGTGGGAATGACCTAAATCAAGCTCTCTGTTTTTGTTTGCTGAACATGAAACTTGACCTTGCACTTAGAGGGAGAAATGTCTGTCATCTTCAACTGTTTTTATACGCAGAGTAGAAAACCATGTGGGAAAAAAAGACTACAAGATAAACATTCGACAAGGAGAAGTGACTGGAATGAGAAAAAGGAGCAGGATGGCTGTAGGGGAGAATTGACTCTCCTTGTAACCTTCAGCAAACTCAACACTTTGCTCTTAGCTCTGCGTGCACTCAAAGTTTGCTCCCTTGAAAAATAGTAAAGAAAATATCTATTTGATTATACATGTAACAACAGCTGGAAGGATTGTTTATGCACAAAATTGGAAAGCAGAGAAAATACCTTTGGAAAGAGAAGTAATTAAAAAAAAATTAGACTGTGCAGAAATAAATAGATTGACTTTGATGATTAAAGAAAGAGAAGATTCAGAATACTTTAAGATATGGAATCAATTTTACCATTGGTTAGAAAAGAGATATAAATAAGTAAATTAATAGTTATGTATAAAAAATGCTACAATTAGAATATTGTGTTAGTGATGAATTGTTGTAATGGATTAGGCGAGAATGAAGATAGAAGAAACAACAAAAAGAAGAATTCTTGGAGAGAACACCGAGATGTCACATGGAAGGAATGACTGATTTATTAACTGTTTGTTTGTCTAAAAAAATAAAAAAAACTTTAAAAAAAACATCATCAGCGCTGTATTGAAACGTCTGTCAACTTGCAAAGCTTTCAAGTTGCCATGAGCAGGGGGGAGGGAGAACTGATAGAGCTGATTGATTTCCCTAACTGAAGTGCATTCCATACATTCTTCCTGACCGCAATCAGAAGGAGGGTGTTGGATTTCACAGCCAGCCAAAGTGGTTAATTGGAGAATGTGATTTATGACATGGCCAGAGAGGAGGGGAGAGACAGGGTCATAGGAGAACGTAAATCTACGTGGGATTAGTTCTAACTGCATCCGAATATTGCCGAAATGGTGCTCCTAATAAATAACTGTATTTCTTTTGAAGTTCGGCTCATGGCTCATGAATTAATTAGGGCATCTTTCGGAAACTTTACAACATCTGCAAGAAAACAACCAAGCCCAGAGAGCACCAAGGACCCCTCCTTTCAACCCTGAGCTACGAATATTCTCCTTTATTGGAATTTAAGATTCCTTCCAATGCTGCTGCTTCATAAAATGAATCAAACAGCTCCATGTACATGCACTCTGGTTACGAATAGCTTTTTCCGGAAAGATTGATCAAACTTTTGGCCTTTTAAGTACGTAATAAAATGTTTTTCTTTGCTTCAATCTGCTGCTGTGTCTTCCAGATGTTACTGAACATCATCCCAGCAATTACCACATCATGGCCCAGGGTGAAAGATGTTGTAGTTTAGCAACATCTGGAAAGCCATAAGATCCCCTTCTTTAAACTATATCTTTTAGAATAACTTGTTTCTCTTGGCTTTTCACTTTTGCTCTAGGGTTGAAAAGCTTTTTTCTTCTGAAGCTGTTTTGGTCTTGGTTTTTGAAAGCGATGGTTCTGACTCTTATTTTATGTTTAAGCCTCTATGCTTTTTACTTTGACTGGGCTCAGAGGTGACTTTGCAAAAGGTAGCTAGAAACTGAAACTGAATTTTTCCTGGTTGGAGCCAACATTCTCAGCCAGGACAGGTAACCCTCAGTTTATGAGCCCCAAATTCATGTTGTTAAGTGAGACATTTATTAAGTGAGGTTTGCCCAATTTTACAACCTTTCTTGCCATAGTTGTTAAGTGAATCACTGCGGTTTGATAAATTAGTAACCCAGTTGTTAAATGAATTGGGCTTCCCCATTGACTTTGCTTGTCAGAAGGTTGCAAAAGGGGATAGCATGACCTTGGGACACAGCAACGGTCATAAATATGAACCAGTTGCCAAACATCTGAGTGTTTTTCTGTCGAAGCACCTGGTCTACCCCAATATGGGAGGGAGCATACTGCATATTGGGGTAGACCAGGTGTGTCGACAGAAAAACACTTAATCTCTCCCCTGGCTCAAGCTGATAAAGGGAGGAGACCCTGTGGCTCAGAGGTTAATACAACTGCCTAATATGCAGGTAGCCCAAGTTCAAATCCGAGTAAGGGTATGGCTAGCTGATGAGAGTTTAATAGATCTACAGTATACTAGTCTCCCTTTATTTCTTTATCAGCAAATATAAATTTATATATATATAAATGATTGAAGATAAATATGTCTCCCACCGGGAAAAAAAATTGGTCTCTCCTTTTTCAAACTCTGAAAACATTGCAGTATTTAATACAAAAGAGTTTTTCAAAGCTTGAAGGGCCTAAGTGAGTGAGACATGTTTGTGAGTAAACACAGATAAGATTATACAAGAAGATTCTCATTTTTTCAAAGAAACAATAATCCAACCCAGGAAGGAAAGATAGGATCAGGATGTGGAGGCTAAAACACTTTTCTTTTTCTTTTTCTTTTTTCTTTCTTTTTTCTTTTTTTAGCAAAAATGATTTCTGAATCTCTGCCTTCTGAACAAAAAATACAGATATTTTATGAACGGTTAACTTTTTCCCCTCAATTTCTACTTTTTAAGGGACAGTTTTTAAAATGGGAGGAAAAAAATCCACCTCCGTGAACCTTCGTGTCCCTTGACTCCTGTCTCCATAGCTACAATTTTGATTAATGCAGATTTTAATTAGAGTTCTCCCGTACCATATCTAATTGAATCCTTAGACTGCAGTTCAGTTCTCTATACATTTACCTGACTGTAAGCCTTGTCTTAGACAAAGTTTTTTTTCTTTTCTGTTTTTTACCCAAAACTATCCTGCCAAAGATAAAGGTAAAAAAAAAAATGGGATGCGGTGGCTCAGTGACTCAGGCGCTGAGCTTGTCGATCGAAAGGTTGGCACTTCAACGGTTTGAGTCCCTACTGCCGTGTAACGGGGTGAGCTCCCATTACTTGTCCCAGCTTCTGCCAACCTAGCAGTTCGAAAGCACGTAAAATATGCAAGTAGAAAAATAGGGACCACCTTTGGTGGGAAGGTAACAGCGTTCCGTGCGCCTTTGGCGTTTAGTCATGCCGGCCACATGACCACAAAGATGTCTTCGGATAGCGCTGGCTCTTTGGCTTTGAAACAGAGATGTGCACCATCCCCTAGAATCGGGAACGACTACCACATATGTGCGAGGGGAACTTTTTCCTTTACCTTTACCCTGCCATAAGGCTTTTTTCATTTACCCACGAATAACCAGAGCTATGTGGGTTTTCCCATTTTGATTTATGTAATTTATGTAATGATCGCATTCATTTCTATTTAACAGATCCATTAGAAGTTTTAAATTATTTTAATTAAAATTTAGCTGAACTCAGGCAGTTGTTCTCCATTAACTCCTAACAGATGTCTACAATGGACTTCTCTTGCTAATGAATTTTCTACACAAATTAGATGAGATGGAAAGTATGTATTTCGCCAAAATAAGGGCCCTGTAAAACCTGCTTTACCCATAAAAGACAAGCTTCTCACCCAAGGACATCTGGCAAAGTGCAGCTTAATTAAACCATAGATGATGTACTTTTATTCGCAAGACAATTCTTAATACCAGTGGAAGATGTGCAAATACAGTTTAAGGGCCATAAAGATCAGACTGATTGGGAAGTGAACGTCCCATCAAATTATCGCCACAGAATGCGTGGATATCTGAATTTAAGCCTGTGCTGTTTCTGAAACTGGATGGTGAAATCTTGAGAGTCCCAGATTTATCTGTTATCTACGTTTCTATGTTTTTCAAGAAACTGAATAGACCTTTAAACTGTAAGAGAGGAAGGCGTATAGAAATGAGCAGATTGTCAGAAGTTTTTTTTTAAAGGTTGGGATGGTCAACATTTTTCTTTGGTGACCCTTATACTTTGATTTCTCTTGAAGACTTCATATATCCTTCAGACCACAAAATGACAGCTGAGGGTCACACATGACCTGACAACTGTGAGTGTCTACTGTATATTCCTTCAGGGGGAAAGGAACACTGAAAAGACCATGAGGATGGGAGGTCATTTGTAGAGATGACAGCTGTTCTTGTATGGAGAAACCTCCAGGTTTTGTCATGTTCGTGATACCATCGTAGCGTGGAAATTAAAAAAAAAAAAAAGGAAGTTCCAACCGGGTTAACATTATGCTCATCTCACAGCTGCTTCTACAATTGTAGGGAATGAGAAAAATTCTTGAAAACATTCTATGATACATTTATATTTCTCTGTTTGGTTCTGCATGTGATTTTATAAATATATTGCAAAAGTGTTTTCAAGAATGTATCTCATGTCAAAAGTGTTAAAAGTATTTCAGGCAGAACAGAACAGAATAATAGAGTTCGAAGGGCCCTTGGAGATCTTCTAGTCCAGGGGTGCCAAACTTGATTTTATTGAGGGACACATCAGGGTTGTGTTTGATCTCAGAGAGAGGGGGCTGTGGGGGGCATGGCCAGGCTGGGTGTGGCCAGCTTGACATCACTCATGTCGGAGACGCCTGTGGTGGCCTGAGCACTCTACCAGTGAAAACGGGCTCCCGAGCTGTTTTCGGCTGCAACAGCCTCCTGCAACCCTCTGCCAGTGAAAAGCAAGCTCGGGAGGGCCGTGGGCAGCCCTCCTGAGCTCTGTTTTCACTGGCAGAGGCACTGTGGGCCAATCATTTGCTGTTTCCATGGTAGCCCCACGGGCCAGATCTAAACACCCCATGGGCCAGATCTGGCCCGCGGGCCTTGAATTTGACATCCCTGTCCTAGTCCAACTCCCTGCTCTGGCAGGAAATCCTATACCGTGTAAGACAAATGGTTGTCCAATCTTTTCTTAAAAATCCTCCACAACTTCTGGAGGTAAATCGTTTCACCAATTAATTGTTCTAATTGTCAGGAAAATTATCCTTAGTTCTAGGTTGCTTCTCTCCTCGATTAGTTTCCACCCATTGCTTCTTGTCCTGCCCTCAGGTGCTTTGAGAATAGCTTGACTCCCTCTTCTTTGTGGCAGCCCCTGAGATATTAGAACACTGCTATCATGTCACCCCTAGTCCTTCTTTTCATTAAACTAGAGATACCCAATTCCAACAACCTTTCTTTATACATTTTAGCCTCCAGTCCCCTAATCATCTTTGTTACTCTTTTCTGCATTGTTTCTAGAGTCTCAACATCTTTTTTTATATTGTGGCGACCAAAGCTTTGTTCCTTGTAGCTCTCAGCTAAAACTGAAACTGTCCATATCAGCACTCAGCCTGCAAGGATCTTTTAAAAAGACAGCCAGAATGAATGGTAGAGAACCATGGGATTTCTGTCTATCTCCTCCCAGCCCTAAAGGCAGACCAAATATGCTGGGAAATCCGTAGTTCTGTTCCAAAACAGAACCACAAACACTTTCTAGTCAGCTACATTCAAACAATGATTGTATTATGAATTTGGAGCATACTAAATATTCACTGATTATATGAGCTTCAAAGCTCATGTATAATCAAAATAAAACACACGAAGAGAGAGAGGAATAAAATGACCAGGGCAACAATGAGGATCAATCCTTGCCCATTGTAATGAAATAGAGCAAAGTCTTGGAAAAATTCAAATGTTGGTATTCTTCTCGAGTTCAAAAATCGTTCAAAAATGATTTGTCGTCATGTTGCATTAACTTGTTCTTCTCTGTTTGCAGTTTTCGTGCTGCTTTTCTACATGCTTTCTGAGACAAGAAAGCAAAAACCATGTTGTGGCCCCGCCCTCTGAGCCTGTCCCATCGGAGGAAGAAAGCTCCGAGCATGAGGAAGAGGAGTCAGCCAGGCCTCCCTCTTCAGGCCCCTCCCCTCTGGCATTGTCTCAGGTGCCGGCCGAGGGAGAGGAGATTAGCAGAGAGACAGGTGGCTCGGATCAGAGTGATGGAGAAACATCATTCCTGGACGCACGCCTCCGAAGGCGTGATAAAGGATTGCAGCAGCTCAGGAGGCGTGCTAGGGATTAGAACTGAGTCACTGGACCACACCCCAGAGACTATATAATAGAGGGTGGTGGTCAATGATCCTTGTGACGAACAAAACTAACCTTGGATAGTCACTAAAGCCTCGTTCGGAACTGCTGAGAGAAATATTTATTGTTGTTGGACATTTGGAAGCTGAGTATTAATCTTTCTGTTTTTCTGTGAAAATAAAGGCACTTGGCAGACGGTGTGTCTATCACTGCCAAGTTGGAGATAAAGAAACTGGGTGTGTTCCAAAGTGTTTCCTTAACCCTCGGCTGGCTGTGTTTGTGTGTGTGTGTGGACGGGGACAGATCAAACCATTTGTAACATGATATGCTTCATTATGGGTTTTTTTCTTTCAGTGTTCCTCAAGAATTTTTCAAGGGCAGAAAGGAAAAACTAGTTCCTCTATAACCAATGTGTAGTATGTGAGATGTACAGATATTCTCCTGCATTTGGTAATTGTAAAGTATTATTATCCGTGGCTGTAGAGAAGAAGGAGGAAGGAGGAGAAGAATGTTTGGTAGAGTGCCGGTGTTCCAATTATCCATGTATCTTGATGTACCTTCATGTTTCACAGTGGAGAATCCCATACCAGATGGCAAGGCTCATTAAGAATATCGAAGATGGGCTGTTCATCATAGCAGGGATAACCGGTAATGGATAATGTCTCCTAAAGGATTAGGGTGCAAAACAGATCCAGCAAAGCATTCAGATTAGTTAACAGTTACAATATATTAGAACAATATTATAAATCTGTTAATAACAGAATAACAGAGTTGGAAAGTTATCTTGGAGGTCTTCTAGTCCAATCCCTATCAAATCCTATACCATTTCAGACAAATGGTTGTGCAGTCTCTTCTTAAAAACTTCCGGTGTTGGAGCATTCACAACTTCTGGAGGCAAGTTGTTCCACTGATTAATTGTTCTCACTGTCAGGAAATTTCTCCTTAGTTCTAGGTTTCTTCTTTCCTTTTTTTTCCTTCTTCTCTCTTTGATTAGTTTCCATCCATTGCTTCTTGTCCTGCCTTCTGGTGCTTTGAAGAATAGCTTGACTCCCTCTTCTTTGTGGCAGCCCCTGAGATATTGGAGCACCGCTATCATGTCATCCCTAGTCCTTCTTTTCATTAAACCAGACATACCCAATTCCAGCAACCATTCTTTCTATGTTTTAGCCTAGCACCATATCATCTTTTTCACCCACAATTTCTGGAGGCAAGTCATTCTACTGATTAATTGTTCTAATTATCAGGAAATTTCTTCTTAGTTCTAGGTTGTTTCTCTCCTTGCTACGTTTCCATCCACTGCTTCTTGTTCTGCCTTCAGATGCTTCGCCAGACATTCGTATGTCTAACCCACCTTGGACTTTGCAACGGGATAAATACTATCATCAAGTGAGGGCTGGCATTCATCTTTTCAGAATTAAGAAATGATTCTGGTCAATTAAGTTGCTCTTACTTTGTAAAAACTATTAGAGTAGCTTCTTCTTCTTCTTCCTTTATGTGAATGGTCAAAGGAGATTTCCATTTTAAATTGGCTCCTCTTGAACAGCATTTGCTTCTGAAAAGTCCAGGTGCCTTAAATGTCACATAATCAACTGGCATTCAAGGAGATGGTATTTAGAATGGAACGATGAAAACTATTGGTTTCCATATCATTTATGGGTTTAAAAAATGGTGGAGAAGGAAGAAGGAGAGCAAAATGAAATAGCAGCTAAAGATGCTTTGGTCACCTATAAAAACCATAAATTAGCCTGGACTAATCTGACCATTTCTTTCATGGTCACCATTTTGAAAAACATCATTTCACAAAGAATTGTGCTCGGTTCAGCTTATTTTCCCGTTTTTTTGAGGAAAATCTCACCACGTATACCACAAATCAATAACCTATTCCTATCTCATGCCTATTTGAGAACCAACACCTGCATTCTAAATGTGCAAGTGAGTGGTTACATTTTCTGCTCAGAAATAACGTCAAGGCTGGGATCCATAGCAAATTTTTAAAATCTCAACAAGAGAAACGAGCAGATTCTAGGAGGAAGTACAATTTTAGATTCTGCATGGCTACAGATTTTTTTAATTTTGTTTTATTTTAAGCTTTTAAAATACTGATCACACTTAAAATGTTTAAAAGTGTATTTCGACAAGTAAATCCATCCATGGATTAAGGCCGTGGTGGCACAGCGGTTAGAATGCAGTACTGCAGGCTACTTCTGCTGACTGCCGGCTGCCTGCAATTTGACAGTCCGAATTACACCCAGGTTCAAGGTTGACTCAGCCTTCCATCCTTCTGAGGTTGGTAAAATGAGGACCCAGATTGTTGGGTGCAATAGGCTGACTCTGTAAACTGCTCAGAGAGGGCTATAAAGCAATGTGAAGTGGTACTGTATTTTTCCATGTATAAGACGCTTCCATGTATAAGACGCCCCCATGTTCCATGTAGTTTCTTGTACATTACAAGCCATCACTGTGCAGAAGCCATGTTGTGAGAATGAGTAATACAACAAGAACAGGAAATATATCACAGAAACAATAGAGATGAAACCTAGAGTGGCAATGTAATACAGGAAATAACTACAATAGAGAGGAATGATAGAACTGCATATAAGATAGAGGCTCATCTGGCATGTGTATAAGACGCCTCCTGTGTATAAGATGCCCCTCCATTTTCAAGTAAATATTTTAAAGAAAAAGTAGCGTCTTATACACAGAAAAATACAGTATATAAGTCTAAGTGCTCTTGCTATTGCTATCGATGTACTGATCACTCTTAAGTATGATGGAGAAATGAGATATTTGGTCAAATACACCACCACTACCACCATCATCATCATCTCTACTATCACTATCAGCTCCATCTCTTTCAGACATTGGCCAAGAAAATTCACCTGTAATATTAAAATTAATGAAAATTAAAATTAAAAATCCTGCTATACCAATATACTAATCTTCACTCTTTGAGAATGAAAGAGAATTATATTACCACACCCCCCAAGCCGCGCCCACAGAACCGGTAGTAACACATTTTACATTTCACCACTGCCCCTAATCCTAACTTTGACTGTATCCCAGGGTTATGTATGGGCATACACAGTTTTATTTTATTGCCAAAAACATGGTGTTCTCTCAATATCAGCACAGTGACTGTGTTACTTTGCTTAACAGTATGACCAACCTTGGCAATTCTGAAAGGAAAGCACGTGCAATTTATAGAGTTCAAAACTCACACCACATATCAAAGGGACTCTGAATCAAAGTGATTTAATGTTTGAGAATCACAAAGGGACCCAGAAACTAATTATCTCATTTTGAACTTCATTAGAATAACCACCATAGCTGAATAGAGGAAGAAACCAGTCGAGGTTTTTTTTTTAAGTCACATTTGAATTCCAACACTCTCTTCAATTTTGAATGTGTACAAATGTCATTTCTCCAGTTTTGCTATCCCGGTATCACCTTCCGTAAACATGCCAGAGCACCCAAATATACTGCTCTTAACTTTATAAAATTCCCAGACTTTTCTCTGAGCTGATTCCATAACAAAATGCATTTGGCAGGAGAGTATAAGAAACAGAAAACACAACAAGTTCTCCCTTATGATCCTGTTATATATGTAAATAGCAAGTGAAGCCAGGGATGTAGGCTTCACTAAGGTCCGGGTTTAGCTGGACATTTGCACGCCCACCACTGATCGGTGGATTCAAACAGGGCCCGCCACTGATTGGTGGATTCAAACGGAGGGAAATGTAAAGCGTTGTCAGTCACTGAATCGGTGAGACTGCTCCCTTTAAAAGGGAGTGCTGCCGGCTAAGCCTTTGCAGAAGTCACTTACTTAAATAAAGAGCTGAAGTTACTGTCTGTCCTCCTGCCTCTTCATTGCCTCCCACGATCTAACAGACCCCACATAACTTTCAGACTAAGGAGCATATCAAGTTGGAAGCCCTATAGCTGTGCTGGCAACTAGAGAGAATCTGTTAAAAATAAAAACTTGCAAAATTTGGAAGAAGTCTTCGTTGGACTTCTTCCTTCCCTAAATCAGTGCCACCAAGAAAGGGGTGTCAAACTTGATTTCATTGAGGGCGGCATCAGGGTTGTGTTTGACGTCGGGGGGGGGGAGGCCAGCTCAATGTCACTCATGTAAGTGGCACCTGTGGTGGTCAAATACTAAGGCAGCACTTTCCTCAGACCCTCCTCCCTCTCATTATAATCCCTTCCTTCCTTCCTTCCTTCCTTCCTTCCTTCCTTCCTTCCTTCCTTCCTTCCTTCCTTCCTTCCTTCCTTTCTTGCTCTCTTCCTATCTTTCCTTCTTTTACTTTGTCTTTCCTCTTTCCCTTTCACCTTTCCTGTCTTTGTCTTTAATCCTAACCCTTTCCTTCTTGGATGCTCAAATGCAAAAGGGGAAACATTTCTCCTTTTGTTTTGTTTTCACTTTGTTTTGCTAATCCTCTGCCAGCGAAAATGGGCCCTGTGTGCGGCCTCCCCGGGCCCTGTTTTCAGCTGTGACGGCCTCCTGCAGCCCTCTACCAGTGAAAACAGCACTCCCAAGCTCCGTTTTTTGCTGATAGAGGCATTGCGGGCTGGTCCTTTGCTGTTTCCAGGGTGGCCCTGCAGGCTGGATCTAAGCACCCTGTGAGCCTGATCTGGCCCGTGGGCATTGAGTTTGACACCTCTGGCCTGCACCAAGAGATGCTGCAGCATATTCCATATCAACCCACTGCCTGTGGAAGAGATTGAAACAGTGGTATTCCCATCTAGAGATCCAAGGTTTTAAAAAAAACTAACTTCCACACCCCCACATTCCCTGTCTTCCTTTGCATGCAGTCCCTTCGCACTTACCAAAGGTTTGGCTTCATCTTCGTCTTTGAAGTAATATAGCTGCTCCCCTTTGAGTACGAACCAGCGAGTATGCCAAGTCTTCACGAAACCTCCTTGCTTCCTCAGCCACCCACACTTAATGGCAACATGCCGTCCTGGGCTCAGCAGGGAGCTTTCTGCAGAACCGTTGTGTTCTTCCATAATGAAGTCAGCAGCCTCTCCTGGGTAGAGAAGAAGAAGAAGGTGTGGGAAAGGAGTGGTGTTAGTTCAACTTCCAAAGAGTAGCCCCATCGCTTTTGATTGGAGTAGAGAAACAGCAAACAACACCTGAACTATTCAATTTTGGATTGTTTACACTGAGAAAATACATTTGTGGTTGTTGTTTTAACCATTTAGTCATGTCCGACTCTTGGTGACTTTCTAGGCAAATGCTCTCCATGGTACCCTGTCCAGCACAGATTCTTTCAGTTGTTCGATGTTCACCTTTGCAATAGGATAGGATAGGATGGGATGGGATGGGATGGGATGGGATGGGATGGGATGGGGTGGGGTGGGGTGGGGTGGGGTGGGGTGGGGTAGAATAGAATAGAATAGAATAGAATAGAATAGAATAGAATAGAATAGAATAGAATAACAGGGTTAGAAGGGACCTTGGAGGTCTTCTAGTCCAACCCCCTGCTTAGGCAGGGAACCCTATAGCATTTCAGACAAATGGTTGTTCAATTTCTTCTTAAAAACTTCCAGTGTTGGCTCATTTACAACTTCTGGAGGCAAGTTGTTCCACTGATTAATTGTTCTAACTTGTCAGGAAATTTCTCCTTAGTTCTAGGTTGCTTCTTTCCTTGATTAGTTTCCACCCATTGCTTCTTGTCCTGCCCTCAGGTCCTTTGGAGAATAGCTTGCCCCCCTCTTTTTTGTGGCAACTCCTGAGATACTGGAACACTGTTATCATATCACCCCTAGTCCGTCTTTTCATCAAACTAGACATACCCAGTTCCAGCAACCGTTCTTTATATGTTTTAGCCTCCAGTCCCCTTATATCAGATTTGATGTTATGAAACCAAATTGTTCTTTGCTTGCCCCTTCTTCTTCCACTAACCATTCCTAGCACCATTGACTTCTCCAATGAATTTGTACGCATGACATGGAATAAGTCAGATGTAGACTTATGGTTTTTAGCTTTTAGTGATGTGCCTGGTTTTATACAAGAGAAAATACATTAGAAGGGCAGTTTTGCCATACTCAGATATTACTTCCCCCAGGTAATGCTTCCATTTCTACTTTTTTCTTCCTAGCATTTTCTCACAAGGGCTTTTTCAGATCAACTGAATGTCGACCCATTGGTTCTGACAGGGATTTACTAACTGACTTGTTGCCTAAGACGGATAGTTGCGGGCCAACAGAGAGTAACTGGCCAAAGTCACCCAGCCAGCTTTCAAGACTATGTCTCACAATCACAAGGCAAGACTATGTCTCACAATCTGCAAATATCAGTGGTGGAAGAAGAAGCATCAGAATCCAAGAAACTTCTTCATGTAATTATTATAACAGAATTTGAATACGGGACTTCGACTTTAGCAGGGTTGTCTATTCCAATACAGGAATTTTCAGGCAAAGAAAATGGAGGACATACTTTTGCTTTAGTAGAATGTATAAAACTCAGACTAGAGAATGCGGGAAACCAAAAGAAGGCTGGCTATCAATATGGACCAGTATCTTACCCTGAGTCTTTAATGAACAGATCTTGTGGTTTATAGTCTGGCTCAGGAGTGGGCAAATATGGCCCCTTTATGACCTGTGGACTTCAACTCCCAGAATTCCTGAGCCAGCTTGGCTGTCTCAGGAATTCTGGGAGTTGAAGTCCACAGGTTGTAAAAGGGCCACAGTTGCCCACCCCTGGTCTGTCTGGTCTATGATCATAATAAAGATTTGATTTGATCCCATCCACATACTTGGACCTTGCTACTTCATGTTTAAGAAATGATTTCAACATTTGAAATAATATCTACCGCTATTGCTTTCACTCTGTCTTCTGCTCTGGATCTTGACCATCCAGGATTGACTTCACAATTTTTTCCTGATATTTCTAATGGATTAGAGCAGAAGGTTAAAGGAAAGGCTCCAGGACCCCATATGTTCCCCTCAGAAATACAATTCTCAGCATTGCCTATGGAGATTTTTAGTCATCCAGGTCATGGTTGTCTCAAAGGTGCTTTTTCAAGAGGCAACTGGAATGTCTTTGTTTTTCCTTGAAGAGGTTTCACTTCTTATCCAAGAACCTTCTTCAGTTCAGAACTGAAAAAGTTTCTTGGATGAGAAGCAAAATGTCTTCAAGGAAAAACAAAGTCCAGTTGTCGTTTGAAAAAGCACCTTTGGCATAGAGTTCCCAGAGTCCATCCAAATGTGCCACAATGAGAGTACTGATTTTTAATCGAACAAGGGAACAATTATTTAAAATGTAGATAGCAGGAATCATAGTGCCTGTTATGAATGAATGTAATGGAGTTAAGATTAAATCAAATTTAGTGCTATAGTCTGCATTTATTTATCCTGATCTTCCCATTTTGGGGAGTCCAGCTTCCAACATTTTATTGTATTTATTAATTTTTTATGCTGTCCGTCTCCCCTACAAGGTGACTCTGAAACATGTAACCCAAAGGTCAGACACAGCATTCAAGCTGCAAAATGTTGCACACCCATTAATTATAGGCATAGGCCTGGAAGGCCTTAACAGGAATGATATAATTGACATTGATTTCATTGATTGAAAAATGTATGAATTGTTCTTTGGAGAAGTGAGACAAATAGAAATAAGAACCATTGCTTTGGTGATATCTGATCAATGCATATTTCTGTTAATTAAGGTATGGAATAGGAATCAGGTCTACCTCCGATTGTATTGGGAAACAGATGTCTATGGAGATTTTCAGTCATCCAGGTCATGGTTATCCCAAAGGTACTTTTACAAGAGGCAACTGGATTTTCTGCTTTAACTTTCACTTCTCATCCAAAAAGCTTCTTCAGCTCTGATAGAATAGTGGGGAATTGAAGAATTTATATTCCTTGAAGACAGCTGGACATTTGCATTCTTTTAGCAAGTTGTTAAGGTCAGCTGGAGATTTATCTGTGTCATCAGGGTCACCTGAGTGGTACAAATGGGTGTGGAGCCTTCTTGGAACTGTTGAAAGGACTGTGTTACAGATTGGAGATAGATGATGTCGTACCCTTCCCTCTCTCCAGGTGATCTTAACGACTCGCTAAAAGGATGCAAATGACCATCTGTCTGCTAGGAGTATAAATTTATTTATTGTTTATTTATTTGTCAACAAGTATAAGGAAACAAGTAACATTATAGACATAGACATGGACACATGGAAAAAAATTGGCACAAATAAAAGGATATAAATAACAGGCAAAACATAGCTATAAACACATAGCATGATTACATATAAATGGGGACAGTAGGACAGGGACGGTAGGCACACTGGTGCGCTTATGCACGCCCCCTTAGGGACCTCTTAAGAAACATGAAAGGTCCACGGTAGACAGTTTAAGGTAAAAGGTATGGGGATTAGAGAGGCTAACAACAGGATCAGGTAGAGCGTTCCAGACATTTACTACTCTATTGCAGAAGTCATATTTCCTACAATCAAGATTAGAGCGAACTACATTGAGTTTGAATCTATTCCTTCCATTCCCCACCATCCTGTCAGAGCTGAAGAAGCTTCTTGGATGAAAAGCGAAACGCCTTCAAAGAAAAACCAGGAAGTCCAGTTGCCTCTTGAAAAAGCACCTTTGGGATGTTTAAACAGATGGTTAAAATGTTTATTTCAAAACATTAAGCTTTATCTCTCATCAACAAGGGCCTAGCTATCTTTGAGACCGCCTGCTGCTACCAACGACCTCCCATTGACCCGTGCGCTCCCACAGAGAGGGCCTCCTCGGGGTGCCATCAGCCAAACAATGTAGGCTGGTGACCCCCAGCGGGAGGGCCTTCTCTGTGGGGGCACCTACCCTCTGGAATCAGTTGCCCCCAGAGATAAGGAGAATCCATGACCTCAGTGCCTTCCGCCGTGCCCTTAAAACTCACTTTTTCCAGCAAGCCGGGCTGGCTTCAGAAGAAATTTTTAAATGTTTTAATTGGTTTGTGATTTTTAATTTTGGGGCCAAATTTATATATATATTAACTGTTTTTTAATATTTGTATTTTATGTTCTTAATTCTGGCTGTACACCGCCCTAAGTCCTCAGGGAGAAGGGCGGTATATAAATTGGAAATAAAATAAAAATAAAATAAAATAAACAACTGATCTTTATGGTCCAGCATGAGCTGTCTAACTTTCACTGGCAGCACAACCATCCACACCCACAAATGGTTTCATGGTTGCCTTCATTTTTAGCAAACATCTGTGAGAAGCATCAGATATAGGAATCTTTAAATGAAGAAAAGCTGGACTAAATCAAGGGACTGAAGGTGGAAATGAAAGCCAAAAGAATTTACATGAGAAGCACTTGGGTGTGCAAAGGCCTTTCATCAAAATCCTTTGGAGGAAGATGGGTGATTAAGAAGCATGAAATATAAACAAACATATTCAGATATAGAATAAATCCTCTTGATTGCTTCGGACTACTTGAAACATGGTCACCTAAGAAGGACACCTGAGGTATTGATGCTTCAGATTCTGAACTAATTATCTGATTTTTAATTTGATGAACCAAAGCTAAACAGAACCCTGGATACAGAGAACCACTGAGAAACTCAGTGAAAAAGAAACTTTAAAAGTTGGAAATTACAAAAAATTCTGCATGTGAATGACCTGCAATTTTAATTTATCTTGTTTCTAAGAATGTAAAGAAGAAAAAGAAGATGGGTTTTTCCCCAAATAAAGATTATGACTTGCAAATTAAATCAATTGATTTAAAAGAAATGTTTAAAAAAAGGCAATTGACAAATCACAAGTATTTTTCTTTAAATTAAGGTCCTTAAAGATACAAAGGTATAATCAAATCTCAAATATAATTAAAAGAAAGCATAAAAGTTGGTTAATAGGGCAACAGAATGCATTCACAGAATGGCGGGGTACAACATTTAACAATCCACAGTTAAAAATTCACAATTTAGGCCCCACTCCACCACCCAACCCCATGGCAGTGACAACCGAATCAGACAAACAATTTTATTGGCTTTGGATGGGGTTCCCAAGCCCACTGACAAAACCACGTCTTCAAGATCTTATGGAAAACCAATGAGTTGGAGGTCAATCTTATCTCTAAGGGAATGATGTTCCAAAGGGAAGGAGCCACTACAGAGAAGGCCCTTTTCCTAGGCCCTAAAATATGTACTTCCTTGATACTTGGATCCACAACATATCTACCTTCCTTTTTTTGGTGGGCCAGAGAGATATATTGTTGTTATTATGCTATAATATTGGGAACAAAACATTTCAAAACATTCTGTGTCATCTCCACTGAGTAAAAGTAACCTATTCTTTTGATGTACCTCAAAGCAACACGGGAATTTTAAGTTTGAATGTGGCACAGCAAAGTTCCAAGAACTTTGTAATTATATCTTTCGACAGATAAGGAATAAAATATTTTTCCCCAGTAAAGCTGGCTAAGGTATTATTTGAAACCAGAATATTCATATACCGTACATACGCAAACCTATATCCTAATATCCACCTTCACAGTAAATATTAATACAACTTTAAATCCCAGAATTAAGTATATTGCATGGTAAGAGTTGTTTCATATTTCATAGTAAAAAAATATTCTGAGAGCAAAGAAAATAAATTTAAGGATGTTATTTCAAACACAGCAGATCCGTGCCTTGAAGTATACTGACTAAAGCTGATATGACTTGAGGCAGAAGCTTGAGAAAGAAACTAGACCTTGTAAATAGAGATAAGTTATTGCTTTAAATATGTATTAACTCCTTATTTTGATGAAAAAGGTAAATTCCAGTCATTTAGAATATATCGGGTTGAATCCAGATTATGTTGGCCATATAAATATTCTACTGAAATCAGTGGGATTAAGTGGGACAAGCATAGACTGGATCCCACCTGTTAAAAAAAAAATAGAACAGGCTATTGAAGCAAAATCAATAAGACAAAACACTTAGAAAGAAACAGTAGATCCAAATGTAATGAATTCAAAGATAAATAGAAAAACAATAGTACAGGAAAACACAGCAACCATAAAAGCTCTCTGGAAGAGTATGAAGGGCAGACAGGTCCTATGTCAGAACTTCTCTGGACCATTTCCAGCAATAGAACCTGAAACACAGCTTTGGGAGAAGGTTTCAGAATACAAACTGGAAAGTAATCATCATCTAAATACAAATTTAATATATTAAATACAATTTAATATACCAAATACAAGCTGGGTGGATACAACCTTGTAGACGACCCTCACTCTGTCAAGGACCTTGGAGTACTCATCTCAAACAATCTAAGCGCCAGAGCTCACTGTAACAGCATTGCCAAAAAGGCATTAAGAGTTGTTAACCTAATCTTGCGAAGCGTCTTCTCCAGTAACATTGTACTGCAAACTAGGGCACACAAAACCTTTGCTAGACCATTTCTGAAATACAGCTCGTCTGCCTGGAACCTGCACTGTATATCGGACATTAATACAATTGACCGAGTCCAGAGGTATTTCACGAGAAGAGTACTCCACTTCTCTGCTCCCAACAGAATACCACCAGACTTGAAATTTTGGGCTTGGACAACCTAGAATTATGCCGCCTACGGTCTGACCTAAGCATAGTACACAAAATTATCTGCTACAACGTCCTACCTGTCAATGACTACTTCAGCTTCAACCGCAATAATACACAAGCACACAATAGATACAAACTCAAAGTAAACCGCCCCAAACTCGATTGCAGAAAACACGACTTCAGCAACAGAATGGTCAATGCCTGGAATGCACTACCTGACTCTGTTGTTACATCCTGAAAACCCCCAAAACTTTAACCTTACACTGTCTACTGTTGACCTCATCCAATTCCTAAGAGGTCTGTAAGTAGTATGCATAAGCGCACCAGCGTGTCTATCATCCCTGTCCTACTGTCCCCATTTCATTTCATTTCATTTTCATTTCATTTTATTTAATTTGTATACCGCCCTACTCCCGAAGGACTCAGGGCGGTGAACAGGCACAGAATAAAACACATAGAATACAAAAATTAAGAGCAGAAGTAAAATCGAATTAAATCAATTTAGCCCAAGACAAATTTAAAACCCCAGGTTAAGAACAAATTAAAATTTACATTAAAATTTACATTAAAAAAGAATGGGACAGGTTAGGCCAGACCAGCCTGGTGAAATAAAAAGGTCTTAAGAGTGCGGCGGAAGGTGCGTAGATCCGGGATCCTCCGTATCTCCGGGGAGACCTCGTTCCAGATAGTAGGTGCCCCCACAGAGAAGGCTCTCCCCCTGGGGGCCGCCATCCGACATTGTTTGGCCGACGGCACCCGGAGGAGTCCCTCTCTGTGAGAGCGTACCAGTCGGTGGGAGGCCGTTTGCGGCAGCAGGCGGTCCCGTAAATAACCAGGCCCTAAGCCATTTATTCGTACTCATTTCCTGTGTTCATATCCATGTTTATACTTATACCTGTTATCTAGTACATGTTTGAGAAATTAACTAACTAACTAAATAAATAAAAACCTAAGTTAGGCTTGACCTCTAGATATTTTAAAACAATTCTCATCACCCAGGGTTAGCATTCAGATGCAAGAGATATCATTGTTTAGTGCAACTACACAAATCTAGGTTATTCTCATTGATGGGAAATGGATGGTCCATCAGATGTTGGATTTCACTCCTCATCAGTATATGATGGGTATTGAAAGTTGATATCCAAGAACTTTGGAGAATTGAGAGCTCTCTATTCATATACAGTAATTTTCACTTGGACTCTCACTCTTATAACAGGATGGAATGGCGATTAACTCTTATTTTAATAATGTCCATGGAATAGAGAATCTGTGATTTATCACCTTACAGCAATGCTATCCAGCAGGGCTGATGGACAGAAAAAACAAGAGGTTGTAGTTAATTAATGAATGGAGAATGACAGGTTTCTTGTCCCTGTTGAATCAAGTCTGTTTGTGAAAAAGGCAAAAAGAAGAGATGAACCACTTCACTTATGATCACAGTAACCCATTGTAGATGCTTCCTGTCTCGTATAAAAGCTATCTTTTCTTTCTGCAAATCCTAATTATTTTTGGATTGTGAATGAAAGGGTTTAAATACATCCCAAGTTATTTCTTCTCACTTTTTTTTTAATGCAGCAGTGATACTTCAGGGCTTGTTCATAAAAGGGGAAATTATATCACCATGGAAAGAAATCTATTTAATGAATGTTATTGGCCTTGGGGGAAAAGTCCATGGGCAGGATCAAAATAATGTTTCCAAACCACCATAGACTTTGATGATTAGGACAATGTAGACTCAGTTTCTGTCAAAGTTATAGCAAAGTTTAAATCCAGATTCATTTGCCAATCAGCTTTGGAAAATCAAAGCTTGCACTGTCTTTCCAAGTAACACTTCTCTATAGGCATTGTAGAACGAGACTACACTCAAAAAAAATTGTTTGGGCTTGAAAACGAAGCCAACATTCAAATTACGGAAATTGCCTGTCTCTTGGATCAGACCATAATACGATATTCTTTTTTTAATCTCCAAATTGGAAGCTAAAAAAATGTGTGAGCAAAACCCTTTCCCAGTTCTTCTGAATTCATATAATTGCAATTCATGTGCACGACCAACATACTTTTTTCATATGTATTCTGAAGCATGTCATAATAGGGTAAGAAAGTCTCTTCTATTGTAATGCTACTAAACACAACATAATTAAATTTATAAAACTGAAACTCATTTTAAAACAGAGAAGAAACCAACACATTGGTTTAATTTTTAATTGGCAGTACTGAGAAGAAACACAGCTGTATCGAAAAGAAAAATCCACTTCTATTCCATACTGCTAAAGATAATAAGAGGAAAAAAGAGAAAGAACTTTAAAAAGACCCCAAAGTTTAAGCATTTTTTTTTTTCAATTTTAAAGAAGGCAGAAAACTCTGGAAAGAAGGAAATCTGGTTAACACTGATTAATGTAAATGAAACATCACGTGAATCATAATTCCGAAGGAAGTCTCTAGGAATCTTCCTCCTTTAATATTTGTGTTTAAAACAGCATTCTAAAATATCAAATGATACCACTGGAAGTGAATTGTGCCATTCTCCTAGTCTCTCCATCATTTCATTTCTTCTGAGAATTACATTGCTAGTGAACATAGTGGAAGTTTTGGACAGATGGTCTCACAAAATGTTTGTCATGATGGTGGGTGGCCAGTCAGAAAAAACCAATAATAAGCAGGTAAATAGCTAAGGGGCCCTCGTCATAGCTTCTTACATCCTTCAGGATGTCTGTGCTCCCAATTTATCTTATCTTTTTTTCTAAGCAGTGGAAACTTTTCTGGTATATTACAAAGAACTATTCTATCAATTCTGTTTACTCCCTGAGAATGTCTATGGGATGAATTAAGAGTTAAGAGCCTTGTGGTGCAGTGCTTAGAATGCAGTATTGCAGACAAACTCTGCCCACAGCCTAGAGTTCAATCCTGATGGGCTCAAGGTTGACTCAGCCTTCCATCCTTCTGAGGTCAGTAAAATGAGGACCCATAGTTTGTTGGGGGCAATATGCTGACTCTGTAAACTACTCAGAGTATTGTATAGCACTCTGGAGCAGTATGTAAGTCTAAGTGCTTGTGGTAGTGCTATTAAGACAGAAATACAGTTTTAGAGGGATAGCTTTATAAGTAAAGATGTTACTGGAATCAGTTTTGCACTGTAGCAGCCGCCATTATTAGCAGCCAACTAATAAACAGCTAACACAATCAAATTGTGACGCATCAATAGAAGTTGCCATGGACATATTGGTGGCAACGGGCACTGGAATGTTGTGGCTCCGTTACCTGAGCCTGTGTCATCGGCAGGAGAGGACTCCGAGAGTGAAGGAGAGGAGTTGGCAAGGCCTCCCTCTCCAGGACCCTCCTCTTTGGCAATGCCTTCGGTGTCTGCCGAAGGGCAAGAGATAGGGCCGGGGCCAAGCACTTCCACGCAGTCACAGGTGGACAGTGATGAGAGTAATGAGTCTTGGCTGGATCCACGCCAGCGTCACAGAGATAAGCGCGCACAACAGAAGAAAAGGTGTGCCAGAGATTAGACTGAGTCATTGGACCACACCCCACAGGGTATAAAAGGGAGCGCGGTGGCCAGTCAAGCCTTGTGACGAACAAAGCTGAAAGCTTCCATGCCATTCTGCATTGCCAGACTTTTGCTATAGACTTTGCTGGATTAAGTTACTCTGTAATTATTGAACATTTTACTTTGATGTACCAGAAGCGGAGAGACGTTATCTCTTCATGAGTAATAAACTCTTGGCAGGCAGCCACTAGGTTGCTGCCAAGTTCCGTTATCATAAGGAAAAGGATTTTGTCGGCTGGTTTGGTTTTTAACTCTTGGACATCTGTTGGTGTGTGTGCGTGTGGGACGGGGACAGAACATGGAATGCTTCTGTTTTATTTTAACTATATTAACAGTTTTCAGTCTAAAACTATTCTGTGTGTTTATACAGTAGAATAAGTAAGGTTCCGATGTTGTGTTTTGCATATGTGTGTGAGAGAGTGAGACCGTAGATGTGCATGCGGGTGTATTATAGGTCTTCGCACCCATACAGTTTTTAGATATAAATAAAAACATTCTACACACTTATGTGAAATAGCACGATGGCATCGCTGCTTGTTTCCTTAATAGAAATAATTAGCTAACACTAAGCGCGAAGCCCCTCCATTCCTGGGAGCAAGCAGCTGCGATTGCTATAAATGTCAGAGACAGTTTAGCGAGACATTCGTTTTTGTCCATAAAATATGCTGATCTTCGGTTAAAATCTGCAAGTTTTTAATCAAGTGGGATAACATTGCTACAGTCGACAGTCAACAGCGCCACAGCATCTGTTGATCCTGATTTCCACTCCCGTCAGTTCCACATTTTTGGGAGCCTGCCCAAGCCTTCAAAAGCAAAATACAGTCCATTCTTTGGCAAGAGGCCAGCTAATAAGTGCCATTGCTTTGCCACTGGCCTTTCAGAGCTCATTCACTGGAAAATATGACCGCTGCCTTTTCTGGAAATCTCATGCTGTAGAGCAGCACCCCATGCAACACAAAAGCCTCTCTTTATTCTCGAAAAGACGGGGGAACAAATGTCTGTTATGTCGCTTCGGATAACAGAGTGAAAGCAACAACGTGCCTTTGATTTTGTGTGAAATCCATTCAGGGATTCATAGCACCTTGAAGTCTAACAATAGCCTTATGGCAGGAGTGAAATCCAGCAGGTTCTGACAGGTTCTGGAGAACCGGTAGCGGAAATTTTGAGCAGTTCGGAGAACCAGCAAATACCACCTCTGGCTGGGCCCAGAGCGGGGTGGAAATGGAGATTTTGCAATATCCTTCCCCCAGAAGTCAGGAGGGAATGGGGATTTTGCAGTATCCTTCCCCTGCCACGCCCACCAAGCCACGCCCACCAAGCCACACCATGCCCACCAAGCCATGCCCACAGAACCGGTAGTAAAAAAATTTGGATTTCACCACTGCCTTATGGAGACCCTTTCTTGCAACCTGCCTTTTTTGCACCTTTTTAATGCCTTTGAGTCAGTCTTGACTCCTGCCAACCTACTGGGCAAAGTCCAGGGGTGGGTTCTAAATTTTTTTACTATCGGTTCTGTGGGCGTGGCTTATTTTGTGGGTATGGCTTGGAGGTCATGTGACTAGGTGGGCGTGGCTAGCTGGTCAGAGTCATTTCTGGAAGGTCCTCACACTTACTACCAGTCCTCACACTTACGACCCAACTCATTTGTTTGCTTTTAACACTGATCAGCTGTAGGACGGCCCTTTGAAGCTCCGCGGCAAGAGTTTAAACAGTTTTTTTCCCTCTAGTCATCAGCTGGGACTCAGGAGGAAGCAATAGATTGGGAGTGAGACCAAATAAAAGGTAAGAATAACGTGGGTGGGGGGGTGGGAGGGCGGTGGGGAAACCGGTTCGGTGACGTCATATCGTCACCTCTACCAGCTCAGCCGAACCGGACCAAACCAGGAGGAACCCACCACTGGCAAAGTCCCTGTAATTTTCTTTGGAAGACTTTGGAAGTGGTTTGACACTGCCTTGACTTTGTACCTAAAAGTGAGACTAGAACTTGCAGTCTCCTGGTTTCTAACCTGGTGCCTTATCTCAATATATTTAAGATTCCTTAGATGAGTCTTGAGGGATGAGGTGGCTCAGTGGCTAAGATACTGAGCTTGTCGATCGAAAGGTCGGCAGTTCAGCAGTTCGAATCCCTAGCGCCGAGTAACGGGGTGAGCTCCCATTACTTGTCCCAGCTTCTGCCAACCTAGCAGTTTGAAAGCACGTAAAAAATGCAAGTAGAAAAATAGGGACCACCTTTGGTGGGAAGGTAACAGTGTTCCGTGCACCTTTGGCCTTTAGTCATGCCGTCCACATGACCACAGAGACGTCTTCGGACAGCGCTGGCTCTTCGGCTTTGAAACGGAGATGAGCACCGCCCCCTAGAGTCGGGAATGAGTAGCACATATGTGCGAGGGGAACCTTTACCTTTACTTTTACCTTTATATGAGTTTTTGCCAATCTGGGATTCATTGGGCCAAAATATTCAGATACAGAGTTTGTCAAGGAATTCTGGAAGTTGGCATTTAATACATCAGAAGGTTAGGAAAGTTTAAGGCTAGGAGCCTTATGTATTGCCTCCCAGTCCAAAAAAGAGAAGGACAATAAATATAAATCTTCAGCAGGGTTAAAGATACAGCAGTGATAGCCAAAAAGATCCATTATCTGAAGGAAGAGGGAAGCCCAGGGCACCCTCACTCCACTGTCTCCTTTCTCCAGGACTATACATAATTGGTGGTAGCTTCTGATTGATGCCACTTAGAGGGACTAATGCAGGGATTCTACTTACCTATACTACCGGTTTGCAACAGGATCGCCGATGATGACATCTGGGGCAGTGGGCGGGGCCTCCCACCGGTTTTGCTACCAGTTCTTGCGAACCGGTCTGAACCAGGGGCAGCCCACCACTGGACTAATGGCTATTTATGTAGGCACCTCACAATCCATTCATAGTGAAATCCTCAGGTAGTTAGTGAAGGCAGCAAGCTACTCTAGAAAGCTGTTGTAGACCCAACAAAGTGATGACTTCAGGTGCTGGAGAGCAGCTTGGTCTCATTCTTTGCCTACCCCAATCAGATATTCTAAGAGGCTTAGTTTTGACTAAAGGTAGTCATGCTGACCTGAAATGCTGGAAAAATTAAAAGCTCAGCAATTTTTCCCCGCTGAATTCTACACATTACATCCTCCGTGTGCCGCAATGTGCATAAATAGGAACCTTACTGCTCTGGGGAACAATACAACTCATCATTTTGTTTCACCACATGCAATGTTTACATCTCGATCATAAGTATTTGGTGGATTCCTAAGAGAAATAGTCATGTTTAATGGATGAGATGGATGAAACTAAGTCTTTTGATTCTTTTGGTTACCCACTGACCAAACTCTGTCTAAAGTATATATAGCAAACTCTTTAATAAGGTCAAAATACTGGTCCACTACTTCAATGGGGATTTCAGATGAAACCTACAACTATGTAAAGGCAACACCTATACACCGGGGTGAAATGCTACCAGTTTGCTCCAATTCGGGCGAACTGGTAGTGATAAAAACTACCGGTTGAAGTGAACTGGTAGTAAAAAATAAGCTACTGGTTCAGGCGAACCAGTAGTTAGCTACTAGTTCAGGTGAATCGGTAGTTAGCTACCTTGGGAAGGTAAGTAGAACAGGTGGGGGGAATCAGCTGTGCAGCGCAGTTTAACTTTTCTAGAAAGCAGGAAATCACTTCTACTTATCTTCCCAAGCCCCCTTTTGGTGTGTACTGCACATGCGCGCACAGCATGCATTTGGCATGCACTGCGCATGCGCGGCCAGCGAACTGGTAGCAAACCAGTTCGGATTTCACCACTGCTATACACTGTCAGTAAACCAGGGATGAAATCCAGCAGGTTCTGACAGGTTCTGCAGAACTGGTAGCGGAAATTTTGAGCAGTTCGAAGAACCGGCAAATGCCACCTCTGGCTGGCCCCAGAGTGGGGTGGGAATGGGGATTTTGCAGTATCCTTCCCCTGCTATGCCCACCAAGCCACACCACTCCCACCAAGCCACACCCACCAAACCAGTAGTAAAAAAAATTTGGATTTCACCCCTGCAGTAAACTCTACTCCCTATGAGCACAAACCCGGATGAAATTTTAGCTTGATGGGCTTTGAAAGAGCGGGTTTTCATAGGCTAGGAAACCCACCAAGAGACTTGGTAGTACAGTGGTCTAAGGCACCCTGTTATTAAGCTGGTTATTAAGACCAGCTGCCTGCAATTACTGCAAGTTCGAATCTCGCCAAGGCTCAAGGTTGACTCAGCCTTCCATCCTTTCTAGGGTAGGTAAATTGAGGACCCAGTTGTGGGGGCAATAAGCTGACTTTGTATATATATATATATATACAAAAGAATGAAGGCTATTGCTTAGCGCATTGTAAGCTGCCCTGAGTCTCCGGAGAAGGGCAGCATATAAATCAAATTAAAAAAAAAACCCAACAAGTTGAATGCCTGCTATATGGAAGACTTGAATATTATTCCTTCTATAACAGAACAGCAGTATCCCAACAAAACGGAGCAATCAATGGGTTTGACCTGATGGATCCCAGCTGCATGCAATAAATCTTTAGAAAAACCACTCTAAGAAGCTCAATAAGGAATACGCAGGCAGAGTAGGAAAGGAATGCTGACAGAAGACTAATAGTAAACAGGGCAATGCCCTAATAAAGCATGACTCAGCAGATAACTCCACATGACCGACCTTTGTCTGGAGTTTGGAAACAAAGCAGAGTTGGCCTGGGTTCATCCTTGGACAGACCACCAAGAAATCACAACATTGTAGGCTACAGTGGGAAGTTGGGGGGGAAAAACTCCCAGAAAAATAATGTAATTAGGGGAAAAACAAAGCTATTTATGCTTAATTGCCAAGAAAAAAGGATCTGTCCATAAAGTCACTGCGGAACTTAAAGGATTCAGAAGGAGCCTAATAGCAACTTTTCTAAGCGAGAAATCCTCTTTAAAGGAGACATCCATTTAGAATAGGACCTGGCTAAAATCCCTGATAAATGCATTTTTACTATATTTTCTTTACACTATGTTGCCCCATAAACAAAGCTCTCATCTGAAGGTTCTAAACAGTTTTAAAAATACTTAAAATAAATTTTAAATGGTTAAATTACATTATTAAAAATAATTAACCTCCAAATGACATTCTAATATTGAAGGAAAAAGAGATCAGGGAGTAAGAAAGCAAGAAAACCCTGACGGAATGAAGCAGTAACAAAACACTTCCTTAAAGCATCTACGAAAAATTTCTCAGTAGCATTTACTTCCAATCCCATATCTCTCTCTATAAAATCCAACCTCATTGTTTATGTCACATTGGTAATATTTCCACATCACTGTTCGCAAGGAGAAGAAAATATCTACAGTGGTGAAGACCCTATAATAACATTTTACACCAATCAGTTAAGTGTTACCAACTGTGTAACAGAAGGAAGTTTAACTAAAACAATACTCTCATTAAAAAAAACAGAAACGGTGAACTTAAAAACAGAAAGCTTCATTTTGCAACCTCTCCCTCCCTCAATTCAGTTAATATTTCAGAAGATTTCTTGAAACATATGGGGGGGAAAAAAACCTTTCATTTGTAATGAATGAAACCTTTATGTTGGCTGAACTTTAACATCTCACTACTGGTGGAAACCAAACACAATACTGTACAATCATGATAGAAGCAAGGACCATCTTGCAGTACACAATTATGGAAACTCTGCACCATCAAGTCAGTGTTGACTCCCACAAACAACATGGATACTGTAAGTTTTTTTCTGGAACTGTTCCTAACCTGGCCTTCATGTCTTCTAGAAGGTACCCATCACCACCATAACTGAATCCATCCATTTGGATGCTCGTTGCTCTCTTCTTCCCTTTAGAAAGAAGGGGGGAAATGCAGGCGTATGCCCAGGACAGCAGGATGAGTGAAAGCAGAGCAGCAAATGGAAGCCATGGTAGACAGCTTCACCATGTACACCAGGGGTGGGTTCTACTTACCTTTACTACCAGTTTCCATGTGCAGATCGCTGATCCAGAGTGATGGGTGGGGCCTCCCGCCAGTTTTACTACTGGTTCTTACGAACCGGTCCGAACCGGGGGCAACCCACTACTGATGTACAGCATGGTAAAGAGCCTCACCATGATTTATGCTAATCATTAGATAGGTAATCTTTTCCCTGTCCTGTAATGGTCATCTGGATTTTCACAAATCCAGAATTGGTAGACCAAACATCATCATCACCATTATTATTTACTTTATTCATTAAGCATGAAACTCAGTCAACTGAACATTCAAGAATGCATCACAAATACCATTGACTGGTGCTAATGGTTGATATGGGTTGCTGCCAGCGTCCTAGGTATTAATCAAGTACCTTCTTAAGAAGTACGATGTTCCAAGTAGCGCAGTTTTTTGCAGTTCCGCTGGTGTTATTGCAGGAAGCTACAATTTGTTGATGTATCTTATATAATTCTTGGACATGGTACCAAGTGTCCCGATGACAATGGGTGTCACTGTTACATGTTTCATCCATAATCGCATAGTTTCGATGCCAGGTCATGATATTTCGTGTTTTCCAGTTCTTTTTCTTCAACCCTGGCATCTCTTGGTACTGCGATATCAATAAATTGTACATTTCAGTTTTCGACAACTGTGATATCTGGCATGTTGTGTTCCAAATGATGATCCGTCTGTCCCACAACATCTTCACCTTCTCATTTTCTATAACTTTTTCCACTTTATGTTCTCATGACTTTTTGGATACAGGTAAATTGTATTTTTTACATAATGACCAGTGGATTAATTTAGCAACTCGGTCGTGTCTAGCTTTGTAATCAGTTTGTGCGATTTTGCTACATTCACATATTAAATGTGAAACAGTTTCAACTTTGTTGTTGCAAAGTCACCAGTTTGGATTGTCGGTGGGTTTTTGTATCTTCACTTTCATGGCATTAGTTTGTAATGCTTGTTCTTGAGCAGCGAGTATGAAACCTTCCATTTCTTTCTTGATGGTTCCCATCTTAAGCCATGCCCATGTAAAGTTGTCATCACATTTTCCTTCAACGTTTATTGTTGTTGTTGTTGTTGTTGTATGGTGTTGTTACAGTAGCCAAGAGACCACAATGCTGTTTCAGAGTAGTAGTTTGGCTAACCAAGGTACCAGCCATGTTGTGGGACACACTTGCATGTTCCCAGAACCATTAGGAATCTGACTGCCTGTACAGAGCACCAGCTCGTCTCCCCACCCAAGTAACACCTACCTATATTTACTTGTATAGAACATGCTTTTGAACTGTTAGGTGGACAAAAGCTGAGTGACAGGAGCTCACTCTGCCACACAGTGCCTGGGCTCGAACCGCTGAAGCTGAGACATCTCCAGCATCATTAAATCACTGAGCCACTGCGCCTCTTTGATCAAGCACCGATGATGCAAATTAGTAATACAACTCCAAGAGATCATCAACTTTCTACTCCTTCTTCTTCCCAAGAATGGATTGTATGTGCAAGCCCCAGGAATGAGAGCAGGCTTCCTCAAATATATCCAGTAGTTTTTAGCTGGTTATTAATATCAGGATGGGGAAAAATTAAGAAGTTTGCTGCGGGGCTCAGATATTTCTCCTTATGCCCCTGAGTACACCTAAGCATTCATTCATTCAAGCATATATTTGCTGGAAAGAGCAGTTCTGATTTTCCATGAAGGAATTCCCTTCTTTTCCAAGACCAATTAAAACTGAAGGTAAAATGAATATTACGGAGCATCTGATGAAATAATGCACACAGAATCCCATCACAAGGTTTACTATTTCAGACCATCTGTGCAAACAAAACAAATACATTTTTTAAAAATTAAAAATTAAACAAATGCTGAGCTTCATACATTTTCATCAGAGGCCAAGTGAAAATCTTCAACTGTCTTGATTTCTTGCAAGGATATACTTGCCATTTCCATCCCACGAGCCAAATTTTCCCACAGTTTCCAACTTATCCTACCAGTTCCCTGTGTCTATATGTTACACCCCTGGTTTCTTGTTCTTAATTTATGCCAATGGAATAAACATTGAGTTCTCCAACCTCTACATCCTCCAGATGTTGGCTAGAAATCATCTTTTAAACATCTGGAGATGACAGTTCAGTCAAACACGCCAAAGTTCAAATTTGCCTTTCTAATTCTCAAACTTTTTAGATTGACTGCTTTATTCTCAGGGCACTTGAGAATTCCTTGCAAAATATTTTTTGAGCTTCTTTTAACTGTTGATGAAGACATTAATGGTGGTTTCTGCTGTTTCTTGCTACATGTCTTTTCGTTTCCCTGAAGCCTTCTCCCCAGGGGTGGGCTTTAGCCGGTTCGGACCGGTTTGGGTGAATTGGTAGTTATGGCCAGGGACTGGGCCCGCCCACCCACCCCAGTGCTATCCCGTCTTATACAATCGCAGTGTTTTTGACACAGCGTGCATGTGTGCAAGGCACACATGAGCGAAGCAAGCATTTTCAATTCTGGGCGAACCAATGTTGTGGTCCGCCAGCAGCCTGCGGATCTGGCAACGGAGTTGGACAGTGAGGAGTCTGGGGAGGAACATGGGCCAGTCCTGGAGTCTGGGGAAGGCCCAGACGAGGGCTCTGCATCAGATGCAGATATGGGGCCAGGGCCATCTGGGAGTGATGCGCAGACTCTGGAGCCTCCAGAGTCAGACAGCAGAGAGGCAGAGGAACAGGAGGAGCCTGTTCCTAGTGTGCGCATGCGCAGAGCTGCCAGAAGGCACAAACAGTTAAAACAAAAGGGACGACTCGGGAATAAGGCCTGGAGATGATTGGCCCCTCCCATAAGGCTTAAAAGAGGAGCAAAGACATGTGGACCCTTTGCAGGAAAGCAACATTGTTAATTCTGTTCCCAGTCAGCATCTCTGTTTGATTCTGGACTCCATGTGGCTTTGCCAAGTAGGTCTTTGGCAGAATGTCAAGGGAGATAAAGGTTGGTGATTATCCCGAGGGACTTCTCCTGAAGGACTTTTTGCAACTAATTGGGACTCAGCTGTGAATGAACATAATTCACAGGCTGTTGCAATAAAAGAGGTTTTTGGGACTACTTGTGTGTTTTAATAACTCAGGAAGCTTAGGTCACAACAACCGGTTGTTAAATTATGTGAAGCCCACCTCTGCTTCTCCCCTACCCATTTCTCCCAGTCTAAAAAGGACTCATGTAGAGACTTTCCTCATTATATTTTCTCTGAGTGTTTCATTGAATTGTTGGATGTCAAGAAAACTGCAGGCCATTGGAACGAAGTTTGTAAAAGACAGAACATTCATAGACAAAACCTTTGGTCACCTCACAGTTAGAAATCAATTATCAGAAAACTATTTGCGGCTCAGGGTTGAACTGTGGGGTTCTTGGTCCTCTCTGAGCTTGGTTGTTTTCTTGCAGATGTTTCATTACTAAACTACGTAATCAATGCTAGAAGGGAAAGGGGGTTGCTCTCATTTGATATACAACTGGCTTGCCCTGTCATTGCTGGTGAGAATGATCTGACAAACAAGCTAACATTAAACAACAGCCTAAACAAGGAACTACCAAGATCACCCCAGAGACTACCAAGAGATTTCATGACAATAAGTTAACCAATCGGAGGCAGTATGTAGATGATCTTGGCCAATCTCAAAAAGTTAAGCAGAAGGGATTCTAGCAAGTCCATTCCACCAGGAACTTCAAGAATATAATTTAGCCTGAAAAAGAGAAGGAAAAAAATCCTAGAAGCACTGACGGCCATTCATTTCTATACTGCCGCTATGAACCCTTCATAGATATATCATGAAGTCACACTAACCAACCTCAGAAGGAAACTTTATTTAAGTTACCCTTTAACATTTTTTTAAAAGGGGTTAAAATGGAGGGATAGTTTTCACTCTTTTTATATTTTATTTTATCTATCTATTTTATATTAGAACTTAGAACTCTGCTCACAATAGAATCCCTTATGCCGCCAGGATTAAAATTTTGGGCTTGGAAAACCTTGAATTATGCCGCCTACAGTCTGACCTAAGCATAGTACACAAAATTGTCTGCTACAACATCCTACCCATCAACAACTTCAACCGCAATAATACACAGGCAAACAATAGATACAAACTCAAGGTAAATCGCTCCGAACTCGATTGCGGAAAATATGACTTGAGCAATAGAGTGGTCAGTGCCTGGAATGCACTACCTGACTCCGTTGTTACTTCCTCAAACCCTCACAGCTTCAACCTTAAACTGTCTACCATGGACCTCACCCCATTCCTAAGAGGTCCATAAAGGGGGCGTGCATAAGCGCACTAGCGTGCCTACCGTCCCTGTCCTAGTGTCCCCATTTATTTGTACTCACTTCATGTGCTCTTGTCCATGTTTATACTTATACCTGTTATCTCGTACATGTTTGACAAACTAAATCAAATAACCTAACTAACTAACTAACTAACTAACTAAGGAGAAATTTCCTGACAGTTAGAACAATGAATCAGTGGAACAACTTGCCTCCAGAAGTTGTGAATGCTCCAACAATGGAAGTTTTTAAGAAGATTTGTCTGAAGTGGTGTAGGGTTTCCTGCCTAAGCAGGGGGTTGGACTAGAAGACCTCCAAGGTCCCTTCCAAGTCTGTTATTCTATATTCCTGTATAATTTTACTCCCTATTAAGTAAAGATTCATGCAAAAGCTTGGTGTTGTTAAGGAGGCATTAAGTTCTTTCCTTTGCTCTCATACTTTCTCTCTCAACAATATGCTCAATAAACAACGAAAGCTTAACTACCGTATTTTTCGGAGTATAAGACGCACCTTTCTCCCCCCAAAAGGGGGTGAAAATTTAGGTGCGTCTTATACACCGAATGTAGCCCCGCCCATCCACTGGCCCCCACCCTTTGGCCTCTGCCTCCCAGCAGCTACCTCCTTGCTGCAAGCATCAAGAAGAAACAGCTCCTTTCAGCTTCAGCACATCCTAATTAGCACAAGTTGATTGGATCGGCCTCCCGACTCTCAGCTGTTTTGCACAGGGCTCTGCTGCTTGCTGCAAGGAGGTAAATTGCTGGGAGCAGATTTTTTTTTTCTTGTGCTAATCAAGCTATGCTGAAAACGAAAATGAAAGTAAAGCAGGCTATTTGCTGTTTGCTGCAACGAGGCAAAATTGCTCAGAGGCAGAGGCAGATTTCTTTTTCTTCTTTTCCTCACCAAAAAAGGTAAGTGCGTCTTATACTCCGAAAAATACGGTACTTTTCACCTGACTCTGTCACATTACCACCTTGTAGTTCTTCAATGTTGATTCAGTGATGCCAAAAATGGTTAGGTTAGATGACAGCCAGAACCTAGAAAGGCTTCAATTTGTCATCTCTAGGAAGTTAGCATTACACCTGTCCCTTGCCAACAATTTTAATCTATGCAGTTCATTCATCTCAGTTCAAGGGAAACTTAGTAGGCGATAGATCCTCTAAATGCAAATTCTCTGCTTTGCTAGGTAGGAAACTCTAACCATTGGCATAAAATAATTAAATGAACAAAACAGTGTGAAGAACATGTCTAATGTAAGCCTGCTTGCATTAGCAAGTCCAGACTTTTATTTAACTAATAATTTACAGTGCAGAATCTCTGTGCATCCCAGGCAGAGTAATTTGTCATCTTCGTTCACATGTCTTATTAGTATGGAAGAACTGTATTAATATAACTCCAAATCGCTTTTTGGCTCATTTCAGCCCATCACTGCTTGAGTCCTAACTTGGAAATCCTGCAGAATTAGTGTGGCTTGATGGAAAATAATTTCCGTTCTCTGAGTTGTTACTTAACATTACTGAGTGAGAATGATCTGAAATTTCTGGATTACGTAATTTGCATCTAAATGGCCGGGTGATATTTGAATTATTTGATCCATCAAGATGGCAGTTGCCTCTGGAGTGTGGCCTTCAGTTTAATGATCCTGCGTCAGTGGGAAAAGGGAGAACTGGAGGGCACTGTGCCTGTCAGCACCTCCCTGAATCAAATGTAGTTTTAAGGAGCTGTCGACAGGTGTGACATGAACGCTGACATATGCCCCTTCCAAGGAAGATCAACACACAGCCTTCTGCAGTTCTTGTGGACTGTGGCTCACAACAAGATCAGATTGAGCAAATGCCTCTTCAGTGATTAAACTGTAGAACAAATGAAAATAGGAATTTGCATATGTCTTTGGATACATTTGGGGAGGCTCGGATGATACTAAAATATGCAAGGAGTGGAAAAATAGCAATAGTAAACTGAGTTCCAATTGTCAAATCAGTCTGGGAGGTGCAGAGTAAGTCATTTCATAATGCAAGCTGTAAAGTTTGAATAATTTGAGACATTCTATTTTCCTCTTACTAGAGGGAGGAAGGAAGGAAGGAAGGAGGGAGGGAGGGAGGGAGGGAGGGAGGGAGGGAGAAAGAAGGAAGGGAGGGAGGGAGGGAGGGAGGAAGAAGGAAGGAAGAAGGGAGGGAGGGAGGAAGGAAGAAGGGAGGAAGAAGGGAGGGAGGGAGGAAGGAAGAAGGGAGGAAGAAGGGAGGGAGTAAGGAGGAAGAAGGAAGGAAGGAAGGAAGGAAGGAAGGAAGGAAGGAAGGAAGGAAGGAAGGAAGGAAGGAAGGAAGGAAGGAAGCTCAAGGATGTATATAAATGTAGAATATCAGAAAAATATCTTAGCAAGACCAGCCCTTTCCAATTGCCCCAAAACTTCTATGTAAAATTGGCTTTAAATGGGACATTTTCTAATCATACACAGAAACTTGGTACAATAGGAGGAGTTGTTATTCATGTGAAAGAATGCTTAAGTGGTGGTGCATTTTGTTTTATCACAAATATATGTATTTCCTTTCCCTTTAAATGTACAGTATATATGGGCTGCTGAAGCGAGCACTTAGATGTACAGAATTTAGATCTTGACAGCATAACATAATATGCTTTGAAACCAATTCATAGCCAAAGCTGAAGAAGAAAACGGGTTTTCTTTGGTTTATTGATGTTTCTGTCATTTTTCTACCAGGCACGGAAGCGTGTGGGGGAGAAAAGTGAAAAAATAAAATAAAAAAAACATTTACACGATCCTGAGAGTCATTTTTATTTTTATTATTTTTTTCTTAAAACTAACCATCGATTCTGTCAAAGTTAAACCTCATTTCGCAAGTAACAAAACTGAGAAATGTATGTTCTCTGGTGGAGCACAACGCCAAAGACAAACCTGCTCTCTAAAGGGAGGGGAAAAAATGAAATTTTCTACAAGTTGTCATGTATTCAGCCGGTTCTCTAAAGCTTGTTCCAGGTTTTTAATGAGCCTCTGCTTGTACTTTCTCTGAGCTGAACATTGATCAGGCTTGTTTCAGAGATTTTCCTTTGGTTCAGTCACTCTCCCAGAAAAAGCAGAATTTCTATGGGACATTTCTCTGAAATGACCAATCCCAGCCCTTACTTTCACTACACTGGGGCTAGATCAAAGCAGAGATTTTTTAAATGGAAGCCAAGCTCTCAGTACAATTCTTACTGTGGCAAGGAAGGTTGTAAAATGGGGCAAAACCAAATTTAGCTGGTTCGCACCAGTTCGGACGAATCTGTAGCGGCGACTGCGGGTGGGCCCGCCCACCCGCCCACCCGCCCGGACATAATACCATCCTATTTAGCCACATTTTAGAGGGTGGGGGCACGTGCGGAAGGCGCGCACAGCCGCGGGAGCAAAGTGCGTGCGCAAAAGGCCAGGCACATGTGTTGATGGCGCACACGCAGTGAGCGTGCAGAAGGCTGGATACATGCGCAGAAGGTGGCAACAATATGTGAAACCCACCCCTGGGCAAAACTCGCTTAGCGACATAAATGTTGGGCTCAATTATGGTTGTAAGTCAAGGACTACCTGTAGTGCCTTTGCTAACATCCTGCAAGAAAAGTGTGTCCGTTTTCTAAAATCTTTTTGGAGGACAAATGATGTATCCACTGTGTAGTGGCGCAGTGGTTAGACTGAAGTATTGCAGGCTAACTCTGCCAACTGCCAGGAGAGTTTGATCCTCACCAGTTCAAGGTAGACTCAGCCTTCCATCCTTCTGAGGTCGGTAAAATGAGGACTCAGATAGCTGGTGGCAATATGCTTACTCTGTAAACCACTTAGAGCACAGATGTCAAACTCGCCACATCACGTTGCCGTCATGTGATGTTTCGTGATGTTTTCCCCCTTCGCGGAGCTGGGGTGGGCGTGGCCTGTGCGTGACGCATCTGGCCCGTGGGCCGCCAGTTTGATACCCCTGGCTTAGACAGTTCTGTAAAGCACTATGAAGCAGTATATAAGTCTAAGTGCTATTGCTATTTCACTGAATTTTAAGAAGTGATTCCCTTACAGTTTTATCCCACATTCTCTCCCTGGTCTGCAATAGAGTGAAATGCCATCATGTCGCTGCCTGTAACTCTTTTGAGTCTCAGGAAAGGGCAATTTCTTAAGTTTATTAAAATAGCAATAACAGCAAGCACTGCTGGGGTTTATTTTAGTCATCCATCCTTTAAATAGGTATATGTACAGTATGAGTGATCCAAAAATTATAGCTTACTCAACCTCCCTAAGTCCTTTGTTCCCAATATGTGCTATTTATAGTGGTGTTCATTTTGTATTTTTGGTTTTATTCTATGTTAGTCACCCAGAGTCGCTACTGTAACTTGGACAGAATGAATGAATGAATGAACGTATTCTTCATTTTTTAATGCAGTAACACCTGAAGGCATATGGATAAATCTTATTGGCTATCTTGCCTATATGGTCCTAGAACTCACTAGATTACTCTGGTTTTGTTTGGTTGTCTTTTTTTTCCTCTCTGTATGCTGTTTTATATACATAAGTGCAATTCTCTCTTACCATAGCAATTTTAATCAACTGATATCAATAATAGATAGAACAGTAATGTCTTACTATTTATGTCTGTCTTTTTATGCAGTTTTTTTGGATACATATCCCAATGGGTATATTGTAAGGCATTACGATTATGTTGTAATGCCTTACAGCATTTCTAGTTCTATTATTAAATATTAAATGTGGCATTCAATAGAATTATAGAGAAATCTGAATCCCTTCATGTGCATTGAACAACGAATCTCCTAATCCCCTGATAATCTCCCAATAGTCAGGGATTATGAGACGAGGTGGTGAAAACATCTACAGGTTTCCAGATTACCTACCCTTCGTTAAATATTGCACTGTTATACCTCTCTATATAACAACTGCATATTTGAAAACATGCCATTGACTGAATTTATCTATCATACTCAGATAAAGCTTGTGCACCATGCATTGCTAAATCAGTATTTATTGAATAAACAATAATTGGTGGGTTCAAGCAAGTAACTTAAATCATACAAACCAGTGGTGAAATCCAAATTTTTTTACTACTGGTTCTGTGGGCATGGCTTGGTGGGCATGGCGTGGCTTGGTGGGCGTAGCTTGTGGGCGTGGCTGGGGAAGGATACTGCAAAATCTCCATTCCCATCCCACTCCAGGGGAAGGATACTGCAAAATCCCCATTTCCTTCCCATTCCTGGGGGAAGGATATTGCAAAACCCACCCCATTCTGGGGCCAGCCAGAGGTGGTATTTGCCGGTTCTCCAAACTGCTCAAAATTTCCACTACCGGTTCTCCAGAACCTGTCAGAACCTGCTGGATTTCACCCCTGATACAAACTAATAGGATCTTAAGCAAAATTTCCTAAGCAAAAATCCAGGGAATCACATCTACTGCCCCTGGCCTTTTGGAGACTCCGAAGAGATGAATTTCTTAAGTTTATCATAATAGCAAAAAATGTCATTGCTATTAATGAAGAAGAAGTAGTATGGTTATAGACATACGGTGGACAGGTAGACTGAGAAAAAACAGTAGGCAGCTACAAAGATACCAGAGGAATCAATCCGCAGCAGGAGCAAAAGAAGATGAAATTAAGGAGAAAAAAATATAACACTATTCAGGTGTTCTGGGAGGAGGAATTTTTAAAGTGGCATTCACTAAACCGCCTGGAATTTGACACCATCTGAATCAGTTGAGACTGCACATCCCAGAATTCCTCAACCAAACTCCTTGGAATTCTGGGATTTGCAGTCCAAAAAATGTGGAAAGTGATACATTGAAGAAGGCTCTCAACCATGTTCATCCATAATTCAGTCTCAAATGGATTTACAACTATATACTGCTTATGCAGTAAAATGGATTGATTTGTAGGTGGAAGAATTGCCATTCTTGCTTTCTTTCAGTTTATTATTTTTTCATTATTAAATTCACATGTGAAGTTCATATTTCTCCCATCCATATAAAAATTCCTATTGATTTCTTTACATATTTTTCCAAATACAGGTGCTTCTTATTTGCAATGAATAGCAAACCCTTTGATTTAGATCAAAAAGAACCTAATTTAGAAGATAATCTACCTCAGATTTCTGACCAAGCAGTTTCATGTAGATATATATTTTGAAAAATGAGACATGGCCAAGTTCCTACATTGTGTTGAGTCATGGTTTGGTTACCCTTTAATTGCAGAATGACCCAACAATTAGCTGGATTCACATAACGGGCCAAACTACAAACCACGGTTGACAGAGTACCTAGCTTCACAGATTGCCCTAAGCCAGGGGTCGGCAACCTTAAACACTCAAAGAGTCACAAAGGTCCTAACCGGAAGCCCCCCGTTTAATTCTGGAGCCGACCGGAAGTCTGATTCCCCCACCATAGAGTCTCCTCCTAGCGTGGCGTCCTTTTTCCTCTACCTGTCCTAACCAAAAACTCCATCAATTGTGGAGCCGACCAGTGACAAGGAGCTGCAGCAGAGGGATGAAAGAGCCACATGCAGCTCCAGAGCCGTGGGTTGCTGACCCCTGCCCTAAACCAAAATAATCCACATTACCGCTTAATTAACTGTGGGAACCCAGATAGAAGAATTCCAGAAATCAACTTCCAAACTGGAAGAACCTACCAAAACAGGAATTGAACACCTCAGATGTTGTTCACTCTGCTGCTCTGCTGTTCACTCCAGAAAGACAGTTTGTGTTCAGTTGGGTCAAAAAAGTGTGATGAAAGACTTAAAAGGCGTCAGTGTGTCACAGCTGCTCATCCCTGTCCCTTTTCTGAACTTTGAGTGAATGTAGAACTGAAAGAGTTTTAAATATTCTGATTCATCCAGAAATGACTGATCTGCTGAAACAACTTATATTCTTCTACATTAGCCAAGAATAAAAGATTGGACTTATAATTCTTCAAGTGACATATGGATATGGAACTACACAGGGGTGAAATCCAGCAGGTTCTAACAGGTTCTGGAGAACCGGTAGCGGAAATTTTGAGTACTTCGGAAAACCGGTAAATACCATCTCTGGCTGGCCCCAGAATGGGGTGGGAATGGAGATTTTGCAATATCCTTCTCCCAGGAGTGGAGTGGGAATGGAGATTTTGCAATATCCTTCCCCTGCCACGCCCACCAAGCCACACCCACAGAACCGGTCGGGAAAAAATTTGGATTTTACCTCTGGAACTACACCATCCCTTAGTGTGAAAAAAACCAGATTTTGGATTTGTCTAAACAGAAAGAAAACAGAACAAACAATTAAAAATGGTGCATAGTGAATTTAATGTTTAGTCAATGTTTTTCACTTAGCTGGAAACTGCAGATCCTCTTTCATTTAGCTTAATTCTGTTTTTTTTTTCCTGAAAAAAAAATGTAAAGTGATCATTTCCTGTGACTAATCTGTGTTCAAAGAGAACAACTAAATATATCCATCTGACTGGGGGGAAATGCGATTACTTTGAGTATCAAGGAACCAGATCTAGTTTCTCATTTGTAAGTAAAAGCACATTTTTATCAAGAAAAAAAATGCTTTGAAAATAAAGAGTTATGGAGCTAGACTTAGTTCAGGTTTCAGTCAAACTTCCTTTCCAAAACAACATTAAAAAAAAGAATTATAAAAAGCATTTCCCAACAGTTCCTCATTAACCACCTATTTTATATCTGTATATATAGTGTTCTCATATTGACTAGGTCAAATTATTATTATTTTTTTCCAAAGGTTACATACTCAGCAGATGGCAAAAATAAAAAAGAGGAAAGCAAGATTTATTTGAGCCATAAATTAAAACTACCTGATTAATGGTTGCATCATTTTTTCCTTATGTTCTTTACATAATGGTATATTACAGATTTTTTGACTATGAAAAAGGAGCTGTTAAGATATTTATATTTGGAACCAAAAACTTTAAGTAGGGTGTATTATAACCAGTAG
This sequence comes from Pantherophis guttatus, assembly GCF_059756535.1. Taxonomy (NCBI): domain Eukaryota; kingdom Metazoa; phylum Chordata; class Lepidosauria; order Squamata; family Colubridae; genus Pantherophis; species Pantherophis guttatus. The sequence continues at coordinate 12,916,655 of NC_142070.1, read as the reverse complement.
GTCTGCTCCAGTGGTGAAATCCAAATTTTTTTACAACTGGTTCTGTGGGTGTGGCTTGATGAGCGTGATGTGGCTTGGTGGGCGTGGCTTGGTGGGCATGGCAGGGGAAGGATACTGCAAAATCTCCATTCCCACCCCACTCCAAGGGAAGGATACTGCAAAATCCCCATTCCCTCCCCACTCCTGGGGAAAGGATATTGCAAAATCTCCATTCCCACCCCACTCTGGGGCCAGCCAGAGGTGGCATTTGCCAGTTCTCCGAACTAGTCAAAATTTCCGCTACTGGTTCTCCAGAACCTGTCAGAACCTGCTGGATTTTACCTCAGTCTGTTCCATATGTGCCCATGGAATTCAAAAAATGTGTGCATTAATATTACAGATAGCAGCAAGAGTGGTTTTGCAAGCATTCGGGTTTTTTTAGTGGAACTTTTGGCACAAAATATAAAACAGTATTTCTAGGAACAGAAGATAACCGAAGGAAAAACTTTGGTTCCAACTGATGACAAGGATCATATTTTAAAATATGTACACATGGAGAAACAATATAGATGCAGTCACATATAACATCAATGACTGTCAGCAATATTGAGGTGGGGTCTTTCATTCCACCTCCCATTTTCAAGGAAGAAAACTGTTTTTATTTGGTGCCTCAAAAGTGAGTTGCTAGCAAAATATATCATCTTGCTGTTGAAGGTAATATATCAGACCAAGTTCTCCAGCTCTAAAGTATACAAGCACTCAGTAGTTAATTCCTCATACATGACTACTTTGAATAGAGAATGTGAACTCAGTTGCAGCATGGTATTCCAGAATAAATGAGTAAACACTTTACTAGAGGAAAAATAATATCAATCTGTCCAGCATAGTGAAAATTCAAATGTAAGCAGTAATTCAGATATGATTCTGGTTTAGGCAAATGATCTAAACCCCTTGCTTGATCAGGTATTTATACATTGTTCTTCATTAAAATTCCTAAAGCACATCACAGAATAATATTTGTATATAATGCCCCAAATGTGTTAGGGGCCCCATTTTCTGGCAGTATTAATATCCATAGCAACAGTTTTATTTGGTGTCATATATACATATTTTGTACTGTTTTAATAGCTTTAATTGTTTTTAAGTTTGATGCCATCCGCAGGCAAGATGGGCAGCTATAGTAATCAGATCAAATCCGATCAATATAATATTGTTTTGTATACAAAGATTCATATTTTGTTTATACAATAAACATTTGTATCTTGATCTAACGCATTTGGAAAATGTCTGGTTGGGAAAGTCTGCTTTAGTATACATAATGTCAAATATAATGATGTTCCCTTTATGAAAAAATAAGAAACTAGAATTCATTATTAGAAACTAGTCTGTCAGCAATGAAAAATTTTTGGATGTCAGAAAAACTCCAAAGAGAAAGTATACAAGAACCAGAGGTGGGTTTCAGCAGGTTCTGACCAGTTCTTGAGAACCGGTAGCAGAAATTTTGAGTAGTTCGGAGAACCGGTAGTAAAAATTCTGACTGGCCCCGTCCCCATCTATTCTCTGCCTCCCGAGTCCCAGTTGATCAGGAGGAAATGGAGATTTTTCAGTAACTTTCCCCTGGATTGGGAAGGGAATGGTGATTTTACACTATCCTTCCCCTGGAGTGGGGTGGGAATGGAGATTTTATAGTATCCTTCCCCTACCATGCCCACTAAGCCACACCCACCAAGCCATGCCACTCCCACCAAGCCACACCCACAGAACCGGTAGTAAAAAAAATTTTAAACCCACCACTGATAAGAACTCTACTTCATACCCCTGTTTGACAAAAGATTTGTCAGTATTGCCACTTATATACTTGTCAGACTTCGATGCTATCTCAAAATAAATGAATTTCCAAACTGCCAATCTTTAAGGAAATCTTTTCTTTAATTGAGCACAGCCACCGGATCATGACTCGATGCGGACAAGGCTGACCTTTTGCCCCCCAATCCCTCCCTTTCCGATCCCCAAATCTCTGCTTCTCATTGGCTATCTTCCAAGTCATTCTTCAGACTTCTTGTCTCGTCATTTCCCAGGAATGTCCCCCCTCCTCGTTTCCACGACAACCCGACTTCAAAGGAATTTAGCAGGCAAAAGTTCAGAGCTTATCTCTCTCTCTCTCCTCTGCTTTCTATGCCAGCATTGAAGCGCTGACATCCTGGTATATACCCAAAAGAAATAGAGTTATAGTTCTTGGGTAACTGATTTATTGTTTTAGAGCATGGGTGTCAAACTCAAGGCCTGCGGGCTGGATCTGGCCCACAGGCTGCTTAGATCTGGCCTGCGGGGCCGCTCTGGAAACAGCAAAGGATCAGCTTGCAGTGTCTCTGTGCGGCCCTCCCGAGCTCCGTTTTTGGCCGCAACGGCCTCCTGCAGCCCACTGCCAGCAAAACGGAGTTTCGGGAGGCCATGTGCAACCCCCAAGCTCAGTTTTGCTGGCAGAGGGCTGCAGGAGGCCGTCACGGCTAAAAATGGAGCCTCAATGAGTGGCGCTGAGCTGGCTATGCCCATCCTGGCCACCCCCACCCCCACCCAGTCCCCCGAGGTCAAACTCAACCCTGATGCAGCCCTCAATGAAATCAAGTTTGACACCCCTGTTCTAAAAAGTCTCTGCAGAATCTATTTTAAAAAATTAGAATTTTTCATAGAAACCTAAAGGGTGCTTGAAAAAATATTCCAGTGATTTAACGGCTTATATATTATATATTATTTTTAAAGATCTGGAATGCCGATGTGTAGGGTAAGACATGGACAGTAAATCCATGAGACAACCTTATAGATGGTTGCTATAGTAATCTTGACATTTAACATGCCTTCCTTTTTATGATTCTACAATACTAAATGAATTAAATATCATGCCTGTGGCAGTTTCCTGCCATTTTTCTCCTGTTACCTCAAAGCTCTTACTTTATCTCTGACCTGCATTTGATCAAACCACAAACTCTTAACTATTCAATCGTTTTAAAATTCTGTGGATACACCTACATGTACACAACAAACTTTTTATTGCACAATAGCTACTAGCAAGCAGGAGACCTTTAGACAATTTCGTTACAGTTTGTCTTTGAACTTGTTTGTGTTGTCTTTTTTAAAAAAACACCCTCCTTCAATCGGCAGGATCTCAGGCAAAATCCTCATTTTTTTCTCCATAAAACATGTCCTTTCCTTGAAAATCCATCCTCTTTATTGCCTCATTACAGCTTGAAATCCCTTTATCTTTGACATTAGTGATAGGAAAGGGAACGTGAAGCTGGTATTTGTAAAAGTAAGAGTTGGAAGGCACTTTAGAGGTCATCTAGTCCAACCCGCTGCTCACGCAGGAGACCTGTACTAGGGATTCGAACCGCCAAACTGCCGACCTTTCTGATCGACAAGCTCAGTGTCTTAGCCACTGAGCAACCTAGTCAGGCTTTTAACCACCTAGTCAGGCTTTTCAAGGTGTTCCTGTAAAATTGTACATCTGGACTTGAGCTACCTCTCGTCTTTTCCAACATATTATATTATCGTCTTTAAACAGTTGCTTGCAATTCTCTCTTGCTTTCTGCTTTCAGATGTGCAAACAATTCAAAAGGATCCGGACTGTGTGTTAACCAAAATAATTCAACAATGCCAAAACAATCTGTCAACTGTCATTTCATACTTGAAATTTTCTGTCACATTTCTTTTATTTACGTGTATACAATTGCAGCCATGCATTCCAGCCTACGCATCATTCAAATAGCTGTCAAGTTAATGTTTTCCTCCTACGGTTCTCTCTGCCTAGGATGGTGTTATTCTTCTGGAGTGCGTTTTCTTTCAAATATTTTAACAGCTCTTAAATCACATCGGAAGGAGGTGATATCTACTAGCCCAGTAAGCATCTTGGTACTTACTCAGCATTAATCTTGCTACAATAGATACATAGACATAAACAATATCTACATATTATGCAAAACAGACTATCAAGAAGCCAAACAAAGGAAACAAAAAGATAAAAACAAAAAGATTAAAAAATTATGAGCCACGGTGGCGCAGTGGTCAGATTGCAATACTGCAGGCTACTTCTGCTGACTGCCGGCTACCTGCAATTTGGCAGTTCAAATCTCACCAGGCTCAAGGTTGACTCAGCCTTGAGTCAACTTTTTACTCTGAAGTGGGTAAAATAAGGACCCAGATTGTTGGGACCAATAAGCTGACTCTGTAAACCGCTTAGAGAGGGATGTAAAGCCCTGTGAAGCGGTATATAAATCTAAGCACTATTGTTATAAAAACACCTCCCTACCAGGAATAGGCACTGAAATGAGCATAGATTAACTCCAAGATTAACATCAAACCAATAATCTGGAAGTAATAATCCAGTCAGAAAATTGCCAAACCAGCTAACAGTAAAACAGCCCAACAAAAGGATATCTATGACAGTGGTGGGTTGCTCCTGGTTTGGACCAGTTCGCAAGAACTGTTAGTAAAACCGGAGGGAGGCTCCGCCCACCACCTCAGATGTCGTCATTGGCGATCTGCGCATGCAATCCCGTTGTAAACCAGTAGTAAAGATAAGTAGAGCCCACCCCTGATCTAATACCACCCCTGTTAGGAAATGGTTATTGCCTAATTGGTTGGCCAGGAAATATATAAGCCAACATTGTATGTTTGTATTATGTGAATGTATTAAGAATTGTGCTGAGTCATTCTGCATCCTGATTGGCTGAGCTCTGTAGCCAATGTATTTAAGGAGAGCTAAAGTATGGTTAGTGTGGACTACTACACCATTTTACCTGCTGCTATGCTGTAACTCTATTTGATCTCTCTATAGTCAACTGTTTTGATCATGATTATTTATTTACTGCTTTCTGATATTTATTGAACTGTTTTTATATTGTTCCTGATTGTTCCTTGTATTTTTCTACAAACGGGTAAGAAGATTTTATATCCCTGGATTGATTTTATATTGCACTTTATATGGCTAAGACTTGGATTGTTAAAGGACTATGAATTTGCTTTTCCCTAAAAGTAAAATACTATAAACCCAGTTTGTCTGTATGTTATTCACAATTATTCTCAAAACCATTTCCGTGCGTAAAACTCTAACGGGACTCTGCTTTATAAGCCACAACTTCGGGTGTAACTCACAAATACAGTATCCTTAACAACCCCCACCAACACTGACAGGGCAAGCCAGTAGAATATAAACTGAGAGCAAACCCCATGAGCACTGATGATGTTATCTAGCTTGGTAATGAAAAGTCTGCAAGAAAACAACCAAGTTGTTGAGCAAGAGTACAACAAGGAGCCCTCATTTCAACCCTGAGCTGCAAATATTCTTCTTTATTGGAATCTTGCTTCCAAAAGAGCCGAGGTGGCACAGTGGTTAGAGTGCTGTACTGCAGCTACTTCATCTGACTGCTAGTTCAGCAGATCAGCAGATCAAATCTCACCGGCTCAAGGTTGACTCAGCCTTCCATCCTTCCGAGGTGGGTAAAATGAGGACCCAGATTGTTGGGGGCAATATGCTATTTAGTATACTGTCTTTGGTGTAACCCGCCCAGAGTCCTCGAAGAGTGGGCAGCATACAAATATGATTAATAAAAATTAAAAAAAAAATTCAGAGTTTTTGCAGAGGTAGCTCTTGAGGGTCGACAAAGGCCATAATATAATTTATTATAATATGAAAGTTTATTTTTTTTCATATGTCTGCATATGTGTTTATGTATATGTATAAAGATTCATGCCCTTAACAATGTCTTTCCAACTTCAGTTATGTGCCACCTTTTGTTTTCATTGAAAATACTGCTTTTGAGAAAAGTGATACAACGAACAGTATCTATATATTTTTGAATCCAAATCAATCCAAGATTTCTAAAATGGAATAAGATTTATGCTATTGGTTCAAACACGAGAAACAATCAGTTCCAGACTTTGATGTTGTCACTAGGATCAAAAAAGGAAGGTTCCTTGCACATGCATATGTCTTTTTTTCCCTTTCCTCTTTTTTTTTTTTAAGTGGAGGAAGGTAAAACATGTAGGGAAAAAAATACATCTGAAAATAAAATATATTTAATCATTGTCTTGCCTGTGCTCAGATCCCTGAGAGAGGTGAACATAAAACACACAATGTTATTCTACACTGTTTTAAATGTGGCTGTTTAATTTGTTTAACCTGGTTTTCATTATCCACATTATCAATATGGAATGTCTTTGGTTGGGAATGTTTAAAGACAACCGAGTGAAAAATATTTAGGAGGAATTCATAAAGGATACCAGGGAACTCAAATTGCTAAAACTATGATGTCCAGGGAGAGCTTTGCTTCTCAAAAATGCACTCTAGTAAATCTTTAGTAGTGGGATGTGACCACTTACGGCTGGGAAGAACAAAGAATAACATCCAAACAGCCATATCGTAGGAGATACAGGTAGTCCTCGACTTACGGCCACAATTGAGCCCAACCTTTCTGTTGTTAAGTGAAACATTCATTAATCTGAATTTTGCCCCATTCCACGGCCTTTCTTGCCACAATTGTTAAGTGAATCACTGCAGTTGTTAAGTTAGCATCATGGTTGTTAAGTGAATCTGATTTCCCCATTGGACTTTGCTTGTCAGAAGGTCACATGGCCTCAGGGACACTGCAAGCGTCATAAATATGAGTCAGTTGCTAACCATCCAAGCGTTGATCACATGACCACGGGATGCTTCAATGGTTGTAAGTCTGAAAAACGGTCATAAGTCACTTTTTTCCCTGCCGTTGTAACTTTGAACAGTCAGTAAATGAACTGTTGTAAATCGAGGATTACCTGTAACGGTCTCCATTTGCAAAACGTTCTTCTTTGAGATGCACAGACCCTGGGGGCTCTCTTCAGATTGTATTTATTTTTTATTTAGCATATGGCATATAAATAAAATAAATAACTTTATTGTCATTGTACATGTATACACAGTATACCCATACAACGAAATTCACTTAACACCCAAAGACCAGGTCCAACACACATAACAATCCCCAAACACACCCCTACCCACCACAATTCCCCACCCCTAAACCACCCAAACATCCACACAACAGACCAAGTAATGCTGACCAATAGCTCACTGATGGTGGCCCTTTAGTCCATTGTTGAGTGCAATTATAGCTCTGGGATAAAAACTATTCAGAAGATGTGTGGTCCGAGTTATAATTGTTCTGCCAGAAGGCAACAGTCCAAAAAGATTGTAAGCAGGATGGGAAGAGTCTCTGAGAATGTTACGCAACTTTCCCAAACAGCGAGATTCGAAGATGTCGTCCAGGGCTGGTAGCTGGAGTCCGATGATATTCTGGGCAGTTTTAATGGTTCTCTGTAGAGCTTTTTTGTCCGCTACAGAGCTGCTTCCATACCATGAAAGAATGCTGTATGTCAGGACACTCTCAATAGTGCTGCGATAGTAGGACAGAAGTAGATGCTGAGATAGATTTATCTTCCTGAGCAGATCATACATATCATACATGGACTAACAATATAAATAAATATTTCAACTAGATTAATAGAATTCCCCACTCTCCTGTCAGAGCTGAAGAAGCTTCTTGGATGAGAAGCGAAATGTGTTCAAAGAAAAAACAAGAAAGTCCAGTTGCCTCTTGAAAAAGCACCTTTGGGACTACTGGATTGGTATTTGCTCTGAGTTTATAGCCGGTCACGTTATTTGGCCTATAGCTTGATGTGGGACCCTGCAATCAAACTGAGGGGAGGAGACACATAGCAGATAAAAAGCAATATGGAATCTCGAATAATTTGAACGAATTGGACAAGATTTTACAAGGCCCAGAACAAAAGATGATAACCAAATTATATAACTACTTTCTTAGATATAAATTATTGGAAGAAACAGTAAAAGAAAATATGATAAGGTGGGCCAGGGACATAGGGCACAACATTCAATTGGCAAACTGGGAGAAATTGTGGAAACAGAACATCAAAATGACAAGAGCCATACCCTACAAAGAAAACCTCAAAAAATGTTTTACAGATGGCACTTAGCACCAGCCAGATTAGCCAAAATATACCCGAACGCCTCCCCACACTGTTGGAAGTGCAAAACAAAAAAGGGGACATACTACCATGCCTGGTGGAAATGTACAAAGGCCCAACAATACTGGAATGACATAAAGGAAATTATTGAAGAAATAATAAATCAACAAGTAGAAAACACTCCAGAATTTTTTTAATTTGGAATGATAACAACACAACACAACAAAGAGACAAAATACCTCATCATACACATTTTGACAGCAGCACGGTTACTGTTCGCGCAAAACTGGAAATCAGACCAACTCCCAACCAAAGACAAACTAATCTCAAATATAACAGAATGTGCCGAAATGGATAGATTGACACTAGAACTCCAGGATAAAGAAGAAAGTGAATTCTATCTTGTGTGGCACCAGTGGTATCAATGGCTGGAAAAGAAAATCAGTACAAATATAGATGAAAGAGAATAGGGCAGAAAAATTAAAACCGGAAATGAATAAAGAGGAGATGCAAGATTATTTCTAATTTAAAACACCTGAATTGACAATGTATCATTTATATATTAACTTATAAAGCAATATATATTCTGATGATGATCAAAACATATATGTAAAGTATGGTGTGGGTAGGTTGGTGGTGGGAATTTGTTTGTCTTTGTAATGTCTTTGTATTTTTTGTATTGTCTTTATATCTTTGTTTAAAATTCAATAAAAAAAAAGAGAGAGAGAGAGAGGTCCGGGGGTGGGATTCACTCACTCGCTTTGCTAGCACGCGCCATCTCCATGCATGTGCCCAGCCTTTGCGCATGTGCTTTGCTGGCGTGCTTGCCTTCCACACATGTGCCCAGCCTCAAAAATGTGCCTAAATAGGACAGTATAGAGGGGACCGGGGGGGCGGGTCCACACATGATTTCTCCATGATTTCTGCTACCGGTTCGCTCAAACTGGTCCGAACCGGCTGAATATCACCTCTGGATAGGTCACCAAAAAGTCTAAACTGCTACATCAAGCATGTTTCTGGGATCATCCACACTGAAATAACTGTGTGCATCATATCATTTTGTAAGTGTACATGGGCTGGAGGAGATCTTTAGGCCCCAATTTTTAAGTATGATGCATTACAGGGTGTCTCTCCCACTTCCTCTGGCAACTGTGTGTGTTCTTGGAGCTATGACAGAAGAGAAAGATCAAGAAACGGAAGGTCCATAATGTGGATTTGAGATTTTTATGCGAAGAATAAATCAACTGCAATGCTGGTAAAGATTCTTTCAGGCCAATCAGCCCAAAGATTTCCCCAAAGCAGTTTCAAGAACAATGAGATAAGTGTATTGGATTATTATAAAAACATATGGCCCCTAGTTAAGAAATTTCACCTGATGCTTTCCCAGTGCATGGTATTCAGCCATATAGTTTTTAGCTGCCTTGTGTTGTGACCCAAGCCCAAGTAGGTAGTAATCGACGCAAACAGACTTTATTAGAATAGCTGAGAATTAACTCATTCTCAGCATAGTCCACACTAAATTAAAACAAACTCTTCATAACACAAATACTTCAGTCTAATCACCAACCTTGGTATAATTAGGCAGACTGCCAAAGGCTTCTCTTGGCAAAAGTTCAAAAGCAGAAGACGCCGACAAGAGATAAGTGCCTCAAGACTATCAACATTGTTTTCTGACAAAGAGCCCAAGAGCCGTTGCTGGTCTTTTAAGCCTTATGGGAGGGGCCAATCATCTCTTGGCCCTACTCTCGAGTCGTCCTCTTTGCTTTAGCTTCTCTTGCCTTCTGGCAGCTCTTCTCATATGTGCACTAGGAACAGGCTCCTCCTGTTCCTCTGCCTCTCTACTGTCAGCCTCTGGAGGCTCCGGAGTCCGCACATCGCTCCCCGATGGCCCTGGCCCCATTTCTGCCTCCGATGCAGAGCCCTCATCCGGGCCTTCCCCAGCCTCCAGGACTCGCCCATGTTCTTCCTCACCCTCATCGCTGTCCAACTCCACTGCCAGCTCTGCAGGCTGCTGGCGAACCGCAACACCTTGTTTCTAATTAATATGTTGCAGGACATACTGTATTGTTTGCAGGAGATGGCCAGGCTCAGCCTGAGGGAGGGGTCAAATGTGTCATAAGTCACAAGTCTTTGCATGCCCACCAGAGATCTAAGTCCATCCCCACCTTGAATGTCTTTTTCATCTCCCATTCATTTCCCTTGGCCACTAGTCGGTCAGATTCTTGTAGAGAGCTTAAGCTCGCAATAAATCTTGACACTCATTTGAACAGCCTGAATCTCCTGATTTCCCCTACGCTTGACTTTATTCCCAAAAATGAAGTGCCAGAAAATCAATACAATGGTCCTTTTTGTTTGTTCGTTTCTCTGAAGCAAATTAATAATGAATAAGTCAAATGAGATGCAGTTTCATTATTTATGAAGAAGACTCCAATGGCCTACGTATTAGATGATTTTAAAATGTTCTTAATATTCCTCAAATAGTATTTTTTCCTTCTGGCTCAAACATTCAGGAGTCATGCAAGCCAACAGATTTAAAAAAAAAAAAATCAAGAAGGGGTGAATATCACCAATAACCTGTTCAGATGAGCCTCTAGGTAAAGGTAAAGGTTCCCCTCGCGCATATGTGCTAGTCGTTCCCAACTCTAGGAGGCAGTGCTCATCTCCATTTCAAAGCCGAAGAGCCAGCGCTGTCTGAAGACATCTCCGTGGTCATGTGACCAGCATGAGTAGAAGCAAAAGGCGCACTGAACGCTATGCCTTCCCACCAAAGGTGGCCCCTATTTTTCTACTTGCATTTTTTACATGCTTTTGAACTGCTAGGTTGGCAGAAGCTGGGACAAGTAACAAGAGCCCACCCTGTTACGTGGCACTAGGGATTCGAACTGCTGAACTGCCAACCTTTCGATTGACAAGCTCAGCGTCTTAGCCACTGAGCCACCGTGTCCCTTAGAGATGAGCCTCTACATCAGGAATAACTTTTTCTAACCAAGACCACATTTAGGATCACATTCTGCATGCAAAGAGTGGTGGGCAGAGTCAGAATACCTTAATTTTCACCTTAATTAACAGTAATGATAATTTGTCTTAATATATTTATATAGTGCTGTTTAAACAACTCCATTTCAAAGTGATTTACAGACTGTCCTTGATTTACAAGCACTGGGACCAGAATTCCATTGCTAAACAAGGTGACTTTTAAATGAATTAAATGAAATGAACCTGATTTTACAACTTTTTTTTGCCATGGTTGTTAAGCGAATCATACAGCTGTTAAGTGAATCATTTGGTTATTAAGGGAATCTACTTTCCCCATTGACTCTGCTTGTTAAAAGCCGGATGGGAATGTCAGAAACGGCAATCACAGGACTCCGGGATGCTGCAACTGTCAGAAATACATGCCAGTTGCCAAATGCTCAAATTTCGATCATAGGATCGTGTGGATGTTGTGATGATTATCAATGCAAAGGTCATTGTTTCCTGATGTAACTTTGAACAGAAGTTCAAAGCAAATGGTTGTAAATCAAGGACTATCTATACATTAAAAACAATTTGTCACAAAAAATTAATAATGATAAAGACTCCCTTTTTATGACCCTATAATCCCTTAATTCAGGGTAGAGTCGGGGCGACTGGATGGAGCTGAGAGTATGATGTATATTACAAAAAGGGTAGAATAGTGTGTGTCGTATCACCGTCATATCTTTGGCCAAACCATTTTAATTTATGGGAGCTCCATGGATGTCCATAATTGTCTACCTTCCATCTGAGGAACCATCAGTCACCCAATAATAGCTCTATTCCTGTTGGAAGGGATTTCTGTCTGAGCAAATGTTGGACTTTTTCACTGCACAAGCATCATAGATATAAGCAGTGGTGGGATTCAGCTGGTTCAGGCCGGTTCGGGAGAACCGGTTGTTAAATTGCTGGCTGGCCCCTCCGTGTCCCACCCTGCCCTTTCCAGAAGTCCCCATGCACCCCGTTTGTGCTCCCAGGAGGCTGCAGAGAGGCCTACTAGGCCCAAAATGGGGCATGGGGGGGCCTGCCTGCATCCCGTTTTTGCTTCTAGGGAGATGCAGGAGGCCGAGTGCTGCCTGTCACACCCCCATGGCCACGCCCACCATGGCCACTCCCAGCCAGCCGGTCATTAGGGCAGAGAACCGATAGTTAAATTATTTGAATCCCACCACTGGATGTGTGTGTGTGTGTGTGTGTGTGTGTGTGTGTGTGTGTGTGAGAGAGAGAGAGAGAGAGAGAGAGAGAGCAAGAGAGGGAGGGAGGGGGAGAGAGAGATGAAATTCTCAAACAGCTCCTATGATTATCATTTTTACATGCAATCCTTCATGCTTTCTAAAACAAAAGAATGTTTTCTCCTAAAAGTATGGCTGCTGTGACACATACTGTATATCATGTATCAACAAAGACATTATACCAGTTGGCTTCAAGCTGTTCTCTCTCTCATGCAAAGCGATTGGTTATTGAGGAAAATAAATCAATAAATGAAATACATTGATAAAATGTCTTTAATCAGATATTCGTTTTTGGCAGAAAGTAGTACTAGAATAAATAACACTTCTGTCCAGGAAGGAAAACATCTGGAAAAATATTGCTTTGCAAACATTGCAAAATACAGATATGCATGTGAAGGATTTCTGTATACTACAAAAAAAAAAAAAGTTTAGAAAAGATGCCAAAATTATGATCTGGGAGAAAGATACTGGAGTAACTCTGCATTAGAGAAGGCTGCAATGGAATGGAGCTGTTAGCTGAGGAAAAATAATGAATGGGAGAATGATAAAAATGTATGAAAACTTATTTAATGTAAAAAAAAAAAAACCCAAAAAAGTAGTAGGATTTCTCTTTGTCTAGACCAGGGATCTCCTTGGCAACTTTAGGACTTGTGGACTTCAATTCATGCTTGCCTGGGGGATTCTGGGAGTTGAAGTCCACATGTCTTTAAGTTGCCAAGTTTGGAGAGTCTAGAATTTCCAGAATTCTATGACTTGTGTTCTCACCATTCTTAGGAATGACAGATAAAATTGGACATGAATTTGATCTGACAACTTTAAATTCACATTGATGATGTTACCTAGTTGGCTAATGAACTATCCACAAACCAGATTATCAGAGGGACCATCTCTTCCTGAATACTTCTACCCATTCCATCAGGTCCAGCAGGATAGAAGTGTGACTGTGAGGCTTGCAGTCTGTGTATATATAGTAACTTGCCCTGCCACTTTTACCTCCTTGGTGTTTCACAAAAAGACTGCCACACATTTCCCCCAGGAGCCAACTCAGATAAGCAGGGATTAACACCAGACAAACAGTCAGGCAAAAAAAACAATACTTCAATAAATGAACTTACCAAAGAGGAAATCACAGCAAACCCCACATTCCTTCACACGCTGAGGATGAACCATCCGCAAGCAGACAACTAAGTTCAGATAACACCAAGAACTCCTCAATTCAACCGTGGGTTGCATATTTTATCTTCTGCTGGAACACGTTAAACTGTCCTTTCAGTATCCAAAACATGTTATCACAGGAACTACCAAAGATCTTTGGCCTCTTGCAAAGAACAAAAACTCAACAGTAGATAACCCAAAGCTATTTCACAAAAATCAAAAGTGGTCAGTTAAACCCAGGGTAAGTCATTTCATAGCTAAATTATAAACAAGTTTATCTGCAGCTGGGTTTATCAGCGAACCATGGCTGATCCTGTAGAATCATTATTTGACTAGCAAGGGCAATTGGATGCCTCAGACCAGCTTCTAGCCTCCAGTCTCAACAAAGTTGGCTTCCAAGGTATTGAATCACTGAAAACTTCCATTAGTAATTTGTGAGCTGGCATCTCAAATAGAGTCTTCGCTTTAACAGCAGTAATTTGAAAGTGATGGAGGATGGTTGCGGTCGCATATAATTCATTTAGAATTAGAAGTGGAACTTGTTCTCAAGCTACTTAGAGATCTTTTTTCTTATATTTGTACAGAAGGTAAACAATTGCTTCTTGGAAGAATATAGATCCGCATTTACATTATTAAAAGGATCGTTTAGTTCTCATGAATTCGGTAATGTGTGGAGTGTTGCCACAAGGCAATACGCCACATATTCACTAGACAAGATGCAACGGAATAAAATAAATGCAGTCTCAAAGCCTGAAGCTGTCTCATCCCTCTCACTGCTCCACTATAAGCATACATACATCCTTGATTTGACTTCCCCAAGGCTCATCCCTGCCACTTTCTTCAAATTATTTTTGGCTGCAAACTGTAGCTGCTGGCGTAAGTCACAGGAATACATTTCTGAATAGTCGTGTAGAAGATGACATGATTAAGCTAAAACGTATGAAGAATGGTTGCAGGAACTGGGTATGTCTAGTTTGACGAAAAGAAGGACTAGGGGAGACATGATAGCAGTGTTCCAATGTCTCAGGGGCTGCCACAAGGAAGAGGGAGTCAAGCTATTCTCCAAAGCACCTGAGGGCAGGACAAGAAGCAATGGGTGGAAACTAATCAAGGAGAGAAGCAACTTAGAACTAAGGAGAAATTTCCTGGCAGTTAGAACAATGAATCAGTGGAACAACTTGCCTCCAGAAATTGTGAATGCTCCAACACTGGAAGTTTTTAAGAAGATGTTGGATAACTATTTGTCTGAAGTGGTGTAGGGTTTCCTGCCTAAGCAGGGGGTTGGACTAGAAGACCTCCAAGGTCCCTTCTAACTCTGTTATTCTATTCTAAACCATTCCGTAAAAGTCCAGGTGAAGCTACATTTGAATGCTTCTTCTAGTATTACGGTAAAATAAAAACAAGTAGTCCTCTTCTTACAATGACAACTGAATCCAAAATTTCTGTTGCTAAGTGAGGGAGTTGTTATGTGAATTTTGTCTCCATTTTGAGACCTTCCTTGACATAGTGGTTAACCGAATCACTGCACTTTGTTAAATTAGTAACACGGTTGTTAAATGAATCTGGCTTTCCCATTGACTTTGTTTGTCAGAAGGCTGCAAAAGGGGATCACATGATCCTTCAACCATCATAAATGTGACTCAGTTGCCAAGGGTTTGAATTTTGATGACACAAGCGTGGAGATGCTGCCACGGTCATAAGTGTGAAAAACGTTCATAAGTCACTTTTTTCAGTACCGTTGTAACTTCGAACGGTCACCAAATAAACTGTTGTAAGTTGAGGACTACCTGTAGTTACATCCTTAGCATGTATGTCTACAACGTCAATCCATTCAAAGGTTTATGGTAATCACACAAAGCTATAGAGCTAAGTGAATCATTCAGAAACATAGATAGACTTCCTGAAGAACAATAGATACTTCCATAAATACTTCTTCAGTAGGAAAGAAATGAATTTTTCACTTATCAGAGATTTCTTACATCACCAGTCTAGCATCCTGCATATACCCTGTTTCCCCGAAAATAAGCCCCAACTGGAAAATAAGCCCTATCATGATTTTTCAGAGTGCTCATAATATAAGCCCTACCCCAAAAATAAGCCCCAGGTAAAATTGTCAGCCAGACGGACACGTTTAGTACCATATTTAGTCCCCAAAAATAAGACATCACCTGAAAATAAATCCTAGTGTTTCTTTGGGGGCAAAAATAATAATATAAGACTTATTTTCAGTTTGTTCAGTTTGTCTGAAAGAACAGGTTAAGCATTTGGGGCATGCAACTTCCACAAAAGTGTTTGACTTGTCAAACAGTTAAAATTTTGTGAACGACGCTTAGAGCATTTTAGACCCTCTTGTGAGGAAAACAAAGGAGGCCACAGATGGCCCTCAGCAATCAAACTAACTTTATTCTGCTCACATTTTAGTTCTCTTTCCCCGCTGCTATTCTCAGAAGATATCTTTTTGTATTTAATGAACTACAGTAGCCCTTGATTTATAACCATTCGCTTACTGACCTTTCAAAGTTACGACAATACTGAACAAAGTGACTTATGACCATTTTTCACACTTATGACTGTTGCATCATTCCCATAGTCACATGATCAAAATTTGGATGTTTGGCAAATTGACACTATTTATGACACTTGCAGTGTCCCGGGGTCGTGTGATCATCTTTTCGTGAATTTCTGACAAGCAAAGTCAATGGAGAAGTCAGATTCACTTAACAACTAGGTTACTAACTTAACAACTGCAGTGATTCACTTAACAACTGTGGCAAGCAAGGTCATAAAATGGGGCAAAACTCACTTAATAATGGACTCATTTCACAACATAAATTTGTGGCTCAATTGTGATCGTAAGTCACGGACTACCTGTATTCATTTCAGATGCATCTCAAAATTGAGGGACAAGAAGGTAGGAGATGATGGCCTGGGGATGAGACGCACTTTTCCCCCCCCTAAAA
Source organism: Pantherophis guttatus (assembly GCF_059756535.1). NCBI lineage: Eukaryota > Metazoa > Chordata > Lepidosauria > Squamata > Colubridae > Pantherophis > Pantherophis guttatus. The sequence goes on along the minus strand of NC_142070.1, from coordinate 12,900,298 downwards.
GAGGGTGAAAATTTGGGTGCATCTTATACACTGAATGTAGCCCCGCCCACCTGCCAGCCCCCACCCTTTGGCCTCTGCCTCCCAGCAATTTACCTCCTTGCAGCAAACGGCAAACAGCCCGTTTCAGTTTCAGCAAAGCCTGATTAGCACAAACAGCTGATTGTCGGTTGGATCAACCTCCCGACCCTCAGCTGTTTCAAGCTGCAGGGATTGTCATTGCCTATTGCCAAGCAGGCCTCCGCTGTTTGCTGCAAGGAGGCAAATTGCTGGGAGGCAGATTTTTTTTTTCTTGTGCTAATCAGCCTGTGCTGAAAATGAAAATGAAACTAAAGCAGGCTGTTTGCTGGGAGGAGGCAAATTGCTGGGTGGCAGAGGGAGAGGCAGATTTTTTTTTTTCTTGTTTTCCTCCCCAAAAAAGGTAGGTGGGTCTTACAGTCAGGAGCGTTTTATACTCCGGAAAATACGATAGGTAGGTTTTCTTTTTTTATTATTCTTATTGTTGTTCTTCCTATTATTTTTTATATGGATTCTTTCGGGAATGAAATTAAGCATTTCAGTCCATGAAACTTTGTACTGTAATGTATAGATACTAGGATCAAACAAAGCATTAATCTTTCTACAATTGCATATGTCTGCAAACTTACACTAAAAAAAAGTATAGTGCTAAAAATTGCATACAGGTAAAGTAATTACATGTTTTTAAAATAGCTTACATTGGATAAATTTACATTAAAGAAGAGTGTGAACAGGTGATTTACATATCAAGGGATCAAAGCAAGGGCAATTTACATTTTAAAGAGTTGGACAAATTACATTAACTTTTGAGTACATTGGGGAGACACCTACAAAGAAGATGTACTGTAGATGTGAATCGTTATTTTAAAAAATCAATATATTTTTAGAAAATCCATTTAGATACCTGCTAATCTGGAATGCAGGTATTTTACCAATCCTCATATCTCTAGCTTTGAAGTCTAACTTCTAGGGATCATCTAATCCAGGGGTGCCAAACTCGATTTCATTGAGGGCTGCATCAGGGTTGTGTTTGACTTCAGATGGGCAGGGTGGGCATGGCCCAATTGACGTCACTCATTTCGGGGGCACCTGTGGTGGCCAAGTGCTAAGGCAGGATTTCCCTGAGACTTTCCCTCATTCTGATTATAATCTCCTCCCTCCCTCCCTCCCTCCCTCCCTCCCTCCCTCCCTTCCTTCCTTCCTTCCCTTCCTTTTCTTCTTTTTCCTTTCCTCTTCATTCTCCTTTCTTCTTCCTTCCCTTCTTCCCTTCTTTTTCCTTCCTTGCTCTCTCGTCTTCCCCACTGTGGCCTCCTGCAGCCCTCTGCCAGTGAAAACAGAGCTCAGGGAGCCATGCACGAGCTCCGTTTCTGCTGGCAGAGGCACCGCGTGCCGGTCCTTTGCTGTTTCCAGTACAGCCCCGCAGGCCAGATCTAAGCACCACGCAGGCCGGATGCGGGCTGCGGGCCTTGAGTTTGGCACCCCTGGTCTAATCATTGAAGACTCCCATCATCCTGTCCAGTGGTGAAATCCAAATTTTTTTACTACCGGTTCTGTGGGCGTGGCTTGGTGGGCTTGGTGTGGCCAGCCTTAGTGGCTTGGTGGGCATGGCAGGGGAAGGATACTGCAAAATCTCCATTCCCTCCCCACTCCTGGGGAAAGGATATTGCAAAACCTCCATTCCCACCCCACTCTGGGGTCAGCCTGAGGTGGTATTTGCCGGTTCCCCGAACTGCTCCAAATTTCCGCTACCAGTTCTCCAGAACCTGTCAGAATCTCCTGGATTTCACCCCTGATCCTGTCCCAACTTTGCACTTATTGGAATGTTTATTTAAATGCCTACATTAGGTTTATGTGTACATGCAAACTAACATATCCAAACTTTATTCAAATGTCTTAAGTTTCCCCTTTTCTAGGAAGGAGGATGGAGTAGCAGGCTTAGATATAACATAATTAGAAAGAGCTCTTTCACAGAAATAAATGACGGATATTGTCAACAAAGCAACACTGAATATCCTGGATGAGAAGAAGAAAGAAATGAGAGCCAGGATTTCCACTAAGTCATAGTTGAACAGTGTCTCCCAACCTTATTAACTAAAAGATGTATGGATTTCAACAGCGGTACTAGTCACTTACTTTCCCTACCGGTTCGCAAATGTGAATGTGCATGCTCTCTCTTCTCGCTTTGCTCGCATGCGCCCCATCCACGCATGCACCCGGCCTTCTGTGCATGCACTTTGCTGGTGCACACACGTTCCACACATGCGCCCAGCCTCAAAAACGTGCCTAAATAGGACGGCATAGAGCCGGGCAGGCTCACCCGCGATTTCCGCTACCGGTTCGGGCAAATTGGTCCGAACCGGCTGAATACTACCTCTGGACTTCAGGTACCAGAATTCCCCAGCAGCCAGGGGGATTCTGGGAGTTGAAGTCCAGACCTTTTAAAGTTGCCAAGACTGAGAAACATTGTAGTAGAATGCTAGTACATATCATTAAAATTCGTACTTTAATGCCTTTGACAGCTACTGAGTCAACCGTTTAACTGATATGACTTTCAATGCCAAAAAGAAGTCCATGGTCTCCCTAGGAGATAGCTTTAAAAGAAAAGGAATAGACTGTAGATGGTACAGGCTGAGACTGCTTTTGCAATTCCAGATGTGGAATAAGACATTTGCAAATGGGACAGTGAGGCTGTGAAACAAGCCTTCTCTTTTCTTTTTTTTTACTCAGCATTGCCAGCCCTTCCAGAATTGGTTCATTCATTACACCAAATCGTTAAATGATTAATTTGAGTTGAATTTGGCTGCTATATAAAGACTGGCACTGTAATTTCTAAACCATGGTTTGTGGCTCCGTACAATATTCCCTTTATATTGCTTTTTGATTTTATTTTAAACTGGGATGTCTTGAATTATCTAGGACCAGAATGTTTAGTATATTTTAATTGGTTTTTTTTATTATTAACGTTTGTATTACATGTATTTTTATCGTTCGCTGTTCACCGCCCTGAGTCCCTTAGGAATAGGGCGGTATATAAATTTAATAAATAAATAAATAAATAAATAAATAAATAAATAAATAAATAAATAAATAAATAAATAAATAAATAAATAAATAAATAAATAAATATTAAAGCAACTATTCCAGACTATTTTCATGTCATCCTCTGGGTCTGCCTAATTCTTATAATCTAATAATGTGGCTCTGGATAAAAATACACCAAATAGTCATAGATCAAGTTCACTTATAATTAAATTAGACAACAGTCTTTTTGTGATTGTGAAGAGTCAGGTGGTAGCAGCGTAAACAAGGCTGTTTGACAGCCAGTGCCAACAATAGCTAAATTTCACATGTGAAGCGATTGCAATTGCTGGATTCAGCCTAGGATTAAGGAATCCATGAAGTGAGGCAGATCTGATCTAGCATCGAGTTGTTCCAACGAACCTTTTGGCTTTTAGGCTCTTGAAGTAAGATGTCCTTATTTCCCAACTCAGCCTGGCTGAAATGAAACATGCCTATTAAGCTCAGACTTTGGAAAACTTCATCTTTCATCTGCAATTAAACCCTTCTTTTACCTTGCCAGGTTCTGACTTTCTAGCCATTTCCACCTAGGTTCTCTGGGGTTGGACGCAGGGGTGGGCTTCAAAAATTTTAACAAGGGGTTCTCTGCCCAGTTGCTGGGTGGGCGTGGCTATGGTGGGCGTGGCCTAGTCAGCCTCCTGCACCACAGTGGGGGGCGTTTTTGCCCTCCCGGGCTCCGAAGGCTTTCCTCAAGCCTCCAGGAAGGCGAAAACGGCCTCCCCAGACTCCGGAGGCCCTCTTCTTCCCGAACATCTGGTAGGCCCATTTTTCGCCCTCCCCGAGCCTCCGCATGCACCCTGCACTTACCTGCATCCAAAACGGGCCGCTTGGGGACTCCTGGGAGAGGCAGGGCAGGGTGGGCGGGGCCAGCCAGGAGTGGGATTTGGGGGTTCTCCAAACTGCACAGAATCTTAGCTAGAGGTTCTCCTGAACCCCTGAGAACCCCCAGCAGCCCACCCCTGTTTGGAGGCCTCCATAATTCTGTTTGGGATTAATGGGGACTCCATCGGATATTCTGGTGGAGTTTGGTTCTTCTGCATATGATTAGGCAGGTCCATCAGCTTGGACCGCCTCCCAAGGCAGAGGATGTGTCCAGCTGGACCCTGACATCAGGAGATGTGTCATCCCGACTATGCTGGCTTGCTAAATGGAATGTCATGGGAAATTTCATCCCATGCTTTACTAAAACCAGAATATATTATGTTTGTGGCATTCTGACAGACTGCAAAAAAAGTTGAAAGAAGTAAGATTCATTGGGCGAAATTTGATAAATCTGTACTGGCTTTGAGTGATTATTGCATTACTCAATAAGCATTACTCAATGCTTATTAGTCAATTGCATTACTCAATAAACATTACTAAGGGTGTATGGATGATATTATCTGCCTTAGAATCTTCCTAGTTATTGTCTGCCTATAGTTTTTCATATCTTTTTGAAAATTAGCACATTGGCCCAGGGATGGGTTCCACTTACCTTTACTACTGGTTCGCAACAGGAGTATGCACGTTTCTACACATGCGCAGATCGTCAGTGATGATGTCAGAGTGGGTGGGTGGAGCCTCCCGCTGCCATTACTACCAGTTCGCAAGAACCGGACTGAACCGGGAGCAACCCACCACCGCATTGGCCCTACACCAGGGGTGTCAAACTCAATTTCATTGAGAGCCTCTGCGTGCGTCCGTGCGTGCTCACATTTGCAAACCAGTAAGGAAGATAAGTGAATCCCACCTGGGGATGCTGGATTCCCTTTAACAACCGGGTTGCTAACTTATCAACAGCAGTGATTCACTTAACAACAGAAGCAAAAAAGGTCATAAAATGGGGCAAAACTGACTTAACAAATGTCTCATTTAACAACAGAAATTTTGGACTCCGTTGTGTGTTCATTGTCAGCATTCTGATGCTGCCATAAAAAGGAGGAGACGAGGCTTGACTTTTCACCTACTTATTTTCTCTGTAGATAATATCCCCTAGGACAGTGGTCCCCAACCCCCGGGCCGCGGACCGGTGCCGGGCCGTGGAGTACCTGGCACCGGGCCGCACAGCGGCCGGGGGACATGAACGCTGCAGCGCAAAGGCTCCTGGGCCGTGCGCAAAAACTCCTGGGCCGTGCGCAATGGGCCGTGCGCAAAAGCTCCTGGGCCGTGCCCCCACCCCTGCGCGCGCTCAGCGGGCCGCGGCGATAAAAAGGTTGGGGACCACTGCCCTAGGAGATGGGATGGGAGGGGGGGCATTCCTGTGGGTTGAGGTCAGAAGCTGGGGAGACTGACTTGGAAGATGGCCAATGAGAAGATGAGAATTGGGGAACGGAAAGGGAAAGGTTTGGGGGTCAGAGGGTTAGTATCGGCTACGACGAAGTCGGGGCCAGATCTGTCATACTCAATAAATGGAATATTTCAGCAAAGATTAATTGTTTGGGAGTGCAATTTATTTGAGATGACATCGAAACCTGACATTCATAAGTTGAGGGTTACCTGTGTTTTCCTGTTCTCATGAAATTAGATTTATAACACTTGTCTTATTATTCGTTTGTCAGGAATGATGGATATATATTTTCCAGGATCTTGAGTAATCTTTCTCAGAATCTGGAATCTGAAAGACTCCAATCACCAAGAACAATTTCGAGCCATAAAAGCTGCATCTAAACATTACAGAGCCATTTAACATAGTGCTACTGGAAGTTTAATTCAATTGTGTGGATTGACTCTAACTTTGCTCAAAATCAAATAACTTAGAGCCTTTGTAATGTTCCTCCACCCCCTTCCACCCCACAACCTAAAAAAGGCTAGCTTTGCATCCAGTCTACAAATGCCATGAATATTTCATCTAAACATGTTGAATAATGGATATGGTAAAATTGCAATTTGTACGTGGGCATTTGGTGGCTGGAATACAGCTAAACTCACTGTATGAATTATTCACAATATTCCAAACGATTTGCACTGCTTTTGTTTCTAAATTCTTGTCATTTGAAGTGGAGAATGAAGAGTTTGCTGAGGGGGGAAGAAAAAAAAATTCACCAAAACCGAACACCCTATCGGGAAAATGAGTAAGTTAAGAAGCATTCATGAGTTCATTGCAAAGCACACCGTAAACGTATCTTGAGTTTCACTGCTGGTCAGTGGATGGTAAAAAAAATACCGTGTTTATGATTGACTCCATAAACACAACAACACTCATTTCCCTCAGGATTTGCACAACGTAATAATGATTCAAGCTAGTTAATGCGAGAGCGCATCCTTAATCACATTTGGTGATTTTTATATGGCTGCTCTTGTCGTCTAAACATGAGGGTGTTGTACTTTCAAGTAGCACCCTCCGTGTTTTGAAACCAACAAATAAAACGTCACGTCAAACTTTGATTTGTGATAACCTCAAATAGAAGCCTCCGAAGAGCCATATGTGAGGGAAGAAGGGGTAAGTAATCAGCATACATGTAACTACCGTAATTACTTTGTCACACAAGCGATCAAATCAGTCAAATGGTTTATTATATAGACATATGGCCAGATACAATAAAATAGCCAATAATAGAACTGTTACATGCATTTATTTATTTATTATTATTTATTTATTATTCGAATTTCTATACCGCCCTTCTCCTTTCGGACTCAGGGCGGTGAACAGCCAAAATAAAAAACATTTATACATAAGTGCGATTAAAAAATAGATTTAAAATAATTAAATTTGGCCCATAGTTTAAAATTTATCAATTTAAAATCCATATCAAAATTTAAACCAACCATAAAATCATAAAATCAAGAGAGACCAGCTAACTGAAAGAGATGAGTTTTTAGGGCCCGACGAAAGGTCCGGAGGTCGGAGATCACTCGTATCTCTGGGGGTAGATTGTTCCATAGGGCAGGTGCCACCACAGAGAAGGCTCTCCTCCTGGGGGTCGCCAGCCGGCATCGTCTGGCCGACGGCACCCTGAGGAGGCCCTCTCTGTGGGAGCGAACTGGCCAGTGGGAGGCTATTGGTGGCAGAAGGTGGTCCCGTAAGTACCCTGGCCCTAAGCCATGGAGCGCTTTAAAGGTGATCACCAACACCTTGAAGCGCACCCGGAAGTCCACCGGAAGCCAATGCAGCTCGCGCAGGAGAGGAGTCACATGGGAGCGCCCAGTCGCTCCCATAATCCCCCACGCGGCCGCATTCTGCACCAGTTGGAGCCTCCAGGTGTACCCCAAGGGGAGCCCCATGTAGAGAGCGTTACAATAGTCCAGACGAGACTTTTTATATCTTTTTATATCTGTAAAATATAAAAATGAACGAGTATAACAAATGAGTGGCAGTTTAGTATAGTGGTGGTTAAGGCATCAGGCTAGAAACTAGGAGGCCCAAGTTTAGAACAGGGGTATCAAACTGAATTTCTTTGAGGGCCAGATCAATATTGTAGTTCTCTGCGGGCCAGCTGGGGAGGGGGGCAGGGGGGAAATGGGACGGATGCCTCCTGCAGCACCCTGCTGGACAAAACGGGGGTGCGGGGAGCTGCGCGCAGCCCCCTTGCACCCCGTTTTCAGCCTGGCTGGCCTCCTGCAGCACCCTGCCAGCCAAAATGGGGTACCGGGGGGGGGCACTTGCTTCCCCCCACACCTTGTTTTGGCCAACAGGGTGCTGCAGGAAGCCGTCCAGGCCGAAAAAGGGACAGGGTGTTGCAGGAGGCTGTCCAGGCCAAAAACCGGGCACATGCTCCCCCCACAGGCCCCGTTTTGGCTGTCAGAGGCACTGCAGGCCAGTCCTTTGCTATTTCCAAGCCGGCCCCAAAGGCCAGATTTAAGCACCCCGCAGGCCGGATCCGGCCCGCAGGCCTTGAGTTTGACACCCCTGGTTTAGAGTCAGAGAGCCCCTATATCTAAATACATAGATACATATATACATACATACATAGAAATGAAATTGCCCAAATACCAAGCTACAGTTAAAGATAGTCCTTGACTTACGACCACAGTTGAGCCCAAAATATCTGTTGCTAAATGAGACAGTTGTTAACCGAGTTTTACCCCATTTCACACCCTTGCTTGCCACAATTGTTAAGTGAATCCCTGCTGTTGTTAAATTAGCAACATGGTTGTTACATGAATCTGGCTTCCCCATTGACGTTGCTTGTCAGAAGGTCGCAAAAGGAAATCACATGACCTCGGGGACACTATAACCGTCATAAATATGAGTGAATTGCCAAACATCTAAATTCTGATCGCGTAATCATGGGAATGCTGCAATGGTCATAAGTGTGAAAAACAGTCGTAAGTCACTTTTTTCACTGCCGTTGTAACTTTGAACGGTCACTAAATGAAAGGTTGTAAGCTAAGGACTTCCTATAATGATATGAATGGTGGTGGTGGCTATATCAAACTCTGCTTACAATTCCTAGGAGATAATGCCATACTTTTTTTCTTATTTGTAGTTGCAATAGTAACTATTTTATCTTATTGTCTAAATCAGAGATTTCAACACAGAAAAATATTTCACAAATGGGGCAAGCCAAATGTTCCTTCTCTTTTAGATCTCCAGAATTGTACCTTTAAGAAACATTATCATTGGTGCTGAGTTCATATCTACCTTGTAGTCAGTGATGGGATTCAGCCGGTTCGGGACGGTTCAGGCGAACCAGTAGTTAAATTGCTGGCAGGCCCTGCCCCTTCTTGCCCCTTCCAGGAATCCCCACGTGCCTCGTTTTGGCTCCCAGGTAAATGCAGGGAGGCCCATTTTGGCTCGCAGGAGGTTGCAGGGAGGCTTCCTAGGCCCAAAACGGGTTGCGGTGGGCCCCCGCAGCCTGTTTTCACTCCCAGAAGGCTGCAGGGAGGCCTACTAGGCCCAAAATGGGGTGTGGGTTGTGGCACGTCCCCCTGCGTCCCATCTTCGCTCCCAGGAGATTGCAGAGAGGCCTCCTAGGCCCAAAACAGGACATGGGGGGTGCAGTGAACCTCCCTGTGGCCCGTTTTTGCTCCCAGGAGGCTGCAGGGAGGCCTCCTAGTCCCAAGACGGAGGGTGGGAGATGGCGCGTCCCCCCGCGGCCCATTTTTGCTCCTAGGGGGATGCAGGAAGCTGAGTGCTGCCTGTCACATCCCCTAGCCATGCCCACCATGGCCACGCCCACCCAGCCGGTCATAAGGGCAGAGAACCGGTTGTTAAATTATTTGAATCCCACCACTGCTTATAGTTACTCAAACACTTTTTTTTCCCTTGCTTTTATTTCATTCTGAGAGAGCTTGGATTTTTTTTTTTAGTTCCTCCTTATAATGTGTTGGGGAGAGCAGATGTTGCTCCTGCTGTTGTTATTTCCTATTACCTGTCTTTCATTGCATCCAAACATCACGGGACAACGATTGCCAATCAGAAAGTCTGACACGAGGAGTCCCTTCAGGTTACAAGTTTTTACGTTTATAGGAGTTCCTTGTACAATAAAAGACAGAATGTTCATACACCCAGATACCTTGGCCTTGTACGAATGAATAAGTGCAAAGAATATCACCTCCATCTCTGACAATTTCACTGAGAATCTTTTCTTCGTTGAAAGTCAATTGTCTTTGTCAAATTGTCTCAACACAATATTATATGGATCTGCGGTTCTCGTAATTTGCCAACTGTATTGTTTCTGAACCTGGATTAGGCAGGACTTTGCACTCAGTTGTAGACTGATTCTTCAATCTAACCTAAAGGTAAAGGTTCCCCTCGGACATATGTGCTAGTTGTTCCCGATTCTAGAGGGTGATGCTCATCTCCGTTTCAAAGCCGAAGAGCCAGCACTGTCTGAAGACGTCTCTGTGGTCATGTAGTCAGCATGACTAAACACCAAAGGCGCACAGAATGCTTTTACCTTCCCACCAAAAGTGGTCCCTATCTTTCTACTTGCATTTCTTATGTGCTTTCGAATTGCTAGGTTGGCAGAAGCTGGGACAAGTCACGGGAGCTCACCCCGTTATGTGGCACTAGGGATTTGAACCGCTGAACTGCCGACTTTTCGATTGACAAGCTCAGTGTCTTAGCCACTGAGCCACCACGTCCACATCCCAATTCCTGGCAACCATTCTTCCTCTGTTTTAGCTTTTTTTTTTTTTTTTAAATTTGATTTATATGCCGCCCTTCTCCAGAGACTCAGGGTGGCTTACAATGTGCTAAGCAATAACCTTCATCCTTTTTTTGTATATTTATACAAAGTCAGCTTATTGCCCCCACAACTGGGTCCTCAATTTACCTACCTTAGAAAGGATGGAAGGCTGAATCAACCTTGAGCCTGGCGAGATTCGAACCTGCAGTAATTGCAGGCAGCTGGTCTTAATAACAGGGTGCTTTAGACCACTGTACTACCAAGGCTCTTAGCTTGATGATCGCTTAAGGATATAAAACGATGAACATTGTTTTGATCGACAAGCTCAGCGTCTTAGCCACTGAGCCACCACGTTTCTTCTATCACTCTAACCTAGAACTGTAAAATTTCTACAGCAGGGGTCCTCAACCTGTGGGCTGCAGCCCAGTACTGGGCCACGACCTATTGTCCACCAGGCCACGTGAGTAGCTGGCCAGTATGTGCATGTGTGAACATAGCACTGCTGACATGAGCATTACTGAGAACATCACTGGTGCTTGAGACCCCATTCATACGGGTGCTTGTGGCCCCACTTGCGTGGGCACTCACAGCCCCACTCACACGAGGTTCACCACAAGCGTCGCGGGAATTCGCAGCCCCGTTCGCACGAGGAATTGATGTTTGCACGCATGTGCATGCACCTATTCCCCACACACAAAAACATCTCCTCTTTTCTCCCTTCCCCCACTCCAGGATGCCAATCTGGAAAGATTGGTGAACTCTGTTCTACAGGGTCCGATCTGGGTGAGTCACCGGGACCAGAGGTTTTGTCTTCCGAGCTTTCGGACCTCATGCTGGAGCCCATCCTTAAAGAATTTCTCTTTTTGTGCTTTGGACTTTTCTGTGTGTGATATTTATAGGTGCCTATTGTGTGTGGCTTTTTAGTTGTTGATTGGCTAGCTATTAAGTCATTGGCTGTTGTTTCCTTGTGCACAGGAAACAACACCCAACAATCTAATAGCTACAATCAACACCCTAAGCAACAACTGTTGTGCACAAGGAAACAACAGCTAATGATTTAATAGCTAGCCACGAACACCCCAATCAACAATTAAAAAGCCACACACAATAGGCACAGTACGAATACCACACACAGAATAGCCCAAAGCACACACTCTGCTAGAGAGAAATTCCCTGAGGATGGACTCCAGCAGGAGTCCGAAAACTCGGAAGACTAGACCTCTGATCTTGGTGACCGACGCAGATTGGATCCTGCAACATTATCCTGGGACGTGTGTATTTGCTTCCATTTGTGTAAAATTTCTCCTGTACAATAACCAACAAATTAGGCGGCAATTTGTAGCTGTTTCATTGAATACATTTGGCTAAAAAAAAAAAAAAAAAAACTACATCACATAACAGATTCCATACAATTTTTTTTTCCCCAGGAATCCTAGTGTATATTAATAATTTATAGAGAAAATGGAAAAGAGAGCTACAGCTTTAGTAGTCTTTGCCGAGGGAGAAGCAAATCTTTACCTAAGCAATACTTACTTACTCAATATAAAAGAAGCTGATGTGTTAAAATTAGTTTATGGCTTCGTATTCAATCTAGTGCCTAGATCTATAATGGGATTTTGATCAACACCGACTTTAAAAAAGAACGAAAAGGAAGCGATCTCATTTCCCCTTTGTAAAATAGATTAAGGCAACGTCGTGTTGAACATACCTACAGTACTACGCCCACGAGACAGATCTAAATAAACACGCGTAGGAATATGATGTAAAGGTAAAAATAGTGCAGAAAGGAACATTATATGCTAATGACACTTTCTCCATTACGTAGCCAAAGAGTAAAAGGAAACGACCGCACCTGTCTGTTTTAGAAAAAAATAAATAATAACAGGCATTCCTGAAGCTCATGTTGTACGCTATTGCGTTAAACCATGTCTATTTAAACTAGACTGACTTGTCAAGTAGATATGTAAGGCATTTCTGAAACATTGGTGGAATATCAGGGATAGTTTGACAAATTAGAGTTTCCAATGAGAGTAGGGCAGGGGTGTCAAATTCAATTTATTTTATTTTTTTGAATCAAGTTTTATTGATTTTTTCTTTCACACATACATTTTCTTTGAACAGAGTATTGGCCATATCATATCTTCTACAACTTATCAATTTCATTTTACATAGTTACAATTTTTGCCAAAATATTCTTTTTCACTACATTTTTTTTATCTTATCTTAATACTTCTATACTTATTATATAAACAGCATCACCATCCGCCCACAAATCCGAGTTTCTTAACATTATTTCAATTAGTTATCTTATCTTATCCATATATATTCCCTTTTAACTTTCTTATTGATTCGTTCTTCATCCTATTAAATTTGAACATGCTCGGGGTTGCCTTTCTACCATTTCATCTCCCTTGTTTTACAACAATTCTTCTCCTCCTTCTCCTCTCTTTCCCTTTCCCTTCCTTCTTCTATCCTTTTCTACTTTCTTCTTTCCTCCTCTCTACTTCCCCTTCCTTTCCCCCTTGATTTCATTGAAATTCCCCCTCAATTTCAATGAAACTCGATTTCATTGAGGGCCGCATCAGGGTTATGTTTGACCTCGGAGGGCCAGGGTGGGTGGCCAGGATGAGCGTGGTCTTGGTGGGTGTGTCCGGGGTAGGTGTGGTCATGGTGGGCATTTGACACAGGCTCAAGATGCGCTTTTTCCCTTCTCTTCTTTCTTTCCACAGTACTACCCGGCCTCCAGAAGCACTCTGCCAACCAAAAATAGGCCATGCAGCCTGTTTTTGGTCTTCCCGGCCTCCGGCAGCACTCTGCCAGCCAAAAGCAGGCTGCACAGGGCCTCCATGCGGCCCGTTTTTGGCCAGCAGAGTGCTGCTGGAGGCCATGGGCTCTTGCGTAATATGGGAGTGTTTGGGGAGAACATTGGAGCATTAAAGGGGAGTTTGAACTCTCAGCTGGCTGTGTGGCTTTTGTGCCTTGTCCTGGGTCATCACACCCTATCCCATTGCAGTATTCGGGTCTCAAACACAGACTTGCTAATCTCCGATCCAGCGTCTTAATCGTGTGAGCCACCATTTTCCAGTGCAGAGATGTTATAATATCGTATAATAATATCTTGCATTCATACCTTAATAGTGAATTCATTGGCAAACCAGTGTGATAGAAAGTAGTATGGAGATGGATCCCCAGGAGGGAGGGGGTGCATTTCAGAGGAGTAAAAGCAGGGGTGAAATCCAGCAGATTCTGACAGGTTCTGGAGAACCGGTAGCGGAAATTTTGAGTAGTTCAGAGAACCGGCAAATGCCACCTCTGGCTGGCCCCAGAGGTGGGGATTTTGCAGTATCCTTCCCCTGGAGTGGGGTGGGAATGGAGATTTTGCAGTATCCTTCCCCTGCCAAACCACGCCCACCAAGCCACCACACCCACCAAGCCGCCACACCCACCAAGCCACTCCCACAGAACCGGTAGTAAAAAAATTTGGATTTCACCACTGTGTAAGAGGCAACTCAGCCCAGATATTTTGTGTGAGAGAAAGAGGGTGAAAACAGTCTCTCCCTAATAGTTCAGAGAGTATATTGTAGATGCAGACAGTAGGGTCCTTAGTCTGGCAAGATTTTGTCTCTAAAGGTGAAACAATAAAAGAACTCAGCTTAGAAGAATCACCACATATCATTCTTGGGTTTGGGACTGACATCAGTAACAATTAATAAGTATAAAATGTAAGAGCAGGGTAGTTAGGTAGCTGTGTAGATAAGTAAGTGATTTTCACCGCATATTTTTAAATAGTAGCACACTTCCATTATTGCACTGCATTCATGCTGCCAAATTTCACATTTCCAAGCTCTACTTTCCAAATTGCAGGCTTCGTTCTATGGTAGGTTCCTGGGTTTGTCGAGTGCATTTCTAAACCATCCCATGGGTGCTGTTTGTGCCAAGGCCATATTTGCTATTGCATAAAACTTGATTCAATTCTAACATCACTCAGGAAAACAACTTTTGCTGGGAGAGAAAGGCTAGATTTCTCTCCAAGTAATACAAATGCAAACACACCTGTCTGTATCACAAAAGCCAATTGTATCTACTGTATGGCTCTTCTCGTTGTCAGAACTGGCAGTTTCCTGCTTTTCTGTACAGAAACTACCCGATGATTTGTGAAAATCTAGCCTTAAACATATCCAGAAACACTTTTCCCTTCCATACTCTTGTAAAGAAAAGAAAGGTTTATCTCAAGAAATCCCATTTACAACAAACCTAGGCTATACAGGTCTCCTTCTTGATTTATAACTTTCCTTCCTACCTTCTACTAAGATTCCTTAGGGCAGAGGTGTCAAACTCGATTTCATTGAAGGCCGCATCACAGTTGTGTTTCACCTCGGGGGGGGGGGGGGCTGGAGTGGTCGTGGCCATGATGGGTGTGGCCAACTTGACATCGCTTGTGTCAGTGGCACCTGTGGTAGCCCAAGTGCTCTGTCAGAGAACGGGCTCCCGAGCTCCGTTTTTGGCAGCGACGGTGTCCTACAACCCTCTGCACACGGCCCTCCCGAGCTCCGTTTTTGCTGAGAGAGACACCGTGGGCCAGTCCTTCACTGTTCCCAGAGTGGCCCCATGGGCCAGATCTAGGCACCCCGTGGGCCAGATCCAGCCCCCGGGCCTTGAGTTTGATACCTCTGCCTTAGGGGATGGATACAGAACTGTATTAGGCAGCAAAATGACAGCTAGGATTATAGACCAGAACTACGTCTCAGAACAGAGCACACGCACAGCTTGATGTATTATAGATCCCAGCTCAGTTTTCAGGCTGTCTAATGAAACTAATCAGCTGCAAGTAGTGAAGGGAAAAATCAATTCCTCATTGGTTGCCCAGAAACTTGAAAATAATTCAAATAGGCAGTACAGATCTGATGGGTCCATATTATTTATTTAGAACAGGGGTGTCAAACACAAGGCCCGCGGGATGGATTCAGCCCGCCATGTGGTCTGATCGGCCTGCGGGGCTGTCTTGGAAAATGTAAGGGGCCAGCCCGTGTCGCTTCAGTCTGGTCCACCCAATGCGAAGAGGAAACATCAGGCCAGCAGATTGGGGAGTGGTGTCATGCTGGCCACGCTCACCCAATTTGCCACACCCAGTGAGTGGCCTCAAGATGGCCATGCCCACCCAGCTGGCCATACCATCCAGTCAGCAACGCCCTCCCGGCCCTCCCAAGGTCAACCACGGCCCCGATGTGGCCCTCAATGAATTTTTTTTTTTAATTTGATTTATATGCCGCCCTTCTCCGGAAACTCAGGGCGGCTTACAATGCATTAAGCAAATTTAGTTTGACACTCCTGATTTAGAATAAGGAAACCTCCTTTCATCCCCCAATTGTTGTGTCCCCTGATGATGTTCATCCCCTGATGTTGGTCAAGTCCATTGATGGGAAACCTCTAGCCTTCAGATTGAATTCAGGTCCACATTGTTCATAACACCTCAAGTGAGCTTCCTTTCTCCAGAACCTGCTCCCTCTTGACTGCCACTAATACAAGTCACAAAGCACATTAGGATGACTGACTCTGTGTCAACTCTGAAGCGAACCTGGCTTCAGAAGCCATCTTGGGCTGCCTCATAGTTGCCACAAAGCCTGAGAGGGGGAAGGGAGGGGGGGGGAAGCAGATAGCCCAGCTAACAGTTAAAATAAAAAGTTTTTCCTGTGGGAACCAAGGTCATCATAACAGGTGGCTGTTGAAGGAGGAGACAAACCAGGGGTGAAATGTAAAATGTGTTACTACCGGTTCTGTGGGCGTGGCTTGGTGGGGGGGGACAATGTGACTGGGTGGGCGTGGCCAACTTTTTTTTTAACTTTTAAAAGAATTTTTCTACAACCTCTTCAGCTGATTCCAGCTGAGTTGCCTGATTGTCAAAGGCTTTTTTTTTTTACTTTTAAAAGCATTTTTTCTACAACCTCGGCCGAAGAGATTGTAGAAAAAATGCTTTTAAAAGTAAAAAAAAAAAGCCTCTGATGATCGCGTGGCTCAGCTGGGCATGGGGGGGGCAGGGAATTTTGCTACTGGTTCTCCTAATCATCGCTACCGGATCGGGTGATCCGGTCCGAACCGGGAGCATTTCACCCCTGAGACAAATCTGCCAGCTGTATTCATTGGACAATGTGACTGGTAATACCTGGAATGGGGGGGAGTTTTACTCTTTTAATAAGGTGAAAATCACGGGAACCTTTAGAGTTGGTTTCCACCGGCTGTGCCTATATAATGTGTCCAATAAACATGTTCTTTGAGGAATCTACCTGCTTTGGAGTTCTGCTTTCAATGGGTGTGTTACTCGGAACGCTGACACTCTGCTTCATATCTTCCCTACTTTTCCTCCTCAAGGATTCAGACATGAGAGAAATGGGATTAAAAATCCCAACCCAGTCTACCAAAATAGAAAAGAATTATCCGGGGATCAGGCTTTTCGCCACCCAGCTAACTTCTGTTCTTCCTTACCAGGAACCCGTCGCTTCATAGAGCTGGTAATATGTCAAAATCCATTGACCTCTCTGATTCAATTTCAATTCAGATGCATTTTTTCTGTGCCTATAAAATCATCCTTATACAGGTAGTCCTCAACTTATGACCACAATTGAGCCTGGAGTTTGTGTGGCTAAATAAAAAAAATGTGTTAAGTGAGTTTTGCCCCATTCTAGGACTTTTCTCGTCACATTTGTTAAGCGAATCGCTGCGATTATTAAATTAATAACACGGTTGTTAAGTGAATCTGGCTTCCCCATTGACATTGCTTGTCAGAAGGTTGCAAAATAGAGTAGAATAACAGAGTTGGAAGGGACCTTGGAGGTCTTCTAGTCCAACCACCTGCTCAGGCAAGAAGCCCTCTAACCATTTCAGAGAAATGGTTGTCCAATCTCTTAAAAACTTCCAGTGTTGGAGCATTCACAACTTCTGGAGGCAAGTTTATTAGGCAAGGTTAATTGTTCTAACTGTCAGGAAATTTCTGCTTAGCTCTAGGTTGCTTCACTCTTTGATTAGTTTCCATCCATTGCTTCTTGTCCTGCCCTCAGGTGCTTTGGACATGCTCTGCAACCATCATAAATGTGTACCAGTTGTCCAGCATCCAAATGAAAATCACATGACCATGGGGATGCTGCAATGGTCATAAGTGTGAAAAATGGTCATAAGTCACATTTTTTCAGCGGCATACTTCCAACTTTGAACCTGGGTGAAATCTAACAGGTTCTGATAGGTTCTGGAGAACCAGTAGCAGAAATTTTGAGTAGTTCAGAGAACCGGCAAATGCCACCTCTGGCTTGGCCCAGAGTGGGGTGGGAGTGGAGATTTTGCAGTATCCTTCCCCTGGAGTGGGGTGGGAATGGAGATTTTGCAGTATCCTTCCCCTGCCATGCCCACTAAGCCATGCCCACCAAGCCATGCCATGCCCACCAAGCCACACCCACAGAACTGGTAATAAAAAAATTTGGATTTCACCACAGCTTTGAATGGCCACTAAATGAACTGCTGTAAGTCAAGGACTGCTTGTAACACAGAGGAGCCTTGAAATAAATTTGTCTAGAACACAGAACATATTTACCCTAACAAAGAAAATAATAAAGCAGGGAGAAAAACAGTGAAAAGTTTGGATAGCTATGAAGAGATCTTCTGATAATAGTTTTTACACATGACTTTCTAGTTTGCATCCCGGACACGTCATGAATTTCAATTGATTGCTGAAATGTCTAAATCAATAGAGAGTGAATCTGTCCAGGAAGGTGATGAAAACTTCTGAATCTCTAATATATCACAGCCCCTATAAATTATGGGTCACTTCCAACCATGCAGTTTTGACTATTCTACCCTACGTTAGCAAAATGCTCAGGAGGCAAAATACATGGAGCCTATATCACTCTGCACAGACAAGCGTTTCATCCCACAGCTTAGAAGAGACGGCATAAATTGAGAAGCTAGTCACTTAAGAAACCTCTCTCTGCTGTCCCAAAATTTAAGGGTTTGGGTTCAACGAAGTCGTTCTCTTTCTACCGTGCAAAGTGTATAAGCTGCTCTCACAGCTGATTCTTTCCCAATTTCATCAGATAGATGTAGGATTTGTAGCCTATCAGCGAAATATAAATTTGGTATAAAATGGTTTGTCGTGAATGTGACTGTTTGAGGGCTCCTGGATTGGAGCTGAAAGGCGAAAGGGATGCAGAATGCTCCCTCCCCTCACACATTCTGGGGTAGACCAGGTGTCTCGATAGAAAAACACTTTATATATATATATATCCTGGCACTGTCCTTGTTCTTTTGACCTGGTCTTCATTGAGATGTCTAGTTCTCACTGGATTGTTCAATGAAGAACACACAATAACGGAGATGTCCAGTGATGGGATTCAAATAATTTAACAACCGGTTCTGTGCCCTAATGACCAACTGGGTAGGCATGGCCATGGTGGGCAGGGCCAGGGGTTGTGACAGGCAGCACTCGGCCTCCTCTGGGAGCAAAAATGGGCCACAGGGGGATGAGTCCCCTCAGGCCCTGTTTTGGGCCTAATAGGCCTCCCTGAAGCCTCCTGGGAGCGAAAACAGGTCGCAGGGGCGCACGCCGCACTCCCCTCCCTCTGTGCCCCATTTTGGACCTAGTATGCCTCCCTGCACTTACCTGGGAGCCAAAATGGGGCACGTGGGGACTCCTGGAGGGGGCGGGGCCAACCAGCAATTTAACTACCAGTTCGCTCGAACTGGCCCGAACCAACTGAATCCCACCACTGGAGATATCAGCTTGAATGAAACTTACTGCATGGTTGTGTTCAAAACAATGTATTCCACCCAACTCTTGGATTAAAAAGCATTAAGTTCAACTTAAACTAATTTTACCAGTTAGCTTAGTTGTGCAAATATGAGAGATATTTCAACCAGGGGATAAACCCTCTTTTCTTCTTACCAGCATAGTGCTGCACTGTAAACAAACTGTGCCTAAAGCAGCATTGTAAATATGCGGGTGTGAGAAGGCGTCTTTTATCTATGGCAGGGCTGAGTAACTATGGCGCATTTATGATCTATGGACTTCAATTACCAGAATTCCCAAGTCAACCACGCTGGCTCAAGAATTCTGGGAGTTGAAGTCCAGAACTTGTGTTGGAAACCCCTACTTCTGACTGTGGCAAGAATGATTGTAAAATGGGGCAAATTCACTTGACGTTTCACTTAGCAACAGAAATGTGGGCTCAGTTGTGGTCGTAAATTGAGGATTACCTGTATTTAAGGAGCAGATAGAATCCAATAGCTGTCCTGGATATAGACAAGGAGACAGCTTCGTATGTATGAACGGATTTCCAGAAAAATTGCAGACTACTGGAACCATTAGTACTACTCAGGTGACCCTGAGGACACAGATAAACCTCCAAGTGGCCTCAACAACTCTATAAAAAGGATGCAAATGATCAACTATCTGCAAGGAATATAAATCCTTCTGTTCCACACCATCCAGTCAGAGCTGAAGAAGCTTCTTGGATGAGAAGCGAAACATTTTCAAAGAAAAAAAGTAAGGAAGTCCAGTTGCCTCCTGAAAAAGCCCCTTTGGGACTTTGTATCTTAGGGATGCAGTGGTTTAGTAGCTAAGACACTTAACTTGTCATTCGAAAGGTCGGCAGTTCAGCGGTTCAAATCCCTAGTGCCGCGTAATGGGGTGAGCTCCCATTACTTGTCCCAGCTTCTGCCAACCTAGCAGTTCGAAAGCACATAAAAAAGGCAAGTAGAAAAATAGGGACCACCTTTGGTGGGAAGGTAAGAGCGTTCTGTGCACCTTTGGCATTTAGTCATGCCGGCCACATGACCATGGAGATGTCTTCGGACAGCACTGGCTCTTCAGCTTTGAAACAGAGATGAGCACCGCCCCCTAGAGTCGGGAATGACTAGCACATATGTGCGAAAAGAACCTTTACCTTTACCTTTTTATCTTAGAGAAGCGCAAATTCCCATTATCTTTATTTTGGGGGTATTGATTTGATTCATTTAAATTGCACCATGCTCCTTGCCTCATTCAATTTAGCACACCTGATCAAAGATAAGGATTTGAAGGTAGGACACAAAGATCTGATTACCTGTTCACCTGTAAACTGGGTAGCTGTGAGCAGGTCTCATTTTTTTCTTTCTTCTTACCCACATGTCATTGGATTTGTGTTGCGATTAAATGAGATAAAACCTGGCCATTACTTTGTGCATTGAAAGGTGCAGTACAAATTACTAATAATTGCAAAATGTCATCTTCACCCTTCATCTTTAAGTAAATCTTTTCTCAGGGTACATTAAACAAAAGACAGGTTTTGCTTCCTCAGGTTTTCCCATGAGATCCTTTCAATGAATGTACAGGTAGTCCTCGACTTACGACCATAAATGAGCCTAACATTTCCATTGCTAAGTGAGGCAATTGTTAAGCGAGTTTTGCCCCATTTTACAAGCTTTCTTGCCACATTTGTTAAGTTAATCACTGCAGTTATTAAGTTAGTAACATGGTTGTTAAGTGAATCTGGCTTTCTTTGCTTGTCAGGTGGTCATAAATGGTAACACACATGGACACTGCAACTGTCATAAATACGAATCAGTTGCCAAGCATCTGAATGTTGATCATGTAGCCATGGGGATGTTGCAACAGTTGGGTGAAAAATGAACATAAGTTACTTTTTTCAGTGGGGTTGTAACTTTGAATGGTCACTAAATGTGGTGGGTGGGAGTGTGTTTGGGGATTGTTATGTGTGTTGGACCTGGTCTTTGGGTGTTAAGTGAATTTCGTTCTATGGGTATACTGTATATACACGTACAATGACAATAAAGTTGTTGTTTTTTTTAATTTGATTTATAGGCCGCCCTTCTGCGGAGACTCAGGGCGGCTTACAATGCGTTAAGCAATAGCCTTCATACTTTCGTATATTTATACAAAGTCAGTTTATTGCCCCCACAATCTGGGTCCTCAATTTACCTACCTTAGAAAGGATGGAAGGCTGAGTCAACCTTGAGCCTTAGCGAGATTCGAACCTGCAGTAATTGCAGGCAGCTGGTCTTAATAACAGGGTGCTTTAGACCACTGTACTACCAAGGCTCTTGTGTTGTTGTTGCTGTTGTTGTTGTTGTTATTATTACTATTATTATTGCTTAATCTTTAGTGAGATTCACAGCCTTTGAGGCTGGTTAATAGCTCAGCAGCTCGAGTCCTAACCAAGGACCTAGGAACTGTTAAGGTATCGTCAGAGGATGTAAGCTGTTCCGAGTAAGGTGGTTTTCTGTAGAGTCAAAATGTTCAAGTCCAGCAAATTTAGAATTTCTAAATAGCGGGGTAGCCCTTTGGGTATTGTTGTTGTTGTTGTTGTTGTTGTTGTTGTTATTATTATTATTATTATTATTATTATTATTATTATTATTATTATTATTATTATATGAACTGTTAATAGTTTTTGTTGATAGTCTTTAAGTCAAAGACTATCTGTCCCAAAGGTGCTTTTTCAGGAGGCAACTGGACTCTCTTGTTTTTTTCTTTTGAAGACGTTTCGCATCTCATCCAAGAAGCTTCTTCAGCTCTGACAGGATAGTGGGGAATGGAAGGATTTATATTCCTTGCAGACAGCTGATCATTTGCATCCTTTTAGAAGATCGTTGAAGCACTTGGAGGTTTATCTGTGTCCTTAGGGTCACCTGAGTGGTGCTCCTGGTCCCTGTAGTCTGCATTTTTTTCCCTCTGGAAATCCATTCCTACTCCCACATCGTTCAAAGGGTGTCCATCTCAAATTGTATAGCTAAAAGTCTGTAGAGATTCTCAGTCATCCAAGTCATGGTTGTCCCAAAGGTGCTTTTTTCAGGAGGCAACTGGACTTCCTTGTTTTTTTCTTTTGAAGACATCTTGCTTCTCATCCAAGAAGCTTCTTCAGCTGTCTGCAAGGAGTATAAACAGTGGTGGGATTCAGCCAGTTCGCACCACTTCAGGAGAACCGGTTGTTAACTTTCTGAGCAGTTTGGTGAATTGGTTGTTGGAAGAAATCATTAGGGCAGAGAACCGGTTGTTAAATTCTTTGAATCCCACCACTGAGTATAAATCCTTCCATTCCCCACTATCCTGTCAGAGCTGAAGAAGCTTCTTGGATGAGAAGCGAAACATCTTCAAAAGAAAAAAAAAAACAAGAGAGTCCAGTTGCCTCCTGAAAAAAGCACCATCCAGGTCATGACCTGGATGACTGAGAATCTCTACAGACTCAAAGACTATCTGTATGTGTGTATGTGGGCACCCCCGCAGAAGTGACCTCTCACACTTTCCATTCTTTTACAGCTACAATAGGAGGGCACACTTCCTGACACTTCAATCTTTCCGTGAAATGAAGGAAATGCTATCCATGGATGCGACAATCAATCCTTTTGTAGACAAAATGAAAAGGGTGACATTTTACCAGTGGGCTAAAAAGGCAGGAAAAGAAATAGCTTGCGCAGATTGAAAATGCTTTGCAAGTGCCTTTGAATGAAATGCAACTTCTTCAGCCTTCCATCGGCAGTGGTGGGTTCCTCCTGGTTCAGCCCGGTTCCACCGAGCCGGTAACGGTGACGATATGACGTCACCGAACTGGTTCTGCCCCCCCACCCCCGCCCACCCCCCACCCCTGCATTATTCTTACCTTTTATTTCCCCACCCCCAATCTATTGCTGCCTCCTGAGTCCCAGCTGATGGGCTATAAGGAAAAAAACTGTTTAAACTCTTGCCACGGGGCTTCAAAGGGCCGCCCTACAGCTGATCAGTGGTAAAAGGCAGTTTGGTGGTAGACTGGTGCCTCCAAAAACGAATGAGTAGACCAGTGCCTGCAAAAATAAATGGGTAGAGCAGTGCCTGCAAAAATACATGAGTAGTCCAGTGCCTGCAAAAACAAATGAGTAGACCGGTACAGCTCTGCAAGCAGTTAAAAGCCTGGTAGACCAGTACCTCTGCTAAATCCTAAAGAATTGTCACATGACCATCAAGCCACACCCACAAAACAAGCCACGCCCACAGAACCGGTAGTAAAACATTTTAGAACCCACCCCTTCCATCGGTGTTCCTTAAAATGTGTTCCCTGGGCTATCAGGGTTAGCAGGTGTTTGTTAGAGATTTCCTGTAATGAAGTTCACCCCAGACATTGATGAAATATGCCTTGATATATAAACCAAATCACAAATCCCATTAAGTTCATAACTGATGATCTCATAATGCTTAGGAAGAAGCTTACCATTAAATGTAAAGCTATGGTTCTTCAAATGTACTATGGCGGAGAAAATAAACTCTTGAGATCCCAAAGGTGTTTTTTTCAATGGAAAGAATATAAATCTTTCCATTCCCCACCATCCTGTCAGAGCTGAAGAAGCTTCTTGGATGAGAAGCGAAACGTCTTCAAAAGAAAAAAAAATAAGAAAGTCCAGTTGCCTCTTGTAAAAGTACCTTTGGGACAGCCATGACCTGGATGACTGAGAATCTCTACAGACTTTTAGCTATACAATTTGGGATGTATATGGAATGGTGTGGGAGTAGGAATGGATTTCCAGAGGAAAAATTGCAGACTACACGAACCAGGAGCACTAACTCAGGTAACCCTGAGGACACAGATAAAACCTCCAAGTGCTTCATTGACCCTCTAAAAGGATGTGAATGACCAGCTGTCTGCAAGACATATAAACCCTTCCATTCCCCACTATTCTGTCAGAGCTGAAGAAGCTTCTTGGATGAGATGAGACACGAAACGTCTTCAAAAGATAAAAAAAACCCCAAGAAAATCCAGTTGCCTCCTGAAAAAGCACCTTTGGGACAACCATGATCTGGATGACTGACTGAGAATCTCTACAGACCTTTAAACTATTGAGAGTCCCTGGAGACCAAGGAGATCAAATTGGTCGATCATAAAGAAAATCTGCTCTGATTGTTCTTTGGAAGGACAGAAGCTCAAACCTTTTGGCCATCAAATGGGAAGGAAAGACTACTTGGAAAAGACCCTGATGTTGGGAAAGATGCAGAGGTGGGTTTCAGCAGGTTCTGACCAGTTCTGGAGAACCGGTAGAGGAAATTTTGAGTAGTTCGGAGAACCGGTAGCAAAAATTCTGACTGGCCCTGCCCCCATCTATTCTCTGCATCCCAAGTCCCAGCTGATTGGGAGGAAATGGGGATTTTGCAGTATCCTTCCCCTGGAGTGGGGTGGGAATGGAGATTTTACAGTATCCTTCGCCTGCCACGCCCACCAA
Source organism: Pantherophis guttatus (assembly GCF_059756535.1). Classification (NCBI taxonomy): domain Eukaryota; kingdom Metazoa; phylum Chordata; class Lepidosauria; order Squamata; family Colubridae; genus Pantherophis; species Pantherophis guttatus. The sequence goes on along the minus strand of NC_142070.1, from coordinate 12,875,930 downwards.
GCCATGCCCACCGAGCCATGCCATACCCACCAAGCCACACCCACAGAACTGGTAGTAAAAAAATTTGAAACCCACCACTGGAAAGATGGATGGCAAAAGGAGAAAGTGACGGCAGAGCATGAGATGGTTAGATAGTGTCTTTGTCACAATGAGCATGCCTCTGGGGGACAGTGCAGGGGGGGGGGCAGCATGCTATGGTCCATGCGGTCATGAAAAATCAGACACAACTTAGCGACTGAACAACTAAATGGAAAATAAAGAGATGCATTAAGATATGTTTACTTTTATATTCAATTTTGATTTTAAAAAATGAGCAGTTACCAGTGTTTTGAGTGGTGTGGTGGCCTAGAGGTGGAGCTCTCACCTCACAATCAGGAGGTTGTAAGTTCGATCCTAGGTAGAGGCAGATATTTCTCTGTCTGGCCACAATGAGAATTTATCTGCTGTCATTCTTGAACCCTGATACAGGTAGTCCTCAACTTACGACAGTTCATTGAGTGACCGTTCAAAGTTACAACGGCACTGAAAAAAAGTGACTTCTGACCATTTTTCACACTGACGCCCATTGCCCCCTTCCCCTGGTCAGGTGATCAAAATTCAGTCAGCTTGGCAACTGACTCATATTTATGACGGTTGCAGTGTCCCTGGGTCATGTGATTCCCTTTTGACAAGCAAAGTCAATGGGGGAAGCCAGATTCCATTAACAGCCTTGTTACTAATTTAACCATTGCAGTGATTCACTTAACAACTGTGGCACAAAAGGTTGTAAAAAGTTCACTTAACCAATGTTTCACTTAGCAACATAAATGTTGGGCACAATTGTGGTCATCAGTTGAGAACTACCTCTATAAAGTTTGTTGAGACCTTGATGGCTAGTAATGACAAAAGTCTTGAATCAGATTGAATCTGTGCAGATTCTCCCCATTTGATGATCCCAGACCGCTTCAGAGTTTTCAGAGGAAGTGTAGGAGATGACCAGGCTGAGCCCAAGGGAGGGGTCAAGCACATCATCAGTCTCAAGTCCCTTCATGCCCACAAGAGATCTAAGTCCAACCCACCTTGAATTCTGTTGACTCTTATCTACCGCCAATTTGCTTTGACCATTCATAGTTCAGATTAGTAGTTCAGATAGTATTTCAGCGAGCATAGTCAAGGCTATGGTGTTCCCAGTTGCAATGTATGGCTGTGAAAGTTGGACCATAAGAAAGGCTGAGCACCAAAGAATTGAGGCCTTTGAACTATGGTGGTGGAGAAGCTGCCTGTGAGTCCTTTGGACTGCAAGGCGATCAAACCGGTCAGTCCTAGAGGAGATCAACCCTGACTGCTCTTTAGAAGGCCAGATCCTGAAGATGAAACTCAAATACTTTGGCCACCTAATGAGAAGGAAGGAGAAGAGCCTCATGCTGGGAACGATTGAGGGCAAAAGAAGAAGGGGATGACCGAGAACAAGATGGCTGGATGGAGTCACTGAAGCAGTCGGCGTGAGCTTAAATGGACTCCAGAGGATGGTAGAGGACAGGAAGGCCTGGAGGAACGTTGTCTATGGGGTCACAATGGGTCAGACACGACTTCGCAACTAACAACAACAACAAGTTCAGATTCTTGTAGAGACTGTTAGCGTGCAATAAACCTGTATTCATTTGAATCACCTTGCTTCCTGATTTCTTGCACCTAAGTAGCTCTTAGCTGCCAGCTGCCTGCAATTACTGCGAGTTCAAATCTCACCAGGCTCAAGGTTGACTCAGCCTTCCATCCTTCCGAGGTAGGTAAAATGAGGACCCGGATTGTGGGGGCAATAAGCTGACTTTGTATAAAAAAGAACACCGCTTGGGGGGGGGGCAAAAAGTCCTACTAAGCAGGTATATACAAAAGTATGACGGCTATTGCTTAACGCATCGTAAGCTGCCCTGAGTCTCTGGAGAAGGGCGGCATATAAATCGAACCAATAAATAAATAAATAAGTAAATCTGGCAATGAAATGGCATGAGAAGTATCCAGATTACCACTGGAGGAAAATGAAGATGGAACCTGGCCAAGCATAGCCTTTATTGAGGATTATCTTTACGACTATAAAGGCAGCAAAATGTCATTATTCTTCAATCCTTACAGGATCACTGACTTCTGATTATTTCTGCTCATCCCACAAGATCTGACAGGGTAGGTATAACTCTGGGATTGCTTTCTGAAATGATGCCATTTGATGTCTCTATTGCTGAACCTGCCCTATGGGACAGAATAAGCCCAAGGATTTAGATGGCATTACCCTGTAAGGCCTTGAAAACCTGGATCTTCCTGCAAGCATTTGGCCAGGTGTTGGTTGAGCCTGTTCTACAAAGCTTTAGAAAAATGACTGTGGTTAACCTTGCACATATTTTTTGTCATTTGTTTTAATTTGATATTATCAGCCCCAGAATAGAATAACAGGGTTGGAAGGGACCTTGGAGGTCTTCTAGTCCAATCCCCTGCTTAGGCAGGAAGCCCTACACCATTTCAGACAAATGTTTATCCAATCTCTTCTTAAAAATTTCCAGTGTTGGAGCATTTACAACTTCTGGAGGCAAGTTGTTCCACTGGTTAATTGTTCTAACTGTCAGGAAATTTCTCCTTAGTTCTAAGTTGCTTCTCTCATTGATCAATCACACATTGGAAGTTGGGCAGCCATAGAAATTGATTCAATAAATTAACAAGCTGTTTCAAATATTCCAAGTTTGAAACTAACTCCAGACATCCTTAGGGCAAAACAAAATACTCAAGACAAGCACATCTCTTGCCATCAGAAAATGCGATAACAGCTGCCAAACTGGAGATTCGTATAGAATAGTTCTACCAACCGCAGCTTGTCTGGATGCCTATATATTACACTAGCTGGACGCCCGTGCTTCGCTATGAAACTATGGGATCGGGCGTGATAAATTGACACTTACAGCCCGAAACTTAATGTAGAATATGTAACTCTGTAGCATCACAGCGTGTTAATGTAAGGCAACTGGCAGTCGGAACAGAGGGGGAGGGGGAGTAGAATGTCCCAGCCCGCAGGCTGGATGAGACATGTGCTGGCCACGCCCATGCCTGGTTTAGTGAAGGGGTAGCATCAGAGCGTGTTAATATAAGGCAACTGGCAGTTGGGACAGAGTTCCTTTCAGGTGGGGAGGGGGAGTAGAACGTCTAACTCCTTAGCATCAGAGCATGTGAATACAATACTGTATATGAAATACTAATGATCTGATGGTCATTTCGAAAAATCCTTTCTTAGCGAGCACCTGGAAGCCAAGAGGAACATACGTGCCAAATTGCAAGTTTGTAGGCTTTACCGTTCTGGAGATTTCGTGATGAGTGAATGGTATTTGGCTTTTATATAGATAGAAGATTCTGTGCCGAAGGCACACTGTTGACCAGCGAACACAAGAAGAATGTTATTATCCTCAACTCCTGTGTCTAGGTTTCTTGGTTTCTCTGGTTATCTGTCTGGAATCTACAGAGACAAGCTGTAGGGACAATCCAAGCCTTTGAATCTGAGTCAACATACCTGTTCTTATATTACCTTTACTAAACTGGGTGCTTTTTTTTTTAAACTCCAATCTGTCCATTTGACTCACAATAGAATGAATGTAAAATATAACTAAAATCAAAGCAGGTGGCAAAAAGCCAAAAAAAATTTTATCCGTCTGACCAACATTGTACCATTAAGGTCATTGTCAGAAAGAACAGACTTTGCTAATCCAAAGGGAAGAAAGCTTTGCATCTGATCCGAAATACAGAGGAAGGATTTTTAAGGCCCCAGTGCTACCATCAGCTCATCTGTTTCGCAAATCACAAAAATATTCAGAGTATCGCAACTGTGCAGTTCAAATTTTTAATGAGAATGTGCCCGGAATTCTTCCACGATTAATTCTTTTATTGTCTACCCCTCCCTTTCACAAAAAGCTAGATTCATCTCGAACAGAAGCTTATAAAAAAAATAGAAGCTAAAAAAAATAATGAGCAGGAGAGCATCAGTCTTCCCAGATAAAACAGTTCAGGTATCTCAGATTTCCTTCTAATCTCAGGATTTTATTCAGTGCCAAAACTGGATCAAAAAAATAAGATAAAGGAGCTTTTTTCCTCCATTTATGTAAATCGTGTGCCAAGTAAAATATGCGCACAGATCATTAAGGAACTAAAGATGTTTAAAGTCTATTGTACCAAGAAGATAAATGGCAATTGTTTTGGGGAACAAACTTAAAACAAGGATATTTAATAGCCTCTCACTCAAATTGACAAGATTGCATAGGGTCTAAGGTTGTTAGGATAGGATAGGATAGGATAGGATAGGATAGGATAGGATAGGATAGGATAGGATAGGATAGAATAGAATAGAATAGAATAGAATAGAATAGAATAGAATATTTTTATTGGCCAAGTGTGATTGGACACACAAGGAACTTGTCTTGGTGCATATGTTCTCAGTGTATATAAAAGAAAAGATACCTTCATCAAGAATCATAAGGTACAACAGTTAATGATAGTCGTAGAGTACAAATAAGCAATCAAGTCATATTAGGAAACTGTCAATATAAATAGTAAGGATACAAGCAACAAAGTTACAGTCGTACAGTCATACAGTGGAAGGAGATGGGTGATGTGAACGATGAGAAGATTAATGCAGACTTAGTAACTAGTTTGACAGTGTTGAAGGAATTATTTGTTTAGCAGAGTGATGGCGTTTGGAAAACAACTGTTCTTGTGTCTAGTTGTTCTGGTGTGCAGTCGGTGGTGGGTTTAAAAAAAATTTACTACCGGTTTTGTGGGTGTGGCATGGTGGGCATGGCATGGTGGCTTGGTGGGCGTGGCTTGGTGGGTGTGGCAGGGGAAGATTACTGCAAAATCCCCATTTCCTCCCGATCAACTGGGACTTGGGAGGCAGAGAATAGATGGGGGCGGGGCCAGTCAGAATTTTTACTACCAGTTCTCCGAACTACTCAAAATTTCCACTTCCGGTTCTCCAGAACTGGTGAGAACCTGCTGAAACCCACCTCTGTGCGCAGTGCTCTATAGGGTCGTTTTGAGGGTAGGAGTTGAAACAGTTTATGTCCAGGAAGTGAGGGGTCTAAGGTTGTTTTGCACCAACAATGCATGTAAAAATGGGGTGCGTTCAGCGGTGGGTTTCAGAAATGCTTACCACCAATTCGCTGCGCACACACTCACTTCATGCATGCGTGCCTTCCACACATGCGCCCCGCCTCGAAAACATGGCTAAATAAGATGGCATTATGCTGGGGTGGGCAGGCCCACCTGCAGTCACCACTACCAGTTCACCTGAACTGGTACGGACTGGCTAAAGACCACCTCTGGGTGCGTTTTGGATTTCAGAGTCAAGAGTGCCATCATTACTTTTTTTTTTAACCACTCCTTCAGTTATCTCTGACATAATATTTACATACATGAACTCATGGGCAGACACAGCAAGAAAGCAATTTCTATCACACGTCGCTCAGATCAAATAACAGGCTAACCCACAAACCATGATTTATAAATGCAACAGCTGGATTCAGGTAACGTACTAAGGCAAGATCAAATAAACTTCATTGTGATTTAACACATTATGATTAGAGCCTTGGTAGTACAGTGGTCTAAGGCACCCTGTTATTAAGCTGGTTATTAAGACTAGCTGCCTGCAATTACTGCAGGTTTGAATCTCGCCAAGGCTCAAGGTTGACTCAGCCTTCCATCCTTTCTAAGGTAGGTAAATTGAGGACCCAGTTGTGGGGGCAATAAGCTGACTTTGTATAAATATACAAAAGAATGAAGGCTATTGCTTAGCGCATTGTAAGCCGCCCTGAGTCTCCAGAGAAGGGCGGCATATAAATCAAATTAAAAAACAAAACAAAACACGTTGTGCAAAAGCATTGCATATTATGTAAACCCAGCCTTGGGGATCAGCAAGCATGAAGCCAAAATATAAGATGGATCTTCCCTGTCCATGGGGTCTCAATGGGTCAGACACGACTTCGCAATTAGCAACAACAACAACATAAATATATTTAATAAATTAATAAAACGAGACTGAGTTTCTTAGTATTCAGAGTTGAGTCCACTTTGTCCAAGCCACACTGCCTGCCTTTTAACATTGTACTGAACTTCTATAATGCACATTAAGGAATGTGTATGTGTGTGTATGTGGGTCCTACAATCAACTGGCACTTAATGTTTTACTGTAGCATTGAAATTTGTTCATGAAATCATTATAAAAGTTTCTGAAACCCTATTTATTAGAAGAGCTAGCCATCCTCTTTAAAAAAAAAAATGCAGAAAATGAACTTGGAACTTTCCGAAAATGAAGCACATGTTCCGTGTTCTGGAAACTGAAGCAGCACTACTGGTTGCTCTTTTTAATTGATAAACTAAGCTTGAACTATTTGGAACTGATTAATGTTATGGCTCCACTGGCAGCAAATGGAAATTTCCCTGCAATTCGCCTGAAAGAATTTTTCTCCCATTGATATGTATGTATGTATGTATGTATGTATGTATGTATGTATGTATAAAAATAGAAATGTACTTCCTGCTTAATTGATGGGCTGCACAGAGAATTATTACTCTTCTTCAATAACTTCTCTCATATTCATTCTAACTGATGGATTTAAAACAGCAGTTGTTTTCTAAAACCTGTAAAGTTATTTTAATGGGAAAGAAGCTGCTAACTGTATAGCCTTCTAAGAAAGGGTGTTGATCAGTGGTGGGTTCCCCCTAGTTCGGACCGGTTTGCAAGAACCAGTAGTAAAACCGGTGGGAGGCCCTGCCCACTGCCCCGGATGTCATCATCAGCGATCTGCGCATACGCAGAAGCAAGGCGCATGCACAGAAGGTGCATGCACAGAAGCAAGGCGCACGCACGCGCGCAATTCCGTTGTGAACCAATAGTAAAGGTAGGTAGAACCCACCCCTGGTGTTGATTGGATATTGTCTGGGACAGATGCAGAGGTGGTATTCAGCCGGTTTGGATCAGTTCATTCGAACCGGTAGCAGAAATAGCGGGTAGCCCCTCCCACCGCACCCCCCGGCTGTATGCCATCCTATTTAGGCACGTTTTTGAGGCTGGGAAATTTTGAGTAGTTCGGAGAACCGGTAGTAAAAATTCTGACTGGCCCCGCCCCCATCTATTCTCTGCCTCCCCAGTCCTAGCTGATCAGTAACCTTCCCCTGGATTGGGGAAGGAATGGAGATTTTACAGTATCCTTCCCCTGCCAAATCCACCAAGCCACGCCCACCAAGCCACACCCACAGAACCCAATAGTAAAAAATGTTGAAACCCACCACTGGCTGTCTTTCATGCCTAAAATAGGACTAAAATTCACAGTTTCCTAATGAAGTCATCCAGCTAGTTTTCATGCCTAACGTGGGACTAGAACTCACAGATCCTGGTTTCTAGTCTGGTGCCTTAACCACTAGACCAAATTGGCTCTTTTTAAAAAATGCAGATGCTGTGACCTGCCAGGTTTGAAAGTCACAAACAGCATTTGTACAACATGCTTAACTTGATTATGGAATCAATTTCATTGATTCCATTGATCTGACCTCAGCTCTCTCCCTGCATTTAGAGGCTTCTTACGGGAAAAATAAAGAGTTGTACTTCAGAAAGGTATTTCTGCTCTTTGCCATTCGAGGAGACGAGAAGAACCTTTTAACTCGGTTCGGCGTAATGCCTGCCATCAACTCATTTAGGGAGGGAAGGCTCCTGACATTTAAGAAGGGAGGCTCCTGACAATTTCCATCATATCCCTCAAGGCATTTCCCCTGTGCATCCAAGGCAATTGAAACACTTAGCTGTGGTCTCTTGCATTGCCTCTAAACAGAGGAAACTAAGAAGGTTCATGCTATCCAGTGGTGAGTTGCTCCCGGTTCAGTCCGGTTCTTACGAACCGGTAATAAAAGCGGTGGGAGGCTCCGCCCACCCGCCCGGACGTCATCATGGATGATCTGTGCATGCGCAGAAGTGCACACGCTCAAGCAAAGCAAGCGTCTGCGTGCATTCCCGTTGCAAACCGGTAATAAAGATAAGTAGAACCCACCCCTGATGCTATCCAGGGCAACAGCAAAAGCAGAATTAGAGGTCAAGACGTTAGAATTATTGGAAAAGTTGCAAGGATTTCTTGCTTTCTTTTTTCTGCTCCTGCACTTACTCTTCATCAGTGCCTACATGTTTGAGTTGCCTAAAGGGAATAACTCCTCTTATATTCTTCCCAATGTTTTATCTTGATTGTAGCAACAGCAATGGCACTTAGACTTATATAACGCTTCAAAGTACTTTACAGCCCTCTCTAAGTAGTTTACAGAGTCAGTCTATTGCCCCCCAACAATCTGGGTCCTCATTTGACAGACCTCGGAAGGATGGAAGGCTGAGTCAACCTTGAGCCGGTCAGGATCGAACTCCTGGAGTGAACAGTGAGTTAGCCTGGCAGTACTGCATTCTATTGGGACGTGGTGGCTCAGTGGCTAAGATGCTGAGCTTGTCGATCGAAAGGTCGGCAGGTCAGCGGTTCGAATCCCTAGCGTCGCATAACAGGATGAGCTCCCATTATTTGTCCCAGCTTCTGCCAACCTAGCAGTTCGAAAGCATGTAAAAAATGCAAGTAGAAAAATAGGGACCACCTTTGGTGGGAAGGTAACAGGGTTCCGTGCACCTTTAGTGTTTAGTCTTGCCTGCCACATGACCACGGAGACGTCTTCGGACAGTGCTGGCTCTTTGGCTTTGAAATGGAGAGGAGCACCACCCCCTAGAGTCGGGAACGACTAGCACATATGTGCGAAGGGAACCTTTACCTTTATCTTACTGCATTCTAACCACTGTGCCACCATGGCTCTCTTCCTCGGTGTGTAGGCTTAACTTGACCGCAAATATCAATAAAACACAATGGTCAAAAAACCACTAACCCAGGTTAAAACTAAGCAGCCTCATCCTGTTGTGCAAATACAGTATTTTAAGTTACTTGGTTAAGCTTATTGTGCAAACACAGCAAGCTTGTGTCTGTGTCACCCTATCTGAGTGGCTCAAAAGTTGGCACAGATATTTATAGTAGGCTTGGAAAGTGTCAAGCAAGAAAAAGTGCTTGGGAATTTTCAAAGAACGTTGACCAAGATGGGAAATCTATGGCTGCCACAGTGCTCCTTTTGTAGGTTCCAGCGCAAACCCAACATTTTTAGCCTGTTTGGGGTGGATTACATGAGATGCTTTTACATCTGGCCAATCTCACAACCATTTTTACTCCTCAGGCTCACTTCAAAATACCACCTACAGGTAATCCTCAACCTACAACCTCAACCGAGCTCAACATTTCCGTTGCCGAGCGACACAATTGTTAAGTGAGCTTTGCCCCGATTTTACCATCTTTCTTGCCACAGGTTGTTAAGTGAATCACTGCAGTTGTCAAGTTAGTAACACGGTTGTTAAGTGAATCTGGCTTCCACCCAGGGGTGAAATCCAGCAGGTTCTGACAGGTTCTGGAGAACCCGTAGCAGGGTTGAGCAGTTCGGAGAACCGGCAAATACCACCTCGGGCTGGGCCCAGAGTGGGGAGGGAATGGGGATTTTGCAGTATCCTTCTCCTGGAGTAGGGTGGGAATGGAGATTTTGCAGTATCCTTCCCCTGCCATGCCCACCAAGCCACACCATGCCCACAGAACCAGTAGTAAAAAAAATTTGGATTTCACCACTGCTTCCACCCATTGACTTTGCTTGTCAGAAGTTCTCAAAAGAGAATCACGTCACCTGGGACACTGCAACCGTCATAATATGAGTCAGTTGCCAAGCGTCTGAAATTTTGATTCATGGGGATGCTACATGAGGCTGCAAGTGTGAAAAAAAGTCAAAAAGTCACTTTTTTCAATGCCATTGTAACTTTGAATGGTTACTAAACAAACTGTTGTAAGTCAAGGACTACCTATACTTGTGTATGAAGACAGGTTGAATGAACTCTGGAGAAAAGACGACAAAGGAAAAATATGGCAGCATCCAGATACATTAAAGGATGTTATAAAAAAGAAGGCAAGGACTACTATTACAAAAATGTGGACCAGGACTAAAGGAGTGCAAGTATTTAAGCTGTTGCTTTGCTTAAATATGAGGGGAAAACCTCCTAAATTGTCTAGAATAAACTATTTATGGAGACTGTGAGTTCTCGATCTTGATCTTACCCAGTGACAGCACAACGGTCATAAATATGAGTCAGTTGCCAAGCATCTGAATGTGATCTGAAATTTACAAATAAGCAATTGAAATGAGAATAAAGATAAATAGAAAATCGGGGCTGCTCGAGTACCATTTTAGATTGAACTGAAAAGGGAAACAACAAGAGAGAGGGGAAGGAGGAGAAAAAGAGGAAGGGAGAAGAGAGGAAAGGAGAGGGAGAGAAAGAAGAAAGGGAAAAGGAGAGGAAGAAAAGGGAGGGGAAAGAGGAGCAGAGGAGAAGGCTAGAAGGGGGAAAGAAGAGAGGAGTGGGGGAAGGGAAGGGGAAGTAGGAAAGAGAAGGAGAGGAAGAATGAAGAAAGTAGGAGGAGAAAGAGGAAGGAAGAGAAGGGGAGGAGAAGAAGAAAGGTTGGAGTAAAGGTAAAGGGTAAAAGAGCAGCCCCAGAAAAGTAAAAATTAAAAATGAAAGTTAAAAGATAAGATGAATGAAAAATGATGGATAAAATGACTGTACACATAAATGTGTTTATGAGAAATAAAAATAAAAACATTTTTTGAATCTGATCTGAAGTTTGATCACATGACCATGAGGATGCTGCGGTGGTCATAAGTGTGAAAAAATGGTCATAAATCACTTTTTTCAGTGCCATTGTAACTTCGAAGGATCACTGTTACAAACCGAGGAGTATCTGTGCTTTCAGCCTACCCAACATCATGCTATCTCTGACCATTTTGTCCCTGAAACCCATCAAAAATTGAATAACTTTGTAAAGTCGAAATCCTTGATATCAGAAAATTACCCACTCGTCCCCACATAGATTTTGATTAAGAACAGGTGAGTACCTGCCATCTTCAAGAAACTGATATACAGAAGATTTGCCTTCTTTGATCTAGAATATTACAGAACATGAGCTCTGAAGGATTTTTTTTTTCTTAGTCTCTTTAGTCTCTCCTTCTCACACTATGGGTGTAAAGTAGTTTTAATACCAGTAGATGTCAAGAAATCAGGAACTGCTTTTTGGAACTTTGCAGTCATCTTAATGCCCAGTCAAACTGCAGTTATTATCTAAACTTCTCCCCCCAAAAATACCTTTACAAATAGTCCTTGATTTACAATAATTCATTTAATGACCATTCAAAGTTACAACCGCACTGAAAACAGTGGCTTATGACCATTTTTCACACAACTTTGCAGCCTCTCCCTGGTCACGTAATCAAAATCCAGACACACTAGGCAACTGACTCATATTTATGACGCTGTTGCAGTCTCCCAGGGTCATGTGATCATCTTTTGTGACCTTCTGACAAGCAAAATCCATGGGGAAACCAGATTCATCTAACAACCATATGATTCACTTAACAACTTCAGCGATTCACTTAACAGGGGCCAAGGAAGGTCACAAAAAGGGGCAAAATTCACTTAACTGTCTCACTGAGCAACATAAATTTGGGGCTCCATTGTGGTCGTAAATCAAGGACTACCAGTTCTGTAGTTCTGACACAGTGTAAGAAGCTAAAATGTTGCTTCCAAGTAACACAACAGGCAGAAGGAGGTGGCTACTGCCTCTTCTACCAAGATGGCCCTAAATCTGAAGCTGATCAGAAATTATATCAATATTAGAATGTGCAGAAATGAACAGATTAACACTAGCAATTAAGGAGAAAGAACAAACTGAATATTATATGATATGGGAAGTATTCTATCAATGGTTAGAGAGTAAAAAGGGGAACTGGAAATAAAAGGAGAAGATTAAAGAAGAATAGAAATTATGTTAAGATAGAAGTATAAATAAGATGTACATTGTTAGTATTATGATAATGAGGATAACTATGCGTAATGCTAATATTATTGCATTTTTACTAGAAGACACGTTAAGAGGAAAAATAAATAGGCTTATAATGTTTAACTGTTCAGCTAATTCTATAATTTTAAGACTAGAGAATTAATATTAATGTGAATGATGTTGTAAATGTTGAAGGTTGTTGCACACAGACGACACACCGTTTAAGGAAAAATGCAATGTTTATATTTTGAAAAATAAAAAATAAACTTTTTTGGGGGGGAGGAAGAAATTATATCATTTTACTGTAGAAATTTGGCATTAAGGATTATGGAGATAGTGCTTTGAAACCTTGAAATTGACTATACACTTGGTAGCTGTTCTGCTAAAATCTCAGAGTTAGCATCTGCTACTTCTGGACTCCGGCGTGGTCAATGACCAGACTTCAAACTCACACAAAAGATAAGGGCTTAACAGTCCCCTTGAAAAGCTATTTAAGAAAGCCTGTTTGAAATGCCTCCAAATACTAAAATTTTCTCATTTTCCAACTTAAGGATCAAAGGCTATGTTTTGAAAAGGATTACAAGTTTTGAAAGAGGGGAAGAGCCAAATCCCATGTGTTCAATTGGTCAAGAAAAGAGATGAGAAGGGATGTTTTTGGGGGGTGGAGGGGGGAAGAAAGAAAGCGGGGGGGGGCATTAATGAACATGCTGGCAAACCCTTGGCTGGGGTTGGGTAAGGAAGAGAAAGAGAGTTTAAAAGCAGGCCAAGACTTCCAGCACACCAATTGAGGGAAAAGGGAAACCAAGCAGCCAAACGCAGCTCCAGTCCATACGATCCTATTTCGCAACAACTCTGGCCACTAAGCACATCTACAACCCAAGATGCTGCTGTCGTCCAGATCAAGGAGATTGCCACCTTTCTCTTGGTTTATCCCTGCCCTTCCTTCCCCCCCAATCCCCCCCCCCCAGAAAAAGAAACCCAGAACAACACAAAAAAGTAACTTGCTCCGGAAAGCAGTTGCCCCTATGCAAAATCCTTCCCTGTAATCTCCAATGCCATCTGGCAAATTGTCTGGTTATTACGGTACCTTTGGTTCTACTGTTCCCCATTCATTGGCTCCTCCAGAACAAACAACAGTGCCGATCACAAGCGAATTCCTGGTACTGCAGCCGCCTGCCAGGAATTACCCCATAATTTAACCTGACTGCTGGCACAGCAGTGGCAGCGCGCAATCCTTTGCCACGCAGCAAGGTAGCCGCTGTACAAGAACGGCAACCCGATCAGACGCAGCATCTTCCTCTGTGGCTCTTAAGCTAGGGTAGAGAATTTCTGCTCTCCATCTCCCTCTGCACACACTTTTCCTATTCACATCCGAGAGAGAGAGAGAGAGAGACACAGAGAGACACAGAGAGACAGACAGGGAGAGAGAGAGGAAGAGAGAGAGAGACAGAGACAGAGAAACAGACAGACAGAGAGAGAGAGAGA